>NC_080189.1:182500-1432500 GCF_030028045.1 Hippopotamus amphibius kiboko | reverse complement strand
TGCGGGGTTTCTGTCTTCTTGTTGCAGGACCTGGCACGTGGCCCATGAACCCCCGGGGGAGCGGGTGCTCTGCCGCGGGAGGTGGGCGTGCCCCACAGTCCGTGAGGTCAAGGTGTTGAGAGTGGCCTTTACATCTTCCTTCCCTGTTGATCTTCTGGCTAGATGTTCTAGCCAGTGTTCCCAATGGGTGTTTGAAGTGCACGACTACTATTGTCAAATTGTCGACGTCTCCCTCCGTTTCTGTCAGTTTTTGCACATTTTGATTCTTTTGGACTTTTTCACCTTTGGATTTTAACCTTGCAAAGCTTCTCCTCTAACGTCCCCTGGAACGTGAAAATGGAAGAGGAGAGTGTGTTCCAATTTAGGGCATTTTACTATCGCTGTTTTGGTAACGGATGTTATAGACTGCCTCCTCCCTCTGCCAAATTCCTAGGTTGAGTCCTAACCCCCAACGTGATGGTGTTGGGAGGTGGGGCTTTTGGGAGGTGATGAGGGCATGAGGTGGAGCCCTCCTGAATGGGATGAGGGTCCTTATAAAAGAGGCCCTGAGAGCTCCCTCGTCGCCTCCCCCAAGGGAGGACACGGAGGGAAGGCACTGGCTGTGCGTCCGGTCTGCCGGGCCTCGATCCGGAATGCCCAGCCTGCAGGCTGTGGGGGATAAGCTTCTGTCTTGTAGAAGCCCCCCGGGCTGCGATGTTCTGTCAGTGCAGCCTGAGCTAAGACAATGACACTTCTTTTTCTGAAAGAAATTGATCATTAAAATTATTATACACGTAGAAAGTACAGGAAATGTTTATCAACAGTTTAAAGAATAATACAAAGCAGACATCCCTGGAAAGACCATGCAGGTTGAGGAACAACATTGCCGGTAACTCTGAATCTTCCCTCCAAGGTCTTCTCCCATCCGTAACTACCATCCCCACTTTTGTGACAAAATTTTCTGTATATTTATTTACAGTTTTATTCATTGGAATTTTCTTGGTGTTTTATTATTGGAGAATCTAAATGTGATCACTTAATCTCACTGCATGAGTTCTAGTGAATTGTACTGGACAGTGTGTCGGGCATGATTTGGGACAGGAAAAGGAGGGAGTGAATCTCCAGCCTGGGTGTACAGGGGCCTTGGTGTTGATTTGATGACCGTTCTCCTTGGACCCACTCCAGAGTCTCTGGAGCCAGCAGTTATGTGGCTCACCAGCAGCCCAGGGATGACCCCAGCAGAGAGGGGTGTATCCTCTGGGGATGGCGAGGAACAGACCCCCCCATCAAATGTGAGCCTGCTGCCCTGCAACTTGGCCACGACACTTTAGGTGTCTTTCCTGCAGAAAGAACTAATTCCTGGGTGCTGAATTTGTAACAACGACCAAAGGGTGTTCACCTAAGTGCCAGAAGACAGGAAAATGATGAGATAATAAATTATGCTCCATCCTTCAGGAGAGACATAGCCCTATACACACCTTGATTTTAGCCCAGTGAGGCTTCTGACCTCCAGAACCGTAAGCTAATAAATTTGCGTTATGCCACTAAGTTTGTGGTAATATGTTATAGCAATGATAGGAAAGATAGATAGATAGATGATAGATAATAGATAGATAGATAGATAGATAGATAGATAGATAGATAATGTTTTTAGCCAATTTAGAAAATTTGAAAAATACCCCACAGTTGGAGGCAGCACACCTTAATTACTAACAAAGCTGACACTGGAGAACTAGGCTTGGTGTTTCAGTTAAATGGGCTTTCCTGCTCCTTACTCCTGGCTGAGACCTTGGAAGAGTTTATTTGGGGCAAAATCTGAACCTCAGGGTAGAGTCGCTTACTGAGCGCACATACTGAATATTACCAATATTTTAAATCTTTGTTCATCTGACAGGTTTAAAAAAAAAGTGATGATTTATAAAATCTGTAAAATTTAAAAATTGAAAAAGTTTGGATATTTTTGATGAATCAAGGATTTCTCGGGCTTCCCTGGTGGTGCAGTAGTTAAGAATCCACCTGCCCTTTTGGTTTTTCAGCTCCACTTATCTCATTTTCTGGCTGCCTCTCCAAGTCTGAAATGAGCCCGGGTGGGTATTTCTTTTCAGCCTGCGTTCTCCCCACTGCTCTTCCATGCCATGAACAGTGTCGTTGCCAGGATTCCCTGCTCCCGAGGTAGCTTAGGCCGGTAGCCTGGGCTCCTTGTGCCTATTCCTACCTGGGACCATCTGGCCAGCATGGCGGGGGGGGGGGGGGGGGGGGGGCGGGCAGCCATGCGTCTTGTTCAGTTCTGGTAGCCGCCCCCAGTTTGAAGCAGGGCAATAGAGAATGCTGTGTTCTAGAACGCAGGGGTTCCAGGCCAGATTGCCACCTCTGGCCAGCTGACCTTTTTTCCTGGGCGTTCACTCCCGTTCTAAGAAGCAGAGCTGCACTGGGTAGGGAGTACAGATTGGTGGCCCACAGGAGTCCAGCCCGTGCAGGTGTCTCACTTGATTCACATGGTGTTCCTTTGTAGACGTTTCAGGCAGACCTCGGAGATAGCGTGGATTTGGTTCCAGACACCCCGCAGTAAAGCTAATATCACAGCAAAGCGAGTCACATGGATCTGCTGCTTGCCCAGTGCATCTGAAAGTTATGTTTACACTAAACTGTGGTCTATTTAGTGCGCAATAGAGTTATGGCTAAAAAAAGTACATAATAAAAAATACTTCACTGCAGAAAACACCATTGTCTGAGCCTTCAGCAAGTGATCTTTGCAATAGTAACATCAAAGCTCACTGCCCACAGCTCACCCTAACGAGTACAATAATGATGGAAAGGTCTGAACTGTTGTGAGAATTACTGAAATGTGACACAGAGACACAGAGGGAGCAAATGCTGCTGGGAAAATGGGGCTGATAGACTTGCCCAAGGCACAGTTGCCACAAAGCTTCAATTTGTAAAAGCAACACAGAATCTTGTAAGCAAAATAAAGCAAGGTGTGCCTGTACTTACACAGAAAGAAAAAGAAAAGAAAAGAAAAAAAAGAATCCACCTGCCGACGGAGGGGACACGGATTCGATCCCTGGTCCAGGAAGATCCCACATGCCGTGGACCAACTAAGCTCATGCGCCACAACTGCTGAGCCCATGTACCACAGCTACTGAAGCCCACACCTAGAGCCAGTGCTCTAGAAGAGAAGCCACTGCAATGAGACGCCCCTGTGCCCCACAACTAGAGAAAGCCCATGAACAGCAACAACGGCCCAACACGGCCAAAAATAAAATAAATAAATTTATTAAAAAAAATGGATTTCTTGACATATCAGAGTAGCTTATGTGTTAACTGGAAAACTGCACTAATCACTGGCTTTCAAAGTTTTTTGGTCCTGACTATTGTGACCTAATTCTCATATATATGAGAATATATATAGTATGTGTGTGTGTACAGGCAGGATTTTTCAAACTGAGATTGAAACCCATTAGTGGCTTGTGAAATGCACTTAGCGGTTTGCAGCTAGTGTTTAAAAAAAAAAAGACAACAAAGTAAAAAAAATAGTGCATCCCACATAGTAGTGAAAAATATTAGGTTTAAGGTTTTGATTTCGGTCATGCCTATATGAAATATATGTACGCAAATGATATATACTTACGTATGTGTATGAGATATATACTTCTGTGTGTGTGATATATATGCATGTGTACATATTTATATGAGTGTATATGATATACACTTGTGCGTCTATGGATGTGCACGTGACACGTATGGTACGTGTACGCGCACGTGATATACTCTTACACAGGTGTACGTATGCGACACACATCCACCTCTGCGCGCACGCTGTGTATGAGTATAAACCGAAATACGTGTGCACGTTACGTTGTGATGCACGCAGAACTGGGTCCCAAGGTTCAATGACGCACTAAGGGCACTAAGTAATAAAGCTGATCTTTTCCCTCTCAGATCCGTCAAGTTTGGTATCATCGAAAGCCTGGAGCCCGCTTCCCAGAAAAGTGCGCAAACCACACCGGAGCCCGACACCCCGCGCCCCCGCGGCACCTGCGTGCCCGCCTCCCCGGCACCTGCGGGCCCGGCCCCGCCCCTCCGCCCGGCCCCTCCCCCCTCCCGCCGGGGAGCCCGGCACCGCGGCTTCTTCCCACGCTCCGCCGCGCCGTCCAGGGGGCGCGCGCACGCGGGCGGGGCGCCGGGAGCAGCGCCGCGGCGTCGGCGCCGGGCGCGCGCACGCACGGCGGCGGGGCGGCTCACGGCGGCGGCGGCGGCCATCTTTCCCCCCGGCCGCTGCTCCGGGTGCGGGTGCGGGCGCGGGTGCGGGTGCGGGGTCCGCGGCGCTGCGGGCGCTCGGGCTCGGCCGGAGCGGCGGGAGGCGTGGATGAGGGGGGAGGCGGCCGAGGGCCGCCCCCCCGGTGTCGCCGCCCCGCCCCCACCCCACCCCCCACCCCCGGGCAGTCGGGCGGGCGGAGCGCCTTCGCGGCGCGGCCTGGGCGCCGCCGCTGCCCTCCCGCCGGGGCCCTGCCCGGCCGCCCGCGCTCTCGGGGCCGCGCCCTCCCCGATGGGCTAGGCCGTCAGGATGTTCAGTTTCGAAGGGGATTTCAAAACCAGGCCCAAGGTGTCCCTGGGCGGCGCGAGCAGGAAGGTGAGGGCGGCGCGCGCGCGCGGGGCCGGGCGGCGGGGCTCGGGGGCGGACGGGGGACGGGGGACGGGGGCGGACGCGGCGCTGAGCGGCCCCCGGCGCCCGGACGGCGGAGCGCTGGGGGCCGAGGGCGCGCTGCGTCCGGCCGAGCCGAGCCCGGGCGCCCCGCCGCCTGTCCGCGGAAGGGCCGGCGCTCGCCGCCGCGGGGCCCCGTCCGGCGGGAGAGCGGTGCTCGCGGCCGCGGGGCGCCTGGCCGCCGGCCGCGCGCGCTGCCAGCCGCCTGGAAGCGCTCCCGGGGCGGCTGCGGCGCCGCGGCCTGCGGCAGCCGGTCGCACAGGTGCTCTCGGGGCGGCGGCGTGGGCGCGGGCGGGCGGACAGCCGCGAGCAGCCCGGCGCCGGCCCGGCTGCGTCCGCGGGCGCCTCTCCCGCCGGTGTGAGCTCCGTCGGGCTGGAAACAAAGCCCGGCCCCGGCTGCTGCGCGCGTTGGGAAGGTTCGAGCGGATCTAACGCGAGGATGGGTTACTGAGCGGCTTCCTAAGATGCGCTCTCTGTGCGGCGTCGGTTCCTTTTCCTCGGGGAGCGCTCTGTGTGCTCGCGTCGCGGCTGGGGCGGCGCGCGGCCCAGAGCGGGGGCTCGAATCCACGTGAGGAGGCCCGCGCTGGACGCTCCGGGCGGCGTGCGTGTGAGGGCTGCGGAGGGGCGCCCGCCGGGGAGCTGGGGGGAAGGTGCCGCCGGCGCTCGGGCTTCGCCTTTGCGCGGCGCTGATTGGCTGCGGGGAGCTGGACGCAGAGCTAGGTACCGGACTAGGTGCTGTGCAGGTGCGGCAGGGTTGGCGTGGGTCACATGCGGTGGCTGGGGTGCTGATGAAAATTCCACATGGGGTCAGATATACTCTGCCCTTGGAAGGGGCCTTGGAGAACCTCTGGGCCAGATCTGGTTTACGGGTGGGGTAGAGAGCCCTTGAGTGATTGCACAGCCACACAGAAAACCCACGGCGGGTCACCACCTTACAATCCGTGTCCCCTCACTTGTGTAGGACCTTGTGACTTCTGTTACAGACAGGAGTGCCCGGGGAGGTCCTACTAGGGCGTTGATTCTGTTTTCTCCCCAAGGAACACATCTCTTCTTTGAGGAAAGTAGTTATCTATTGATCAGAATCTCAGGGTGAGATTGCGTATCTTGCTTTTCAGCTGCGCAACACAGTTTTCCCTTTTTACCTCCCTTTACACTGAGGTTTAGACTTAACATATCGTCAGGGTCACAGGCATTACTCGTCTGTGTCTTAGGCCATGTTGCCTGGAAGCCTGAGGAAGAAATCCTTGTGCAAGTGAAATTGAGGAGGGAAAGGAGAGGGCAGGGGACAAGGGGCCTTCTGAGTTGGAGTCTAGCTTTAACGGGGTCCCACTGACAACTCTGGAGCGTGGCTGACATCACAGAGTTGTCCCTTCTTGAGGTGAGGGGGCTGGCATTTTGTATCCCCGTATCATTTAGTCACTGTTTGCAGGCTGCCCCTGGGGGTGTGGGAGTGTAATTCTCCTGAGAGGGTGGCAGTAAGGAGCCCACTGCAGTTCCTGCGCGGTGACTGGGGGTTGGGTGCACTGACCTGGTACGGGAATCTGGGCGGGAATTAACTGTAGGTTCGGCAGGAAGGGTTTTTACCTTGTGAACACACCCGTAGGCCCACCCCTCCCATCAAATGACATGCCCAGCATTCCAGAGGCTCCCTTCGGCACCCTTCCATTCTGAGCCCTCCTACCCACAGGTGGACTGCTGTTCCCACCTTTGTTACCACAGGTTAGTTCTGCCTGTGGAACTTCCTGTGCCCGGGATCCCCTCTTTGCGGACCTGGCCTCTGTGACTCCGCTTCCTGTCTGAGAGGTGTCGCCCATCATCGTATTTTGTGGCGTTGGCTGGAGGCGGCACAGCTGGTCTGTACTTGTGCGTGTCTCTGGGTGGACACGTGCTCTCATGTGCTGCTCACACACTGCACGTGGATTCAGCTCTAGTGCCTTCTGCCTGGTTCCCTCGGTGGCAGGCCTGCCGTGTCTGAGGGTTTCAGCGGCTCCACTTCCTCGCCAACACGTAGTGCTGTCAGTCCTAGTAACTTGGCAGTTCTGGCGGGAGTGTAGTCTCATCGTGGTTTTAATTTTGTTTCTTAACAGCTAGTGATGTTGAGCACCCACAACTTATTTTCCTTAATTCTCCTTATTTTCCTTAATTCTCCTTATTTTCCTTAATTCTCCTTATTTTCCTTAATTCTCTTTGGCTGCAGCATAAGTCCTTTGCCTCATTTAAAAGACAAAAACTTAAAATGCTCTATCCCGCATGTTTTAAATTATTATTTGAAATTTTCCCTTCTTAAGTTTAGTGGAAACCGAATAGTTGCCACTTTTTAAATAAATACATCTTTTCTCCCCCACATTAGATAAATATTTAAAATGTGTATTTGTGAAGGTTCTTTGAAGGATCTGAAGCATTGTGAGGAAAAGTTCATGCCCTCTTTGTAATCTCGTTGGGGAGATAGGAGTTACTTATTTAGTTAAAGGTTAAATAACAACAGAGAGAGTGATTACCACACTCTGGATTTCCCTTGGGCTGGTGCGGGAAGGGATAGACTTGGTTGGGGCTTAGTTTTGAAGAATGTTTAGAATTAGGGTGGGTGGGAAGCAAGGGTATTCCAGGTGAGTGGTAGGGTATACGTGAAATAGGTATATACTGGATTCCACCGATTCTAAGTCGCGCAGGTTTCCACTTTTTAATATTTCCGAAGTCTGGGTACATCTTGGTGGCAGGACGTAGTTTATTGGCAGTATGTTTTTCTTTTCTCGGTAGTGCATAGAAGAAGATCTTAGGGGTCATTTGGTTACAGATATAGAAATTCACTGTTACTAGCCTCTTGCCTTAATAGGGTTCATTTGTTACATTAATGAACCAGTATCAATACATTGATTCATTCTTTGTGTTGTACTTTTAAGTGGGTTTTGATAAATGTATAATGACGTGTATCTGCCATTACAGTATCGTAGAGAATAGTTTGTTGCCCTAAAAATCCTCTGTGCTTTACCTATTCATCCTGCCCCTTATCCCCCGCACCCCCCTTCCCATCTCTGGCCGCCACTGGTCTTTTACTGTCTCCATAGTTTTGCCTCTCCAGAACATCATGTAGCTGGAACCGCACAGTGTGCAGCCTGTCCAGACTGGCTTCTTTCACATGGCAGCATGCATTTAAGGCTCCTCCATGCCTTTTCGTAGCTTGATAGCTTTTTTTTTAATCTTACATTTTATTAACAGACTTTTTTTAGAGCAGTTTTAGGCTTACAGAGAAAACTGATGGGAAAGTGCAGAGTTCTCATGCCATCTTCCTAGCACATTGTTTTCTCTACTGTTTCCATCTTGCCTTGGTGTGGGACGTTTGTTACAATTGATGGACCAACATTGATACGTTGTTATTAAGTCAGATTAGATCAGGATTCACTCCACCTGTTGTACATTCTATGAGTCTTGATCGTTTGAGACTGCCTTCTTTAAGAATATGTTTTTAAGGTTGTACTACCTCTTTTGTGGCCTGATAGCTCTTTTTCCCCTCTCCTCTAAATTGCTGAATAATATTCCATTGTCTGGATGTACCACAGTTTATTTGTCCCTTCACCTGCTGAAGGACATCTTGGTTTCTTCTAGGTTTTAGCAGTTATGAATAAAGCTGCTATAAACATCTACATGCAGGTTTTGTGTGTGGACATAGTTTTCAGCTCCTTTGTATAAATATCAAGGAGCCTGATTGCTGGATCATATGGTAAGATTATATTTAGTTTTGTAATTAGCTGCCAAACCGTCTTCCAAAGTGGCTGCACCATTTTGCATCCCCACCAGACGTGATGGGAGTTCCTGTTGCTCCACATCCTTGGCGGCATTTGGTGTTGTCAGTGTTTAAATTTTGTCCATCCTAATAGGCATGTAGTGGTATCTCATTGTTTTAACTTGCATTTCCTTGATGACATATGACATGGAGCATTGTTTCATACGTGCTTATTTACCATCTGTTTATCTTCTCTGTGGAGGTGTCCAGGTCTTTATCCCATTTTTTATTTGGGTTGCTTGTTTTCTTACTATTGAGTTATAAGAGTTCCTTGTGTACATTTTTAATGTATTTGTGTATGCTTTGTATATATAAACTTTTTCAGATGTGCCTTTCGTCTATATCTTCTCCCAGTTTTTAGCTTATCTTTAAATTCCCTTAACAGTCTTTTGCAGAGCAGAAGTTTTTAATTCTGATAAAGTCCATTTTTATCAGTTTTTTCTTTCACGAATTGTGGTGCTTATGTTGTATCTAAAAAGTCATTTCCAAAGACAGTGTCACCTGGCTTTTCTCCTCTGTTAGCTTCTAGTAGTTCTATAGTTTTGTATTTTACTTTTAGGTCTGTGATCCATTTTGGGTTAATTTTTGTGAAAGGTATTGAGGTCTGTGCCTCGATTTATTTTTTTCTTCTTCTCTGCTTTGGCATGTGGGTGTCCAGTTGTTCCCATGTTTGTTGAAAAGTTATCCTTTCTTCATTGAATTGGCTTCACTCCTTTGTCAAAGATCAGTTGGCTGTGTTTTTGTGCATCTGTTTTTGGGCTTGCTATTCTGGTGTGTTGATCTATTTGTTTTGGGGGTTTTTTTTTGTTTTGCTCTGTTTTTGTCAGTGGCATACTGACTTGATTTCTGGAGCTTTGTAGTAAGTCTCAGAGTCTGTTAGTGTCAGTCCTCCGACTTTGTTTACATCTTTCTTCAACATTGTGTTGGCTTTTTTGGGCCTGCTGCCTTTCCATGTCAACCTTAGAGCCAGTTTGTTGATATTCACAAAATAACTTATTGGAGTCTGTTTTTTTTTTTAAGCTACTTTATTTTGGTGTATTTGTTACATTTGTTTGTATTGAAGTACAGTTGATGGTACAGTATTATATGTTACAGGTGTACAATAGTGATTTTGCAATTTTAAAGGTTGTGCTCCATTTATAGTCCCTGTGAAGTATTGGCTGTGTTCTTTATGTTGTGTGAACTTGTTGGGGTTTTGATGGGGATTGTGTTGAATCTGTAGATCAAACAAGTTAGAAAGCATTGATCTAGACAATATTGAGTCTCCCGGTTCAGCATGGAGTATCTCAGTGTTTGCTTAGTTCTTTGATCTTATTTATCAGACTGTTGTAATTTAACTTACAGAGACCGCGCGTGGGTGTGTGTGCATGTGTAGCATTATATATCTATATAATGTTAGATGTAGACCTAAGTATTTCTTTTTGGGGGGCTGCTAATGTAAACAATACTGTGTTTTTAATTTCAAATTCCAAATGTTCATTGTTGGTTCATAGGAAGGCAGTTTTGTTTTGTTTCCTCTTTTACCAGTTTCTCCCTATTTCCCCCACCCCATCCCCCCAGCCCCTGGCAGCTACTTTTCTACTCTCTGTTTCTAAGTGTTTGCCTTTTTTTTTTTTTCTTTAAGATTCCACGTATAAGTGATACCATACAGTATTTGTCTTTCTCTGGCTTATTTCACTTAGCATAAGGCCCTCAAGGTCCATCCATGTTTTTTACATATGGTTGGATTTCCTTCTTTCTCACGACTGAATAATATTCTGTTGTGTGTATACACCACATGTTTATTTGTTTGTCTGTTTCATGACCACGTAGGTCTTTGTGCTCTTTTTTTTTTCCAAGCCCCATGACATGTGGAATCTTCCCAGAGCAGGGCTCAAACCCATGTCCCCTGCATTGGCAGGCAGATTATTAACCACTGCGCCACCAGGAAGTCCAGTCTTTGTGTCTTGATTATTGTGAATAATGCTGCAGTGAGTATGGGGGTGCAGGTATCTTTTTAGTATCTGTTTTCATTCCTGTTGGATAGCGACCAAGAAGTGGGATTGCTGGACCATAAGGTAGTTCTGTTTTTAAGGTTTTGAGGAACCGTCATATTGTTTCCATAGTGGAAATGTTATTTATTTATTTATTTATTTATTAAGTTTCAAATTCCAGGTGTTCGTGGAATACCAGGTGCTGGTATATGGAACAGCAGTTGACTTTTGTATATTAATCTTGTGTCCTGCAGTATTGCTATAATCACTTATTATTTCCAGGAGTTTTTTGTTAATTCTTTGGGATTTTCTACAGAGATGATCATGTCATCTGTGACCAAAGAGTTTTATTTCTTTCTTCCCAATCTATATAGCTTTTATTTCCTTTTCTTGTTTTATTGCATTAGCCAGAGCTAATGATGTCAAAAAGGGGTAGCAAGGGAAGACATCCTTGCTTTGTTCCTCATCTTAGTCGGAAGGTTTCTAGTTTCTCACCACTAAGTATGATGTTATTTTTGAGGTGGTTCTTTATCAAGTTGAGGAAGTTCCTGTCTATTTCTACGAGGGTGAGTCAAAGATTATCCACACTCTGGCTGTAGAATTTATTTTAATTAACTTTTAGAGAAGACAAATACATCATTTTTCGACAGTCTCCTTGCTTTTCAATACACTTTGTCCATCTGTCAACAGGCTTTTGTATTCCCTCATTAAAAATGTTTTAGGCTGAGCTGCGAGCCACGAGTGCACCACTGTCTTCACTTCTTCATCAGAAGCGAATCTTGGTCCTCATAGGGCTGCTTTCAGGGGACCAAAGAGGTGAAAGCCCGGTGGAGCAAGATCAGGACTATAGGGAGGATGGTTTAACACCTCAAAACAAAGTTTTTACAGAGTGTTGACAGTGTGGACAGAAAGTGTGTGGATGTGCATTGTCATGCAAGATCACAGCGTCCATGAATAGCAGTCCTCTGCATTTAATCCGAAGTTTAGGCTTCAGCTCTTCAGTAAGCATCTCACTGTAACAAGCACTGTTGATTGTTGAACCTTTTTCCTGATAATGGTCCAATACTGGCCCTTGAGAATCCCAGAAAACTGTAAGCGTCGATTTTCCAGCTGATGGTTGACTTTTGAACTTTTTCTTGGTCGGCAGTTGAGGATGTTTCCATTCCATACTCTGCCGTTTACTCTCAGGCTGGTAGTGATGAATCCATGTCTCGTCACCAGTAATGATTCTCTTTAAGAAACTTTCACCTTCCTTAGAGTATCAGTCCAAATTTTGTTTGCAGTTATCCAAATGCTTCTGTTTATGCTCTTCCGTGAGTTGTTTCGGTACCCATCTCACACAGACTTTTCGAAACCTAAGTCTGTCATAGATTACTTCGTGTTCTTTTTGTTTGTTTTTTTTAAAAAAATAAATTTATTATTATTTTTTAAATTTATTGCCTGTGTTGGGTCTTCATTGCTGTGCGCAGGCTTTCTCTAGTTGTGGCGAGTGGGGGCTACTCTTCGCTGTGGTGCTTGGGCTTCTCTTTGTGGTGGCTTCTCTTGTTGCGGAGCCTAGAGCACAGGCTCTAGGCACGCGGGCTTCAGTAGTTGCGGCACACGGGCTCTAGAGTGCAGGCTCAGCAATTGTGGCACGTGGGTTTAGTTGCTCCAAGGCATGTGGGATCTTCCTGGAGCAGGGATCGAACCCATGTACCCTGCATTGGCAGGCAGATTCCCAACCACTGGCCACCACGGAAGCCCCGATTACTTCGTTTTGAGGTGTTAAAGCATCCTCCCTATAGTCGTGACCTTGCTCCACTGTCACCTATTTGGTCCCCCGAAAGCAGCCCTTCACGTCTGTTGAAGAAGTGAAGACAGTGGTGCACTTGTGGCTCGCGGCTCAGCCTAAAACATTTTAATGAGGGAATACGAAAGCCTGTTTACAGATGGACAAAGTGTACTGAAAAGCAAGGAGGTTGTCAAAAAAGTGATGCATTTGTCTTCTCTAAAAGTTATTTAAAATGAATTCTGCAGCCACAGTGCGGATAATTTTTGACTCACCCTTGTAGTTTACTGAGAGTTTTTGTCATAAATGGGTGTTGGATTTTTAAAACTTTTTAATTTTTATTTTAATTTTCTTTTTTGGTGGGCCCTTAGTTCCTTGACCAGGGATGGAACCTGTGCTCCCTTCAGTGGAAGCGCAGAGCCCTAACCACTAGACTGCCAGGGAATTCCCTAGGTTTGGCTTTTATCAGATGCTTTCTTCTGCATCTGCTGATGTGACCATATACCTTTCCTTAGTCTGCTGATGTGACAGACTACACCAAGTGTGTTCTGAATGCTGAGCCTGCCCACATCCCTAGCACAAGTCCCACTTGGTTGGGAGGTATAATTCTTAATATACATTGTTGCTTTCAGTTTGGTAGTATTTTGTTTGCGGATTTTTGCACCTGTGTTTGGGAAAGATATGTACGTAGTTTTTATTTCTTGTGATGTCTTTTTCTGGTTTTGGTGTTAGGGTACTGCTGTCCTCAGAGAGTGAGTTTTACTTTAGAGCCTACTGAAACCAGCTACTGTAATTTTAACTTCCCCTCTTGATAAGTCTAGACTACTCTTAAGATTGTAAGCACTCTGATTGGTTAGTTTTATACAACTGCCCTCTATTGTGTAATTGAAGGTCTTACCTAAAATATTTTGACTTAAAAAAAAGTCCATGTTATTTTGCTTTAAAAAGCGGGCACTTGGTATACGTGTTGTCATACTGCTCGTGTGCGTGCTGCAGTGGAACAGAAAGCTGTTCTTACAGGTCTGGTATCAAGTAAAGTAGAAACATTTTCTGAGATCAGGTTTTAAAGTTTACTCTCAGGACTGGCATCGTTACCTTCCTATTTTGTCTAGCAGCCCCTGCATCTGTTCTCTTGAATGTAATTTTCCATAGCCTTCACACATGAGAGCAAAGGACTGTAGCGCGCTGTAGCCGGTAAGGCCAGGAGTTCTTGCTCTGCTTCTTAGGGAAACCAAGTGGAATGCAAGGGCTGAGACTTTGGTCCTCTTTGCACTTCTCATCAGGATCTAGGGTGAGGCAAGCGAAGCACGTAGGGCACAACATGTCAGGAGGCGCTGACTCGAGTGACATCGGTGCAGGGCTGAGGGTGGCACTCAGGTTCACGGCCCTGAGAGTGAGTGCCTGCTTACATTTTGTGCTCAGGCACCGACCTAGTTTGCCTTCCCTAGTCCTGTCTGGCTTTGCACACTCAAGTGTGTGCTGGTTTTCTTGAGTTACAGAGTTAGTTGCCAACTCGGTATCTTAACTAAGGTAATAAATAGGTTGTCTCATAGGCTGTAGAAGAGCCCTCAAAATAGGTTATTGCAAAAGCAGTAAAGAGTTTTCCTCTTTGACTTTCTCTTTTTTTCTTATAAGTTTAAAGAATGCAGGCATCTAGAAGTTTGGAAGTTAAGCATTTTATTCTTTGACCACGACCCTTATTTTCTACCACCGCGTCCTCGTTCTCCAGCCACGGCCTCTTCATGCCTTCTGTTGCCTACACCATCTGAGAACATGAAGGCAGGAGCAGGGACTTCCTTCTGTCCGAGTGTCTCCAGAGTCCATCACCTTCAGGGGTGACCACGTTAAAGTTGGAAATACCTGCTGAGGGGTGTGGGTGGCAGCGTAAATTGGCACAGCCTACCTGGGGGGCGGTTTAACAGCATGTATCAGGAGTCACAAACAGGCATGACCCCTCTAAATCTAGTCAGTCTACTTTCAGAAACTTAGTCTAAGAAACTAATTTGTTGGGTGTGTGGGATAGATGCATTGGGAAAAAAAGGTGGTGTTTGTGGCATTACTTATAGTATTGAAAAATTCAAGAGAATTAAATGTCTAACAGTAGGAAATATGTTAAGTGGTGCTGTAACAGCGCTTGGGGTGCTGTGCAGTGTTCACAGCGGTCGCCGTCTGTGTTTGCAAATATTTCTGATTTGTGTCTGTTGGCTGTATGTGCTGAAACGTGTCGTCGTTAACGGAGGCAAGTAGACGGCGCAGCAGTACTGCAGTCCGCGTTTAGATTACGTTAGTCTGGACAGTCATGATCTCTGCTTTACTGGTTTCTTCATTTCCAGTGAATGAAGGACTGGTTCTCTGTTTGTGCATATTAGTGGCTTAAAGCAGTCCCTTTTCCTTCTCTCAGTTCCGTGGGCCAGGTACCGAAGGGCAGCTTGCAGGGTGGTTCTAGCTCAGGGTCTCCAAGAGGCTCAGGCATCCGAAGCCTTGCCTGGTGCTGGGGGAGCCACTGCACGGCTGGTTCTTGCTTGTGCCTGGAGGTTAGTGCTGGGTCTTGGCAGGAGGTGTCAGCTCCCTGCCACTTGGACATCACCTTAGTGCTGCTTGAGTGTCCTGATGTGGCAGCTGACTTCCCCAGAGCCAGTGATGCAGGAGAGCAGGGAGAACTCAGCAGTGCCTGTTAAGAGGAAGTTCTGAAAGTCATACATCATCACTTTTGTGCTGACTTATTTGTAAGTCCAGTCCACACTGGAGGTGAGGGGAATCAAATTCCACCAGTTTGGAGATGTAACAAGGGAAGAAATTGGTAAACCAGTAACAGCTTAGGAAATTGGTGAGATAGAGAACTGACTTAAAATTCCCTTCTCCCAGGCAAAGCTTCCTGACTGTGAGCTGGCCTTTCCTTGTGAGCTGTTATCTTCTTCCTTACGCTCGAAAACTTGCATTCCTGCACAGTTTTACCTGAAATGTTATCTGTTAGGCAGTTACTTGAGTTACTCATCTTCCTCAAAAAAGCCTCAGAAGCATGAGGGGCTGTCATTTATTTGCAGCAATTTGAATTCACTTAGATCATTTACTCTTTTAATCCAACCATCCTTGGAGAAAAGGAGGGAATATACAGGGGAGTAAGTAATTTGGGAATTAAAGTATTTGGGTTTTCACCTTGACAACCATAGGGCAGGAGGTAGGTGCATCAGGCCCTGGGAGCGAGGGAGTGAAGTAAATTTTCTGGCCATCTGAGGGGCATCTTGTGCCAGAATGGCAGGAGGGAGGACGCTTGTTTCCCTCCTCTTCCATTAGCTGCTCTCAGAGCCCCAGGCGAGTGATACGGTGTTAGTGCCCCGGACGCTTGTGCGCTGGGCTGCGATCTTGCCACTGTGTGCAGGTTGAACATGGTTGCTGCCAGTCAGAAGGACCAGCACGGGTAGAGGTGTCTGACCACGGAGACGTGGCAGTCACCTACAGGTTGTTCAGCTGGCTGCAGTGGGGGTGGGAGAAGAGAAGGCTGGGGAGACGGGCAGTCAGGGGCCAGGTCATAAAGGGGCACGTTGGGAGCCATGGAGGGCTTTTAAGCACTGAAGTGACCCTGAGCAGGCTCAGGTTTTAGAGGGAGAGGTGTGGGACAGCGCAGGGACTGGGCACCAGGAGAGAGGCAGCTGTAGCTGTGCAGAGGAGTAGGTGACAGGAACTGAATGGAGAGGTTCAGGAGCTGTCCAGGAGCTAGAATTGATGAGATCTGCAGGGACAGGTGTCCGTCTGGGGTGACGGGAGGAGACAGTGGCCCTGTCATCCGAGACGAGGGTGAGTTCCTAGGGATGTGTTCAGTGTGAGAGGCTTGGGGATGCTCAGTAGGCAGGTGGGAGTGCTCGTCTGGAGTTTCGGGTGGAGACTCGGAGTCCGTTGGTCCATCGATAGGTAGTAGTTGAAATTGTGAGATGTGCTGGAAAATGTTCTGCTGAGAAGACATGTGGGCTCAGGACAAAACTCCGAGGGGCGCCAGCGTTTAGAGAAACAGCAGAGAAAGAGGGGCGTGCAAGGGGGTTGGTGCTGCTGGGACAGCCAGCGTGCGTGTCCCTGTGCGCAGACAGTGGTTGTGACCGAGAGGTGGTGAGCAGAGCAGCGCTGCTGAGGAAAGCAGGGCTTGTGGGAGGACGTCAGACCTGTGCGGACTTCGAGGTTTTATTGCTGCTGCGGTGACTCTGTATCCTGCGGGCTGACCATAAGGCACGTATGTGCACTCGGAGTTATCCCAGAGCTGGGGGCCCAATTGTTCAGTCTATTTTCTAAAATTAAAATTCCGTTTTCTTTTTTAAATTACCATGCATGTTCTTTGTATGAGCTGTGTATGAAGTATACATGTTCATCCTTTACTTTTGGACATTTAGGTCGTTTCTACGTTACTGTGAACAGCATCTTTATAGCCAATGATTTATAATTATTTTTTAGGATAAATTGCAGAAAGAAGCTGAATTGCTTGATCAAAGTGTGCACATAGGCTTTTGATATGTTTTGTTCTCTAGCAAAAATTATATCGGTTTCCGTTCCCTGGTCTTAGCAGCTAAGTGCTGCCTTAGCACCTGTGTGCGGGCGGGCTGGCGGGCGCAGGGTGCAGTGGCAGGGAACCTCTGAGGGCACGTTCTCTCCTTACTTGTTACAGGTGTCTTCCTGCTTGTCCTGCTCTCACCTCACCTTGCCTCCTGCTCTGTGAGGTGGAGGTGTTAGCAGCCCCTGTGGAGGAAGAAATCAGGGCTCAGAGATGCCACATCATTTAGTGAAAACCACAGAGCTCAAGCATGGTCTCCAGGTTGTGTTGTGTAGTCTGCACGTCTTCTGTGGTCTCCCACTCTGCTTAAACTTACCTTGACCTGCTCGGCAAGTCGAGGACCATGTCCTGTAGGCACTGAAAGGGTGGCTTTAACAGTCCGGTCTTCGAATTAATTTTTCTTATAATGCAGCTTTAATGCTCTCTTTAACTTTTTAAGGAACATTAGTAAACTCTAGTGTTGTTGGCAAGCAGCAGAGTTCATAGCACATCTTCACTGCGAAAGATGAGATGGTAAAAAGTAAAATGGGGACTTGAAAAAAATGCTTATCTCCATAACCGATTGTCTGCAGCTTAGTTATTCGTCTTTTCTGGGCTTCTCTTTTTCACGTCTTGTAATGGGAAAGTCATAATTCTTGATAATGAGAAAGTTAGATTATCACTGATATTCCTTGGCCTATTAATGTTTCCATTTCTAATCTCCAATCAGTGGCCTTTAAAAAAAGTTGCCTTTTTTTAATTGAAAACAGTTATAAAAACTGAGACTCTTCTAAAGGGCACATAATGAAGTCTTCCTCTCACTGAGACTCCAGACTTCTCTGCTATTACAAATTTCCTCAATCTTTTCAAAACTAGAGTAAATATAAATCAACATGTTCTCCTAGCTTTTCGAATAACAGTGAGAGCTACTGTTCTCTTCAGCAGTGTGTCTTGGTGAGGATTCCACACAGCACCTTTAGATGTGGTTTCTCTTCCTGGGCACGTAGTGTTCCACCACGTGGGTTGTATCAGAACCACTTTCCTGTTGATAGCTGTGTATGTGCAGGTTGTTTCCAGGGTTTTGCTAGTAAAACAGTGCCGTAATTAACACACAATTCTGGTGTAAGAAAGGAAGGTCTTTTGGAATTTATTGCACTGGGATATAAATTATTGCATTTTATTTTGGTATTTTATTTTTAAATGAGCTCTTTTCACATTTTGTGCTCTTTACACATATTAACATGTGCATAAATTCTGTTCTAGTCTTTTCTGTATAGTTTTTAATTGGGAATCATTGCACATTATAAATATGCTTTTTGGTGACATTACTATATTTTGATTCACCTTTAAATATTTTTTGCATTTATGTGACATTGGTTGCTGTTATATTTTTTCATAAAGGTTCTTTCTTACATGTCTGTTAAAGAAGGGAAAATCCACAGATCATAGATTGTACGTTATTCACACATAAAACTTGTGCTTACTTTTAACATTTTAATTAAATCAAAGTATTTTACTTGAATATTCTTCAAATTGTGTACAACCATTAATACTGTGTTAGTGCATGAGAGTGGGAAAGTATACTCACTTGAACAGATTTGAAACTGATTGTCCTGTTTACATTGGCAAATGGAGTAAATTGCTGATGGAATCATCCAAATAGATGGAACAAAGATCTCACAGTTGTTTTTTAAAAAGCACAGTATTGATAAACATGCTAAACTTCTTTTTATAAGTGGTCAGCAGTCAATGTGAGCATTTGATTTTATGGAAATTGTCATGTTATGTACATTTACTTTGACCTGTATTCAAATTTTTGACCATAAATTTTTTTTTATTCTGATGGTTAATGAAATCTAAATTAAAACTATGTATGACTTTTTTAAAACTTCATTTTGTCACCACTGAATTCATTTGCATGAAGAAAGCGTTTTCCCCCTTTAGAAGACATCTTTATTAATGGTATTTGTGAAGTTTGGCCATAGTTAATTTTCAGAGGAGATAAGATAATGTGCCTAAAGCTCAGAGGTCAAGTAGAGACGTTTGCTGTCATTCACTGCTGTTTACGTGTTGATGGATAGGGCAGCTGTGGAGCTGAGAGGTTAGCGCTGAAGGCAGCACGGATGCTGCAGGAACAATAGGTTTAGTCATTCCCAAAGCACTTGATTCAGTGCGTTTTATGAAACTGGTATGTAACTGCTGCTGGGAATCCCTGCCTTGACTAGGCCTGTAGACTCTGAAAGGGAAAAGATGTTTTTAGTTCTAGTAAATTGAAACCAAAAATTTGTGAAGAATCGGAAGCTGAATGTGCGTTTTGCTGATACCTTACTGCTCTCTTCTTCCCGGCCGCTTAATTGTGAACTTATTCTTGGCTTTGTGGAGCGGTTTTTCAGAACTTAGGTTCTGGAGTAGCTTCATTAGTTTCTTATTCTAAAAAAGTAAGAAAGTATTGCAGGTACTTGGATAATAATTCAAGCAGTAGAAAATAAAGATGCAGAAGAAATAAATGTGTCCCTGCCTTTCACCCCGCTGCGCACGCCCCACGCCCAGACCCTTGTCCTCAGTCTGTGTTCCCAGGTTCTTCCCTGTCCTCTCAGAGCGTCTTCTGTGCACGGAATCATTGAGATGTGCACCTTCTTGTCTTGTTTGAACACACGCTAGAGCGTGTTGAACAGACTGCTGTGCTTCTCCCCCCAGCACTATGTCTGGGGGGGGTTCCAGATCAGTACAAGTGGTCTGTGGTATTCTCTGATAC
This sequence comes from Hippopotamus amphibius kiboko, assembly GCF_030028045.1. Lineage (NCBI taxonomy): Eukaryota > Metazoa > Chordata > Mammalia > Artiodactyla > Hippopotamidae > Hippopotamus > Hippopotamus amphibius. The sequence continues at coordinate 1,413,026 of NC_080189.1, read as the reverse complement.
GCTGTGCACGATACGGCAGGCAAGGAGTGTTCTATTAAGTTATTTAGCTGTCATGTACTTTAACGGCCATTTAGGTTGTCTTCAGCTTTTTTGTTAGTTTAAACAGCATTGCGGTGCATACCCTTGTATTTGTGCCAGTAATATTTGTAGGTTAAATTTCTAGAAGTGCTAGGTCGGAGGCAGTGCACATGTTGAATTTTTATAGGTCGCTGCAGATGGCCCTCGAAGGAGACCGCATCCGCGTGCGAAGGCGGCTGCTGCCCATCATCCCCGCGTGGCGTCTGAGGGTTACAGTTGGCCAGTTCGGTTAGAAAGCCTGTCGTGTTTTTCTTGTGTTTTTTTCTACAAAAGAGTAAAGATGAAGTTCTTATGTTTAAAATATGTTTTTATTTCCCTGTGTGCTGTGACTTTTGCTAATTCTTCTGATTGGTGATCTTTTTTTTTTTTTTTTAATGGGCTGCACTGGGTCTTCGTTGCTGTGCACAGGCTTTCTCGTTGTGGCGAGTGGGGGCTGCTCTTCGTGGTGGTGCGCGGGCTTCTTAGCGTGGTGGCTTCTCTTGTTGCAGAACACAGGCTCTAGGTCCGTGGGCTTTAGTAGTTGTGGCTCACGGGCTCAGTAGCTCTGCGGCATGTGGGATTTTTCCGGACCGGGGATCGAAGCCGTGTCCCCTGTATTGGCAGGCGGATTCTTAACCACTGCACTACCAGGGAAGTCCAATTGTCGATCTTTTAAAATTATTATTGAGAGCTTTTACACATAGTTGGTTTTGTAGTGTTACAGATATTCCCACTTTGTCACCTTTTTAAACCTTGGTTATGATATTTTTCTGTGTAGAAAGTTTTAATGTTATGGGGTCAAACATTTTTTTTTATAGAACTTTTATTGAGGTACAGTTAACATACAATAAATCATTCTTAAGTAAGTTAATGACAAACAGTAACATAGATTTAATGTGTGGTGTGATATTTCTTTCTTAGAGAAAGTCTTCACACAGATTTTAAAAACAATACCCACGTTATCTCCACATATTTTTATAGTGCTATATGTGTATGTGTATATATGCGTGTGTGTGTGTGTGTGTGAATCTCAGGTCCCTCAGGAATCTATTCTGATGTGAAGACGTAGGGATACGGTGTCATTTACATGGGCTGCTCCGTTGTTGCAACACTATTTATTGTATAATAACACTTTTCTCTGCAGATTTGAAATGCCAGCTTTATCAAAGGCTGAGTCTCCCTGGAGACCCTCTGAGAGTGACCTATCTGTTCCTGCCTTAGCCTCATTAGTGTAGATGAGTGTTTGTCCTGGAGTGTGAAATGTGATGATTCCGGTGGTATGTGAAAGAATGTTTAAAAACATAGTAGTATTCATTTTAACACCAAATAGAAAAATAGAGCTAGAACATCGAGTCTGTGGCTTCCCTGGAGTGCGTGCTCTGATGAGGTGGGTGGGTGCCCCAGATGGACTGCTTCTCAAGCCCTGGTCCATATCACTAGCGTGAGTTCCTGGACGCTGACTCCTCATGTGCATTGTGGTAGGTTTGTTGGTTTACTCTTTTAGCAGCATGGTGAAATTTCACTTTCAGAAGTTGATAGTTATTTACTGGTCTGAGCCACGTATAGGCATTCAGAATATGTGAGTTAGGATCATGCCTGTGCCTTTATTTTTTCCCACCTGACTGCCGGGCCTGGCATACTTTGATCATTCATCGCCGCTGTTTTAAGTGATGGGGTTCGTTTTGTTTTCTTATTTTCTGGTCTTCTCCAGAATAACCACACCCCCACTGGCCCTGTGTGGCATCACCTGCTGAAGAGTGGCCTTCCACAGCATTTGGTGGCCACGTCTTTGGAGATGATGCCCGTGTGGTCTCAGGATTCTGACCAGTGCAGATACGGTCATTTTCTGTATGTTGAGTAGTAAGCCCTGTGTGCTGGGTACACGTCTGTGAATGTCACACGTGCCAGAGCAGTCTCTTTACATTAGTGAGCTCCACAGTTCACTGTGTGGAGCAATAGGAGTGGTGGTCATCCTCTCTTCGTGGAAGAGAGGACCGTTGAGTCTCACCCAAGGCGAGTGGGTGCTGGCCGGGTGACAGTGTCCCGAGGGAAGGCCAGATGGGGAGGAGGAGCAGGGCGTTTGAGACCTGAAGGATGGTTGGAGGGCACGTTGTGCTGGAGGCGGCACCTAGAGATGGTGCAAGAGAAGCGGTTGGAAGAGAGCGGAGGAAATGTTTGACCAGAATATCCCTGTGCTAAGGCTGTATTTGAACTTGACCCCTTAGAATACACTGGCAGTTCTCGAATTACAGTCTCAGATAGGCTACCGTGAAATAGAAAAATAAGGGCAGCGTGGTAGGTTATTACATCAATTTGGTTCATTTAAATAATTGAGCATTGAGAAGAGACGGTTCCGTTTAGTGTTCCGTGATCTTTTAGGAAATGATTAGATTGCAGATTTTGTTTGTTTTAAAGGAGTAGCAGCCTCTATGAGGTGATGCGGGTAAAGGGTGGGAAGCCACGGAAGGAGTTCACGCTTAAGGTGTGGGTGGTTGAACTCTGAATTTTCAATCCATACGTCTTCCCTGGTCTTTATTACCTGTTGACTGACCTGTCAGTCCCAGAGACGTCTCGAGGTCAGTGAGTTTGAACTGTCGTCATCTCCCTTCCGTCGGGTACCCTCTTGGTATACGGCTCATGGGGCCAGAGATGGGGGCCTCCCCTTCCTCCCTGATGCCGGCCTCGCCCTGCAACCCCGCTTCCTGCCCAGCCGCCCCCTCTCAGGCCTCTGCTGCTTCACGTGCTTCCTCCCTCTGCCGGGGTGTTTTCCATCTTGTCATCCTTCTGAACGCATCCTTCCAAGGTTTCTCTGGAATTCACTTTCTGCGTGTTCTCTGAGTCGCGGAGGCCGAGTACCTGCTCTTTCTCGGCACTGTCTCCCTGGTGCCCACCTGTGTTGAGGGGTGTGCTCCCGGACGGGGCAGGGCCGCCTTGCTGTCTCTGCTTCATCGCTGGTGTCCAGAATCATGTCCAGCCTGGGCGAGTGCTCCGTCGACGGGTGTCTTGTGCTTCCGCCAGACTGTGCACTCCTTGGGAACAAATGCTTTTATTACTTTTAAAATAGCCAGTGCCTAGCATGACGCACGCGTCAGCGGATACTTGTTGAGTGAATACATTCCTCCCGTGCCTCATTTCAGTGTCTTGTGAACGGAGCCGGTCTCTGCGGTGGGGAAATAGGAAGAGGCTCTGGTTCTCACGTGGAATTTAGTTACAAGGCCAGGTGCTACATATGACAGTGTGATATGCAGTCATGTATAGACATTGGTTAAGTGCTCTGTCACTTTTCCTTCTGTGCTGAACCGGCTTTTTACGGCTGGTGTTTTGTGCCCCAGGCCTTTGGACTGCTGATGTCTCCTTTTCTGGACATTCTGGATCCTTTGTTTCTCCCCCTCCTGCTCCCCGTGCCTTCTGAACTCATGGCCAGTTTTGGTGGCCCCCAGTTTTTTTCTGTGGCCTCCCGCTCCCCACCAGGGTTCTTTCTGATATCTTCCAAATTACCTACGTACTTTGAAGACAAAAGATTTTTTTTTAATTTCCTAAAATATAAAATATCATCATACTTAATGTTCTTTTTCAGAGTAAATAGTACACTGCTTCATAGCTCAGGCTCTGAACCCGTCTTGAGTTCAGGTCTTGGCTCTACTACCCTTGAACCCCACGGTTGTCATCTGTAAACAAGAAAAATAATAGTACTTAAACCGCATGGGGTATTCTGAGGAATGCAGGAAGTAACCAAAGCCAGGGGTTCAGACTGTTGCTCAGCACGGGGAGGGTGGGCCTTAGTCCGGTTGGCGGCCTGCGTGCTGGCAGTGCTTGGGCGCGGAGGAGTCAGTGTTGGTGGCAGCTGGTGCTGTCCTAGAGTCTCCTGCCCCGTGTGACCCTCGTGACCTGTGGGGTTGGTTGACCTCCCCCACAGACCTTTCTCTTCTTCCTGTAAAGTATTTAGGGAGCATGAGTACTCTTGGAAAGGCCTTCACATTTTTTAAACTACGGTTGTATTGTTGAGATCACATGTCAGGGTTTGTGGGTATGTCCAGGACTTTGGATTTGTTTGTTATGCCCCTTTTATAATTTTTGAAATGAGCCATTTTAAGTAGGAAACTTTATAGCCCTTGAGCACAGGTAAGAGAAGTGACCTTCCCGTCCATAGGGCGTCCTTGTCCCAGGCTGTTACTCTGCAGGTCATCAGAGGGGAGGGGTTCATCCTCAACACGCCCGGCCTCTTGCGCGTTCAGAGCCCTCGCACGTTGCGTGCTGCAGAGTGCAAGTAGGATTTCTGAGACATTTCTGTATCCGCTCAGACTCCAGTTATGCTTTTTGATAGGTAGTGCCTATTCTGATTTTTAAAATATCACAACCTAGGTGCTGTGTTGCAGGTGTTCAGAACTTCTTTTCAGCTGTTATGGTTGCTCCTTTTAGACTACTTTGTTTTACTTAAAGGAAATGTTCATTCATTCATTTTATAAATATTTATTAAATCCCTGCATGTGACAGACATTGAAGCCAATGATAGCAACCTGGTGGTAAGAGACAGGCCTTGACCCTTGAACACATGGGCCTTTTCGGTTAGTGATGACTAAGCTTATGTGTGAAGTCAATTTGGTGACTGTTTTGCTGGCATGTACCATTTTTTTAAAGGTAAAACATTCAGACATTAACTATATTTTCTCGTAGTTGTAACAGCATATATTGTTTTAAGAAATCCTAGCTCTTTAGTTACAACCAAGTAATGAACACATGTTAAATCTGGATGAATGGAATAGAAGAAAAAGAAACCGCAGGCGTATACTTACCACTCTTGTTCATACGTAAAGATAATCACTGGAAATATGGCTGTATTTTTATCTAGAAGCTTTCCGTAATTCTGAGCACTGTAACTGCACTTTCTGCTTTAGATTTTCCCATCCCCCTCTTCCTTTTAATTAATCAGTTGAAAATGAAATATTTTTCTGACCTTTGACATGTGGTAGATAAAGGCTTTTTTTTTGAATTCAAGAAATGAAATTTTCCATGATGGAAAGCATCTGGAGGATTTATTTCTTTGGCTGTAAATTTTGTCAGTGAGAAACTTTTTGCTCTACACATTGTGTATTCCTTCACATATCAAAGTATTATTTGAAATTGGCTTCACTCCTTGCTTTCTGACACTATTCTGATGAGGTGTATGTTTGTGTTAAGAAATTAAAGTTTATTAATTTTTCTGACGATTCATATGTTGATGTCTTAGACCTTTAATTTCATTTTGAACTAAATTTACAAAAATAAAATGCCCATGTGGTATAGACTGGAATGGTTCTGGGGGGAGGAGGGTCGTCTGTAAGTATTTTTATTTTATTTGAAATGTTTAGCTTTCCCATTTGTTATTTCAGTTCCTTCCACATGTCAAGTACTTTTGTCCACAATATAGTTTTACTTTGCGATGAAATTTTTATTTTTAATTTTGGTAACAATAAAAGATTGATTTTTTTCCTTGAAATTTTTACTGAGATAATTGTAGACTCACGTGCAGCTGTTAGAAATAACACAGAAAGGTCTCTTGGTTGCGCTGCCTCGTTTCCCCCGGACGTGTGTTTTGCAGAGCCGCAGTGTGAGCTCACAAGCAGCGTGTGATGCGATGCACTGATCTTACACACATCCGCCCAGTTGTACTGGAGCTAACGTGTGTGTAAAGAAATCAGATTTTATTCTTGGAAAACTACTGAAATACTAACTTGAATTAGATCTGTGACCTGGGGGTGGGGGGTTGGGGAACCATCTAACCCCTTGTGCCTCAGATTTCTTGTTAAGTCAGGCAGTTTGATGGGATGATCTCTAGAATTCTTTTGTATGAGAGTATTGTAGAATTTGAAATTATAATCTTTTTTATCTTCTCTCTCTTTGTGTTTAGGAAGAAAAGGCTTCTCTTTTACATCGAACTCAGGAAGAAAGAAGAAAAAGAGAGGTAAAAACAGTTTTGTGATAGTCCCTATAGATACACATTTTTCCATAGCATTTAAGTAAGTCTTGGTTTTACTGTTATGTATGTATAACATATGTATGTCATATGTGACATAACATGTATTTGTATGTATGTTTAACTTCAGAAACATTTCTGGATTTGTTGGGTTTTATGGTAGGTCATCTGTTCTGGAGCCAATGTAGTTTCCAGAATGGAGGGAGAATTAGGCTTTCAGTTCACGTCCCTGCTTGTGATACGGCTTGCAGAGGATGTGCAGAGTCTTAGTGTGTAATGTTCACATTTTGCCAAGCAGAAGGAGAAAACTCCCTCCCTTAACTATCTGTGAAGAGGCTGAATAAATGAAAGGAGCTGGTGACATTTGTTGTTCTAGTCTTCTTTTACATTTTATCTTTTGGAGATAATTTCTTAAAATGGCTTTACTTTGTTGATTAATCAGCAATTGTGATGTCTTATGGCCTGCTTTTCTAGGTCGTGTTTTGTTTTGTTTTTTAATAATTCATCCATTCCTTTAACGAGTATAAATTGAGAGCCTGTTATGTTCCAGGCACTGTTCTGCTGACTGGGCGTATAGATAGGGAATAAGACAGACAGTGTTCCTGCTGGGCTGTAGGACCCAGGTGTTCGTGAGGGTCCCGAGGTGGGGCCTGGGAAGGCCTTCTTTGCATAGGGTGTTGAGGGAAGGCGTCCCTGAGCTGGTGAGAGTCAAGTGGATTCCTGAAGGATGGAAAAGAACAGCTGTGGAAAGCTGGAGGAAGAGCATTCTTGGTTAAGGGAACAGCAGATACAAAGACTCAGGCAGGGATTCTCAGCCTCAGCACCACTGACGTTCTGGCCAGGTAATTCCTGTCGTGGGGTCCTGCGCGCGCTCTCCAGTAGAAGCTGTGACGTTCCTCCTCCACTGTGACACCCACACATGTCTCCAGAAGTTACCCAGTGTTCCCTCAGTGGTGAAGTGGCCCTCACTTGAAAATCACTGCTCAAACAAGAGAAGTATTGGCTGGTGTATTTTATCTTTTCTGGAAAATTCTCAGCCACGCGTCTCTCACAGTAGTGCTTCTGCTCGGTTCTCCTCTGGGACTCACATGGCAGATGTGTTCGACCTTCACACTATGTCCTGTGTGTCTCCTGTGCTCTTTTCTGTGTACTTCTCCTTTTGAATATCTATGCTTTGGTGTGGCTATTTTCTCCTGATCTAACGTCTGATTTACAAATTACCTCTTTCAGTGATGTCTGATCGTTAAACACATGCATTGAGTTCTGAATTTAAGTTTTTATTTCGTTTCTAGAATTTTCTTTGCTTCTTCTATTTCCCAGTTCTGTTGTCTTTTAATTTCTTGAACGTAATTGTAGATTTTTAAAGACAACGTTTAAACTCCAGTATTTGGAATTCCTGTGGGTTTGTTTTTATCATTTGTCCTCTTGATTTTAAATTCTTGTCTTTTCCTGGTTATTTTCCTTGAATACTGGACATCATATGTCCCAAACTGAAGCGATATCTTCAGGCTCTAGAATATGACCTCTTGTTTTTGAGGAGGATCACATTTGCTCCTGGCGGCGGGGGAGAGGGGGGTGGACACGAACCCCCTGTAACGGATGCAGGGATGAGCTGATGTGAAGCTGGCCTTCAGGCCTTGGGAGGGTTGCCCTGTTACCAGTACACCTGCCAGAGCACTGCAGTGTTCCTGAGACTTCTTCCCCGGTGAACAACTGAAAGAATAGAAATCAGTGTTTTGAAAACGTATGGGATGCTGTGTGAGGTTTTAGTTGTGTGCTCTTCCAGTCCTCATAGTTATGAGTAGGTTCCCAAACCGGGTTTAAGCTCAGGGGTTCCCCTGTTGTGACCGTTTCAAGCTCAGAAAGCACACTGTTGTGACCCGATAGTGTATTCTCTAATCCCAAGATTGTGTGAGCGCGTACGTGCCTTTCGAGCCTGGTAGGTAGCATTCATAGACGATGGGAAGCATTGTCATGTGATGGGGGGAGTACAGATTTTCGTGTCACACCCGAGTTTGCTTTCTGATTCATATCTTTCGGCATCACTTAATCTTTATGGAAATCTCGGTTTCTGTGTCTGTGAGGCAGGAATGATTCTAACCTGTGAGATTGTTGTATGAATGCATGCGAAGTGGCTCTCTTAGGGCTGACGCATGGTGGGCTCTCAGACAGTGATAGCTGCAGTGCTTATAACGGTTATGAAGAATATATATTTTTGCTAGGTCGCTGAAAGTTTTAAAGAGTCTCAAGTTGATAAAAATTGGAGTCTTCTGCTTGGAGACAAAGTCACCTTTAGACACTTGTGGGCTTCCTAGGTGGCGCAGTGGTTAGGAATCCGCCTGCCAATGCAGAGGACATGGGTTCGATCCCTGCTCCAGGAAGATCCCACATGCTGCGGAGCAACTAAGTCCGTGTGCCAAAAAATAAATAAATAAATAAATAAATAAATAAATAAATAAAAAATAAAAAAATAGACACTTGTGTTGTCTTTTTGTGTTTTTTTAATACGTGAAACAAAAACCTAAAAAAAAAAGTCCTTCTCTGCTGGTGGTAGAATTGTAAAATGAAATAGCTGTCTTGGAAAACCGTCCAGCAGTTCCTCACACGTTAATTCCACGCCTACCTGTGCCCCCACTAAAGTTGGTACATGACTGTCACAGCAGCATGGTTCATAATAGCCCAAAGGGAAAAGAGCCCACATATCCAGCAGCTAATAAGCGGATACACAAAATGAGGCACCTGTACAGTGGAGCAGCTGAAGTACTGAAATGTGATACAGCGTGGATGAACCTTGGAAACATCCTGCCCAGTGAAAAAAGTCAGACACAAAAGGCCACGTGTTATGATTCCATTATATGTAATGTCCAGAACTGGCAGTTCCATATGGACAGGAAATTGATGAGTGATTGCCAGGGGCAGGGCCGGGAGGACAGAGGATGAGGGGTGATTGCCAGTGGGTCCAGGGGTTCTGCTGGAGATGGGAGATGAAAGTGTTCCACATTTAGGCAGTGGTGATGGTTGCACAACTTCGATGGGTGAATGGTACACTTGAAAGAGTGGATTTTGTGGTATGTGAATTACGTGGCCCTTTTTTTTTTTTTAAGTCTTAACTAGCACATGTCATTCTCAGTGATTCTGACCAGTTGTTCCCTCCTCTCTACATTATTCAGGAAGAGAGACGAAGATTGAAGAATGCAGTGATCATCCAGTCATTTACTCGCGGCTACAGAGACAGGAAACAGCAAGTAAGGGTGTTTTTTTAACTGAGAAGGCATTAGAGAGGCATAAAAGAGCTTACTTTAAATATGGCCCTGGATTCTTAGAAGTGGAATTCATTTTGTATGTATTTTTGTGTGTATTTGTTTAATGAAAGTTAATGTGGATAATCGTATTTTCCCCAATAATTAATTTTATTAGTTGATATAAATAGATGAGTTTTTTTGGTGATTTTTAAACTATAAAATACAAACATAGTCCAAACCACGGCTGAAGATCACGACAGAAGGAAGAGGTGGAGGAGCCCTGTAGAGGGCGTTTATGCGTTTATGGGCCTGTCATTACACTCCAGGCGCTTTGGGTTTCGTTAACCCTTTACCAACGATAGCATCTCAGTAACGGAATCTTAACTGTCAGTTTCCACCCCTCCAGTTAAAACAGCGCATGGCGTGCAATCGCGTGACACTGTCTTTGTGCCTCGTTTGTTTTCAGTATTCCATCCAGAGGAGTGCGTTTGACCGCTGCGCCGAGCTGTCCCAGTCCGGGGGCACTTTTCCCATTGCCAGCGGCCCCAACCTGACCCTTTTGGTGAGACAGCTTCTGTTTTTTTACAAACAGAGTGAAGACTCAAAACGTTTGGTGAGTGTTAACTGCATTTTCCCCAGCCTTGTTTACGTGTCTGCCAGCTTTTGTTTTAACATGGTCAGAAAGCCTCTCCAACATGTCTCACCCCTGTGGACTTCCTCAGCCAGCAGTGATAGGTCGCCTTTGTGATGATGTGTTTGACCTCTTAAAAATTGATACAGATTCTCAGGAGCCTTTTTTCATTGTTTTACTATGGGAAATTTTGAATATAAAATCAGTAGGCCACTCAGTTGTGAGGCCCCTACCACCCGGTCTGCAGTCAGCACCTTGTTTCCACAGCGCCCTCCACACCTGTGCCTTCATCCGTGTGGTGTGCACCCTGGTATCACGGCCTGTTACCTGTAGGTACTTTCATGTAAATCCCTAAACTCTAGGGTCTCTCTTGGAGTATCCAAAATATAATTGTGTAAGTTAAAAAATGTTATAGGCTTGTGATGTTATCAGTAATGAGGAACAGTGTGTACTGATGGAGGAAATACACAGATGAATCATCTTTTAAAAAGTGGAACTTGTTATTGTGTCCAGTTTCCCAGGAAATATTGAAAGATTCGTATGTAATTATTAAATACGTATTTATTCTTAGAAACCTTTATTCACCTGTAATAAAAATTTCAAATTAAAAGATGGGGAGACAACGAAGAGCGGGTCTTCCACACTCCAGCTGTGCACACTTGCAGGGCCCTTGTGCGAAGTACAAGTACGGGGGACAGAGGAGCACTTTACTGCTTGTCCTGGGTTTGGCTTTAATTCCCAGCGCTGCTTCCTGTACTGAGCGAGGCTGGACCATGGGAAGAGCGTTCCGTAAATCTCGAGAGGCAGTAAAGGCGGCTTTCCTTCAGTGCAGGCCCCTTCTAGGCCTTCTGTCTGATGTGTGAGGGGAAGAATGAGGAAGGTACAGTAGCCGGTCATCTGGCTCTTTCTCTCCCGGCTCCGTGTACTCTGACCTTGCAGGTTGAAGGTCAGACATGGAGCACAGTGTGCGGGGGTTGGGAGGGCCGTTAATCGTGATATCTGCAGCGCACCCTTCCCTTTGGAGACCTGCTCCTGCCCAGCTCCGAGGTCTGGTCAGCAGGTCCCGCGTGGTTTCTCGACGTGGCGCGGCGCCCAGCCCTGCAGGCCCTAAGTAGAGTGAGAATTAACCAGGTCCTCAAACCCGGTCAGTGTGACAAGAGTGGATTGGGTTGTTTATTCAGTTTGCACACAAAAATGCGAGAGCAGTGAAGCAGTTGTATGTGCAGGGAAAGTCTCCTGCCCAGGGTTCAAGTTGCCTAACTCCTACTTTAAGAGCAGGCGTGGTGCCACTTTCGATAGTTTTATTAAGGCACTCTGTGCAAAGCTGCACGTCTATGGCTCTCCCTTCCTCATCCCTCCCTTGATTTACTTTTTGTTATTATGACTCTAGGTATGGTCTCTGCTAAAATAGTGTACTGTGACTGTATTCTCTTTTGTGTACAGTTTTCTTGACTTTTAGTTAATTATTGTGTCACTTCTGTTTATCTTTGAACCTCTTTATGATAAAGTCGTCTTCCGCCTCCTAACAGTAAAATGCTTCTCAGCCCCATTTTCTGCGATTAGAGAGTCAGGTCACTGATGCTCTTTCCCCGAGCTGCTCTTTCTGCATCCTGGGAACTTGCCGCACAGTTTGCAGCGGTTGCTCTCGACACCCGCCATGTTCCTGGGAAAACCTCTGCTTTGCTTTTGCTTCAGTTTCAGATCCTCTTTCCTGATTCCATACCTTTTTGCTTTCTTGGTTTACTCTCTTGTTTTATCGATACACACCCTCAGTTGACTTCCTGAGAAAGGATGGATAAGAAGGAAAGTTTTGGAAACTTTACTTATCTGAATTTAGTAAATAACAAAAAGTTAGGCAAAGCAGTTGTTTAATGTACTTAGAACTTTTGGGATGATATTGGTGCATTTGTCAGGAATGAAATAACAGTATCAAAATCCAGTCCACTAGGAGGATACGTTGTACAGCACAGGGAATATAGCCGATATTTTATAATAACTGTAAATAGAGTGTAACCTTTACCAATTGTGAATCACTGTGTTGTACCCCTGAAACATAATACTGTACTTAAACTACATGTCGATGTAAAAAAAACCCAGTCCAGAAAATGTTCAGATGAAGGGCTTTGAGGGTTTTTTTTTTAATGTCATTGAAACATAATTACTTGATGAATATATTTACACCCTTATTCTTGTAGTTCCTGCATTGGCCTTTAGATTTTTATGATGTTCAGTTACTGTACCTCCTGTTTTTATTTGTTAATGGGTTGTGTTCAACTTTTAGAATGACCTGCGTGTCAGATAGTTCAGACAACACTTGTATCGTGTTTTTTCCTGAGAAAATATGAACAGGTGGCTGTAAGTACCTCAGGAAGGAGGTCAGTTTGCATTTGGATCGGACCTCAGAGTTATTTCCACCCAGCCTAGGGCACACTTGATTTTATCATGCAAAGCAGTGTTCGTACCTAAATTATTCGATAACATTTTATATCAAATAAGTGTTACTGTCAAAGGAGAAACTCTGTAAAGGTGACAGGCAAAGAAAAGGCTCTGTGGCACATTTAAGAGCCTACCTTAATTTTAACCAGTTCTAAATGGGTCTCGTGAAATGAACAAACAGCAACAGAAATATCGTGGAGAAAGTACAAGAGATTCCTGTTAGGTATTGTGCTTTCAGAATCATCTCTGGCAGCTGCATCCACTACAGAGGGCTCCTGGATGCGAGCTTGACAGAAATCTCACTCGGCGTTTCCTCAGCTTGTTGACCCCTCATCGTGTCTAGGACAGTGGGGTTCTGGCCATCCTGAACACGTCTAACCTTTTTTTCCCTCCAGCTGTATTGAGATATAATTGACAAAATTGTAAGATATTTCAAGTGCACACTGTGATGGTTTGTATAAACATTGTGATAGGATTCCTCCCATCTAGTTAAGTGACACATTTCTCACCTCACGTGCTGCCCACCTGGCCTTTTATCAGGAATGGTGGAACTGTGTGATTGCCTTTTCTACCAAAATTTCATGGAGTTAGGGAAGGAGAGTACCCACAGGAAAGGTGCGGAAATGCAGAGGAGAAAGGTGAAAAGAAGGAACCATTATCCTTTGTGACTTATGATAAAGATTGCATTTCTCATGTGTTTTTATTGTGGATTGCTGATTTTTGCACATGATCTTCTTGTTTCACATTTACATGAGTTTTAAGTACTTTTAGTAATAAATTTAGTAATTTACCTTCATGCTGATGTGCCTTTTTTAAGATGGAAAATTCAGGACGTGTGTGTACTACTAACTAAAACCTGACTTAGAAGATTTACTTCTTATCATGTTTTGATTATTTTGACTAAGTATCTGTTTACCGACTGAGGAAATTTGGTATGTTATGTCATTAGTTAAACAAGTAGCTTTTTATGGACTGAGAGTTGTAATTGTATGTTTTGCCATTTCAGATATGGATGTATCAGAACCTCATCAAACACAGCTCTCTGTTTGTCCAGCAGTTGGATGGATCTGAGAGACTTACATGCTTGTTTCAAATAAAGAGGTTGATGAGCCTCTGCTGCAGGTAACCCCCTCGTCAGCGACTTGTGTAACGTGGTGATCACTTTGTCTAGAGGAATAGAGTGTCTGAGACAGTGGTTTTCCTTTTTTTTTCTTTTTTTGAGACGAATGTTCTGTTCATTACCGTTTTCACTCTTGTGATTCTCCCTGTAGAAGTTAAAATGTAGATACACATACCTTCCAGGTGATGCTTCTTTCAAGTATGCCCTGGGAGTACCTTGTGGAATGCCAGGTGTCCTGGTTGCTAGCTCATGGATGAGTCAAATGGCAGGACTCTTGCTGGGAGGATGGTCCCATTCTTGTCGGGTACCATGTTGCCACATTTGCTTTTTCTCTACACACATACATATGCTGTTTTTCTAAAGCATGTAGAAGTACGTTGCAGACATCATGACACGTCACCCAGTTCACTGTACTTCTAAGAAAGCACGCTCTCGGATAACCGTAATCTAAGAAGATGAACGGCAGTTTTCCACTATCATGCAGTATACACACTCCATACTCAGATCTTCCCAGTTATCTCCAACGTATCTGCCCTGTTTTGACGATCCTAGGATCCACTTGTTTCACTTACTCCTTTGTCTCCTCTGTTTCCTTTAAATTGGATGTCAGGTCTAGAGGAAAGGTTTTTTGCCGAGTCCTGCTGGTGTTTGGGGCTGAACCCTTCTCTGTTGTGGGCGTGGTCCTGTGTGTTGTGGGCGTGGCCCTGGGTGTTTAGCAGGAATCTTTCCGTGCACCCACTCGACCGCACGGGCCTCCAGACGCTGCTGAGTGTGGCCCCCGTGAGAGCCGCTGGCCTCAGGCCGTACTCAGTGCAGTTTAAGCCTGTTCAGCAGGATGCTCCATAGCAGATAACAGAGAGTCCTGGCACCTCACGTGAGAGGCGCATCCTGAGACACACCCTGTTCTTAGTGCAGCTGAGTGAAGTAAAAGCTCCTGTCTGGGTGGGGCGGGCACATTTCCTTCTCTGTCACTGGAGTACCACCTTTCACCCCATGGTTTTTGCATTTGATGGTCTACGCTTGAATCGGTTGTTATATCCATGGTTTACAAAATGCTGATTTTTCTAATTCTGTTGTTTCTTCAGTGTTTGTTAGTTGGCATTATTTGTGAGACCCTGTCTCCTTTTCCCTTTAGTCTCAAATCAGATCGCATGTATTTTATTTAATTTATTTATTTAAATTAATTAATTTATTTTTGGCTACATTCTGTCTTCATTGCTGCACGTGGACGTTCTCTAGTTGCGGTAAGCTGGCTTCTCTTGTTGCAGAGCGCAGGCTATAGGCACATGGGCTTCAGTAGTTGTATACGTGGGCTCAGTAGTTGTGGTATGCGGGTTTAGTTGCTCCGAAGCATGTGGGATCTTCCCTAACCAGGGCTCGAACCCACGTCCCCTGCATTGGCAGGTGGGTTCTTAACCACTGCGCCGCCAGAGAAGTCCCAGGCTGCGTGTATTTTTAAACGCTAGGTAGAGGGAGCCCTTTTCAGAGCCCCATTAGTGGTTTGAAGCATCTTTGCTTTCTGGGACCACGCTATTTTGGGCTCAGCCTAACAGGTCCCCTGAAAGCCCCGGGTTGGGGCTGTGTTCTCTAAGGAATCTGGTTCTTTTCGATGAGTACTGAAGTTTTAACAAAGTAAAATTAAAACAGCGATCTGTTAGAAACTTACTTCAAGTGTGTGGTGTCAATCAGCCAGCGAATGGTCTCACGGGGAGTGGATGTTGCAGGTCGGGTGCTTCTGCGAGTTACGGGGGCGGGGCCGTGTCCTTTCTTCCACTCTGTTAGTCTCCATGCGGATCTGAGGTAACTTTTTCAGAGCTAGAATAGTAGTTTTAAGTGAAGAAGATGGTGTACCTCGTTGTGTGTAAACTACGTGAATGAACAGGTAACACGGAAGTGGATGCCACATGAGTCCAGCAGGTCCAGGATAACTGAAACTCGGTTCCGTGCCGCGGTGGCATCGAGGCAGGGGACTGGATCCTCGTGCTGCCTCTGTGTCTTGCCAGCTTAGGGCCTGATGGAAGTTGCTGGATCTAGTTTTCAGCTTCATTCTAAAGTGAGGAGTACTGGATGAGACTTGTCCTTCTAGGCCTAGTATTTCAGCGCTCTACTGGGTGGTTGCACTGATGGGAAACCTCTACTTAAAGGAAATGGCCTCCTGGTCACCTCCATCCTTGAAGCCATCTTTTTGCCGGTCCTTGGGCACTGGAAGCATCGAGGTGAATCTAGCGGTACAGGGTCGCTGTTGGCACCTGGTGCAGCTCTCAGAATGTACGCTTTCTGTGTCATCGTTATTTAGTGCTAACATTGTGAATTGCTACTTATCAACTTCAGTAAATTTATTTTGAAAATAAAGATAACTTTTTTAAAAGGTAATGAATATTGACATTACTTACATTTCTTATGTGAGCAGCCATTAGGAACAAAATTGGGATTAGCTAATCAATTCCTTCGTTGATTAAAAAAGTTTATGGGGTTCCTCCTAAGTGCCGGGCCCTGCGTGTAGCTGTGACAGGCAGAGAAGAGTCCTCTTTCCTGGAGACTCTTCTGGGAGACCAAGGATAAACATAATAAGTAAAATAGAAATGACTTTATAGGGCAGAGATAAACGTGCAGGGGTTGTGGGGGGCACACGGACAGACACACACGACCCTGCGGGCAAATCCCAGGATCTGGAAGGGACTTTCTTTAGGACTTTGGCTTTCATGCTGGGAGAGGAGGGAGGCCAAAGGAGAGTTCTGAGCCAAGAGTGACAGGACATGAATTTTCTTTCTTCCCTGACTCTTATAATGTTTTTATTATGAAATTTTCAAACATAAAAGAGTAGAGAAGTGGCATAGTGAGTGCTCATCTGCCTGCCATCTAGTCAGCCGTTTACCTTGTTGACCACTGTTGACATTTTGCTGAATCATTTCAAAGTAACATAGTGACTCACAGAATACTTATGTATCCATCTCCCCAAAGGACACTCTTGCAAACCACAGTTTCATGACTGCACCTTTAAAAATCATTGAGAGTACTATTCACTAACACCAGAGCGACCAGACCGTCTGGTTTGGCAGTCCTAGCAATACCAACCCTTGTACTCAGAAATGACTCAGGTTGGTCACTTTGTCTAATAGTCAGTCCATTTTCAAATTTCTCCTGTTTTCAAAATATATTTTATAGCCATTTTTCTTTCTTTTTTAAAAAACTAGAATCTAATTGACCACACGCGACCTTGGATGCCTCTTGAAGCTTTTAATCTGGAGTAGGCCCTGCCACCTGACATCTCCAACTGATGTTTTCCTAGAACTGTTCTCACAGGGGGGCTGCAGAGACGGGGATCAGTGAGAGACAGCAGTGGTCCAGCCTAGAAATGATGATGTCTTGGGCCAGGTGATCACAGCAGGAGTGGTGTGAAGTTGGTGGGATTATGGTAGAGTCCACAGCGTTTACAGACTGGAGGTGGGATTTCAGGCAGCAAAGCTGAGGGCACATACCAGCTTTTGGTGTGAGCGTTTAGAAGGATGAAGTCGTTTTAAACACTAGGGAACATAAACATGCGTGAGATTAAGTGACTTCTGTGGAAAGAGGACCAAAGACTGGCCCCCAGGGCATACCCGCATCTGGATGCTGTGGGGAAGAGGAGGAGAGCCCAGGGCCCTGGCTCCCGAGTAGGGAAAGCACGGGGGAGGGGGGCGGTCAGGGGTGGTCACCAGCATGAGTGGCGTCAGAGATGTGATGGTCGAGTTGCCAATGCTCAGTGTTGTTTTCCAGGAAAGGTAGAATGAGGCCTCCCATGTGAACACGCGTTGGTGCTTTTGTTCAACTGGTTAATTAATGAGGGAACCAGGGGGATGTTAGACCTGATTCAAATGAGGGTTTGCCTTAGGGAATTCATATTCTCTACTGGACAGAAGCCTTTTGCATTGCCAGGAACAGGAATCATTTGTGTAGCTATGTCTGGGAAACATTTGCATTACTGTTAGTTTTCTGCAGAGTAGCCTGGTGGAAGGCAAGGATGGAGGTGACGCAGTGCGTGAGCTGGGCCGGCCATCAGCTTTTTTTTTTTTTTTTTTTTGTCCATTTCTTAATCTGGCAGTTTTTCCCCCACAGTAATACCATTGGTCACCTTGATGAGAGCAGTGGTGGGGGAAGGTCTGATTGGCTCAGGTTTAAGAGGAATTGTGAACAGTGAAGAGCCTGGCATGGGGCAGAGACGTGGGCCAGGAGCTGGTGAGGCAGTGGTTCTAGAGACTCAGGTGGGAAACCTGATAGTGCGCTTACCGAGGTTCCGGATAGGAGTGGAGATTGGCAACGGGGATTGGGTTGCTGGAGCCCGGGGAGGGGCCGGGGTTTGGCCTGGGTACGGCCAGGATGGTTTACTCACGTTTTCAAGAAACAGAGTCCACTTAGAAGGATGAGCACCTTTAAGAAGCAGACATACAAGTGAGCGATAAGCACTTGAAAAGGTGCTGACGTCATATTCCGTCAGGGAAACGCAGACTCAGATCACAGTGAGGTACAGTAGCACAGCCGTCAGAGTGGCTGAAACTTGGACAAGTGCTTACACCAAGTGTTACACGTATGGAGCAGCTGGGACTCGTAACCGCCCTTTGCGTTTGATAGTTTCTTGTCAAGTTCAGTACTGTCCGGCTGCCATGTGACCCAGAGGCTCCTCACCTAGGAATTCACTTGAGAGAAATGAAGCAGGTCCAGGTAGGCTGTCCTTGAATATTCATACAGCTTTATTTATAACAGGAAAAGCCTGGAGAGGACCCAAATGCCCATCAACATGTGCATAGATAACCAAAACATAGTCTTTCCATGCTGTGGAATGCTACTGGCAGTAAAAGGACCAGGTTTTTAACATATGTTGGAAGAATTTCAGATGCTGAGTGAAGAATGTAGACATTAACGTGTACATACTGTGTGGTTCCTTACATATAGAATAGTAGAAACTGCAGGCTAGTCTCTGTGACCAGGGTGCGGGTGGGGAGTGGAGAGCAGGCGGAGGACGGCTGTGCTCAGGGCCTTCAGTGTGGTGTGATGTCAGAACCCACTGCACTGCCTGCTTTAAGTGAGTGTAGGTTATTGTGTGCAAATTTATCTCTGTAAAGTTGATTTTAAGGAAAGGCATTCTCTGTTTTTAAGGAAGACTTAGTTTTGTGACAGCTAAGCCTTCCTTTCTGCCTATAATTCTCATAGTAAGAAGGGAGTCTTTAGTCAAAATGCTGGATGAAAACTTAGGACCAGAAATATACCAGCTGTTCTTCTTGGGGGACATTGTGGGCATGGAAAGTCTCAAAGGAACTTTTTTCTTTGTAAATTATAGACATATTATTATTATTATTTTAAATTTATTTATTTTCATTGGCTGTGTTGGGTCTTTTTTTGCTGTGCGTGGGCTTTCTTTAGTTGCGGTGAGTGGGGGCTACTCTTCGTTGTGGTGTGCGGGCTCCTCATTGCCGTGGCTTCTCTTGTTGTGGAGCGTGGGCTCTATGAGCATGGGCTTCAGTAGTTGCAGCACATGGGCTCAACAGTTGTGGCGCACGGGCTTAGTTGCTCTGCGGCATGTGGAATCTTCCCAGGCCAGGGATCAAACCCATGTCCCCTGCATTGACAGGCAGATTCTTAACCACTGCGCCACCAGGGAAGCCCTCGAAGGCACTTTTAAAGAGATCTAACCTGAGTTGGATTAGATGTAGCTTAGGTCATACCCCTCCCGCATGGCAATGGCGATCTTTGATTTTCCATGTCTCTTTTTTCCTCTGTGATTGTGCACTTTTCCTCCCAAACCCAGTGCCAACATTCTGTTTGGCACATAATAAGGACTCAAAAAAAAAAAAAGTGTGAGTGACATGATGCTTGGTTATTTCCTGTCTGTCTTGGAGTTACATCTGTTTTCAGGGATATTATAGTACTAGAACAGAGCGGCTCAAACACTTACCATAGCAAAGAGAAGAATTTTAGGAAACATTCGGTGACACTTGACATCTAGTAATTATGTTGAATACGTTTTGTTTTGTTTTTTCATTTTCACAGGTTACTGCAGAACTGTAATGATGACAGTTTGAATGTTGCACTTCCAATGAGAATGCTTGAGGTGTTTTCCTCTGAGAACACTTATTTGCCTGTCTTACAAGATGCTAGCTATGTGGTGTCCGTAATTGAACAAATTTTGCACTACATGATTCAGAATGGTGAGTCGGCGGTGTCAGAACTGCAGAACCTTGGTCGGGGGGGAGGAGATGTTGTGAGCAGCCAGCCCTGGCCAGGGCGCCTTTCGTGGCAGGAAGCGTGTGCAAGTCACAGGTTCTGGCATCTGTCCTCGTTTCTACCCACACCTCAAAGTTTGGAAATGTGTCTAATCTCTTTACCTAACTTTTCCTGTTACTTGAAAATGAAGCAGGTTAGCGCCTGCTTTCGGAAGTTGTTCCCGGTGCTCTGCTCAGATGTCTGGGCCCGCAGCGCGGGGCGGGGGTGGGCGCAGTCGTGCCGCAGACACAGCGACCAGGGCAGAGCCTGCCCCAGGAATCACAGTAATTCAGTAGAGGAGAGGAAGATGCTTGGTTTATTTGAATTTTCTTATTAACTCGGTGACACGTGTCTTAAAGTGACTGCATTCTGTTCGGTGTAATAACCTAGACCTGAAATGCCTCTGAAGACATGTGAGTGACGCTGGCAGAAAGACTATGAAGTGATAGGATTTTTTACTTCTGTGATAATTAATATAAAATAAAATTTTTTAAAATTTGATTCCCAGGGAATTCCCTGGTGCCTAGTGGTTAGGACTCGGCACGCTCACTGCTGTGGGGCCCAGTTCAGTCCCCGGATGGGGAACTGAGATCCCACGAGCTGTGCTGCAGGGCCGACAATGGCAACAGCCACAGAGATCTGATCTCCAGTGTTCTCCCAGGTGGGAAGGCAGATGCTTGAGGGCTCCTGGATGCCAGGAGCACTAACGGTAAAATGTGTGTGTTACTAGTCATAAAAGGAGCTGTGGGGCGTTCTAGAAAGCAGGCATTACTGATAAAAACGTAAGTAATTTTGCTTTTGTTTTCTTGACATGATGGACTAATCTGTTGGTGGGTTAGATATAGCTAATTTAATCCTCAGGACTAAAACTGTAGAAATTAAATTCTTATGCATCCAACCGTATTCTTTGGCTTAGGTTTAAAAAAAAAAAAGAACCCCTTGCTTAGCTTGTTGAAAAATTAGGGAAACTACCGATTTAATTATAAAGTAGAAATTGCAATTTGTGGAATTTGACCTTTTAAAAAACAAATGAATGGCAGTTATAAATGGTCCACTGTATTAATTGATGTATTATTATATATATTGACTTAAGACTAAGCATTAGATGAGAATTTTTACTTGATTTTTTTTTTCTCGTCTTTATTTTGAAATGTGTCTTGAACTAGGAAATGCTTCAGAATCTTACACAGAAGGTGCTGCTTCCAGCCTCTTCTGTGGTATAGTCATGTTTCATGCTTTTTGATCATTATGTCCTGACATTACTAGTCTATAACATTTTAGCATCCTGTTCCTTCACTAGTTCGTGTTGTTGTTATTGTACAATGTGTGTTGACGTCACATGAAACTTTTTTTAACAATTACAACTAAACTACTTAGTGCTCTGTTCATGCTGTCAGTCTGTTCAGTATACGCATTGGTGTTGATATATTAATAATGGGATACTTTAAATTTTTTCTTGATATGTTTAAGAATTTTTTATGCATTTATGTCTTTTCAGTCTTATAGCAAAAGAGCTTTCAAGCTTTCTTGTTGAGTGTCACTGGTGGTCAGTGTGTGTGAGGTTAGAGTTGGGGTGGTTACAGAGCAGGTCCGGTGATCCTGTGCGGAGACTCACTGTTTAGCGACCAGACCTTGGGTGCAGAGCTGGAGAGCAAACCTACCAGGTGGAGTGTGTGTTCGTGTGTGCTTGCAATAAAGAGATGCTCGCAGACTAGAGATGCTCGCAGACTATGCCTGAGGATGCGCTTGCTGCTATGCGAGAAAGGGCACGCGTTGCTATAGGGTTGCGTGACCTGAGTTGTTAGTGGTGGCAGAGAATAGCTGCGGTGGATGGATGTCTACCCAGGGTTAAAGTCCTGGGTTCACTTGGTATTTTTTAAAAAACCACAGAACGACTTAGTTACGTGAAGGCTGCTTATAAAGAGACAGATTTTAAAAATCACAATATATGGGCTTTACTTGGATCCTGATTCGAGCAAACTAGGTAAATAAAATTTGTAATATGAGACAGTTGGAGACTTGAACACTGGTAGGTATTTGTGATGTTAAGGAATTAGTTTATTTTAGCTGTGATAATGGTAGTTGTAAGAAAGATAAAGTCCTTTAATGATATACTGAAATAATAACATCTTGGATTTGCTTCCAGATGAGTGGAGGTGTAGATGATTAGCTGTAGTTGATGGTTGTTGGTGCTGGGGAGTGGATATGTGGACTTCTCTTACACATCACTTCAGGCTACATGGGCACCTAAAAGTTTTCTTAATAAAATCTTGAAGAAAAATTAACTTAAATTTGGATATGTGGAGATTTATAAAAAGCATTTAGCAATCGACAAGTTTGTTTTCCCCTCATTATAAGAAAAGGTATTAATTGATACAAATTGTAAATATGTTTTTCTTTTTTTTTAGGGTATTATAGATCTCTCTATTTGTTAATTAACAGCAAGCTTCCATCAAGTATTGAATATTCTGATTTATCTCGAGTTCCTATAGCAAAAATTTTGCTAGAGAATGTTTTAAAACCATTGCACTTTACTTACAGCTCCTGTCCAGAAGGTGCAAGGTGAGAATGGAATCAATTTATTGGTTTTGTAATTTCACAAGATTATATCTAACAATAACTTTGACATAGGATGCTATCTTAAATGTAGACTTGAAAGTCAAATTTTTGCTTTATTAATGTGACTCAGTTTAAAGAAAAACGTATTTTTCTATCTGGCCTTCACCCTAACATAAGTTTATAATTCTGATGACCTGGTTATTTTCTTGCTTTCTAGTAGCTATCAAAAGATACGAAAACACGGCAGCGTTTTTTTATAGGAAAGACACAACATTAAGTTCAGGGTGATCTAGTTGATATTGAAATTTTAACATTGATTAAAAGGATATTTTGTGATCAGTGATTTTAATCAATGATTTTGTGAACAGTGTGTTTGATTTTATTGAAAGCTTCCATTTTTCTTTTCTCAGGCAGCAGGTTTTTACAGCCTTCACAAAGGAGGTCCTGGCAGCCCCCTTCACGGAGCAGGTCTTCCACTTGGTCATTCCCGCCTTGGCAGACGCGCAGACCGCCTTCCCCTACGAGCCCTTCCTGAATGCACTGCTGTCCATGGAGGGTCGGCGCTCCGAGAACAGTGGTGGAGCGCCCTGGCTCTTCTACTTCGTTTTAACTGTTGGTGAAAATTATTTGGGTATGAAATACCAGATGAGTCTCACGCACACTCACGTAGAGATAGTATTAACAGATAAGAGCAGGGAATGGGGTGGCGGGTGTCCTGTTGTCAAGATGGCCTCTAGGGTACGAGTTTTTTGGACGAGCGTATTTGCTGAAGGACTGTGGCCTGGGCAGTGTCCCTGGGGAAGGTTTCCAGGCACAATAAAAAAGTCTGATTTAAAAACATATTGTAAGGCCACACAAGATGAAAAAGCATTTTAGAGCTGAATGGGAGAGCTCCTGTGAGCGCAGGGGTGCTTTCCCCGTTCACGCTAGATGGCTCATGTGCCTGTTGTAGACTCGCGCTCTCTTCCTCTCGTGTATTTTAGTGCACACATCTGCGTATGAGTTGTTAACATGTTCATAATAAGTCCTGGTCAGAAATGCCTCTCTGAGTACAGGAAAAATGATCCCCTGAATTTTCTGGTTTCTTTTTGATCCCTTTTAATTAATGGTTGTCATTGGTTGTTTTACAAAGGGACGCTGTCTGAGGAAGGACTGCTAGTGTATTTGAGGGTCCTCCAGGCCTTCCTTTCTCAGTTACCTGTCTCACCTGCCAACACAAGCTGTCAGGATTCAGCCAGCGACTCTGAAGATGAGAGTGAAGAGACAGACAAGCAGACGAGCGCTCCAGTAAGCTCCCGGGCCTGTGCGTCTGAGCGTGGACTCCACTCTGCACGGGTTCATCTGGTGTCAGAAGTCCTTTTAGCTCTGTGTCCATCCTTATTCCTGGTTACGCTGATAGAAGTGATATCCCAGGCATTCTTAGTGTAAAGCATCCGAACTGTAGGGATGAGGGCCCCTGCCTGCTGTGCCCTTCCCCGCAGACAGCCGTCCTGCTGGTGGGACGCGCACCCTCCCACACCTTTTCCTTACATCTGCACACGGGCACGTGGAGACGCATAGTTTTATGTGTGGTTTTTTCATGCAAAATAGGGTCGTACTGTATGTTAGCTTAATTATTACTTAGGAAATAGTTCCCAGAAGGGAAAGTATTGGGTGAAAAGGTTAAGCTCCTAGTCATTAGGAAGAGCACTTACTGTGTGCCAGGCACTGTTCTAATTTTTTTTTTCTTTAAGAATTTTTAAAACTAACAGCTCTATTGAGCTATGCTTTACCATAAATTCACCCTTTTGTTCTTATTTTTTAATGTATTTTTATTTTTATCTATTTATTTATTTTAAAAAGTTTTGTTGTGCTGTGCGGCACGCGGGATCTTAGTTCCCCAACCAGGAACCAAACCTGTGTCCCCTGCAGTGGACGTGCAGAGTCCTAACCACTGGACCGCCAGGGACGCCCCCAGGTCACCCTTTTAAAGCAACATGCGATTCAGTGACCTCTCAGTGCAGTGTCACCGCTGTGCAGCCGTCACCACTGTCTGATCTTAGGGCATCTTCCTCGCTCCACAGAGAAACCCCATATCCATTTATGCGTCAGTCCCTTCCCGCCTTCTCCCCAGCCTCTGAAAGGGAAACTAAGGTTAAGTTTCTTCCTACCCTATCTTGTGAACACCACATAACGTCTTCTGTTAATTTTCGCAAATTTTGTGGATGGTAAATACTGAGATTTATTTTTGAGTTCATTTTATGTACATTATCATGTATTATCCCCACTTCTTACACAGCATCGTTTACTGTGTGTTTTCAAGGAATAAAAAGTTTTATGTCTCTCCCTCTCTCTCTCTCTCTCACACACACACACACGCACACACACACGCACACACACATGATTTGTTTGTCTTACCCAAGTGATAGTCTTTTAGGTAACTATCCACGGATGGTTTTTTCTCTTAATTACACAATTGAAATGCCTTGAGGTGTGACTATACTAGGTTTCAGGTATATATATATTTTTTGCTTAGGAAATTTCTCTTCGGTTAATGCCAAGTCTGGTCCCAGGAGGGATACCCTTGAGAGTGGCACGGGATGGGGGTTGGGGAGTGGAGTGAAAGGGCACAGAGGCTCCCTTCGCAGAGATGGAAGAGTCATAACAGGGGGACAGGGGAAACAGATGAGTGGCTGCCAGGGCCTAGACCAGGGCAGGGTTGGTTACAAAGGGGCAAAACCGAGATTTTTGGTGGGTGCTGGAACTCTTGCATCTGTCAAAACTTAGAACTGTACACCAGAATGTGTGAGTTTCATTGTGTCGTCAAAGAAGTGGGATCCTGTAGATGAGATGTAGAGAAAACTTGTTTCTACAAGACAGTCTGTCAGGACTTGTCTTCGAGAGACTGTGCAGTTTGCACTGTCTGTGCAGGCGGAGCTCACTTTATTGCGCTTCTCAGGCATTGGGAGTGTTGGCAGTTCTGTGTTGTCGCACGACGGTTAGCATCTTCTTTTAGCAGTAAAGTAATTTAAAATTAAGGTATGTGCACTGCTTTTTAAAGACAATGCTATTGCATTATGCACTTAATAGGCTACAATAAAGTGTAAACATACTTGCACATGCACCGGGAAGCAAGAAATGCGTGTGACTCACTGTATTTCGATGTTCGCTTTATCCTGGTGGTCTGTCTCCGAGGTGTGCCTGCACACAGTATATGTTGCATCTTAGTGAGATATATATACGTTAGATATGTCTCTAATACAGTGTTTTATTCGGTAGATTGTTATAAATTACATAAACTGTATTCATCCAGGTTTCCAGACGGTACAGTCAGCAGTACCCAACGTTGTATGTAGAGTCATTTTTTTATATACTCATATATGCACATACATATATGCAAAAAGTATATACCTTTGGTTAAGATCCCCAGTAGGTAAACTGCATCAAGTGTTAGCTCAGATTTTAGTCAGTAAGTCAGATATTCTAGAGAAGTTAAAATATAAAATAACAGGTCTATGTATTTCATTTGATTTTTTTTAAGTTCTTTCATATTCTATTTTGCTTAACCTGTGACATCTCAAGTCATTTAAAATGAAAGTTTTATGAGAGGATAGTGCGTGTGTACACACGTGTGCTTAGTAGAATGCAATCTGAAAAATATGAGATAAACTTTCCTGACAATGTCAGGACTGAACGTATTGTCACATCAGTAGCCAAAACTGGGTGCTCACAGTTGCTGTGCCCTGCTGTCGGTAAAGACTGACTCTGCTGAGGGTTTCGGGTCACTGTAATGGGTGCCTTCGTGTAGAGAGTGGTGTGTTCGTCGTGATGCGGGTGACCTGTAGTCACATCTCCCTTGTATTTTCAGTTGAAGAGCAGTGAGGTTTTACGTCTCTTTGGAGTGCCGAGCTGCATTCTAGTAGAGCGCCGTGAGCTCACACTAACCTCGTGGTGCGTTGCAGGAGGACGGCAGGCTGTCGGCGCCCTACATGGCGGCGGAGTGTCTGAGGAAGCTGGACGCGAAGCCGCAGACCAGCGCACTGCTGCACCTGGTCTGGAGGGACTCGGCCGGCGAGGAGGCCTTCACGCTGATGGCCGCCATCTGCCACACGCTCATGGTGCAGCACCGCGTCGTGGTGCCCAAGGCCAGGCAAGTACCCTGCGCCCGCCCCGCCGCGGCCCTCGCTCCCTGCGGCCGCGTGCTGGGGACCCTGAGCCTGGCCTGTGGCTGTGAACAAGTCCGAGAGGCTCCTGCTCGTGTGCTGTGTGCGTGGGTGGGGAGAAGCCCGGCTTCTCCTGCGTGAGCGCACAGCCTGCTGCTGTCTCCCTAGGCTTTTCCGGAGCACTCTCTCCTCAGGTTGCCCGTGACAGTTTACCTTGGTACCTGAGAAATGTTTGTTCTTCAGAACTTTGAAGTGAACTTTTGAGAGGGACAGAACGAAACATAGGAGTTTAGATGTGGTGATGCGTGTGACGGTAACCTTAAACTACTGATGCTTTCCCTCTATCTTGACGATAGCCGAGCAGACTGCACGGCGTACGGTGTGGCAGCCGCTGAGTCCTGTGACCCTGCAGAGCCTGTCTTTATAAAATGCTACCCCGCAACGTGAAAAGAGCTGCTTCTTTTGCTAGGAAAACATTCTTTGACACGAACTGTGTGCAGGGAACCCAACGGCGGCAGCTGCCTTGTAAACACGAACGCAGCAGCGAATCAGGTGCCGTCCTCGCCCGCTGCTGTTTATTACTGTGGGAGGAAGTAAGATGTCAGTGAAACTATGAGCCCTCGATGAGGTGATTAGGTCTCTGTGGGCTAATTACATCGGAGCAGGATGTGAGATCTGAGGGTCCTGCAGCTGAACTGGCCCCTGGCTTTTATTGGAGCCCAGGTCTGCTGCTCTGGGGGTAATGACTGGAGGTAATGCATCACTGCCCTGGTCTGGGGTTCCTGGGGAACCGCTTCCAAAAGGTGTTTAATGTGAAAGAAGCTTTACATGTAGCCCTGATTTTATGAGTACAGCACCTATTTCCTCTAAGAAAGTACTCTAGGAATTTTATTTACGGCTTTGAATATATTAGGTTTTGAGTACTTAGAATGTTTTTCATAGCCCATAAAAGAGCAAATAGGCTTATTCTAACTGTTGTAGATTTTAACGACTTTCAGCTTTTTTCTAAAGGTATTTAAAAGATGATTAGTAAATTCCTAGGCTGGTAACTCACTCTCAACTCCTCTCAGGCTCATATTTGTCCCTGTTACTTCCAGGGTTGGGGTTTGCAGTTTTAATTTCTGTTTAACATTGATTATCAGGATGTATAAGGGAATTTGGAGGCCCTTTCTACATTGATGTGGAAAGATTTCTAAGACATATGATTAAGTGAAATAAGGAAAATATAGAGCGATGAATAATAATCTTTGTGTGTGAAAGGTGGAAAAAGTAAATGTATTTGTTTTGTTTTCTGTTTAATAAATTTTGTTATTTATTTTTAATTTTTAGCTGTGTTGGGTCTTCTTTGCTGCGTGTGGGCTTTCTCTAGCTGTGGTGAGCGGGGGCTAGTCTTCGTTGTGGTGCGCAGGCTTCTCAGCGTGATGGCTTCTCCTTGCGGAGCACGGGCTCTAGGTGCATGGGCTTCAGTAGTTGTGGTGTGTGGGCCTAGTAGTTGTGGAGCATGGGGTTACTTGCTCCGAGGCATGTGGAATCTTCCCTGACCAGGGATCGAACCTGTGCCCCCTGCATTGGCAGGTGGATTCTTTTTTTTTTTTTTAATTAATTATTTTCCCCATCTTTATTGGCATATAATAGCTTTACACTGTTGTGCCAGTGTCTGCTTTACAACAAAGTGAATCAGCTGTATTTATACATATATCCTCATATCCCCTCCCTGGCAGGCAGATTCCTAACTACTGCACCACCAGGGAAGTCCAAGAATGTATTTGTATTTGCATAAAGAAACTTGGAAGCTTTCACAAGAAATTCATAGAAGTGATTACTCATATGTCTGGTTGTGCTAGGGAGAGCGACCGAGGAGGAAAGGGTGGACTTTGAACTGTATACTTTTTATTTTTTTGTTGGCTGTGTTGGGTCTTCATTGCTGCACATGGGCTTTCTCTAGTTGCTGCGAGCGGGGGCTACTCTTCATTGTGGTGCGTGGGCTCCTCATTGCCGTGGCTTCTCTTGTTGCAGAGCACGGGCTCTAGGCGCACGAGCTTCAGTAGTTGCAGCACATGGGCTCAATAGTTGTGGCTCCTGGGCTCTAGAGCACAGGCTCAGTAGTTGTGGTGCACAGGCTTAGTTGCTCCGTGGCATATGGAATCTTCCCAGAGCAGGGCTCGAACCCATGTCCCCTGCATTGGCAGGCAGATTCTCAACCACTGTCGCACCTAGGAAGTCCTGAACTGTATACTTTTTAATATGGTTTTGAGCTTTGGGTTATGTGAATTATTTTAATTTTTAAAACTTAAGTAATGAACTGCCATCTCCTTTTATGAAAGAAAATTTGTAAATCTTACCATTGAACTTGGAAATCTGAATAAATTTTTGGATTTAAAATTCATTTTTCTCTATGAAAACATATTCACTAATTTTAAATATGAATAAATATCAACTGACCGTGTTGTGGGAGAGGAGAAAAAAGGCAGACCCTATCCCAGTATCTAGAGAACTAAGCCTCAAAAGGGAATATTCAAGTCGCACTTGCGGACAGCCTGTGGGCAGGCGCCCAGCTTCCCCGCCCCCGCTGACTCGGAAGCAGGTTTGGCGTTGAGTTGGGCGGATGCGCGCTCCTGGGAAGCGTCGTCCGCACTGGGTGAGGGCCTCGCTCGCTGCTGCCCTGGGCGCCTCCCCCTGCTCGGCGCTGACCCCGAGCCCTGTTTGCCCCCTCCTCCGCGTCCCTCTTGAAGCCGTTTTGCTTCGGACACTGGATTCTCGTGCGTTTCCCTTTCCTCTTGGGCTCTCCTCCTCAGTGCTTTCTGTGGGTTCTTCTTTGTCTCTGCTACGGTGTTTCCTAAACCTTAGACATCTCTTCCTGTTCAGGCCCTTACTTCCTCTGCTCAGGGGACCCTCTGAGTGGTCTCATCCATGCAGGCGACTCCCCCCACCCCCACCCCCCGCTTTCCACAGCTCCAGACTCCCACTCAGCCACTTGGCGGGAGCCGTCTTCACGCTTCTGTCACACTGCATGAGGCTGAACTCAGTATCTTTCCCCGAAACGTGGGGGTCACGTTGGGGCTGCAGTGCCCCATAGGGCAGCCCCTAGTGAAATGTGGCCACTTCACTTTAATTAAAATGACAGTACAAACCCAGTTCTCAGTCACACCAGCCACATTTCAAGTGTTCAGTAGGCGCGTGTAGCCAGTGGCTGCCATGTTGGACTGCACAGCGTGGACCCGTTCCGCCATCACGGAAGGTTCTTGTGGACTGCAGTGCCCGAGAGTTTAGCTCAGATCCGTGCCTTCCCCAGTAGTTCTCTGTATGCGTTCAGTCACATGGTATGCGAGCGCCCCACGCTTGTGTCACGTGTTGCCAGACTGACTTGTCCGAAATATAACCCTCATTATTTCATTCTCTCACTTAAACATCTACCAGTGAGTCCCTTTGGTTCAGGAGAACATTCACATTCCTTTGCTTACTGCTGTGCAGTATCCTGTCCTAATCCAGTATTTGGTGACCTCTCTCTCTCTATTTCTGGCCATAGAAGACTTTTTGCCCCAGCCATGCTTAATTACTCTCATTTTCTTGCTATTTTTTACTGCCCCAGGGTATTTCATGCCGCTCTCCTTTTGCCCATGCCAGTGTCTGTCCAGAATGCATCTGCCCTCCTTGTCTTTTCTTGGCTGAATTGTCTGTTAGAGCCATGCAAAGGTTATCTTCTTTCAGAAACCCACCTGCGTTTACATCCTGAGGTTTCACCTGTAATTCCAGCTTCCAGTGAAATCGCTACTTTACAGCAGGTGCTCCCTGTTAGCTGATTTTAAGGCGTTTGGGTTTGTGCTTCAGGTGGGTGGATGAGCATGTTCTCTGGGCCTTGGCTCTTGTTTCATTAACATCTAAAGACTTCGACATGGGATTTTATAGGTCATGTTTTAAGGATCAGAAAGGTGGATGTTACAGTTTCCCTCTTGCTTTCTTGTTCACACATCAGATCATAAGCCATCAGAATCAGTGTTATTGCATCACATGCTTGATTTTTCTACCAAAAATTAATAGAATGAGCCCACTTAATTGTGTCTTGTGTTATTAATCATTGTGATCTAGACAGTTGTGTGCCCTGGAGGTGCACGACCATTTTCTCATCTGTTTTCTAAGCACTGTGAAGTAAATGAGATGGTGTGTACTCCTTTGCTCTTGATTTATAAGTTCGTAGTTTTAATAATTTGAGATAGGATGATTTTGCAAATGACTTCAGTGGAGAAAAATACAAATTTGTGTTACATGTGTATTCCAGAAGTACTATATATTGTTCATGTTTTTGTAAACAGATCTTTGTAGTATTTTAGAAAAAATACTGAGAATGTACCCACAGAGAAAATTCTTTTTTTCTTTGCCTATGATTTCATGCTGGCTTTTATTATCAATCATATTTTTGGTATAAACAGTAGATTTAATCAGCTGTTGATTATTGTTATAATTTGCATTCTTACAAAGGTCAAATAAAATTTGTGAGCTTTTTGAAATTTCAACAGTGATTTTAGTATTGCCTATCTTGAAATCATATATAAATTATAAATGAATTGGCAACAGTTATTGTTGGAG
This sequence comes from Hippopotamus amphibius kiboko, assembly GCF_030028045.1. Lineage (NCBI taxonomy): Eukaryota > Metazoa > Chordata > Mammalia > Artiodactyla > Hippopotamidae > Hippopotamus > Hippopotamus amphibius. The sequence goes on along the minus strand of NC_080189.1, from coordinate 1,382,065 downwards.
ACATCAAATTAATAAAGTAGGCCTGCTTTAGTCAAATTAGGAATACAGTTTGTAGTGAGGTTTTTTTGTGGTATTTATTTATTGGCTGCATTGGGTCTTCGTTGCTGCACACGGGCTTTCTCTAGTTGTGGAGAGCTGGGGCTACTTTTCGTTGCGGTGCACGTGCTTCTCATTGTGGTGGTTTCTCTTGTTGCGGAGCACGGGCTCTAGGTGTGCGGGCTTCAGTGGTTGTGGCAAACAGGCTCAATAGTTGTGGCGCACGAGCTTAGTTGCTCTGCGGCATGTGGGATCTTCCCAGACCAGGGCTCGAATCCATGTCCCCTGCGTTGGCAGGTGGATTCTTAACCACTGCGCCACCTAGGAAGTGCCTGTAGTGAGTTTTGAAACTTCTAAGAATTTTCTAAACATTTGAGGATGACAGTTCACAGGAAATACGAATAAATTTGCAAAAAGCATACACAAAGACTATTTAAAAGTTTTTTTTTAAGTTTTTTTGTAAGAAATTAAAGCGGAGGGAATATCAAGGACGGCATCTAAGGTAATGAATGCTGCTTTCTCCCGTTTTAATTTAAACTCTGCTGTGAGGGAAGGTGCACGTTTCAAATCTGTTCATTTTAAGATTAAAGGAAATTAATTGTCAGGGGAAAGGGAACTGTCTGTTTAAACTGGTCATGGTTTCAGCACTGGGATATTAATTTAACACAGCTGTATGTCTAAAGCTTATCGTCTGTTCTTAGTTCCTAGTTTGTGAAGACGTTTTAGCAGGTTCCCTCAAGCTGAAATACATCTTAAAATTTTTATTATCAGTAAGACAATTTGGAGCTTATTTTTAATCTTCATTATTCACAGGTGAAATTTATGTATGTATTTTAATATTGCTCTTGCCAAAAAAGTGATACTTTCAGCTGGAAAACACAAAGAATCGCATTTACATTTGTGTGCGGCAGAAGCAGAATGGTCTTTGGGGGCTGACTTGTCATGTTTCTCTTAGCTGTGACGCCTCTGCCTACAGCGGGAGCCTCTGAGAATGCCTTGCTGTCCAGCCTTGGCTGCCTGTGTATGAGTGGGGGTCTTCCATTGTGTTCTCTTTAGTAACTTGCGCAGTCCTTGCAGACAGCTGGTCCAGATTTATGACCTGGGTGGGAAATGTTGCCCTTTACTAATTAACTCATAGGGTTGTCTCAGCTGAATAAAGCTTAATAGGTGATTTTTAATATATCCCAGTATATGTAAAGAATACGTCACTTCCTTACCTTTTGGCAGTAAAGCCCCAAATAACCTTTATTAATTTATTTTAAAAAAGTTTAATGTTTTGTTTTATTATTGTCTGTTGAGTGATTAATTTAGGAACTATAATTGTTTTAAAATTAACTTGAAAAAAACTAACTTGAAATATAACTACTGAAATGTGTAGCCATTAAGGTGATGTTTCAGAAATATGTATGTATATATTCATGTGGAAAGATGTTAATTATGATCTTAGGTGGAAAACTGTTATAAGAGAGTGTATTGGGAGAACCCATTTTTGTTTGCCTCTGTCCACAGTGTGTCTGGATGATTTATTCCAAGGTGTTAGCACTGATTATTTCTGGGAAGGTGGGATGTGGTGTCTCTAAGGATCTTTTCCCTTGTGGTGGTGGTGTTAAGAAAAAAGAGCAAAGGAGGCACCTACTTACAGGTCATTGTTCCTCAGGCCTTTGAAGTGCGGAGTGTTAGTATCTATATTTAACATGGATTTAAGAAATTGTATCAGTAAAATTATTCTAGATAGGACACTCTTATTTTTTATTTTATGTATTTATTTTTGACATACAATAAACTGCAGATAGTACAGTCTTTTTAAAAGACCTTAATTTCTTGATTAAAGGGAAATAAGGCAAGCAGATATTAGCTTCTAGAATTCTTTTATGTTGAAAGTTCATATATTTTATAGCTTTGTTTTTATTCTGTTGTCCATGGCTTATTTAATTGATCTCCTATGACTTATTGTGTTCTCCCCATTTTTCATTATTCCAATAATTTTTGTTTTAATTTCTCAACCTAATGAATTAGTGTGGTGTTGTTACCACTTGTTAAGTATGTACTTGTGACAAACATAACTCACGTTTGTAGAATCATCGTATTTTTAAGCTAGAAAAGACCTTAGAATTGATGTAGCACAGTCCCCTCGTTTTCTGATAAAAACAGATTGCTTTTGGTCTGTATGACACTTGAAGAGTGGTTGGGCTAAATGATCTAATAGATTCTTTCTAGCCTAAGAGTCATAATTCTGGGTAGGTTTCACATATTCTTTTATCTTTCACTATTTTTTAAAATGATTATGCTTTTAATGCCATTTGAACATCTCAAATGCACCACACTAAAATAGGATTGGACTTTTAAAAACCAGAACTCCATGTTCCCTGTTGTGTACTCAGAGAATGCTTGTGCTGAAGAATGTATCTGATGGTTTTGACTGAATGCAGGAAAATGAGCAATTAAATTTGAGACTTTTATATTGAAGAGTGACTTATTTATCTAAACCCTATTCTTTTCTCTTCCACTATGGGCATTTAAATTAATACACTTTTTGCAGACTTTAGTCTATTAAAATATTTTGTGTTATACTCAATACAGTATTTACAGCAGCTGTGGTGATTAACTTAGAGAATAGTGGATGCACCCTACATGCGCTTTCATTTAGTCACATCAGCCGGTTACCATTAATGGCCGTTTCTCGGGAAAGGACCTGGGTGTGGCCTGAGGAGACCCCAGGGTTGCTGGCCGCACTGTGCTAGAGAGAGAGGAGCCCTCTGCTCGTTCCTCAGGAGCCTTGGGGACCACTCCTTGCTCCGTCACAAGCTGACTGGACAACTTTGGGGGTCAGACACCATCTCAAAGGTCTTTTCCACCCTGAACATCCAGTGATTCGGTGTTAACTTCAGCATCCCACACACAGAAAGTATATAAGACTAGATGACATGTGGGTACTAAAGGTACAGAACTCTGTTCTTGCAGTATCCTCACCCTCAGGGCTCCATTCCAGGGCCTTCCCCCGTGCGCTCTCTGACGGCACAGTAAAGGCTTTTGTAATCTCGCGCTCTGCTCGCTAAGCCAGCCTTGTCTTTGCTTTTCAACTTTCCTGTTCTTCCGAGGTGATTCTGAAATAAGATCACATCCCTGTCTTAAAACCATGTTTTCCTACCATCCTAAAACCTTTTTACCGTGATTTAGTCTCATAAGTTTGAAATTTGATTTTTGACCCCTTCCCTTCTAAAAATGTTTTATGCAGGTTTTTTTTCCTGATTTATAACTTTGTGACTAAAAATTATATTGTATTACAAAAATGCAGTATACTAAGTAAAGCTATTTAAAGTTAAACTTGGTTACCCACAAAGTTCCTTAGTCTTTTTAATCAAGTTGATGTTATACAGGAGGGGTTTCTAAAGCCTTTAAAATATATTTTTAGATTTAAATTAGTTTTGAGATGTTAGTTAACATTAAAAAAAATTTTTATGTGTGTGTTTTAAAGGCGGCTGTTAAAATCAGTTGCTAAATGTTAAAAAATTTTACTGTGTATGAGTAGTAACAGTGTTAATAAAACATTTGATATTAGTATATTATGATATATACTCAGGGGGCAGCACACTCAACCTGTGCTTTAAAATGGCCCATCTGGTTCTCTTTGGGGTGGTCTCGGAGGCCTGGCTCAGGGCCCACTTAGCTCTGTTACAGTAAAGACGGGGGCTCCCTAGTCGGGGTGCACGGACTGGTTCTCAGTTGTACTCCTCAAGCAGCCTGAAGGAAGTGATCTGTGGTGTTAATTCAGATATTTTCTAAGTTGTACGTTATCTTCAGTTTATAGCTTTTTTCTTTTTGATGGAATATATTGAATGAATATATGCTAACTCTTATTTTCCCTGTTCCTTTTTAGGCTTCTCTACAGTTTAGCCTTCAATGCCAGGTTTCTGAGACATCTTTGGTTTCTCATATCTTCTATGACAACACGGATGATCACAGGGTATGTGTTATACAGACTTGTAAGTTGAGCTTAAGGACATGGAAAGTGGCGATCTAATAAAAAGCACTGTAAGAAGGTATTTTTAAGTACTACTTATACTTATTTCATTTTAGAAGAAAAATTCTAGATGGTCTCAATTTTACAAAATGAAAAAATTAATGCCTAATTTTACATTTGTTTATCTGTGTATATTATTAAGAGTATGGCTTTACCTGAGGGTAAATTTGTTTTAAAAAACCCTCGTCAGGACTTCCCTGATGGCCTAGTGGTTAAGGCTCCCGTGCAGGAGGCACAGGTTCGAATCGCAGTCGGGGAACTAAGATCCACGTGCTGCATGGCAAGGCCAACAGAAAATCCTAGTCATTTTTTGAAAACCAGAAACTTAAAAATTCTTTGTTCCATGTCTTTTCTATGCTTTTGATAGTGAAAATATAGATTCAAAGCAAATTTACCACTATTACAAACATTAAAACGTGTAAAGTATTGTAGACACTGGTTTCTAAGCCTTTTTGTTGAAATAATTTGATTTTTTAACATGAATCATTGTGTAACTTGGCTAGAATCTTTAATATTCATATTTATTGAATGTGTAATATGTAGAGAATATTCAAAAATCCTTCATGGTAAACGGACAGAGGCCATTACCATGCTGAATTTCTCTTCTGTCAGGGGTCTGAACCAATCCTTCTGTACTGTAGTGTGAGAAGAAGTGTGTAACTCAGCTGGAGACTCAGCTTCCAAAATGCACTTGCACGCAGCGGTCACTGTGCTGGAGGTCAAGGCCAGCGCCATCCTGTCTGCAGCTGCGAGCCAGCGTGCCCTGGGAAGGAAAGCACTTGTCCGTTTCAGGGCAAGCCTTTGGAGGGAAGAGGGTTTCCTTTCCTTTTTTAAACAAATTTTGTATTCTTCTGGGACAAGAAATAGAAAGCCGTCCTGGCGGGTGAGCTTGGGGTGTCCAGCATCTCACTCCGCACCCATCTGCAGTCTCCCTTGGCCTGGGACACTGTGCACGTGTGGCGCTTTCTGGGTGTCAAGCTTGTCACTGTGGTGTGTGGAGGGTGAGAGGGCCCTCTCCACGCCTTCGGGTGGGTCCCAGCCAGCCCTGTGCCGAAGGAGCCCGGGTCCAGCCCTCTTCTAACTGGTGGACGGAAAGGCAGGGTCCTCGTAGCATAACTTTGAGTTACTGTCGTGTTTTTTTTCCGTGTAATTTTAATGCATCTTACATGACTGAAGCGAGTTTTGAATGACAGCACTTGCAGCTGGTGAAACTCAGAAAAGTGAAGCTGTGTGTCTGGTATTGCAGTGAGCAGTAGCAGTGGAGACAGGAGGGAAATCACGGAAGGTCTAGAAAATACCTTTTATGTTGTTTCATTTTCAAATTAAGGTGTAAGGTTTCTATTTCTGTGTGTGTGTGTGTGTGTGTGTGTGTGTGTGTATTTCAGCTGCTTTCAACGATGCCCACCTTGGCGTTCGTGAATGATAGGTTTGTTTAGGGCAAGAGGAGACTGGGCCTCATTGGGACAGGAAATTATCGTTGACCTCCAAGTGTCTCAGCTTAGCAACGGAGGTGCTGTCCTGGCTCTGCTCTGATTGCCTGTTTGCTTGTGGCATTTGTCTCCTGGTGAGGAGATGGAGTCATGGTGTGTGAAAGAAAAATGAGGTAGTATTGATTATATTAAATTATTAATATCATAAATTAGTAAAGTTATACAAATTTTTAAAAGCTCATTATTTCTTAAAAGCCCATTTGAGAATGAGTTTCTTTTTACTTGTTTAATTTATAAAAATAAAGTCAGGAAACTTACAATGTATGTCTCATCATATTTATTATTGGAATGTAATTGATGAAGTGCTTGATTTTCCTGAAAATGGCATTGTGTGACTTGGAAACATCAGTAGTTTCCTGGCAGGGCTGACGCAGCTGGGGCTCCTGAGCTTCAGCGAGCATCAGGCCCGTCCGAGGAGAGTCAGCGCGTCGGCTTCCCCGTCCCCGCCCTAGGCTTGGGTTCGGGGCCTGGGTTAGAAGCCAGGGGTCTGTGACCTCACGGGCTCCCCGGTGACTGGGATGCAGGTGAAGCTGAAGGAGCATGTGGGCAGCTGGTTTCCGTGTCTGATGGGCCTCTCTTTAGCAAAACCTGATGTGAGGGCGTCTGCCCGTCCCGGCCTGTGCGGTGAGGCTGGCGTCGTCCCTTGTCGTCTGTAACTCAGCAGGGCCTGTTGCGATTGTATCTTGCCCGTGTCCTTTCACATTGACTCCAGTGGTTAGTGGTACTGACAGAAGTCCTCATAAAGCTTTTCAAGGCAAGAAGGCCTTCACTAGAAGCTTCCAGAGAAGACAGGAAGCTCTTCCAGTTAAGGGAGGGGGCAGTGGCCAGCCCTGTGGGAGCACCTGCTCTGAGGGTGTGTACAGAGCGGAGGGCTCGTCTCAGGCCTCACGTACGCTCCCGACCCAGCTGACGCTGTGAGGCACAAACCCGCCTTTTCCTTTCCTTACAGTAAGTTGTGAACTGTGTTTGCACACAGGGCTTTGTGATTTTTTCAGAGGAGTACTGGAGTCAGTGTTGATGGCAGACAGAGCCGTCGGCAGAGAATTAGGAGATGTGTCTCCTTTCCGCCCCCGATGGCTGGGCGAGACCACAGGCACACGGTGGACCCTTCCTGCCGGTCACGTTTCCTGTCATTCCCGTGAACGTGGTTCCGTCCTTATGTGCGCCTCTCGGGGGCTGAAGAGAACAAGTGAACCAGCGTTGGATGATTGCCCTGGTCTGTCTCAGGGAAGCGGTGTGAGAGTCTGTGCGTGCCGGCATGTGTGTGCGTAACTACCGGTGGTGCTTATTTTAGACTCGGGGATCATTGGCGGGTCCCAGCCGACGGCGGCATGGTTGCCCTCTTTGATCCTGGAGGTACGTTCTCCGCGTTGCAGCTGGATGACCCGACCTCTACCGCGTTCCCCTGAATAGTATTTGTTTATCAGTGTTGTCTGTTGTTTTTGTGCTTCTGCATTTAGTGACAAGGGAACTGAAAGATACAAACTGTTCGTTTCACGAATATCAGCAAAACAAACGACTCTACCCTTTCCTCCTTCTGTGTGGAGGGCGCAGAGCCAGGCTTGGTGGGGGAGACTCGGGGGAGAAGGGGGCTCCTGTCCTCGGGACTCGGCCACTGCTGTGCGGTGCTCCAGCCACACAGCCTTTTTCTGTCGTCCCCGCAGGGGCGAGGAGGGAGGACGGCCATACTTGTCCCTTTGTGTCTGCCCTCACGGCGTTTTTATTTTGGAAGGACGGCTTTCACTTGGCGTGGTGCTCTGTGCCGAGCACCGGGGCTGCGCGGGGGAAAGCAGTGTTTAGGTGTGCGAGACGACAGCTGGAGTCCGCGTCTCCTCGGCGGGCCCTGTGCTCCAGCCCTGGGGGTGGCATGCGGCCCCCTGAACTGCGCTCCATGGGCAGCCTAGAGCTCCGGGTGGCTCCTCCCAGCTTACCGCAGCTGCCCAGCGAGGCCGGCGCCTCTGCCAGGCCTCGCGTCCTGCTCTGCCCATCCACGTGGCTTCTGGCAGCAGGGGGCTGGCTGTGGAGAATTCACGGTCCTGACTCCCGGTCACATGCCGCCTCCTAGATAACCGTGGTTTTGTGGAAATGGATGTGCGAGGTGTGGGTATAGATGGAGGAGGATGAGAGATCGATCTTGCCCATGAGGTCTGTGAACCCGGGACTGCCTGGACACCAGAGAGGCCTGTGGGGCTCTGTCCCTGGGGGGGAGCCCAGTGTCAGAGAAGTAGGAGGGAGAGGAAATGGGATGCTCACAGCTCTCGGAGGGGAAGGAGACCCGCCCCCTTAGAGCTGTCCCAGGCGATCTCGGGGAGCCTCGTAAATGGGGGAGCGGTGACGGGGCTCGTAAAGGGAAACGGCCCAGTACCGAAAGGGGGGGTGGCCCGAAGGGTCTCATCTGGGCTCAGCATTTACCTGATTTGAGTGTTCCTAAATGTGTAGCGTGTAAGGGGATGGTTTTCAGCGTTAAAGTGAGTGTCTCTTAGAGCCGCGTTGCTTCCTCTCTCTTCTTCCAGTGAACCTTGGGACCACGGGCTCACTCCCAAATAACTACGTTTGTCCAGCTGAAAATAGCAGCAGGAGCGTTAGTAAAGAGTGGAGGCCTGGTGTCCTCTTCTTTATGTTACTTATTCACCTGTGTTGTTAGCATGACTGCGCCGCCCCTGTAAGCAGTGTAATTGCTGACGTGAATGTTATCTTCCCTGATGACAGGTGTCTGATGTCGTGTCTTAATTTGTTCCCAACGTAAATCACTGAGGTTTTTTTCTCCTTTTTCCCAATTCTAGGTCTGTGGTTCCATTGCTTCAGGTGATATCAAGGGGTTCTCCTATGTCTTTTGAAGATTCCAGTAGAATCATCCCACTCTTTTATCTTTTTAGCTCCTTGTTTAGCCATTCACTGATTTCCATCCATGATAATGAATTCTTCGGTGACCCCATAGAAGGTAAGGATTTTGAGGAATCGGTTTGTTGCGGGACTCGAGGCCTGTCCATTTTCATAGATGAGAGAGAAGTTTTAAGCCGTTGAAGTCTTTCAGTGTGTGTTAAGAAATGAAAAAACACCCCAAATACGATAGAAAACTGGATTATGTTTTTCAGTTGTAGGTCAAAGACAATCATCAATGATGCCTTTTACTTTAGAAGAGCTGGTAATGTTGTCCCGATGCCTCCGGGATGCCTGCTTAGGGATCATCAAGCTGGCTTATCCAGAAACAAAACCAGAAGTTCGAGAAGAGTATGTCATAGCATTTCAGAGTGTTGGAGTTACTACTAATTCTGAGATGCAGCAGTGTATACAGATGGAACAGAAACGATGGATTCAGTTATTTAAGGTAATGAGTATATGAATTTTTCTGTTTACTGAGGTCAGATAATATACCGATTTTTTTTGACTTGACTCATTTTAGAAGGGTAGAAATACAGGTTTGTTAAGAAAAGTCTCATTTTCCTTTTACAGTTGCCTCCTTTTAAAGCCTTGTTTCTACATTGTTATGTGTGTGTTTTATAAATTGCCCCAAGTACTTTCAATGACACGGTAATATATAATTAAAATTTTTTAAATGTTTTCATTTTTATTTTTCACTGAAAAATCTCTTGTAGATTGTATTTATTTAATCTTTTAAGAAATTAACAAAGGTAGAATAAGATCATTAACTTAATGCAAGTTGAATATAAATTATTTTAAAGTATCTTCATTTTTAGCCATGCAGAAAGGGAAGTTATGCGTTACCGTGGCTGGAATATTGGCAGGAAACCACCACCGCTGAGTGGAACTACTGGGGTAGAAAAAAAGCAAAGAAAAAGGGTGCTTGACTTCCCATGAAATTTCTGCAGCAAACACATCTAGTCAGCTAAAATTGCTCATTAAAGGAGTGAGAGCAGAAGAAATGCATTTTCCAAATTGAATGCTAGATTTACAGTCCGTTTAATACTAGCGACCTCTCGCACACTAATGTTCAGTTCGAGTCATCAGCTGTCCCTTTGGGTCTTTTATCACTGCTTTTGTCAAGCTATCTATTTAATTGAAAGAAGTTAATTGAATGAAAATGATCAACTAAGCTTGTATTAATATTGCTAATGGAACTTTCTTCTTGGCCATGTTTGGAGAAAGATGTCAAGCTAGACTTTAGGAAGGGCCCATTAATGCTTGCACTTAACCTGATGGGCTAATTAAGGACTGCTTATTCATCCTACGAGCGCACGATGGGCTCTGTCCAGCCCATTCTGCCTGATTTTACAACACATTTCACTTATGAGCACGAGGGTTGGTAGCAGGGAGAGTAACTGGTAATGTTTTGACCACACTGGATACAGTACTACTGCACGGTTGAATTTGTAACTTGTGCAGATGGATGTGATATATGTTTGCACAACCTATTTTAATTACCTGTCTCTAAGTAAACTTTTAAGGTCACATGTTGAGCCCTTAACATATCCTTGCTTTAAAGACTGACACTTTTGCATCTTTTCTAAGTTAAAAATAAGCTGTCTCACCCATTTAAAACTTATAATTCTTATGTAAGCATTTCCTGGATGTGGGTATTAATGGTAGCATGTGTGCTTTTCTTTTAAGTATTTAATTAAACTCTGGGATCTTTGTTAGTAAAACTTTCCATTATGTATGTTATCAGGTGCCTTGTGTACAGTATCAGATAATTTCATTATTTTATAGCACCTATTCACAATTTCATAATTTTCATACGACAGGCTTATCTTCAGGACCCAGAAACCTCTGAGTTTAATAATGCTGTATAAGGTGTTTTTCCCCTGGTCCTTGCTTAAACATTAAATGAAAATTTTGTAGTGAATTTTTTCTCATGCCTCAAAATGACTCATTACTACTTTATTAAGGATTGAAGGTTTTTTGTTTGCTTAAGAATTGGGGTGAAAATTCTGTTTTTTTGGAACCGGATCGTTTTAGGTTTGAAATTGTTATAAAGATCTGAGTTTAGAACAGACTTGTTGGAAGACAGATTTTTGAGTGAGATTCCTGTTCTTTGAAAAAGATTTTTTTTTTTTACTAGCTGCTATTAGTTTTTCTTTTAAGAAAAAGTTATCTTTAATGTGAAATAAGAATTTAACCCTCAGTGGTTGTTTCGTCTCAGGCAGTATTCTAAGGGCTTTACCTGTATTAGTTCATGTAGAGCAGTCGTTCTGTGAGGAAGATACCATAATGATGCCTGTTTTACAGAGGAGGTCACACAGCCAGCGTGTGAACGCAGCTGCGCCTCTTCGTTGCCCCTCTGAAAAGTACGAAGATAAAGGTTTAGCATTTTCTGAATATTTCTGTGTCAAATTTGAGTTGAAGAATTCAAGGTAGAATCAACCAAAGAAAGTAGCAGCGTTTTGCCAGTGCCTTCCTGCCTTCTGTGGATTTTGACAGAGTTACACATGATGAGAGCCGACTCCTTCAACCACCATCCATTTTCATTTTTCAGCCTCCTGATGGTCCTCTCGGACTAATTTCTGAGAGAGGCACTGGGGGCTGGTCACAGAACATAGACTTTTAAGTGGATGGAGTCATCTTTCTTTGTCACTGTAAGAATTGAGGTCAGTTTCTAAGCCCTGCATTGACACTGCTAAAACAGTTTTTGCATTTATCAAATTTCTAAACTCTTCTTGAAGTGTAATTTGCAGCTATAATTGCTTTAGCCCTGTGAGGCGATGGGAACTCCTGTTTGACTTGCCTTTGTGTGCAGCTACCAAACTGAGCTGGAGCCACCCCAAAGGAGGGACCAGGAGGGAGGCCTCGTGCCTGCCTTATCCACATACACCTGTACAGACAGAGAGAGGGCTGTGCTGTGAGGGATTTTCACTTTCCTGGTGGCAGATTTGCATTTTTCAGTTTCAAAAAGACTCTAAAAAAGGAAAAAAGGAAAACCACAGCGATGCCCTAATTGTCATTGAAACATGCCACCGTTGACCTGTGAGGCGACGCTGTGTGCCAGAGCTGCCACCAGGGCTTCGTCTGTCTTTGCACGTTTTTGTTGGTTTTCACTACTCAACAAAGTGGATGCTTTAAGAAATAATTTTGTAGTGTTTTAAACATGCTGGAGACTTTGACTTTTAAAATAAACCAATTTTAACAAGTAGTAACTAAGGCTGTATAAAACTAGGTTAACTGTTGACAGCAGGAATCCTTGTCAAATACTTAATGATGTTTATAGGCTAGGGTGTCGTCACTGTCAACTGTTTAGACACCCACAATGTTTATCCCAGGAACACTGGCTCCGCCCTGTGCTGGGGAATCGTAACGGAAGTCCGACGGAGTCTCTGTTTTTTGAGCATCACTATATGATGAAGAAGAGAAACTTTCACCTGACGATGCTGTTTTGTTTTGGGGTTTTTTTGGCTACATGGCTTTCAGGATCTTCGTTCCCCAGCCGGGGACTGAACCCCGGCCCTCAGTAGTGAAAGCACAGCGTCCTAGTCACTGGACCACCAGGGACGTCCCTGGTGTCACCTGTTTCTAGTTTCAGGGGCAAATAATTGAACACGCATAACAGTTTTGTTCATTTCTGAGTATTTGCTTGCTTGATTTTGTTAGTTTTTGCGTGTTTGAGGCTTAGCGCAGCGTGGGAGACGGTGACTGGGGAGGCGCGTCTCGGGACTGTGGCGCGACCGCCTTTGTGGCTGCCCCCGTCGCTAAAGCTGCACGTCCAGCTGGGTGCGTCCAGCTGGGCGCGTCCAGGGACCCCGGTGTCCGCTCGTTTGCTGGTTTTATTTCATGTTTCTTTCTTTGTTTTTTAAGAGTTATTTTATTATTTATTTTATTTTTGGCTGTGTTGGGTCTTTGTTGCTGCACAATGGCTTTCTCTAGTTGTGGCAAGCAAGGGCTACTCTTCATTGCGGTGCACGGGCTTCTCGGTGTGGTGGCTTCTCGTTGCAGAGCATGGGCTCTAGGCACATGGGCTTCAGTAGCTGCGGCGTGTGGGCTCAGTAGCTGTGGCTCTCAGGCTCTAGAGCGCAGGCTCAGTAGTTGTGGCGCACAGGCTTAGTTGCTCCGAGGCATGTGGCATCTTCCCGGCCCGGGGATCGAACCTGTGTCCCCGGCATTGGCAGGCAGATTCTTAACCACTGCACCACCAGGGAAGTCCCCATCGTTTCTTAAAATTTGTATTTTTCTCTAAAATTTAGAAGAAAAATAGTTTAATTAAAGGAGGAAAATGTTCTTAGGGGATTTAACATTTTTAAAGTATTTTTGGAATCGGTCCAGGGCTCATATTGCCAGATTTAACACATAAAAAAATGTGTCTCCCAGTTACATTTGGATTTCAGATAAACAACAAATGTGTTTTTGATACAAGTATGTCCTGTGCAATGTTTTGGATACATTTATACTTTTTAAAAATCAATATTTGAGACATACTTTGAATAAAGCAATATTTGGGACATATTTATACTGAAAAAAATGTATTTGACGTTTACCTGAAATTCAGCTTTATCTAGGTGTCCTGTATTTTCTCTGGCAGTCCTGTTTAGGCCTCATCTTCAAGTTTTGTTTCCTGTCAGCTTTAGTTTGTTAAGATATGCTTTTTCCACAGTGGCTTCTGTTGACATCCCTTCCTTGCCATATCTCAGGCCCAGATCCCTTTGTACCTTCTCCTTTCCTCCTTTCTCCCACCCTCCGCGCCCCCCCCCCCCCCACCTCTCTCTTTCTTTCCAGTATTTTTGAAAGAGGATCAGTGATACTAGGATAGGACATTTTATGTTACTTCTTTTTCATGTTTAGAATATGAAAATATGAAAGGGAATGTTCTATATTGAAGCTTTGTAATGCTTAATTTCACAGTAATGTAAAAGAAGAATGTAAATTATGACATTAATTACCTCCTAGATAGTTTAATAATGCTTGTGAGTTACGGAAAAGAAATGTCCTCATCCGCATAGATTGGATCATGTCTAATACCAGGAGGTGGGTGACAGCTTGTGCTCTGGGGTTAGGCAGCTGTGAACTTGAGCTTGTGCAGTGGGGATGGTGTCAAGAATCTGGGGTGATGCATGAGAGCCAGAAGTAAATACACACACAGAAGTGTCAGGAAGCACGTCTTTTGTCAACAGCTGTGGTGTGTTGTGGGTGAATTTCAGCACAATGTCTATTAAATCCGAATTTACTTAAAATACCAATGTAATTGGTTACGTAAAAGGAGAGATAAGACATCACGTTCGTTGTACCACGAGACTGTGCTTCACTCTGCACTGTTGGAAGAGCATTTGGCGGTGTGATCTCTGTGGACCCAGCTGAATTTGTCCCAGACCCAGAGAGCACACGGAATGTAACTCATTGAGGTTTCATCTTTTCTTCTGAAGAGCAGAACAGACTTCCAAGACTTAGGTGTGTTAGGTCGATGGCCATACTTTGTTTATGACCAGCAGTAAACCAGATAGAACCAAAGACTCTGCTTTTCTCAGTCTGCCTCAGCTGTGCTTAAAATCCGTCGTCATAAAACAGTGCGTGTGTGTAACCTGACCCCTGAGCAGCCACAGCAGAGTGGAGGGTTGGGACAATAAAGTAACTGCTTACCTGAGCTAGTTCCTGCTGATTCCAAAAGGACATTACCATAGTGTTACAGTAGGCTTTAAAATGCCGCAGGGTAGCCATCACAGCTGCATTGGCAAGATATATCTGCCAGTGTAAAAGCTGTGCGCTAGAACTTGAGAGGTTTTTCCTAATGTGGCTTTATCTGGGTGGCCAGACGGCTCAAGTATTACTTTTTCTCTGTCCCAGATGGTGTCCATGTCATAATGGCCCGAGATACCAGCCAAGGACCCTTTCTTGCCCACTCCTGTTGGACACAGTGACATTTCCTAGTGCTTTATTCAGATTATGCTTTACTAAATTAGAGGCAGTGTTCACAGCAGTCTGGCTGACGTCTTCAGAAAACACCATCACAGTCATGAAGTAAACAGTAGTTGTATGATTAACTCCTGGTTGTAAAGGGTTAGAACTTTGGTTTTACAACTATGTTTTGGTTTATCTCTGTTTATGACAAAGCACATTTTATTTAATATATAAATTCATGTCTTTTTAAAATAGTGCTATTAGATCTCTTTAATCACACATCACAGAATTTATTATACAGTTGTCAGTCATCAGGTACCTGCTAGGTTTCTAGGAAGGTAGTTGGGTTCTGTCCGTGGGGGTCACCGCGCAGCCAGAGCAGGGCGGACGCTCACTGGGAACCGGTAGAGAAGGACTGGGCTGTGGTGGTGCAGGGTGTGGGGGGGCTTTCTGCAGGTTAGACCCAGTTTGCATGGAGTTACGCTGCGATGTAGACGTCTCTCCAGGAGCTCACGTGAGGGAAATACTGAAATTGTTTTCTTTTTGGAAGATGGAGAGATGTCTCTAGGACCCTGCTTCCTGCCCACCCCCACCCCCTGCCGCCAGCACCCTTGAATAGAGTGTTTTTCAGAAAAATAGGAAGGGTGTTTTACCTTAGGAAAATTGCTGTACTTGGAGATGTCTTTCATCATATAGCTCCAGTGGACCAATGCATTTCCACGTTTGTGTATTAAAAACTCCTGTGTAGTTTTTAAAAAATCAGCCCTTGCACATATTTGTGTTAATTTTCCCTCTCTGTTGGTAGGTAACTAACCGCTTGGTGCATAAAACTTACTCCTGTGATCACAGAACGAGACACTTTGCTGTGAACTGACGTGGTGCTGGTCTAGCCAGCTGTTCACTCCCAAAGCCCGCGTCCCAGCACCCGCCTGGCTCCTGCCTCCTGACCGAAAGTGCGGCTCCCGAGCCTGCGTGTGACTCGGTCCTGTTCTTCCTCCTCAGGTTATCACCAACCTAGTGAAAATGTTGAAGTCCAGAGACACAAGGAGAAATTTCTGTCCTCCCAATCACTGGCTGTCAGAACAAGAAGATATTAAAGCAGATAAGGTATTACAGAAAGATCTTCTAAATATTTTTCATTAAATGTATTTCTCCAGCTTTTATCTTTCTGGGGAGAGGGAGGAATCCCTTAAAGTTGTTTAGCTTATTACTTATCACATAAGTATTAACAGTAAATTTTTGTGTTACTCACTCCTAGGTCGCATAGTAGAATGTACGGTAATATCATTGGATTCCCTGTGCATCCTGCGTTTGTTTTTAATCCTACTTTGCTCTTAACCACAAAGTATATTGAAGTTTAATGGGTTTGGGGAGGGGGCTTGAAAAAATTTTGCTTTTATTGTTATTATCAATATATATTTAATGCTTAAGAGATGAAACTTATTTGTGATTTTCTAAAGGGACAGAGAATTTTGAATATTACCAAGATCTAGATCTAAGGTAGATTCAATAGTATAATCTATTTCAGAGTAAATTAAAATAACATTAACAAAGGACATGAGGTGTTTTCATTTTTGTTTGTCAGGAAAACGCACGACTAGATTCATCTCAGGATCTTGAGGCTGGGGCAGAGAGTGGAGGGCTATAGGAGAAATAAAGTCACAGAAATGTTAAAGAAAACGGGTGTTTTAGAAGCACTGCTTGGTCCGCATGGAATATCGTATCTTTGAAACAAGCATGTGGCTTCCAGCCCTGCCCACCGGCCAGGCTGAGACACCGTGGCAGGTCCTGCAGCAAGGAGTGCCTCCAGGGCCCGTGGGGGTTTCTAAACCGCATTTCCCACCGAGAAGAAAGCGTCCTTGGCACAGGGGTTGGTGGTAGGTCCAGGGAAGAGGCGTGCGAGACGAGTGGCGTGTTCTCTGCGTGAGAGCAGGGGCAGTGGGAGAGTGTGTGAGGGCCGGGGGCCGTCTCGAGGGATGCCAGTGGCCAGAGGTGGAGGCGAGCGCCGGCAGAGTAGGTGCGGAGGACTGGACATCAAGTGCGTTTGAATCTGAGTGCGTGGGGATAGTAAAAAGAAGAGCTTCCTTAGCCATCTTTGTGGGATGCAAAGGAGCCACCCTTGTTTTGAACACTGGTTGGAAAGAGGAACTAATCACACCTTTAGCCTGCCTTTCCTTTATGAACTGTACCTGCGCTGACCACGTAGTTGACGCTGTGAGAGCCTTCTCAGTGTGAAAGTGCTCCGGCTGACGCGGCGTGGAGGAGGCATCTAGCCTGCTGGTTCTGATGAAGTTGAGCGTGGAGCCTCCGCTCCAGTGCAGTCCACACGCTGGGAGGCCTGTCCGCTGAGCTGAGCGCTGTGTCCAGTGGCTGTCTTCCCACAGGTTCTTGCTCTCATCGCTGACCTGTGACCGGGGTGCCCAGGCCTACAGCAGCTGAGCACACATGCCTCTCAAGGAGAGGACACTGGCCACCTCCGAAGTATTTCTGTCAGAAACCAAGCCTGGTGAAACTTCCAGGTGTAACCACAAGTTTATAGGAAATGGAGGGGCCAGAAGTGCTTGTTGACACCGTGATGAGGCAATTAGCAAAATCCAGATGACGGGGGAAACTACAGGACATATGCTTCTGCCTCTTCATCAGAGTCACAAAGGCAGAAGTAAGGGCTGAAGGGACCTGACAGATGAAAAGGACTTGAGACAGTATACTATACCAGCCTTATTTGGATACGCATTCAAACAAATTTTTAAAAAATTATAAGGCAGTGAATATTTGGTAATAATAAGGAATTATTAATTTTTTAAGGGTAATATGCTTTGCTTCGTAAAGCAGTCATATTATGATTATTATGTCCAGATATTACACGTCCTTAAGTAGAATGTATTTAGAAAAATAATTACAGTGTAAAAGTGTAAAAGAACAGCCAGCGTAGGAGAGCGGGTATGAAAAGGTCTCCTGTAGAGGACAGGAGAAGGAAGAGAGGGACGTAATAACTGTGAAATACCAGTGTCGCTCGAATGAGACAGGCGAAAGCGCGTGCTGGGGCACAGAGGAGGACTAAGCGGGCTGTCTGGTCCCCGCAGGTCACCCAGCTCTACGTCCCGGCGTCTAGAAACGCGTGGAGGTTCCGGCGAATGGGGAGAATCGGCCCCCTGCGGTCCACCCTGGACGGTGAGTTCCCTGGGGCCTTGCTCTTTTCACTCGAGTGTATTGAGGTGTAGTTTACATGCTGAGAAGCTGGCTCTTTCGTCGACTGGTCGGTGACCTTCGACCATGGTCAGCCAGCCAGAGGAGTTTCGTCACCCCCAAAACACCTCGTGCCTTGGTAGCCAGCCCCTCACCCCAGCCCCCAGCAGCGGCAGGTTTGGCCTTTCGTCCCTGTTTGTAGTTCAGCCTTCTCCAGAGTGGCTTTCAGTGGAACCGCACAGTGTGAGTCTGGAAAGGGAGGCACACACGGTGACGGGGGTCTGCACCTGCGTTTCAGTAGGCCTGGAGTCGCCGCCGCTGTCTGTGTGTGAGGAGAGGCAGCTCGCCATCCTGACGGAGCTGCCCTTCGTGGTTCCGTTTGAGGAGCGCGTCAAGGTACGGAATTCGGTTTCTCTCCGGGCTGACCCCATGGTTGTGGTTATTTCTGTCGTCTCCGTGTTAGAAGGTAACACCA
Source organism: Hippopotamus amphibius kiboko (assembly GCF_030028045.1). Taxonomy (NCBI): domain Eukaryota; kingdom Metazoa; phylum Chordata; class Mammalia; order Artiodactyla; family Hippopotamidae; genus Hippopotamus; species Hippopotamus amphibius. The sequence continues at coordinate 1,364,079 of NC_080189.1, read as the reverse complement.
GTGGGAGAAATCTCTAAAGCTGCCTAGGGCCTATCCGATTGAGTAATTTAATCTTTCTCATTAGATTATGATGGTTGGCCGTGATTTATAGAAGCATAATCCAACCAAATACCTCTTGAAACAGTGTTTGTTTGTATTCACCAACTTACTTAGCAAATTTCTAAAAACGACTACGCTTCAAACTATGGGCTTCAAGGTGTTTTTTCGGTCTGCCCCTTTTTACAGGATGAACGTTTAAAGCTATTGACGTTTCTTCATTGAAACGCACACGCGCACACACTCACACAGCCATGGCGTTACATAATTCCTGAGTGCCCTCTGCTGGACTTTTAGCATAAAAAAAGGACCTGAATTCTATCACCGTAGAGAGATTCCTACTGATAGTGATGTACAGCTTTCCAAAGCTGCTCTTCTTTCCTCCACCACCTGGGTTTTTATAGAAGGTTTCTGAAGGAAATACTGAAAATACGCCATGGCATGGCATCTTTAAAGTTTGCTGTAAAGTCGGGAGAAGGAGAAATATTACAGAAATATGAGTACTGCACGTTCACTGGTGAGGCATAAAATCAGCATTTGATACTTTGGCCTTAAAATTTGTTTCAGAATTTATGGCGATAAAAAAGTTAAAGTTGTACGTAGCAGTTTTTCCTTTTGGTTGCTCCTGTTGATAACAAAAAGTCTGGTTTTTGCACGTGACCTTATAAGTTCCCCTCCTTTAGATCTTTCAGAGGTTGATTTATGCAGATAAGCAAGAAGTTCAAGGAGATGGTCCGTTTCTGGATGGAATTAACGTCACGATAAGAAGAAATTACATTTACGAAGACGCTTATGACAAACTTTCCCCAGAAAACGGTATATATAGCTCTCTCCATGTGTGCGTGTGGCGGGGGAGGCAGGGGCGCGTGGGAAAGGGTGGTCATGGAAAATCCGTGTTGGTTATCTTGTTCTGTGGTGACTGTGCGCCACAGAAGTCGTGGGTCAGATCGGGGAGTGTGCATTATCAGATGATAGTTCTGAGACTGACAAATGATTATTGCCACAGAAGGCTTTCGAATACTGATCTTTTTTTTTTTTTTAAGGCAAAAGCCCCTTCCTGCCCCCAAATACATGTTTCTCACGTTTCGCTGACAAGCTGTGATTCTAAGACTGTTGCTGGAGAGCCATGTACAAGCTGTATTTTGAGTGTAATAGTCTGTTTATGTAAATATCGTACATCATAAGGCAGGTTAAATACACTAATGTAAGCACCATTGCAGTCCAAATTTCTTTATAAAGAGAGGCATGTGTTTCAGTGACACCACTGTTACATGAAAGAGAATTATACTGTAACAGTAACTTGGACAGCATGTAGAGGTCAGTGACACGTTTTGTCTTATGTTAATCGTTGACACCCAGTGTTAAAAGTTTTAGTGGTATTAATTTATATATTAATAATTTTAACCTCAGACTGTGGTACCCATGACATGACATCAGATCGGTGTCCTGTCAGTGCAGGTATTGAAAACAAAAGCCTGGCGGGCCCTGGCGCGCATCTTTGGGAGGTCGTCAGCTACGGAATAACAGTTGTCTTTTCTTCTAGGGGAGTCATTTAATCTTCTAGGGAAGCAAAACCTCTCCTTTTCAGGACTTTTCTTTCCCTTTGTTAGATAAGGAGCCGATTTGTCATATGGTGGGAACAGTGGAGGAAGGCGAGCGTTACTTGTTCCCTTTCTCTGTTCCAGGCTTTGTGTGTAGAATTTTTGTTTTTAACATAACTTAGTTTTGTCATCTAATCTACGCCATAGCCTTCTGAAGTCAAGTATCCCAAGCTGAGACAGGGTTTTAGCTCAAGTCTGACCACAGGCTATGAGCTGTCCACGATACCAGGTTACTGTTGCCTAGGATGTCGTGTTTTCACAGCTTTTTGTGTGAGTGAGGCAAAAGTCAGGTATTCTGACTCCTAGTGTAACGTGTTTGGGGGAGAAAAAAAAGTTCTCCCTCCTTTGGGATCTCCAGTCCCTGGTAAGTCGATGGTGGTAGTTGTGTTGTGTGTTGCTGTGTCAGCAGTCTCTGCGTCTCTGTCTCCCACTTCCCCAAGGCCCTCATGGTTTAGGATGGGATCCTTAGTCTTTGTTCAGCCCACACGGCTAGCACTCTGTAGATGTTTATTGAATTTGTGATTGAAAACGAGAAAAACGAGATATAGCGGAGTGATGCATCAGCAGACGATTGGCAGAGTGCTCAGAGAAGAGCCGAGATGTGCTCAGTGCTGGAGGGCTCCTGAGGTGCAGGGCCTGAGCCAGGACTTGGAGTGGGGAGCCGAGTCTCCAGGGAGTCACGGCAGACCTGGGTCTGCACTTGGTGGGCCTCTGTGAGCGCTATAGCCAAAATGTGAGCATGTGCTTAGCAGCGATTTTCAGTTAACTGTAAAACTACTTCATGGAGATTAATACGTTACTGCTCAGTGGTAACAAGTCCCAAATTTCCTAATGAATCCTTAAGCTTAAAAGTTATTCAAAAGTTAATCATATTCCAACTCTCTGTGCAAGCTGATAATCTCATTGAGTTTAAAGATTTTGGAAAAATCTTAAATATTTACATTATAGTGCCTTAAACCTTTACAAGTGTTCTCTCAGGCCTTGTTAATAAGAATTTTTAAGCCATCTGTTAAAATTGTTTGGTATTGTGTTATGCAGATTGTAAAATTAAACGTGATCTCAGAATGTTTAATCTCCTTACGGAAGATTGAAGTGCTTTGTTGACGGATGATTTACGTGGAAGCAGGTGATGTGATTGTTCCGTGGTCATCTAGTCGTCTGAGTAGAGCTGTGCTTTATGGGTTCTCGGGTCTCACTTCAGAACAGCTTTCCTAAGTGCGGGTTCAGCCCCATGTGACAAGTGAGCTGAGCTGGTGGAGCTCAGAGGAGTTGAGTGGCTTCTCCTCACAGTGGGAGCTTAGCAGGCAGAGGCACGCGGGTCCTGGTGTGGTGGTGCCGTGCCGCCCAGTGAGAACATGGTGTGGGCACGCATCTCTCCGCGTGGAGACTGCGCGGGAGTGGCATGAGGCGTGTAGAGCGGGGCGTGTCGTGGGCTCTTGGTGTCCTCCATAGGCTGGCTGGGACAAGCTTCGCTGGAGCAGGTGCTCGGCTGTTCTCGTGTGTTGCTTGGCTTGGTTTGGTTTGGCTTAATGGGCAGGATGTGTTCCATCGTTTTTCTGAAGAAGTGGAAATAGGGTAAAATCAGAGTGCAGTTGACCCTTTAACAATGCAGGTTTGAACTGTGCGGGTCCACTTATGCAGATTTTTTCAAGAAATGTATTGGCAAACTTTTTGGAGATTTGTTACAGTTTAAAGAAACTTGCAGATAAAACCACATAACCTCAAAATACTGAAAAAAAATAAGAAAAAGGTATGTCATGAATGCATAAAATACATGGAGATACTAGTCTATTTTATCATTTATTGCCAAAAATATACACGAACTGGGACTTCCCTGGTGGTGCAGTGGTTAGGAATCCACCTGCCAATGCAGGGGACACGAGTTCGATCCCTGGGCCTGGAAGATCCCACATGCCACAGAGCAGCTAAGCCCAAGTGCCACAACTACTGAGCCTGCGTGCTCGCAGTGACAAGCCCGCGCGCCTAGAGCCTGTGCTCCGCAATGAAGAGCAGCCCCCACTCGCTGCAACTAGAGAAAGCCCGTACAGCAACGGAGACCCAATGCAGCCAATAAATAAAATAATAAAAAAAATGTTAAAATATGTGTAGACACACGAATCTATTATAAGAAGTTAAAATTTATCAAAACTTACAGAAACACTTGTAGAGTGTGTATGGAGAAATGGAAGCAGATGTGCAGGTGTCCCGTGGGAAACGGGCCATGTGAGTTGCGGGCAGCACGCGCGGTCCTGCTCCGACGATGGTTTCTAGGCGCCTCTCGTTGCTCCTGCCCTGAGCGCAGTGGGGTGTGGACCCTCCTCACCTCCGCCTGAGCGTGTCCCCTCCAGGAAACCGCGCATCCAGATAAACATGATCGCTTGCAGTTCTCACGTATTTCCCGTCGTGTCTAGTGCAACCCTGTGGACCTTCGGTAACACCGGGGCCGCACGGAGCGCCACTAGGGGTGCAGGCGTGCTCCCAGGAAGCAGAGGGGAGTCGTGACATCACAAGAAAATGTGGGGCTGTTTGACATGTACCTCAGCTCTGGTCACTGCCACTTCAAGACCCGTGAATCCACTGCAAGGACCCTTGTTAAAAAAAAAATAAGAACAGGAAATTTGTGAAGCCGTAGCAGCAGCTACACCAGCAGGCACAGAAAGCTTTTGTGACATGTCTTTTCATCTCTTACTGAAAATGCGTACAGGACCATCATGAGAAAGGCATACCTAGAGGCTCTAATGTGATTCGAGAAAAAGTGAAGTCCTTGTTTGTGACAACTTTTTTTCTTGTATGCGTGTTTTATTAATTCTCTAATGGTTTTATTTCCAATGACATTGATGTAATTGAAAATTATTAAGAAACTGATGTATTATTTTTATAATGTAACATTTTAAGTTTACATGTTTTATTTATACAAGAGCCAGATATGTTTTCAGTTTACTTTTTCTAAAAAATTTTCAAACTCAGAAAATATATCCACGTTTTGTTAAAGGTTTACATTTATCTTACATGCTTTCAAATTTACTTTCTCTTATTGATCTTAAAAACGATAAACCATCTAATAAACATGTTCCTTTAAAAATTGTCAAGACTTTTAAGGAGACCCTTAAAATTGTCAAGAGAGCCCTACAGTTTATTTCCAGTTTGTTCAAAATAGTATGTTATACTGCTACTTTGTATCTTATATGACAACCTAAAGCAAAGGAAGATGAAGGATCAAAAGCTGAAGAATTTAATGCCAGGGAAGGGTGTTTTGCTAATTTTAGAAGTGTGGCTTTAGAATTGTGAAGATAACAACAGAAGCAGCATCTGCCCACCAGCAGGCAGCAGACGAGCTCCCAGATGCTGTTAAGAAAATCACTGAGGGGAAGGGACATCTGCCTGAATAGGTTTTTAATGCAGACGAAAGTACCCTATTCTGGGGAAGAACTTCCACAAAGCGCAGTTATTAGTGAGGAGGAGAAGCAAGCTGTAGCACTTAAGCAGGAAGGGACGGGCTAACTCCTGTCCGAGTTCAGTCGGGCGTGCCTTCAGGACCACCCTCGTCTGTGAAGCCACTGACCACAGCCTCTCGGGGAAGGAGAAGCACCAGCCATCCGTGTTTCATTCGGACAACAAGAGGGCTCGGGCAGTGAGAACCCGTTTTCTGGATCGGCTCCGTTGATGCCTTGTCCATGACGCCAGGAAGCACCCTGTTGGTGAGGGACGGGGCGGCCTTTAACAGTTCTCTTGGTACTGGGCGGTGCCCCTGGCCGCCTACAGCCCCGTGAGCTCAACACCAAAGGCGGAGAAGTGGTCTGCTTGCCCCCAAAAAACAGCATCTCTAATCCAGCCTCTAGATCAGGGGCCATCGCAACCTTTCAGGCTCCTTACACACGGTGTTCCTTGGAAAGGCTTGTCGGCCAGTGCCATGTTAGAGAACCCGTCAGAGAGAACGTCGTGAGAGTCTGGGAGGATCACAGCATTGACGATGCCGCCCTTGTTACGGGAAGAGCCCTGAAAGCCTCCGGGCCGGAAACAATGCATTCCTGCCGGGGAACCCTGTCCAGACGCTGCGCGGGACTTCCCAGGAGTCGCGCTGGAGCCCATCGAGGACGTTGTGAAGGAGATGGTGGATACGGTGGGAAAGCTAGGGTAGAGGTGCTCAACATGCAGGTCTCGGAGAAAGTCAAGAGCGCACAGAGGGTTAACGGAGGACGGCTGGCTGAAGGCGAGCGCCCCTGGCCCAGAGCCGGACGCCAGGGGAAGAAGACGCGGAAGGAGAGGGCCAAGACATCTTCTGCGATTTGGGCGCTGAGACTCCGCCAGACGCTGGGAGCAGGATTGGTGCCCTGTGGAAACAGCTTTAAAGAACAAACACGTCATAGGAGAAATTGCAGTCTACTTCTGTCAAGTGGCGCCCAGTGTGCCTCTCCCCCGCCCCGCTGCCTCCCGTTCCACCTCCCGCCTCTGCCACGCCTGAGACAGCAAGACCACCCGCTCATTCTGGCCCTCCTCAGCCGCATCCGCGTGGGGACGGGGGTGACCACCTTTGTGATGATCCACTCCCGCTGCAGTGACAGCTCACAGCTCGGCTGTGGTGCACGTGCGTGTCTTCCTGTGAAAACCCAGCCACTGTGCTGAAGTGTTCACCGTGCAGGCCTTCGTGTGCGGGGCTTGTGTTGAGGGGACAGCCTCGCGTTGCTTTCAGAGCGTTGCGTCGCCATACAGTATGCCTCTCTCTCTTGTCATTGGAGAAACTGCTTATCAGCTTAGGGTCACAGGTAAGTGGTTTTTTAAAACACGTAGCAGTGTTACCGACACTGTGTTATGAACGTGACTGCCATCGCGTGTCTGTAACGCTTTGGTGCTCAGTGTATAGGCCGGGCTCGGGCCACGGTAGAGCAGTCTTACTCATCATGCTTTGTTATCAGTGCAGGAATCATTAGACTTGCAGACAAACATCCATTTCTTTTTCACATTATCTTTTCATTTTTGATGTCTAGCGTTAGTAATGTGTGTAACATGTACGGTGTTGCATATCGTATAAGACAGTGTTGACACAGGTACTGACAGCCAGACAATTCATCTTGAAAACAGGTGCTGTACACTTGAGGTACCAATAAATATAGTACAGTACTGTGAACGCATTTGCTCTTAGGGTTTTCCTTTTCCTAGTTTACTTTATTGTAAGAGTATAGTATGTAACACGTATACCATACAAAGTACGTGTGAATCGACTGTTTATATGTTGTCGGTAAAGCTTCTGGTCAATAGCGGGCTATTAATAGTTAAGTTTTGGGGGAATCAAAAGTTATACGTGGGTTTTCAACTGTGTGGGCCCCTAACCTCTGAACTGTTCAAGGGTCAACTGTAATATTTTACTTAGGCAGCCCCCCAGCCTTACTGTATAAGTAGATACTTTCAACTTGTCCTTTGAATCAAGTAGTGGCAAGATACCTAGAAGACTAGATTTGATTCTGAAAATATTGTGCTATTGTATATTGTTGTTTACAGAGATGAGCTTGAGGGAACCACAGAATCTCAGTTTTAGCCGTAATTGAGGAGGCAGCTTCTGTGAATGGCTTTGGGGGTGAGATACAGAGATACCCCCTAGAATATTAGCGCTGTGATTTGAAGGAGGGGTCACGGGCGGCCTTGGTTGAGCGTTTCCACTTACAGAATGTTTTCAAAATCTGTCGCTGCCAACTGTTGACTTTCAGTTTGAGAAATATTGTATATGGCAAGTACATGCTCACAGTTTGTCCTTAAAGCTGGCTGTCAAGAGGATCGGCGTGAGGGTAAGGAAGAGCCAGCCGTGGGTTGTGTGGCACCCATCGTTACCTGCTTAGAATCCTTTATGCACTTTACCTCGGCTTTGAGAGCGCACGTGTTAACAGTTGTGTTGATCAAAACAGATGCAGGGAACATATTTGTGGAATTTAATCATCAGCGAAAAGCATATTCTTCACTTAAGTATAGTTAAATTTTAAAAATAAAAGAGTATGTTTTTAGTAGAAAAGAACCTATGCTTTCTAGGTAATAGACATGTTCTAAATTACAGCACTACCCTTTACAATATTGGCTGTATGTCCTTGGTGAACAATTCAACCTGCCTTGTCCTCGGTTTTCTCACATGAGAATGGGGATGTTCTTAACCCAGAGGCTGTTAAGGACTTGAAGTGATGAACGTGACGTTCCTGGCTGCGTCCTGGCGTGGGGTGGACGTCAGCGCTGGTCACGCCCTCACAGAGCACAGGACGACGCTGCTGCCTCTGCGTGGCTTTGTTTACTCCTGCGGGAGGTGTGGGCATCGCCCTGCCCCGAAGCTGGCCGGGGCGCCGCTTTTGTCCCTGCGGGCCGGGTGGGTGGTCCCCTCCCAGACAGGCGCCGTGAAGGCCGTAGGCCTCCGTCCACATGGTAAACTGTTGGGCCAGGTCCTGTGACCTCAGTACTCACACTTGCACATTGCGGTGTTGGGGTACCTGCATTCTGCTGCACGCCTTTCCGGGGTGTTCTCTAGAGGTCACCTGCCCTTTGAGATGCTTTGGGTCAGGTGTGTGCGGGCAGCTGCACACTGTCCGAAAGGTGGCCGCGGCGCAGACCCGCGTGCAGCCCGGCCACCTGGGCTCAGCTGCCCTCCACCCGCCACTCTTGACGCCGCAGCCCGCCCTCCCCCTTCTTTTGTGCAAAGCAGCGACACGGTGGGAGACGATGGAGGACGCGTCAGTTACGTCGTCAGACCTGCTCTCTGATTAAGCCAGGGGGCACCTGGGTTGGCTTGTGGTGGCATTACCTTTACTGGCCTGTGTTTAGGGCCTGTATCCTGAAGCCTGTGCTGAAGGCTGTTGTGTTCATTGCACGTGAGTCCGGGGGCCTGGCATTCCTACTTTTGCAGTGCTGTCCTCACGAGGACCCGTGTGGAAATGTCTCTCACATGTCAGGCAGACTTAAGCAGCTTTGCAGTTTTTTAAAGAAAAAAATTAATATTATGGCACATTATGTAACCAAAAATGTTCCCTGTTTTTCAGCGAAACATCATTTTAAATGATGATGTAGATTCAGGTGTTGTGACTCTCGTGTCATTCGCGTCTTTCAGAAAGTCTTCGTAATGTTAACGTCACTGACCTCTTCGTTACTCAGTTACCCTTTTGCATCTCTTGGTGATAATTTTCTGTTCCAGTGTTATCCTTAGGTCCTTAGTTCCACTTCTCTCCTCTCCTAGTATTTGGGTTTGTTATACGCTTTAGAATATGTGGGATAATTTTATTTTCTCCCGAACACACCTCCCCCCACCCACTCCACCCTTGGTCTGTCAGTATCAGGTCGAAGGAACGTCTTTCTTCTTCCCATTGTAGGCTCTGAGGGGAGTACCGGTCAGTCTGTCTCATTGTCTCTTTTTAATGTTGTTGGTTTTTTTAAGTGTTGCATTAAAATATTTTTAATATTCTTGCTCCCCTTCCCTAACTTCCTATAATACCAGCTTATTTTATTGCTTTTTAAAAAAATATTTTCTCCTTGCCCCACCCCCTTTTTTTAACAGAGCCTGATTTGAAAAAGCGGATCCGCGTGCACTTACTCAATGCTCACGGCCTGGACGAAGCCGGCATTGACGGTGGTGGTATTTTCAGAGAGTTTCTAAATGAGCTGCTGAAGTCGGGGTTCAACCCCAACCAGGGCTTCTTTAAGACCACAAACGAAGGGCTGCTGTACCCCAACCCAGCGGCCCAGATGCTTGTGGGGGATTCCTTTGCCAGACATTACTACTTCCTGGGCAGGATGCTTGGAAAGGTAAAGTAAACTCTACATCACAATGGCTCTCAGACCACAGGGTGTTGAAATTTGGTGCTTCTGTGTGGTTACCGTGTTTCACTGAAGATCTTTATTCAAAGGTGCTTAAGGGATTTTGAAGAACCCCTGAATAGTGTTTTCTTACATAATAACTACTTTACAGCATTATACATTTCGTTCACCTTTACATACGTTAAAAAATTACTGGTATAGTGTAGAAAACATGGGAAGCATGATATGCAGGTCTCTTTCTACAGGTGCTGTAGAAGTTATCAGCTAGCAGAGGTATGATGAGTGCTGCAAATACTTTACGTCTTTTCACAGTTGCTCTCGTTGATAATTAGTGTTAAAAGTGATTCTCTTAAGGTTCTGTAAAATTTTCAAAGTGCTGTGAGATGGAAGGCTGTAGTTACAATTCAGTGTAGTTTAAGTGTTATATATGTTGTGTGCAAATTCTTGAAAATTGGCCACTTAAGGATATTACAGTAATGCGGTAGTAACCAGAAAGTTCCACCTGATGGTATACACCATCTGTACAGACAAACTTTACCCTTTATTATAAATGAAAGGAACATTTCGTTGTATAGCCTAGTGGAACCTTCCTGTTCAATAGTGAGACTTTCAGAGCACACCTTCCCCCAAAGCAACCCCGCTCCTCAGTGAGCTCGATCAGGGCTGCCCTTGGTCTGTCCAGGCCACTGTCACGAGGCACTGCAGCCCGGGTGGCTCACAGACAGCACAGGCTGACTCCTCAAGGTTCTGGAGGCTGGCGTCTGACGTCAGGGCACCCTGTGGCCTTGTTTGCTGGAGATCCCCGTCCTGGTTCACAGCTGGTACCTCTCCCCGTGTCCCCACGCAGTGGCAGGGGTGAGGGAGCTCCGTTGGCTGCTTCACAGGGGCGCTGATCCCACGCCTGAGGGCCCCGCTTCTGGCGCCATCACACGGTGGCGTGTGGGGGAAACACAGCCGTGGGGGTGCGTGGTGGGGCCCAGGAGGTGGGACTTCGGGTGTGTTGGGAGGGGCTGTTTCCCCACAGCTCAAGTCTAGTCCCCCAGGAAAGGGATTCTTCTTTTTTTCTTTTTAATTGATTCCTCACATTTTAAGTTAGGGGAACGTTATTTTTCTGGGTTATTTTGTTTGCTTTCTTTGCACTTTCAATAGTGTTGATAAGTACTAATCCTAGCAGGATGTGGATGGCAGTATCCCAGTAAAATCAGTGATTGAAACGTACGCCTGAGCTGTTACAAATGAGGCGGAAAATCACCTCGTTACTCCCATGGGAAATCGAAAATCAGTGATTCTTGATTGTTGAATGCGCGCGGTCACCCCAGCAGCCGCGACTGGGAGAGCGGGCTGCGGCGGGGCAGGGGCGGGGCAGGTGCTCGGCGGTGCCCAGCCTAGCCGCCAGGCGCTCGGGGGCGTGACAGCCCGAGCGCGTCGCCCCGGACCCTCCGCCTGAGCCCGCAGCCGTCGCAGGGTCTGGCAGCTGAGGTGGCAGGACGGTGCCCGGGCCGCGGCCTGGGCGCGAGCCGCCTGGCCGCCCGCCTCGTCGCCGTGCGGGGGCGTCTCCTGCCCCTCCTGGCTCCCAGCGCCCGCTTCCGCCAGGCGCCCGGGGCCCAGCGCACAGCATCCCTTCTGCCTGGTTCCGCAAAGCATGAAGCGCGCGCGCACAGCCGGGCCTCGCCGGAGATGGACGGGAGGCGACGCGCGTGCGCCGTGTTCCCGAGAACGTCCGCCTGCTGTCCTGCAGGCAGGGAGACCGTGTTCACGGCGTTTGGGGGACATTCGTTAGGGTGTTTGGATGGTCTAGGAGTGCATTTCTGTTTCTACTGTTTGACATAGGAGACTAGGAATGCCTGATATTTAATATTTATGGGCTGGATTGTCACGGGAGTTGCCGTCCGTACGGCTTCTGGAGGTCAGAGGAGGGACCAGAGGGGACGCAGCCTCTGACCCGTCCCCCCAGCTGCTGTATTGTCTGAAGAAGACAAAAACAAAAACGCGGGTCCCCTCTGCCCTGTCTGGCAGGGTGGAGCGGTGCTGGAGCACGTGCCGTTGGGCCCTCCGGGCAGGGTTGCTGGCCCTGCTGTGGGACCGGCCAGCAGCCAGGCGTAAAGGGCCGGCGAGTCCCGTGATGAGATGCTGGCAGGGTCACTGTGTCCAGCAGGTGGCCGAGGGCACAGACTTCGGGTGTTTTCAGGGAGCCCCTGGGGAACCCAGGAGGAGAACGGGTTTTAGAGGCAAAGGCAGTCCCGTCCTAGGTGACGGCGGCCTGAATCACCTGGTGTCACGCGGCGCGCTCAGGTCAGCTGAGGACTGAAAAGTGACCTCTGAATTTATCAGCGAGTTTTTGTTTCCTGGGTGTTTTCTTCTTGTAACGGTTCTGTTGAGGTAGAATTCACAAACCATGCAGTTCACCCATTTAAGAGGTACGATTCAGCAGTTTCAGTGCGTTCACAGATCTGCACGGCCATCACCACAAATGTAGAACATCTCATCACCTGTATCGGCTACCAGCCCCAGACCTAGGCAAACGCTAATCTACGTTTTGTTTCTTATTCTACTAATAATTAATCTGTTAATCTACTCTTTGCCTCTAATTTGTGTCCTTATTCTGCACATTGCCTGTAAAGGGAATCATAACGTGTGCGGCCTTTTGCAGTCGGCTCCTTTCACCCGGCATGCTTTAAGGGATCGCTCAGGTTGTGACAGGTGTCCGTACTTCATCCCTTTTGTTGCCAGTGACCCTGCTGTCCCAGGATGACCACGCTTGTGTAACTGTCCCTCCGATGGTGGATGTGGCGGTTGTCCTTGGTGATGTTTTTAGTGGGGTGGCGTGATAGAAATGAGATTGCTATGGGGTGCGGTAAAGGCAGTGGAAGGTTTACGGATGGAAAGCGTGTCAGTGGCCATTTCAGCAGGCTTGGCTCCCGGGGAAGGAGGCGGGCGCCTCTAGAGAAAGAACAAGTTTCAGAGAAGAACAGGTGGACGGGTTGGCTGGTTTTCAAAGCTGGGGTAGCAACCTTTGGTGAAGTGTCCGTGGATAAAGAACCAGACAAGGGGGATGGTCTGGGATGCAGAGAGAGACAGCGAAGAACCGATGGGCAGGTGTGACCCAGAGGGGCGGCCTCCCTGGAACTCTCTGCGATGGTGGAGGTGTTGTCCGGCTGCCCTGGGGCCGGTGCAGGGGACCTAACAGATGGTGTCATTCTCATCACTTTGGGTGTCAGCAGCCGCCGTGGCTCGTGACTGCGGCGTTGAGCCGCTCTGGGGCCCAGGTGGAGGGCCAGGGGCTGTCCCTGTTAGACGAGGTGAGAGAGGATGGTCGCGGGTGGGTGCCCTGCTGGTGCAGGGGTGCACTGTGGTGTCTGGAGAGACCGTGCGGAGTGAGCACGTGCGGAGGAAGACCAAAGGAGAATGGGGTGTTAGTAGGGAAGGAAGTGTATTGAGGAGGGTGGACAGTGTGTTCGAGGTAGCTGCGAGGTCAGGAAGGCGGGGCCGTGAGGGACCAGCTCCACTCCCGGCAGTGACACTGGGCCCGGGTGGCAGGCTGAATGCGGGCCGTGTGCAGAGCTCGCTGGGCAGGGTGACTGTTTCCTATAAAAACGAATCAGAACTATAATCATTTTCAACTTTATAATTAAATTCCTTCATAGATCACATTTGCAGTTCTGTTCTCTGTGGTACGATTTATATTAAACAGACATGCCGCTCTTCCCCTTGAAGCTTAGTGTGTGGAGTTGCCGGTTTGAGAAGCAGCTCAATTAAAAATCGATGCCTGCAAAGCACATGGTGCTCTTGTGACTTATTTGAAGTACAATTCACCTTCCATAAAATTCAGTCTTTTAAAGAGTACAATTCAGTGGTTTTTAATATATTCACTGGGTTGTGCAACCATCGCTACTGTGATTTCAGAACAAATCTTGAAAAAGGAAACCCCGTGTTCAGTAGCAGTTTTCTCCATTCTGCTCCAATCCTACCAGCCCGAGGCCAGCACTAACCGACTCTGTCTCTGGATTTACCTGTTGTGGACATTCCATGTAAATGGAATCACATGTGCGACCTCTTGTGACTGGTTTCTGTGCCTTTGCGTACTGTTTTCAGGGTCCCTCCGTGTTGTAGCGTGTCGGTACTTCACTCCTTTTTTGTCTGACTAACACTCCAGCCTGTGAGTGAGTATCTGCCACGTTTAGCATCTCATCGTTTCGTGGAGAGTCGGGTTGTTTCCATGCTGGCGATTACGAGGGCTGCTGCTGGGAACATGCCTATGCAGGGCTGTGCGTTTCTCTCGCGCGGGAGAAGCACACGCCTAGGAGCAGGAGTGGCAGTCATGTGGGAACTGGGTCGCAGGGCACACCCTCTCGCAGCCCCGCAGCAGTGCACGCGGCTTCCGCTTCTCCACATCCTCGCTGTCGCTGCCCGCCTTCGGTCTTTTTTTGTAACAGCCATCACGGTGGACGTGAAGTGCTGTGTCCTCATGGTTTTGATTAGCATTTCTCTGAGGACCATGATGGTGAACATCTTTCCACGTGCTTCTCGTCTTCTGTGGAGAAATGTCTATTCGGGTCCACTGCCCATTTCTTAAATGGAGTCGTTTGTCTTTTGTTAAGTCCTCTATATATTCTAGTTTCAAGTCTCTTATCAGGTATGAGGTCTGCAAATATTATCTCCTTTTTCTGTGGGTTGTCTTTCATTTTCTTGATATTCTCCTTAGAAGCACCAAAATTTTTGATTTTGTTTTCTGTTTGTTGTCTTATCTGAGAAACCATTGCCTACTCCAAGGTCACAAAAATATACACCTGGATGTCCTTCTGTGGCTTTGGTGGTTTATGTCTTGGATCCCTTCTGAGTTTATTTCTGTAGATGGTGTGAGGTAGGGGCTGCTCGCTCTGCTTTTGCATGTCGATGTCCGGCTGTCCCAGCAGCATTTATTGAAAACACTGTCCGGCACTTTTGTTGAGCGGCAGTTGACCACAGATGTAAGGGTTTCTTTCTGAACTCTGTTTCACTGACCTCTGTGTCTAGCCTCATGCCACTGTGCCACTGTCTTGATTACTTTGTCTCCGTAGTGAGGTAGGTGGGGTGTGTGTGTGTGTGTGTAAAAAATGAACCCCAGGGCTAACAGAGCAGGCCAGTAGCGAGGACCAACAGGTCCTGGACGTGAGAGTCCTGCCCCTTTGTTTGTTTCTCTTGGAGATGCAGCATTAAAGGCCCAGTTATTGTTTATTTGTTCAGATTCCGAATGTTGCTATTTTAATAATACATATTTTACGTGTTCTTCAACTTCAGTAATGGACTTGAGCTTGACCTCACCATTTTAACAGTGTGTTTCCTTCAGGCTCACCATATTGCAGTGACAAATTTCAGGCACTGACCTGATGTTAGATAGCTTAGCATATGTTTCAAACAGATGGTTTTCTCACCTTAATTCATTGTAAGGCATAATGTCTCTCTCCCACCTGGAGCTTTGCGCTGCCCTAGGTGTCAGTTCTCAGTGAGATAATCTCTCCCCATCAGCGGTCCCTCTCGACTCAGCCTCCGCTCCCTCCCAAGCGTGTAAGTTTCATAGCTCATTGCACAGAAATCTTTGAAATGATGTGCTGTCGTTCTTTCTGTGAAGATGAGCCTTTATTTTGCTAGGCGAACCTGAAATACTCCCTAAATTCACTGGTTCTTGTGCAGTGCAGTGACAGAGTAATTTTATTTGCATAAATTAGACCTTACTGCAGTCCTATGTTATTTTTCCTCCCTGAACGTATGAATTGTCCAGTCTCGAGTAGCGTAGAGGCGGGATAAGTACCAGGTGGTCCTGGCTCGCTGCAGCTTCTGGTCACCGTCGGCTGTGTGCCGCCCTGCTTGCTGGTGCTGCTCACGCCGAGGGCGGTCCTGACGCCAGTCTCATGGTGAAGCGCTGCGGAGTCGCGGGGGGACACGTGGCTTGGGCTCCTTTCCTCTGGAGCTCGCTACCTCTGCACCGGATGCCAGGGAGGAAAATTTGGCATCTAAACCTGTCTCCTAAAAATGAAGTTTGTGTAAATTTTATCTCAAAGCTCTTTAAAATAATGCAGTTTAGACAAAACCGATAGCAAAACTGTAGTTACTTGGGGATGGTACTTAATTTAGTTCCTCACTTTAAAGATTTTACTCATGTAGTTTTCTGCATGGAAGTTCCGAAGGAAGCAGTAGTTTGTAAAATGTATCAGAATACGAATGGTTAAACTTTGTACCTACATGTTAAAAATTGTCCAGCTCTAAGTGAGTGTAATAGTATAGAGCTAATAGTGTAGTATCTGAACATTAAATCTTTAAGAGAAGAAAATTGTGTATTGATTGATTATGATATTTATTGGGTCATAATGTATTTAAATTTTCTTTAATGCATATGTTAGTGATTGTTTACTGTGCTGAAGTGCAGAGGTCTTCAAGAGCGCCCCTGCGTAGGAAGAATTACCTCATGTCACTGGTCACTTCCCCGCTGAAAGTTCCATTAGCAGATGATTCCTGCTCTGGTGTGGGTTGTGATTGCATTTTATCGCCTGTAAATCAGGCTTCAGACAGGAAATAAATAAACAGCTCAAGGATGTGGTAATGTCATCTTGAACTTTTTTTCTTTTAACAGATAGAAGCACCTATGTCCATTTAAGCCGATTAAGTTCAGAATATTTATTGAAGGAAATCTTTTATCATGTTTGAATTCTGTTTGGAGATGGCTTTTTTTCCCCTTGCTTCAGAATATTGATTTAATTGGAACAGAATGCCTATAAATCAGATTACTTGATAATTTCTGGGTCATATATTTCAAATTTTTAATTAGCAGATGGTGAAACTTCAGCATAGTTTATAATTTTGTATTTGAGTAGAATTCAGTGTACACTTAATGTATCATAGAGTATAATCTTGGCAGTTAACAGTTTATCCTGAGATTCTTGAGAGTTGGGAAAATTTATTTTTCTGTTCATTAGAGTCCTTTTATGAAATGCTCACTGACTTTGCCGAGGCTTTAAAACTGTCGATGAGGTGAATACTAGTCATTTAAGTGACTTTGGTCCTTAAATGCCAGAGCTTCTCTTTTATAACATCTTGTTTTAAACTCCCAGACTCTCCAAGGGTCTGTGGAGGTGAGCTGCTTCATCCGATTGTCATCAGTCACGTGCTCTGAGCTCTGAAGTTAATATATCTTTTCCTAGATTTTCTTAAACATAACATTCGGCAGATAGTTGATCATTCTGTGCTCTGCACAAGCCTTGTTGTCAGTGTGAAGATGTCTTTCCCTTTGACGTCAGCACTTTTCAGAAGCCAGCTTTCCCTGAATCTCCCAGTTCACCACAGGGGATGATTCATCATGAGTTTGCTCTTCTTGACCTTCAACTTTTTTTGGAAACAGAAAAATCAAAGATCATAATTTATAAATATGTAAAATTTATAATTTACAAATGATTACTTTATTTGACCCTTCTCCCTTCTGAGAATTGTACCTATTTTTATAGCATTCTGATCACAATTTATATTATTTTCCGTTAAAAACAAAGCATTCCATGGACTTTCGAGGTGGCGCAGTGGTAAAGAGTCTGCCTGCCAATGCAGGGGACACGGGTTCGAGCCCTGCCCTGGGAAGATCCCACATGCCACGGAGCGACTAAGCCCGTGTGCCACAACTACTGAGCCTGTACTCTAGAGCCCGTGAGCCACAACTACTGAACCCATGTGCTGCAACTATTGAAGCCCACGTGCCTAGGGCCTGTGCTCCACAACAAGAGAAGCCACTACAACGAGGAGCCCACGCACCACAATGAAGAGTAGCCCCTGCTCGCGGCAACTAGAGAAAGCCCGTGTGCAGCAACGAAGACCCAATGCAGCCAATAAATAAATAAAATAAATAAATTTATTTTTTAAAAAAAAAGCATTCCCAAATCTGGAGATGATGATTATTGCGAGTAGTTAAGGTTGTAGTTTTCTAGGTAAGTTTGTTTCTTCAAAATTAAACGTGAAATTAAAATGGTTTGTTGTACAGTAAAAATGGCACAGATGTGTTCCAGAATCCAGCTGAGTCCAGTATCTGAACGTATTCTTGTAGTTTTAGCCATTCTGAGATATTCACCAAAATTCTTTCTGCTCCTGCATGAAGTAGATCCTGCTTACTCTTGAGATGTCCCTTCTCATATTTTTTAAGCACTCCCAAACACCAGTTAACAGGGGTCAGTATTACCCTGGGGCCGTTTTCCTTTTTCTAAGCCATGCTAGAGTCTCACCAGGAAAATTAGGAACACAGACTCTTTCTGGTGCTGCTTAAAGTATACTGCATGTCTTTCCCTGGCCTCTGTTTGTGCAGTAAGGACAATAACTATCTAAAAATAAAATCAGCCCATTTAAATCCTTCTAAACATTTAAATAGTCACTTAGAATGAGCAAATTCCCTTGGTGAAAAGCTAGCCAAGTGAAGATGTATATTGCTGCTCTTGTTGTTTCTAACGTTGGGTAGCTCTGTTGGTGAGACAGCAGTAGGTCGCTGAGCTCCTCCGTGCGTCAGACAGGCCAGGCTGGGGTTCCTGGTGCCGCCAGCGGGGATCTGAGCAGAGGGGCGACAGCATACGAGATAACGTTTCACAGGCCTCCTGGCCTCCGCTGTTAGACGTGGCCCAAGCGGCAGCAGGAACTCAAGCAGGGAGACCAGTCGGAGGTACCCCAGGGATTAGGTGACGTCACCCAGGAGTGGGTGTGACTACAGAAAAGGCCCTTCTGAGATTTAGAGTTCAGGGAGTGAGGGAGAGCTGAGCAACAGAAGTCCAGGAGGAGCCGCTGGAACGGAGCGGAGAAAACCAGGAAGGTGTTCTCTGGGAAGTGTCTATTTGGAAGGCGAATGAAGCCTCTTTCAGGGGAGAGAATGGCGGAGCGCATCGGGTGCCTCTCGTAGGTCAGATGGACAAGGACGAGAGGGGACTGTTTCCACCGTCAGCAGTGTGGTGGAGCAGCTTTCGTGGAGGGGTGGAGGCCAAGGCCTCCGCAGGTGGGTTGAGAAGATGGAAGCGGTGTCTTCCAGAAGTACGTTGTGTCCTGGAGAGATAGTACGTCTCTGCGGCAGAACCCATGAGCTGGAGCCTTCATAGCCGGTGCCGCGCAGCCCAGGCCACAGCCCTGGGTGCCCGAGGCGTGCTGGCCGCGCGGGGTGGCAGCAGCCAGGCCGCCAGAGTGGGAGCAGTGGCTTCAGGGACATGGGGCTCGTGGGCTCTGTTTCTGTGGGAAGGAGGACAGAACTGCAGTGTGTGTGAGTGCCGGGGGGAGGGGAGGCTGGGCGTGCAGGGCTTGTGGTGCCCCGTGCACGGTCGGGTTCCCAGACCAGCGTGCTCCTGGCTCGGGTGTCTGGGGACTCTGTAGAGACGGAAGGTAACTTGGGACTGCCCGGGGCTGGGGGGGGGGGGGGTGCGAAGTGACACCTAAGGGGTCAGGGTTTCTGCTGGTGGCGGTGAAATGTTCAGAAATCAGTTGTGGTGATAGTTGCAACCCTTGGATTGTTCACTTTAAATGGGTGAATTGTCCGGTGTGTGAATTATATCTCAATAAAGCTGTTACCAAAAAACCCTGTAATATGGTCGTTTTCACAGAGCCTCAAGTGTCAGAGGAGTTAGAGGAAGGAGAGGTCGGTGTGAGGCAGGGTTTGTGGGCGTGGCGTGTCGCAGACATTGTCAGCCCTCATTAGGAAGTGTCCTCAGTCCTGGGGGATGGTGCCACCTGCCCTTGAGGGGCACCAGGATCCTCACGTTTCAAGTCTAATTAATATTTTATTATCCTGGTGGTAAATACAGTTCTTTTAAACCTGCAAAGTGTTCTTATAATTATGGAGAAAAGTTTTTGGTTGTATGCGGTATCTTAACAGGTATCTTCCCAGAAGCAGAAATGTAACAGCTGTTCTGGGACTCCAGATATTGACTTTTTTGTTTGGTTTTGGTTTTTGGCTTTGGGGGGGTTTTTTGGCCCTGCAGTGTGGCATGCGGGACCCTACTTTCCTGACCAGGGATCGAACCTGTGTTTTCTACAGTGGAAGCACGGAGTCTTAACCACTGGACTGCCAAGGAAGTCCCGATATTTACTTCTTGTGGGTAGAAATGGGAGTGTGGGTTTCGTTACTTCGGCCGCGAAGACGTGAGCGCTTTCTCTTCCAGAGACGCTGTAGTGGGCAGGGTGGGAGGAGCAGGGCAGCCTCTGTGGAGCCTGAGCTGGGAAGTGGGGGGCGTGGGGGGGGGGTTCCGGCTGCCCAGTGAGGAAAACAGAATTGGAGGAGTGAATTCTCGTCTCCTGCCCACCCAGAACCTTCACAGGTTTTCAGAAGTGAAAGAGCTGTTTTTAAAAACAAAGCTGTCAAACCCTCAGTGCAGATTATCGGTTGCAGTGAACAAGTAAAATTCTCCCCTTTGCTTCCAGGGCTCGTGGGACACCTCGTCCCCCTGGGTGGCAGTGACGCAGGTGAGACCTGGCACACAGCAGACGCCGTGTCACTGAGGACCAGGCAGCTGTGTGGACAGAGGGGTAAAGGAGTAAGCAGTGTAGAAGGACTTGAAATGAATTTCCGTATGCGTGGTTTGGCATGACCTGAAACTTCTCAAAAGAGAGTAAATGGTTTTTGCAAACAAATTCATGGATGCATAATTCCATCCTGCAGATCAGCAGTCCCTACACACAGTTGGCACTTAATAAATGTGCTAAATGACTGGGCACTGTATGTTGTGTGTAGACTTGCATTAAAGATCAGATGTGTTTCCTGCCCTGCAGGAGCTTACCATAACAATCGGTCATGGCCCCAGTCAGAGACCACGAGTTTGAACTCTCAGTTGTTAATTCTGAAGCACAGCTACTAAATTAAGTAGCATATTGCTATCAGCTTACATCCTTATTTTACATATCTTTTACTTTTTAAACTCCAAGGTTAGCATGATCTGAAATAATTAAAATTACCTCCTTGCTCAGAGTGGCTTTAACACAAGGCATCTCTGATATAGTTTTTAGATTAAGTTATAAATGTTCACTTTAGAACTACCTGAAGATTGATGGAGATGCATTTTAAAAGCATTATTTTTCTATTGATTCTTAATGTAGTAAATTACTGAAGTCACTTGGCAGCAAGCAGGAGCAGCCTGAGGCGCGGTTCACATTGACTCCGGTAGGGCCGTGATTTGCATGAATTGCATTGCGACTGCACTCACTTATATTAAAAGGCTTCTACCATAATTAATCCTTTTTATTTCGGATCATTTTGGCACAATTTCTAGCTATAAACACTCATAAAAGACAGACAGTTGAAAAATACGTTACAGGTTTTTTCCATATACCTCTTGCTACTTTTTCATGACAGGTAGTTATTGATACGCTTCTAGGAACAAGTGTGCTGCAGCTGACTGAGGATTAAGGCCAATATGAAAAATGCTAAGTGGATTATTTTGCATAAAAAATTGGCAGTTTCTGAAGTTGTATAATTAACCTGTGTTTAGAAAATACCTTGATTTATGCTGGCATTTGTATCTCGGTTGCATGCATTATGGAAATTTAATTTATAATCCATTTAGCTGATGCAATCATAGTTCTTAGTGCTATCATTTATTAGTGCTTGTATATTAAATGCTCTAAAGGTTTAAACCTGCCTCGTGTAAAAAATTACACCTATGCATTTACATTTTATGAGTCACAGTGGAATTTCTGTTTAAAATTCAGGTAGCCCTGATGGATTTAACAAACTTCACAGTTTATTGTTACTAATGCAGAAATGGCAGACAATGACCTTATATATTGAGCAAGAGATGATTTATACTTTGAGTTTACTTTGCAGTCCACTGTACAAATGAGGCTTTCTTCAGCACCTGGGATCCATCACGTCCTCGCCTGCAGTAAAGCTCTCCTGGCTTTGGAGGCTTCGCTGCCTGAGAAGTGATGGGGTTTAGAGTACTCGGGGTAACGGCGTTAGCCATCCTTAACCTGGAGCAAACGGGGGCTTCTCAGAACAGCTCTTTCTTTACATTACCAGTAGCTGACTTAAGTGCCAGTTGCCATTTTTACTCATTCTCTCCTTAAGAAGTGCTTTTTTGCTGTCTTTTCAAAATTAATTGGGTAATCATGAGTCTTCATATCCAACCAAAGCATGGGGAATAAGGCTGCAGTTTCCCTGGCACAGAACATCTGTGGTCTTCGCTGGAGGGAAGGTGGGGATCCTGATCTGATATGCGGTGACCTCCCTCGGTTTCAAGAGAGTGTGGTTCCAGGAGCCTGTCGGTAGCTTTCTGAATGTAAGCCAGTGTACTCTGGATGTGTACTGCTGGGAGGATGTTTCATGCTCTTTCCCCCAGTCGTATTAGTGGGTGAGAGTTTCAAATGTGGGTATCTGAGCTGTCTGTGGAAGTTTAGGGGAAGCGTGCCTATGAGTGAGATAGGGTTCAGTAGTGCAGCAGTGCTGGAAGCTGTGACTGTGGGAGGGTCCCTTGCAAGGTGCGCAGTGGCATGAGGCTGACATCTCTAGTGTGGGGAAGGTGGGGGGGGGGGTGCGGTGCCAGCTGCCTCTCCCGTTGGTTACGTCACACAGGTCTGTCTCACTGAACCCTGTGCTTAGCCTGCAGTGTGTGGGGCTGTGCACAGGCGGGCGGCCTCTTGGAAGAGTTGGCTGCGTTGGGTCTTCGTTGCTGTGCATGGGCTTTCTCTAGTTGTGGCGAGCGGGGGCTACTCTTTGTTGTGGTGCACGGGCTTCTCAGTGTGGTGGCTCTAGGCGTGCGGGCTTAGTTGTGGCACTCGGGCCCTAGGGCACAGGCTCAGTAGTTGTGGCTCGCGGGCTCTAGAGCGCAGGCTCAATAGTTGTGGCGCACGGGCTTAGTTACTCCACAGCATGTGGGATCGTCCCAGACCAGGGATCGAACCTGTGTCCCCTGCATTGGCAGGTGGATTCTTAACCACTGCACCACCAAGGAAGTCCCAAGAGTGACTTGTGAGGTTAGTTGCATGGCTGAGTGATCACCCCTTAGATTAAATTTTGGTTTATTTTGGTTCCATGAATAGCTTTGCAGCACTGAATCTCAAACAGTGGTTCAAAGAAGGTCTGAGTATGTCCTACACGGCATAGCTGATTGTAATGCTTGCTAAGGCAGAGTTGCCCCCACCCCGTGTCTGTCTGCCCTTCTGGGATCACAGACTGCCTCCAGCTCTGCATTTACCAAGCGAGGAACTTACTCCCTTCTGCCCGAGGGGACACGACTGCCATCTCGGGAGCGTCTCAGGGGATTGGAGGGGATGTGTGTCTCTGTGCAGCTAGACGTATTCTGACAAAAATGGCCTTTGTGGGGGAGTCCAGATTTCCCCTTGACTTGCACGTAAGAGTCACTCGTACCTCACAGGTAGGAAGATTTGCCAGGTGGCCAGATGGAAATGCGGTCACTGAGCTCGCATGCTTAGCGTAGCTCCTGTTACAGAGCAGACGTTCAGTAAGTGGCAACTGTTATCTTGATTAGAACATTTTTGATAAGAAAGATTTGTTGCGGCTTCTAAGTCAGTCATCTGATACAATATAATAATAATGCTTCTGAAAACTTTACAGCACATTTCTGATTTCATGTTGCATTTTACAGCCTTAGCCCACAGGGGTATTTACCATGCCAGGTGAACCCTGACATGACGTTGGAAAACTTACATAATCGTAGTTCCTACCCTCTTTTGCTAGAGAATCTCTGGAGATTAATAAAGTAATACTAACACTTAATGTAATCCAACACCAATCCAGTCCATTAGGGAATGTAAATTAAAACCACAATGAGATTCCCCCATTGCATCAACCAGAATAACTAAAATTTAAGAGTGACAATACTAGTAATTGGTGAGAACGTAGGCCAGTTAGAACCTTCCTACGTTGCTGGTCGTGGTGGAAAAAAAATTGTACTTTGGAAAAGAGCGTGGAGTATGTAATATAGTTACACCTACCTGTGCCCAGTGTTTGCGTGTCACCCAGCCTGCTCACGCGTATAGTAAAGGGAAATCAGACCACAGACCCCAGAGAGGCTGCCAGTGACTGATGGAGCAGCTTCGCGGTCATTGCCAGGACGTGCCCCTCATCGGGTGACCGTGGAGCTGCTGCAGCAGCGGCAGTGAGCTGTGAGACCGCAGGTGTAGAGGGGCACGTGCGGTACAGCCCCAGCGGAGAAGCCCTAGAACTGGCGAAGCTCAGCCGTGGTTGGCGCTGACTCGGGGGCTGGGGGAGCGCTCCGTGGCGGGGGGGCAGGGCGGTAAACGTTCTCTCTTGTCATCTGAATGGTTGTTACATTACACAGCTATGATCAAATACTTGCAGACTCTACATTTTATGTTATATAAATTATACTTTAATACAAGTAGATGTAAAAACCATTACATATTGCAATCCTTAGATGTAGAGTTAGACAGTAACTTACAGTAAAAATGTTGATCTGGGCATCAGGGAATCTGGGTTTTGACACCAATGTTGCTGCTTACTAACTCAACATCTGTACAGATCTCCGGAGTTCTAAGGCCCAATTTCTTCATTTTAGAATATACGTTGGCAGACTGCAGCCTGAGGGGCCTATTTTTGTGGGCCCATAGCCTGCCACCTATTTTTGTGTGGTCCCTGAGCTAAGAATGCTTTTTTTTTCCCTCCCCATTCGATGGTTGAAAAAAAATCGGAAGAAGAATATCTGTTGACACTGGAAGTGACGTGAAGCCCAGCTGTGGCTCGTAGCTGCCCTCATGCCCTCACACGTTGTGCCCCCTCTGTGCTGCCAGAGGCAGAGTGGAGGGTGGTCCGGCCTGCGTTCGTGGGTAGAATTGTGACCCCCCCCAAAAGACAGGCTCAAGTCCTCATGTCCTGTACCTGTGAACATGACCTTACTTGGAAAGAGGCGTCTTTGCGTATATAATCAAGCTCAGGTGAGGTCTCCGTGGGCAGAGTGGGTCCCGGAATCCCGTGACGGGCGTCTTCATCAGAGAAAGGAGAGGGGGGTGCAGACCAGAGAGCAGACGCACCACGGGGAGAGCAGTGCAGATGCAGGGTCTGGAGGGCACAGCCGCGGCCGGGGGCCACCGAGGGGCCAGCAGCACCGAAGCTGGGGGCGGCAGGAGGGACCCTCCCCCAGAGCCTTCCCAGAGAGCACGGCCTGCTGACACCGTGAGCTCAGGCTGCAGCCTGTGAGACAGGTGTCTGTTGTTTGAAGCCACCCGGTCTGTGGTGCTTTGCTGCAGCCGCCCCAGGAGACTGACACGTCTGCAGAGTGCTTCACGGAACGCACCTGGCAGGCTCTTGTTTGTAGCATGAAGGATGTGGCGCTTAAAAATCCCCACTGACGTTTCAGCCCTAAAAGTCTTTGGTCGCCTGTTCTAGAATTTTCTACATGGTGAATGTGTGTACTGAATGCTTAAACTGTGGCCTGGCGTGTGGTAAACGCTCACCAGCTATTAGCTTCCACCATCCTCATCGTCACGATGGAGGGTAAGTGTCTGCCGTCTTAGGTTTCTGTTAGATGTCAGATTGGGCATACATTTTTTTATTTTTAGGAAGTGTGAAAAACAGAGTTCCTACGAAATGCTAATCCGTGGTCACTGCTCTCACTTGAAGGCTCTCTATGAAAACATGCTGGTGGAGTTGCCCTTCGCGGGCTTTTTCCTGTCCAAGCTGCTCGGGACCAGTGCAGATGTGGACATCCACCACCTGGCTTCCTTAGACCCCGAGGTGTATAAGAACTTGCTTTTTCTCAAGAGCTACGAAGGTGACGTGGAGGAGCTGGGGCTGAACTTCACGGTGGTGAACAACGACCTCGGAGAGGCGCAGGTGCGTGGGGGCTCTGGTGCGCAGAGACATTTGCGTTCTCTTGTGTGAGCTGGGGCACCTGTCAGCTGGAGGAGTCACCGGGGCTGAGAGTAGAGCTGGGGGAGCTCCGGAGCCGGCCGTGCTGGGCCGCCCTGCACAGCAGCCGTCCTCCCGCGGAGCCCACGCGCGTGGCTGCAAGGTAACCTTGCTTCTTGCCTCTTTTTCGGCGCCTTGGGGGTAGGTTGTGCTCCTTCCCTCCGCATCCACGCAGAGTGGCCCTCGGTGGTTCTCGCGCAGGTCACAGACCTTCACTCTCCATCTGGGTGCTCTTGTTATTTTTATCCTTAAAAAATAATAACATGCTAGAGATTCAAACTAAGTTTTTGAATAGCTGCTTTATGACACTACAGTCCACGTACCGTGAGCGCCTCCCCGGAGTGTGTACAGTGCAGGTCAGTGTCACCCGCCCCGGCATCACGTTTAGGACCCTGTCCTCACCACGGAGAGACCGTGGGCCACCGCCCCCAGTCTAGGAAGCATTGGCCCACTTCCTGTGCCTGTGCACCTGTCTCTTCTGGACTTGTCCACACCTGGAGTCTAAGGGTGTGTGGCCGGTGGTGCCTGGCTTTGTTTACTGGGTGTTGCAGGTGTTGTACTTCCCTCCCTTTCCTGGCACATGATGTGCAGAAGTGATGTGTGGGTATACCACGTGGTCTGTACCAGTCGGTGGGTGTTAGCGTTACTGCCACTGTTTGGCTCTTAAGAATAACACTGCTGAGAACATTCATTCACAGCCCACATACTGAACTATTCGACATCTGGGATTTGCTTCCAGTATCATGAGAACAGGGCAGGAGGTGAAGGCATAGGTGGGCTTGATTGGCTGTGAGGTGATGCTTGCTGGAGCTGTTGGAGGGGGGGGTGCGTGGGTCATACAGTTCTCTTTACTTGAGCATGTGCTCAGGTGTTCCCATAATTTGCAAAACTTTAAAAATGCGTACAGGCAAATCAAACAGGCAAATCATATTTGTTAATGCCTCATTGGATTTTTGAAGTAACCAACGTATACTGTAATGCTAACTGGATCATGGTGTTTCGTTATTTTCTGCCTCTTGCTTACCTGTGCAATAATATCCAGTTAATTCTGGACAAAATGCAGAAGATCATGAGTGACCCGAAAGGGTAAGCATTGATGTACTTGAACTTTAAGACTGTAGAGCAGTTTTGACTAGCTGAAGGATAAGACAGTTTTTTTCTCCCTGATTAAAAGTTTCATTGAACGTTTCCACTTTCCATCTCTCATTGTCGATTGATTCCTCTTTTCCTATTAGTTGTGCTCCATCACCACTGCTCCCATTTTCGAAAGCCTTTTCTCCATTCTGCCATGTAACATTAATGCTTTATGTGGTAAGAGTTGAAGTGAACTGTATACGTAAAATGTAACTGTGTTACATCACAGTTGCATCTAATGTTCTCATGAGAACGAATCGTGGTGAGCTTCCCTTTTTGCTCACGTGATACGGTGATGAGATCCTGACGCAGCAACAGACCAGGAGGGATGATAGAGTAAAAATCCAGTGTTTGGGACTCCCCTGGTGGCACAGTGGTTGAGAATCTGCCTGCCAGTGCAAGGGACACGGGTTCGAGCCCTGGTCCGGGAAGATCCCACATGCCGCGGAGCAATGAAGCCCACGCGCCACAGCTACTGAGCCTGCGCTCTAGAGCCAGAACTACTGAAGCCCGCGGGCCTAGAGTCTGTGCTCCGCAACTAGAGAAAGCCTGCGTGCAGCAGTGAGGACCCAGTGCAGCAAATAAGTAAATTAATTAATAAATTTATATTTAAAAATCTATTTTAAAGAAGTCAGGTGTTTAAAGAGTAGTTGTGACCTGATGTCTATTTGAAATTTTAAAATCATCTTACTACATGTATATTTATATTTTCAGTCAGATTTAAAAAATTCTAACTCTTAAAAAAAAAGTAACCAACTCTGCTTTCCTAACTTATATTTGGTTTTCAGACAAATATGTCTCTTTCACAGGGAAGATGCGTCTTTTCTGCTCTTCTTATGTAGACGGACAATCTTTTCTGAATCTAGTAGTTGGACTTTAACTGTGAAAATACTGTGATCTTTAGACTTTGGTTCTCTAAATTTGTGTTATGACTTGGTTTCTACTCTAGGCTTCCAAAGGTTGTCAGCTTTGCCAGCTTAAAAGTAGCTGCATATAAGTAGATCCTTAGTGTCCAGTCCTAGCCACGTGGAACATGCACTGACCCCCACAGGTGACGGACCCCTGGGCCGCAGCACTGACCATTCATTTTGGTGAACACGTGCGCTGAACCCTTTTGGACTGATGCAGCTGTGGCTGTGTTTCTCTCGTGCTGCCCGCTTCCCTCCGTGCTGCCCTTCCCTCCTTCATCGTCCCAGGGACCTTGGCGGCGTTGTACGCGGACCAGCGGGCTGTGCAGTGGAGGGTGCTCCTCGCTGCGAGCGCGCTCGGGCTAACCAGAGGCGGGTGCGCTCTGCGCTGAGAGCTGGGTCGTCCGGTAGTAGCTGAAAAGGAGTGCTCCCCTCCAGCTAGGTCAGGGAGGGCTGCCCAGAAGAGGCCCTCCGGTGGTGAGGGGTCCCCGGCTAGGGGAACAGATTTGGAAGGGACTGAAGTTTAGCGGGCGTGGAGGAGAGGAGGTAGACAGAGTCAAGGAGTCTGGGCGTCATCCTGTCGCCCGTGGAGAACCGTTAAGGCCTTGGGCTCTAGGAAGCTGAACACACACTCAGGAAGAGAGCCAGTGTTTCATTCTGTGGTTAATTTGGGGTATTTCAGGGTAAGAGAGCCTAACGGGTGCGTTTCAGAGCTGATGGGAACATGGGTGGTAGGAAAACACTTGCGCCTCCTGCAGGAGGGAGCCGAGGTTCTGCTTCTGTGAGTCGGGTCGGTCCTGCGGCAGCCTGGGTGTGCTCCGGGGCAGGCAGTTCTGGAGTTCAGAGGAACCCCAGTTTGGTGAAAGCCGTGAAAAAAATGAATGAGAGAAGTTTGACCGTAATTTTCATCTTTAAGGTTACTTTCTTAGACCAGTGTCTTGGACTAAGTAGATTGCGTTTGTATCGGAGGAGGGGTGGGGCGGGCAGGACATCCACGCACCAAACTCCCCGTCCCCTCCCCCAGCCCCGGCACCCGCCACTCTGCGCTCTGTGTCTGTGACGGACGACCTAGGCGCCCCAGGAGCGGAGTCGCACCGTGTTCGTCCTTTGTGACCGCTTACTTGCCTGTGCGTAAGGCCCTCGAGGTCCACCCGTGACGTGTAGCACGTGTCAGAGTCTCTCCTTCTTCAGGCTGATGCGTGTGAGGAGTGATGCCGGGGCCATTGCTGTGTAAATATCTTCGGGCCCTGTTTTCAGTTATTTTGGGTGTATCCCTAAAGGTGGAATCGTTGGGTCACATGGCACTTCTGTGTTTCACTTTCTGAGAACCCTCCATACTGTTTTCACACCATTTTACATTCCCTCCCGCAGTGCACGAGGGTTCCGATTTTTCCACATACGTGTCTACACTTGTTTTTTTCTGCTTTCTTTCCTTTCTGGTTTTAAATAATTGTCCTCCTAGTGGGTATGAAGTGCCGTTTCACTGTGGTGTTGTATACAGTACACAGTGCTGCGCTGTAGTCCCGAGAGTCCCTCCGGAAAGCTGAGAGGTTTAGGGTCTTTTTATTGGCTTCCTCCCTAGACTACAGAGTTGTTCCGTGCTTATATACCATTGTGATGTCTTCCAAAACGGAAGCAAAAAGCGTACACAAAGATTTATACATCCTACTGTCTAAACCTCTGGATGTTTTTTAAATGACAGTCTTTGTGGGTTTTGAGTGTTTAGCCTGTTTCTTAGCCTTTAAAGCTACCTGTTTCAGAAATGGGTGTGGACTAAGTCCTAAATGGGAATAAAGGAACTAATGCTTCTCGAGGCCCCTTCTTCCTCCTACTTGGTCAGGTCTAGGCCTCTCTGAGAACTGGCATGGATGCTGTAGGATGGCAGGATGGGAGTTCAGAACCACACTTCATTCGGTTGCATTTGTTTCGCCCTCTCCTTCCATCTCATAGAGCTGAAATTTCAACACGGCAGAACTGAGGGGTTTTTAAAGACGGGAGCTGTTACTGTCGGACGCGAATGTCAGCGGCAGACACTGATGCTGCTGTGGCCTCCCCCTGGCGGCCCAGCGGAGCGGCGGAGTGAGAGTTCTGGGCCGTCGCCGAGGCCTCTGCTCATGGGGGTGTTTCCCATTTTCCTTCTGAAATAGATGGTAATGGTGAAATGTCGCACATGTAAGAGCTCCATTAAAGCGCCACTGATGGTATTGGAATCTGTTAAAAGCAGAACTGTGACGTTAAGACATTCCAATTATTCACAGAAATTCCCGAGTAGAGAGCTTATAGATGATAATGCGTAAGAATAATTATTCTAAGAGTCTCATTGGAAAAATGAAAGTCACTGGTAAAGTACCTAATTTGGGGAGAGAACGTATGGATTTCTGTAGAACTATATATATAAAAACCTAGTTCTCTTATACAGGTTTAGGTGTATAAAATACTGTGATTTAGAGATTTGTAATTTGCAGATGTTTCCTTACGTTGGCAAGTCATGTTGATGAATCTTCCCTTTAAAATAATGGTGTTGCTGTCACGTTTTTCCTTTCGTGTGACCAGTGTGGCCGCTCATTAGTCTACTTAAACATGGACATGAAATTTTAGATTACTGATTTACACACACATCTCCCTTGAGGAAAATGCTCAGGGTTTAAGGTGGATGCACAAATAATCATCTGTCCCATAGAAAAGCCTTGAACTTGAATCGTGAGAGCTTGGTTAAAGCCCTGGTCTTGCTGCTTTGCTGTGTGACCTTGGGCAAGTCATAGACCCCGTGCTCACCTTGAGAAGGGCATAAGCGGCTGTGAGATGAAACAGGCCCCTGTGCCTGAGCGACGGGGAGGCCTGTGCGTTCCGAAGGGCCGCAGGCGTGGACATCAGAGGAGAGCTCTTGCTTTGGGGATGCTCCGGTTCTGTGTTTAAAGAGTTAAATGTGCCCCTCAAAAGGGAACTCTCGGGACAGATTTGACGTGATTTAAACATTCATAGCTTCTTAGGTGTAGCCTGAGCGAGGCGTATAAATTAGCAGCGTAACCACTTTAAAGTTACCAGAAATGTCAGTGCTGTCTGATTAGGCAGGTGACGGGGGCTTTGGAAGCTCTTTAACCATGACCTTCACAGGTCCTTTGTCTTCCAGATCACACAGTACTTGTCATCATTTGTTACCTGCCTTTAATCCACTTAAAGGAAGCGGGTGATGTCCTAGCTGTGGAAACAGGACAGGCAGTCTCTCCCCAGAGCCCTCCTCAGACCTGGCGGTTCCAGCCCTGAGAGCAGGGATGAGTGAGCAGGGACGCGTCATCTGACGGAGCTGCGCCACAGGGCTGTGTCACCCTCGGGCAGCGGATTGTTCACGCGCAGCCCTCAGCAAAGTTTAAAGTAGCCTTTCTGGGACTTCCCTGGCGGTCCAGTGGTTAAGAATCCGCCTTCCAGTGCAGGGGACACGGGTTCCATCTCTGGTCAGGGAACTAGGATCCCACATGGCTGCAGGGCAACTAAGCCCGCGCAGCACACCTGCTGAGCCAGTGTGCTCTGGAGCCCGTGGGCCGCAACTAGAGAGCCCACACACCACAAGGAAAGATCCCACGTGCCGCCCCTGAGACCCAATGCAGCCAAGTAAATAAATGTTTAAAAAAAAAAATAGCCCCTCTGTAAAGTGATACAAAATTGAGGTAAAATGCCATCGCCCAGAAGGGGTGGGGTATCTTTGTTGCACTTGGGATCTAAGACCTGCAAGGGGCCAAAGGCTGTGAGGGCACTCACGGGAGGGGGAGGGATCAGTCGTCTCCCGTGGTCCGCAGTCCAAGCACTCCTCTGCTCTTACCCCCTGAGTTGGCCCCCCGCTTACGAGGCGCGCTGAGCCTGCTTTGAATGCTACCAGTCGCCACGGGCGGCAGCACCCTTCCTCGCGCCCTCACTCTGGAGTGTCTTTGTTCACTATTTTGAGTGTGTTTAGATTTCTTTATCCTTGGCATAGATTCCCTCATCCACGTGCACAGAGAGTGCATGTCTTCTGTTTCAGCACTAGTAAGCAAGGATTCGGAAGTCTGGGCTTGTGAATTAGGCTCACATACTTGTAACGGCCTATGGAGTTTTGTCCGCTTTGCTTATGTGAGTTTACATAGTCACGATTCCAGGTTCAACAAAGCAGGTATCACCCCGTCATGGATGACAGCAGGGGTTCAGGGCCAGCTGACTTCTCTGTGGCGCACGCTGAAGTGGGGGGGCCCCGGGGTCCCGGCTCCTCCTCCACAGCAGCGCATTCCCCGCAACCCTCCGGGCATGCTTCCTGCACGAGACCTACGGTTTTGTGAGTGTCATTACACAGCGATGAAGCAGCTCTTTCTAATGCTTGCAGGTACATGAGTTGTTTCTGGTGATTACCACTACCCTTCCCGTCATGTTTAGAGCACTTTACAGTAGTGACGTGGAAATCCAGAGAGACGTGTGTGCTGCCTGTGTGTGCAAATACGAGCCGTCGTTTTACTGCAGCCTTAATTCCTTAAGCTGTGTTTTCTCCAGAATGAGTCCCTCCTGACCCTTTGGTTGATCATTTGGTTTATGTCTCTGCGCTCTGTGATTTCTCTCTCTCTCTCCTTATTTAATTACATTTTTTATTGCCCTTTGTGCTTTGCAGTTGTTTTTTAATGAAATCTCTGTGATGACATTGTAGCATCACCCTTGGTACTTGGGAGAAAGCAGGGGTGGTTAGTAACCTTAAAGGCAGAGTCAGATGCCAAGCTCTGGAGGGTCCCGTCAGAGGACTGTCCCGTCTGTGAGGCCACATGTGCGGGTGGCCCTGCTCTTCACTGAGAGTCTCCTGCACAGAGCAACACAGTCAGGTTCCCTTGAAATAGTTGTTCTTGCTCTTGTTTTACCTGTAGTTGAGCTTCGAGGACTTTTTTGACTCTTGTTTTAATATTCACAGGTGGTTGAACTAAAATTCGGTGGCAAAGACATCCCTGTGACCAGCGCCAACCGGATCGCGTACATCCACCTGGTCGCCGACTACAGGCTGAACAGGCAGATCCGCCAGCACTGCCTGGCGTTCCGGCAGGGCCTGGCCAACGTGGTGAGCCTGGAGTGGCTGCGCATGTTCGACCAGCAGGAGCTCCAGGTCGCCTCGCACTTGGGGGCGCGACTGCATTTCACGTGGGAAAAAGCGTCCGTAAAACCTAACTCCAATTTTATAACCTGGACTTTTTTTTTCAGGTGTTAATTTCTGGTGCCCAAGTTCCCATAAGTCTGGAGGACCTAAAATCCTTTACAAACTATTCGGGTATGTTATCAGCACTGGTTATTTATTCCTGAAAATGCTACAGATGGTCATATTTCTGAAGTAATTCCTGACATGCTTTTTATATGGGCCATTCATTGCCGCGGTTTAAAGCCCAGGCTGTGCAAGGCCACGGCGAGCTCCTCTTGCTGCTCTCGTTGCTCACCGCCCACTCCTCCCCTGCCTGTCCCACCATAGGTAACCTCTGTTCTTGGGGTCTTCACACATGCAGACGTCATTCTTATTTTCCTTGTTTGTACACACTGTTCTGCATCCTGCTTTTTTCTCTTCACAACTTAGCTTCTTAAGCCTCTTCTTATGGCCATTGGGTTGCTTCCAGTCTTCTGCTTTGAAAAATAGTGCTAAACCAGGAAAGAAAAAAGCAAAAAACCCACTAATGATAAAAAACTAAAAACTGAACCTTATCAAAATATTTACTTTTGATTAAATTACACTTAAAAGTTTTTATTCTTCGAGAAAATGAAAGACCAAAAAGAAGACCTATAAATGGCCAGTGGGCACATAGATGCCCGAAAGCATGAGTCATTAGCAAAGTCACAGAAGGGTGACGAAATTGTTCACAGTTGGAATTGGTGTACTCTTTGGGTGTTTGTAAGTTTGGGATTTTTTTGTTGTTGGTTTGTTTTGTGGGGGTTTTTTTTGTTTTTTGTTTTTGTTTGGTTTTGGGCCATGCCATTCGGCATGTGGGATCTTAGTTCCCCAACCAGGGATCGAACACATGACCCCTGCAGTGGAAGCGTGGAGTCTTAACCACTGGACCACAAGGGAAGTCCCATAAACTCTATTTTATATACTTGGGAGCAGTGAAAAGAAGAAAAAAAAAATCATCCTTAAAACAACCACTATTATTTTGGTGTGTTTTCTTTAACCATAGTCTGTTATTCTAGTATTTTCAGGGTTTTTGGTAAAAAGTGACACTGATCTTAAAATTTATGTGGAAATGTTAAGGACCTAAAATAGCCAAAACATTTTGTAGAAACAAAGTTGAAAGACTATCACTCAGATTTAAAACTTACTATAAAACCACAATAATTAAGATGTGGAGCTGACACACAGATAGGCATATTGATCAATTGGGAGTTCAGAAACAGACCTCACGTTTACAGTGCATGGTGTGTGACAGTCCAGTGGTGCTGGAACTGTGTGCATGTGGAAAAGAAGTAGCTCAGACTTTGACCTCACACCCTGTGCAGAAGTGAATTCAGCGATCAGAGACCTGTAGGTAAAAGCCGAAGCTGTAAAACTTCTACAAGAACATGTAGCAGAAAATCTTCGTAACTTTTGGGTTAGGCAGAGTTTTTAGTTGCACACCAAAAGCATGATCAGAAAAAAGAAATTGATAGAAATTTGGACTTCCTCAAAATGAAAGATTTTGTGCTTCAAAAGATACCATTAAGAAAGTGAGGACTTCCTAGGTGGCGCAGTGGGTAAGAATCCGCCTGCCAGTGGAGGGGACACGGGTTCGATCCCTGCCCCAGGAAGATACCACATGCTGCAGAGCAACTAAGCCCGTGAGCCACAACTATTCAGCCCATGTACCGCAGCTACTGAAGCCCACACGCCTAGAGCCCGTGCTCTGCAACAAGAGAGAAGCCCGCACACCACAGGGAAGAGTAGCCCCCGCTCGCCGCAACTAGAGAAAGCCCGTGTGCAGCAACAAAGCCCAACACAGCCAATAAAATAAATAAATTAATTAATTAATTTTAAAAAAAAGTGAAGAAACAAGCCATGGATTAAGAGAAAATATTTTCAAGTAATATATCTAATAATGTCTTGTGTCCACAGTATATAAAGAACTTTTACAACTCAATAAGGCAAGCTACTAAATTTAAACACATGGGCCAAAAGAAAGGTGTTTCACTTAAGAAGACATGCAGGAATGTCTGGTAAGCAAATAAGCACATGAACAGATGCTTAACGCATTAATCATAAGGGAAATGCAAATTAAATTCTAGTGAGATACCACTTCTTACCCAGCAGAACGGCTGTTATCAAAAAAGACAATGCTAAGTGTTAGTATGCGAAGAAATTTGAACCCTCTTGACTGATGGCAATGTAAAATGATAGAACCTCTTTGGAAAAGTTTACAGTTACATAAAAAGTTAACTGTAGAACAACTGGATTTTTGCAAAAGAATGAGACTGTGTCCCCACCTTGCACCATATACAAAAATTAACTCAAAATGTATCAAGAACTTTAATGTAATACCTGAAATGGTGAAACTCTGAGGAGGACACGGGGTAAGTCTTCATGACCTCGGGTTTGGCAGCAGGTTCTTAGATACAACACCCAAAGCAGGAGCAACAAAAGAAAAAGTAAATAAATTGGACTTCATCAAAATCACAAGCTTTGTGCCTCGAAGAATATTATTAAGAAAGTGAGAAGACAACCTTCAGAATGGGAGAAAATATTTGGAAATCATATATCTGATGAGAGTCTGGTATCCAGAGTGTGTAAAGAACCGTTCCAACTTGACAAGAGGACAAGCCAGTTTAACAGTGGGCAAAGGACTTGAATTTTGCCAGAGAAGATATTAAAATGGCCAGTATGTCATTATGTCCTCAACCACCAGGGAACTGTAAACCAGAACCAGAGGGAGATACGTGCACACCTGTTAGGATGGCTGTTATTACGCACACGCACACACAGAAAATAGCAAGTGTTGGCCAGGATGTGGAGAAACTGGAGCCCTCATGCATTGCTGGTGAGAATGTAAAGTAGCCACTGTGGAAAATGGTTTGGTGTTTCCCCAGAAAGCTCAGCGTAGAATTACTCTGTAAGCCAGCAGTTCTACTCCTAGGGCTGTACCTGGGGATTGGAGGCAGGGGCTGAGACACCCGTGCTGATGGCAGCATTGTTCACAGGAGCCGGAAGGTAGAAACGACCACAGTGTCCACCTGCAGATGAGGGGTAAAGAGGTGTGCTGTAGACAGTGGGTGTCACTGTGTCTTAGGAAGGAGTGACGTTCAGGTGTGCGCTACAACAGGGATGAATCTTGAAAACGTGATGCTGAGTGGAAGAAGCCAGGCACAGAAGGACAGATATTATATGATGCCACTTGTGTGAAATGCCCGGAAGAGGCACGTTCCTAGACACTGGAGGTAGCTGAGAGGTTCCCAGGGGCTGGGGCTTCGTGGTTACAGGAGTGTCTGCCGGGGCTGATGGAAATGTCTGGGTTGCAGACGGCAGTGGTGGTTGCACAACAGTGTGAAGGTGATGAGTGCCCTTGGATTACACACCTGAAAATGGTTTAGGTGGTAAAGCTTATGTTGCATGTTTTTTTTACCACAATTTTAAAAAGAAACCTCTCCAGACCCCTGTGTTCGGTGGGGCACGGTCTGCAGGCGCTCCTCTGGGGCTGCTGGGAGAGGTTTGGGAAGCGGATCGTAGGGACGGTCGCACAGCGCCGTGAGTGTGACTTCACGTAGGGAGGCGTCTGTAAAAGCACACTTGGAGACAGACCAGACCATGGCTGCCTGTGGGGTTGACGTGGGTGTTTTTTGAGGAAATGGAAATGTTTTAAAACTGGATTATGGTGCTGGTTTCAGAACTATAAATTTGCTGAAACAGTTTACATATATCTTCTGTGTGTGTTCATACGTTTATAAGCGTATGCAGGTGTCTCCCCTTTCTGTGAGTGATTTGCATTGCTCTGAATTTGAACTCTGATGTTGATGTAAAGGCAGATGAGACCTGAGGTCACAGTGTCCACACTATCACGTCTTACGTGTAAGAGTGAAGTCAGTCCAGGCTTTCCTTTGCCAAGAAGTGGTCTTGGCCTGTTTGTGTTATCTTGTCGGCACTGAAAAGGTGTACCTTTAATGATCGTAGCTGTTCCTGTTCCAGTAAATAGGTTTAAAATATTACCATATTCATTTTGGTGCCAATTAATGCACTTAAGATATTTTATTGATGATATTTCTGTAGTATATGAACAATGAGGGAACAATATATAGCAATTATTTCAGTTTTAGGAAGCACTTAACTAGATTAAAAGCTGTAGGTAGCAGATATTACACCTCAGAACGGTGGTCTGATTGAGCGCTGGGCTTGGTTGTTAACTGTGGTCTGTACCTTGTTGTCAGGAGGGTAGGTGATAAATGTGGATACTAAGGTGTGCTGGCAAAATATCCAGCGCTGTTGCAAACAGAGCTGCCCGTGTGCCTGCCGGTTCTGGATGCGTGACCATCGCGCCGGTCCTGTGGTGGTCAGGGATTGCTGCTTAGCGGGGGCGGGTCTCCAACCCCTAGCAGAGTTCTTAAAACTCAGGCCCCTTCGCAGCATCGTTTGCTGCCGGGGTTTGTCGTGTAGCTGCAGGGTGTTTGCTCTTCATTCTGGCCTTTGGTGCTTCACCTTCTGAAGCGTCTCTCCCCGCCGTGTACTTGCCCATCCTCTCCCAGGACAGAGTAAAGGCGTTTCTCTAGAGGTGGCTTTCAGCCACGACGAAGGACTGACTCTTGTAAGTTTGTTGCTCTGGTGCCTTTAAGAGAGTCTTGCTTCTGCAGTGACCTTGCTTTTGATAAGAAAACATCTTTTCCTTTTGCCGTAGGAGGCTATTCTGCCGACCACCCCGTAATCAAGGTCTTCTGGAGAGTCGTGGAAGGCTTCACGGATGAGGAAAAGCGCAAACTGCTCAAGTTTGTGACCAGCTGCTCCCGGCCCCCTCTCCTGGGCTTTAAGGTACACGAGCTCGCCGCAGCCAGCTTTACAGACCCGCGTGTAACTACGCGAGGCCGCAGGGCAGCCAGCGGGGCGCCAGGTGGAGCAGCGCGTGCTCGCTGTCTTCAGGGAGAGCGTTCACAGTGGGTCACGGCGGCCAGCTTATTCTTTACTGTGTTTTTAGCCTCATTCCCTGAGTGTTTCAGCTCCATCGCTGCAGGGTTGGCTGTTGTCTGTGGGTCCTGGTGCTGCGTTTATTTGGGTTTTCCCTGCATCCCGGTGTGGACCTGTTGCTGTCGTGAGGACTCAGCGTGCACAGGTGTGCGGGCGGGGAGGTAAATGATGAGTCTCGTGAGTCCCTGCCGCCCAGGCTCGGGTCACTTCTGAACTGAGGAAAACAGGCTACAGAAGAATGATGTGTGAGCAGAGGTGTATTTTTTCCTAGTTGTTCACCGTTACTTATTGCATGTTACCTGGCCTTACCGTGTCGTTTCTGTGATTCATGTTAATCTCTTATAAACTGGCTTAATATCTTTAGCAAGTAAAATTGGTCACGGCACAGCTGTGTTCTCCTTATTCATAGTAAAAGCAGTAAAGCTGTATTTGATAGTTTAAAGAGACAGATAATGACATATATAACATAAAATAATACTAAGGTAAGCAGTGTGTTGCGTGTGCTTGTGAAACCTTCAGGTCAGCATTTGCTTTCCAGTAACCTTTCACTGATGAGTTATGTATCACTTGTTTTTTCCTCTAACTTTTTACTTTGAAATTATTTAAAATGTGTAGAAAAGGTGCAAGAATTGACAAAGCACTTATTAACCCACATCGACCCGTTGTTAACATTTTGCCACATTTGTTTTATCAAATATTTGTATACATACAAATATTTCTTTTCTGAATCGTTTGGGAGTAAGTTGAAGACGTCATGTTCTTGCACATGTTCTTTTCCTACAACCCAGTTCTCTCTTACGTAGCCACAGGTAAATCATCAAAAAGAAGGAGTGTGCAGTGATGTGTTGAGGTGATCTGACTCTCTGGGTCACAGCGTGGTGCTGAGGCAGGCAGCTTCAGCGTCGCCTGAGACCTTGTCAGAGGTAGACGTTTTCAGGCCTCACCCAGGCCCCCTGAGTCAACTCAGGGAGGCGGGCCCGGCCCTTCTGCTTCCACCTGCCCTTCAGGTGTCCGCGGCACCTGCAGTGGCCCCAGCCGTCCCGCATGTCCCTCCATGGACCTCGAGTTCCCCAGTCTGGAGTCCAGTCCAGGGCTGCACACTGTGTGTACTGGCCGGTTTCCTCTAGTCTTTGACATTTTCATCGGGTCCAGGCACGTTATCCGAGAATGTCCCACAGGACAGTGGAGCAGTTCCACTCCTGGGAAGGAATGTACTCAAGGCGGACGACCACATGTGTTCCCACAGTGCTCACGAAACTGCAGCCATCCACGTGTCCACCAGCTGGTCGTGGGTGAACAGGATGTAGTCTGTCTAGGCAGTGGGATGTGTTCAGAAATGAAAAGGAGCAGACTGAAACCACTGTGCTGAGTGAAGGGGGTGAGGCACGAGAGGTGGAAGGGGTGGAAATGGAGGCTTTGGGGGGAGATGGCGACGTTCTGAAGTTGGGTTTAAATTGTACGCTTGAATGAGCAAATATTACCATATGTAAATGATGCCTCAATTAAGATGTTTTTAAAATTAACATCATAGCTTCATACAACATCCCAGAAAGTGCTGTGAAAGCTAGAGCAGTGGTGTAAAGATGGGGAGAGGGGTGTGGCATAAGTGCAGCCATTCTGTTCTTCACAGGAGGTGAACCACTGACGTTGTTTTGGAAGCAGTGGCTAATGAAGACATGACTATGAACACTTAGTGAATAATATTCAGTGAAACTAACAGAACTCAAATCCCTGCTCCATCTTCCAGATTCTTGGCGGGGGGTGTGGGGATAAGGATGCACACAAGACAGCCAGCACCAACTACATCTACCAGATAGTAGAGCACAGAGTTAACGTGGGCGGTCATGACGTAGGAAACAGAAGGGACAGCAGGCCGAAGTGTCACAGCACTCAGCATGCAGAGAAGAAGCTCGTTCATGAGAAGAAAAACACTCAGACCGAGTCAGGAAAGACTGCCGTGCACAAGCAGCACACCTAAGCACGGTGATCCACCAAGAGTTAGCGCCGCGTCCGGCTTGGTACATACCCCCCCACCCCCCCAAAAGAAACGGACGGATCCATGTCATGGGCTGAAGCCCTGCCTGCAGAACCAGGTGGGAGAATTGGCATCTGACTCTAGTGAAAATTGGGTGACAGCCTGAAAGAAACACGTCTCTGCATCTTGGTTCCTCTCGGGCTTGCTGTAGTGAGTCTGGAAGTCTTGCCGTGCAGGATCTGAAGAGCAGGAAGAGTGTAAGTGAAGTGTGCCGATGACACTGTGAGAGGCTTTCCGTCGGTACAGTTATTACTGTCTAGTGATGGAGACAGTCAGAGGAATTAAATTCTCATATATTAAGGTTTTAATATATGATTCGGTGATTCTGTCACCTATGTTACCTAATGATTACATACCATTTATCATGAGACAGAGCTTGTAGTATCTTCCAGTTTCAAAACCACACCAAACCTAGAAGAAAACGAAGCGTCTGGTTTCCAGAAGGGACATGTGGAGGCCCTGCTCCCCACAGGAGCTGTGTGGAGACCGGTTGTGGCTGCCGGCTCCCGGCTCCTCAGTTAAAGCCGGTGGTGCTTGGCTGCAGTAAAAAGTTAGGAGTCTTGCTGGAAGGTTCTAGACATTCTGGCCAGTGGAAGAGTGATGAGAGTGGAACAGGTTTGGAGGACAGGAACAGTTGAGGGACATACACTAGCTTTTAAAATCCCAGGTAGAATTGTAGTGAAAATTCTCTGGTCCCCTGTTGATCCTATATGATCATAACTGAGTTATCATTGCACCATGAAAAATAGTTTTTTGGAAGCCATGAGACAGTCTATTTCAGGTTTTTTTCAGTGATCTGAAACATATTAAATGTGAAATTTAATTAAGAGTTTTCAAATGCTTTTGCGGTTGTCATTACGGGGAAATCACCGTAATATTTATGCTTTCCAGTTAGCTCTGTGTACGCGCTGAAAGGGTTTACGGTTCAGATTTGAAAGAAGAGAGTGGCTTTGGGTTGAAGTACTGCTGGTCGCCGTGGCCGGCGTGCGTAATTTAAACATTATGAAACTCCTTATTGCCAGATTATTGGAGAAGAGTTACATCTGCTAAAGCTAATTGAAGTTTAATATGGTTAATGAATGCGATTGTTACAGACAAAAAAATCATTAAAGTGCTGTAGAAAATTGTTAAGTTGCCATCGGGCCACGTGATGAATCGGCAGGTTTCTGACTGAATCAGTGCACATTCCCGTCCTATCTGTTTAATTATGCACAGAACGGGTCCCTTGACTCAGGTTTCAACGAAGAACTTCGTTTTATGAAAGAAACAGGAAACTGTGGCATTTCACTGCAAAATATGTTTCAGACTTTCCATTTACCAACCATTTACCCGTTTACCCAGCACTCACTGACCCTGCCTCCAGAGATCCTTTTCTGTTTCAAAATGTGATGTTTTTATTCTAGTTTATTCAAGCACTTGAGAAAATCGCCGCCCTCAGTGTACTCAGAAGGCTAAGTAACAGTGAAGGTAGTGGGAGTTCTCTCTGTTCCTCTTTTGGTTCCAATTCTGGCATTTATGAGACACCTGAAGCTGGGGGAAGCCTGGTTTTAGCACACATTGCAGGCTGCCGCGTGTGTGGAGATGAGGCTTGTATTTACCAGCAGCGAAGCCAGTGGATGACGAGAGGCACGCGTCTCGAGCCGGCCGCTTGTGGGCTGCGCTCTTGCTCAGCCTGGCCGCGTCGTCAGGTGTGTGCTGAGGTCTGCACGTAGGTGAAACAGAATCCAGCTGCAGTGCCTTTGGGCCGGTCATAGGCCACCTGTCACGTGTGATCAGGGGCGTCTTGGGTCCTTCTTAGGGCAGGAGCCGTGCTGCAGTTTTGTTCTGTTTTCCTCTGCAGCATTAGCAGGTGATTATTTTTTATGCTGTTCGTTCTTTTCCTTGCCAACAAAATTGATGGTTTTTTAAATTAATTCATTCATTTATTTATTGGCTGCATTGGGTTTTCGTTGCTGCACGTGGGCTTTCTAGTGGCAAACGGGCTGCTCTTCATTGTGGTGCGTGGGCTTCTCATTGCAGTGCTTCTCTTGTTGCAGAGCATGGGCTTCAGTAGTTGCTGCACATGGGCTCAGTAGTTGTGGCGCACGGGCTTAGTTGCTGCAGCATGTGGGATCCTCCTGGTACCAGGGATCGAACCCGTGTCCCCTGCATTGGCACGCGGATTCCTAACCACTGCGCCACCAGGGAAGTCCCAAAATTAATGTTTTTGTTATAGAAAATTTGAAGTTGTGTTTAAGTATAAGGAAGAAAAAAACACCTATAATTGCTCCCATTCTAACCATTACCGTGTTTTCCATGAAGGTGTGTGAGTACCTGTTTTTTAGTTAGTTGTTTACAACTGTTCCTTCCTAGGGATGCAGTCAGCATCCTTGTGCCCACATCATGGTCTGCATCTCTGAGTGTCAGGATCGACTCCTTGAAGCAGAGACCGCAGTGAAGGGTGAACGTCTGTGAGCTCCTGGTGCTGCTGCCAGGCTGTCCCCGCAGAGTCACCAGGTTACACCCGGGAGGGGGGGTTTGGGGCCGGTGTTGGCAGGGACGTCAAGGGGACTTGCCTGTGCGGTAGCGTTTGAAGCCCGTTGTCCCTCGTTGCGGCTCTAGGAGCAAGCGTGTTAGTATAAAGGGCCCCGACCCGAGCGCCACTGTCCTGGTTCTCACTGCTCACCAGGCGCTGGAGCCGGGCTGCCTTTCTGCTGTCCTGGCCCGTTTTATGCACAAGTTTGGTGAGGAGGTTTGGCCAGCCAGGCCTTTGAAACCCTGCAGGAGTGGAGCTGCAAAAGCGCACCAGCCGTCTGGCTGAAGACGGCGCCCACTCCGTTGTGCTCCTGCTGGAAGGGGACACGTGCATCACCTCGTGTCCAGTGATGTTCGTGGTTCACAGAGTCACGGGTTGGTCTGTAACCGTCAGAGGACCTGGTGTGTTCGGTCTGTGCTGATCAGGGTCCAGGAGTCTAGCCTGCAGATGCTCCTGCACGGGGTAGAGTGACCAGAGTACCTGGTCGTTCATTGCAGCATTGTTTGTAAAAAGTGGGAACGACCCAAGTGTCTGTTTACAAGTCGTGCTGCCCGTGCCTGATGGGCTCCCACGCAGCCGCAGGAACGCAGTGAGGAGACTGGCTTCGTGCGGGAGGGTCACAGCCGTGTCATCAGGTGACAGCTGTTGAGGTGCAGGCGGTGTCTATAGTGGGCTCTCGCTTCGTGTGTGTTGGGGGTGGGGGGAATACTCTTGCCTCTGCATCAGATCCGTGTGGAAGGTCCTCGACACCCGTCACATTGCTGTGCGTGGGGGGGCGTGGGCAGCTGAGAGGTAGGGGTGAGAATTTTTACACCACAGCTTAAAAAAAATAGCCAGAATGTCATTATTATGTCCTTAAAGTGACTGTGAATCCCTAACACCACGGGCCTGCTGCCGCAAGCCAGCCCCCGTCCAGGCACTGCGCTTGTCTGGGGCATCTGTTCTCGTCTACACGGCCGCCCCTCCCGCCTGTGCCTTGTGATTCCGTCACTGGGGGAGCTGGGTTGCTTCTTTGCGGGTCTTGTACGCTGGGCGCTAGAGGGCTCCCCGGATTCTGGACGTGAACGATCCCTACAGCTGGACTCCTGCACAGGTGGTGGCGTGAGGCTCACACCTCCGGCTTCAGCACCAGACCCAGCGCTCGTGAGTCCCCCCCGCGATGCTGGGGCTGCCCGTGGGCTTGGCTCAGCCCGCTGCCCCGTCTGTTCCCGCGCTCGCAGCCGCCTGCAGTCTGAGGAGCTGAGCGCTCACTGTGCTGTGGTCACTGCCTAGATCCATCGTTTGGTTAAAAAACAGCCATATTCCGATTACGTCATTTCTTCCTTTCTTAGCTGATTTTTCTGTGAAGGAAAACTGTCTTTTTTTCTCATCAGCTCTTTGGTTACCCGGAGGACTATTTGTACAGAAAAGAGTGCACCTTGGTTATTTCTCATTTACCGGCTGTCAGAATACAGAGGGGACACCTAGTATCTTCTAAAGGCACCCAGGGACTTGCCTGGTGATGCAGTGGTTAAGAATCCACCTGCCAGTGCAGGGGACACGGGTTTCAGCCCTGCTCTGGGAAGATCCCACATGCCACAGAGCAGCTAAGCCCATACGCCACAACTGTTGAGCCTGTGCTCTAGAGCCCGTGAGTCACAACTGCTGAGCCTGTGTGCCGCAACTATTGAAGCCCACGTGCCTAGAGCCCGTGCTCTGCAACAAGAGAAGCCACTGCAATGAGGAGCCCGCGCACTGCAATGAAGAGTAGCCCCCGCTCGCAGCAACTAGAGAAAGCCTGTGTGCAGCAACGAAGACCCAATGCAGCCAATAAATAAATAAAATAAATAAATTTAAAATAATAATAATGATAAAGGCAACCAGGACCTTTTGGTTCCTTTATTATCATCATGGACTTTTTTTTTAATATATATAAATTATTTATTGGCTGCAACAGGTCTTCATTGCTGTGCGCAGGCTTTCTCTAGTTGTGGAGAGCCAGGGGCTACTCTTCATTGCGGTGCGCGGATTTCTCAGTGTGGCAGCTTCTCTTGTTGTGGAGCATGGGCTCTAGGTGCACAGGCTTCAGTAGTTGTGGCACACAGGCTTAGTTGCTCCATGGCATGTGGGATCTTCCCAGACCAGGGATTGAACCTGTGTCCCCTGAATTGGCACGTAGATTCTTAACCACTGCACCACCAGGGAAGTCCCATCATGAAC
This sequence comes from Hippopotamus amphibius kiboko, assembly GCF_030028045.1. Classification (NCBI taxonomy): domain Eukaryota; kingdom Metazoa; phylum Chordata; class Mammalia; order Artiodactyla; family Hippopotamidae; genus Hippopotamus; species Hippopotamus amphibius. Next base: position 1,319,881 of record NC_080189.1, on the reverse strand, counting down.
TTTTTTTTTTTTAATAAATTTATTTATTTTATTGGCTGTGTTGGGTCTTTGTTGCTGCACGCGTGCTTTCTCTAGTTGCGGCAAGCGGGGGCTACTCTTCATTGTGGTGCGCGGGCTTCTCATTGCGGTGGCCTCTCGTTGCAGAGCAGGGGCTCTAGGCACATGGACTTCAGTGGTTGCGGCACATGGGCTCAGTAGTTGTGGCACACAGGCTTAGTTGCTCCGCGGCCTGTGGGATCTTCCTGGGGCAGGGATGGAACCCGTGTCCCCTGCACTGGCAGGCAGATTCTTACCCACTGCGCCCCCAGGGAAGCCCCCATCATGAACATTTAACACTTGATGTGCTTCAGTCCATGGCAGTCACCCTGTGGTAGTCAGCGTTCCCTCCGTGGGTGGTGAGGGCCTTCAGCTGGGCTCTGCAGTCCCAAGCAACTTTGGGTCGCTTTCTTGCTCTCTGGTATGACAAGATAGTAACACTTGTCATGTCCATTTCCTAGCCCACTTCTGGAATCGGATGTTTTCCCAAGAAGCTCTGGTTCCTCTCATTGAGGACAGGTTGGTAGAGACCAGCACCCGGGCACGTGATCTGCTTATTGTCACAGGTGGTCGTTGTGTCCAAGCCGTCTCAGTGGACGGAGTGAGGAATAGGTGTTCTTTTCCCTGAGAGAAAAATTCATCACGAGTTCAATTGAACTCCTATTTCCAATTGAAATTTAGGCATATGAGGTTTTTCTTTCTGTGATTTTATATTGGGAACTGTCTCTACCAGTGATCACGTCTTGGCTCCTGTTAGCTCACGTGCTTGCCCTGGTGAGCTCTAGGGTCCGACAGTAAGTTATGGTTACATGTAATGCTTACCTAATAGCTACACGTACGACTGCAGTGGTTTTAGAACAGTACCAGTAACTTACTGTGACATTTCTGAAAACTGTTTAGGATGTCTTTGCTATGCTAAAACACTGGAGATAGTCCTCTCTGTGTGATTGAGCCATCAGTAGATAGGCTTATTCATTTCACTTTGCTTTTGGTGTTTAGAGGTTGCCTCTTCTCTCCCGATTGAAACAGTTTTCCGTTTCCTGTGGCTGCATCCATGTGCCTCTCTGAGTCTGACCCACACAGTGCGGCCCATTAGAGAAGGCTCCCCTGTGCTTTGACATAAGCAAAGAGGTTTATGTATTCTACACTTTACCCTTGGACCTTTTTAAATTTTAAACAAGTTTTTAAAAGACTAAAAAATACAGGTTTAGAGGCCCTGTTCACGGACAAGGCTCCGTCTCCCGTGAACTAATGCTGTTCTGTATCCCCTTCTGTGCGTGAAACCCAGTGGTCAGTATTGGGTAGAAAGGCGGTGCTGAGGCTTGTGTGCGATAAAAAAGCGAGTGACCTGGTGGGGAAGGGCTGAGCGGGCAGTAGCGTCTTCGTGTGCGTCTGAGAAGCTCGTTTCAGGCCGTGCCTGTTAACCGCGGCCCTCCCCGCGCTGTCTTGCAGGAGCTGTACCCCGCCTTCTGCATTCACAACGGGGGCTCCGACCTGGAGCGGCTGCCCACGGCCAGCACCTGCATGAACCTGCTGAAGCTGCCCGAGTTCCCGGACGCGGCGCTGCTGCGGAGCAAGCTGCTCTACGCCATCGAGTGCGCCGCCGGCTTCGAGCTGAGCTGAGCGGAGCGGCCGGCGCGCCGCCGACGCGGACCCCGGCCCCCCTGGGCCCTCCCCCGCCACCCCTCCCTGCATTTTTAAAGATTTATTAAGTTGTGCTCACGTATCCAGACGGACGTTGCTTTTCAGATAACTTAAAATAACACACGTTACGTGCCACGCGGCTGACTTAGTAATTTTGCCAAGAAGAGCACAGTTTTAAGGCTGGTGGCAACTCAGTGAAATTAACCAAAGAGGAAGCTGCGGCTTTGCTGGCGGACGGCGCGCGCCCGGACCCGCGCAGCCCGGGCTCCTGGGGGGCCGCGGCCCTGGCCCGGCCCGGGGGCTGCGAGGCCGCGGGGCCGCGGGCGGGGGCCTCGCTCTCGCCGCCGCTGCTTCTCGTGCGGTTGAATTGTTTACAAGCCTGATTGTTCAAACTGAAGGCTTTCTTTTTCCTGCTGCCTTTTCCCGGAGTGGTTAGGTTTGGAAAATAGCAGTGGCGATGCTTCGTTTGTGCTTCTTAAGCCATCTCCCCAGAGCGGGCCGAGCGGGCCGCGGACCCGCGCGTCCTGGCGGCCGGGCCGCTGCTGCCTGCGGGGGCGTGTGAGGCGGGTGCTTCCTTCTCTGTCGCTTTCTGTCTCCACCTTGTGCCTGGAGGGCTTTCAGGGGCGGGGGGCTCCGTCCCGCTCCCGCCGCGCGCGCCGGCCTCGGAGGGGAGACCCCGCAGCACCGTCTCGAGGCACTGGAACCGCGGTGGCGCCGGGGCTGCGGGGCGCGCGGGACTCGGCACTTTATCGGGACCGGGGCCGTTTGAGCCTCTGCGGGTCCCGACGCGGCGCCGGTGAGGGCAGGGGCTGAGGCGCGGGGACGCTGGGCCCCGCTGCCCCTGGGGCTCTGGGCTGCCGTGTTGAATGGGCCAGAAGTAGCAATATGCTTTTAAGTGCGGGGGAGCCGGATGACCCTTTTAAGACAATGACCATTATCAAAACAAAGTGTGTAATTTCTTAATTTGAAGAATAAGTGTTTAAATGCTGTTTGTAGTCTTGATATACAGAAATAAAATAATTAGGGTTTGTCCTTGGTTTTACTTTTATTTTAGGTCGTTTTCTGTTAAATGTTCTATATCTTCTTATTAGTTCACGTGTATATTTTATCATCAGTATTTTGGAAATGGAATATCTGGGACTGAAGAGAGATGGGCAGTTAGACGTATTTGGGTTTTTTTCCTCAGCTATCCTGAGCTTATTTATTTATTTGTATGTTCCAATGGCTAAATATTTGCATTAAATTTTTTTTCCCAAGTTTGTGTTGGAGTCATACCCCAAGTCATTGCAATTAGTTCTGTTCTGGCCTAGTAAAACTGCAGCTTCTAAACATTGGTTTTATCACGGTTGTTTAAATGTCCTCAGTTAATACAGGGTAATGACAGTCTGTGATTCAGAGTCGGACGTACTAGACGGTAATGCCTGGCATCTGAGACGCACTGAGCGAGGCTTTGAGAAGCCTGACCTGTAACAGCCCCTCCCGCACGTGCACGGGTAAGAGCCAGGCCCTCCAGGCGTGACCGTCACCCTGCCAGGTCTCGTTGGGCTTAGCGTTGCATTACTGAGAAGAAGTATACTTGAGGAAGATTCTCCTTTCTTCATGGTGGTGCTTGCGGTTTCCTGGCTCTGCTCTGCTCGGTGCTGGTGGTTTTGTGCTCACACCAGGGGAGGAGGTTGCCGGTGTTTCTCACAGGCTGTGTCTGCAGATCGACCTCTGCCGGGTGTCCTGGGGGGGAGCTCATTAGGGCCGTGGCATCACACGGTGCTCACGCCACCACGGTGCCGCTCTCATGCTGGCGACTCGCTGGTCCCGTGGCTTGGCTCCGGGTACCGCAAAGGCTTGGTGCGGCGGCCCTGGGCAGACCAGGCCTGCGGTCTGCTCAGTCAGAGGCAGACGGACACGCTGATCGCGGTGTGACATGCGTGGTCTTGGAGCACAGGCCGGGCTCTGCTGGGTCAGGCTTCCTCAGGAGGGGAGTGCGGAGCTGGACACGACTGAATACCTAAGACAGATAAACAGCTAACGGCATATGTTAATACAAGTAAAATAGAAATTTCAGGCCTAGAACTGGGGCCTAAGACAAGCTAGCCGACTTTGTCCAGCCACCTCTCTCGAATTCCTCTGCTCCAGGTCTGAAAGCACCACAGTAGTACAGCAGTCTGTGTCCCAAACAACACAGCCACGTCCGCACCACGCGGGACAGCAGACTTGCCCTGGAATGTGTTTTAGGGGGTTTTGCCTGCACCTCCCAAACAAAGGGTGAGTTGTTGAGCCGACTCGGCTTCCAGAGGCCGGGTGACCAGCAGGTCCAGGTGGGATGCTGGAGGAGAGCAAGAGGATGGGGGCAGGGCCGGTGGGGGACTCCCGTGGCCTGAGGCGTTGCAGACCCCCTCAAAGGCTGTGCTTCCAGAAAATTCTTCAAGTTCTTAGGCCTGAGTATTTGTGCCTCAGCTTATGTCTCTGAAGTGAGGATAATCTAGACACAGGTCTTCTTGCCATTAAGAAGGACCCACTTGAGTAGCTGTTTTTGCTAACCAAAAGAAACTTGAAGAGGATTTGCACTTTACAAAAGAAGGGAAGAGTGAACCTCTCGTTCAGCTCAGCGTGTTTTGCAGCGAGCGTTGCAGAGGCAGGGCCCGCCCCGAGCACTGTGAGGGCCCCACCAAGCTCCTTCCCCGGGAACCGCACTCAGCATCTCGGCCTCAGGCCGCCGCAGCTGTGACTGTGTGAGCATGTGTGCTTCATGTCGATTGATCAGGTGCGTCCGTGAGCAGGATGGGTCCTCAGGTAACTGCTTCCTGGCTTTATGCCTTTTCCGCTTAGGAAGGGTTTCCTCAGACACGGTACTTCTGGAGACGGGGGGGATTGCTGCTGTGCCTTCACAGGCATGTTATGCGGTTCACTTGTCTTAGGTGGTTTGATGTCGCAGGCTGCCTTGTCGCCCTTAGGTAGCATCGTTCCTTCTTCCTCTGCGGAGACGGGCAGGAAAGGCCGCCTTCGCCGCGCTCCTCCCTTCCCCCGCTCGCTCTGAAGGGTAGTTGCCGCAGTTGGACGCGGGCTGTGCCGGCTGGGCTCTTCCCCCGTCGCCCGCTGCCGGGCCATCCGCTGTGTCTGTAGACAAGTGACTGACTGCGTCCTCCCCAAGGGGCCTCCTCACCTGTGACGCTTCGTGAGCTGAGGGTCTGCCCGCTGCCCCCAGCCCTGCACTTCAGGGCTAGAGCGCCTGCCCCGGCCTCCTGTTCCCCCCATCCCCAGAGGCCAGAGCCACAGGAGAGACTCCGGGGACAGGTGTTGACCCCTGAAGCCGTGGCTTGCTGGAGGGCGGCAGGTGGGGCACCGGTTCCAGCGTCGCAGCACATGGGCCCAGCGCCGGCGCGGCTCGGCTGCAGCACCCAGGACCCCCGGGCGGCGCGGGGAGGGTCTCTCTGAAGGCGCGCGCGTCGTGTGCCATCGTTAGCCGCCTCCAGCTGCTGGAGCACACGGCCCAGGCGGCGTGACTGAAGCAACAACACGTTACACTCGCTGTTCTGGAGGCCGCACGTCTGAAACGGAGGCATCAGAGGCCCCCGTGTCGGGGAGCATCCGCGCCCTGCCCCCCGCCTCCGGCCGCGTGTCTCCCGTGAGGACGCTTGTCCCCTGCACGTGGCCCCACCCCCAACCCAGAATAACCTCACCCCAAGGCCCTGCGCTAAATCCCACCTGCAGAGACCTTTTCCAATAAGGTTGCAGTCACGGTTCCAGGCACTGGGGCACGGCCGTAGCTGGGGGCCGACTGACGGTTCACTCCCCACGTCTGTTTCTCTAAGAGGTGGAGGCTTCCACTCCGTCTGGACACCGGAGCAGTGTGCCGGGGGCCGCTCCCCGAAGGTGGAACCATCCGTTCTGGCTCCACTGGGGCTGTGAGGCCTGGAGCAAGCGTCCTGATGAGCTTCGGTGAGATGAGGAGGCTGCACCCCATCCCTGGTTCCCACACTGCCTAAAGATGACCTTTTCCCTAGCGCTGGGGGTCATGAGCTTGTATCTTAAAAGTGTCACAGGCGACTCTTCCCAGGTAATTATGGGAAAACAGGTAGATAACCCCAAAACCTCCTTTCAGAGGCTAAGAGCTTCCCGCCAGAGCCACGCAGCGTGCCAGCCCAGGAGACCCTGACCCTGTTCCTAGCACAGAGCCTGCCCTCCTGCCGAGGTGTCCCAGCTCCCTGGAGGACACGCAGGGCCAAGCTCTTTCTGCACCCCCAGCCGTGCAGGCGCCCAGGCGCATCTGCCCTCGGGACTAGTGTTCCAGAAGCCGCCTGTGGCCCCCAGGCGTCCTGCAACACCCGTCCACCTCCGCATCTCTTGCTCCCCGCACCCCTGCCAGCCCTTCTGAGGACACAGCAAAGGCTGGTGACTCCTGGCCACTTTCTCGGTCACCTCCCTGTCCCAAGCCATCACTTTGGCTTTGCCTGGATCTGCAGTGGTGGCCACGTGTCTCCCACCCCCAACCTCGCTAACCTTCGGTCTTTCTTGACTCACAGCCAAAGGAAATCCATGGGCCCATGTCGGCCCTGCTGCCCCTCTCGCTCCAGCTCTGGAAGAGTGGGAGCCCTGAGGAGTCGGCACCCAGCACCCTCCCTCCTGCTGACGGGACAACACTGGCCGCCTCAACTTCCTCCCCGGCCTCAGGGCCTTTGCACGCACTCCATCCCTGGGAAGGCACTTTATCGTTTTTTTCTCCTCGCCCCCCGAATATGAGTTTCATTAGGAAAATGAAACTGGGACTTGGTTTAGGAAACTGCTGTATACTGAGCACCTAGAATAAGGCTAGCATGCAGTAGGTGCTCAGTCATTATTTGTCAGATGGATGGGTGTTCCTGTGAAGTAGCTTTGCTAACGCGAGATGCATGTTAACTGCTGCAGAGACTTTCAGGTTCTGAATCACTGGGCCCAGGTTAGGAGCCCTCTGCCCTCGTGCCGACGAGTTTGCTGTCTCCGCAGACGGCCCAGCCGCAGGGCCCTGTCCCTTCAGTGGGTCCTATCTTTTGATGCCCGCAAGTCAGTGGGGGAGCTTTCCTGTCCCCCGCCCCGTGCTGACGTCATCATCAGGTACCACGTGCCATCTGCGTGTGTGTGGATGGCTGCCAGCCTCCAGCGGGCGGTCCCCAGGGGGCACCTGCAGCCCCACGACGGGTCTGTGTGACTCACACTGGGACAGGCGGAGCGCCCGGCCCGCTCTGGGGGTGACTCCAAGTCTCGCCCATTCTCTGGGCGATCCCACCACTCGCCACACCCAGGAGCCGGCGGCTGCATCAGGACAGCGGGTGTCTGTGCCCACCTGTCCCTGGCACTTCGCGTGTGGCCTGGCGCAGGCAGACAGGTGTTTCTAAGGAGAGAAGGCGATGGGGGGAGGATGGGAGTGAGAGAAAAAACATCCGCGAAATAAATATGTTGAGGGATTTATATTTTACTTTTTATGGGTCAAATACATGACACGTAGTTCCTCCTGAGTGTCACCTGAGGAAGAGGCCGGGCTGCCTGGGTAAATTTGCCGTCATTTCACAGACCAGATTGACTGCCTTCCTGATGGACAAGCGTCCCAAATCCCACGTCCAGGGCAGGCCTCGTGGGGGCCTTCCCCTCCGCCCCCCAGGCCTGACCCCCAGAGCCCTCCGGAGGCCAGGCTCACTGCGGGAAGGGTGCAGACGAGGGCTGTGGGGGAGGGCCGCGAGGCCGGACCAGGGTCCCTGCCAGGGGGCCGCACAGCAGGGCGGGAGTGCCCAGGGAAGCTCGCCGGACCCCGTGGCCAGCATTTGGGGGGTCGGTCACGTGGGCATAGAGCACCCCCATACCCTCCCTGACGTGCTCTGCCTGCAGCCCCTCAGACGGCAGACAGGCGCCGAGTGGCCGGTTCGGCCTACAAGAGACGGGCACCCAGGCTGGGCATGAAGGCTCACCAGCCAGGACGCTCCACCTGCCGCCGGGCTGCCTGGGCCCGAGCCTTGGACCATGCGGGGTGTGGACGCCTTTGCCCCCTGGGCGCACGTGCACTGTGTACCCGCCATCCGCACCCAGGGTCCTCCGTGGACCCCAACCTGGACTCCGCAGGCGGCACCCGGAGCCTGCTCTCGGGGCGCTGGGGCTGGTTCACAGCTGGCAAGGAGGGGGAGGGTCTGCTGGTTTCAGTTGGATGTAAACACTGCCACCCTGACTCTTCAGGCTGCGGGCAGGACGGCATCTCCCAGCGTTTCTGGAACACGTGCCCTGCCTTCCCACCCCGGCACCGGCGGGGCTGCCTCACCCGCGTGGGGAGACGGCCCTGCCCGGGCGCTTGCACACACCAGGGCACGGGGGCGGGAGAGGCTTCTGAGGAAGGAAGGAGGCGCCTGGGAGCGCCTTGCAAGGGTGGGGTGAGACGCGCTCCAGGGATCGGGGACCACGGGACAGGGCCCCTCCGGGGAAGGACCGGGAGTGGGCTGGGCAGGGAGACCGGGGGCCCCACAGCAACCGCGTGGAGAGCGAGGACCAGGCAGTCCTTGGGACACGTAGCACCACCCAGGTGGACCAGGAGACCAGGGTTCACACACTGCTGTCCCCCGCGGTGGGGGGGGGGTCGTTCGTGACGACACCCACCATTCCTTTCCCGCTGACTCTGGAGCCAGGCCCAGGTGGGTCGGGGGACACCGGGGCTTCGGCCCAACCCCTCGTGACCAACAGGGTGCACATGAGGCGACTCTGATGGAGAAGAGAAACAGCTCCCAACACTGGAGAGGAAGGTGGCCTGTGTGGGATGCAGGGATGGGGGGCTGGTTCCAGGGGGCCTTCGGGGGCCCAGGAGAGGGCGATGACCTCTGCGTCCCTGGTCTGCCAGGCCTTGGGGAGGACCGCCTGTGGCCTGTCTCGGGTGAGATGTCCAACCCCAGCTAATTACACGTCTCACGAAGTACTGCTGGGACCCGTCTTGGTCATGCCCACGACAAGGGGGACCGCCACTCCCAGCTGCCCACGGGTCACCACTTAGGAGGCAGGCGGGAGCGCAGCCCAGGCTGGGGCGGCCCTCGGCTGGACCTGAAGGAAGGCCGAGGTGGCCTGGCAGCGGGGCCAGTGAAGAGCCCAGCTGGGGTCCGGGTGGGCAAGACCAGGCCTACCAGGTGCCTGCGGCGTCACCAGGGAGGGGAGGCAAAGACCTGAGAAGCACAAACGCCAGGACCAGGAAGGAGAGGAGCTGGGGCTCCCCGGGCGCCGCCGCCCACAGCTCACACTCAGGAGCTTGAGGGCCTCACGTGGGAGCACCCCAGTCCCTCTGCGCTGCTCCCGTGTCCCCAGAGGAGAGAGGGGGCCCCGGCTGCTCCGCTTCACAGAGAGTAAGGGCTTCAGAACACATGCGGAGCCCGCGAGCGCAGGGCGGCTCTGGGACGGAGCTGGGGCTGGGGGCGCCCGAGAACCTGGGCTCAGGCGCAGAGGCAGCTGTCGCCCCAGGCGGGGCAGCCGAGTGCCAGGCGCAGGGGAACAGCGCTCTGCACAGGGCCGCGCTCTGCGGGATGAGCCTGGGCCCCAGGACGTGCAGCGGGCACTGCTTCTGGGGCGCCTGGAGGGGCACGGGGGGCCGGCGCCCGCCGTCCTGGCCCCTCGCCCCGCTCCCCGTGTGGCCGGCAGGGGGCGCTGGGGCTGCACCCGGGCCCACACACACCCCCCCTGCACCCACACACACGTATGTGCGCCCTTACACACGCAGCCACACGTGTAAACACACGCGCCCGCCTGGAGCCCACACCTGTCCCTGCGGAGCCAGCCCTGAGGGGTGGGGGGCGCCGGACGAACCCCTTCCCAGGCCCCAGTCCTGAGGTCGCCGTCCAGCCGCCACGTCCCACGTCTGTGCCCGCCACCGCCGCCGGGCCCCCCGCGCCCCCCGCGGGGCGGACGCAGGAGAGACCCGCCCTGAACGCCGTCCTGGGGGCCTGGGAATGGCAGCAGGCGGGGGGCCCCTGAGGGGAAGGACGCCTCGGCCCCGCGGAAGCACACGGGACCCGCGGGGACAGGCCAGGGGCCCGGGCCTCCTCGCGCACCGCCCCCGCCAGGCCTGGGGACGGGCCCACGCCGCGCTCGGGGCCCTGCCCTGGTCGGGGAGGCGGTCCCCCGAGGGCCACCGCTTTACCGTGTGAAGTAAGAGTCACAGGCTCTGGGGTTTGGGCCCTGAGGCCCTTTGGGGCCACCGTCCAGCCCCCCCAGGCAGCCCTGATACGTCACTACATACTTCTGGCCGTGCCTCGCGGCTTGCAGGCGTCCCAGTTCTGGGACCAGGGCGGGAACCGCGCCGCCTGCGTGGGGAGGGCGCAGACTTAACCACTGGACTGCAGGGGACGTCCCAGCCTCATGGATTTTGGTATCACTGACGGCACTGCCTTGGTGGTGGCTTTAATTTTAAGGCTTTTTTCAGCCCTTTACCCCTCTGGGCCTCAGTTTCCCTGGTTATAAAATGAGCCTTCGCACCGACATGTGGGTCATAGGCCCTTCGCAGTCGGCACTCCGTGAGGAGCCAGTACTCGGGGCTGGACATTCGGGTGCCGCCCTACAGGAACCCCAGCACAAGCCCCAGCAGGGACCCGACCTTCCCATCCGAACCCACATCCCCTCCCTTCACCACAGTGGTTACTTTAGCTGCTTCTTTCATTAAGACAGAGTTGCACAAGTGCATGGTGTGAAGTCCATTAACTTTTTTTTTTGATAAATTTATTTATATTTATTTGTTTATTTTTATTGGCTGCGTTGGGTCTTCGTTGCTGCACACAGGCTTTCTCTAGTTGCGGAGAGTGGGGGCGCCTCGTCATTGCAGTGCGGGGCTTTCGCACTGCAGTGCTTCCCGTGGTGGAGCATGGGCTCTAGGTTCGCGGGCTTCAGTAGTTGTGGATCGTGGGCTCAGTACTTGTGGCGCACGGGCTTCGTTGCTCCGCGGCGTGGGGGATCTTCCCTGACCAGGGATGCAACCCGCGTCCCCTGCATCGGCAGGCGGATTCTTAACCTCCAGGGAAGTCCCGAAATCCTTTCCTCTGATAATAATATCAAGGGAACTCCCGGCCCTCAGCTGCCGCCGTCCGAAAGCCTGCTCCCAGCAGGGCTGCCGGGCGCAGCACGCGGAAGCGCAGGCGTCTCTCAGGTCTGAATCCGGGACGAGCCGCCAGCAGGCGGCACACGCCCAGCTCGCCGTGTGCCTGCCTGAGGACGTGCGGCCGCGCGGGGGCCCTGCCCCGCCTGGGCCGCCGGTCCCCGGAGCCGGCGCGCGGCCCTGGGGGCGCCGGGACCCCTCGGGGCCTAGACCGCGGCGCGCACGCCCGTGGCTGCGCGAGCCCCGCGGCCCACCGCGAAGGGCCGACCTGGTCTCGGTCCCCGTGCCTCGGTCCGGGACTATCCACCGAGCGCGCCTCCTGCCCCGCTGCGGCTGCGGGGCTCCTGCACGCGCCACGCGGACGCCACCCTGCGCGTGGGGCTGCGGCAGCGGAGGAGGAAGGGCCGCCCGGGCCTCCGGAGCCCCGAAGGGTCCGCAGCGACTGCCGAGCCGAAGTGGGAGGGGGCCGCGCGGGGGCCGCGCGGGGGCGGGGCTTCCGGCGCGGGAGGCGGGGCTCGGGGTCACGTGGGAGGCGGGGCCGGGCCCCCAGGGCGACGCCCCCTCCCTGGGCGCGGCGTCGTTCGCCTGTGCCGGGCCGCGGCGCGGAGCAGCCGGCAGAGGGCGCCCTGCGCGGCGCCGCCCGCCCGCCCGGCCCGCGGGCTGTGCCCCCCGCGGCGCTCAGGGCCAAGCGGGGACGTTTGCGGCCTGGCCCCTGCGGGGGGCGGCGCCGGAGGGGCGTCCCCCAGGCCGGCCCCGGGGGGCCCCGCGCGGCCGAGTCTGGCCCCCACGCCCCGGCCCGGCCCCCCGCGGGCAGCCCGGCCCCGCGTGGCAGGCTCGGAGAGGCTCTGCCGGAACCCGGAGCGCCGGCCGCGCGCCCGCGCCGCCCCCGGGAGCCGCCGTGGGGGGAGGGGCGGCCCTGCGCAGGCGGGTGGGCGGCCCGGCCCGCGCGGGCTCAGGCCCCTCGGAGACACCCGTCAGGGTCCCGCGGGAGACGCCGGGCCCCCGGCCTCGGGTCTCGCCCTTGCGGCCGACAGCTGCCCCGCGCGCACGGCCCCTCGGATGCCAGCCGTCAGGCACGCGGCGCTGACCACGGGCGTGTGGGCAGCAGGCGGCGGCCGGGGCGGGGACCCCGAACCAGCCACGCGGGGAGGTGACGGCCGCCCAGGCCTGCGGGGCCCACGTCCAGCGGGAAGGGGACGTCAGGCTGACCGGGAGCGGCATCTCGCAGCCCCGTGGCCCGGATCGTTCACGTGCCGTGTCCACCGCCCCGGAGCCCCGTTTTCTCCGGCAGCCACAGCGGGGCAGCGCCGTGTGTCCACAGCTCAGCACGGCGGGCAGATGGGCAGGGTGGCGGCCGGGAGGACCACCACCCCCCCCGCTGGCCCTCAGGCCTGGCGTCTTCCCGGTCCTCCTCTGGGCCACACCGGGGCCTGGGGGGCAAGGAAGCTGGCCTCGCCTGGCGGGGCGGGCAGCGGCGGGCAGGCGTCATCCAGCCCAAGGTCCAGAGGCTGAAACAGCCCAAGCCGAAGGTCGGAGGTCAGAACAGAACATCGGGGACGGGGTCGGCGCTGCCCTCGGCCCTCTGCCCTCTACCCCCACCCAGCCCTGGGAGTAAAAGGCCAGAGCTTTAGAGGCCGGCGGTACGAAGGAAGGTGAGAACAGCCACGGAAGACCGGGCTGCCACGGAGTCATCTCCAAATAACAGTAGGGGTGCCACCAGCGGGTGGGCCACGGCGCACACGCCACTGTCCCGTGGACTCCCGTGGGAGCTGGACGCCACCCTCTGAGATGCCTCCGGATCGCCCGGGCAGCCCTCGCCACCGGCCAGTGTCACGCTGTGTCAGGGCAGAGTGGCCGTGAGGTCTCAGAGCCACCTTCCCATGAACGACCCTCGTCCCACCCCAGTCGTCGTCCTGATGCCCCTGGGGCTGGCAGACGCTCCTCGGATATCACCCCCGCCTTCCCGACAAGTGTGAAGTGAATTCACTCTCGCTCACACCCAGTGTCTACATCCGAGATGTTACGGCCAGCGAGCTGTTGGTCTGCAAGCGGTTCTTCTGTGCCTCCCGCCGGCTGCTGCAGCGAAGGGTCCCAGGCCCCGCGAACGAATGACGCCGTCTGCCGTGCAGATCTGTGCAGGGGAAGCCCGGGCAGAAGGAAGGAGCTGGGGGTGCGGGGGTGGGGGGGGGCAGACAAGTGGCAGGAGGGGCGCAGAGGCCAGGCGCCCCGGGTGGAAAGTTCCGGCAGCTGCAGGGAGGCCTGGGGACCGAGTCGGAGGAGCGGGCGGGGTGGGGGTGGGGGGTGATGGTCCCACAGAGACCTCAGCCTTGCCGCCGCGGGTGGATCCACCGTGTGCCCGGGCGCCGCGTGTGCCCAGAAGCCTGGGCGGCTGTGTGGTCGGAGCCCTGGGGGCGGCGGGGGTGGCCAGAGGGGCCTGGGGTCTGGGGGCGGTTCTGGGGCAGAGCTGGACTAGGGGCTGGAGGGCGGTGTCATCTGCTTTCCAGTGCCCCCCCCCCCGCCATGTGCGCTCTCCACCTGTGAGGTCTGCAGCGCCTCCCAGACTTCAGGCCCGGGGCAGCCCGGGGGGCAGGGCAGCCTGGGGATGAACAGAAGGTCCCGGAAGGTTGGGTCCACTGGGACCACCGTGTGGCTGAGCCCTGGCACCGCGTCCTGCGGGCGAGCAGGGGGGGCCGCCCCACCCCCGCAGCCCTGGGCCCCGCGCTCGGCTGCCCTGCTCGCGGTAGAGTCCAGTCCCCGAGCAGAGCCCCGCACGGTGTTCCCAGCGGTCAGGGTCAGGGGGCTCCTGTGCCCAGGGCTCTGGCCTCCCCCTTTCCTCTCTCCTCTCTTGGCTGTGGGGGCGGACACCCCAGAGGTGACAAGGGACAAGAAGAGAAGTGGAGACCAAAGGCAGGTCCGGGGACACACGGGCCCCGTGTCCACGAGGACAGCAGCAGGGGCGGCAGGAGGGACCAAGCGACCGGGGCCCAGCCGCAGAGCCCCGTCCAGTCGGGACGCACTGGACCGCCTGGGAAGGCAGCTGGGGCGCCCACGGGGCTGGGGAGGGGGCGGCTCGGGGTCTCAGCGCCTCGGAGCTGGAGGGGCCTCGGCGCTCACGTGGGGGTGCGGGGGGGGGGGAGGGCACGGTCATGCCTGGTGGTCAGGCTCCCCGAGACGCTCCCCTCGATCAGGTCACCTCCCCGGGGGGGGGGGGGGGGGCCAGTCGTCCCCGCGCCAACCACTAGCACTGACCCCCAGTAAATCTTTCCTTAAAAATAAGAATTCTGGGGGGCTTCCTAGGTGGCGCAGTGGTTAAGAATCCGCCTGTCAATGCAGGAGACACAGGTTCGATCCCTGCTCCAGGAAGATCCCACATGCCACGGAGCCACTAAGCCAAGCCCGTGCGCCACAACTACTGAGCCTGCGTTCTAGAGCCCGCGCTCTAGAGCCCGCGAGCTACAGCTACTGCGCCCACGCACCGCAACTACTGAAGCCTGCGTGCCTAGAACCCGTGCTCTGCAACAAGAGAAGCCACCACAATGAGACGTCTGAGCACCACAACGAAGAGCAGCCCCCACTCTCTCCCGCTCTCCGCAACCAGAGAAAGCCCGACCCAATGCAGCCAATAAAAAATAAAAAAATAAAAAAAGTAGACCTTTTTGTTACAAACTGGACCACAGACATGGGGCCTGAGGAGTCATTGCAAAGCAAGAGTGGGGTCCCAGCCACCGGGCAGCGCCGGGCAGCCCAGCATCCACACCCCGCGGCCGCCGCACAGCCCCGCCTCCTGCCTGGCAGCCGCAACGTGCTGTCGCCACTGTTGTGGAAACTTCTGCTTTGTGTGGTTCATCGGTTTTCCTGGTGCAGGTTTTCCTTTTTTTTAAATTTTTCTTTTTTTTGGCTGCATTGGGTCTTCGTTGCTGCGCTCTGGTTTTCTCTAGTTGCGGCGAGCGGGGGCTACGCTTCATTGCAGTGCACAGGCTTCTCATTGTTGCAGAGCACGGGCTCCAGGCACTCGGGCTTCAGTATTTGTGGCATTGGGTTCAGTAGTTGTGGCCTGCAGGCTCTAGAGCGCAGGCTCAGTAGGGGTGATGCACGGGCTTCGTTGCTCTGCAGCATGTGGGATCTTCCCAGATCAGGCATCAAACCCATGTCCCCTGCGTTGGCAGGTGGATTCTTAACCACTGTGCCAGCAGGGGAGCCCTGGTGTGGGTTTTTCACATGCTTTATTCTGAAGGATCCTCCCCGCCCCCGTCTTCCTGAATTTGTCAAGGAACTGGATCCTCTGACCTTCGACCCCCAGGTCAGCCCAGCAGCTCATACCTTCTTCCTGCCGGAGGGTCAAGGCTGTGGGACGGAGCCCAGGGGGCTGGTCAACAGCCTGGCTGAGAAGGGATCCGGGCCAGGAAGCAGGGCCCTGGTCCATGAACGACGTCTGCCGTGGGGGCAGAGGGGTCCTGGTGGTCCCTGGATTCCTCAGGAAGGAGCCTGGGCTTGGAGCTGGCAGACGGACGTCCCCACCCTGTCCTGCCCCCACTGTCCCCACCACGTAATCCTCTCAGCCGCCATGTCCTCGCCTGTGATGAGCTGTGTGCCTGCGATGTGGGACGCCCGCAGCAGAGCTGCTCTGCCCCCGTTGTCCTTGAGAGCTCAGACTCCACGTTCAAGATGGAGGAAAGCCTGGGCCCTCGGGACTCGGGTGGCTCCCTGGGAGGGCTGGGGCCGCAGAGGGGCTGGGCTGGGGCCGAGCTGGAGGCACCCTGGGACGGGGGGGGGCTCTGAGGCTGGGGACTGCCAGGCCGCACGTGGAAATGCTCCACGGGGCACTGATTGGCACAAGGCGCAGGTGACGGCCTGGACACCTGCTGTTCCCACCACGGCTGCGCTAGGAGGTCCATTCCATGACCTCGCCAGGCAGCCACTCACCCTTCAGCCTCGGGCGGCACGGCCCGCCCCACGTGAATCAGGGCTGCCCAGCCGGGTGGGGCCCCAGACGCGATGACCTAATGGCGTTGTGTCTAATTGCTCCTGCATGTCTGCTGTGCACGTAGGTGGGCCCAGCCCATGGCAGAGGGGTGGGGGCATTCCCAGGCTCCGCTGATGAGACCAGGAGGGTGGCCCCCAGGCCTGGAGTTCTCAACCTGGAGTTCCCGGCCACCCCTGCCTGCCTGACCTCCGAGAGGGCAGGGCCCACGTCCACTCACTCTGCATCCCAGGGCCTCGCCCCAGGCGTGGTCAGAGGTCAAGAAACCTTTGCTGGATGAACAAGGGGCCTGGTATAGCTGGGAGGGCGGGGCTGGGGCGGAGGGTGGACAGGAGGAAGGGGACCGTGGGGGACATGGGCTGCTCATTCATCTTCCCAGGGTCCTGACAGGTTTTCATCTTCAAGATCCCGGATGGAAGTCCGAATTCCTGAGAATTATCAGAAATTCCTGAAATCATGTGTTTGTCTGCATTTGCTCTATAACACTTTTTTTAATTAATTAATTAATTACTTTTATTTATTTATTGGCTGCCTTGGGTCTTCGCTGCTGCACACGGGCTTTCCTTAGTTGCCGTGAGCGGGGGCTACTCCTCGTTGTGGTGCGCGGGCTCCTCATTGCGGTGGCTTCTCTTGTTGCGGAGCACGGGCTCTAGGTGCGCAGGCTTCAGTAGTTGTGGCTCACAGGCTTAGTTGCTCCGCGGCATGTGGGATCTTCCCGGACCAGGGTCCGAACCCACGTCCCCTGCGTTGGCAGGCAGATTCTTAACCACTGCGCCACCAGGGACGTCCCTCTATAAAACTTTATTTCCACGTCTCTAACAATGATTGCTTGAAATGAGTGAATCATTTTTCTATGATAGGGTCGTGTTAAAAGTTTGGGGCTTTTCCGTTTTACTTTTTATTTTGGGGACCTTGCAATGTGGCTTGTGGGATCTTGGTTCCCCTACCAGGGATCATATGGGGCTCTTGGCAGTGAAAGCGCTGGGGAATTCCCTTTTCTGTTTCAAAATGATATAACAGTAAACGTATGGTGTGCTGTGATTTAAAACAGTTCCAGCCATGACTGGGTAGATTCCCTTTATTGTTCTTAAAATACTTGCAACACCTCTCTGACTCGCTTCATTGCTATGGGAACCTAAAAACTTCTGCTGAATCAGGAATGTCAAGTTCGGCAGCTCTCACGGGCACCTGCAGCCTGCAGCAAACACCCGGCCGTCCTAGGGCAGTGCTGGGAGGACGCGATGCTCGGCCGGCCAGCGGGGCCACCACCCGATGCTGACGACGGCCTCCCACGGGCACCGCTCCTCCGCACCTCTGGCGGGGCCTGAGCGCCGTGCAGGGCGTGGGTGCTGACTGGGGCGCGTTTTGGTGCAGGAATGAGTCAGCGCCGCAGGGCCGCCCGCCCGCATCTCACACCGTGACGGCAGCTCTGAGCCGCACTGCCGGGACCTCTCCCACACGCCCCGGCCCGGTTCCCGAACCGGCCACCCCGCCGTCAGCACTGCCGGCTCCGACGGGCGCCGGGGACGGCCCCGGCCGGCGGTGTCTTTCTGTCGATGAGTAAGTTCTCACTCTCCCGGGAGGATTAGAGTCCTTTTTCCTCTGGTACCGATTTCTCAGCTGACTTGTGAGATTCAGACACACAAATGTATTTCCTGAGAACTGCCTGGAAGGAAGTTCCACGGGGAAACAGGTCTCGATTGGGCTCAGGCACTGGCCGGCCTGGCCCGCGTCGGCGCGCGGGTCTCCAGGGCCGGCACCGCTGGAAGTGGCCGCGGGGACGGGGAGGCTGCAAAGGACCCCAGACCGGCCCTTCGTCTGGTCCCTCCCAGCCCAGGGGCTCACAGGGCTTCTCTCAGGGTCAGACAAGTGGGCGCTGAGACATCTATTTGGCACAGGGAGTAAAGGGGTTCTATTTAGATTTAATTTTTGTTAAAAAAATATTTAAAAATTTAGGCTTTATTGGTATTTCATAGGTAGGTCGACTTTTAAAAAAACAAATTTGGCTTTTTATTAGCACGTTAATTCTTAATTGAGGGGCAACACGTTAGCTCAGGTTTTGAAACTGTCAGCAAGGAACGCCGCCTGCTCCAAGCTTGAGGGGCCTCTTGAGGTGGAGGTTGTACAGACACATCACGGTGCACACACACGTTTTGTCCATCGCGGTGTCCAGTCCTAGAGATCTGAAGACCACTGGCCACACCAGGAGCAGCAGAGCCCTGTCTCCAGGCCCGGAAGGAGCCAGGCCTCTGCCCCTCAGGGCTTTGGGAGCGCCAGGGCTGGGGAGAGGCCGCCAGGGACCCCAGGCCCACGAGGCCCTGCCCGGCCTGGTCCTGGGGCCTCGGCGCCCTGCGGGCTGGTTCTGGCCAGGGCTGGTGTGCTGTCCCGGGGCGGGGGGGGCACCCACCGGTCCCCCCGAGGCAGGGGGCTCAGGCAGGGGTGACAGAGAAAATAACACGTTCACTAAAGACCTAGCTTCCCACAGAAGCTGTGAAAAGTAGGTTCACTTCCCTGAGACCCATCCTCAGATGCTCTGCTCTACAGACCGCCAGGGACAGGGGCCTCAAGGGCTGGTCCTGCCTCCGGGCGTCCCCGAGCTCCCCTCCAGCCCCCGACCCCGTCCGGGCAGCTTGTCCGTCCGGAGGCCCTGGGGGCCCACGCTGTCCTCCTTGTTTTTGTCAAGGGCCTTTTTAGGAGAAAGGGCTTTGTGTTTGTTGAGGCCTCCTCCCCTGGACATGCCCGCCTTGTAAGAGAACAGAAGGACAGCGCCTCACCCAGGTGACCGGACCTGGGACCCGCCTGAGGTCTCGCCCTCCTGCAGGCTCAGGGTCACGGGCGGGCCCTGCAGTCACGTCCGACCTTTGCACCCAGGGAGTCCTTATCGGTCACCAGGACTGGCACTGTCCAAGCACGGGGGAGAGACGGCCGGCCTGAAGCAAAGACAGCCAGTGCCCCTGCTCACGAAACGGGCAGAAACCCAAACCCCCAGGGCCTTGGCCCCTGACAGAATGACCAGGGGGTTTACATGCCACGTTGAAGTGAATCGCAGGCTTTCGTCAGGCAGCCACCTGGAGGGCACGCTGGGGAGCCAGGCCCACGGAGTGGCCGGTGCTGGGCGCCCGCCCCGTCCCCAGGTCACTGAGACACAGAGAGGAGGCCTGGCGCCCCGGCCACAGGAAGGCCCTGGACCACGCGGGAGGGAGGGAGCAGCCTTTGCTGCCGGCTTGTCCCACCCCGCCGAGGCCCACCGCCTGCAGGCCGCCCTCTGCGAACCTGGGGCCTCGGGGCCAGCCCCCTCCCGGCCCTGCTCTCTGGGCAGGAACCGCTCCTCCGGCTCCCGGACCTCCTCGGCCCCGGATGGTCCCTCTGTCTCCCCAGACGGTGGCGTCAGCGCCTCGGCTGAGCTTGTGACCGGCTGCAGCCTCCGGGCGGAGGAAGGCAGCCCCAGGCAGGGTTTCCTCCAGGGGCGCCCGGGGTGCTTCTCTGGAGAAGGTGCTGGGGGGCGGCCGGGAGTGCGGAGGGCTCGGGCGCTGGAGCCCTTCTGCCTGGAGGGAGTCAGGGCAGAGCGGCGGGCGGGTGCACCCCGGGCAGGGCCAGGGAGGCACGGGGCGCGTCGCCCGGCAGAGCTGGCCTGTGCGTCCAGGGCCGCCTGGCAGGGCTTCTGCCCCCGGCACTCGCCCCATCTCTGGGCTCCGTGCCTGCAGCCCTCACGGTCAGTCCTGTCCAGCTGAGGCCTCAAAGGCTCCCCGTGAAAATGCAGATGTGTTCCCGGAACAAAGGCGCGTGTCCAGGGCCCAACCGTCCCCTGGGACGCCTGCGGCCAGGAGGGCGGCCAGAGGGCAGGGGTCAGGAGCCCTGGCCCACCCGCCTGCCCCGCGTCCGGAGGTGGGCCCGGGGGAAGGTGCAGGAGGAAGGCCAGGTCTCGGGCCTCAGGGCCTCCCTGTGGGGGAGGGGCCTCACGGCACCAGGGCCTTGGCCCCCGGGAGCCTCGCCTGCCCGGGGAGGAGGGTGCTGAGAGGAGCTGTGGGTGTAACTGCAAGGCCGTCAGAGCTGCTGGGGACGGATGGGGCCTCCTGCTCTGGCATCGTTCCTGGGAGTGCGCCTCTCTCTTGCTTGGCGCCCAGGAGCAGCAGCCCTGAGCTGCATCCGCAGGGTCTGGGAGGGAGGCCTCTGACCCAGCGTGCGTGCAGGGGGCGAAGGAGGAGGGAGACGGCAGGGCCCGCCTTGGGTCGCGAGAGCCACACGCGGAAGAGTCTAAACAGAGTCCCGAAGTATTCAGCCTCAACCGGGGCGGGAATCCTGGCACCTGCTGCCGCATGGGTGAACCGTGAGGACACGATGCTCAGTGACAGGGGCCGGATGCAAAAGGAAAAATATTGTTTGGTTCCACTTCTATGTGGTCCCAGAGGCATCGGATGCCTAGAGACGGAAATTAGATGGTGGGGCCAGGGGACGGAGGAGGAGGATGGGGAGTCATGTTTAATGGGGACAGAGTTTCAACTTGGGAAGATGAGAAAATTCTGGAAACTCGAGAGATGGTGATGGTTGTGCACCAATGTGAATGTGTTTAATTCCCCTGAGCTGTGCGCTTGAAACTGATTACAGTGGAAAATCTTGTGACCAGCATTTTACTACAATTGAAAAAAGAGGGCTTCCCTGGTGCCGCAGTGGTTGAGAATCCGCCTGCCAATGCAGGGGACACGGGTTCGATCCCTGCTCCAGGAAGATCCCACATGCCGCGGAACAGCTAAGCCCGTGCACCGCTACTGCTAAGCCTGCGCTCTAGAGCCCGTGAGCCACGACTATTGAGCCTGTGAGCCACAACTGCTGAAGACCAAGCGCCTAGAGCCGGTGCTGTGCAACAAGAGAAGACGCCGCACTGGGAAGCCCGTGCGCCGCGATGAAGAGGAGCCCCCACTCGCCTCAACTAGAGAAAGCCCGTGTGCAGCAGCGAAGACCCAACACAGCCAATAAATTAAATAAATAAATAAATAAATAAATAAATAAATAAATAAATAAATAAATAAATAAATTTATTAAAAAAAGAAACAAAGAAAACAAAAAGTCCAAAAGTAAAGATAAAAGACAGATCTGCAGTCAAGGGCAGGTGAGAGCAGAAATGGGGTGGGGGCAGGAGATGGCACTGTGGAGAACCGGCCGCCAGCAGGTCTGGGCGCCTCGCCAGCCGGCCTTCCGCGAGGGGCAGAGGTCCTCCCTGCAGGTGCCGCCTGCCTGAGGTCCGAGTGGCCCCGACACATAAGAAACAGGACAGTGATTGCCTTTGGGGTGGAGGCCTCATTCGTGCTGTTTGAATGTTTACTTTGGGCTTATGTTAATGTCACAATTTAAAACATTAGTTTTAAAGGGACTTAAAGCAAAGATATAACTAACCTTAAAGGTTAAGATGCTGGGACCCCCCTGGGGGTCCAGCGGTTGACTTCACCTTCCACTGCAGGGGGTGCGGGTTCCAGCCCTGGTCAGGGAGCTAAGATCCCCCATGCCTCGCGGCCAAAAAAAAATAAAATAAAATAAAAGTGAATAAAACAGAGGCAGTATTGTAACAAATTCAATAAACACTTTAAAAATGGTCCACATCAGAAAAAAGAAAAGGTTAAGATGTTCCCATTGCCGAAGAGCGCTGTGAGCCATGGTGCGCGCAGAGTGTGTGTGAGTGTGAGTGTGTGCGTAGGAATGGAGTGTGTACACGTGTGCACCGTGTGCGTCTGTGTGTGCATGTGTGTGTGAGTGTGTGTAGGAATGGAGTGTGTACACGTGTGCACAGTGTGCGTGTGTCTGTGTGTGCGTGTGTCTGTGTGTGTGTGTGTGTGGAGGAATGGAGTGTGTGCACGTGTGCACAGTGTGTGTGTGTGTACCTGTGGTCCCACGGTGCCACTGGCCCACACCTGGCCTGGAGGAAAACCGTCCACAGGGCACTGGGGGCTCACATGCCTGTGAGCCGGGCACACTGCCCCTCGCCTGGAGGCACTTGGGCCCAGAGCCCCGAGCATCCACGTCCGACTGCAGAAGGGTGGGCCTCGGCAGGAAGGGCTGCGGGCCGTGGTCAGGGCAGCGGACACCTCCTGTAGCGCGGGCCCAGGTAAGCGCGGAGGGCGGCGGGCTGGGGTCCCCGGGCTCAGCCTGGGGGCCGCAGGGCGGGGCTGCCAGGCAGCTAATCCCAGGCCAGGCCCCAGAAAGCCCCGGGCCTGCGTTGGCCTGTGGCCCAGGTCCCTGTGGGCGAGAGGGTCAGCGTCCCCAGGGTGTGGCTCTGCCTACCATCAGCAGGTGGAACGGAAGGAGGGCCGTCTCCTGGAGGCTCCCAGAGACGCGTATCTTATCAGGACTCGGTGTTGGCCCTGCCTGGGGCTGCGTTACCCCAGGAGCCCTGGCCCCGGGGCACAGCGGGCCCTGACCTCCACTGGAGCACAGGAACCTTCTGGAAATGTTCCTATCCGCGGTGGCGCTGGGGCCCAGGTGAGCACTGTACCTGGGCTCTGAGGGCGGGAGAGGCCGTCGCACCAGCTGGACCTGCATCCTCACTGCCCTGCGTGCCCTGTATTTCTGTGGTCGCAGAGATAACAGGCGTCCCTTTCGGGAGGGATATCTCATCCCGCTCCAGGGAACGTCCAGGGGCCCTTCTGTTGGGACGCGCCTCTCCAGGTCTGCAGACAATTAGGCTCAAAAGGTGAAAATGTCAACGTTGCAAAGATGAGTCATTGGTCACAATGTGAGGATCCAACTCAGTCGTCAACTTAAACATGGTCTCCCTGGTTGGCTGCCCGGTTGCTGCAGGACATCGCCCTCTGCCCCGTCCACGCATCCAGGTGTCCCCTGGTCACCTAGCCGCTGGACGGCCGCCTCCGGGCCCCCCGGGTGTGTGCGGCCCCGTACCGGCCGTGCGGTGCAGGTCAGACCAAGCCCCTGGCCCACAAGCAGATAGCACGGTGGGAAAGGCAGACCCTGAGCGCGCGGTCCCGCAGACGGGGTTTTCATCAGAGCTCCGCACGTGCCGTGACGGCAACCCCCGGGTCTCAGCTTGTGAGGATGGACGCCGCTGTACGGGCGCGGCGCAGCAAAGCCAGTCTTCTGACGCCGGGCTGTGGGGAAGGAAAGGACAGCGTTTACTGCAGGCGCCAAGCAGGGGGTCCGGGCAGCTCGCGCTCAGAAGACCCAAACTGTCCGGGAAGGGCTTTTAAAGGCCACAGTTGGGGTGCCGGTTGTGGCTCGCGCACTTTCTTCTGGTGGGTCGGCGGTGAGGTAACAGGGTGCTGTTTCAGGAATCTGCCACTGGCCTTCCGGGGTCTAGTGCTTGTGGTCAGCGTGTGGTCACCACCACCTCTCACCTGTTTCTGCGGAGCAACTCAAGGATACGCCTCAGACCGTCATGTATGTTCCGCGAGGAGGAGCTCGGGCGCCGTGTTGTGGCAGAATTATCCCCATTCTCTCCTTGCTAGAATGCTCTACTGTTGCAGCTGCGTTCCCTCGCCTCCGCAGTTAGTAACCCCTCAATCTGCTCTTTGGAGCTCAGGGAAAGCACAGGGGACTGAAGCCTTTTCCTACAGCAGCAAATGGGGGACACAGAAGGGCTCTTGTGCCTGGGAGGGCCCCGCAGGTCCTGCTCAGTGTCAATCCCCCTTTCTTTTCTTTTCCTTTTTTTAAAAAAATTTTATTTATTTATTTATTTATTTATTTATTTATTTATTTATTTATTTATTTATGTATTGGCTGTGTTGGGTCTTTGTTGCTGCACACAGGCTCTTTCTAGTTGTGGTGAGCGGGGGCTACTCTTCCTTGTGGTGCACGGGCTCCTTGTTGTGGTGGCTTCTCTTGTTGTGCAGCATGGCCTCTAGGCACGTGGGCTTCAGTAGTTGCAGCACACAGTCTTAGTAGTTGTGGCTCATGGGCTCTAGAGCACAGGCTCAGTAGTTGTGGTGTGCGGGCTTAGTTGCTCTGCGGCATGTGGGATCTTCCCGGACCAGGGCTCAAACCTGTGTCCCCTGCATTGGCAGGCGGATTCTTAACCACTTCACCACCAGGGAAGTCCCCCCTTTTCTTTTTCTTTTGTTTTGTTTCTTGTTTTTTTGGCCACACCGCATGCCATGTGGGATCTTAGTTCCCTGACCAGGGATTGAACCCGTGCCCCCTGCCTTGGAAGCTGGGAGGCTTAACCACTGGACCACCAGGGAAGTCCAATCCCCCTTTTCTTTGATACTCCTCAATCCTGATGGATCAGGGGCAGGACAAGAAAGGGAAGATAGTTTGGAGAGAAACTCAGTTTTTGGGGGACCTGGTTTCATAGCCTGTAGAAGAGCTAATAATTTGGGCTGAACTCAGAAATGAGGAGCCGGCCAGGGTGTGGGAGGAGGGGCCACGGGGGGAGGAGGGGTCCAGGCTGAGGGGGCAGCCCTAGGCGAGCGCGGGAGAGCCCCGGTGGGTGAGCAGGGACCCGGCTTCCCGGGAGCCCTGCAGGCAGAATGGAGTCTGGGGCATCGGGTCCTGACCTGCGGGGACCCCGCCCTCCCTGGGCGCAGCCGCCACGCAGGGGAGAGCCGGGGTCCCACGGGGAGGCCTGCGACCCGCCCCAGCCAGCCAGCCGGCCGCAGGAGACCCTTCAACCTCGGCTGTAAACCAGCTGATCGCCCGGGGCCTGCGAAGGACGTGTGCACTCACCGCATCCCTTTGATGTCCAAAGGATCCCTGGAGGTGGCCGCCTCCGTGGCGCCTGTCCACCGCTGCGCCCACAGCCCCGCCACAGCCGGGCTCGGCCACGTCCTGACGAAGGCCCGTGAGCTGAGCTGAGCAGAGGCGAGGCGGGTGCGCGGGGCGGGTGCGCGGGGCGGGCGTTCCTCTGCGTTCACAGCAGAGCGCAAGGGGGCAGGGCGGAGAGTCAATGGGGTTGACGAGCGCGAGGGACGGGCCCACAGCCGTGACCTCACGCCCCCCCCATGCTGTCCCTCTAGTCCCTCTCACCTGCGTCTCCTCACCTGGGTGCACGAGAGGGTCCACCATTCCCTTTGGGTTCTCCCTGAGGGAGGAGACTAGTGACCCTTGGGAGAGCCATCGGTGACCGAATCTGTGGGCACCATGTCTCCATCTCCCTGGTGGCAAGCTTGGAATTCCCCAGAGATGCCAGGGGAATTCTTCAGAGAACCCCGAAAGCGAAAGCATCTTCCAGCAGCAGACGCACCCGCCGCCTGCCGGAGGATGTGGTGGTTGTGCCCGGGCGGGGGGTCCTTCTCCCCGGTCAGGCTCCCAGAGGGGAGAAGCTCCCTTACTGTGTGATGTGTGCGTTGTCCCGGTGTGTTGGGGTCCCTGCTGGCACCCCTGGGTCACCTCCCCGCAAGCGAAGGCCACCTGCGTTCTGCGCCGGCTCACCCCTCGGGCCGCGGGCCCCTGGAACACTGTTGCGTCATCCTGCTAAGGCGTTTACAGGGTGACCGATTGCTAAAGGGAAAACCAGGCCACTTGTTCTCAAGCCCAGGGCGCCTGGCCTAACTGCAGCCTCCACCTCCCCCGGGACACAATCTTAATCAACCAGCCCGGAACTTTCTGCAGTACCGCGAGGCCATCTTTCCTGGGCATCCCCTCCACCCCCTACCCCCAAGAAGAAGCACGATAGACCCTCGCCTTCCTCCCATACGTGATGCCTGGCCCGGAACTCTCCTGCTTTCTTTCCCTCACAGCCCCTTGCCCCGCCCTCCTCCTGCCTAAGAAAAGGTTCCATGTCTCACGGCCTTGGAGGCCCTGCTGGTCACTAGAGGGGACAACTGCCCATCCATAAATCGCTTCACAAAGCCAATCAGATCTTCGGGTTTCCTGGGCTGAGACTGGTTTTTCAACAATATTTACCTTTGAAGTTGAGCGCACCCGGCGGGCCTGGCTCATCCGTGATCTGAGCACAGGAAGCACGTGTGACATCAAAACCAGACGGGCCCCTCCAGTGGCGGCAATTCTGATTTGGTTACTTGTTGCAAGAGGGAAATCCCGGAGCACTCACAGCGGCTCTGTCTCCTTAGTCAGAGCCGCACTCACGGCTCGTCTCTTGTGTTTCCGGGAGCCGTGCCTTTCATCCACCTCCGCGTCTGCTGTGTGCGCGTGTCCCAGGCCTGCGGTCCAGCAGGAGGGGCCCCCAACCCGCGAGCCGCAGCTTCGGGAGGGGAAACAGGCCATCGTTCCCAGGTGTTGGTTGGTGGGGGGTTGAACTGTGTCCTCCCCAGAAAGAGATGTTGAGTCCCGGGGCTTTGTTTGAAAATAAGGTCTTTGCAGATGTGATCAAGATGAGGCCTTACTGGATCCTGGAGGGTGGCGGTGCGATCCAATAACAGGTGGCCTCATAAGGAGGGGAACTCTTAGACCCTGAGACACTCAAGGAGGAGACGGTGTGAGAGGCAGAGACGCGCGTGATGTGTCTCCCAGCCAGGGCTCGCTGGCCACCGCCAGAAACGAGAGGACGGGCAGGGGCCACGTCCTCCTTCTTTTAGATTCCTGGACCCAGTTCCAACCTGTGTGTGTGTGTGTGTGTGTGTGTGTGTGTGTGTGTGTGTGTGTGTGTGTGTGTGTGTGTGTGTGTGTGTGTGTGCACGGGATGTCTGAGAACCCGGCTCAGTGTGGAGACAGAGTCACACCCTACAGGGGAAGGGCTCAGCCCCACGCGACCAGCCTCCACGTCAGACGCCAGTTCAAGTTCAGGTTGTCACCTGTGCTGCTGACCGAATGGCTATATGTGTATTTTTTTTATCATTTTTATGGGAGTACAGTTGATTTACAAAGTTGTGTTGGTTTCTGCTGCACAGCAAAGGGAATCAGTTGTAGACACACATGGATCCACTCTTCTTTAGACTCTTCCCGTATCGGAGTGGAGCGCCCCGTGCTATGCAGCAGGTCCTTATTAGTTATCTAGTTTATATAGAGTGGTGTGTGTGTGTCCGTCCCAGTCTCCCAAGTCATCCCTCCCCCCTCCTGACCCCCCGGTAACCATAAGTGTGCTTTTTACCTCTGTGACTCTGTTTCTGTTTTGTAAATACGTTCATTTGTACCTTTTTTTTTTTAGATTCCACATACAAGCAATATCATGTGATGTTTGTCTTTCTCTGCCTCACTTACTCCACTCAGCATGACAACCTCCAGGTGCGTCCACGTTGCTGGCAACGGCGTTATTTCGTTCCTCCTTATGGCTGAGTAATATCCACCGTCTGTATGCACCACACCCTCTCTCTCCTCTGTCGACGGACGTTCGGGTGGCTCCCACGGCCTGGCCGTGGTGAGCAGTGCTGCGGTGAGCACTGGGGTACGTGTAGCTTCTGGATCATGGGTTTCTCCGGACCTATGCCCAGGAGTGGGATTGCTGGGTCATTTTTAACTCTATTTTTTTTTTTCAAGGAACCTCCATACTGTTCTCCACAGTGGTTGTCCAACTGGCTGTAAATCAGAGGTCCCCCCAGGGCCCTCCTTGGGTTCAATGCATTTGCTAGAGAGGCGCACGGAAGTGAGGAAGACTGCTCGATTTCCAACTTGTAAAAGGAGAGAGTCAGAGGAAGACACCCCCAGGCGAGGCGCGGGCGCGGGGCTGGGAGCTTCCTGCCACCCAGAGGCACTGCCCCCAGCCTCCCCCTGCTCGCCCAGCCGGACGCCCGAGCCCGGTCCTCTGGGGTTTCTGTGGAGACGGCGCCGCACAGGCTGGTGGGTGGATCCTTGGCCGCTGGCGAAGGAGTCTCCCCGCAGCCCCTCCCCCTCGGCTCAGGTGGGGCGTGGGCCGGAGGAAAGTTCCAACCCTCTAAACACGGAGTTGGTTCTCCTGGCAACCAGCCCTCGCCCTTGGGTGGGGTCCAAAAGTCACCTTCCCTGAAGCGTTTTCCAGTCCTGAGGACAAGACACAAGTACGATCCCGTCCTTCTCCTTGCTCAGGGGCTCCCGAGGGTTTGGGGGGCCGTGGACGGGTCAGGATGGCCCGTCCACCCACTCAGCCGTGTCCCTGGAGAGCCACTCAAGTGCTGTGGGGTCCGCGGTTCCTTTCTTTTTACTGCCGGGCGGTGTCCGTGGCTGGTGTACCCGTCACCAGCCGAGGGGCTGATCCCAGCGTGCTGTGTTTGTTTCTGAGGAGTCAAGGTGCCGCGAGCATTTGTGTACAGGTCTCCCTGTGAACAGTCCGCCCTCCTCTCAAACAGAGGCCAGGACCCTCTGGTTTTGTGATTCTCTGAGTGCATCAGTGTGTGATGAGCGTTTATTGGTGACAAGTTGTTAGTGCTGTGTCAGCCACGCCTGCTGCGCGGGACCTGCCGTTCTTGGCTTCCTCGCTTTTACCGCCCGGCCTGGGCATCGCGGGCACGGACCCCCTGCGCCTGCCCGAGGCGGTGCTGGCCGGGGGCGCGTGGGAGCTGCGGAGGGCAGGACACGGGCAGAACTGAGTGGGAAGGCGGAGGAAGGCCGGGCAGGATCTCCCTGGTAGAGTCCTCAGCAGAACAGCTAGAATCTCACTCATTCATTCCTGTGACACGTGTCACTTCGAGCCCCCTGAGCGCAGGCCTCTGAGCGCCACCTGCAGAGAATGAGAGCGCGGCCACATCAGGACCCTGAGCTGCCTCCCAGCTCCCCGGGTCCCCGTACAAGGACCGACGCAGGTACAGGGACCGCGACAGGTCAGGCTGCGTCCCCGTCACTCAAGTTCCTTCCCCTGGGCGCTCCTCTGACTGCACTCGCTTCCTGTCATCCTGGTGGGTCCTTCAGACGCTGAAACTCCATCATTCGGGGGCATCGCCGGCCGCCCAGTGGTCAGGGCCCCACACGTCCACTGCAGGGGCCAGGGCTTTGCTCCCTGGGCGGGGAACGAAGATCCCAAGGCCAAAAAAACAAAACACAACTCCGCGATCCTGCCTCTGGTCGGGGGACAGTGACTACAGCCCTGGGACCAAAGGCAGTCAGACAGTTTTTGCATGGCCCTGGAGCCAGGAACAATTTTTATATTTTTTATAAAGGGTTGCAAAAATCAAGCAAGGAAGAATAGACAACAGAGACCACGTGTGGGCCCAAAAGGTCTAAAATACTATGCGGCTCTTCACGGAGGGTTCTCTGTGGGACCCTGCCTCCTGCTCGTAGGGGGCAGTTACAGGGTCACTGGGACGTGGAGATAAGGGTGTCCTCTTAAACCTGTGGGTGAAGACAGGATGGATACAGCGGTAAGGGGCGGTCTGCAATTACCTGATGTGGGAAACACCCACGTCCAACGAAGTTAGAACAGAACAGAGAGGTGAGTGTCCGAAGACAAACATTGAACAGGTTTGGGTGTTGCGTTGGGGAGCCAGCAAAATCATAGGACAAACATTAAAAAATCAAACCAGTCAGCGGTGCGGATCCCTGGTAATTTGAAAACAACAGAGCTCCATGTGCTGCAGTAGAACACCAGTCATGGGAATTCAGCAGACAACGTAAGAGCTGAAAGCACCGCTTCTCTGCTGAGCGCGCCGGCGCTGCTGGAACAGTACCGCACGCCAGGCCGTGTAAGCCACCGAGGTCGACTGTCTCACGCTTCCGGAGGCCAGAACCCCAGATCCAGAGGTCAGCAGGGCTGGTTCCAATGCAGGCTTGAAGGGAGGCTCTGTCCCTCTCTCCTCGGCATGTGTAATGGCCGTCTCCTCCCTGTGTCCTCACATCAGCCTCCCTCTGTGTCTGTGTTCAAACCTCCCCTTTGTACAAGGACTCCAGCCGTGTTGGGTTCGGGTCACCCTCTTGACCTAAGGACCCAAAGGTCTCATCTGCACCTGATCACCCTGTGAAGACCCGTCTCCAAGTACCGTCACCTGCGAGGTGCTGGGGTTAGGGCTCCAACACGTGACACAGTTTGGGCACACAGTTCAGCCCCTAACACAGCCTCAGTGGAAACGCTCGAGTCTTTACCTTTGAGGAAAAGTGAGGTGATCTTGGAGGCAGCCAGGAAGGGGGAAGTTAGAGGCCGCAAGCTTGGTCGGCGCTGACCCGGCCTCGTCGGAGGAGGCGGTGTTGCCAGGTCCCTGCAGAAGGAGGTGGGCTCCGTGTGGGGGCAGGGACACCGCACCAGCCTCTCCACGGCCCGGAGAGAAAACCACCGTCCTGGAGACCAAACACACTCAAGGACAGCAACCCACGAGAGCACGCACCTCTGTCTGCTCAGGGCTGAGCTCACCCAGCAACGGCCGGTGGTGACGAAGATGGGTTCTGGGAAGCCTGGTGCCCGGAAGTGGGCAGCTCTGACCCTGGGGGGGGTGTTCTGGCCGCTCTGGTTACAGGCGAGCCTCCTGAGTGGTTTTCCAGATGCGTCTGCTTGGGCCTTTGTTTCCTCGTGTTGACTTTGATTTTTATTTCTCGTTTTTAATCCATTTCCTATAAGACAGAAAGGCATGTTCACTATGAACAGTGGACGGCCTTCCGAGTCAGGCCAGAGCCCTGCCCCACCGCACGCGCTCCCGTGTTCAGTGCTCCGGCCGCGAGCCCTTGGGGTCACTCGGAGTTCGCTGCTCCGATCATGTCAGCACGTACATGACACGTGTGACTTTGCCCTCTCGTGCAGATGCACCGGAGGAGCACGTTCCTATTAGCGGAGCTGGCGGGGCGAAGCTTAGGTACATTTTCCCCGAGTGCTGCCTGTGTAATGCGGCTCACCCTGCCCGTGCTACCGGCTCTGATACACGCAGGTGCTGCTGTGTCGAAGGAGACCCAGTTGGCTTAAAAGGGAGCGAGCGATTCCTTTGATGGGAATCGACCAGAATAGGCAAACACACAGAGACAGAGAGTCAAGGGATGGTTTCCGGGTCGAGAGTGATGCCGGTGTCCTGGGACTGGCGACGGAGATGGTCTTGCAGCTCAGTGGATATGCGAAAACTAGGGATTGTCCGTGTTAACAGGGTGAATTTTATGCCATGTGGATTGTGTCTCTATGAGAAAACTAAACTGAACTTGAAAAGGGAATGTGTATTTGGCGTCTGGATGCTGGCCCCCTCCCCTAGGAAAGCTGCAGGGCTCCGCCCTCCCCGAGGGCTCCGCTGTGTGGTCCCCAAGCACTCGGAGACCAGGTGTCTGCCGATTTCCCCGCCACTGCCAGACTCCTCAGTGACACTGTCTTGCTTTCTTTCAATGGTGGTGGCTCTGATCACAAGGGGAGGTTTGCTTCTATGTTTACTGGTCACTTGGCTTTTGTTTCTGTGACTCACTAGGCTCCTGTGACTGGGGCCCAGGCGGGGAGCTTGGCGGAGGCTGACTCGGGATCCAGGCTGGTTTGCACAGCCCGGGGCCAGGGCTCTGCCCCGGCCACCCCTCCCCAGGCGCTGCTCCCCACAGGCCCCATCAGACAGCCCTCCCCTGCACCCCACCTGCCGCAGAATCTGTCCGCCTCCAGTTCACCCCGTGGCTGGAATCCAGCTTGTGCTCTGCTGCTGTCCTGCGATGCCCCAGGTCCTGGAAGACGAGATTGCCATGGCATTTGCTGGTTTAAGGATTTCCTTGCCCCCAACGTTGCTCTAGAACACGCTTGAGTATCTTTGAGCCATTCCATACAAGGATAGACTTAATTTTTTTTAATGCTTTTCTAGACATTTTAATTAATTAATAGATTTATTTATTTATTGGCTGTGTTGGGTCTTTGTTGCTGTGCGCAGGCTTTCTCTAGTTGCAGCGAGCGGGGGCTTCTCTTCGTTGTAGTGCACGGGCTCTAGGCACATGGGCTTCAGTCGTTGTGGCACGCGGGCTCAGCAGTTGTGGCTCACGGGCTCAGTTGCTCCGAGGCATGTGGGATCTTCCCGGCCTAGAGATCAAACCTGTGTCCCCTGCATTGGCAGGCGGATTCTTCACCACTGCGCCACCAGGGACGTCCTAAGGACAGATTTTTAAAAAAAGAACCTCAGACGCTCACAGAATTCCGAGTTATGCTTCGTCATGATTTGTAAAAAATAGAAATCATTTCAATTATGAAATTTCTAGAAAAATTTTAACAACTGGTAATCTGGAGTTTTGCAGGGGCAAGGGAAGAGAGAGGAAGAGGGTTTGGTTGAGGAGTGGGTGTCTGCATCCTTCTCTCGGTCCTGGGAGTTTACAGGAGGGGCCTTGATACCTGCCTCTGGGGGCAGCCAGAGGGAAGGCTGCCCTCAGGGCAGAGCTGACCACAGCCGTCACCTCCACTGAGCTCCTGGCCCTGGGCAGAAGAGGGTCTGAGCAGGTCCGCAGCCCCCAGGCGGCCCCCGCCTCCGCCCCATTCCCTGGAGCTGGACCCTCAGTCCCGGCCCCTGACACTGCCTCCCCCTGGCTTTCTTCCGCATCCAGGTGTGATGGGGCGGAACCCTGAGACACCGCTGGGAGCCAGGTGCCCACGGTGCCTACCCGACCCTTGGTGAGAGGCAGGCGGCTCCACTGGAGGAAGCCGCGTCAGGGCCGCTCTGGTGAACCTTCATAAATGGGGCAAAAACTCCACCGCCGATGGACGTCCCTGGTGGTCCAGGGGCTGAGACGCTGCGCTTCCAATGCAGGGGATGCGGGTTCTGTCCCTGGTGGGGGAACGAGGGTCCCACATGCCATGCAAAGTGGCCAAAAATAAATAAATACATAAAATGCCACTGCTGAGATCCTGAATCCGTGGGCTCAGACGGATGCACCGCAGCTCCAGCGAGACAAAGGGGAGAGTCCTTACCTTGTTCAGGCAGCTCTGCATCTATCTGTGTCTCGCGGCTTTGACACACTCCAGACATGCCGGGCCACCTATTACCACATTCAAGTCTCTGCAGGGGTTAAAATATAGAAACTGAAAGGTAATCTTCCTACTGGGTGGTCTAGGCATGAATAGCTCCCCCTAAAGACGTTGCCAGTACACTCCTTGGGTGAACCTTCCATCATGAACTGCACTTTTGCGTTAACGAAGATGCTAGGTGTACGTTCTTCTAGGGTAGGGCTTGTGGTTTTTCTTGTTGGTTTCTCAGCTCTTTTCTGGGTATGATTTTAGACTGATGTTTATGACTATAAAATCGGACCCCAGCCCATGAGTTCAAGTTGATCTTGTAGGGGAGGGAACAAACTTTTTCCTCTATTCTCTTATGTTCTGTCCACGAGGCACTGCAAATTAAACGGACAAAAGCCAGGTTAACGGGGGCGGGGGAACCAGAGTTTATTTCCACGTGCCACGTACTTTGACACGGGAGAACTCAGTGAGGAGCCATTCAAAGGGGTGGTTAGAACTGGGAGCTTACGTACCATGTTAACATGTGAAGCGGGAGGGGAAGGCACTTGTGGGAAAACAAATGACTTTTTGCAAAGATAAATGGTTTTCAGGAGAACAAACAGGAGACAAAGTTTGTAATCTTTGTCTACACAGGTGTGAGCCGTCTTCCCATCTCCTTCAAGGCCATACAACTCCCCTGGGAAGGGATTTGGGTGGGTTTTCTTCTCCCTCCTGGGAGTGGGTCAGCGCAGAAGAGAAATCTCTGGTAGCCTTATTTCCCAGCGGTCACTGCTTTTAGCCATATAAGGAAAGCTCCAAGAGGGCCTTTTCTCCCTTCCCCTGTTGAATCTCAAACGTCTTCAGCTTAAGACAATCTTCCAACCGAAGCGGCCTCTTTTGGCGGCGCACGGTGTCATCCCCTTTGATCTCTGTCTAGATCCTAACAAACTCGGGGCCTGACCAGCCTACTGACTCACCTCCGCGGAGCTTATCTTAGATCACAGTTAGTCACGCTACAAAGCACTTCAAGCAGTGGTTCTCAAAGTGGGGTTCCTGGGCCAGCCATATCTGGGAAACTCGCCAGAAATGTACATTCTCAGGCCCCACCCCAGGGCTGCTGGATCAGAAACTCTGGGGATGGGGCCCAGAAGTCCGTGTTTTCACAACTCTCCAGGTATTTCCAGTTGACACTAAAATTTGAGAACCGCTGACAGAATTTGGGAGAAATGCCTGGTACCTGAGGCTAAGAAAATATTATTTTCAAGAGTGAAATAATCATAATACCAACAATAAAAATAACTATTATTATGCCAGTTGATGTGATGAAGATGCATTTTTAACCTATCAGACTGCCAGAGATGGAGATAAACAAAGTTGTATGTGGCTAAGGGTGTGAGGAAATAGGCTTTTTCAGGCGTTGTTTTGTAGGAGTGTGAATTAGAACCACTTTCAGGGAAGGCAATCTGACAGTATGTATTAAAATACAAAATGTATCTATTTTTCCTCCCAGCACGTCTATTTTAGGATATCACCCTTAGGAGACAGTGAAAGATAATTTTTAAAAAGAAGATGTGATCATGACTCGTGTAGATATAAAATGAACTTGTGCCACGATTTCCCCTAACTCACTAATTAAGATGTTCCAGCGGGTTCAAAAGAAAGTTCCAGGAGCCACACGTCACGAAAGAAGGAGCTTGGAAATGAATTTGCTCACAGAGGGAGGGCAGGTTTATTCCCAAGACGACAGCCATCAGCTCCCATGGGCATAGCTAATTTGCATTTCTATGGACACAAACCCTTTGTGTTCTTCGCTTTCTACAATTACAGAGTCGTGAAAAAAATCTCAAAGACAATGAAAGGCTTAAATAAGGGATGGGCGAGCTACACAGCACCCTCTGTGTGGTCCTTGCACTGAATTACCTTTCAAATGAGGGAGAATTGGGAATTCCAAAGCCTATTTGGTCCCGAGAGTTTCCCAGAAGGGCTTGTGGACCCACCAGTGCGTATCTTGTCTAGCAGGTGTGGGACGGCCGGCGCTAAGTGGCCCCAAGCGCCCTGGCCCGAGCGCTCAGCCCTGACGGGTTGGGCTGGATGCTGACTCCGTGAGACGCTGCACTGGGTTGAACAAAGTCTCCCGGTACCCATGCCCACCCAGAGCCTCAGCATGGGACCTTACTTGGCAAAGGTTCTTTGCAGATGTAGTTAGTTAAGGTGACGTCGCACGGGATCGGGGGGCCCTGAGTCCCGTGGCGAGTGCTGTAAAGAAACACGCTCGTGGGGCTTCCTAGGTGGCGCCGTGGTTAAGAATCCGCCCGCCAATGCAGGGGACACAGGTTCGATCCCTGCTCCAGGAAGATCCCACATGCCACGGAGCAACGAAGCCCGCGTGCCCAAAAAAAAAAAAAAGAAACACGCTCGTTTACGTTCGCGTCACGCCACGGGCCCCTCTCGTCGCCACAGCTCAGCACACTGCTGGTCTCCACATTTGTGGGGGGCTTGCACCAGCCACCCAGTGACCCCAGCAGGGTGTCCTACGACCGCCCTCAAGCCTGGCCCCGCCCCACAGGTGCCAGCTCAAGCCCCAGCTCTCCCCTGTGCGTCTGACCAACCAGCTGTGCGTCGGAGGGTCCCAAGACCCCCTGCTCCAGCTCAGCGATGAGCGAGAGCAGCTCACAGGATGCTGGAAACCAGTTAACGTACTAGACTACCTGTTTCCCGTAAAGGCGGCACGTCAGGAACAGCCAGATGCAACAGGCCAGGTCTGGGGAGGGGCGCCGCACTCCCGGCTCTCTCGGGGGCGCCCCACCCTCCTAGAGCCTCCGCGTGTTCACCGGCCCGGAGGCTCTCGGAATCCCTCCAGTTAGTGGTTTCGCGCGCGCGTGTGTGTGTGTGTGTGTGTGTGTGTGTGTGTGTGTGTGTGTGTGTGTGTAGGCATCGCTGTACAGGCTTGAGGGGCTCAATGACTGGCCACTAGCAACGAGCTAACCCTCCAGCCCCTTTCCTCTCCCCGGAGGCCAGGGGGTGGGGCTGAGGGTTCCAACCCCCTGATCACGGTGGGTTCCCTGGCTATTCCAAAAGTCACCCCATTCTCACCAGCCCCGGTGTGGCTGAAAGGGGCTTGTTATGAATATGAAAGGACACCCTTATCCACTTATTACTTAGGAGATTCCAGGGGTCTCAGGAGGTCTGTGTCACAAATGGAGGAAGACTGTGTATCTCTTTATCATAAATCACAGCATCACAGCTGTCCTTAGCAGGCCCCGTGCAGACACACAGACACACGGACCGAAGAAGGAGTAACAAGATTGCCGGCAGCCCCCAGGTGCTGGGAGAGCCGTGTGGATGGCCTGCCTCAGTCCCACAGAAGGAAACAGCCCTGATTTCAGACATCCGGCCTCCAGGACAGTGTGAGCGTACAGCTCTGCGGCTTCAGGCCAACCAGTTTGTGCTAATTTGTTACATAGCTCCAGGAAACTGGTACCAGACCCACGATGTGGGTTGAACAGGAGAGCATGTTAGCGGCCACCACGGGGTGACGGGCCACCGTGTCAAACTGTCTCCGAAGGGATCCAGAATGTACACACCCCTGTGAAGACGTTTTATAATGCGTTTGTTTCTCCTGAACTGCCCTTATCTTCCTGAAAGCAGAGCCTCCCCAAAGAATTCCACTGTCATAAATCCCCTCCCCAGAGTTCTGTCACCAGGGAAGGTGGACTCACACCCAGCAGAGAGAAGTCAGAAGGCGAGGCGCTAGGATAAGGGCTGTTTGTCTTCCAAAAAGGCTTTTCTTTTCTCATAGTGGCCTTTGCCTCCCCCCTTCTGTTATTAAGATAGTAAATAAGGCCCAAATTCTCTCTCCCAAGTCACATTATTCTGTGACCTCTCCTGTAGGTACTCAGACAAATAAAAATCTATCTTTGCTCTTGCTAATTTATCTTTTGTCGCTTTAATTCACAGGGGTCTGATGACCGAACCGAAGAGGGTAGAGGAAAAGTTTTTCTTCCCTGACATATTTATGTATTTGCTTGATAAGCACCAGAGCAGGAGGAGTGTTCCCAGAGATGCTGATGGTGGTTTTGTCGGTATAAAGAGTGATAAGGTGATAACTGCCTTCCTCTTTGCCATCCTCTCTGCATTCTCGGGTATTGTCTGAATTTTAAAGATTAACTGTCAGAAAGGAAGGGACACTGGTTCTTAGAGATGAGATATCGCCTGAGGTCTGCAGACGTTTCAGTGCAGGGTCCAGAGTCAGGCCTGGCAAGCGGGAGGGCTGAGTTAGGAGAGTCAGACCAAGTGGGTCAGTGACCTTATGTGTTTCATGACTTGCTGTAAAGCATGTATTGTTTAAAGTTTTTGTTGCGCTTTTGTGAATCATACTTAAATCTTAGTCACTTTATTAGATGGGACCAAATGGAATTGCCAACCTTTAGCAGGCTTTGATTTATAAAATGGTAAATTTATTTGACAGATTTTGACCAACGTTTGGCAGTTTTTGACCTAACATCAATTTCACACGGTTTAACCTGCCTCACTTGGATGAAAATCTCGGGTCTGTTTACGTCAGGTGGCGGGCCCTGTGTGTAAACTGGAGGACAGGACGGGTACCCCCTACGGTGCTGGCTGTCTTGGTGGAAAGCGTCCCTGACCTTGCCCCTGTGTGGGACTGAACAGGTTTGAGACCAGAAAACCAAGAAATTGATGCATTTGTGCTTCCTGTTCTGGATAAAATTCCCTCTGCCTGGCCCATCTGACACACAAAGGAAACTCTCAAAACTTGGTCCCAGCCCGTGACCAGGGACAGGGCAACAACTGTAGGTCAGCGGCGTGTATCTCCTTGGCTTCGGGCTGATGTTAAGACCATCACCGTGGGTTTGTCACACCTGGGCCTCACCTTCCAGAGCAGCGACTGGCCCCCTGACCATCTGTCTTCCTCTCCAGCGCTGCTGTCACAGAGGCCCACAGGCAGGGTGGCTTGAGCAACAGAAATTTTTGTCACGGTCTAAGCTCAGGGTGCCGGCTGGAGCGTCTGGGTAGAATCCGTCCCGCCTCTTCCAGCCTCAGGAGTCTCTGGCCATCCTGGGAGCTCCTGGCTTTGGCTGTGCTCTCAGGTCCCTGCCTCCATGTCACCTGGGTGTCTGCGTCTCTCCAGTCGCTGGGCTGGGCCTGGCCTGCTCCACGATGGCCGCATCGTAACCAACTATTATGCACCTGCAGCGAATTCGTCTTCAGAGAAGGTCGCATTCTGAAGTTCTGGGGCTTAGGACTTCCATGTGTCTTTTTGGGGGGACACGATACAGTCACAGCACCTCCCGAGGGAGCTCCCTGAAGCTGTTTCCCCGCCACGGACGGCTGCGCTCCTGCTCCAGGTGGCCTGGGCTGAAGCGGACAGGAGTGTCTCTCGGCCGTGTGTTCATCGCGTCCCGGGGCACTGGCTCGCTGTGTCCACGCATGTCGCTGATGGCCCTAGAAACCAGGCACCGCCTTCCTCCTGCCGCCGGCCCCTCCCGCCGGGGCCCCCATCTCCCTGAGACACACCCTCTGTGTCTGGCACCCTGCAACCCTTCTGCTGTGCTCTGTCCTCTCGGGGAGCGAATGTGCCCCATCCTTTCACGCCAGTGAGCAGGAACCTCAGAGGATGGATGTCTGAGCCCAGGCCGCCCCGTGCGCCCCCACCAGCCCGGGGGCCCCCCTCCCCTCTCCTGGTCTATCGCCGCTGCCTCCAGGTCGGGGCTGCCTCCTGCCCGGGAGGCCTTCCTGCTGCTCCTCCTTTGTGGGCGTCTAAGTGGGGAGGAGGGCGTGGGTGGAGTGGGCCCGGCCAGACCCAAGGCTGTCGCTGCCCTGCCCTCCACACTCTGACAATTCCGTTCTCACGTCCATCTCCACGACCAGACGTAGAGCTGGCGACCAGGCATGTCCCCCGCGTGTAAGATTCTCTCGGAAGCTCTTTCTCTGGCCTTTCCAAAGGTTTGTAAATCTTTTGAGGGCCGTGAGGCGACTCCTCGAGGGCCTGGGAGCATCTCTCGGAAAAGGAGCCGCCGGGCAGGGAGTGTCCGGCTCATACCTGCCCGGGAGGAGCCGCCTCGGACCCCAAACTGCAAAGCTGGGTCCCTGCGGCCCCCAAAGGAGGCTCTGTCTTCACAGCCTCTCCTGTGGGTCCCCTGTGATGCACGTCCTCTTCTGAGTTCGTGCTTGCTCAGTTGTCAAGTTGATTTCCTGGGCTGGCAGGAGGGTGTTCTCAGTCCTCTCTCCCCAGCGCTCGTCACCGGTGCCTGGCCGCCCTGTAGGGTTCGTGTCCCTCTGCCGTCTCTACGCTGGATCCTGACTTTTTGGGATTCTGAGGTACTTCCTGCTGCGTTAATCAGGACCCAGTCAGCTGTGAGCAAGAGAGACCCAGGAACAGGCGCGGGACAAGCCCAGGGGCGGCCGGAGGGAGGAGTCCAGGCCCCGCTCCCGGAGTTTCGGGGCATCCTAAAGAAAGTGCTGGAAACCTGCCATGTTACCATTCACCTTTCCCACTGGCCTGAGGTGAGCCAAGAACCTAGGACTGAAGGTTTAATTCTAAGGAACAAAGGGGAAAAAGTGTCTCTGGGGCAGGGCAGTTTTGAACAAACCCACTCTGGACACAGCTATCTCCTAACCCAGCTGGGCTGAGTTCTCCATCCCAGCCCCTGGGTTCCTCAAGGACCAGGAAACCTCCCCCCCACCCTGCCAGGACAGGGGAGGGGCCCACCTGCCGATGGAGGCCGCGAGGAGCACCTCCGCTCTTCCAGGGATCCCTGGAATGCCAGCCCTGCCGAGGCTGTGGCTGACATCACCGCCCTAGACGCAGCTGCAGCTCTTTGGCTCTGAAGGTATTTAAATATCGTCCAGTTGGATTTTGTTCCTCTGACTATCGTCCTGACCCACAAATCCTGCTAATACCATGAATATTTGCCAAGTGGAGGGGGGCCCAGGAAGATGAGGGAGCCCAGCTGCTGTAAGAGCTGCTGAGAGCCACGTGCGTTGTAGACAGAAAGGAAAGGAATGTGGACCAGGTCCAGCGGGCGGCTGGGCGCCGGGAGAGCTGGGGACGGACGCGCTGGGCTTTCTCGCCTGTCAGGTCAGGTAATCGTGACGCGTGTCACCTGATGCAGAGAGAAGGGCGGCCTTGTTACAGTTTCCTTCTCTGGACAAAGAGCCTCCTGGCCCCGCTGGCAAAATCACAACGAGAGCCGTGTGATTCCACGGCTTACGATAAACCACATAAGGGCATGATTTTCCAACTTTGTAACTATTTTTACTCTAAAGATAAAGAAGTTCCAGGTCAAGACAAGCAGCTCTCCTTATTTTCAGGCCGAAAGTACGGCTGTCCTAAGTTGTCATTCCTATCTGCCCCACAGCATGAGGTTCTGTGATGTCATCACGGTGCTGGCCGCGGGTCCCCCCTTTCCGGAACGACTCTGCGCGCTGGATGGTGTCCAGTGAGGGGGCAGGTGGGCGTGGGCCTCCCCAGCCCGCCCTCCTTCTGGAAAACCCAGGCCCGGGTGCGTGGCTGACGCTGGCGACACGCAGCAGGTGCCCAACCAGACGCCATCGACTCTGGGGACGAGCCCGCGCCCACGCGGGGGTCCCTTTGCCGGGCTTTCAGGGCCCAGGTGTCCAAGCCCTGGGGGGCTCCTGCGACCCCAGCCGGAGAAGCTTGACCTCTGAACTCCTGTGAGCAGCTGGGGGCTGACTGTCTACCCGCATTCGTCCCCCCTGCACCCCTCACGCCCCCGCCCCCGCGTCCCTGGGCGCAGAGCGAGGCCTCCCCCGCCGGGAGCGTGTCACCCCGCAGGCGCGCCGGCCGCTGGCCCGACCGTCCTCTGAGCCCTTTGGAGGCTGCGCCGGAGGTGGGATGAGGAGGGGACACAGAAACGAACCAGCTCCGGCCACCGGCCCGCGGGACGTCTGTGTAGGGTCGTAGGGCCCCGCCCCCAGCCCCTGCGTTCCCCACGGGGGCTCCCGCTGGGAGCCTGACGCCCCGGGGCCGGGAGGATGGTGGGCCTCCAACCCGCCGCCCTGCGACCGTCCCCACCCCGCCTGCTGGCCTGCGGGCGGGACAGCGCGGCAGGCCACCCCACCGCGGCCCGGGGCTGCTCTCCTGGGCCCCGGCCTGGCTGTCAGCATCTCTCAGGCTGGAACGAGCGCCCTGAGCCCCTGGGTTCCTCTGTACAACAATCCCCAGCCTCTGGGGCCAGGAAGGTGCTCCACACTCATTCACCCGTTTAGTCCTTCAGTGTTCGCTGAGACCCCTACGTGCCCGAGACCGCTCTCCGGCCGAGGGCGGCCGGTGGAGGGGCCGCCAGCACGGGGAGGGGTCGGGCCACAGTGACGCCGGTGGAGGGTCCCCGGGGAAGGAGCGGGAGGGAGGGCTGGCCTCGCACAGGGACTGATTTCCAGGGTCCTGGAGCAGAGGACACAGGTGCTGGGACCCGCAGTGCAGTCGCCTCCCTCGAGCCCAGGGGACACGGGGAAGGAGCGGGAACAGGCCTCTGTCCAGACCAAGCTGACCCGAGCTGACCCCCACGTGGGCGCCCGTGCCTGGTCGCCCTCTGCGCCGCCCTGGGCCCTCCCCGGACAGACGGGCTTTCATCTTCCTCCTCCTCGATGTGAAAACAAAGGGAAAGGGGTCTGGGAGACGGCTGGGGCCGTTTACAAATGGCTTCTGACGGGGAGGAAAACCTTTCCCTTCTCTTCTCGGTTCTTCGGCTGGTCTCATAATTAAACTAACAAGACAGATGAACAAGAATTAACAGATTCACAGATTTCATGCGTGTGAGAGTCCCGTGAAAATACGCACGAGCCTCCAGCATCAGGCAGCTGAGGCGTCTGCGGCCTCCTGAGCGAAGAAGGTGCAGGAGTCCGGCTTCAAAGGCCAGGAGGACGAGGCACAGGAAGGCGAGCGAGCAGGTGTTTGGTGAACAGGTGTTGCCGTGCCGTGCAGATGAGCCTTTCTGATATAGAACATTATCTCTGGGAATAGCTCTTTTCCTGCGCCAGGCCCCAGCCTAAATTCTTTTAAGCAGTTAAGGGAGTGGTAACAAGCTTTTCCCGAGTCTGCTGGGTCTTAATTGCCTTTGCTTCAAACAACCCACACGCACAGTGGTGCATTTGGGGCAGCTTATTCTGGTCCCCTCAATTACAGGTTAGAGCATATTCTTTTTTTTTTTTTTTGCTCTGTTGGGTCTTCCTTGCCGCACACAGGCTTTTTCTAGTTGCAGCGCATGGGGACTACTCTTCATTGCGGTGCACTGGCTTCTCATTGCAGTGGCTTCTCATTGAGGAGCGTGGGCTTTTAGCATGTGGGCTTCAGTAGTTGCGGCTCACGGGCCCAGCAGTTGTGGTGCATGGGCTCAGTCACTCTGCAGCATGTGGGATCTTCTCTGACCTGGGATGGAACCTGTGTCCCCTGCATTGGCAGGTGGATTGTTAACCACTGCACCACCAGG
Organism: Hippopotamus amphibius kiboko; assembly: GCF_030028045.1. Taxonomy (NCBI): domain Eukaryota; kingdom Metazoa; phylum Chordata; class Mammalia; order Artiodactyla; family Hippopotamidae; genus Hippopotamus; species Hippopotamus amphibius. Next base: position 1,278,002 of record NC_080189.1, on the reverse strand, counting down.
GAAGTCCCAAGATTATATTCTTTTTTTAAATTATTATTTATTTATTTATTTTATTGGCTGCGTTGGGTCTTCGTTGCTGCACACGGGCTTTCTCTAGTTGTGGCCAGTGGGGGCTATTCTTTGTTGTGGTGTGCGGGCTTCTCATTTCGGTGGCCTCTCTTGTTGCAGAGCACGGGCTCTAGGTGTGTGGGCTTCAGGAGTTGCGGCACATGGGCTCAATAGTTGTGGCTCACGGGCTTAGTTGCTCTGCAGCATGTGGGATCTTCCTGGGGCAGGGATCGAACCTGTGTCCCCTGCATTGCCAGGCGGATTCTTACCCACTGCGCCACCTAGGAAGTCCCCCAAGATTATATTCTTGAGTACATGTTTCTTTTCCTACAAGTAATGAGGTTATATAGAAAACTTTCCTTATGAGGTCATACATGCTACAATATTTAGGGATGAAATGTCAGGATGTCTATGACCTGCTTTCCAGTGGTTCAGCAAAAACTGAAAAAGGAAGGAGAGACCAAGCTGAGGGGTTTATGTGTTCATTGGACTAGTTTTTCAATATTCCCAATAGGTCTGAAAAATTAGATAAGAACTCAGCACAGCGGCGGTGGGGAAGGGTTTCTGTTGAAAGGACAGCGCATTAGAGCACGGGGTGGGGATGTGGGGGGCTTCCCTGGCTTGCTTGCCCAAATCTTAGGGGACCCGGGAGCGCTGGCTCTGTTTGGGGGGCTCTTTGCCAGGGGGCGGCGTGTGGGGAAATGGACGCTCTGTCCTGTGGCCAGAGAGTCCATTTCAGCCGTGGACAGCCCTGTTCTGGGTTCATCTGGCGTTTTAGGGGGGCTCCGAAGAGCCCGGTCCTTTATGTCCCAGTGCAGAAAGGGTTCAGTGAGAGGCAAAGTGATAGATAAGAAGTGATTTACTAGAACAGGACACCTGCGAGGCTTACAAGCGGGCGGGCAAGCATGGCACCGCCCCGAGTGCTCAGTAGGCTACATTTTTATAATCCAAGGAGGACGGGGAGGGAGAGAAGACCGTCTTTGTCTTTCCTGAGTAGACATCACGTGTCCACAAATGACTGCTCTGTGTGTGCACAGTGCACGTGCTGGGGTCACTGACCCGATGACACCGCCGGGCAGGTACTAGGCCTTATTCTCCACTACTGTTGTACTGTTCTTAGGGCATTGTGCAAAGAGCATGTCCTCGGGGTCAAAGAGCATGCCTTGGGGGTCATTAACTCACTAAGCTCACTGGGCAGGATGTAGGTCTCATGGCACAGTGTTGTATTGTTTATAGGGGCAAGTCTCGTGCTTCTGCTGTGTGATTTTGTTGCTAATCAAGTTAGCTTGACTTTGTTGTTGAGCAAGCCAGTCTGGCTTTGGTGCTAAGCGACTTGTTCTGCTTTATGAGTCAAGCAAGGCTGCATTGTTCCAGGATTCTCCCATTGCTTTGCTGACTGATCATTTATCTGACTGCGGTCTCCCGAAGCCCCCGCAGTCCCCTCTGTCTGCAGTCCCCTAGTGGGGGTTCTACGCTGACCGTTGGCTCGTCCTACTCAGTCCCTATCAGTTTCAATTCCAGAATCTGCGTCCTTCCACTCTGCTTTTCCTTCTCAGAGTTTAAGGAGGACTATGACTAAGGTGGCAGTTTTCTGAGACCAGCAGATTTCACTTTTGTTCTTCTGCGGGGCTGGGTGTTCTCCGTAAAGGCAGCAGGTCTGAGCTCCAACTTAAAGGAGCAAAGCTGCTGGCACTCCTTTGGGGTGATCTTCTGTCAGAGGAGGCCTCACCTGCGGGAACTCACTCCATTCTTTCCTGTTCTCTGGGCCTGGAGACGGCCTCGGGCACCCCTCTCCCGCGTCTCTGACCTCGTTTCCTCATCTGGAAATCCCAGAGACACGGTCCCGGGTGGAGCAGTGCTGTGGCAGAGGAAAGTGGAAGGGGCTGACCAGGGACTGTGAACACTTTTACCACTTTTATTAAAACCCCAGGGACTTGGAGGGGAATGAGCTGGGAGATAGGGAATTGCCATGTATACATTACCAATAAGAAAAAAACACCAAGTTGTACACTCTAAATATAGGCAGTTTATTGTATGTTAACTGTACCTCAGTAAAAGTTAAAAAACAAAACAAAACAAAACAAAACAAAAGACAAAAAACCCAGGGACTTCCCTGGCGGTCCAGCGGTTAAGACTCTGGGCTTCCAGTGCAGGGGGTGTGGGTTCGATCCCTGGTCGGGGAGCTAGGGCCCTGCGTGCTGTGCTGTGCAGCCAAAAGGAACAAAAGAAAGAAAATTTATCAGATGAATTCAAATAAAAACAAAGCCCAAAATAGCATATTAACCACCCTTCCCACCCCCCACCCCTGCCCCCAGCTGCCTAAGGCTGTGTGCATCTGTGGATTAAAATTTCCTGCAGGAGATATTTCCAAAGAGGGCCCCGCCTCCAGCCGGCAGACTCAGGAGCCGGCCTGGTGATAGGGGTGGTCTGCCTCCTCGCGCACAGCCCAGCGCTCAGTCCAAAGCTGAGAGTCTCTGCAGAGGCCAGAGGCAGCTTCCTAGAAGCTGTAGGAGAAAGTGAACCGCGCACGTCCTGTCACCCGGCGGGTCTGCTGCTCATTGGCTCTGCCTTTCTTGGCCCACGTGGGAAATAACAAATGTTCGGTAAGTGCTGGTTAAAGAGATGCACACATGACTGAAAGGGACAGGAGCCGGGCCGGCCGCTCCCGGTTGTGGAGCCACACCCGGCCCTGTCGCCGCTCAGCGTTCCAAGCCACCCAGGCGCCCGGTTCCCCTGCAGAGAAACCTCAACGCCTGCCCTCCTCCCAGACACCCTGACAACATTAGCTGGCTGCGTGCTTGCAGATGGGGGGGGGCTTGTTTCCCTGCAAGAGCCGGCCCGTCTGGGAGGTGCTGATGGTGTTTCAGGCTCACCACCTCCTGCCCGAGTCCTGTGCTGGGCAGGGATGGAGGGCTGCCCAAGGGGGCAGCTCCGGGGTGAGGGTTGAAGTCCAGGGGCAGGGACAGAGGTGGGGCTGAGACTGACGGCCGCCTGTGACGCCTGATCACGCGATTTCTTTCCCTCCCACCGTTTTTGTGGTAAGATACACTTAAGACAAACTTCACCATGTTAACCATCTCTGAGTGTAAGGTTCAAGGGTGGTAAATACGGTCGCCACCTCATCTCTGTAACGCACCTTGTCGGGGGACGGCGGGGGTGGGAGGAAAGGGGAGACTGAGATTGGCGTGTATACACTGCTGACACTGTGTAAAATAGACAGCCAAGGGGAACAGACTGTACAGCACAGGAAACTGCACCTGATGCTCCGCGGTGTCCTAAACTGGAGGGAAACCCACAGGGAGGCGACGTGTGTACGTGCAGCTGATTCACTCTGCCGTGCAGCAGAAGCTAACACAACATTGTAAAGCAGCTGTACTCCAAAGCAAAGCAAAACAAAACAAAAAACTCAGCTTGTAAAACAGACACTCTGTCCCCATGAAACCCTGACTCCCCTTCCCCTCCCCAGCCCCCGGCCCCCACCACCCTGCTTTCTGTCTACAATTTCGACGACCCAGGGACCTTGTGTAAGCGAATCGCACAGCGTCTGTCCTCGGGGGCGGGCTCATCTCCCTGAGCGTAACGTCCTCAAGGGCCACCCGGGTCGCAGCAGGCATTGGGAAAAGGCTGAGTCATACTCCGTTGTGTGGATGGGCCCCGTGTGTTTCCCCACCGTCCACCGATGGACACTTGGGTTGCCTCCACCTCTGGGATAGTGTGAACAGTGCTGCCCGCACACGGTGTGCAAGTATCTCCCTGAGACCCTGCTTTCCACTCTCGTGTGTGTACACCCAGAAGTTAGAAGTGCTGGATCACACGGTAGTTCTATTTTTAGCTTCTTGCGGCACTAGAATGCTAGTTTCCCCCAGTGGCTGCTCAGCCATCCCAGTGGGTGTGAGGTCGGAACAGCAAGAAGGGGATTTTTGTCCCAGAGCTGGACAGCCAGACAGGGATCAAAGAAAAGTCATTTTTAAAAATCTTTTTATTAATCGAAGTATAGTTGATTGACAATGTTTCAGGTGTACAGCAAAGTACACCTGAGAGATTCAGTTATACATATATATGTGTATATATACTTTTTGAGATGCTTTTCCATTACGGGCTATTACAAGATATTGAGTGTAGTTCCCTGTGCTACACAGTAGGACCTTGTTGTTTATCCATTTTGTATACAGTGGTGTGTATATGTGAACCCCAAATTCCTAATTTATCCCCCCTTTCCCCTTTGATAACCATAAGTTCGTTTTCTAAATCTGTGAACGTTTCTGTTTTGCAAATAAGTTCCTGTGTGTCACGTTTTAGATTCCACATATGAGTGATATCATGTGACATGTGTCTTTGTCTGTCTGACTTCACCTAGGACGATCATCTCTAGGTCCAGGGAATTCCCTGGCAGTCCAGTAGCTAGGGCTTGCTGCCCTCACTGCCGAGGGTCTGGATTCCATCCCTGGTCAGGCAGCTACAATCCCACAAGCTGCAAGGTGCGGCCCCCAAAAGACCCCCCGAAACCAAAACCCTCTAGGTCCATCCACGTTGCTACAGACGGCATTATTTCACTTCCCTTTGTGGCTGAATGGTACTCCATCGTGTATAAGCTCTGCGGCGTCAGCCTTGCTATTAACAAGAACCTACAGAGAAGGGTGAGCATCGCTGGCCTTTGTCTCCGGGAGTGGGTGTGGTTCCTCTCTGTGGCTGTTCGCAGAGGTGCCGAGTGAAGCCTGCAGTGAGTGGAGGTCGTGTCCGGGGCAGCACGGAATCGCTCTGTGAAGCCATCACTTACCGTGAGCCCTACCTGATACCACCTGGTCTCCGTGCTGGGCAGCTGTTCTGAGCCGGACCCTGGGGAGTCCTGGCCCAGTGGTTCCTGCTTGGCAGGAGCTCCAGCTTCTCCATGAGGGCGGGGTGGGCGTTACCTGCCGCAGGGACGGACCATGGACGTGGGGTCCTGGGTTCGTGGGAGCTGGCCCACGTGCTCGGGTGGGACAGGGCTGTCCGTGAGGACGTCAGAGAAGGCGAGGCCGGGGAAGCAGCATCCTGGCTCCTCTCATGACCAGCAAGTGTGGCTTTCGGGGGCAAAGAGCCCTGAGTCAGCGCGAAGGGGCACAGCACCGGCACCAAGAGCGGGCCGGCCCACTTTCCAGGTCAGCAGACAAGGCACGCCTTCTCGTCTGAATCAGGAGCTACATCACCCCCGACCGCGGACATTTCCTGAGTGTGACGTGTGAGGACACAGGGCGCAGTGGCTACAGGGTCTGCTTATCCTCGACGTGAATCCATTGTCGCCGCAGAAGGTTCAGACAACCGGGTGGACGAACTGCCCCTGCTGTCTTCTGCTTCCCAGGGCCCACCTCCAGCAGTTTCCTACTCCCGTACGCCACGAGGTGGCCAGTGGTGTCACCTGTAAGGAGAGCGTGTTACTTAAGATGCTAGGTTCTTCTTTTTAATCTTTTAAAGAAAAAAATAAAAACTCAAACAGTATTTAAGTACGGAAACCCCAGCCCCAGCACCCGTCTCTCCAGAAGTCCGTGAATACTTGTTTTATAAATAGGCTCCTTACGTTCTGCTGAACAGTATCTGTGGACTCTTTCCTTGTTGTTTCTGGCAGATCTACCTCTTGAGTGTTTTATTTTTAAATTAGCTTTGAAAAAGTTTCAACAGGTAATACATTCACGTGGTTTTTAAAACTCTAAATAGAGAACGTACTCAGGGAAAAGTCTCGTTCTACCCCAGGCACCTGCCTCCGGGGTCTGCTCTCCACGCCCAGCACCCAGGCTGTGATTCTTGAGCCTCTTAGTGAACACAAACTGCTCTTATTCTTCCCTTTTTACACGAAAAGCAGCAACGCACACCTTCCCACAGTTTGCTTTTTTTTCCCAATTAGTGGCATGTCTTGATGTTAAAAGATAAAGTGATTTCTAAGAACATAAGTGTTGGTGGGACTGAATAATTCTGTAGTACAGTGAAAGTTTCTGTTCAGTGTGTTAGATTTACCAGAAATTAACCTGCTATTTCTAATACAAAATGTGGGCAATTTGTTTTGAAGGCAGGAAATCTAAAACATAAACCACTTATCTATGTAGGATTCTTTGAAGGTGATGAAGTCTGGGGTACCCCTTGAGGTTTTTTTTTTTAACTGAGGTATAATTGATTTACAATATTGTGTTAGTTTCAGGTGTACAGCAAGTGATTTGGTTATACATACATATCTTTATATTTCTATATTCTTTTAAAAAATTCCTTTCCATTACAAGATATTAAATATAGTTCCCTTATCTGTTTTATATACAGTAGTGTGTATCTGTTAATCCCATACTCCTAATTTATCCTCCCCCCCCCCTTCCCCTTTGGTAAGCATAAGTTTGTCTTCTATGAGTTTACTTCTGTTTTGTAAATAAGTTCGTTTGTACCATTTTTGAAGATTTCACGTGTAAGTGATATCATATGATGTTTGTCTTTGTCTGACTGACTTCACTTAGTAGGATAATCTCTGGGTTCAACCATGTTGCTACAAATGGAAAAATTTCATTCTTTTTGTGACTAATATTTCATTATATATGTATTTACCACATCCTCTTTATCCATCCGTCGATGGACATCTAGGTTGCTTCCGTGTCCTGGCTATTGTAAACAGTGTTGCTATGAACATAGAGGGGCATGTGTCTTTTTGAATTATTGTTTTGTCTGGGTATACGCCCAGGGGTGGGATTGCTGGATCATATGGTAACTCTATTTTTAGGTTTTTAAGGAACCTCAATACTGTTCTCCATAGTGGCTGAGCCAATTTACATTCCCACCAACAGTGTAGGGGGGTTCCCTTTTCTCCACACCCTCTCCAGTATTTATTATTTGTAGACTTTTTGATGATGGCCGTTCTGACTGGTGTGGAGATTTTTGGTTGACACACGTTCCTGTGGGGCTTTGAAGGCAGTGTTTTGAATAGAGAAGCATCTATTAAATATGTATATGAAATAGCCCATTTCTCATCCCACACCTTGTGCTTTCGTGATACCTTTTATCTGCGGATCTCGAAGAACGCATTTTATAAGTTCCACACACGTCCGAGGCACAGCAGCTGTCGTCATTCCCGTGGTCAAAGTCCCAGCGTCGTCAACACTGACCTATTACTGGCCGCCCGGGGACGCCGGACACAAAGTAAGTTCACTCACCACATCCTCGCGGTCCCAACGTAGAAGCGGCGGTGCTCCTTCCCGGCCTCGGTGCTGGCGCTCGGTTCCCTTCTGGCCCGCTCACCCAGAGACCCGTCATCCTGAGGCCTGGCCGTGCGACAGCTTTCAGAGCTAGCAAGTTCCTCCCTATTCCTTTATCTGTTGAGAGCGAGGACCTTCGCCATTGCTTGCCCTTCACGCGTGTTAAATACGCCCTGGAACCCCAAACCCCCCACGGTTGTCCCCAGTCCGCCTGTGTCCTCCTTGGTCCTCAGGCCGTGGGCCTGGGGATGCGAGTGGAGGTCGGGCCCTGGACAGGAGTCCCACGTCGGACCCCTCTGTCTCCTTCTCTACTTCCCGTCTGTTTTAAGGAAAGGTGTAAATCTCTCCTTTTCAAGGTGAGTTCCTCTCCCTTTACTCTGGGTTCCAAGCCTCCAGCTTCCTTGAGAATGACTTTAACCTTCACTTTCTCTTCATCTTCAATCCCTTTTCTGTGCACGGGCTCTTTGATTAGAAACACGCAGAGTGTCTTCGAGGTAACAACAAGATAAACACCAGCCCTCACTTGACCTTCCCTTTCTGGGAACCGTCTTTCTTCCCTTCTCTGTTGGGGACAAGCCTTTCTAACTGCTGCCTGGGTTCCCCACGAAGTACCCCTCTGTAATCCCGTCTCCTGCAGTTACTGCATCAAAGGCGGCCCACCCTTGAACCGTGAAAGTTTCTGCTCTCATCCTTTTTCTCTTACTTGATGTTAACCGAGCCTTCGTCGGAGATTCCTTCTTCTGTGAGTACAGCAGCACCATTTCCTAGGCCCTGCTGCCTGCTGTTCCCTTCGCTGCTCTTTCTCTTCCCACAGCAGCGAGGCTCTTAAACCTTGATTTGCAGGTTTGATAGGTCTTTGAAGTCCCAGGTAACCGGTGACACTGTCTGCTGGCTGCTTCAGGAGACCCCCATTGTCACCTTTCTCCCCACGGCCAGCTCTTCACTCTCTCTTCTCCACCCAAACTGGCTCTTCCTCCTGGTTACCACCACAGTGCGGAATCGAGTTCTCCTTTTCCCGTTCCTTCACCCACCACACCTGGTCAAGCACAGATGCTCAAATTTCTCTTCTATAACCTGGAAAGGTTTCCAAGGTTTCACAGTCACCGTTTCCTTTGATGTCCAGTGAAATAATTCAAGTCTCCCTCTAAAGTGGCTGCACGAAGTCCAGATCCCGTCCCCTCACCCAGCTCCTCTCTTAGGGTCCCCCAGCTGGGACCCGTCCAGTGGTCACCGCACACAGGCTCTGCCCCAAGGCCACCCTTCACACAGACAAAGGTAATACCAGACTGTAAAGGTTGATAAACATTCCTGAAGAACTGAGATGTCACAAAAGGAATGAAATCGCTCAGAGACAATGCTGTATTATTGGACATCAGCGAGCACTGTTTCTCAGGTCCCTGGGCCCCAGGCTGTGCCCTTCCTCTAAGGCTGCCCCTTCCAGCCGTCCTCCTGACTCAGGCCTCTACTCCTCCACCCTCAGTCCTCCCTTCCTGTCCAGCTTCCTCAGTTAAAACTGTCACAACTTTTGCAAAGATGCTCTTCTCCACAGTCTCTCACGCCATCACACAGTCCTTCGGTCTGCCTCTTTCCTCTAGACCTTGCTGATGGCCTTGCCTTTGCATGGCCAAAAAGGAGTTTTCCTCCAGAAATGAGAATCCTGTTGCCGTTCCTACAACGTGGAGCAGCTTTAATGTTAAAAACGGTCCTATTCATTCATTCGTTCACGTTCTTAGCTTCCCCCGGAAACGTTTCCTCTGGAATTCTCTCCATCCACGCAGGGCTTCACATATTAACTCCTACTTATCTTCCAGAACTCACTCAAGATTGGCCTCCTCTGAGAAGCTTTTCTTGATCTGTCCCTCCCCCCACAAGCTTTCTCATCCTGGTTGGGACGTGTCTCCTCTGGGCCTGGAGCCTGTGACCTTAGATCGTCACAGCCCTGGCCGCACAGCACTGGAATCTCTGGTTTGTGGACCCATCTTCCTCGCGGGGTGTGAAGGTCATTGAAGGAAAAAGTCCTGCCTTCCTTGACTTGTGCGTGGGGCACAGCGCTGGGCGAGTGTGCTTAGGTGTTCCACGTCTGCCCCCCGAAATGGATGAACGAAGACACATTCTCGCGTACCCCACAGCTGTGCTTCACCCTCTCACCACTCCACGCCACACGACTGTGGAGTTCTGGAGCACTCCTGGCCTCAACTTCATAAACGTGATTTTATCAGTTTTGAAAAGTAATAATACATAAAATTAAAATATTTTATATGTAACACAAAAGTCAAAGAATACTTAACATCAGAAAGAAGAAAGTGAGAAATACTCATAACTGAGTGTTCTTCCAGTTTTCTGTGTGTTTATGTTGAAGTAGCAGAATATGCCACCCGAGAATACGCCTCTTTCGCATAAGGATTACTTTGACCCTTTTTTCCCTTTGTTCTTATTTTTTGAGAAACTGCAGAAGCAGGAGAAACTGTGAGGACAGAGTAGAAGCTTACCCTTTTGTAGGGGACATTTGCATTTATAAGGGAAATCTCCATTGTAAATGTGTCTCCCCCTCTGCACCCGGAAGAAAAGGATGATTCCAAACCACGGAACAGCTTGTTTGTGGAGAAGGCAGCAGACTAAGAGCTGCCTAACAACCTTAACCCTCTTTTACTGTGCTTTTCCTGATATCCTTAACTGGCTCCCCTCTCCTCCCCGCCAACATCTTTCTCTTTATTTGAAGATGCTGTTTTAAGATGATGGCTTGGGGTACCTCCTGGAGTTTACTACATTTTCCTGATATCTGCCATGTATATCTGGGATATACATGTTAATAAACTTGTATTTGTTTTTCTCTTTTATCTGCCTTTTATCACAGGGGGGTCTTAACCAAGAACTCAAAAGCACAGAAGGAAAATTACACGTATGTGTTCATACACACACACACACAAGCACACCTTTACAAAAAATGGGAACACTATACTCACTATCTCAATAACGTGGCCTGGATGCATTTGAAGTTAGTAAGTGCATTATTACTTTTAGGGCCCGCAGAGTATTCCTGGTAAGGAGGGGCTGATTATCTGCAAAGTTGTGATCCATCACCTTGTATGTCCTTCTTTCATTCTGTTCCTGCACGTACTGCCTCAGGGCACATTTTCACACACGTTATTCTTCGCGATGGGCTTGGCCCGCTCCGCGCGCGGGCGGGCGAGCGGGGCTATGCCTACCAGTGTCCCCCTGCACGTGCACGCTCTGCTGGGAGACGTCCACGCTCGGACCGGTTTCTCGGCGAGGCCCCGACGCAGAGCGGCCGTGATTTACTGAGCGTCACTGCGCGCCAAGCGCACACGGCTGACCTTCCCCGCGGCCCACAGGAGGAGGCGAGGCGAGGCTCTCTCCCCGCGTCGCTCCCTCCCGCCCCCCGGGGGACAGCGCAGGGCCCCCCGCTCCCGTCCACGTCCCCGCGGCGCCGCCCCCCGGGCCCACGCCACGTGCGGAGCCGGCCTCGAAGCCGCAGGGTCCGCTCTGGCGCCCGCGGAGCCCCGGAGACGCTGAGCACTCCGCAGGGCGCCTCGCGGCTCCGCCGGGGCTCTCCTCACGCCGCGGCTCGGCGCACAGACGGGCGTTGCGCCGCGCCTTCCCTTGTGGACGTCCTGGAGCGGGAGCGAGGCGCCCGCGGCCGCCCGCGCCCGGGACCCCGCGCCCCCGCGGCTCCCTCTCAGGTGCGCTGCCGCCCGAGGCGCCGCCAGCCCGGGCAGAGGCGCAGCACCCGCCGGCAGGCCGGGCGGCGGGCCCAGGGCGCCGGCTCCGGGTCACCACGCGGCCCCGCGAGGCTCTGCGCCGCCCAGAGCGCGGCCCCTGCGCTCCAGCGGGGAGGCCCAGACTCGCGGCGCCCGCGTCCACGCCGGGGGGCGGCTCCGCCAGCCACACCTGGGGCCCCGGGGGCGCGCACGCCGCCGGCCCCGCGGCCCCCGCGCCGGCGACAGGGCCTCCACTGCGCACGCGCGCCGCCCGCCGCGGCCCGGGCCGCGCGGAACCTTCGGGAAGGCTGGGGCGGGGCGCATGCGCGACGTCAGGGCCGGGCGGAAGTGTCGTCCCCGCGCCGCCGCCGCCGCGTGACGCACTTCCTGTTTGTTGCTGGAGAAAGGAGAGAAAGGAAAGCGCGAGGACCGCCGCCGCCGTCGTCCGCGTCGCCGCACCGGAGCCGAGGAGCCCCGGCCGTCGCCCCGCCGCGCCTTTCGCCGCCGGCCCCCGCGTGCTCGGTGAGCGCTGCTCGCGGGCGGGGGCGGGCCCGGCGGCCCCGCTGACCCGGGCCCTGGTCGCGTGTGGGGCCGGGGGCCGAGGTGAGGCCGGGGGCCGGGCTCCCCCCGCGTCCTGGGGGCCCCGCGCCGGCGGTTGGGAGGCCCAGGGAGGGCCGGGCCGCGAGGGGGTAGGCCCGTGAGGCCCGCGGGGGCGCGCGCCCGGAGCTGCCCGCCGGCCGACGCGAGACGCCCGGCGCCCGGCTGGCGGGAGAACCCGTCTGCGGCGCCGCTCCCAGTACCGGAGCTTCTGCTGGGAGGGGGCCGTGCGGGCGGAGGGCTCTCGGGGCGCGGAGAGGCCTCCCCAGCCCCGAGGGCGCTGCCGGCGGGCGGGCCCTCGGCGGCTGTTCTGCGGGTGTGGGCTGGCGGTAGGCTTCCCGGCTAGAGCGGGGCGCGGCGGGCCCGGGGGGCCGCGGGAGGAGGGCAGGCGCGCTCTCTCCGCGTGTGCGCCCGCCTGCGGCCGGTTCGGGCTTCTCTGCTGCTCGCGCGGCGCCGCGCGCCAGCCGGTGCTCGTGGGCTTCTGGGCGCCCTGCCTGGCGGCCCCTGCCCTGCCCTTGCCCGGGGAGCCGCCTCCGCGCTCGTGCGTTCGGCGCTTTTCGCTCCCGGGGGCGTGCGGGGTTGGCGGACGCGGCGGAGACGGGCGCTGAGCGCGCGCCCTGGAGGGGGGCCTGGGGGCCTGGGGGCCCGGGTCTCGTGCGGGGCGCGCTTGCGGAGAAAACAGGCTCGGCCCAGCAGCGGGGTGCGGCGCGGCGGCCCTGACGGGGAGAGGGAGGGAACGCGGGGCGGGGACGCGGGTGGTCGGGGTTCGCGCGGGCAGGCGTGCGGCGGCGCCGCGCGGGACGGGGACGGTGGCGCGTGGCTGTGTGTTCAGCATTCTCTTCGGAATGTCGGCGTCTCCAGCTCGCGTCCTTGACTTGAAGGGGGGTTTGGGAGGCCCTTCTGGCCGCGGGGCAGGCTTCCCTGGGGGCTGGGCGTCGCGGAGCGTGTGAGTAACGCTCTGAATTCTCAGCCCAGGGTAGGGGGTCGTGGGGTGGCGCCCGCAACGCAGCGAGGGGCGTGCGGCGGCTTTGCTCTCCGAGCGGGCGCCTTCCCTGCGGAGGTCTTAGGACCCAGGTAGAACCACCTGCCCTCGTGTCGACTCTTCTGCACGGTTCCGAGCAAAGGTAAGCGGCCTCCTCACCAGCAGCGACCTTGTTAGCAAACTCGCATACCGGGCCTGGGGTGGCACCGTCTCTGCATCTCGAGGTCCTCAGGAGGGCGCGGTTCGGCTTCTCGGCGTCGCGGCGCGCTCAGCAGCGGGTCGCCTCGTGCCTCCCGCCGGCGGCCGGCGCGTGGCTGCGCCTTCAGGGTCCGCGGCTACCGTGGCTCATGCCGGGGGTCTGTGGGTGAGGGCTGACGGAATGGAATCAGTTTTTTGATATTTTAACGGAAGTTTTAGAAAACCTTTTTTTCTCTTCTTGCATTTTCACTTCCTTGGAAATGATCTTGAACTTGGGACGCTGTCCTGGGTTAAAAGTCTAGTTCGCTTAAAGCTTGTGCAGGACGCCACCCAGTGGCGGGAGCGGGTGCACGGCGGGCCTGGGAGCGAGTCAGGACGCCGTCCGCGTCGAGACCTAAGAAGCCGCTGCCGTTTCTCTTTGGGGAATAGAATTTGAGAGCGGTTCAGACTTGAAAAAAGCGAGGTAAGTGAAGAAAAGCGAAGTTGGTGAAGGAGAGAATACTGCGTAGGACAGCTTTTTTTTTAAAATAAACCTATTATTTATTAGCTGTGTTGGGTGTTCATTGCTGCGCACGGCTTTCTCTAGTTGCGGAGAGCGGGCCGGGGGGGCGGCTACCCTTCGATGCGGTGCGCAGGCTCCTCATTGCCGCGGCTTCTCTGGCTGCAGAGCACGGGCTCTAGGCGCGCGGGCCTCAGTAGCTGTGGCTCGTGCGCGCTAGAGCGCAGGCTCAGTAGTTGTGGCGCGCAGACTCAGTAGCCCCGCCACATGTGGGATCCTCCGGAACCAGGGCTCGAACTCGTGTCCCCTGCATCGGCAGGCGGATTCTTAACCACCGCGCCACCAGGGAAGCCCTAGAAGGACAATCTTAAAGCCTAGTTGGAGAAAATGGCTTACTGGATGTGTCAGCTGGAAAAAACTTGATGCTTTTATTACAGATTGTAAGGGAACTTTATATATTTAGGGAGACATACAAACGGCTGTTGACTCCTTTTGTTTTAGCATCCTACTTGAGAAAGAAGTGCATTTTGGAGAGTGCTCTACTGAGCGCGCGCCTGTGCATTCTTTGATCAGAGAATAAAACTTTTGCTTCTAAACTGAAAAAAGTGAATTTTAAAAATACTTGATTTTTAAGGTGGGAGAATTTTCTGGAGAAACAGTGGAAGTAGCTAAATTGATAAAGGTCGCAGTAAAGCAGAGAAGGTCCTGCCTAATTTGTATTCCTCGTCTTATTTCAGAAGGTTTACCTCTGTCAGGCATAGCTTGGTTTTCTCTTCCAGCTGTTGCCCTGTATAGAATTTGTAAGGACTTTCTGACCATCGTAAATAAAAAGCAGCCACCATTGCATATGGCTGTGAGGCAGCAGAACTCTGTATGTCAAAATACCTTAGGTAATTTGGGTTTCTTAAGCTCGGTTGCAAGAATCAGCTTTTCTTGACATGATTTCCTTAAGCAGCATGTGATTTTGTGCCCTTTGAAATTTTCATCCTAACTTTTACCAAGACAGGTGCTCAGAGTTTGCCTTGTGTGTGTGATTGCGCACTGGGGCCCTCCTGTGAGATCCTCGGGGCAGGCCTGGAATTTTGTGTTCCTTTGTGGCTATAGCGTTGTCCTGGACCCACAGTGCTCAGAAAATATTGGTTGAATTGCATCCTTTTCCCTGGTTTGTCTGTGCCCTCATTACCCTTCTGTGGTTAATAATGGAATCCAGAGTTCAAGCAAGTTGGAGAAAAATACAGATAGCATACAAATTCAGGTCACAAGGACCAGGGCTGAGTACTTGCCATGTGTTTCTTTATCTTAATGAAAGGAAATTACATGCCTGCAAGAGTCGAATAGGTGATGATTGCCAGTTGAAAGAATGTTCTGAGATTTAGAGTTAGAGGTATAACTTCCCTTGGTTGTTACAGGAATACTTTAAGGCGTGAGTAAGAACGAAATATGTTTAAGTAGGTGAACTGTGATAAGGAGTGAAAGTTCACATCTCTGTTTCCCGCCACGTCTGCGCGTGCTGGGAATTCATGTAGGAGACTTGTCCACATTTATTGTTTATTTCTTTTTAAACTTGCCTGCTTTCATTCCATTAAGCAAATAGTATTGCACAAAATCAGTTTTATGTCACAACATGAATTCAACATTTAAACAAGATGCTTTAAAATTTTTTCTTTTCTGAGTTAGAAGTAATGAGTGTTTTGATTTGCTGGTGTTTTAAGCTAAAGACAGGGAGCGTCTTCCATGGACAAATTGGATTATGTAAAACAAGGTATGACAAGTAGCAGTCTGTGGGGTGGATGGTAAAAGCTTTCTGGAAGGAGGAAGTTGTTTTCCACTTTCAGCTCCATTTTCAGCATGGAGTTTCTTGGATTAGAAAGGAATGAAGGAGCATCTTTATTGCAAGCAGAGCAAGGTTCCTTAGATGTTAGATGGAGAGATATTTGAGAACAGTCTCTTGGGTGGAAAGATGGTTAGTTTATTTTGTTACTTTTATTTTTTTTGGCTGCACCGCACAGCATGCGGGATCCTAGTTCCCCAGCCAGAGATTGAACCCATGCCCTCTGCAGCGGATGCACAGAGCCCTAACCACTGGACCAGCAGGGAAGTCCCAAGATGGTTACTTTAGCCCAGTTACACAGCTTGTTTGTGTGGATGGGCAAAATTTGGGACAGAGTAGTCTCAGGCCTCAATACGTAGGTGTCTGTGTCCCACCCCCAGCTTGAGTCAGGTGACTCAGGGTAACCTTGTCAGGCGAGAAGGCTGGTTTGTAACAGTCATTTTGGCGCTTACATTCTGTGAGTGTTAGGAACGTGGGGCGTGTGTGATGAGTGGAAATTCTCCTTTAGAAACTCATTAAAGCCAAGATGTAACTTAAAGGGACCAGTTACGCTGTTCAAAGCACTGGGCTTTTTGGAGCAGACTCCTCATGGAGCACCTCGCACTCTCGGTGCAGGTGTGTGTCTGCCACTGGAGCTGCTGTGTGACTGTCTTCTGTGAATTTAGGAGGAGGGACAGTAAAAGCGTCTGCGGAGTCGGCCATTTAACTTAAACTTTATGCATCCATCCTGACGCCCTCCTTAACTGTTGAGATGAGCAAGGCCGAGGAGAGAGAAGGGCCTGCTCTTGGAGAGGTTACGGCTGCCATCTCAAGTGTGTCTCAGGGCTGTGGTGTGTGTGTCTGTGAGAGCGTTTCCAGGTGAACGCGCTTTAACTACCAGACTGACACAGGTTCCCCCAGTCTCCAAAAGAGAGCATCCTAGGAAGCCTCTCCTGAGCTGAGATGGCATGAAGTGAAGAAGTTACCTGAGAATGCGTCCTGCTCACAGACGCACAAAATAAATAGAGAAAAAGCACAGATGCTTACACACTTGACAGCTGCGGTGGCTGGATGCTGAGATGCTGAGTGTAGTTCCGGGGAGGGAAGGAGATGGGTGGGGCCCCCTCGCTGCTGGGATGGGCGCTGCCTCTATTGCTTCCTTTTTTCTAAGTGAAAATCCTCTTAGGAACTCTTGTGGTTGGCAAAAACAGGTACTAACGTGGGTCTTTTTTAAAGGTGAAGTGTTGTATAGAGAACTGTGGAAAAGCAGGGGATACCTAGATTAGCAAATCCGTCACGGAGTAAAAGATGGCAACGACCGGGTGTTAACACTTAACGACCACCTCTTCATCGTTGTGAAGAAAACTATTTAGGATCTCTCCTTCCAGTGTTCCTTGAGATATTAGGTAATTATGGTGTGAAACCCTGGTGCTTGGTATGTACATACAAGTGTTCCTAGTTTCGTCATTTATAATTTTATTTTTGGTTTTTTTAAAATTTTTTTTATTTTTTTTTTTAGGGATCTTCCTGGAGCAGGGATCGAACCCGTGTCCCCTGCATTGGCAGGCGGATTCTTAACCACTGCACCACCTAGGAAGCCCTATTTTTGGTTTTGATGTATATAGTAGTTCAGGTACAGGCAGACCTTGTTTTATAGTGCTTTGCTTTGTTGTGCTTCTGAGATGCTACTTTTCTTACATGTTGAAGATTTGTGGCAACCCTGTGTCGATGAAGTCTGTTGGCCCCATTTTTCCAGCAACATTTGCTCACTGTGTTTCTGTCACATTTTGGGAATTCTCACAGAATTTCAGATTTTTTCATTACTATGTTATGGTGATCTGTGAGCAGTGATCTCTGATGTTACTATTGTAATTGCTTTTGGGCCCTACAACCCTGCCCATCTAAGCTAGCCTGTGCTGTGACTACTTCACCGACCTGCCATCTCTCTCCCTCTCCTCAGGCCTCCCTGTTCCCTGAGACACAACAGTGTTGGAATTAGGCCAGTTAATAACTCTACAGTGGGCTCTGTTCAAGGAAGACACACGTCTCTCACTTTAAATCAAAAGCTAGAAATGGTGAAGCTTAGTGAGGAAGGCTTGTGGAAAGCTGACAGGCTGAAACCTAGGCCTCTTGTGCCAAACAGCCAAGTTGTGAGTGCAGAGAAAAAGTTCTTGAAGGAGATTAAAAGTGCTCCTCCAGGAGGGAGGGAATACGGGGATATGTGTATAAAAACAGATGATTGAACCTGGTGTACCCCCAAAAAATAAAAAAAATTAAAAAAAAAAAGAAAAGGTGCTACTCCAGGACTTTCCTGGTGGCGCAGTGGTGGGACGCGGGTTCGATCCCTGCTCCAGGATGATCCTACGTGCCGCGGAGCAGCTAAGCCCGTGAGCCACAACTATTGAGCCCGTGTTCCACAACAGGAGAAGCCACTGCAGTGAAAAGCCTGCGCACCGCAATGTGGAGTAGCCCCTGCTCGCTGCAACTGGAGGAAGCCCATGCGCAGCAATGAAGACCCAATGCAGCCAATAAATGAATAAATAAATTTATAAAAAGGAAAGTGCTACTCCAGTGAACACACGAATGGTAAAGCAAAATAGCCTTATTGCTGTTGTGGAGGAAGTTTGAGTGGTCTGAACAGATGGTCACACCGGCCACAACACTGCCTTAAGCCAAAGCCTCATCCAGGCACGGCCCCAACTCTCTTCGATTCTGTGAAGGCTGAGGCAGGTGAGGAAGCTGCAGAAGAAACGTTTGAGGCCAGCAGAGGTTGGTTCGTGAAGTTTTTAGGGAAAGAAGCCGTCTCAGTAACATACAAGTGCAAGGTGAGCAGCACATGCTGCTGTAGAAGCTCAGCAGGTTCTCCAGAAGGTCCAGCCAAGACCGTGAGTGAAGGCGGCTGCGCTAAATGACAGATTTTCAGTATGGACAGAAGAGCCTCTGTGGGAAGATGCCAACGAGGACTTTCCTTCTAGAGAGAAGCCGATGCCTGGCTTCAGAGGACTCGTTGGGGGCTCCTGCGGCGGGGGACTGCAGGTTGAAGCCAGTGCTCATTTACCGTTCTGAAAACCCCAGGGCCTTTGGGATTCTGCTAAATCCACTCTGTCTGTGCTCTGCAGATGGGACAGCAGAGCCTGGATGACAGATAGCACGTCTGTTGACAATGTGGTTTACTGGATATTTTACACCCACTGTTGTGATTCACTGCTCAGATTAAAAGTTTCCTTTCAAAAAATTGTTGTTCCTTGACAGTGACTCAGGAGCTGCGATGGAGATATGCAGTGAGATTCATCTTGTTTTTATGCTGGCTAACACAGCATCCATGCTGCAGCCCCGTGGATCAAGGAGTAATTTTGATTTTCCAGCCTTGTTATTTAAGAAATACATTTTGTGAAGGCAATAGCCACCGTAGATGATGATTCCTCTCATGATCTGGGCAAAGTCAATTGAAAACCCTCTGGAAAGGTCTCACCTTAGATGCCATTAAGAATTCGTGATTTGTGGAAAGAGGTAAAAATACTGACATTAACGGGAGTTTGGGAGAAGTTGGTTCTAGCCCTCATGGGTGACTTTGAGGGGGTTCAAGACGTAAGTGGAGGAACTAACGGCAGATGTGGTGGAAGTAGCAGGAGAACTAGAATTAGAAGTGGAGCCTGAAGATGTGACTGAACTGCTGTAACCTCATGAGAAAACTTGAATGGATGAGGCGTTGCTTATGTAAGAATGGGCAAAGAGAATGGTTTCTTAAATTGTTGACCTGACAGCAGAATTTAGAATATGACATAAACTTAGTTGAAAAAGCAGTGGTAGAATTTGAGAGGACTAAGTTTATGTTTGAAAGAAGTTATACTCTGGTTAGAAGGCTACCAAACAGCACTGCATGCTGCAGGGACTCCCTTGTGAAAGGGAAAGTCAGTTGGTGCAGCAAACTTCATTGCTTTATTTTAAGAAATTGCCGCAGCCCTGCAGCCACCACCTTGGCCAATCAGCAGCCATCAGCATCAAGACAGGACCCTCCCCCAGCAGAAGGGTGCTGAGGGGTGATGGTGGTTCACATTTCTCAGCAGTAAAGGTTGTTTAAAAGTTAAGGGGTGTACATTGTTATTTTGGAAATAATGCTAGTGCTCACTTAACAGGCAACAGTATAATGTAACCGCTTATAGCCACTGGGAAGCCAGGAAGATGTGTGTGACTCACTTTATTGGCTTTATTGTGGCCTGGAACCGAACCCACAATGTCTCCGGTGCCTCTCTATAACTTTATTAAATACGTGCACGTCTTCAGGAGACGTGCACTTTTTACTGAAGTGGTACGTGCGCGAGTGTATGTACCACAGTACTTACATGTGAGGTGCTTCCTGAGACTCTTAGCATCGAAGGTGATTAAATTTATTGGAGGAGGCAGTTATTTTTGGTTAACGGGTATTAGGCTAGTTAGTGGCTTTACTAAAGAGGCAGAGTTAAAAATTTTTTTACTTATTTGGCCTATTTTGTTGGAAATTGCATAGATTAACAAACTAGTTGTCCTAAGAAACATTTTTTTTCTTAATTGAAAATCTAAAGCATTGGTTTCCTTTTTTATTTTTTAAGTGTACAATTTGATGTTTTTTTCTTATTAGTAATGTGTATATTTAAGATTTTTTTTTATTATTTATACGTTTATTTTTAGTTGCATTGGGTCCTTGTTGGCTGTGCACGGGCTTTCTCTAGTTGTGGAGAGCAGGGGCTACTCTTCATTGTGGTGCGTGGGTTTCTCATAGCGGTGGCTTCTTGTCGTGGAGCACAGGCTCTAGGCCCTTGGGCTTCAGTAGTTGCACATGTGGGCTTACTTGTGGCTTGTGGGCTCTAGAGAGCAGGCTCAGTAGTTGTGGCGCATGGGCTTAGTTGCTCTGCTGCATGTGGGATCTTCCTGGCCCAGGGCTTGAACCTGTGTCCTCTGCATTGGCAGGCGGATTCTTAACCACTAAAGCATTGGTTTTCTGCAGCTTCCTTAGCATGCAGTAGATGGTGTCAGTGGGAAGTTAAGAACTTTGGTAATTGTTGTTAGAAGAGAGCATCTTCCCACGCCTCACCCAGATTCCCTTTAAGTCTGAGTCATTTCTGTCAGGATCAGCGCTGTCTGAGAACTGTTGTTCCCCACTGGTGCTTTCCGGGGTGGGTGCCAGTAGCCACAGTGGGTGCTGGGCGCTGGAAGTGGGGCTCGTGCGCCTGCGGGGCTGAGGTTTCCACTGCTCTTGAGTGTAAGCGGCTGCATTAGGCTCGTGAATCGGGCAGTGCAGTTTCAGAAGGTGTTTGCCAGCTGCAGTTCCCACCTGCCTGAAGCCCTTGTTGACAGCATGTTTTTAAAAAGTTTTCGTATCTGTGTTTTTGTGCGGTGTCCTGTCACAGAAACCATGCCTTGTTTTCAGCGTCCTCTGGCGGGGGAGATGCGCTGACCCCTGGGTGAGGGGGTGGAAGCACCCTGCTCCCTCCGTCCAGGGGGCAGTTGAGAAGGGAAGGGGGTGGAGTGGGTCTCAGTCCCCGTGAGGGCCTGCGTTTTCTGGTATTTCCTGTCCCCTTTAGTGCCAGCTGAACATGGAGATGACAGGGGCGTAGGTCAAGAGTCTGTCTCCAGACTGTGCTCTCCTGTGGGCACTGGAGATGTTCGGGGAGTCCTGGGTGGGGACCAGAGGCTGGGTTCTCGCTCATGCTCCAGGCTTAGTTTTCTTTGGGGAGGAGGACAGTTGGCCAGCCTGAGGGGTTAGGTGAAGGCCACTTAAAATATTTAGAAATATTGAATTTTGTAGAGAAGTTCCTTATACAGGTATGTACGTGGCTTTCTGGTTTTGTTATTTTTTTTGCTGTGTGGCTTTTGGGATCCCTGACCAGGGATTGAGCCTTGGCCATGGCAGTGAAAGCACGGAGTCCTAACCACTGGACAGCCAGGGAAATCTCATAAGTGGCTTTTTATTTTGTGTAAAACTCCGGGGTTAGTCAAAATTAATTTGAATGCAATTAACCTTTCATGGATTTTGTCAAAATTTTAATTGTTTCTTTTATGCCTGATCACTCTGAAGCAGCGCAAGAAGTGAATTAACTTGTGGCTGACACTGTAGGGTGGTGGTTATGGGATCAATACTTAAGCCAACTTTTCAGGTTTCTGAGGAGGTGTCTGGGGTCTTCAGTACCTTGTTTGGTTCTCTATTTCTAGACCTTGGGGTGTTTTCACTTTATGGTCTCTGTGGAGCACGTTTTAATTTGAGTTTGTATTGAAACTTGTTAATCTTATTGGCACTGGTTAAAAACTAGAAAGATAGGGTTGGTATGAAGAGCGTCCCGGCATCAAGCACTGGAGCCACAGCACGGCCTGAGGGCACAGGCTGCTCCTGACCTCTCCCCAGCACTCCACGCAGGCTGGCTTTTCTTTTTCTTTCCTCCCTCCCTTCCCCTCTTTCTTTCCCTCCCTCCCTCCCTTCCTTTCTATGAATTTACTTATTTACTTATTTATAGGCTACATTGGGTCTTTGTTGCTGCACGTGGGCTTTCTCTAGTTGGGGCAAGCAGGAGCTACTCTTCACTGCAGTGCATGGGCTTCTCATTGCGGTGGCTTCTCTTGTTGGAGAGCACGGGGTCGAGGGGCACAGGCTCAGTAGCTGTGGCGTGTGGGCTTAGTTGCTCTGCAGCATGTGGGATCTTCCCGGACCAGGGATCGAACCTGTGACCCCGGCACTGGCAGGCGGATTCTTTTCTTTTTTAAGTGTTTATTTGTTTATTTACTTGGTTGTAAGGGGTCTTAGTTGCAGCTGGCGGGCCCCCTTAGTTGCGCCTTGAGGCCTCCTCAGTTGTGGCATGCAAACTCTTAGTTGCGGCATGCATGTGGGATCTAGTTCCCTGACCATAGATCAAAACCCAGGCCCCCTGCACTGGGGGTTCAGAGTCCTAACCACTGTGCTATCAGGGAAGTCCCAAGAAAAATGGCGCAGTGGTTAAAAATCTGCCTGCCAATGCAAGCGGTAGGGGGATTCTTAACCACTGAGCCACCAAGGAAGTCCCCTGTTCATACCTTCTTTTTTTTTAAATATTTATTTATTTTGTTGGCTGTGTTGGGTCCTCATTGCTGCACACGGGCTTTCTCTGGTTGCGGAAAGCGAGGGCTACTCTTCGTTGTGGTGTGCGGGCTTCTCATTGCGATGGCCTCTTGTTGCAGAGCATGAGCTCTAGGCTTGTGGGCTTTAGTAGTTGTAGCACATGGGCTCAGTAGTTGTGGCTCACGGGCTCTAGAGCGCAGGCCCAATAGTTGTGGCGCGTGGGCTTAGTTGTTCCATGGCATGTGGGATCTTCCTGGGGCAGGGATTGAACCCATGTCCCCTGCATTGGCAGGCAGATTCTTACCCACTGCGTCATCTAGGAAGTCCCGTACTTTCTTAGTTGTA
Source organism: Hippopotamus amphibius kiboko (assembly GCF_030028045.1). Taxonomy (NCBI): domain Eukaryota; kingdom Metazoa; phylum Chordata; class Mammalia; order Artiodactyla; family Hippopotamidae; genus Hippopotamus; species Hippopotamus amphibius. The sequence continues at coordinate 1,255,533 of NC_080189.1, read as the reverse complement.
TATGCCTAATTTGTTTGCATGTCAGTCTTCTCCTAAACTTAGTGACTCGGTCCCAAAAGTATCATGCTTGTTTTACATATTAAATTTATATAGTTAAATTCACTCAGAATTGCATCACTGTTTTTACTGAGAGTGAATGTGTTGATGGTGTAATTGGTATCCAAAAGGTTTTGATCAGTTGGGACAATGGGCCGAGATATCCAAGGTGGAGTTTATAGGGCAAGACCTTCACTTACCTGAAGAGCTACAGTTGCACAGAGTGAGTAATAGGAAGCAGGACAATGACTGCAGGCTTAGAGAGACCATGGCTTAGCCGAGTGTGTGTCGATCATCAGGTTCTGGTGTTTGCTAGGAGGGTTGACACGACACTGACAGTTGAGTTGAGAAGGGAAACGCAGTAACGGTAGTCTTACCTTCTGTTGGTGACGATTGGAGTGTGTCCTCACTGTCAGTGGTGGGTTCTGGGTACCAAGCAGTTGCAGCTTAGGAGCTTGCTCGCGGCAGGGACCATCCTAGTGTTCTCAGGAGTAACTGCAAAGAAATGTAAGGCTGTATTAACGTAGAGAGTGAAAACTGCACGAAGATAAAGCCCTTGAATGTTTGAGGACAATAATGTGGAAGAGAAATTCAAATGCCTTGTGTAACTTGAACAAGGACCGAGAGGGACAGTTCCCTGGAGGCCCTGCTGTTCAGCAAGAGGAATCCGGTAATTGTCTGGAACTAAGGGCTGCTCCACTAGTTAGTGGTTTTTGTAGTGAGGAGGCTTTATGGGGCAGTTAGGACTCGGTTTCTTAAAAGGTCCCTTTTGTTTAACAAGAATGTGCTGATGGGCTGGACCAAGTCTGTGCTTTGAGAATCACTCCATTGGGGTTTCAAGATAACAGTGTTGACGAGTTCTAGCGTGTCTTCTGCGTTTGTCTGCTGGAATCCTTCTATAAAAAGAATATTGGCTCATCAGCTATTTGGTTTCACATGTAGTTTGCACAGGAAAGGCAGTGTAATAAACAAAAGAGACCTTTTAAGAAAGGTCCGCCTTAAATGTGCGGTGCTGTGTGTCACTTATATCAATAAAACTGGAAGGAAAAAATGCACCGCAGCCGTTGTTTTTAATGCTCAGATCTGTGCTGGTCTGTGGGGGCTTCATCAGTTTTGTTCTGATGTCATTTTGACATGGTTGTACTTTTTTCTCTTTTTGACGTATTTTTTAACTGTGTTCTTTGAAACCATTGTCTAGTTAACAGAAAAGTTGTAAAGAGTACAGGAGTTTTCCTGTGTGCCTCTTACCCAGCTTTCCTTAATACAGCATATGTAACCGCGGTGCGTGTATCTGAACTAAGAAATTATGTTGGCACGGTACTTCTAACTACAGACTATTCACATCCCACCAGTTCCCCCCTCCCCCAACATTCTTTTCCTGCCCGACACCAGTCCAGGAGGCCAGATGGCACTTAGTTATCATTTATTCTTAGTCACTTCCAAGCTGGCACAGTTCCTTAGTCTCTCCTTGTTTTTTTTCACCAGGCCTGTACTTTATGCTCGCATCTTTATTTTCTTGATTGACAGCATGTCCTAGGCTCATCTTGTGGCTCTCCTGTCCCAGACCTAGCATTAGCTAGTGCAGTAAAGTGTCATTCCATGAGCCCCCAGTGGAGCTGACAGTGTCCTTTAGAGCTGGTTTTGTCTGGTGCTGACAGCATGTAGTATCTGTTGTGATAGCATCTGCATATTTATAGCTCATCTTGGCTGTGAGACGAGAGGCTCCCACAGTATTTCAGCGTAGGCTCTCTGGTGCCACTGAAGATAGGACGAGTGGAGGGTGTGAGATATCTTGCAGGTAAACCAGGCAGAAACCGAGGGTTAGTTTGTTGTGTGTGTGTGGGGGGGGGAGGGGGGTAGCAGTGTCCGCGATGGTAACGGTTTCCAGTGGAGCAGCTTGGGGTGGAATTAGCAGGGAAAGGCCCGGGGTGGGGGTGGGGAGGTTGAGGGTTAAACTTGGTCATGTTCTATTTGGGATGTTTCATCAGATGTCCAAGTGGCTGCGTCAGGTAGCCATCTGTCTGTTTGTGTCTGAATGCCAAAGTGAGGCCTACGATTGGAGCTAACATTAGGGACTCATTGCTACATCAACGGTATTGACATAATGGAGCAGAGGAAGACACAGGAGTAGGGTGAGAAGAGGGCTTTGGGCCCCTGGCGTTCCCTCCGTTTATTCACACAGCTGATGGAGGGGAACAGGCGGGCAAGTGGGAGGTAAACCAGGAGACTCCGTGACTAGAGAGCCCACATGTGCTTAGGGCGTTGGCAAGTCAAACAGTGTGAGCCCTGAACATGCGTGTTGGATGTTAGTGGGGGAAGCTTTTCCTCTTGACCTTAGATCAGAGGACGCTGCAAGCGGCGGCTGGCTGGGAGCTGGACGGGACTGTCGTGAAGGCGGTGTTGTGTCCGGAGCCGGCTGCAGAGCGGGCGTCCGATGGGCCTCACGCAGGCCGTTTGTCTGCATTTCCTCCTTGGGGCAGGCTCAGTTCAGGCAGGAAGAAGATCGCCGACATCCCAGTGTGGCTTGCGTCCGAGGTGCTGTTAATTGACGATGCCTGTGCGCTCCCTGAGCCCCAGTGACGGTCCCGTAGGGTGGATATGTCTTCCCGGGTGGTTAAGTGGTCACGGCATTCAGCACTTGGCAGGCGCGGCCCATCTTGTCACGTATGCACGGGTGGCCTCGAGGATCTTACTCCTCCCACCATTGCCTGCATGCACCCTGGCACGTTATTGCAAATACAGCACACACCTATTGGACTCAGGGGAACATGAGCTTTGAGCTGGTAGCAGAGATGGTAAAGCATTGGCATCTGACACAGCGGTCACCTCTGGTCACGTGGCTCAGGCAGTGGCTCAGCTGCTAGGAGAGGGCAGCTTCACCCTGAGACTTCTCCCCTTGTCCCGCTGGTGGCGGCGGTCTGCGAGGGCTTCCCCAAATGTTTTGGGTTTTTTGTTTTTTTTTTTTTTTTTGATGTGGAGCGTTTTTAAAGTCTTTATTGAATTTGTTACAGTATTGTTTCTGTGTTATGTGTTGGGTTTTTTTGGCCGGGAGGCTGCTGGACCAGGAATTGAACCTGCACCCCCTGCATTGGAAGGCAGTCTTTTTTTTTTTTTTTTAAAAACATCCCAAATCAGTGGATTTTTTTAAAGAACTTTTATTGAGATACAATTGACATACAATAAACTGCGTATATTTAAAGTGTACAGTGTGTTTTTTTTTCTTATTAGTAATGTATGTATGCCAATCCCAATCTCCCAGTTCATCTCCCCCCCCCCCCCCCCACTTGGTGTCCGTATGTTTGTTCTCTACATCTGCGTCTCTCTTTCTTGGAAGGCAAAGTCTTAACCACTGGGCTGCCAGGGGATGTCCTCTCCCTGCATGTTTTGTCCCTGTTGGGCGCTAGATGCCCCCGTGCAGCGGCAACCGCATGGAGCTGGAACGTGAAAGTAACCACAGGGAGTTAACTGTTAGCCCTTCAGAGGGAGGAGTGCCAGGCGATGTGGAGGCCTCGCTGCTGTCTGGCTGCTCTTGCCGGGGGCCCGGGTTTTAGCTCTGGAAGGTGAGAGGTTGCTGTGTTCCCACTGCCGTCTCTTCTGGGCAGCAGTTTCCAGGCTACACTTGCTGGTCTCACTGGCCAGCCAGTATGCTTCGAGTTTTGTGACGACCAGGGAGGAAAACTTACAACTGGGGGCTCATTGCTGTAACTGATTGCATTTGAAACAAATTCCCCAAGAGTTTATATCAAACATACCCAAACGCATTTCACCAAAAACTACACATTGAACAACCGTGTAACCAAAAGTACATTCTCCAGTTAGTATTTTTTAATTAATTAATTAATTATATTTATTTGGCTGTATCAGGTCTTAGTTGGGGCACAAAGGGTCTTCACGGCACGTGGGATCTTTCCCTGGGGCGTGTGGGCTGTTTGTTGTGGCGCTCGGGGTTCTCTCCAGTTGTGGTGTGTGGGTTCAGTAGTTGTGGCATGTGGGCTTAGTTGCTCTGCGGCATGTGGGATCTTAGTTCCCTGACCAGGGATCAAACCCACGTCCTCTGCATTGGAAGGCAGATTCTAAACCACTGGACCACCAGGGGAGCCCCTCCAGTTAGTATTTTGTCATCTCTGTGACATATCTATCTCAGTTAATTGAATTTTAACATTAAATTGGATGAATTAACAAGAAAATAGTAACCATATAGTTTTTTTCCCCTCTAATTTGTAATTTTAAAAAAATTCTGGAATTATTTTTTAAAAGGTACACATTTTTCTGTTCTAAAAAATGGCAAATCTTGTAGTCAGATTTTCTGAGTTCTTAACCTTCTAACATCTAGAACTTGTATTAATGGATTTGTGGTTCTAAATTTCAGTTTGGTCAGTTGGTGAAATTGGTATGTAGATCATGTACATTTAAGTATATCTTACTATCTTTATGGTTTCTTTGACCCAAGGGCTTTCTTAAAAAACGTTTTGTTTGCACCGCTATTTGTGGGTTGCGGTAGTGCATTCTCTTTTTATTCCATTGTTTTTGTAAGTATTTTGAAACTTGGGTATTTAAGTGTGCTCGACCTTATAGGGTTGCTTGGTGTTTCCTGATTGTGAGCTCCAGGCCATACTTTGTGTCCCATGACATCGTCTTGAATGTGCTCAAATCTTACAGGTTAACTTTCTTTCTGCTTAATGATGTGATTGTGGGTGTGTCTTTTTAAAAATATTTTTATTGATAAATCTCAACATAACTTATTTTTCACATGACAGGAAATGCACCCTATTTTAAGTGGACACGGTGGTATTAGGTTCACACCATTGTGTTTGTCACTGCCGTCATCTCCAGAACATTTTTATCCTGCCACTTTGAAACTCTAAACCCACTAAACAGGGGGTAACTCCCCACTCCCCCAGCGCCCAGGCCCTGGCATCGGAACATTTCCTGTTTACTTTGTAATGCTGGTCCTGATTTTGGGAGTTTTGAGGCCATGTTAGTTTCAGAATCCCGAAGCCTCGGTTCCTGCATGTCCCTGTGTTCCAGACCTTCCTTCTTCTGAGTCATGTTGCTGTCCACAGGCTTTCTTAGTGTTTGCCTTGTGCATCTGTCCTGCCCCAGGAGTTTGAATTTTTTTCTGTCTTTCGAAAGAGTGCACAGTTGATCCTTGAACAACGCGGGGCTTAGGGGTGCTGACCCCCCGCAGTTGAAAATCTGCAATATGACTGACTGCCTCAGAAGTTAACTGATAGCCTAGTGTTGACCAGAAGCCTTACCGATAACATAAAATTGATTAACACGTGTTTTGTATATGTATTATATTGCTGTACTCATAATAAACTAGAGAAAATTATGAGATTGCATTTACTATATTTTGTTTATTGATACCATAAGTTTACATCATGTTCACAAGATGAACTGTCTGTCAGTATCTACATCAGTGTTGTCTTATAGATGTTGTACGTGTGACTAACACAAGACAATGAAAATGAAAAGATGATATGAAAAAGAAATTCATGTTTGCCTACAGGTTCACACATTGATGAAAGCAGAGCAGTGTGGTTGCTTCAGGGTAGCCTAGCATCTACACTGATGACTGAATCTTTATAAGGGTTTTATGACATAGGGTATTACACTCATTTATAATACAGTATTGGATACATTGTTACATTTTTTAAAAAGCCACTTACCTGTGCTGGTAAGCTGATACCAGAGCCAGAGACATACTGTATGGTTATATAATTCTTTGAAAGCAGAGTTATAGAACAGAAAACTAAAATTTACTAATTTTATATTAAATATCATTCATCTTAATACTGTGTAAGAACGGACTCTTTTGCATTTGTGACATACTTTTTTTTTTTTTCCAGCAAAGGTTGGCACTTTAATAAACTCATTAAAAGTTTGACACAATAATAAACCCATTACATGTTAACATAAATTATATATATTTTGATGAAAAATAACTTTCAAAAAAATTATTGACGAGGGCATTGTTTCACATTTTTGCAAGTCTAATGCATACCTAACTTTTTCTTAATTTTTTCAATATTTCTAGGCTCCATGGTTCTTCTGTGCATATTTTTTGGATTGTTGCAAATCTCCAAAAAGTTTACTGATGTGTTTATTGAAAAAATCCACACACAAATGGACCTGTGCAACTCAAACCCATGTTATTCAAAAGTCACTTATAGTTTTCTTAAAAATTCAATTTTAATGAAATTAATGTGTACAATACGCACCTTAAACTTACACAGGGTTATAATGTCAGTTGTATCTGGAAAAACAAATTCAATTTTAGGATGTCTTTGATCTCGATTTTGTTACTGCTTTAGTAAAGTATTTGAATTGAGTTAGTTTGTAAAACACTTCAAATTTAAACACTTCGAATTATGCCCGCTATATGAGTTTTGTTAAACTGAAAAAAAAAAAATTTAAAGTCCTGTTTTGTGCGTCATGAAAGGGTGCCTGTGCACTCCTCTCTTTCAGTGATAAGGTTACATTTTATTTTTAAAAGTTTATTTTAAAAAATTGAGATGTAATTGATTTGGGACACGGTGCTTTGAATCATTTATATATTGCAGTATGTTTGCCACCTGAGTTAGCTAAGATTTCTTTCATTATGAAATTACTTTTCTTCAATATTTATCTATTTGGCTGTCCCGAGATCTTCGTTGCCGCATGCTAGGTCTTCCTTGTGGCATGCGGGATCTTTAGTTGTGGCATGTAGGCTCTTAGTTGCGGCGTGCGCGATCTAGTTCTCTGACCAGGGATTGAACCCGGGCGCCCTGCATTGGGAGGATGGAGTCTTAGCCACTGGACCACAGGGGAAGTCCTGGAATTATCATTTTTTTTGCGGTGAGGACATTTAAGATCTGGTGTCTTAGATCTTAATACAAGACATGAATATATGACACAGTTTTGTTGGCGGTAAGCACTGCGCTGGGCGTTAGAGCTCCATAACACATTCAGAAATCTCCACACCGGTCAGACGCGCACAGCCTGGATCGTAGAAATACTTCTCCAGCATAGCTTTCTCTGCCCCCATCCTGGGGTGGTGCTCGGTGATGTGGAGAGCTTGGAGCATTGCGGGTTTGTGAAGGTAATGGGGTTCCATTCTGCAGTTCCTTGGCTTAAGGCTGCGGTTCTCAGGGGTGCCCCCTTTCCTCTTTGCAGTTTGGTGGGACGTCTTCCTCGTCTCCCTTTCCTGCAGCGACAGCCTCTTGAGCAGCCTCCGTCATTTGGTGGAGCTTCCTGTGCCCCCAACCGCCCCCCCACCATTCTTGGGTAATTAATTCTCTGTTTCTGGCTCTTGAGCCGCTGCTTTCCTGGGTACTCAGCTGGCTCTTCACATGTGTGTGTTGGGCTTTTATCTAACGTTTCTAGGGATTTTGAGGTGGTAGGAGGGGTTTCTGTTTTTGATTCTCCTGTGATATCTTTGAGTTACTGTTTGCATGAAGTCCTTGGACTGGTGAGGAGGGGTTTCCTCTGCGGTTCTCCCTGACCCTTGCCTGTGGGGCCCTCCGAATATTCCACGAGGGCACCTACCTGCTGAGTCACCATGCAGCAGCTTTTTGTTTTAAACCAAGAGTCAAGGGGGGTGAAGGGGAAACTGAGACGAAGTGAGAGAGTAGCACAGACATATATATACTACCACCTGTAAAATAGTCATTGGGAAGTTGTTGTATAACAAAGGGAGTCCAACTCGAGGATGGAAGATGCCTTAGAGGACTGGGGCGGGAAGGGTGGGGGGGACTCGAGGGCGGGGGGAGTCAAGGAAGGGAGGGAATACGGGGATATGTGTATAAAAACAGATGATTGAACCTGGTGTACCCCCCAAAAAATAAAAAATAAACCAAGAGTCGATCCCCAGTGTTGAAAAGTAGAAACGTAATACAGCTGTGCGTCCTGTTTTGAGACATGGAGTATTTCCCAGCTGCGACATTATCTGACCTCAGCACGATGGCCTCAGGGAGGTGGGGATCCCTTGTGTCTGCTTACAGTCAGAACATTTCTTTTGAAAATCTGATTCTGGAGTTGGGGGAAGGCTGCTGAAAGCCTAGCTTCAGTTTTGAGCACAGTTGCTTGACAGAAGAACTCCCTTTACTGGGTGAAGGTATTTTGTACTCTTGTGTGGAATAGGCCTGTTTGATGTAAATTCTTGGTCATTGGCTTCATGAGGTGATTGAGGCAGTCAGATGTGAAGAGGTAGGTCCATCAGCCTGCATGCTTGAGCAGGGAGCAGGCGTGTGGGCCGTGTGTGGTTTGCGGGGCCCAAGCCCTGTGGAGGTGGTGGGATCATCATCCTGCGCCATGAGGTCCCGGGCGGAGGAGCTGCCGGTGTACCCTGAAGGCCGCTCGTGGGGGCCCGCCCCCCGGGACTGCCAGCAGAGTGACGGACGTGTGTGTCTTCATGTCAGCCCGGACGGGCGCTGCAGGCTGGAGGGGCGGGTACAGGAACAGCCCTGAGTCAGAGCGGGGGGCCGTGGCGGGACATTGGCTGGTCCCTAGTGCGGGCTGCCTGGTCGGGAAGGTGTCTGCAGTTCCCAGGTGGCGTCCCCAGGGCAGGGACAGCATGTTCGTCCGGTGGCCACAGGCTCGCCCAGTGCCTGGCACAGGAGCGCAGGGCGTGAGGAGGGGACTGACGCTCTGGGCTGCTCAACAGGGGCCTGGCAGCTGGTGGCCGGCGGGCCTCAAGGCTGCTGCGGTCACCTGTCGGTTTTATTTAGTTGAGGCTATTCTTAGCTTATTTCAGAGTGTTTTTTCCTACATCAGGAAGGGTCTTAGGATGTGAGCCTTGGAAACAGCTCCCAGACGAGGCCCCGGCCAGGTGACACCCCCTCTCCTGCTCTGTCTCCCCCCCTCAATCCCCCCAAAGAGCCCAGCCTTGGCTGTCTTGTCACTGACCATGGATTTCTGATTGCAGGACTCATTCCAACAGCCCGTTAAAACATGGTGGATTACTATGAAGTTCTAGGCGTGCAGAGACATGCCTCACCCGAGGATATTAAAAAGGCGTAAGTAATCGTGTTTCTGAATCAGTAAATCTGTGCACTAGTACGCGGGTCGTTTGTGGCGTAACTTTACATCGCCCCTAGAAACGGCAGTTCACGTGCTATGACTCTCTGCCGGCTGCAGTCTGGGTTGAATTTTAGACGGCGGTTAGCAAGTCAGCTTTTGCCTGCTCAGACCTGGGACCACCTTACCACCTGTCATTCAGGGAGAAGAGGGGCAGTTGGTTTCCTCTTTCACTTTGCCTTGGGACAGTGGATTCCACTTCTGCTGGAATTAGATCAAAAACTTACTGAGGTGGTGAAATGAGCCCCAAGAACTTTGATGCTGGACTTAGACATGGAGCTGCCTTGGCGCGTGTAGAGTTGTCGCCATAACATCCTGGTGTAGTTGCTTAAAAATCCCTGTTGCGTGACCCCGTCCTGGTCCACGTCCACGTCTATGTTTGAGCCCTGCACCACTGTCTGTCCTCGCTGGACTGCACCTTTGTGACCAGGGCCTGGCCCACGGGAAGCACCTGAGGCAAGTCTCAGGTCACAGGCGGCTCTCAAGTAAACTGGAATCTGTTTAATTCATTCAGTGTCAGTGTACAGCAGAAAATTGATAGATTTTTAGCATAGCTCCAGACTAATGAGTAAGCCTGGAGTAATTGGGAATCAGGTTCCAGTTTGTGCTGGAGAAACCAGCTTTTTTTTTTTTTTTTTTTTTGGCCACACCACGTGGCATGCTGGATCTTAAGTTTCCTGACCAGAGATCAAACCCTCGTCCACTGCAGTGGAAGCACGGAGTCTTAACCACTGGACCTCCAGGGAAGTCCCGGAACCAGCTTTTTAATTAAGACATAATGAAGTCTATGGTACTAGACTTAGTAGGTTTGCAGATGGAAGTGAATGATTTTTGAGCCAGGTAGTTCACTTAAAAACGCTCAACTGTAGCAGGTTGACTGCTGTTGGGCACCCCTGAAGCTGCTTGCAGAATATCCCTGTGTCAGACCTTGGCCAGGAAACAGTAGGGACCAGGTGGCCAAGGACGTACCTCAGAGCTGTGTCACCAGTGGGGCGGTGGGACTTTCTCACACCTGCTCACAGCCAGAACCAAGAACAGCTTGGTATAGTTGGAAGTAAGTGTACTATTCTTAAAAAAAGTAATGTGTACACAGTACCTTTATTAACTGATGGAAAACCATGCCTGTGTCGTGCTCAGCATGGTTGGAGCACAGGCTGTTCAGGATTTCCAGGGTGACGAAAGTAGTGGCGTGTAGAGGCACACGCGTGATCCTCCTTAACTGACTGTGTTAAGCCTCAGATCTAAAAAGGTTCAGCAGTCTTTCGCAAGGCATAGACAGTTGAAGCTCATCCTGGCTGCTCATTCGTTTCTTCACTTTGACACGAACTTGCTACTGCAAACCGGCTGTTCTTTCTCTCTGACATCTCCTATGTGGGTTGCCGTGTTTTTAAATGGAGGGTTTGTAGCACTTTAGGGGTTTTGGTCTAATGCTCCATGGCTAGGCCCACAGGGACTTAATGATAAAGAACTGTTTTATCTTACAGACTCTAGTTTTAATCAGATTTTAATAAGTTATGCTGAGGTTTTTGATTAAAATGCTGAAATTAAATTGAACCACAGCAGCCTTACATTAATAACTTGCCAAGTGTTAGAAGGACTCTTGGGTTCGTGTTCTGGCCTTAGATTTTTAAGGAGCACGCCCTCTCCCCTCTCCCGTCCCACCTCTGAAATGTGTGCTGCTTATGTGTAGCTAATTAGGAAAGAGGATTTTTCTTTTTGGTATTTGGAAAGCATGTACTTGTTAATTGGAACCTTGGAGCAGACTGACCTTGGTTGTGGAATCTTCAAGTGAATCTTGAGTTCAGATCTTGAGTCCCATGAGATGCTGGAACACTTGACTGTGCTGTGGCCAGTGGCCCACTGATGTGGAAGTAATGGGCTGATAGGCGATGGGGACACCGGGACAAGGACAGTCACTCTGGCTCCTCCTTCTCAGCGACCGAGGCTTCGTCTGCACCTGCTCCCTTCTCAGCCTCAGCACCGTGAGTGCACGCTGCCCACACGGTGGTTCCCACACGTTTTAAAACCATTTTTCAGTCTCTCGAGGTGGGTCTGTATTATTATGCTGTCTGGATTTTAGAACTTGTTTACTTCATTCTGGCAGAAAGGGAGATGTTACAATAGAAATGAATGTTAATTTCACTAGTTTGCAGCTCTGGAGCCATTGTCTTGCTTAATTATGTTTCAAAGCCCATTGAATTTCTGGACACTGGATTGATCAGTACCCTGTTACTTTTTTAAGATATCGGAAACTGGCACTGAAGTGGCATCCAGATAAAAATCCTGAGAATAAAGAAGAAGCAGAGAGAAAATTCAAACAAGTAGCTGAGGCGTATGAGGTGTTATCAGATGGTGAGTAGCCCAGCATGGGGCTGTGGGCGCCCCCCCCCGGGCCTGCAGAGGGAGGGATGGCTGAGTGAGGTTTGGGGCAATGAGAAGGGTTTTCTTGTGCAGCTTTGTTATTCCTTTTCCTGGCAGCCACCCGATAAGGTAGCTGTGAGTGTTCTGGGGCACACTAGCCTCTGGATTTCTTGTAGGGTGGCTCTTTTAGAGCAGTCCTGGCCTGTGGTCTGAGGACTGACAGGACAGGTCAGGTCACAGGAATCTCTCTGGGTCACTGTGTCTGTGGTGGAGGCCAGCTCTGTTGCTGGTGGTGTGAGCTCTCATCCCCATTGCTCTGTGAACACCCTGTGCTGATGTGCTGACTTCCTACTTGAAAGGATCTCCTGAGTTTTGGGAAATCAGGCACCATGCATATAGCTGGGGTTCAGACGTCACAGCTTGTAGGTTTCCCTCCCCAGGTCTAGAGCTTAGGTGTTGTGTGGTACTGAAAGTCACACCTGTTGGCTTAGTTTTGTGCATCATGCAGAAGGTAGCTGTTAGCCAGATAGATTCCCTGGGTTCTTGGTAAGAAAAGCCTGTGTGTGGGCCCTGGGGTAGGGAGAAGACTGTGGAACTCTGAGAAAACTGGAAAACTACTGACACCACCTTTCCAGGAAGCATTGCTGGGTGACCTGGTGTGCGTCAAGGCAGAGACATTTAAAAGATTAGAGCCAGATTCACTGACTACTGGGAGTGGACACTTGCTCCACGTGTAGCTGTGTGTGGTCAGGTTCACTATTGAGATTTTCTAAAAAAAAAAAAAAAAATTTAGTTTTTTACGTATTGGCTGTCGGGTCTTCGTTATGGCACGCAGGATCTTCGTTGTGGCGCACAGACTTCTCTATCTGCAGCATGCAGGCTCAGTAGTTGCAGCACACGGGCTTAGTTGCCCCACAGCATGTGGGATCTTAGTTCCCCAACCAGGAATCGAACCCGTGTCCCCTGCATTGGAAGGCAGATTATTAACCAGTGCGCTACCAGGGAAGCCCCCAAAAGAGATTTTTGATTTTAGAACAGGCTCCGTGTGACCATCAGCCTGTGTTAGCAGTTAATATGTGACCGTCTTGTTTTATCTGTTAACACGGCCTCCCTCAGGTGGAAGGAAGGCCTAGTCATCTCACTTCACAGGTGACTTCGTCACTCTTGCTGCCACTGTCCTGGTCCTGTTGTTTGTGTGCTGATGCAGCACTCCCACATTTGTGGATTTCATAGGCCAGGAACACTAGAAGAACTGAGGACTGAATTCAGACTTGACTTTCAGCAGAAAGAGAACCTTTAAACTTCCATAAAAATGCTGTTTTTTTGCTTTTGTTTTTTTGGTGGGGGGGAGTGTGTTTTTCATGTTCTCTTGTGCAGCTTTCAGCCCTGGGGGTTTCCTTCACAGATGCACAGTTATACTGTTCCCATAAGGCGCTGGTTACCACATACTGGCTGTAGGTGGTTTGCTTTTACGTGTTTCCCGGATGACCCCTCTTACTTTACTGCACGATTTTGTAGAACATGGGATGTTGAGGGAACACACATGGTGTATCAGAAGAACCTACGTGTCTGAGCATGGCATACATCACAGCTGTATGTCTGGGACGGCAGATTGTCTTCGAGGCTTGGGCGGGCTGTTGCCTTCCCAGGGCAATTCAGCTGTGGCTATGGGCTGGCACGCGCCCTGGCTCTTTTCTGCCCTCACCAAGGCCCTGTCCTGGTTCTCTTTGTGCCACAGATCTTCCCCCCAATTGGGCTCCATGGCGAGAAGGTGCATGTCTAGGGTGGGAACGGGTTTGCAGCTTCGCAGTGGGGTTTTGACGTAGAGTGCGTGGGCACGGTGAGTGAGAGCATGGAACAGGTGTTTCAGACTCGACAGCGCTCAGCCACGTTCCAAGCTGTTTTTAAGGGATGACGCACTTAGATGTTCCCTCTTCCCCCTTTTCATCTACAGTGAGGGAGGCCGGGCTCTCTAATTGTGAAGTTGAGAACTGCAGTGGTCTTTGGTTTACAGCTTTGGGAACACTTCATTGAATTTTGAGGGAAAGAACTTGGTCTTTACTGACTTGTCTTTTTAAATTTATAGCTAAAAAACGGGACATCTATGACAGATATGGCAAAGAAGGATTAAACGGCGGTGGAGGTACGTATGTACATGCTGATCTTGCTCTTGGCCTTGTAGTGACAAGAGGAAGTGGTCCGGTGACAAAGGGTCTTACAGGGGTTCAGTTTGTTGCTGCTCTTTGACAGTCGTGTTTCAGTAAACACGGATGCAGTCTGGAGGGTGGACTGAATTGGGGCGAGGAAGGAGAAGTTCATAGCACAGAAAAAGCCTATTAAAAGTTTTTTGTTATACTAGAAAGTATATTTTGGTATACTTTTTGTAGATAGGAAATACTATAAAACCTCACTGTAATAATATATTGTGAGTTTATACCCTGAGATCAGTACCTGATGTTGTGTCAGATTATCCTTAGGATTTAAAAAAACAGAGTCTATCAAAAAGCTATTAAATAACTACCAAAGTAACTAACTCTGGTGGTGAGGCCTAGATGTGTGGGTTTTTTTTTTTGAAATGTATTTTGGCCACACTGTGAGGCATGTGGGACCCTAGGTCCCTGACCAGGGGTCAAACCTGCTCTCCCTGCGGTGGAAGCGCAGTCTTAACCACTGGACCACCAGGGAAGTCCCTAGATGTGTGTACTTTTGATGAAAAGTTCCTGCAGGGATCTGTCCTGCCGGCCCCACGGTGGACATGTGGACACGGATGCTCCAGGCCAGCTGTACACACGGAGGTGGGGATGTTTATGTGCTTGGCTTATGTGAAGTTTTGTAACAAAAATAAAAGAAGTGTGATACTGTGTGCTGATGACACGTGTAGGGATGGCGAGAAGGCCCTCGGGGTGCCATGTGCAGCTCAGGGCCGCTGCCAGCCATGCACATCGCCCAGCTGCAGGCACAGGTGGCGGTCTCGGTAGGGCTTGAGAGAGCCTCAGGCTTAGGAAGCATCTTCCTCCTTCAGGTCATGATTCATGTGACGTTCTCTAGACCAGTGACTGTGCCTGCCGCGCGGGGGGGATGTGTAACCGAGAGCTGTGCTTGTGTCCGTAGGTGGAAGCCATTTGGACAGTCCATTTGAGTTTGGCTTCACATTCCGAAACCCAGAAGATGTCTTCAGGGAATTTTTTGGTGGAAGGGACCCATTTTCATTCGACTTCTTCGGTAAGTTGATATCTGGGTCACTGTTTGTGTCATGTGTCCGTGACTCATGAGGACAGACACCTCCTTTCTGTTTAGTCGCTGCTGTGGCCTGTCCTTAACACTTGCTCTCTGAGCAGTGCAGGAGTTTAACTTAACCCCTTTCCCATCTCCCTTGGGAAGCTTTTTCTGAACTTAGACCTTGCACATTTACATAATAAAGGCTTTAATGTATTCGTTTCCTTGGCTGTGTTTGGCTCTGATTAACTACCTCTGCAGTGGGAAGGATGTGGACCCTGGGGGCTCAGAAATGCTGTTCCTGGTCGGACAGTGAATTTGCTGTGTAATAAATAGTCTGATTAAACACACCAAGCATCAAGACGGATATTGTTCAGAAGATGTTTGATCTGTACACTTGTTTCTGTGTTTCTAATTGTGGTGTTAGGACTGTTGTTTGCAGTTTTTGGACGCCTCGAGAGCAAGGCACCGCAGATGTTCCTCTTTGAGAGAATAGCTTTGCCAGAGGAGAGCGTGCTGCCCCAGCTGCTGTTTGGTTGTAGGGGAGGGTTTCCCGCCTGCTGCAGCTCTTGGTCCTGGTGCCCAGCTCGAGGCGGAGTGTCGGGGTTATGTTAGGGTCTGGTGTTGGGGGTGTCTGGTGTGCCGGGCAACTCGGGGGTCAGGGTTCACGGTGTGCTGCTGTGGCCACCATGGTCTTCGGCCCTGGGAGGGGAGACACACCCTGTGTTTGCCCCCTTCCTTGCCCGGAGCCTGCTCGAAAGGACTGAACACCACCTGCAGCCCCTCAGGAGGGAAACAAGAAGAGCAGTTCTGTCTACAGATAACACAGGGGAACCCGTGGACCCTGCCCATCGCAGGCACGAAGAGGAATGAGGCGCTACCGTGTCTGGTAGGTGTTGGGCCTCTTACGGGCTGCAGTCTCTCAGGTTACTTCAGATGGGGATTCAGAGAGACTTCCCTTGTTTTTCCTGTGGTGTGGCCTTATTTTCAAGGAAGTAGCGTGTGGAGGAAGGCTGTGCGTATGTGCTAGTGTATGTTAGCACTTCCGTGGACAAATGTGAACAAGGGCTAAGCAGGCGAGTGTTTGGGCTGCGGGGGACTGTATCATCTCTTTTGAAGACTTTTTTGCGTTAATTACTGCTTGCTGTAAGCAGAAATACATATTGGGAAGGCCCCCTATAAATATGTGAAGTATAATTATGTCCTTTAGTAACTGTCCTCCATATTCGTAAGAAATCTTACTGTAAGAAAAACGGAATTTTAATGATCTTTCCTGTCTTAAAATGACCTTTGTGTCTCATTACAACCTTTAGCAAGCTCCAGATGTGTTTTGGGGGAGCAGGGCGGTGCTGGGTGAAATTGGCCCGGTCTCTGGCACCTCGAGCTGTGGGGGGAGGGTCCATAGGGAGTGGGGCAGAGCGGGCCACCCTCGCTGAGCCTGAGGCCGGGTGGCTGGCGTGTCCTTCATCACTGACAGCAGGGGTCCCTCACCCCCCGGGCCGTGGTGCTGTTGGTTCGTGGCCTGTTAGGAACCAAGTGTCCTTCGCAGCCTGAGCTCCACCTCCCGTCAGATCAGTGGCGGCATTACATTCTCACAGGAGCGCGAACCCTACTGTGCGCTGCACACGCAAGGGGTCTCAGTTGTGTGCTCCGTGTGAGACTCTAATGCCTTCTGATCTGACGTGGAGCTGAGGCGTCCCATCGCCCCCAGATGGGACCATCTGGCTGCAGGAGGACAACTCAGGGCTCCCACTGATTCTGCACTACGGTGAGTGGTGTAATTGGTTCATTATATGTTACAGTGTAATAACAACAGGAGTGACTAAAGAGCACCGTAAATGTGATGCGCTTGGGTCATCCCGGAAACCCCGCCCCCCCACCGTCCCCCATCGCGGAAAAATTGTCTTCCATTAGACTGACCCCTGGTGCCACGTAGGTTGGGTACCACTGAATTACGGGGTTTGTGAAGAAAAAGGGCAAAAGGGAAGAGTCCCTTGGTGCTTGAATGGTAATCAGATTTTGTTTTCCTCGGGAAAAAATCTGAGAGGCCAAACTCCTGTTAAAAACGATTTTCCTTGAGCAGCTCTTTGTAAAGAAGCGATAGACATGATGGTTAGATGTCGGTAGGGAGTGACGTGCAGTTTTTACCTGTCATGAGTGCTGACTTTCACATCTTCTACATGGAGATTTGTGTATGTAAAGGATCTTTATACGCATGTGTGTTTTCACTCAGACGGGTTACAGATGGCAAGACATAGGGCACAGTCGGCGGAAATTTTTTCTGTTGGGTTCAGAGTCCAATTTGGGAGATCCGTAGCCTTTCTGTGATTCTAGACTCTCAGGCCTTCTGTTTGAGACACTGAGATGCTCACCTTCTAGCACTAGGCTTTTCCCATGTTTCTCGTGAGTAGTGTGGCAGTGATACTTCTTCAATCCGTTCTTATAGGTGTTCTAGGTGACTTCCATTTTCAGGCTCTCAGGATTTACACACAGGAAAAGAAGCTGCTCCATGGCTACTACATGTATGAAGTAACAGTGCAGCCTGCTGGCGGTATGTTTAGTGCAGATCTGAGTGGACATAGGGCTGGGGGTTTTGTGCCTCGTGAGTGGTTGAGTCGATGTTTCTCAGTATCCAAATCAGCCCTGTTATAATGTCCGTGTCTAGTAGTGTGTTATTTTTTCGTCTTAATTTTTCACATGACTAACTCCTCTCCCGTTTTCCAAAAAAACCCCAAAGTAGCCCAAAATCTGTAAGAAGGTGTCCTGAGCTTCACTTTGCATTTATCAGAATATAAAACCCCATGTCTGACTTCAGACTCCCCAGGTGAAAGGGGAGGAAACTCAAAGGAACTGAGAGCTGGTGGGAAGGAGTGAGGCATGAGGGGTGCTGGACAGACTGTCCGCAGTCGTGTGCCCGGGGAGTGCGTTGTGAGGACTGTCCCGTGGTGGGAAGGGGACGTGGGCCTGCAGGGCAAGCCCTCCCTGACCATGGACGCCTGCCCAGGAGGGCAGGAGAAGCCGGCTCTGAAGTGGAGGGCATAGGCAGACCTTCCAAGGCCAGCTGACTTCCCGAATGTGGAGCACACGAAGCACTAGCCCTTGGGAGGATGTTAATTGGAAAAAGTAGTGAGTGGGGGTTACACTGGTTCGCAGGAGGACCATTCCTTTATGTGTTTCTCATCGAGGCTGCCGTTCCTCAGTGCAGTGATGTTCTCAGATAGAAAAGCAGCCGGTGTGCGTCCCTTTGACCGATAGAGTCCTAGCAGGAAGTACTGCTGGGGAGACTTTTTTACTGACTTGCACCCTCAGGTTGGAAAGCCAAACGAAGCTCTAAAACCGAAAGCCTTTTCCTGAGAGCTCAGTTGCCCTCTGGCCGGCCCAGCCCGGGTCCTGGACAGGCACCCTTGGTGGAGGTGGAGGTGGAGGTGGAGGAGGAGCGGAGGGGGCTCAGAGGGAGGGAGGACGGGGGAGGGGCGCCCAGGCGAGGGTAGTGAGCCACCCGTGTTGCCGCCGCCCCACCAGGGTTCGAGGAGGCGGCCAGCGAGGAGTTGGAGCCGGAAGAGGACGTGGTGGAGGAGAGCCCGAGCGAGGAGGACAGTGAGGTCGTGGATGTGATATCCAGCGAGGAGCTCGAGCTCTCTAGTGACTGTGCGCCCAGTGAGGGCGGGGGCGGGGTCGAGCTCCCAAGCGAGGACCTGGAGGTCATCTCCAGTGAGGACGAGGCCAGCCTGGGGGACCCCGAGGAGCTCATCGAGGAGTGCGAGGAGCTGCTGAGCGAGGACAGCGGGCCCGAGCTCGAGACCCTGCTCCTGCCCCCGCGGGCTGTGCCGTGAGCAGGGCCACTCCCTGTCCAGAGTGTGTCTAGAATAAAGAGTCTCTGCTGTGTGTGCCCGACATGGCTGTCCTTGGGTAGCTCCCCGCAGCCGTTGGAAGGGGGCCGGGAGCGCCTGGCCTGCAGGCGGCCCTCCAGCAGAAAGTCGTGTCCCAGGGCCCACGGCAGCGCTGTGCTGGTGTCCGGGTTGCGGGAATGCCAGACCCAAGGCCGGAGATCTGAGACAGGGCACGTTGGGGCAGGGACCTTCCCCAGGCATCTCTCCAGCTTCTGGTGGCCTCAGATGGTCCTTCGGTACAGGTGGCATCTTTTTGTGTCTTCACATCATGTCCCCTCTGCATGTCCAAGTATCCCTTTTTATAGGGATACTAGTGACATGGGATTGGGGCCACCCAAATGAGCTCATTGTAACTCTCTTGTCTGCAGAGGCCCTACTTCCCACATAAGGTCACGGTCACTGGCCTGGAGGTTAGGACGGCCACATCGTTGGGGGCCACATTCGCCCAACAATGTGTAAAAAGTTCTCTCTACAGTTAAGAAGCAGCATATGTTAAAAGGAGAAACTTTTGAAGTCAGATGCATTGAGAGAAGCCCTAAGTGGGAGAGCAGACCCTGGGCCGGGGCGATGACCCCCGCATGGGCCCGAGAGTGACCTCCCTGTGGGCCCGGGCTCCGCCTGCACAGACCTGCACAGTGAGATTTGAAAGGCTGCGGCGAGGAGTGAGACGTCACTTCCGCATCAGTGTGTGAGGTTTCTTGTTAAAGTAATTAAAATAAGAACACTTTTCATGTGACTCGAACGGCTACAAAGCCCCTGTTTAGCCCTTGTCCTCCACCCTGGAGGAGGGGTGCTGTGGAGAGACGGGCCTGGAGAACAGGAGGTGTGAGTCTGTCCGTGTTAGGGAGCTCTTCCTGCTGGAGTGTGGAGCTGGCATTTGAGGGTAGTTCAGGGAGGGTGGGTGCTGTGCTGGTGGGTGTCGTGTTCCTCTCACCCCCTCCCTGGGTAGGGAGAGGAAAGGGTGTCTTGAAAAGGTCATTCTCAGTATTGTTTTTTTCTGGGGAAGCCAGCACCCGCCTCAAGTTGGTTTTGAGGCTTTAGTGGAATTCCCCGGTGCCCCCCCGGGGCAGAGCTGCCCGAGTCTGGAGGGCTTGCTCACGAGCTCTTCCCCCTGGAGTTGTGGTCCCTGTGGTTGAGGGCAGTGGACTGTCTCTGGCCGCTGGTGCAGGGAGAGGGCAGAGTGCCTGGTGGGCGGCTCCCTTGCAGTGTGTGAGGGGGAGGGGTGGCAGCAGGAGAGAGAAGGGACCCTGGCAGTGCACGCTCCGCCCTGAGCCTCACAGGCTCCTTCCGTGAGGGGCAGAGCGCCTCAGGCAGCCCCAGGCCTCTGTTGGCGTCTGAGATAGGACGATCCTTGGCTTGGATAGATTTTTGTAACCATTAGAAAACACAGTGCTCCCACCAGACCTGTGAGGTATCCAGACGTGGTGTTG
This sequence comes from Hippopotamus amphibius kiboko, assembly GCF_030028045.1. NCBI lineage: Eukaryota > Metazoa > Chordata > Mammalia > Artiodactyla > Hippopotamidae > Hippopotamus > Hippopotamus amphibius. The sequence continues at coordinate 1,235,540 of NC_080189.1, read as the reverse complement.
TGTAGCAGGGTAGTTGCACGCAGAGGTGGAAGTGTGGTGTTCATTGGGTGAATGTTTATTATGTGCCTCCTGCTTGGTGCCAGGCAGCACCCACGTGCTGGTTCCGCTGCAGAGAAGGGCCCCACACCCACGCTCCCCGCCCCAGGTTCCAGTCTTGTGTCACGCCAGGGCTGTTTCTGATTGCTTCCCTTTTCCGTTTCAGATTCTTTTCAAGTATATTATTTTCTACTTCTGGATATGTGAGAACACGTTTTAAAACTTTGAGTTGTGATTGTGAAGGAGTGTTTTGGTTTTAGCTTGTGGTATTGGGATTAGCCGGGAGATAATAGCATGGACGTCTGTCTGCTCCCCTTGGCCTTTGAACTTCAAGTGCTTCCCCTTTCGTAAGGGTTGCTACCGTTTAGCTTTGAAACTGTAGTATGGTGTGCGTATTTTCCTTTGAAATACCAGAATGTTTTTTAGAGCTTGTGGTGTTTTCCTTTTTGGTGCAGTTTTGTGTGTGTGCTTGGGGAGTTGATGGTGTGTGGCCGTAAGGAAGGGACCGGCCGGTGTTTGACGTCACCCGTGCAGTCCTCTCCCTTGCTGGGCTTTGTGTTCACTCAGTGTTCCTTCAGGACCGGGGGAGGGAGTGCTCCTAATCGTGGCACTTCGCTTTCGAGGTAGGCTTAAAGCATTTAACTCGAGGTGGTTTCTTTTCATTGCGGTGTGGTTATTCACTGAATTTTGGTAAAATGTAAGAAAATGTGTGGTTCAAAACCTCTTTGCACTTAGTTTTTTTTCCTTAAGTCTTCTTATACGTATCTACACTGTAAACATCTGTCACGTTTTGTGCTCAGTTTTTTCACAGCATTCAGTTCAGTGTATTTTTTTTGTCATAAGTGTGACGTTGTTGCGTCGGCTGTCCGTTTGAAGAAACTTAGTATAAGGAACTGGTTCATTTGATTGTGAAAACGGACACCTTTGAGATCTGCAGGCCTGATGTCCCAGTTTGACTCCAGAGGCTGTGAGGCTGCCAGAGCCAGCAGTGTTCCAGCTCAGGAGCCAGCAGGCAGGAGGGTTCTCTTGTGTTTGGGGGCAGGGATGGCCGGTGGGTCTGTTCAGCCCTTTAAGGATGGGTGGGGTCGACCCACATGGGGGAGGCCAGTCCGCTCTACTCAGGCCACTGATCTAAACCTTAACCTCACCTGAGAACGCCGTCGGAGACGCCCCCGGGAGCTGGGTACCCTGTTGAGGTTAACACACACCGTGTGTCCACTACTTCCCAATTTGACACCCACACATCATCTCCTTAAACCAGGCTTCACCCACAGATGGAGACAACAGCAGGGTCGTAATCGTGCCTCCTGTGGTAACTACCCCGAGAATGCACTGACCCTTTTCCCGAACAGGAGGCGAGGCCCCTGAACTTACCTTTCTCCTGATGTCCCACAGCTGGGACGCTGACACAGAGCCTGCGTCCGATGTGATAAGGGGATAGGAGAGGCAGGAGAGCAGAGCTGTGCTTTGTGTTTGTGAATGTGTGTGCACGAACCAAAACGAGGAGGAAGTACTCCTGGCAGCCGCCGCCCTTGTTCCTGGAACAGGGCACGCGGGTGAAGCTGGTGTTTCTCACCACCTCCTCTTCCTGCCTGGCCCGGAGCCCCTCTGCCTTCAGCAGGCACCTCAGGTGGCTGTGGCTCTGTGTACCTGCTGGGGTGAGAGTAAAAAGTACTTGGTGGCATGTTTGGTTATGTTAACATGTCTTATTAAAACTTCTAAACTAAATGCGGTATTTACCCTTTTTAATCTCAAAAATAGTAACATAACACAGACTCAACATAAGAATTTGGGGAAACATAGATAAAGGAGGGAGGGGAATCAATCTTTGGCTCTCCACCCCTTGAAAGCCCACTGTTACCTGTTTTTTCAGGTATTGTGATGTGTATATATATGTTCTCTTCTGCCTTTTTCTAAAGCTCACACTCGATGACCATTCAAAAACCTGCATTTAACATGCTTTTCATTTATTTACTCTGTTGGAAAATTAGGTACTTTTCGATTTTCACTATAAATGCTTTGGACTCCTTTAGTATAGTAAGTTATTGCCATGTTCGATGAGTTGATTTCCCTGAAGTAGAATCGAGTTGCTGGGTGAAGGGTCTTTCGTAAGAGCTCATGGTTTTCACACTCGCCACGCCGGCAGCAGCCAGGACGGCAGCTCCTGCCGGGGATTTGCCTCCTCTCACAGAGGCGCCGGCTAGCAGCACGTGATTGTAGCGTGACAGGTTTTAAAAATGTGTTCTGTGGTGTCACCATGCCCGTTACAAAGGAGGCATTTCATTTCTAGGGTTAACTGTGGTGACTTTAATATCTGAAATTACATGTTAAAATTTGGTGGCTACTTGAATTGCAGAAAGTCATATTTAGCCTCTGTAATAGAAAAATACACATGATAAAAGACTTTAAAAATATGAGAATACAAAAATACAAGAAAATGTAACTGAAAAGCCAGCTGGCCTTATTTTTATACTACTTAACTAACTTTTGAAGTAGCTTTTGAAGAAGGTGATTGTATAGTTATGAAAGTTAATTTAGCTTCACGTAAACAAATCAAATTAAAACCGTTCAGTGGTGGTATCCCATGGATGCTGGTTTAAGTTGGTTTCAGAAGCCTTGTGAACAACTTTTAAAGGTTTAGTTGCTGTATGAACCTTAAATTATAACTAAAATAATTGTTATAGTAGTAATAAAAGGAACAGTGCAGAAGGACACAGCATGATTCAGTGTAAAATAAAATTTCAGAGCATGCAGAGGAACACATGGTTTAGGAATTCTCATGTGGATAGTGAAATCTGAAGTTGGTCATGTAAATTCTTCTTCATGGCTACTTGAGAAAATCATTGCCCTGTGAGTTGAAACTGCACTTGATCTGTTTAAACTTGTCTTCATCTGGGTGGTCATGGTGTAAGGCTGTGCGTTATTTGCCATCTTGTAGTTGGAATGTATAGACAGTGTGTCACTGAGGGCGTGGGGGCCATGATAAGGTAAAAAGTGACTTAGATGGAGTCCGTAGGAATTTACAAAATGTTTTTAGGTTTAGATAAATTTTATGATTAACTTTTCTATTTATACACTACTTCTAAATATGGTAATAATGGGACTGTAAGCCCTGTTCACAAAGTAGTGGATACATGGATTTCTTAAAATTATTTTTTAAGTGGTGGCATTTACTGTAGTGTGTGGGAACTAAGCTGCACACCTGGCAGACGTGGGGGCCGGCGTCCTCCTCAGCGGCAGCCTCTTGCCCAGGACGGCCGGGACTCTGGGATCCCCTCGGGGGCTGATGGGCAGGTCTCGTCGCTGGGCATGAACGTGTTCATTCCTCCTCCCTCCAGCACTGCCTGCTTTCTGAATCTCTTAGCAAGCCGCCAGTGGCCCGGTGTTGTAAACGTGTGCTGCTTCAGGCCCGTGTTCTGGGCTCTGCACGGGGCTCTTCAGGGAGGCCTTGTGACGCCCCCACTCCGAGCCTCCCCCGTGCTGCCGGGGCCTTGCGGGCCTGCTCCTTCCTCAGGGTCCGCGAGTCACAGCTCACGTGTGCTCAGGCACGCCCTCTCAGGTCACTGCCAGCTACCTTGGGGGCATGGCGCGCTGCTCGGGCCACGTGTGTCTTGTCAACAGGAGTGCGCCGTGGCTCTCAGCTTCTCTTTGGTTTTGTGCTCGCTGTGTGTTAAGTTGCTCTGTTTCCTTTCCTTTCTTTCATGTCATTACTGAAATGCATGAATTTCCTGCTTTGGCCGCTCTCGCCTTGCTGATTCTGAGGTTCTGGTGTGTTGTGGGTTGCTTTTCTCTTTCCCGACATGCATTTCTGTCTTACCATCCATCAGGAGTCCTCGTCTTTATGTCTCAAAGGATTCCCATTTCCTTGAAAAAATACAGCACTGATTAATTTCATGGAATCTCTGAATTTTTTTTGTGTAACTCATGGTTTCAGGACGTGCTCATTGATTGACAGCTACAACCAGAAAAGCCCCTAAACCATCATGAAGGGCAATCTTCTGTTTTTATTTTCAGAAGCATTTTAGTGTGTCTGGCTAGCAGTATGATGCCTATTTGTGTTAGTAGTTTTCTGTTAAAGTACAAGGTAATATTTGCCATTAACATTTATTCAGATTTGACTTCAGCTCATCCCTTCTAAATTTTTTGAGGTGTCAGGCTTACAGAAAAGTAAAAGAAATTCTTAAGCACCCATGGTCCAGAGTCACCAGCTGTTAAATTTTGCCTCACTTGCTACAACGTTCTCTCTGTTATAAGTTAAGTATGTTACGAGAATCTATTTTTGTTTTTATTCCTGAATTACTTTGGAGAAGGCAACCCAGACTCCATGTAGTATGACTTTTTAGGTGTGAAATGGTGTCAGTTGGGACTATGTCTACCAGAACTTTTAATAAAAAGCTGTGTTAAAACAGCTCTCTGTTCAAGTCCGTAGCGCCTATTAATGACCCTGAGTTTTATGTTTGTATATACAGTGGTGTATTTTTTTTTTAATCAATCCCTGATGTATTCTAGCTTTAGTTGCATTAAACAAGCAAATAAAACTGCTGGTAAGATGGACTTTCGGCAGCTCTGTAGATAAGCTCTATTATTGTAATATTCTCGTAAGTGTTTTGTTCTTAATGGAACAGTGTGGTAAGGCATTAACCCATTTTCCCTATTGCAGCTCTGCTGTGAAAAAGCAAGCTTGAATCAAGATTTCATAAAGCGCTTTTGTTTGTTTTTAGATGACCCATTTGAGGATTTCTTTGGGAATCGAAGGGGCCCCCGCGGAAGCCGGAACCGAGGCACGGGATCGTTTTTCTCTGCTTTCAGTGGATTTCCCTCCCTTGGAGGGGGATTTTCTTCTTTTGATACAGGTACTAAATCCTTAGACTTAACCTCTAGTGTCTGTACAGACATCAGTGCAGGGTGCTTTCAGTTAGGGCACTTTGCAGTGTGCACGTGCCTTTTGGTAGAGCAGCCTAGTAGGTTTGCCAGTATTTTTTTATGTGTACAGATCTGTGCTTAGTAACCTACATTTTTTCCCTAGTCTTCCCGAGAATGTTATACTTGAAAACCGAATCTTAACTACTAAAGGCCAGCATTTAATGAAATTCCTGATTAAAAGGACTAAGGAGTTTTGAGATAAACAACTGTGAAGTAGCCCATTTGGACAGTCTCACTAAATCCTTTTTTATCTGACTTCTTAGTAGTTAAAAAAAAAATACGAGTATCTTAGGAGAGCCTGAGTTGATGGGGTCAGGAGGTGGGGCTCTAATAAGGTCTGTGTGTGCCCAGAGCCAGGCTGAGCCCACTGGTGAGGTGCAGTCACTTGTGTCACCCTGCGGCGTGGAGCTTAACTGTCGCCGGACTGCTGCAGTCACGTGCACACGGCCTGATGCAACTCTGTTTCACCCAGAGAACTGGAATCTTAGCTTTTCTTTGAAGCTCACCCAGTTCCTCTGCAGACTGGTTCTTGTTTTTGCTCTAAGTGCTCTGTGGTGAGAAATGGCTGTGCTCCTTGTGCGGGCTGTCCCGCACAACGCAGCCCCAAGCGCACTTGCTCTCACGTGCTGACTGGACTTCATGACACAGGGCAGGTGCAGGTGTACTTTTCTCCAGCAGAGCCTTTCGTTAGACACCATGAAATACGCTCGAGTTTAAGGGGGAGTGAATAAACCTGGTTAAAAATATCAAAACAGTACTTCACTTACGAAGTGTGTGTGTGGGACGAGCCTCAGGAAGCGTCATCAGGGAGTGTGTGACATGTGTTGTGCTGTGGACGTTCTGGAATGGGACAGGTAGTAGGTTCTTTGAACAAGCAAAACAGTCTGAATGTCAAAGTTAGTTTGCTTTGGTGTGACCTGTGGAAGTCAGAGTTTTTTAGTGTCTGTAGGGATCACCATGTAATTGAGAATCAGTCCATGAACTATAGACCCCATACTTATCCAGGGAATTATTTGTGGTAGTCTTTCTAAAATTATTTCAGGTTTTTAATAATTCAGGTTTTTATCCCCTGTGGTCACAATTACAAGGAGCATGTTTAAAGCAAGTTGGGTTCTCCAGTCTGGCGGGAAAGGCGCTCCATTCCTGTGAGGGGCGCGGCACCACGTGGTTCCCTGTCAGTAGGGTGCGGTGGCAGGGGGCCCAGCAGAGCCCATGAGAGGGAGCTCCACTAGCTCCGCAGGGAGCGGGTCTTTCCTCCTGCCCTGTGGCTTTCATGGAAATGTGTGCATTAAATCAGCGATGTACGTGCTTGTCTCTGATCTTTTGTTTTCCTGCAGGCTTCTCTTCCTTCGGTTCGCTGAGTCACGGGGGCCTCACTTCGTTCTCTTCCACGGCATTTGGTGGCAGTGGGATGGGCAACTACAAGTCTGTATCAACTTCGACTAAAGTGGTTAATGGCAGGAAAATCACCACCAAGAGGTACCGTGGTCTCCTCTAGGCCGTGTTTCTGACAGGCAGGTGTGATGGTTCAGGGGTGCCATGTTCTTTGCACACCCTCCAGGGTGTGACGTTTAGGTTGTACGTTAGGTCTGTCTGGTACCAAGAGACTCTTAATCTCTGATTTAGAGCTTCTCCTCTGTGCTTTTTGCTTGATGTTCTGTGTCAGGCATCACCTTTGTCTAGAGCCCTGTTGCACGTGCAGCGCTGTTGGAGTGGTGGGGTGGCGTGGCAGACCACTGGTAGTGGAGGCGTGGCCACGTTGACTGCATGCGCCCGTGCTCAGTGTCAGAACACAACTATTTTAAGAAACTGTCCTCGGTAGGTTGGCCTCAGCCACAAAATTAGTGATTTCATATCTATCTATGGCAAGTCCTTTAAAAATGTGCATTTATGTTCACGTATATATTTACTTATTTAATACTGAGATTTTAAAACGTATCTTGTCCTCCCCTCAGGATTATCGAGAACGGTCAAGAAAGAGTGGAGGTGGAAGAAGATGGCCAGTTAAAGTCCTTGACGATAAATGGTAAGGAGCAGCTGCTGCGCTTGGATAACAAGTAGCTCACCGCACGCGCGTAGCAGAATGTTAACTCGGGCGCACGCCGTGTGAGGATAACAGGAGCATTTTTTTGAAGATTTCAAACGAACTCAACTTTCAGTATAACTGTACTTAATCTAAAGTATTTATACACAGCTCGTCGGAGCTTATTTGTCATAGACTTTTGAGTTTTATTGTTGGGACCACATAATAGGACCATTTTTTTTTGTCTTTAAAATTGTTGTAAATCTCTGTATGCACTTTGCTTTTTTATTAAACGTAATCCAAGGTGGCCGTGAATCTTTCGTACACTAACACCAGCACGGACCTGCTTTTCCATTGTGTTTGAAACGTGAGCCAAGTAGTGTCAGCCTGCTGTGAAGTTAACATTGCCAGGACGAATCTTCCACAAAAGTAATTTCAGTTTTTTTCAGTGTTTAGTAGTGAAAGATATTAATGCATCAATGGTAATACATTTCTGGTTTAATATACATTGAGGATGTTTTCTAGTTGTGCATGAATGCTGGCAACTTAGTAAGTTTTGACAATTGTTTAACTATGTAATGTTAAGCTTAGGTTTAAAAAAGTTAAGCTGGTAAACTGGGTCTTTGTCATTTGCTTAAAAAAAAAAAAGAAAATAAATGCAAATGTGTTTGGTGCATTCTTTCCCGAGTGGGGTGTGGCCTTGTGTGTGTGTGTGTGTGTGTGTGTGTGTGTAAGTTCGTGCCTGTCCCAGAGTCCCGTCATTCCTGCTGCGTCCGGTCACTGAGACCGATGCTGCAGTTACGTGTGTTCCTCGGTGTATTTGGAGAGTGTGTGAAAATTTTCCTATCCATGTTGAGTAACAGTTAGCAATTTTTTGAACATTTCTTTGGGGAGCGAAGAAACAGTTATCCAGTTTCCCATTCTTCACAGTGTGTTCTGGTTTGCTGCCAGCTCTTTTAAAGATAATCTGCCTAGTAAAGTCATGGAATGATTATAGGTGTGGGCACACACAAAAGTGTTTCTTTTGTTTTTCAATCGGTATGATCGGTCAGGATGACCATTGATAACTAGAATTCCAGCCGGAGGAGTATTAAACCAGTTTGATTGTATTTATGCTAGTCCACTGAGTTTGTTTTGGAACTAAGCAGTGTGACTCTGCTAGAACAAGCAATTGCAAAAGAATTGCAAACTTGAATGTAAGTATTGGAAGACAGCTGGGCCCAGGAAGACAAGGAAAGGGGCGTCCGGGTGCCTGCCGGCATAGCTCTCGGGGATGTGGAGAAGGGGGTGAGAGAGACACGCTGGAGAACCCCATTGTAAAGTCTGCTCTCACAAACTAATGTCGTAGTAGCAGGAAGTCCGCGTCCGTGTGTGCTGTCAGGACAGGTGGTTTCTCTGTTACGAAGCGAGACGCTCACGTGAGCAGCTGTCAGTCCCTTGACTTGGTATTTTTCACTGAAGGGTGGAATGAACCATTTGGTAGAACGTGCTTGGCGGCCCCTTGGGACACCGGGTCAATGAAGAGCAGTCTCATCCAGCCCACCATTGTTGGGGTCCCAGGAAGCTGGGCCCCACACATCACGTCCTGGGGGGTTGGGCTGCCCGCCTGTGCACACGTCACTCCAGCGGATGTGCAGGTGAAAGCCAGGCCTCTGCTGGTGACTCTGTTTGAGGGGAGCATCACAGCCACACGTTCGGCATTTCCACTTGTGAAAATTGCCGTCATTCTGCATGTCTGTTGATAGTGTTAATTAAATGGGGTAGAGAGCTCGTGGCTGCCGGGGCTTGTTCCCTGTGTATTTGGAAGCGGGCCTGTTGGCTCCTGCAGCCTGGAGTCCGCTGTGCTGCGCAGCAGCGGTGGACAGTTAGGCTGCTGCTTCCAGCGCCGTAGCATCACCACGGAAGGAGCGACGCGGAACAACAGCATCTAACTTCTCTCACAGGTCTGGGCCTTTGTTCACCCCTGTGCTTTCTGATGAAAGAAGAAATCCTCCTGTAGCCGTGAATGCCTTTGCAAGGGGGACTGTGCTTCCCCGACAGGCTGGTGCCCAGAAAGGGCAAAGGGCATCTTGTAGACGTTTGCAGAGAGAGTCATAGACCTCCCTGAAGTCACCCTTGTTAACCCGTGTTACCTGGTCCGCTGGGGTCTTCAGTGCAGATGTGGGAAGCTCCAGGGACACTGTCTGTGGGACAGCATCTTTCCAGGCAGTTTTCCCTTTGTTCGTTGTCTACTAAAGCCTGACGATTCCAGCTTGAGTACTCACTAGCTGTCCTCGGCCCCGGGAATTCCCTGGTGGTCCAGCGGTTAGGACGCCTTACTCACTGCTGAGGGCCTGGGTTTAATCCCTGGGGAGCTGAGATCCTGCCCGCCAGCACGGCTGCACACCCACCCACCCACCGCTGGCCACCGCAGGGCTGCTGCTGCTTCTCCTCTCAGGACTGCATAACCTCATGAAAGTATTTCTATTTTTAGAGGATCCAACACTAATTTGTAATTGGATTGTCTCTGCTGTTGCTTAGCCATCAGCAAGTTCAATAACAGGACAGAAATCACTGTTAGCATTTCAGGAGGTTTTCAAACACAAAACTGTCGCGTGATTTTGAACAGTTGATATTGTGTGGTTAAGTGGGGGTTGAAATACATGACCCAGTGGCCTTTTTTCTTTTTTTTTTTAACGGAGATACAAAATACTGCCTCCCTTTGAGTCATTTGCAAGGTGATTGATTCCTTTCAGAGTGGGTGGTTTGACAATGCAAGTCTAGAAACATTTGCTTAAGTGTTCAGATTCTTCCTTTGTCACCATTTCTTGCGTCCTTAAAAGTTTTTTAGAGCTGGTCACATGGGTGACTTGATTCTTCCCTCAGCACCTTTGAATCTGCTCTTCCTCTCAAGTCTGCTGAATCGTGCTAATTAGATGGAGACTTGGTCCTGAGTGTGACCAGTGATAGGACAGATTTTTTTTTTTCTTTTCTTTGGGTGAGTGAATTAGGCAGTTCATTTTGGTACTTGAAAAGGTCAGAGATGAAAAAGTTACAACAGCTCTTTATCAGTCGGAAATCTAGAAATCCTGGTGATCCCCGATTTCCCAAGACTAGACCTGGCTGGGACCTCGGAGAGTCTCGTTTGTTAGTGTGGAGCTGGGCGTTGGAAGGCCCGCGAGTCGGTGCTCGGGCGAGTCTGTGCGCCTTGCTTCCGTGTGCTCCGTCGTTCTCTCCTCCCAAGCTGCTGAGGAAGCGGTGACTGAGGTTTTGGACCCGGGTGAGCTCTGCACTTCGTGTGGAACCACGACTAGACGTACTCCTTCTCCCTCTTACCCTGGTGTTCAGAGAACAAAGCCTCCTTTTCTGAAGTCCAGCCTCCATAGGAATACAGACACCACGAGGGCAGGGTTTGCCTGTTTTCTGCTGCTTCTCCCCAGCATGTGGCACAAGAGGCGTCCCCTCGGTGTTTGCTGCGTGAATCATCCCACGGCGCCTCTGGAGTGCTGCCCAGTGAATGCCGCGGCACCTCATCTCCCGGTCCTAGTGTGCCGAGTAGCACCAGGTCTGGTGTGGAAGAACTGGGGGAGCCTCTTGGTGTATGATACTGCTTTTTGTTCTTTGGACCAGCGAGCAGTAGATGATGGTGGTGCATTTCACAGTCCAGGAGATAACCACCATGTATGACGAGTTGTCCTTTCCTGTCCCAGTGGGATGGGTTTGATTCTTGAAGGGAGCACAGCAGTGTCATGCCGTTCTCCCCACCCCCGCCCCCGTCTCCTGTCTTGGTACCGAAAGGCAGTTAAGGCATCGATAGGACATCACGAGAAACAGGACGTCTTTTATCTCATCTGGAGCGGGTCCTGGGGTGGGCTCGCTGTGGGACCTCGGAGCTGGGCGTGCTGTAGCAGAAGCAGCGTTGCGTCTGTTCTCCCGCTGTTTGTGGAGAAGATCATGTTTGCCTGCTGTGTGATGCAGGGGTTGCCCTGCCCTCGTGGGGCTTTGCTCAGCTGGACAGCAGTGTGTGCCCTCGGGCGGGGTGTGGACGCGCGTGAGGGCACCACAGGCAGCAGAGCTGGGAGGGAGAGGTGACCTGTTTGAGGCCCTCCTTAAAGTAGTAGGCAGACCCTGGTCCTTGCAGGGGCTGTCCACACGTTCCAGTGGCCGTCCCTCCACCCAGTGGTCACAGTGGTTGAGCACAGTGTGACCACAGTCTTGAGGCACTTACTAATATTAGGCTTTTCCTCATTTTTTTCTTTGCTTTTTTTTTTTTTAATTTTTTATTTATTGGCTGTGTTGGGTTTTCATTGCTGCACGTGGGCTTTCTCTAGTTGTGAGCAGGGGTTACTCTTTGTTGTGGTGTGTGGGCTTCTTTTCATTGCAGTGGCTTCTCTTGTGGAGCACAGGCTCTAGGTACATGGGCGTCAGTAATTGTGGCACGTGGGCTCAGTAGTTGTGGCTCGCGGGCTCTAAAGCACAGGCTCAGTAGCTGTGGCGCACTGGCTTAGTTGCTCCACAGCATGTGGGATCTTCCCAGACCAGCGCTCAAACTGGTGTCTCCTGCATTGGAAGGTGGAGTCTTAACCACTGAGCCACCAGGGAAGCCCTCTGTTTTTAATGAGAGTTATTGGTTGTTTTGAGGATCAGTACAGGACATTTCTGTTTGCACACAGTTTTTTGTTCTTGTTTTTTACTGAGGTATAGTTGATTTACAATGTTGTGTTAGTTTCAGGTGTACAGCAAAATGAATCACTTATACATATACATGTATCCACTCTTTTTTACATTTTTTCCCCCATATAGGCCATTACAGAGTATTGAGTATAGAGTTCCCTGTGGTACACACTGGGTCCTTTATTAGTTGTCTGTTTTGTATATAATGGTGTATATATGTCAGTCCCAGTCCCCCAATTTATCACCCGCCCCTCCCCCCCCGCTAACCATAAGTTTATTCTCTACATCTGTAACTCTATTTCTGTTTTGTTAGATAAGTTCATTTGTACCCCATTTTTTTTAGATTCCACATATAAGTGATATTATCATATGATGTTTGTCTTTCTCTGACTGACTTGACTGGTGTGATCCTCTCTGGGTCCGTCCATGTTGCTGCGGATGGAATTATTTCATTCCTTTACATGGCCAGTATTCCACTGTCTGTATGCGCCACATCCTCTTTATCCACTCCTCTGTCGATGCACATTCAGGTGGCTGCCGTGACCTGGCTGTGGGGAGCAGTGCTGTGCTGGGCACTGGGCGCCTGTGTCTTCTCAGATGATGGTTTCACCCAGGTATGTGCCCAGGAGTGGGGTTCCTGGGTCATGTGGTAGTGCACGGTTCTTAATGTGTGTACCAAAACCCTAAAAAGTCATGTAGATCTGGGTTTTTAAACAGGAATTCCATTGATTTTCCAGCTTAAATTTGGAGGCAGAGTTCCCTCACCAGGATCCCAGGTACCAGTGTCCGCACGTGTGGACGAGCTGTTATACCCTGGGTCCCATGGATGCACACCCGGCACACACGCGCACACACGCAAGCTGAGTCCACTGGAAGCCTGGGTGGCTGACCAGCAGCACGGTGTCCCTGGGCACCCAGTTCTGACTGGGATGGCCAGCGTCGGGCAGGAGCCAGCGGGGAAGAGAAGTAACTTAAAATAGTCAAGACACACGAGCTGTGTGAGTCGGTGTCGTCCGTCGTCGTTTGACGTGCCACGTGCTGCAGGATACAGAGACCGCCCCCCACCACCTTCGGAATGTTCGCTGACACCCGCCCAGAAGCTCCTCTTTTCTGGTTGTGCCAGAAAATTCCCGAAATGATTTCACCTCTTCAGAAGCATTTGTACTTACAGATGGGATGAGGTGGGGTTTCCTTCTCATTAAACATGTTTCTGGAGCTCTTAAAATCTTGCCTTTACCAGAGTTGATAAACACACCCCTGTGATGGCGCAAGTGGGGAGATGGGGACCATCTACAGGGTGCGGCTCTACCCCTACCAGTCCAAGTGCAGGCCAGCCCCCAGCTTCCTGTGAGCCCTCCGTCCAGTGGGCCTCACCTCCCGCTCCCGCTGGTTTGCATTTGTTTTGAGGCCAGAGTTACCGTTTCCTGCTGCCGTCTTCCCACTTTTGAGAAGCGTTTCCCCCCACTACCCCCTCAGTGAGCGGCAGGGCAGAGGCACCCGGAGCCTCCCCAGCTGGGCTGCCAGGCTGCTCTGTCCACCCTTAAGATTGGGACACTCGCTGCCAGTCAGCCCCAAGCCAGAGCTCGGGGGTGTGGTGGCGTGATGCCAGGGCGATGACACGGGGGCCAGACCTGGAAGGGAAGGAGAGGTGGTCACCTGTCACATCTCCGCCTCCCTTCCCCGCGGGCTACTGGAGGGGCCCCGTGCACAGTTGTCCTGTGCTCGTGTGGTTGAGGAGCGTGCGGGAAGGTGCCCGTGGAGGCCAGGAACTGGCTGCTGGCCCCCTGCCAGGCAGGGGCTGGGTTCCAGTTGCTTCTGTGGTCCCGTAGGGGTCAGTCACCTTGTGTGTGGCTGGGGCGGCCGTGCGGCACGTCGTCTGTGCTTGTGGCTGCAGGCGCCCCTCGAGACCCGGCCGGAGGCTCTCACGCAGCCCGGTGAAGCGTCGGCGTTCTTCCGTTCCCGTAACGGGTGGGGTGTTTGCGTGGGGTGCGTGTTCTCGCAGGAGGCGTTCCATGACATAGGTGCCTAGAAGGAGCTGAATGATGGGGTGAGGAGGGTGTGTGTGAGTCACACGTTACCCTCCAGAAAGAGCACGTGCCTGCCAGCAATGGGTTCCTCACGGGCTTGCGGGTACTGTCCGTTAGCCATTGCTTTTAAAATTTTTAAACTTTTAAAAACTAATTTATTTAAAAATTTTTTTGTTTATCTGTTTATTTGTTGGCTGTATTGGGTCTTTGTTGCTGTGCACGAGCTTTCTCTAGTGGCAAGCGGGGGGCTACTTTTCATGGTGGTGCGCGGGCTTCTCATTGCGGTGGCTTCTCTTGTTGCGGAGAACAGGCTCTAGGCGTGTGGGCTTCATTAGTTGTGGTGCATGGGTTCAGTAGTTGTGGCGCACGGGCTTAGTTGCCCCGCGGCATGTGGGCTCTTCCTGGACCAGGGCTCGAACCCGTGTCCCGTGCATTGGCAGGGAGGATTCTTAACCACTGTGCCACCAGGGGAGTCCCAACAGTTTTTAAAATTCACATTTCTGGTTACTGGATGAGGGGGAGCCTGGTGGCTCTTGGTGAGTTTTGGGTGTCCCAGTTTTCTGCTGTTGTTCGCTGGTTTCACAGGCGCCCGTCACATCGTTGTTGACGAGCCCTTTGCCTGCTCTGATAAAAGTGCTTTTCCTTTTCTGTTGTCATGTGCTCGTCTGTGACACCCAACTTTCTCTCCCGTGTCTTGCCAGTGTTAATGTCTGCTAACCCTCGCCCAGCAGGCGGCGGCTGAAGGCTCCTGCGCTCTCTCGTCCTTCGGATCTTCGTCTCGGCCCGGGTCGCACTCTGTCACTGTGGTGTCCGCTGTGCAGTGTCCTGATGAAACAGCTGCCGGTTCCTTGGCACATAATCTGCTTAGTTTACATACATAACGGGGTTGTTAAAAATATGTATTTAACATGTAAATGTTGAGAAGAAACTAGAGTCACTCATCCTGAGGTTTTTATGTCGGTTAAACAGCGTTTTCAGAAAAGTCAGATTTCGTGAATATGTGGTCCCAGAAGAATTGGAACGTTCCTTCTCTTTGGTGATTTCTTTCTTTCAGCGGTTGGTTTCAGCAGCCCTCGGTCATCTCGGTGGAGGCGTGCTGCCGACGCACAGTCCAGTCCCTGCAGCCTGAGTGAGGACCGAGCAGGAAAGCAGGGCCGGCCCGTGTCCCACAAGCGGTGCTCGGGACCCTCGGGCCGCCCCGTTCGCATCAGGGGAGGGGGGTTGCTCTGTTACTCTGCCCTGACTGCGGGAGAAGGGGCCGCGGGGGCCGGGCTCCCACCCCTCTGCGGCCTCCCTGCGTGCGTGGGGCTCCGCAGCGCCTCGGGGCAGCCAGCGAGGGCAGGTGCTGGGACCTGACCCGCGGCCCCTACCTGAGAGCGGAGGGACCGGCCGGGGAGCGGCCGGGGCACCTGGGACAGAGCCAGCGCCGCCTGGCGGGGGTGGCGGGCGCCCCGACGGTGCCTTGTCTTCCTGGGTTTCCATCTGATGTTTGTCAACCCCCGGGGCTGCGTGGTGGTCAGACCCGCGTTCCGGGCGCTGTTGGCCAGCGCTGTGACGCCGTCCCTTTTCTCGCGTGAGGCGTGGGGGCCCCGTCCTCCCGAGCCGGCCCTGCTCGTCGCCCCGGGGTGCTGTGCCGCGTGCGCTTTCCCCGGAGACACGGGACACGGGACGTGCCTGGAGGCAGCCTTTGCTCAGGACCTGCCCCCCCCCCCCCCCCCCCCCCCCGCCCCTGCTGCCCTGGTGCCTCAGGGCAGGCTCACGGGCTGGTCCTCTGGCATGAGGCTGCGGGGCTGGTGGAGAGGCCACCCCACCGGGGCCTGGGGGCAGCTTTTGACCCTTCGTGTGGGTTCCGGGCATGACTTCACCTGGAGTTCAGAGGGGCTCGGACAGGAGAATTCCTGCTGTGTCCTCCTTGACCTCTACCCTCAGTCCGCGTTCCTCCCGTGTCTGCACCGCACCACTGCTGCCAGCACCACCACCCACCTCCCTGCCAGGGCCTGGGCCCCCTTCACGTGACCGCCTTCTCAGTCCGTGTCACGTGCCTCGGTCTGGCAGCAAGGGTCAGGTCGCTCCCCTCCTTAGACGCGCTTACGGGGCTCTTTAGACTTGGCCGCGTGCGGTGCTTTCTGTCCCCTGGCCCGTGGGTCACACCCGCCTCCCCCGGTCGCCCGGCCTGCCTCTGTGCCTCGCGTTCCTCCCCGTCCTGGGGACCCGGGAACCGCAGGCCTGCTCCTCCTCGCCTCCGCCCCCGCCTTTGTCTCTGCGCCCTCTGGCCGCTGACCCGTGTCGTGGTTTCTGTGTGTGTGTGTGTCCAGCGCTGAGCCCCGTGGGAACAGGCAGCATCCCGTGTGCCGGGCACATCCCAGGCCCTCAGTATTTGAATTTTCTTTTGGGCCAGGGATGCATTTTTGGATGTCTGAGTCAGTGCTATGCATCCTCTGAGCAAGGGTGGGGCTCACCCCCGCCCCCACCCCCTCCAAAAAAGAAAGGGAGAGAGCAGCCAGCACCCAGGTCTGCCGAGTTGTGCATATTTGGAAGAAAGGGATGCTGTTTTCCTATAAGGATGTTTGCTCTCATTTGCATGCTATCATCCAGATTCCTGCGCTGTGTTCGGACTCCATTTGGGGAAGACGCGAAGCATTTGGGGTGGTGGTGGTGCGCGTGGGACAGCTGCTGGGACATTCCTCTCATAGCTCCTCGGTGACCTCCGTGAGCTTTGGCGGGGGCAGTGCTGGCAGGTCGAGGTTTGTGGTGAAAGTCTGCCTAACTTGCCACAGGGCAAGATGCTTTCTAGTGTATGTTTCCTTTCCCAAGTGAAAAGGATGCGTGAACTCTAAGCCGTGTGAACTGTCGGTGATTCATACGCATTAGTAGTTGGTTTCTGCCGGCACAGGGAGAGGCCGGCAGAAATTATACCAAAACAGTAAGTTCTGTGAGGGTTATAGAATTGGATGTGCCTTGCTTATTTTTCTTCGAGTAGTGTGTTGTGCCTTTATACAGTCAGTTGTTGAAACGGTTAGTGGTGGATTGCCATAGAAGAGGAATGTTTTAGTAATCAACAGAATAGCATGGAAAGTTTGGAAAAGGCTGTAGAAAGAAGCCCAACATGTGGCTGGCTTTCAGAAAGAGTGACGTTGGGGTGTGGGGGAAGCGAGGGGCGTGGTGGTCACCACTTTTTGGTTTTAAGCCCTGGGATTTTAGGTTACACCGCGAGGCATCGTGGGGATTCTTGAGGACGTTTGTTGCGTTGCGGTGACAGGCTCGTTGGTAGCAGGTCTGCCGCAGAGGGGCTGCGGGTGGCCCGCAGGGGGGCCTTGTCTGCTCGCAAGGGGGGGCGCGTCCTCCTTTCCTTCACAGGTGCTGAACGGCGGCGTTGCCTCCCCTGAGGCAGCACCTCAAAGCCTCAGCTCGGTGCTGGCACTTTGCGTCCCGTGACCCTTGGCTGCAGGCAGCGTGCTTTTTCTGGAGGTGGTTTTTGTTCAGAGAAGAGCCAGTCCTGGGACGCCCACCCCCGTCGTCGGACCATCCACACCAGGGCCGGGGGCCGTCACAGGCGTGTGGGGTCCCGCGCGCTCTGCGGGACCCCGCTGGGGGGAGAGCTGCCCTCCGCTGCTCTGGCCGCGGGCCCCGAGAGCGGGCGCCGGCTGGCGCTGAGGTCGGCCACGGGGCATCCCATAGCCCAAGGCTGCTCATTTCAAGTGGAGGAGTTTTGACGCAGGTGTTTTCGGGCGTGGGGGCACCCGGGCTGTCGTGGAGGTTTCGGAGGGATCCTGTCTTTAGGGAAGAGCTTCTCGCCGAGGAGAGCCTCTGTGGGCCTCCTGGCAGCACCTGCCGTGCTGGATACCAGCCGGGAACCTCCTCTCTGCATCGGGAACCACAGGCTCAGGAGTTGCTTTGCCAGCGGGCCTGGGGGCGGCGACGCCTCCTCGTGCAGCTGGACTCACAGCCCAACCTCTGACACTGGGGCGGAGCTGGGCCAGGGCGTGTGTCCCTCCTTCCTGCCATCTGAAATCAGGACCCCAGGTGCTTAGCCAGGGCAGCTGAGCCTCAGAGGACGGGCCACCTCGTCCTTCTCTGCACCCAGGCTCCCCTTGCCCGCGGCCCGGCTGCCCTGTGGCGCCCTGAGGCTCCAGGCATCTCCGCTGCCTCAGGCGTGGCCGGAGAGGAGCTGGCTGTGTCCCGCAGCCCCGGGTGCTTTGCTGGGGGCTGGAGGGCAGCCCTGCCCGCACCTGCAGGGGTGGGAGGTCCTGGGGCTGCCCCTCCTCAAGGAGAGGCCTGGTGGTTCCCTGTCGCGAGTTGCCTGGCCCCGGCCCCTGGCCTCCCCGACACGGCCACTCTGGCGACAGGGTAGCAGCAGACGCCTGGCTTGGGGCTTCCTCGTCGTAGCACCGTTCTCACGGCCTCCCTCGGGCCCCGAGTCCTCCCACGAGACCCGGCGCGGCTCCGAGGGTCCGGGGGCTGCTTGCCCTCCACCGAGGTGCAGAGTGGGGAAGGGTGGGGTACCGGCAGCCCGCGGCCCCGTCTGCCCTGGAGGCAGAGCCACCTCTGCTCCGGACGGACCTGCCCTTGAACAGCCCCAAGGGGCGTCTCGGGGGCAGTGGTGCCGAGCTGGGACTTGGGGTGCACAGGACAGTCGCTGGGGACCCTGCACCGACCTCTGCCTCTGTGTCTTGCAGCGGTGAGGCCAGCCAGGCTGCAGCACACAGGGACCCGGGAGAGGCCGGCGTTGGGTCTGAGAGGGCAGCTGGGGCCAGGGTCAGGACGGGCTGGCCTGTGCACGGCTGCTGTCTCGTGCCTCCTGCTCAGACGCCACGGCGGGCAGTGAGCAGCACGGCCTGCTTCACTCAGACCCCGTCCCCGTGCGGGCGCAGCCCGGGGCCGCCAGCGCGCGGGGAGGGCGGGGCGGGGGGGGGGAGCGTGAGAACCCCTGAAGCGATGGGAGTGACCGGTGGTCGCCGTGCTCACACCAGCAGCAGCTCTTCTCCGACACGTGGGCCTGTGTCCACCACCGCTGGTTGTGCTCTCAGGATGGTGGCCTTCTGCACAGCTCTGTCAGCGCCTGGTGTCATCCTGCGTGTCACACCGTTGGTTCAAAACGAGCGCTTGAATGCACACAGGTTGAGGGATTCCTCCCGGAAAGTACCTGGCGGGAACACTCGCTCTCTCCCCAGATCCTTTGCCTGGTGTTTGAGACGCGACAGTTTCCTGGGGAACCTTGTGGGGTCAGTGATGTGATCATCCTGCTCTGGACCCCTGGCCTCCGGAGGGGCGGGGGGTACACAGAGGTTGGCCGTGTCCCCAGGGCCGGCCTGTGGGACAGCTTCTCGGGCTCACCTCGGAGGCCAAGCCCAAGAGCCCGGCTCTCACCACGGCCTCCCCGTCCGTCCCTGGACGGTCCCTGGTGCAGAGACCAGGCGGCCGGGCCTGCCGGGAGGGGGCTGCACGGAGGCGGGGCCGGGAGTGGGAGAGTGCTAGGATCTGCCCGGGAGGAGGGCCAGAGGGCTGCACGGGTCAGCCCGGGCCCTTGGCCAGAGCCGGCTGTGGGGAGGAGGGTCTACACCCGGGCACGCGCGTGTGTCATCCCTGGGCTGCTGCAGCCCTGAAGGCACACCCGGCCTCGGTCGGAGGTCAGACCGCCTTCTGGACGCCCGGTGGACCCCAGACCCGAGTGTCCCTGCCCTCACCACGCGGGTCCTGGTCTTCGGGGCGGTCGCCAGGCCTCAACCTGGAGTGTGTTCTGTGCCGCGTGCTGGGACCTGTTCTCAGAACCTCAGGCGTGACGTCTCAGGGACCGTTCCACCCTCTAAGCAGGCAGCAGGTGCAGGGTGTGCACAGCGGCCCCGCGTTGGGCTGGGGACGGGGCAGCGCGTGCGTCCGGGCCCAGGGAGATAGCCCAGCTCGGGGGGCGCGCTGAGCGGCCGTGGGTCCTGTGGTGGCCCCCGCCTGTGTGCTGGCATCACTGGAGACTATCCCAGAGCAGCGCAGGCTGCCGGGCCCTGTGCGCCGCACGTGGTGGGCCCCCTCCCCGTGCCTGCCGTGGCAGGTAAGTCTCGTCCGTGGCCGCGGCCACGCGGTCGTGCAGAGGGGGTTCCCTGAGTGGGACGGGGGAAGAAGCACCATCTCTTTCCTGAACAGCGCTCAGGGACCCAGCAGGCCTGAGGGGACCTGAGGTGAGTGACACAGTGGCAGGTCAGTCCCCGGGACGCCCGGGCACCCTGGGGACACCCGCCCATGCCACGTGCAAGGCTGTCGTGGTCATGCAGCTGCTGAGAGTGGACACACTGATGTGTGCTGTCCAGCACCTGGGATGTGCAGGCTGCACCTGTTGGCGAGGTGTCATCCTTAAAATCACTTCCAAGTCACCGGAGTGGTGGTGCCTTGCAGGTGGGGGAGGGGACCGCGGCGCTCCCGGGCGGCCCGCGGCCCAGCCTCTTCCTTCCCAGGTTGAGGGAAGTGGAGCGGGTGCCTGGGGGTCGCTGGGCGCCGAGCTCCCCAGCCGCAGGGGCCAGGGGCCTGCAGACGCTGCGGCCGTGGCGGGCTGCCCACCGTCCCCCACGGGCCACGTCCAGTGCGGATTTGGGGGTCAAGTTGCTGTGACGGTGGTTTATGAGCCGCGTGGGGCCCGCTCCCTTGGGAGGGCTTTGTGTGTTTGGGGGTCAGATCCCGCAGACCCCCAGGGGTGAGACGGCCCCTGCGTGCTCCCTGCCCCGGGCTCATCCGCGCACACACTGTCCTCCTGCACACGCGCGTGTTCCGGGAGCGCTCTGTTCACGTGTGCAGGCTGTGTCCACTCGGTGCCTGACGGCCTCCCCCAGCGGGCACAGTGGAAGAGAGGCGGCCCTGTTCTTGGGGCGGGAGCGGGCGTGACGGCCGCCCGGGGCCTGCGTCCTCAGCTCACCCGTCGGGTTGAGTCTGAGCAGCTGCTGTGGGGGTGGCCAGGGTCCTCGGGGCTGCTGGGGTGGGGCATCTGACGTGACGGTGGCCAAGGCCACGTGTGCTGACCACCAGGCGCTCCTTCCCTGCTGCAACGCCCGCGTGGTGAGACGGCTCCCCCACAAACGGTGTGCGTGTCTCTTGCTGGAGAGCGGGGACGTGTGGGCCGGGCTGTGCTGGGCAGAGCCTTTCCAGGGCACAGCCCCTCCCGGGGAGCGTGAGACTGAATTTAGGGAGCCCGGGTCGTGGGCTGCCCCAGGTCTCAGCGCTTATTGGGAATGAATTTCTCTGTGATGTGGAGGTGTGGTGTGCGGGTCGGGGCCAGTGCTTGGGCTCCGGCGTCTGGAGGAGACCGAGGGGAGCCCTGTGCCTCCTCCCAGCACTCGGCCTGGTGTGCGGGGACCCTTGAATGGTGCAGAAATGATTGTAACCGTGAAACCCCCTGAAAGAGGTCTTTTTTTTTTTTTAAATAAAAGTTATTTATTGATTGATTTATTGGCTGTGTTGGGTCTTCGTTGCTGCACATGGGTGTTCTCTAGTTGCGGTGAGCAGGGGCTACTCTTTGTTGCGGTGGGCGGGCTCTAGGCACGTGGGCTTCAGTAGCTGCGGCACACGGGCTCGATAGTTGTGGCTCGCGGGCTCTAGAGCACAGGCTCGGTAGTTGTGGCGCACGGGCTTAGTTGCTCCGTGGCATGTGGGATCTTCCTGGGCCAGGGATCCAACCCGTGTCCCCTGCATTGGCAGGCGGGTTCTTAACCACTGCGCCACCAGGGAAGTCCCCAGAGCAGGTCTTTGAATACACATTTCATTCCGGGAGCATCTCTGTTCACATCCTCCACATTGGCTGGGGGCCAGCAGGACTGGAGGGAGGGTCCGCCAGGGGTAGAACCCTGGGCTGTGCCCTCGTGTGGGTGAGCGCCTCCGCTCACACTGGCCGTCGCGCGCTTGGCGCTCAGCGGCCTGCGCCCTGGACATCCCTCCAGGGAGCAGGGTTGTTGAGGCACAGGAGGGCTGCCACCTGGCATCGCTGTTCCCTCAGGTGGGTCCTCTTGCGTGTTGTTACTGGACTTGACCCTAAGCTGACCCTGACCCTGACCCTGAGCCTGGCCCTGACATACCGTCCGCGTGACGGAGTGAGATTTGAGGCCGTTTGGTGGCTGTTATCATTTGTCTTCTTTATCGCTCGTCCCCACCTAACGTGCAAAACTTCTTTCCGTTTTTCAAAGACCACTGAGAACGCAGCCGTGAGAGTGATGAGGAATGCGCGTGGCTGTGTGACAGGTGTGACAGGTGACCGTGCGGGCAGGTCCTCGGCTCAGCTCCGGCCGTGCTCTGGCACGCGCTGGCGGGGTGGCCGCCCCGCCATCCCAGCAGCTCCTGGAATTACAGCTGCCCATCGGCCGGGCCCCCGCCGTCGCCTCCCGGTCGATACCCTTGTGCAGATTCTGATGGTGCGTCTGTGGCAGGGGGCCCCACCCTCAGCCCCGGGAGGGACGCTGTGGTTCCAGGATGCGTGGGGTTGGGGGGCTGCTGCCGTCGCGTCACCCTGTTCCTCTCTCCTCTCGGAAGATGCAGCTCAGACCCCACTAGACGAGGGTGACAGGCGATGAAGGCCTCCTCCTTCTGCTCCAGGAACACGGAGGACCCGCGAGCCCTTCCGCCACGCGGCTCACGCTCGTCTCCATCCTGTGCTTTCAGGTGTGGCCGACGAGGACGCCTTGGCGGAGGAGTGCCGGCGACGAGGCCAGGACGCGCTGCCCGCCCAGCCTGCCAGCACCAGTGCCCGCGCGCTGAGGTCGCACCGGCCAGCCTCCCTGCCCAGACACGCACCCCACCCCATGGGTGAGGACGAGGACGAGCCAGGCCGCCACCGGGCCGGCGGCAGCTGGGAGCCTCCGGCTGCGTTCTCCGCAGGTGTGCAAGAGGGGTCCGCGCCCCGCGGGGCCGCCTCCCGGGGCCCGCGAGGACAGAGGTGGAGCCTGTGCTGCTGCGTCCTGGCCTGACGGGCGGGCGGAGCCCACATTAAAGCGGGTGCCAGTCTCCAGCACAGCATGTGGTGTGTTGTCTTGGGCAGAAGCTGACGGGTGCTGCTTCTACCTGAAGAGCCCCTTGGTGTAACTTTCAACTTCCCGCTGGGGGTCTGGTCCTGCAGAAGGACGCCCGCCTGGCCTCTCCGTGGGGGCCCTACGCCTCAGCCCTGCTCCCTGAGTTACAGGCACAAGCTCACAGCCGCCCCCAGCGTCCCGTGGTCGGGTGGACGGGGGCTGACCCGGCCTCCTCCCAGGGAGGGTCTGCCGCCTCCAGGCCCCAGCTCTGCCCTCTTCCAGCTTCTTCCCCCGTAACTGCTTAGAGAGCTCTTGGAACCACAGTCCCCGTGGAAGGTTCTGTGTTGGCTCTGACGGCGTGCGGCGCGTGCAGGCTGGACCCTGGCTGCGTAAAGGCTGATGTGAATCTGGTCCGAGTTACCCGTCGGCCTGAAGCGGTCGTGTCCATCTCGGCTCTCAGCCCTCACGCCGCCAGTGACCGCAGCGGGTGCCATGGTGGGGGAGGAGCTGCGTCCTTGGTCCCGTGTCAGGGTGACGTCTCCGTGTACGTTGCGAGGTTAATTCCGTGAACCCAGGGCAAGACAGCACCGTCTGTGCGGGGAATGGAAAGGCTGAGGTCTGTCCCTCTCTTCTCCCAGAACTTGCTGTGGGGACCTCCGTCCCTTCAAGCCCCTTCTGGGCCTCCTCGCGGGGAGCAGGGTGTGTGCTGGGGTGCTGAGGAGGACACCTGGAGGTGGGTGTCCTGGGCGCCGAGCCAGGGCGCAGAGCCCGCAGGACTGCGTGGACCAGGCACGGGCTGGCAGGGAGCAGTGCCAGCAAGGCGGGTGGCCGTCCGGGAACGTTAGCCCTTTCCTGGGCAATTGCGTGCAAAGTAGAGGCGATTGGAAGGGCTGTGAGAATTCAGAAAACACTTGTTCGGTCTCGAGTGGGCGTGTGGACGTCTTCCCGGGCGGCACTGTGCCCTCCAGCGCGCAGGCTGCACTTGGCGAGGGCAGGGTTGTAGATTCCGTTCCCTGAACAGAGGCCGTGTGAACAGGGACTTAACCGGCCGTCCCTTGGGTGGGGAGGATGGTGTACACCTGGGTGTCTGGGCTGGGTGGGAACATCCCGGTTCCCGAGAGGGAGGCGTGCGGGCTCATGCTGTCCGCGCTGCCCTGCGCACCTCTCGCCGCGCCCTGTGAGGCCTGTGCCACCTCCAGGCACCAGAGGCCCGGCCTGCGGGCGGCAGGAGGGCGGCCGCTGCTGGCGGTGCTTCAGGGAGACGTTCTGCAATCTTGTGCTTTGTCACTTTTTACTGTCAGGTCCCTCCCAGGTGTTTTCAGGCGGGGACGCTGTGGACTCGCGCCCTGCACACGCGACACGTGCCGGCCTCGCGTTGTTGCCGGGCCCGGCCCCCGGTCCCCTGCCCCCCGTCCCCTGCCCTTGTCCCCGTCCCCTGCCCCCTGCCCCCTGACCCGTGCCCCCGGCCCCCTGCCCTTGTCCCCTGCCCCCTGCCCCGGACTGCGGCCAGAGCTCGGCCCGGCGGGGGCGGGGCGCTGCTGAGTCCACCTCTGTTTTTTTGTCGTCTGTTTCCTTCTTTTAAATCAAGGTATGAGGCCTTCAAGACAGTGTCAGAGTGAAATCCGCAGAGAATTACCGATGTGACTTTTACCTGACTGTAGGGAGCGCGTTTGACTTCTTATCGAGAGATGACAGGGTTGCCCCGAAGGTAGATTCCAGAAACGGGGACCGTGAGAAAGGTCTCTGGGGTGACAGGGCAAAGCTAGGTGCCCAGCGGGTCGGCGCCTGCAGGCGGCAGAGCGACGGGCACCCGCCGGGCCCCGCCGCCACAGCTGCCCCGCGGCGGGCGCCTCCTGCGCGGCCCGGAGGGTCCCGGGGTGCCTTCTCGCCAGGCGGCCACGTCTCGGGCCGTCTTCTTAGGGGCGTGTGGGGAGGAGCCGGCGTCCCCGGGACCAGCGGCCGAGGCGCGCCCGGGGGCTCGGGGCGAGTCCCGACTCAGGGGGAGCTGCCGCGCGCCCCGCTCTGCGTCCTCAGGAGGCGGCGTGCGTGCTGCCGCGGGGCTCTCCCGCCTCGAGGGCGCGGCCCCGCGGTGGAGGGTCGGGCTTCGGCCGAGGGCGCCTCGGCGGGTGTGAGGGGGGCGGGGGGGCTCGGCGCGCGGCCCGGCGGCCCCGCTCGCGGGCCTTCCCCGGGTCGCTCCCCCGCCGGCGCGCGGCCCCCGCCCGGCTTACCCCGGGGCACGCGTCACACGCCTCTCGCAGCCCGTGGATCGGACGGCGGGGCGTGGAGGAGGGCTCCGTGCTTCCCGTCGACGGGTGCCACGCGCACGGGAGGCCCGCCAGGAGCGCGCGGCTGCTGGAGAGGAGCTCCTCCGCGCCAGGGGAGGCCGCGGGTGAGAGTGCCGTGCGGCCCTGCACGCCGCAGCTCTGCCCTGTGCGCGGGGCCGGGGTTTCCCGCCGGGGCCGGGGTGGGGCCGCGCCTGCGTGGCCGACAGCCCGCCTCTCTGCCGGCCTCCGGCCCGCGGTGCGGGGGCTGAGCCCGCTGGGCAGGCCGGGCCGTCCCCGCCGCCCTCCCGAGGGCCTCGCGCCCCTGCGCGCAGATGCCGCCGGCGCGGGCGAGGCTGGTGGGGCGGGCGGGCCCCTGCAGCCGCGTGCTGCCGGAGGCCCGTGTGTGTCCCCAGCTCCCCCCGCAGACGGGCGCTGCGGTCAGCGCCCGGCTGGCGGCTGGCGGCCCTCTACCCGACCCCGGGACCCGGCCCCCCGGGCGGCAGTTCTGTGAGAAGGGGCCTCCCGGTGGGCCCGCGTGCGGTGAGGAGCCTGTGCCTGGGTGCCGTCTGCAGGTCGTGCTCTGAGCCGGCGCCTGCCTGGTGATTCAGAATCGCGAGGCTGCTCTCAGGGGATCGTCTCAGCGGGCTCAGGGGCCCCCCGTGCGTCAGGTCACAGGCCCGCCGTGAGCCTGGCCTGGTTCCCAGCAGGCCACGCGGGAGGAGCTCTCGTTGCTCAGGTCCAACATCCGGCTCCTCCACCACGCCTGTGTGGACGCGTGCCGCGCGGGGCCCTGAGCCGGTTCTGCAGAAGTGACCCCGCGCTCTTCTGGCTCTTTAGACAGAGTCTCAGGAGGGTGGGCCGCTCCCACCCGCCTCTTTCCCCCTGGCTTCGGGCGAGCACGCGGCACAGGGCAAGAGGTCGGCGTGGGGGCCTTAGGTGAGCCCCGGACCCCGTAACACGTGGGCTTCTCCCTGCAGAGGGGGCCCCGGGGGGGCCCGTCCCCTGAGGCAGAGCCCGCCCGCCCCGGCTCCAGGTGCCCCGGGACCGGGTCGTGGGGACAGACGGGCGGGCGGCTGCCGGCGGGTGGAGGGTGAGCCCACGGCCTCTGCGGGGCTGGGATGCTCTTCGGATCGTGTTAGAGGTTTTCATGGTGAAGTGTTACATGAGGTCCTGCTTTCGTTGAGCTTCAGATACGGAGCAGGTAGGAGTGAGGACACGTACCTTGATCGTGGGGCTTGTGTTTTTAACCGGGGTGGGGGGATGTTTAGAGCTTCGTGGGGCCACCGCTGCTCCTCTGCAGTGTTTCACACGCCTGTTTTCTTAGGATTCAAAGAAGGTGGCAAGAGGAAGAAGCAGAAGCAGAGAGAGGAGTCGAAGAAGAAGAAGTCGACCAAGGGGCACCCCTAGATGGGACGCGGCGGAGCAGCGGGCGCCCGGCCGCGGGGCCGCACACACGCCTTAGGGGCGCACCTGCTTCTCCACCCTCCCGAGACCTCACCTGCCCGGCGCTGGGGACGCTGCGGGCGCATCCGTCAGGGCCTGGGTGGGGGTGGTGGCGGGAACGCGGAGCCATCCCTGCGTCTCCGGCGGTGCGCCCGCGCGTGCCCCCCGGTGGCCCAGGCCCCCCCCGCGCCCCCAGCCTGCACGCACGGAGACGCCGGCAGCTTCAGCCGCGCGACGGGCCCTGCGGCGCGCCCACGCCCGCAACACGACTTCCTCTCCTCCTGCCGCTGCGTGTGTGAACCTAGACTCTTAGGCACAGCGTGACGTGAGGGGGACGCCTGGCCCCGGGCGACCTCTGCTTCAGTTTCAGGGAGCCAGACCTTCACGATGACCCTGCTGCCGAGGTGTGGCGTCCCCCTCGCGTGTGTGGTTTTAATTCTGACCCTCTCCGAGTAGTCCACATCCAGCTTCACGTAGCCCGCCTTTTCTTGGACCCATAGTTGTTTAGGCAGCGACACAGGACTCTGCAAAATCCTGTTCCGTGACAGCACCTCCAGCTCCTGGTGTGCGGTCCGGCTGGGGACACACACGCTCCTCCCACACACAGCCCATCAGGCACTAGCTCATCGGGTACTGAGCACGTGCACTGTGCACTGAGCTCCTTCCGGAGAATCGCTTCCCTTGGGCGGGGGTCTCCCAGCGTCCCGCAGGCCTCCTCGCCCCACTCCCTGCCCGCTGTCAGGGCCCCTCCTCTCACGCCCGCACCTCCCGTGTCTCCCTTTGCCCCCGGGTACCGAGGGCACTGTGAAAAGCTTCGACGGGGTTTTCAAATGCCAGCAGCTTCCACCCCGCAGCGTGGGGAGCCGGGTGCTGGGGGCACAGCCCTCGTGGGTGCGCCACGGTCTTGGGCTCCAGGCGCGAGTGTGATGCGTGTGGTGTCCGGGTGACTGCAGTTCGCTCCGTGTACTTGGCTGTGGTGGGAGGGGGTGTGGACTCTTGAGCGAGGAGCAGATGGGTGTTTGATGCTTCGTGTGGAAAGTGTAACCATGAAAGCGTAACAGATTTCAAGTGCTGCCCACACAAATAAACTCTAAGCGTTACTGACTGACACGTGCCATCGTTCATGCACATCAGTTGTTGGTAATTAAAAAGAATTCTCTGTCATTTCAGTAATGAGAAATCAAGTGATATTTTGGGGGTAGCAGTCTGGATTCTGAGATGCATTACTGTAGGGTGGAGATTTTAAAGATGACGTCCCCACCGAAGGCATGACGTGAAACCAGCGGCCCTGCTGACGCCGTGGGCAGCCCGGAGACGGGCGGGGCCTCCCTCCGGACTCCGTCCTGGCCGAGGACGTGGTCGTGTCCAGGGGCCACGAGGGGAGGGTCTCTTCTAGGAGCTGGAGCCTCTCCCGCGAGGACCCCCACGTGTGGCTCTGCCTGTGGCTCAGCTCAGAGCTTCCCCGCTACGGGGGCCAGGGAGAGGGCCCAGCGTGAGGGCGGTTCGCACCCTCGAGGCCTGTCACCCGGGGCAGCACACTGTCCGTGTGAGAGGTCTGCGCCCCGGGGGTCCTCAAGCTGCTGGCCCCTGCGTCCATCTTCACACGACACTGTCGTTCCGGTGGCTTCTGAGTGCACGCCGCTGTGCCCCTTCCTGTGGCCAGGCCCACAGGCGGGTCCGCTTCACGGGGGAGGGGAGGGGGCAGAACCGAACGAGCCCGTGGGTGGGAGCCTGCGCTGGAGAGGGCCGGAGCCCCTCCACTGTGCCTGCCGCGAGGGCCCGGGTGCCACCTGGAGGTATTCCGGGCTGCAGAGGAGGAAGGGGATCAGGAGGGACCGGAGGGGTCGGGGCCCAGCCTCCAACGGAGCAAACCCCAGGAGGCCGTCCGGGGCCAGAGCCGCCCTCCCCCCGTGTTAGGAGGGTTAAGAGCTGCACACCTCCCGGAAACACGCGCGGAGACAGAGACGTGCCTCTTGCAGGGCGTCACCTTCTCAGGGCATGGCGCTAGCAGCTCGTGGGTCCTGTGTGTCCCCAGGCAAAGGGACCGTGTTGAACCAGGAAAATGAGGGGGCACCACCCACGAGGACACGCTTCCAAACTGTTGTTTGGAGCCTTAGAAAAGTGGGACCATGTAACAGTAATCACGCCTGATTTTTTTCTTTCACCTTTGCCAAAATGAGGCTTTATTTTGAAGGCCGTTTGACAGAGGGGAGACCTAGGATTCACCGGGCTCAGAATCCAGGACACATCTCTGCCCTCGCCGGTGGTCCTGGTCACCCCTGGTTGCTTCTGGGGAGTTTCTGTGCCAAGTCGGGGCAGAGACCCTGCCCCCGGTGCCGAGCAGCTGGGCAGCTCCGAGCACAGGAGTTCCCGGGGGGCCGCGGCCCACCCGGGCGCAAGAGACAGTGCGCCTCTCGGCCAGGAGAGCAGGCAGCTCCACTGCGCAGAGGAGGCGCGGCCCCAGGGCGCGGGGGCCGAGGGTTGGGAAGGGCCCGGTGGGGTAGCCCCGCAGATGGTCCTGGCTCCAGGCGCCCGGGAGGGCGGGTGGCGGCCCATGGCGGGCCCTTCCCCCACTTGGCGTGTGGAGACCAGACTGGGTTCTGGAGAGCTGGGTGTGTTTGTTACACCCGAGGTCAGTCTGCCCGGCCCTCCTCCCTGAAGAGCCTCTGGGCCTCCGCGGAGCCCGCTGTGTGCGCCTGGCCTGGGACCTGGGCACAGACTGCTGGGATCGCAGGCCGTCCAGGTGAGGTGGCCGGGTGTCCTCCGCAGGTGACTCCCGGGCGGTCCCTGCCCTTCTGGCGTGCAGCGGGCATGCCACCCACATGGCGAGCAGAGGCCCGGGCTGCCCGGAGGCCTTTCACCCACCCGGAGAGGGGGTGCCCTTGGGACTCTCCCCACCACCCCCGGGGCCGCCCCGGGTCGGGTTAAGGCCTGGCGCGTCCAGAAGATGCACGGGACCCACTGCCCGCCTCCCCTCGCCAGGCCCCCGGCCTCGGCCAGCTGCCGGAGACCACGACAGCCCTGCCTTGATCTTGGAGACGGAGGGGCCTGGCCCGGGACCCTGAGCCCCGGCCGGCGTCCAGCCCCGCGCTCGGCAGGGAGGCTGCAGGCGCAGGTTTGGAAGAAGCGCGTGGGCGAGTGGCCGTGTTCGGGAGAAGAGGCTGCGGCGGCGCCCAGGCTCGGGGTCTCGGAGAAGCAGGGGCGTGGCGGGGAGGCCCCCCCCATTACCGCCTATTCCACAGCTTTCCATGAGCGGCTTCAGCGTTTATGTTTTTAGTCTTGCTGAACTACAGATAACATAAAATTGACCATTTTAACCATTTTTCATTGTAAGGCTCAGGGGCATTCAGCACATTCACACTGTTGTGCGAACATCACCACTGTCATGTCCAAGAACGTTCTCATCTTCCCAAACTGCGTCCTCGTTAAACACGACTTCTGCCCCCAGGTCCTTCTTTCTGTCTGTGGCTTGGTGACTCTAGGACCTCGTGTGAGTGCAGTCACACAGGGTGTGTCCTGTGGCCCGCTTGTGTCACCGGGCATCCTCGCTGCCGCGGGCATTGTAGTCCTCTGCGGAGTCACACTCCCTGGTGGTGACCACAGTTTGCCTGCCTGTTGGTCCCTGGACGGGCGGACACTGGTCACTGCCGCTGTGCTGCGTCCAGCCTGCGTCCTGGTGCGTCAGCGGCCGGGGGTCCGTCCTCCGGGGAGGCGTGTGCTGTGTCTGCTCCCGCCCCGTGGGGTGGCTGGCAGGGCTGTTCTGCCCTCTGGGGGCGGGAGGACAGCAGGAGTGGACGGGCCCGTGGAGGGTCTCAGACAGCGAGCAGGCACCTGGGGCCCCTGACTTGGCCGGACTCTTCCCTCCCGCTGGCTCCGGCTGGGGGCCGCCTGCCCGGTGCCTGCCGTCCGAGCTCGGCTCCTCAGGCCGCCTTCCTCCCGGGTGCAGACGGTCCTCACGGCAGGCCCCCGACGTCTCCCTGCCCGCCCGGAGCTGCTGAGCGAGGCCGGGCAGGGAGGGCGCCCCAGGTGGCTTTGGGTGGGCGTGTGGCACGGACTGGGCCCCTTCCCGGGCCTGTTCCTCCCCAGGCCCTGCAGCTGCACAGGCCCCGTAGCACTGACCACCCTCGGAGGCCCCCTGGGTTTTCTGTTCACTCTTGCTGCGCCTGGGGCACCAGGGCACCCCACCTCCACCTGTCGCACACACCTGGGTCTCAACTGAGTCTGTGTGGGGCGGGTGGGGGTGATGGGGTATGGACACCCCCAGAGATGGGGTGGCTCCAGGACAGGTCCTGGGGTGGGTGTGAAGATCACGTGTGGAAGCTTCATCACACGGTCATGGTGACTGCCCGGGGCCAAGGCCCCCAGCCCAACTAAAGACCCACTCTTGGCAGAGGCCACGTGTTGGCCAAGGGACAGTCCAGCTCATCTCACCTGGACCAGGCCCGTGCCTCAGACCTCACTGCCAGGTAGGCGCCCAACTTCTCAGATGAATCTTCACACCATTGGTGTTTGTGAGAAAACGGCTCAAGCATTTTATTAGAATTCGCAGCTTCTTCCCCAGGAGGGTGTGGGCCTTGGCAAGCCGGTCCAGCAGCTCTGGCCGGAGCCCTGGGGTGGCAGTGGGTGGACGGGTGAGGCCTGAGTTCCCTTCACAGCCGGTGTGGACGGTGTGGATGTGGTTCTGGCGGAGACGTGGCCGCGTCCCTTCCCGCCTGGCGCAGGCCCCGCTGCTGAGGCCCCCGGACGAGGGCAGCGGCCGCAGCTGGTCAGGGCCTGCCGGCAGCGGGTGCCTCAGGCAGAGTCTTTGCCTGTGTCTCTGGGGGTTTACAGGTTGCGCTTGATCAACAGCGTTCATTTTTAGTGAACAAACAGAATCGAGTTTTATGGCCTGGAAATGATTGTTTCTCTGGCCTAGTAGCGATTTACACAGCGACCAGGTGGCCCCGAGGACGAGGACCGTGAGTCTTCCTGTTCCTGAGAAAGTGGATGTGGTGTGGGTGGCGGCCGGATCTGGAGGGGTGCGGGGGTAGCAGAGACCCTGGCTGTTTTCCTGGCCCAGAAGCCTGGTTCTGGAGGGTCTCCTGCCTGCACGACGGGGGCCCAGGCGAGAGAGGGCGGGGCTCAGGGGAGGTGTGAGACCCTCCGAGCACCAGCCAGGCCTCCGAAACGCTGCCTGTCCCCGGGGCAGCACGTGCCGGGCCCCTGCCTGTTTCCTTGTTCTCCCCTAAACCCAGGGCAGCAGGCCCCTGGACAGGCCTGGGCTTGGTGGGCAGGGGAGGGACAGGGCATGCCGTCCTGGAGGGGGGGAGCGTGTGGCCTCCCACGGCAGCGCTGTGATGCCCCCGGGATGGGGGACCCAGGTGCTCTCGACTCCTGGTTGTAAGGCACCCGGCTGTGTCACTGTCCTTTTACAAAGGAGACCACAGGCTCCAAGATGTCAAATATGGTCCCAGACGCCCACAGAGAGGGGCGCGTTGGGCTCTGAGCGTCATCTGTTTGATGTGAGGTTTCTGCTCCGACCCACCTGGTCACACTCAGCCAAGACCAGAGGTGTTCTGTGCAAAGCTGGGCCAGCTCACCTGTTTTCAGGGTGGCTGGGGAGACAGCATCCTTGAATCCTGGGTCAGGACCTCGCTCTCAGCCGGGCCCCATCCACGTGGTGAGCGTGCTGCCCGCCAGACACCCCGTGGGGTCGCTGCACGCCCGCCTGGTGACCCTGACCAGTGCTCCTCCCGACGTGAGAGCTGAGCGCTGTCCACGGTGACAACCCCAGGGTGGCCAGGCTGCTCCGCGGAGTGGACGTGGAGCCCGCGCCCGGCCCCAGGAGCCCATGAGCCGAGAGCTGCGGCAGCCACATCCCTTCTCCGAGTTTCAGCTTCCGCGTCTGCCTGAGTGGGGAGAAGCATCGCCACCTCCTTACTGTTCCCTTTCCGGTGGGAGTCATCCTGGGTTTCCGGAGTCGTCTGCGCCCCGTGATGCCCGCCCTCCCCCCAGGCCTCCTTGCTGGGCGATGCCCGGACAGGCTGCCTGGGCTTTATCAACCCAACCTGGGTGCCCTGAGGGCGACACGGACTCGGGACTGACTTCACCAGGGTGGCGGGCGCGTGTGTCCAGTTCCGGGGACCTCACGCACCAGGGCCAGGGAGCCAAGCATCCTGAGTTCTATTTGGCTTTTACTTTTTAAATTTGATAACAGGGAGATTTTCCTACAGAAAAGGAGCTAGATTTGACAGTCGTGTGTGGGTGTGTGACGTGCAGACCATTTTAAAGTAAATCGAACACTTTGTTCCTAAATACTTCGTGTGCATCTCCAAAAATACCATTCTTCATAGAACCTCAATACCATAATCACACCTCAGAAAATTAACAGTAATTCCCCAGAGCCACCGGACTCCCAGTCATTTTCAAAAGGATTTTTATAATGTTTTAAAACTATGCTTCACTCAAGACCACACCCTCCTTTGTGGTTACGTCACCTAACTCTGCACTCTTACCTGTTATGATGAGAAACCTTCATCACATGCAGTGTATGTTTGTGTGGACAGAGTATAGGGCACCTGTCAGTCTGTCTGGTCCAGAGCCTCCCATCAAACCCCGGACATCGTCTCCTTTTGCCTCTGAGTATCCGCCACATTCTCCCTCTGTGTCTCAGCCGGAATTCTACAAGGCGGATTTTCCCGAGTCCACTCTGGGTCTCTGAAGTGCGGTTTTTACAGAAATGAGCTGATAAGTGTGGCATCTTTTCCCTGCTTTCCAGTCCTCAGAATAATGCTTGTTCTCTTCCTCTCTCTGCGGACCCCGAGGTGACCAGTTACTTTCTCTTTTTAGCCTCAAATATATTTCCTGTGTTCTGTCCATTGAAGCCACATCCCAGGGCACTCTGGGTGATTGTGAGGGAGATGTGCATTTAACCAAGGGTCATCCCAGGACTCTGAGTGACTCTGGGTGCTGGGCTAAGCCTGGCGTGTGCATGTGAGAGACAGAGACGGACACAAAAACAGAGACAGAGACGCAGCAGGAAGCTCTAGCCTGTGAACATCCTTCCCCAAGAGGGCCCCATGGCCCCCGAAACAACCGCAGAGGTGTAGGGTGCTGTGCTGTGAGAGGGAGGTCTGTTTGTTATCACGGCCCCGAGATGTTAAAATCCTTTGGGAAAAGCTCACAGGGCTGAATGGATGGGCTGAGAAAGCAACACGGCCTCTCCCATGTCCCAGAGTAGCCCAGGCCTGAGGAAGTGAAGGCCTACCTTCCAAAGACCAGCAGAGGCCGGGCCCCTGGCTGCCCTTCTCCCTTCCTGGGCCTGCTTCTGTTGCTAGCTCTTTCCGGATTCCCACAGCCGTTGGTTGTGGCTGAGGGGCCACCAATGGTGATCAGTCCATCCACTCACACCTATCATCCATCCATCCATCATCTATCCATCCATCCATCACCATCCATCCATCATCCATCATCCACCCATCCATCATCCATCATCCACCCATCATCCATCCATCCATCCATCCATCATCCAGCATCCACCAATCCATCATCCATCCATCACCACCCATCCATCAATCCATCCATCCATCCATCACCATCCATCCACCATCCATCCATCCATCATCCACCCATCATCCATCCATCCATCATCATCCATCATCCAGCATCCACCCATCCATCATCCATCCATCATCCATCATCCATCATCCATCCATTTATCATCCATCCATCATCCATCCATCCATCATCATCCATCCATCCATCCTTTCACCATCCATCATCCATCCAAACATCCATCATCCATCCATCCATCCTTCCATCCATCCATCATGCATCCATCCATCATCCATCCAAACATCCATCATCCAACCATCCATCCTTCCACCATCCATCATCTATCCATCATCCACCCATCCATCCATTATCCATTCATCCTTCCATCCATCCATCCATCATGCATCCATCCATCATCCATTCATCCATCCATCCATCATCAGTCCATCATTCATCCATCCATCATCCATCCATTCATCCATCATCCATCCAGGGCACACCAGTTCGTGTGGCGAGTGCAAGCTCATTGGGGGCACAGCTGTATGAGCTGCAGCCCTCCCTGCAGATGGAACCACACGCATTGTCCACAAGCAGGAGTTGTCCCCCTGGTCCTGCCTCCTCAGGGCCACCCTGGCTGGGGGCTCAGAGAGTGGAAGAGGAGTTTTCAGGAGGGGCACCTGCTACCCAGGGGCTGGAGGAAGTTGTGGGTGGGTGTTGGTGGGCAGGTGGTCCAGGCAAGGAGAATTCATGGGAAGGAGATTCTGGGCTGAGCAGGTCAGGGGACAGCAGGGTTGGGGGGCTGGGTCAGGGTAGCCTCCAGGACAACCAGAGTTTGGGCTTGGTCCCGAGCCCAGCAGTGTGGGCCTGGCCTGGACACGGAGGCTGGAGGAGCGGGGGCCAGGCTGCCTTCTGCCACCTTCTGCTTTTCATGCTTCCTGCTGATGGGCCAGCGATGGCCCTGCCCTAAGGACCACATCCACCCATGGTGAAAGCCCCTCCTGATATCAGAGTAGGTCCCTTGAGCTCAGGCCTAAGTTTGGACCACAGAAGCAGCAGGAACCAGGTTGGGGGTGGGAGGTCCGCAGGGTGACTTCCCAAGTGCCCGCTTGCTCTCACAGGAAATGGCCGCTGCTTCAGGACCGGTGACATCTGAGTCTTCTGGCAGACTTGAAATTTCACCTGTCACCCAATGAATCATTCATCACTTGATGATCACATCTCACCTTATGGGATCACCTGTCACCTGGCAGCTCACCCTTGGCTTCAGGTGCATGTCCTGCCCCCAGCTCCCTCTCTTTGGCCCTCATCCCTGGACCCAGCCCAGGACAGCATGCAGTTAGGCGCCTGAGAGAGCCGTCCTCTCCCCACCATCTCGTCCACCCGCAGGCAGCGCTGAGCAGGCCTCAAGGACGCCTGCTCAGGAGAGGAATCTGGAGGGGGACCTGGGAGATGGGGCGGCACCAAGGATGACTGCCGGGCAAAGCAGGTGAGGGTGGAGCAGCCTGGCCGCAGGACCAGTCGGGCCACCAGCATCCTGCCACCCACGGGCCACAGCTGCCTGGCCAGCCCCGCCCCCAACCCCCCAAAACCCCACGTCCCAGGAAGGGAGTCCACGTCCCAGCCTGGAACCTGTGAGGAAGTCAGGGCTTTGCAGACAGCGTCCATCCAGCTAAGGACCCAGTCGTGCAGGCTAGGGCGGCCCCCGTGCAGGGGCTGGCGTCCTGAAAGAGGCAGGGGACGGACACCTGAGGCTCAGACATGATGGGAGCAGCCCGGGCAGGAGCTGGGGGCGTGCTTGCCACACCTGGGGCCCCACCCTGGCCCCGTCCATCCATCTATCCATCCATCTGTCCGTCAGTCCATTTATCCGTCCATCCATCCACCCATTTGTTGCCGGCAGGCCCTGCTCTTGGAGATTCAGCTTAGGATGCGGTTTCTGTGCCATAGCACTTCAGCATCTCAGCCTAAAAAACCCACATCAAATATTTTCTGAGAATTCCCGTGTATCTGTGCAGTTTAGAGGGAATTTTTCCTTATCCAAGCACGGAAAAGGTCCGTGTGGCAAGATGGCCTTTTATGGCGCAATATTTTCTGTGGCCACAGGAGGGCGCCTCCATAAAGGAAAACAGGGCTGTGGGCAGGAGCCCCGCCTCCGCCCCATCGGGCGCACGCCTGCACACGCCTGCACACACACACGCATACACACACGCCGGCACGCATGTGCACGCGGTAGAGTGGATCCGTCGGCCTTAAACTTCAGTAACGTGGCGGTAAGTCAAGGCTTAAGTGAGTTGGAGGGGAGGGGACCCGTTCTCCTTGGTGGAATAAGTGGGTTTTACTGGAGAGCGGGGAGCTTCTCCCGGTCGACCTTCACCGGCTGGTCTCACCAGTTACAAATCAGGCTCTACCGGCAGGTCCGGGAGCTTTCCTGCACTGACAGGTCAACATTTCTATGTCTTTTACTCAAACGACGTCCGGCAAATGGTAATTTGTAGTTTCCTGGGCTAAGAGAGAAAATAAAGTCTGTCGTTAATGTTTCTAGCACCCGCTAGCTACCCGCGACCCACGGACCCTGCACCCGTCCCCCACGAGGAGGTGATGGGGAGGAGACGTCAGGCCTGCCCAAACCTGCACCAGCGCCGGGCCGTGCCGGGTGCCTGGGAGCGAACGAGAGGCCTTGCATCTCTGCCCGTGAGAAAAACCTGTCTTAGAATTGTTTTTGAAGCCGTTGGTGCAAACACGCGACTGTTTCACGAATCCAGATTTTACGAGTCATTTCTCCAAGATCTGGTTTAACATCCTAGCAACTGACGGAAGGCTTCCCTTCCCCTTGGGTTTTTGTGTCTTCTCACCTCAGGCACATGGTGTGACTTTGTGACATCAAACAGGGTGACATCTAGTGTCTACCGCTCCCGTCCTCTACTCCCTACCAGGCTGTTACTGAAACCGAGGTGAAAAACGAGCGGACGGAAGAAATGAAACAAAGGGGAGGAAGGCGACGGCCAAACCCAAACTGTCCCAGTCCTAGTAACACCCAGGGAAGACTTTGAAATACGTGCTGTGCCCGGAGGTGCCTGCCGCAGCCTCTTCCTCAGCGCAACCCCCTGATCCACACGCGGACCCGGGAAGGCCCCCCGGAGTCACCAGCCGGTGTAGGAAACGACACCTTCTGACGCAGGGGCCTCCGTTTCCATGCAAGTCAGTGGCTCCACGTGACTCGCTCGTGAACGTCAGTCCTGTGCGTGAGGGGTCACTGTTTGCACTGAAAGTACCGTGTGCGATCGGAAGGATGGGATGTCTAGTGTCCTCCTGTGTAGCTGTGAAGACCTCGCTTCAGCTGCGGCTGGGAGACCGTCCCGACCCCGCACCGCCAGCCGAGGCTCCGCTCAGACCTTGATGATCCCAGCGGGGTGGCTGGAGGGAGCCCGTGACAGGTTCACGGCCCCATCGTCCGGGTTTAGGAACCAGGAAGCTCAGGCACGGTCTAGAAAGCCTCATCTCTCCACCCCGTATGTGCTCTTAAATCTACTTTCTTTTAATTTTTCGCTGCGTTGACAAGCACTTGGCTTCTTGAGAGAGTATAAAAATGGGATCTGCCGGCTAAATACCTTTCATCAGAGCCAGGCGACCAATTTCATTTCAGGTTGAGGCTGCCTGCTGATTTCTGGAATTCTATTTTTTATAAACCATCTCTACCATTTACATATATATATTTTTTTCTTACCTATCACTTTGTTTACATATTTTTGATGCAGTGTCTGTTGTCTGCTCAGAATAACAGGACCGACCCGGAGCTGATGACTTGGCGGGAGTGAACTTCCTCGTGTGTGTGTCTCACCTTCGCCTGTGCTATGGGTTTGCAGGGACTGACATTAAGATCTCAGCACAGGTCACATTTATCGTGGCCCATTTAGGAAGCGCTGGAATTAGGGAATGTCTCAAATGTCAAATCTTTCAATGAAACTGTGAAAAGATCCCTGGAATGAAATGGTCATTGTTCTGAAGGATATACTTCTATGACCACGTTTAGGGACACGGAATAACAATCTAAAAGCTTTAAATTTGACACGAATAGCGGTGTATTATAGCTGCCACAGGAAACCATGGGATTTGATGTCTAAGACATCCCCAGAGACTGAGGGTGTATTCAGTCAAAACATGGCATAGTTAAGGGTATGTGTGTGCGGGGGGCACCTGCCAGTTTTTCTTTGCATTTTATTTTTTATTTTTATTATTTATTTATGAATTTTTTTTTGGCTGCATTGGGTCTTCATTGCTGCACGTGGGCTTTCTCTAGTTGTGGTGAGCAGGGGCTACTCTTCATTGCAGTGCATGGGCTTCTCAGTGTGGTGGCTTCTCTTGTTGTGGAGCACGGGCTCTAGGCACACGGGCATCAGTAGTTGCAGCACTCAGGCTCAGTAGTTGTGGCTCTCAGGCTCAGTAGTTGTGGCACACGGGCTTAGTTGCTCCGTGGCATGTGAGATCTTCCCAGACCAGGGCTTGAACCC
The DNA here is from genome assembly GCF_030028045.1 of Hippopotamus amphibius kiboko. Taxonomy (NCBI): domain Eukaryota; kingdom Metazoa; phylum Chordata; class Mammalia; order Artiodactyla; family Hippopotamidae; genus Hippopotamus; species Hippopotamus amphibius. The sequence goes on along the minus strand of NC_080189.1, from coordinate 1,197,152 downwards.
GTGTCCCCTGCATTAGCAGGCGGGTTCTTAACCACTGCACCACCAGGGAAGTGCCTGTTCTTTGTATTTTAAAAGCCATTTACAAACCATTCAGAATGACAGATAACGTGGAAAATATTGAAAGCTGAAGTTAAGAGATACGGGAATCTTTGAAATAAACGATCAAACTGCTGGGAGGTGACCTGAGGAGGTCCGCAGGTCAGCAGAAGGGATGCTGCCTGGACACCGGCCGCCTCGCCGTGGCCACGTGCCTTCTGCGGTGACTAATGAGGACAACGGGGACCAACCACTTCAGAGATTTCCCCACACTCCTAAGCGTCTCCTTCCTAAACGTGGTTCTGATGACACAGAAACAGTTTCTGTTCCGACGCGCTGATGTGACTCACAGCGAACAAGCTGTGACAGTGAGTCTGTGGGGAACGCTCACGAGTTTTCTTTTTTTTCAGCTGTTTTTGTTGAAAACACTTCTTTTTTCAGTGTGGAAGGACGTGGGAAGGAGCTGTAAGCAGGCTGTGTCTGTAGAGGCGTCTGCGGGTCTCGAGGCCGGGAGTCAGGGCGTGAACGTCTGCTGGATGGCGCACACGGTCTGGGCGCCGGCGGGGGCCCCGAGCCTTTTCACAGAAACGCAGACCAGGAGACGCCCCTCGCCGTCCGGGAGAGGAGCCCCGTTCCTGGGCGCAGCGGGCTGACTTCCACGTGGAGACGGCAGTCGCGTTCGTGATCAGATCTGTGTGGCTGGTCCGAGCCGACGGCAGTGGCCGAAATCAGAGCGAAGTCCCCTCTTCCGCAGACGTTCGCGTGCTCCTCGGGGGTCGACCCGGATCTGGCCGTTTGGCCGTGAGACGTGAGCGGCAGGGGGAGCGCGCTGCAGACGGCAGGCCATCGTCACGGGGCGCCAAGGTCCCGGCGTGGTCGCTGCTGGACGGGCCCGGGGCTCCTCTCTGCGCGGAAGCAGCGGGGCTGGGCTGACTCACAGGCCTTCGGTTTTCCACGGTGCCTCCCGCTGCTCCGGCGTCTGGACGAGAGGCACTCGCAGCCCCTGCGGGTCCCGAGGTGCCGCGTGCTGTGTGCATCCCAGCCCACGTCTGTGTGTCTTCCGTGCACACAGTCCCGGCACCTTACATGTCCAAATGCGCCGCCCTGAGAGCAGCGGCCTTGGGAGGGCACGTTTTCCTGCAGATGTGCCGGGGAAAGGGGCTTGGGGCGACATCGGGATGGGGCGATCTCTGAGCTTTGGGGAGAGAGTGTCTGATCTGGGAACAACCCGGAGCTCACCAAGGGAGCCTGGCGCCTGGAGGGGAGGGTGCGGCGGATCCCGTCTGGGACGTGGCCAGTGAGTCGCGGCCGGATGGGCCGCCTGGTGCCTTGGGGGCTCGGTGGGGGGTGCGGTGAGAGGGAAGAAGAGATGTAACCCGAGCTGATCAACCACGACGCTGGGTTCTCCGAGACGGTCCCCAAGAGGGAGTCCACAATTGTCCCGCTCTGACGGGGTGACACCATCCGCCTCAAGGGTCCGCTTGTGCCGGACAGCACGTCCTGGGGAGCACCGACAGGTATCAGACAGTAACGTGATGTGTCGCGTCATGGCTCAAACGTTCTGCCACACACGTGTGCACACACGCACACGTGCTCTCACGCCCAGTGACTCTGATTTCTCCCGGCACAGGGTCTGGTGCAGCTCTGCCCACCAGGGAGCCCCCCTCACATCGTCCTGCCCGGAGACCGGCTCCGCCTTGCGCGTGCCAACCTTCCTGAGTCCTCGTTCCCTCCGCAGATGGTCAGGGCCAAAGCGGGTCCGGCCCCCGGACCCTGGCGGGTGGAAGAGGTGAGGTGCCACGGCGGTGTCCACGCCCTGGGTGCCCCAGGCTTGCGGTGGCTGGGAACCCAGGTGGCCGCCCAGCTGGCCTTGGAGCCGGGTCCTGGCCCAGGAACTTTTCCTTGAGGAGGGACACACATGCCGGACGTGCGCTCACAGAGGGTGCACCGGTGACATCTCAGGCCTGCACGGCCAGCGCCGGGTCCCCCCACCCGGCTCCGTGTGGCGTTGCGATGGGGACAGGCCGGCTCCACGTGGCCTCCCGGTGTGGACAGCGGGGGCTGCGCTGCCGTCCTTGTTGCCTGGTTAAGTGGCATCACTCCCATGTGGTCCTGTCCCCGTCTCTGTGACATCGGCCCACGTCCACACGTGTGCCGCTCACAGGCCTGTGGGTGAGGAGGTGGGGCTCGGCTGGGCCAGCAGGCGCCGCCCCGTCCGCGGGTCCTGGGGGGACCCACCTGGGGTGCGGCGGGTCGGGTCCTGCGGCCGTAGGACGGGCGTCCCGCTTCCTCGCCAGCTGGGGCTGGCTTTGTCCCCAGAGGCGGCCTGACTCCTCCTGGTGTCTCCCCAAGAGCGGCCCCCCAGCAAGGTAGCCTCGGCCTCCAGGCCTCTCCCCCGCCTCCTCTCCCCGACGCCAGTGAGAGGAGGCCCTCCGCCTTCGAGCGCAGCTGCGGTTGGTGGGGAGCGTCCGGGGCCCCGCCCGTCTGCAGAGGCCCTTTGCCTGGCGTCCAGGGGGTCCGCAGGCTCCAGCGGTCAGGGGTGGACATCTCTGGGGGTGTTACTGCGTCACCACCGCTACGTCCCAGGGTTCAGCCGCTGCCGATGGGCGGCTACACACGTTCCCAGGTGTCTTGGTGGAGACGATACTCCTGCCGGGCGTCACCTGGGGGGGCAGCCCAGTCGCTGGGGAGGCAGGTGTTGAGCTTCTCGGAGCTGCTGGGAGTTACCAGGGCCGTTGCCACGTCCAGTCCCCTGTCCTGGGCCGTCGCTTCAGTGGGGAAGCAGGGGGCCCGGCTGGAGCAGCGTGGGCACCGGCGGTGGGGAGAGGCCCGTATGACCGCCGTCCTGGCCTCCCTGGTTCCCGAGGGACCACGAGTGGGCATCGTCGGCTGGGCGGGGGTGACACTACCACTGACCCGGGGCCCCGGTCACGGGGGCGTCACCGGGCTGGGCGCGCGCTCCTTCTGCCCGTTTGGAAAGCGTGACGAGAGAGAGAGAGAGAGAGAGGGACCCTGGTCGCGGGGGCCTGCCCGGCTGCTCGCGTGCAGAGACCACCAGACGGGCGGACGGTTGACGGGGACAGCCCGGCCCTGTGACCACGCGCCGCACCCCCCAAGGGCAAATGTGGACTCGCCCCTGTGACACCGGGAGGCGGCTGGCGGAAACGGGGCGAGTGCCCTGGGAGGGGGGCTGTCAGCGAGTCAGAAGGGGGCCCCCCCACGGCAGCAGGTGACTGCAGGACCCGGGACTGGACGTGGAGGTCAGAGGGCTGGGAAGAAGCCTTGCACCCCCTCTTTCCTTCTGAATTGGGGGCGCACCCGTGGGACGGCACCTCCCTGCACAGACAGGGCACCTGTGCTCAGAGCCGTGCACACCCAGTGTCCCCTGGGCAGAGACACCCAAAGCCTGCACGTTCCTTTCAAGGAGGGGTGTCAGCGCAGGGAATGAGTGCCCCTGGAGGGGCGCACCTGCCAGCCTCCCCCGTCCCCCACCTGCCAGTGACCCCCCTTTCCAGGAGGTGCTGCCTGCCCCCACACACGGGGGTCCTGAGACCAAGAGCGCGCCCTTGGGGTCAGAGCGTGAAAGAGGCTGTCCCGAACGTCCGAGGAAGGTGACCTGGTCGTTCTCGAAGGCACCAGGGCCGCAGGGTGCGTCTGTGGGAAGACCGGCGCCCGCAGCCCACACGAGGACGGGGGCGAGCCCAGCCAGCCCCGCGAAGGGTTCAGAGCCGCGGGGCCTGGAGAGTGCTACCGGCTGCACCGTGTCCCCCGGTTCCTGCGTTGAAGCCCTGACTCCCCGTCAGGCCTGTAGGGAGGTGACGAGGGTGATCCCGCGAGACGAGGGTCCTCCCGAGAAGAGAGAGACGCCAGGTGTGCACGGAGGGGTGACCCCGTGGGGACCAGGGAGGGCGGCTGCTGTGAACCCAGGTGCGAGGCCTTGAGGGGGGCACACGAACATCGCCAGGCGGGAGACGCCGCCGGGCCTGTCCCTCTGGCCGCCGGGCCCGCGGGCTGTGTTAGAGCAGCCCGCGCTGGCTGAGACCGGAGCCCGCGGCCGTAGGGAGGAACCAGTTCAAGCCTTGACTCTGTCTGGGCTCCTCCTGCTTCTTATGTGAGGCCCCAGGGGTGGATGGAAGGAGAGGTTTGAGTACTTTAATTATTGAAAATTTTCTTTTTAAAAGCTGATGCTGTTCGATAATCAACTTTCTCTAGGTCCTGCTGTTTCCTACATGGAAAATGAGAGGCCAACAGACGTGCTGAAAAGAAAGCAACACCAGCAACAATGAAACCCGTCCAGCGAGCTCCGCCAGGTGACCTGAGCGAGGGGCCCCCGCCGGGCCCCAGCCCCGGGTCCTCCGGGCATCCAGGTGGACGTGCTCTGCCCAGGCCGCGCCGCCTGGACCTCCTGCCTTCACACCCAGACCTTGGCTCGCAGGGCTCCAGCCTTCACACCCAGACCTCGGGGAAGCAGAGACAGCCCCCGGGGGGACTGGCTGCCCCAGGCACGCGCAGCCCTGAGGCGGGCAGGTCCCTGCTGACGGCCGACCACTCACTTCCGTGTCCGGCGTGGAGCTGGCCCAGAGCAGAGGTTTCAGTGAGTGTTTGGACACCAGGGACGCGCCGCTGTGTTCACACAGCAGGTAGAAGCAGTGGAATCGTGACGGCCACTCGGTCCATCCTCGGTGTCTCCAGCCTGAGCGCCGGCCTCCCCGCCCTGGTGCCCAGCCTCTCTGCTGAGGTTTCCTCCGTCCGCTGGGGCCGTGGTCCGTCCACATCCACACGCCTCGCTCCTCCCTGGAAGTCCCTGACCGTGTAGGTGGGCGGGACGCTGGCGCCGGGCACGCTGTCCCCTCCCGTAAATCCAGACACGGGTCTGGCACCAGCTGCCGGGAGGGTGGAGGCGAGCCCGGCCAGGCCCGAGGCTTCCGCTCACGCGGCGAGGGGCGCTGGTCCCCGCGGGCTGGGGCGCCCCTGCCCGGGCTGGCGCGGGGAAAGCGCGTCCCCTGCCGCTTGCGTTCTAGTGGCAGGAATGGGACTGTTTGGGGTATGCTGAGTCCCTTGCAACTTCATATGAATATTAAATCGGTGTCTCATCTTCTGCAAGGACACCAGCTGGGATTCTGACGGGGATTGCATCGAATCTGTGGATCAGGCTGGGGACAGTTGCCGTGGTAACAATGCTGTGCCTTATGATCCGGGAACATGGGATGCGTCTCATTTGTTTAGGCCTTTAGTTTCCGTCAACGATTTGTCGTTTTCAGAGCGTAAGTTTTGCATTGCTTTTGGTGAATGTATTCCTAATTCCTTTATCCTTTTGATGCCATTATGCATGGAGTTGTTTTCATTTCATTTTCAGATTGCTTGCTGCAATTGCACAGAAAGTCAATTGGCTTTTGCATATTGATCTTGTATCCTACAACCTTGTTGAACTCATTCATTACTTTTAATAGTTTTAATACTTTTTGAGTGGTTTCCTTAGGATTTTCTGTGTTCAAGGTTACGTCATCTGCAAATAGAGCTTTATTTCCTCCTTTCCAGTTTGGATGCCTTTATTTCTTTTCTTGTCATGTTGCCCTGGCCTGACCCTCCAGCATGACATTCGGTAGTGGCAGTGAGAGCAGACTCCCTGTCTCGTCCTGATCTTAGCAGGGGAGTCTGCAGCCTTTCACCGAGTGCGATGTCAGCTGTGGGCTTTTCCAGATGCCGTTTATCAAGTGGGGGAAGTTCCCTTTCATTCCTAGTCGTTTTTAGTATTTTTATCCTGAAAGGGTGTTGGTTTTTGTCAAATGCTTTTTCAGTAAACGTGATGGTCGCGTGATTGGTTGTTTTTTATTCTGTTCATCAGATGTGTTATGTTCATTGATTTTCAGATGTTAAACCAGTCCTGCGTTCCTGGGATAAGTCCCGCGTGGTCGTGGTGTATGATTCCTTTTCTATGATGCTGGGTGTGGTTTACTAGTCTTTTGTGGAGGATTTTTGTGTCCGTCTTCAGAAGAGATATTGATGTGTAGTTTTCTCGTGGTGTGTTTGTCTGGTTTTGGTATCAGGGTAATACCGACGTCATAAAATGACATTCCTAAGGTAAGTCTCCCAGCCTGTGAGGGTCTGGAATCCTGCGGGGGGGGGGTCGGCATGAGGTGTGCAGGCCCGTGGTCTCCAGCTTCTTGGCTTTGAGTTTCCATTTGTAGATTAGCTTTGTCACCTTGCAAAGATTCCAGAGTGAATTGAGACTGAAATAGTAGAACTGGCTGTTGGAGGTGCTACATTTCACCTCGTGTCCAGTGAAATATTTAAGTAACAAATGGACAAGCCCCACACCCTCCTCTGCAAATTCCAGGGCGGTCAAACTCTGTTTACGCCCCCAACTTTTTGAGACTTCTCCCAGACTGAAGTTCCCTGTCTGCTGGATGCCTGTTTCCCGCGCCCAGTGCTGTCACTGACGCCACGCCGTCACCCAGCACTTGCCGTCTGTACACATCTTGCAACGTGACCGCGTTTGATCTTCACAAAAGCCTCCGCAGGGGCACCTTCACGGCCTCCATTTTAGAGACGAGGGAGCTGGAGACGGTGGGTGACCTGCCCCTCGCTGGTGACGTCGGGGGTGGGGTGGGGGGACCGGCCGGGTCTGGCCGGCAGCGGCCCTGGTCCCCGTCCTCATCGCCCGCCCCTCCGCTTGCCCCGCTCAGGGCTCCGAGCCGCCGGAGGAAAACTGTGTCCCTTGAGGAGGAGGAAGCACGGACGCTACTTAGACCTCCCCGGCCATTTGTTCTTTAATCAACACCATCACGCTCTGTGGCTGCATGCTGAGTACGCCTCTCCCGCGGGCGCCCCGATCCCCCGCCTGTCCCTGATTTTTTCATGTAATTTTTCCCACTCTTCGTTCTGATGTCTAGGTCAGAGACTTTGAGACTCACGTTCTTGCTTCTGGCGGGCTTGGCGATTCTGCCCGGCGAGAGCGTGCTTCCGAGGGGGAGGGACGGGCCGCCCGGAGGGGCAGGGGGCGGCCCCCGCGGTGCAGGCCCGGGGCCTGGGCGCCGTCTCCCTTCACCTCTCTGGAACCCTAACCCCTGCCGAGACAAGGGCTAGGGGTCACATTCTCAGCTTCCCTGGCCGGGCCGGGCTCACCCAGGAGGCGGGAGGCGGGCGGCCCTCCGCACGCGCTGCCCCAGGCGGGCGGCCACGGGAAGCGGGCTCTGGCCTCCCAGCTGCCACCCGTCTCGGAGGCAGGGCTGCCGGGTCCTCCGGTCCTGATGCAGGAAGGCGTCCTCCTGCGCCCCGGGGTCGGCGCTGAGGGAAGGGGGAGCAGAGCGCACGAGCCCCGGGACCTTCCTGGGCGGCCAGCCCCGCGCCGTGCCTTTGCGGGAAGAAATCAGCGTCCGCGTCCCTGGCCGTGGCGCTGCCGTGCGCCGGGTCAGCAAGGTCGCTTCCCCGCCCGGGAGCGGGGACGGCGGCGTCCGACACCGCTTTCCCCTCCTTCTGGGGGAGAGGATGCTTGTCCTTAGAACGTGTGCTCCGAGGGGGTGGCGGGGCCGCGCGGCGCCCGACGGGCCTGTGCCGGGATCGAGGGCCCCCGGCGTGGGGCTGCCGCGGCGGCCTCCCTTCCTGCCCCCGCGGGCCGCCAGTCTTCCGCGGGTCCCCGCATCCGCTCGAAGCGGCGGTCGGCCCCCCGCCCCGACCGGGCCATACCCTCCAGACCTTTCCGACGGAGGCAGGTTCCCTCACCCCCAGCCCGTGGTCCACGGCGCAGCCCCCATCACGCGGTCGCTCTTCGGGAGGCGCTGGAAAGCACAGGGACGCGGGCGGAAGCGCCGTTGATCACTGAGATCGCGGTCTGAGCGCTTCGGCGTATTTCCTTCCTGGTCTCTGACTAGTTAGCAGCGTTTGTGTGCGCACGCGTTTCATGAGAAACGGAAGTGAAACCCTCGCGGAGACACAGGTTTGAATCCTGCCTTCCCACTTAGTAGTATGTGTCCTGGACATGTTTCACCTCATCGACCCTTTTCAAGCCATCGCTGAAACAGCTATCCTTCCGAGGTGTTACAATGTGCTTGGTTCTTGTTTTTTTATTTTTATGTTGAAGTATAGTTGGCTCACAATGTTGTGTTAGTCTCAGGAGTACAGCACAGGGATCCAGAGATTTTTCAGATTCTTTTCCCTGATACGTACGTTATTACAAAATATCGAGTGTCGTCCCCTGTGCTCTGCAGGGGGCCCTGGTTGATGATCTATTTTATTAAAGGCTTTTCATTTAGCTCCTGAAATGATTCTATACGTTTTCTCCTTCAGTCTGTCAATGAGGGGAATTAATAGCTTTTCATTTTTTAAAAATATTTATTTTTTAACTTTTTATTATCGGCCGCGTTGGGTCTTCATTGCTACGTGCAGGTTTTCTCTAGTCGCGGGAAGCGGAGGCTGCTCTTCGCTGCGGTGCGCAGGCTTCTCACTGCGGTGGCTTCTCTTGTTGCGCAGCACGGGCTCTACGTGCGCGGGCTTCAGTGGTTGTGGCGCGCGGGCTTCGTTGCTCCGTGGCATGTGGGCTCTTCCTGGACCAGGAATGGAACCCGTGTCCCCCGCATTGGCAGGCGGGTTCTTAACCACTGCGCCACCAGGGACGTCTGGTTGTCTATTTTATATACAGTGTATGTTGATTCCAAGCTTCTAACGTGCCCCTCCCTGCTGTCCCCATGGTAACCCTGTTTGTTTTCTCTGTCTGTGAGTCTGTTTCTGTTTTGTGTATGAGTTCCTTTGTGCTTGTTTCTTGTCAAAGCTCAACATGAAAACACTTCTGAACATGGAAAGATCTCCCGGAAACGTACTTCCAGGCCGGAAGCTGCTGCCCCTCTGCAGCCCACGGGGCTGGGGACCTGGTCATCTCGAGGCACGAGAGAGGCGGCAGGTAGAGAAGCACACCTGTGCGTGTGTGCGCGTGCGCGTGTGTGCCTGAGAGCGGACACGGGCGCAGGGCTGGCCGCACGGAGTCCTCGCCTGCTCCTCTGGCGGGCAGGAGGGTCCAGGCTTGTCCGGACACACGTCACAACCACAAGAAGCCCACGGAGGTGACCCACGTGGGCCGCAGAGTGCCCTGGGGTGAAGGTCATGGGGCGGCCGAGCTGGGGCGGGCGAGGCGGTCACCGTGGGCGCCGGGCCTGCAGCTTGCGGATGAACGTGGGCAGGGCAGCAGGCGCCCCGCCGTCTCCTATTTGCCGCCACCGAGCGGGAGCGGGCAGTGGTGACTTTGGCCGTGAGCGAGTTTCCGTGTGAGGCTCACCCTCTCCGGGAGCTGCGGCCTGTCTTTGAACGGCCGCCTGCACCACGTGTACTCACCGACCAAGCGCGGCGGGACTGCTGGCCGTGGTGACCTGGTGACGACAGGTGGCTGGAGAGGCTTGTGCTGCTGCCCAGTTTTCAGGGTCCTTTCTCCTTTTTTAGGGAACACGGGATAAAAGAGACGTGTGCAAAGTTATTTAAAATAGCAGATATCTTTTGATTCCTACTAGAAGTTTTTACCAATACGGGAGGAAAAGAAATGCATTAACTAGCATTTTGTGCCCCCAGTGGCGTCTTCACAGTCGGTGCTTCTCCTCCCCAGAGGATGGCTGCGGGGAGCACGTGCCCCTGAAGGCAGCCCGTGTGGCAGGAGCCTCTCGCAAGCCGCTGTGTCCTCCAGCCGCACAGACCGGGGGTCCTGGGGTTGTGTTAATAGAAGGTCAGATCTGCAGTATACAGTCTTCCTACCTTTGTGCCTATTTGCAGGGCAGAGAAGGTGGTTACGTGTCCTGTTTACTGACCCCCCCCACCCCTGCAGCCTCTTGCGTTTCCATCGCAATGACTGTCTCTGAGAGTGTTTGTGCGTGTTTGCCTTTAAAGCGTGGTGAGCTTCGTGGAGCCCCCTTGAACTCTGCAGAAATGTGTGTGGTTTTCAATCTAAACCGTTACCGAAGGTGACGTTTTCATTTGACTTGATGGGAGACCACCCACTTCAACAAAGAAAAAAAATACTGATTTTTCAGAGATGAATAAATTTGGCAGTAGTATGCCAAGACCCAGCAGCATGGACTGAGGCAGGGAACCACCACTCCTGAGATCTACTCTCAGGATGCTTTCGAAGGCAGGCCCCTCCCACCCTCCAGAGGGGCTTTCGGGCGGGACGTGGACTCTGAGGGTCTCGCGGTTCCCTCCTTGCTCTCGACAGCCCAGGCGCTTGCTAATTTATCCAACTTGCAGGTGTTCAGTGTCGGGTACGGGGTCCCCAGATATGGCTTGGCAGTCCGTACCAGCCCCTGAGCCACGCGTGCACGCACGTGGGACACAGAGGCTGCAGGGGAGGGGCTCTGGGCTGTCCCGACCCGCTGCAGGTCAATGAGCTCTTCATTCATGTAGGTGATAGATTTAGAAGATCTCCCCTGAACCTATTCTATGGCCCGCAGGCCCGTCTGGAGAGCACCAGATGGGCCCCTTGGGAACGTGGTGTTTATGGTGTGAGGCTGCCGGGTCGCCTTCGTTGGGTGTCTTCACGTGGGACGGGCACATTGAAGGTTCTGCCCGCCGTAGACTACACGTCATCATGATGCCTTCGTGTGGAAGGCAGCAAGGGGACCTGTGTGTGTGATACGGACGCTCAGAGCTACAAGACTCGACGGCCAGATCCAGCTGCAGGGCCCAGAGCAGACGTCGGTTGGCCTGTGCTGTCTGTGGGAGCTTCGTTGGCGGTGGGATGGCTTCCAGAGAGCCAGTGGGACTTGTGAGTTTAGCTATTACTCCATCGAGAGACAGCTAGAGATCAGATGGTCCCTGCTGCAGCGAGGGTGACCTCCTGAAAGACGAAACAAGCCCATTACCTCCACGGTGAGACTCCCACCCTCTGGATTTCGTGGGTGGGGACTCCTTACCTGTGTGTCTCCTGGTGCTAGGGGTGGGAGAGCGGGTAGAGCCACGTCCACGTTGCCGCAGGCCTAGCTGGGATGAGGGTTCGGAACTGAGTGGTTCTGGCGCGGGGGTGGGTAGCAAACAGTTAAGGCCAAGAACACCTCTCAGCAGAGTTCTGAAACCAGACTGTGATTGGAAGACAAGAAGGGAGGGTTAAACTAAGCGATTTTCACACAGTCGTCCCTCGAGTGCCAGCAGAGCCCCTCTCAGATCAGCAGTCGGGAGCCTTTGCCACACGTCGCATTATTTTTGAAAACTGCTTGCTAGCCAGAGAGGGTGTTGTTCTAAATTTAGCAACACGGGCTTTCGCGTCCACGGCGACCGCGGCTCTTCAGGAAACCCGGGTCCTGCCTGGATTTTCACTGACACTTTATGCGGCTCCAGTTCTCCCGCTGGAGCCCGAGTCCGGGCTGCTCCCTTCCGAGCGACAGTTCATGAAAAGCCCTGCAGATGTGCGGCGCGTCCTGTCACAGCCCCTCCTCCCGCGGCGGGGAGCGCGGCCTGGATTGGCTGTGCGCGCGTTGCCAGGACTCGTTGCTAGGAAGGCGCTGCCGCCAGCCCCTGCAGGAAACGTGTCATGAATTATGGATGGCTCGTTTTCTCCGAGAGGCCTGATCTGTAATGTAGATGAGCTCCGAGTCACCCCTTTTCTTCTGGCTTCTTAAGGAAAAAAAAAAAATCAGAGTTTTAAATCAGAAGCTGGCATTTACGAAGCCCCAGTTGCCGCTAGAGAGGCTGGGCTGCCGTCGTTAATTCTTATGCAAAGAGAGGGCCAGGGGTCAGTGCCTGTTATTGGTTCTGGAAAAGCTTGTAGGATTTTCGCTGCACCCGGTGACCCTTGGGGGGCATCCCTTTTTGTGTGTGATCAGAGACAAAATGGGATATAAACACTGGAAGTGGCGTTTTCTGAATATGAGACACTTTTCCTCGGGGCCTGCGGTGCCGGGAGCGGGCCGGCAGTGGGGACTCCCCTGTCCCCGCCCCCGCCCGCGAGCTCGACCTCCACCCCAGAGGCAAAGGAGCAGGCGCCTGAGAGGGACCAGGCCCTCCTCCCCTCCGCAGAGTGAGGGCCGCAGAGGCCTCTGCCGCGGCCCGCCGTCTGTCCGTTTCTGCTGGAGAGGGGCCTCGCGCCCTTTTCGGGGACTGTCACGTTCACGGGGGCCCGTGTTGCTGGGATGCTGTCCGCGCGGTGGTGTCTGCGCTGCCTCACTGCCTGGCCTGCAGAGGACAGAGGGGGACAGAGGGGGACAGAGGGGGACAGAGGGGGACAGAGGGGGACAGAGGCCCGGCCCCCGCCCGCCCCTCCCCTGCCGCCTCGCCCAGGCGCTGCTGCTCCAGGCGGCCTCTGAGGGCCGCCTGCCCGTTAATAAAGAAGGGACTCGTCCCAGCGTAAATACCTCGGCGTTAGAGCCCCGCCCTGCCCGGGAGGGAAGAGGCGGCAGCGAGCCCCGAGCTCCCAGCTCACACGCTCGGGCCACATTCCCACGGCCCCGCTGCCCCAGGCTGCTCCTCGGAGGCAGGAGGCGAGGCTCGGGAGGACAGACGGACTCACAGACACGGCAGCGCCGCCTACACAAGGGGAGGAGGGGAGCGTGTGGGCCTCGGGGCTCAGCGCTGAAAACACGACGCCAATTTTCTGGAAAGGCACTGAACGCCACGAAAATACCTGCCATTACCTGCCTCGACCAGCAGGCCATCTCGCACCACCGCAGAGAGATGCACAGTTATTAGGAGGAAGAAAGGGAAGAGAAAGAACTTTATTTCAAAGAGGCAGAGGCTCTATTCCAGAAGACGGAGCCGCGGTTTAGGTGAAAATTACATTTGTCGCCCTGCACTGCAGCGCTCACGGAGCCAGGCCTGGCTCAGCCCAGGAGCGTCAAAGAGACGCGGGCCCCGAGGGCCAACGGGATAACCGACTGCGCCTCCTTCCCGAACCGCGTGTGTGCGCGTCGGAAGCGCGATCTGTCTGTCTTCTTGTTGAGCAAATGACGGGGCTGTGTTGTGTTCAGAATCTCGGGGATGGTTTTGATGAAGAACCATGGCTCGCCTGTTATGATCAGGGTCCCCTAGAGGCTGTCACCGTAATAGCAATTGTCGAAGAATTTAAAAGACAGAAAAATAGAAAAGCCAGGGGGACTCGGAGGTGGTGGGAAATTGGAGGCGGTTAATTGAGAGAAGCTGGCAAAATCCCAGGTGATGGAGGCAAACGTGCCGGCCGCTTCCTCTCTCCCGCGAGTCCCCCAGCCGGCTCCCTTTGCTGCGCGTGTGCGGCCGGCCTGGCGTCCCTATGGGGAGGTGGAGGCAGGACGGAACACGTGTGATGGGCTGCCCACACCCAGCACAGCACGAACGCCAGGGGTTCTCCTTGGGAACGTGTGATTGCAGACGCGGCTGGTAGGAAAACGGCGTTTTAAAGCACAGGTTTTTTGCCATCCAGCCTCTTTTCACGAAAACAATGAGACAAATAAAATGCCAAAGAGAATTCTCCCCGGAAGGAGACGCCACCCATCGCTGGCGGAGAGGTGACACTGTAGCCGGAACAGAAACAAAGGCAGGGATGCTTCCATTTCTGTACGAGGTCAACACCGCGTCCAGGAGCTAGTGATCCTGTTACTCAGTCACAGCCTGTCTGGCTGCCCAGCTCGCAGCGGCGACCAATGCTGTGTTCGTTCCGCGGACGCGCAGGCTTGTCAGAGCCGCTGGGCGGCGGGGTCATGGGCGGGACGGGGGGGTCAGGGAGCACGTCACACCCCGTCACGACCCCGAGGAGGGAGCGCGCAGGAAAGGCCGGAGCACGAGGACAGGCTGGGTACGGCCCGGTGTGCGCTTGTGGCCCAAACAGCCGGGCGTCTTCTCAGCAGGGCTGATGACACAAGGAGAGGGAGGCTTTCCGACAGAGACTCGGGCTGGCTGCGGGGGCCTGCGTCCGGGGCGCGTCTGGTTGAATCGATGAAGCTAAATGGCCCAGGGACGACCGAGATATTTGCCAACTGCCCACATGCCATCCGCAGGGACCTCTGAGCACCTGGGGACCCGAGCCACCCGTGCCTGTCTGGGTGTTTCCCGTCGAGGAAGCAGCGTCAAGAACAGGCTCAGTGGAGGGGAGCCCAGGGCCCCTGCTGCCGGCGAGGTTCTGCCGGAGGCCGACGTCTCGAGGACGCCCAGAGCGCTCTCAGGACACGACGGGACAGTGACTCGGTCTAATTTTTCACACAGGCCTCTGCGGCCCTCGGCCCCATCCATGCCCCCAGCTCCCCGCCTCCACCCTCCCCACCGGGCGCCCTTGAGGGTCCCTTGGGTTTCACCTCGTCCCTCCGAAGCGCTCGGCCAGCTCTGGCTGAGCCCACCCCTCCTGCTCCCGCGGGACGCGGCCCCGCCAGGGGCACGCGCTCTGTCACCTCCCGGAACCGCCCTCGGCACGGCTGAGAGTTCGGCACAGACGCCCGGAGTCGAGCCCTGACTGGCACGTTACTTGCGTGTTTCATTCGCTCTTCCTGGCAGCCCTCTCTCCACGTTGCCCGTAAGGAGCGGAGGCAGAGAGAGGCGGAGCTGCTTGCCCGAGGTCCCACAGCTGGTCACCAGGGAGGCGCCGGGACCCGCGTCCCGCCCGCTCGGCCGTGTCGCCTCCGTCAGGGCAGAGGGTGGGCTCACAAGCGCATCGTAGAGGCTCGTGGGCAGCGTGGGGACCGAGGGTGGGCTTCCCGCGTGAGATCAAAGACTTGCGTCGAGAGAAGGAAATCGTCCCGGAAGCCCCAGCCTGCTCCGCACGTCCCGGGTGACTGCGCGAGCTGCTGGCTGTCACTCCCCAGGGCCCGTCTGCTTCCAGCAAGGGCCAGACTGGGAAACCAGCGGAGACAGGACGGGGCCCGACCTGCACCCTTGACCTCAGGGGTGGCGCCGACCTCCCCCCCCATGGACGTTGTTCTCGACCCATCCTGGCTTCAGAGGCTGTCTCCACCCCCACCGCCACCACACGATGCTCTCAGCCACACAGGCCAAGGTCCCGTGTAGGCTCTTGTCTGACCAGAGCTGTAGGAGGAAGAGCTGGGCGTGTCCTGGGTGCTTCCGCGTGGTGTGTGGGTATCGGCCCCAAAAGGACATCTTCTGCAAACAGCCTGGCTCAGAGGTGGCCTCCGGAGACAGGGCGAGGAGAAGTCCTGCTGATGGTAGACCTTCCCCCGGTGTCACCCCCTGTGGGGGAGGCGGCCTGAGGTTTGAATGTGTGCAGACCACGGTGGTAGGTCAGGAAACCAGGAAAGAGGTCTGGTCTGGGAAGTGTGGTCACGTGTGAGTGGACGCCCGGTGTGAGCCACGTGCCACGCGGTAACGGCCCCTGGACAACATCCCCCACGGGAGGAGGGCCAAGCGGCCCAGATGACCTGGCGGCAGCGGCCTCTGAGATTTGCCTGCACGGTGGGCCATGGAATGACGTGGCCGAGAATCTCACAGCATGGACTCCAAACAGCCAAGGCCATCTGGCCACTGGATGTCCACCCTGCCGGATAGCAACCCCGAGCCCCGACACGGCGCCGTCCCCGCAGAGGCCGGTCTGGCCCTCCTGGGCTGTGACCGTGCTGAAGTCCCGCAATGTCCAGCCTGACCTGCTGGGCTGTGTCTTCCACCAGCTCACTGGCGCACTTCCTGTCCCCCCGAAGGCCGCCCCCCGCCCCCCACCCAGGGTTTAGCGCCTTCGCCGTGTCTGGGTGGACCCCAACCCTGCGCGTCTCCCGGGACCCTCCAGACTCTCCGTCCTCAGCAAGACCCCCGCAGTCTGTGCTCCCTTCTCTGACGACGGCCCAGGCACACCCGGTCGCTTGTCTTCTCCTGGGGGGCCTTTCTGAGCAGAGCGTGGCTTGCCCTCCGCTTGGACTGAGGAGCCCGTGGGAGCAGGGCTGGTGGGCCATGCGGGCCCCGCATGTCCCCCGTGGGCCTCGCTGCCGGGCTCCCCCCGGAGCCGCTGGGCCGTGAGGACGCGCTTCCCATCAGCTTCCCCTTCATTCCCGCTTGGCGTTTTCCACCCTGACACACGGACAGCCCTCTTTCCTCTTCTTCCCCCAACATGAGTCACCGCTGAGTGTTGCGGAAGATTTATGGGTAGAAGGATGTCTATGGCATCTCAGAAATTCTCCAGACCAGAGGCTCCACGGCCGTGCAAAACCCTGACGGACGAGCCGGAGGCGGCTTCGCACCCCTTCTTTCCCCCATCGCGGCCTCAGTTGCCCTCAGAGCATGGGGCGCAGGGTGACGTCCCTTCTGGGGACAGCTGCCCCTGCTCTGCCCCGGGACCGTCCACCGCGGTTGAGGTTCTCGGTCTCCCGCCTCGCACGGGCTCGTCCGCATCCCGGGACAGACGTTCCTGCCTCCAGAGCCCCCAGCACGTGTAGAGCCTTGGAAGCTGGACGGCTCTCCTCCGGCTGCAGGGCTCCTGCTGCCTGCACATCCCTCCGACCGCGGCGGAGGACAGGGTCCCGGAGGTGGAGCTGGTGTTGGGGGGCTGCGGGGGCTGCCGGCCGCGGGCCAGGCAACAGCCTCTGAGGGCAGAGGGGGTCGGGGCGAGGCCACGTGCCGGAGCCGCTGGTGGGTGTTGGCCACCATGGAGACGGGGTGGGGGGAGCCTGTGGCCTGCGGGTCTTGTGTCGGCGTTTGTGCTCCGTGGTCGGGAGAAGCCATGCTCGCCTTGCTGCCTCCGGCCCCGCGGGGCACCGACGGCCCCGCAGGGCACCGACGGCAGGAGGTGAGGCCTGAACGCCTCGGAGAGCGCAGGCCTGTGGGGCTGACACCCCCTCCACGCGGTTCAGGAGCCAGTGTGAGATCCGGTGGCTGAAGGCACGGGGATGCTGTCGGTGTTCTCACAGGACGTGGGCTCCCATCCGCGCGTGGGCAGGCCTGGCCAGCGCCCCAGGGCCGCGGGCGCCAAGACGCGGGCCAGGCTCTGAGCAGCTCGGCGGCTGCTGTGGCCTCCGTGGGGATGCACGAGCGGGTCTTGCGAGTGTTGAAGATAGGCCTCCACCAGCACCGTCGGGAGGCCCCGCGCTGGGCCCGGAGGAGGGCGCCCGGCATCCGGCCGCGGTCCCCCGGGGGCAGAGGAGTGCGGTGTGGACAGAGGGACGAGGCGCGTGTCTGTGCAGACGGGCCCCTTCTGTCCCCCGTGGAGAGCAGGTGCTGGCAGTGTCTCTCGCCTCTTTGTGCCCCGGTCTCGGGGGACTTACTGGCTTTCTCTCTTCTGGGCACGGCCCTGATGCCCCTCTGGCTCCGGGCTTCTCGGGGGACGGGTAACACGCCTTCTAAACTTGGGGCTCTTCTCCCAGGTCTTCAGCACGCGTCTGGTTTATTTTTTGCGTCTCTTTACGTTCAAATTTTCAAACCATCTCATTTTAGGTATGTTCTTATAAACTGTATCTGCTCTGTTAAAAGCTCCGGCCCTAGATTCTGTTTAGCTGGTAATTAAGTTGAGTTACACTGCTTGTGAGGATGGATGACTGGGGGTTTCTCTCTGCAATCTTGCCTCGTGCCGTTCGCCACGTTTCCTTCGCTGCTTCTCCCGCGCTATCTGCTGTTCGAGCCGCCCGGTGCCTTTATGCTTTGTATCGCCGCCAGGACGCCTGTTCTTCTGGACCCGCCCTCGTGGGACCAGGACTTCCGATCCCCACGCCTGCGGTGTCACCTCCCCCCACCGCCCTGCACAGGCAGGCCTCGGCGGCCTCTCCGTGGCGGCCCTGCCCTTCCCCCAGGTCATTTTCATCGGACACTTTAATTCGGTTTTGCTCACAAGCCCACCCTAAAATGAGTCACGATGGTCACTGCTTTTCTCAGTCAAGACTCACTTGAATGCACACGGGGTTTTACCAAGATTCCCGTGGCTTTCCTGTCTGTGTCCCTTCAGCTTTTCATCGTCTCCTACCGATGTGCTTTCTTCCTTTGTGCTTCCCCCATTCTACCTTTGTTTGTTTGTATTCTTTTATTCCATTTTTTAATGTGGAGTCATTGCAGACCCACAGGGAAGTTGCCCAATAGCAGACGACCGTCTTTGTGGCCTTCCCCTGGACCTACTCCCTCCTTCTCACCTCTCTCTCTGCTCTCTCTTCCTAACGTGTATGTTTACCCGCAGGTGTGTAGTTTTTAAAAAATTATAAATGACGCACTTTATTTTTTTTGGTGCCTTTGTACTTTATTATAAACTACACATCCTATCACATACAATCTGCTATCATTAACCCTGTTTTTTTTTTTAAATTTATTATTTTTGGGGGTACACCAAGTTCAATCATCTGTTTTTATACACATGTCCCCGTATTCCCTCCCTCCCTCGACTACCCCCCACCCTCCCTCAAGTCCCCCCCATCCTCCCCCTCCCAGTCCTCTAAGGCATCTTCCATCCTCGAGTTGGATTCCCTTTGTTATACAACAACTTCCCACTGACTATCTATTTTACAGTTGGTAGTGTATATATGTCTGTGCCACTCTCTCGCTTCGTCTCAGCTTCCCCTTCACCCCCCGCCCCCGACGCACTTTATTTTGTTATTTTTTATGCTCAACTCTCATTTATATTTATTTTTAAAAAATTTTATCGCAGTGTAGTTGATTAACAATGTTGTATTATAATAGTTTCAGGTGTACAGCAAAGTGAATCAGTTATACATATACTCATAGCCACTCTTTTTTTCTTAAAAATTCTTTTCCCACACAGGCCATTACAGAGTACTGAGCAGCGTTCCCTGTGCTGCACAGCAGCCCTGATTAGTTATCTGCTTTATATATAGTAGTGTGTGTGTGTGTCAGTCCCAGTCTCCCTATTTATCCCTTCCCGATTTTTCCCCTGGTAACCATAAGTTTTTTTTTTTTTTTTATAAATTTATTTGTTTATTTATTTATCGGCTGTGTTGATCTTCGTTGCTGCGCACGGGCTTTCTCTAGCTGTGGCGAGCGGGGGCTGCTCTTCCTTGTGGTGTGCGGGCTCCTCCTTGCCGTGGCTTCTCTTGTTGTGGAGCATGGGCTCTAGGTGCGTGGGCTTCGGTAGTTGTGGCATGTGGGCTCAATAGTTGTGGCTCATGGGCTCTAGAGCGCAGGCTCAATAGTTGTGGCGCACGGGCTTAGTTGTTCCGTGGCATGTGGGATCTTCCCAGACCAGGGCTTGAACCATGTCCCCTGCATTGGCAGGTGGATTCTTAACCACTGTGCCACCTAGGAAGCCCCATAAGTTTACATCTGTGACTCTATTTCTGTTTTGCAAGGACATTCATTTGTACCCTTTTTTTAGGTACATAGTTTTTAATTGGCTAAACCTTTCATGAGATGTGGACATTATGACACTTGTAAATACTGGAATGTGTAAGTCTTAAGACAAACCCCTGTGTAACCACAGTGAAATTATTGCATGCAGGAAATCTAAAATTTTACAATACTCTTGCCATCCAGCCACAGCTAAAATTGTGCAATTATCTCAATAATTTCCTTGTGGTTCTGTTTAAAATGAAAGATTTTAGTCAAGCCTGGCTCAGTTTTCATGTCTTCTGGAACGGTTCCTCAGGCTGGTTTTCCTGCCTTTGGTGACAGTGACGTTCGGAGAGGCTCAGGCGTGTTTTGTAGAGCATCCCCTCAGGCTGGCCTCACGCCCTGCCTCCCTGTCTTTCAGGGCCCAGGGCCACGTTCTGGCTGTGAGGGCAGGTGCAGGGCGGCTCAGCGCGGCTCACCTCCTGCGTCCCTCTCCCTCCACTACCAGCATCCTCACTTCATTCGTGCCTCAGCAGAACACTGGGAAATGCTTGTGCCATTTTAAACACCTTTCTAGACATTTGTTAGCAGAAACTTCTGTTTCTTTTCGGAACTTCTGTTTTCACAAAATGGGAGTTAAACTCTATTGGTTTTGTGAGGCATCCAGGTGTAAGTCCTCTTCTTGCCAGGCCCAGGCCCGCCGGGGTCCCCATTCAAGGCCTCTTCTGCTGGGACCAGGCAGTGACTTCCGGGCCCGGGCCAGGCCTGTGCTGCTCTCACGGCTTGTGGCTCCATGGGACACCGGTGCCACCCTGAGCCTCCCTGCTTGCCGTGTAGACGCCATCGTCCCCCCGCCGTGTCCTTACGTGGTCGCCCCCTGTGCGTGTCTGTGTCCCATCTCCTCTTCTTACAGGGACACCCGTCGCACTGGGTCGGGGCCACCCTTATGACCATGGTTTTAACTTAATCACCTCTTTAGAGACCCTCCCCATTTCCAAATGCAGTCACATCCTGAGGTCCTGGGGTCAGGACCCTAACACACGACCCTGAGGGGGACGCGGTTCCGCCTCTAACAGGGCACAAGCCTCAGGCTGCCCGGTGTGTCCAGCGGCCGCACCACCAGGTCCCCCCGCACGGGCGGGGTCCTGCGGCTCTCCTGCCGCCCCCGCCCCCGCGGCTTCCCGAGGGGCCTGGCCTCCTGAGGCCCAAAGGCGGCTTTGGAACGGAGGACCCTCTTTGTCTCCCCTGGCGGGGCCATGTCCTCCCGTGGACGCCTCTGCGGCTCCGGCCGGGGCTGCCTCTCTTACAGGGACGCCCCCGCAGCCCCACAGCCTCTCCTAGCTGGTGGGTCACTGGTTCTGAAGAGAAACAAAGTGACCAACGCTGAGTTTGTCCAGCGAAGCATCTGGTGCTTTGGCCGGAAGAGCAGCCTGCCCCTCCCCTCCCCTTCCCCCTGGCCTCCGTGGCCAGCGCCCTGCCACCCAGGAGGTCACATTCTGGCTGAATCCACCCGAGGCTCGGGGTGGGGGAGGGCAGGGCCCCTGGCCCGCGGGGCGTGTCCCATGGCCCCCGGGAGCCCCCAGGGGAACGTCTCCCGTGGGGCTTCACAGAGGCCCCGGGGCGGCTCCCTTCGCATCTGCAGGTGTTGCGAGAGCAGGAGGCAGGGAAGGGGAGAAACAAGAACCCGTGATGGTGTCTGAGACCCGAGGTCGGACCTCTGGTGGGCGAGGCCTCCCCGTGTCTCCGAGGAGACGCTGCAGCCGCTGGCGCAGAGCTGAGACCCGTGTGGGGCTCGGGTGGGTGACGGGGTGGGGGGACCACACACGCCCACAGACCCGAGCATCCTCCCTCCTCTCGCCTGACAAACGCACCTTCATCTCGGTTGAACGCGAAGGGGTATGTCGACAATTAAGCTTCTTGTAACTGAAGTTTGCAAACGTCAGGGATGACTCATGACTACTTAGTGTGTCTGATGATCTGTTGACGGCCAGAGCTATCTGGGTGAGACTTAGGAGGTGAGTATCGTTTATAAATTGTTACACATTTATTCCACAGAGTTATTTTTCTTCCCTTTATTTCAGCAAAATAACTAATTATCATTTCATAATAAAAATTTTTTGCATAGCTTTTAGTCTATTGACAGTTATAATTTAAAGAATTGAAAACATAAATGTAATTATAGTTCAGTGTATAAAATTTGAATTAAAAGTGTAAATTAAGTAAATGTAAAAATTAAAATATTAAGATTATTTATACATGTTTTCTAAAAAGCTTCTCCTTCTAGAGTGTTAAAATTATCTTAAATTTGAAAGGCTCCATGCGAACTAGAATAAATAAATATAAAAAACTTTAAATCAAAATTACTTTAAAAAATTTCATTTTATTTAATTTTAAAACACTTCAAGCAATTAAATGTCATTGAACATTGTTGTAAAGATACAGCTATTCTAGGGCTTCCCTGGTGGGGCAGTGGTTAAGAATCCGCCTGCCAGTGCAGGGGACACGGGTGTGATCCCTGGTCTGGGGAGATCCCACATGCTTTGGAGCAAATAAGCCCGTGCGCCACAACTACAGAGCCTGTGCTCTAGAGCCCGTGTGCCACAACTACTGAAGTCCACACACCTAGAGCCCCTGCTCCGCAACGAGAAGCCACCGCAATAAGAAGCCTGCGCCCCGCAATGAAAAGTAGCCCCCGCTCGCTGCAACTAGAGGAAGGTGGCGCTCAGCAATGAAGACCCAACACAGCCAATAAATAAAAAATAAAATGAATAAATAAATTTTGAAAAAATATTTTTAAAAAAAGATACAGCTCTTCTAGGTTCTTGCCCGACGGTGCCTGGTCACCAGCGTCAGGGACCTGGCAGCTCACACGCGGCGGGTCTAGAGCTGCACATGTACAAGGCTGAGAGTGATAAGAACTGATGTCACAAGGGCCCTCGGCTGCTGTGTGCAACCACTGCGAACTCAGGGCTCGTTTGTCACGACCTCTGCAACCGCGAACTGGAACAAAGAGGCACAAGGAAGGCGGCCCTGCCAGCGCGGCCGAAAACACCCACCTGCCGTCTCTGAAGGAGGATCGGACACTGCACTTCTCCTGGGTCTCGCTCAGGGCCCCCTCCCTGCAACCCCGCTCCCTTCCCAGGGGGCGCAGCCCTGCGGGGAGTGGTGTGGGGGCCCCTCGGTCCACGGCTGCCCCCCCCTCCCCCCACGCCGGAGACCCCGACTGAGGCCCTGCTCTCTTATCCCTTTCCCCCTCTTTTCAGCTCTTAGTTTTACTTTCAGGGCGATTTCCTCAGCTTTTTCTTCCAAACATTCTATTAAAATTTTTGTTTCTCCTGTCGCAGGAGTTCTTTTCAACTCTTTGTTCTTTTTTGTTTTAAATAGCATCTTGCTTTTCTCCCCCATGGCTGCAATATTTTCTCTCATCTCTCTGAACATTCTAATTATATTTTCTATGACGTTTCCTTCTCCCCGTAGTTTTGGTTCCATAAATAAATCCCCCCAAGCTTGGGCCTCTCCGGATGTGCGTTGGTTTTAAGAGTCAGGCTCTCCACGGCTGGCTCGGGAAGGCTCCCGGCCATCCCTCGGCGGGGCCTCCGCGTCCACCTCCACGGACCCCTCCTCGGGAGGCCGGCGTCCTGGCAGAGGGGGCCCCGGCCTTGCTCGGAGGACAGGCGCCGCTGCCGTGTGTGTGTGTGTGTGTGTGTGTGTGTGTGTGTGTGTGTGTGTGTGTGTGTGTGTGTGTGTGTGTGTGTGCGCGCGCGCGTGTGGGAGAGCGGGTGAGGCCCCGCCCCCTCGGCCCCGCCCCTCAGCGTGCACGCTCTTGCGGACGCCCCTCAGCGAGGCTGGCCCGGGCCCTCGGCTGGTCCTGTGCGCAGGGACCCCGAGCAGCCCTCCCCGGGGGGAGGCCGTCGGGAGCTGGGAGGGGGAGGGCGGGCTCCTAGCTGTGCCGCTGCGGGGACCCCTGCTCAGGGGAGGGCTGCTGTGGGGTCGCTGGAGGTGGTGGGAGGCAGGCCTGGCCCAGCCCCGCCTGGCGTGTTCGCAGCTAAGAGAGCTGCTCCGCGGGGCCACCGCTGTGCGCGTGTGAGCGTGTGTGAGCGTGTGAGCGCGTGTGCATGTGTGAGCGGGTGAGGCCCCGCCCCCTCGGCCCCGCCCGTCAGCTGGACGCGCTCTGCTGGGCTGAGGGGGGCTCCAGGGAGACCGCACGTAGCCGGCCCCCCTTGCCTTTCAGGGTCAGGGGCCCCACGGTCGCCCCACACACGTCCTGCCCGCCCAGCCCCACCGCAGAGTCGGCTCCCTGGGGAACCCAGTGGGCAGCGCCCCCAGCCAGGCTGTCCAGCCCTTCCCCCAGCCCTCAGGCCTGCGCCGTCCAGGGCCTGCAAGTGGTTTGGAAACAGCCCTAGTGTACCCACTGCACCCTCGCACCCCATCATAGACCACGGCACCCTGCCACAGACCACGGCACCCCGCCAGAGACCATGGCACCCCACCACAGACCATGGCACCCCGCCACAGACCACGGCACCCCGCCAGAGACCACGGCACCCCACCAGAGACCATGGCACCCCACCAGAGACCACAGCACCCCACCAGAGACCACGGCACCCTGCCACAGACCACAGCACCCTGCCAGAGACCACGGCACCCCGCCACAGACCACGGCAACCCACCACAGACCACAGCACCCTGCCACAGACCACAGCACCCCGCCAGAGACCACGGCACCCCACCACAGACCACGGCACCCTGCCATAGACCACGGCACCCTGCCACAGACCACGGCACCCCGCCACAGACCATGGCACCCCGCCACAGACCACGACACCCCATCATAGACCATGGCACCCCGTCAGAGACCACAACACCCCACCAGAGACCATGAGACCCAGCACACCCCTCTGTACCCACTGCAAGGAGGGAGCATTGCACGGTCACTGCTCTGATGAGTCCGTCTGGACGAGCTTTCCAGCTTCCAGAAACTTCTCTTCCTCCTGTGTCCATTGTCCTCTCCTCCCCTCATGGATTAAGCTCTGAAAAGAGCCCTAGTGGTTGTTCCAATGCTGTTTTGCGTTGTCCAAGTCACGTTTCTCCAGAATTCACCCCAGGAAACTTTGAGGGTCGTGAGGTTTGGAATTAGGGGAGCAGTGCCCTGCAACCCACAGCTGGTGGCGATGCCGGAGAGAAGGGGAGCGCCTCCGGTCGTCCTGGTGTTTGGGGTTGTGTGGACAGACACGGATGAGAGACGGATAGTGGCGTCCACCCTGGAGACGCAGTCCAGACGCCGGCCTTGTGCGTGAGGGGCTCCCGGGGAGGGGGGTCACAGGGAGGGGTCACGGGGGGGGGTCACAGGGAGGGATCACGGGGGAGGGATCACAGCGGAGCCCAGCGGCTGGGACGGGCTCAGCCCCGGAGCAGGACCGTGGATTTCCCGGACTCTCTGCTGGGCGGCCGTGGAGCTGGGACCTGCCCTTGCCCAGGCCGGCGTGCGGGGCGGGGGAGCTGCTCTGTGTCCCCCAGGACCGTCTCCGCCCTTTCGGTTGACAGGTGCCTGGAGGTGTGGCCCCTCTCAGGCTGGACCCGCGCCCCCTGAGACCTTGCATCACGTTCTGGGTTTGTACCACCTCATTCTGTCCCCTGTTCCTGGACTCAACGCCCAGGTGTTAAGACGTCACTCGTGTTCCCACTAAACTCGGTCTTGTTCTTTAGGGTTTAATGGCAGCGTTTTCTTTTTCGTGAATCTAGAGCCCACTCCTGAAGGTGGGTGCGGCCCCACCGCTCCCCGGGCAGATGTGTGAATCAGTGACTTTGGGGACAGTTGATCGGCCCACACCCAGGAGATGCGGCTGCGCCAGACTGGCCCCCTTAAGCCAAGATCGCAGGCGTCCCAGGTGGGCGCACCCTTGGGACTGGGTCTCTCGCGTGCCCTGAGGTGGGAGGGGTGAGGGTGGCAGGGTGACACAGACCATCAGGGGCTGGGGGGGGGGGTGCTTCGTCTCCTAGAATCTTCATTTCCCTCTTCCATCAGCAGAGAATGACGGCGCCTGTCACTCTGCACAGGGTCTGGGAGGAACTGGGAGGGCTGGCATGGAACACGGATGCCCAGAGTGCAGGCCCCAAAGGAAGAGCCCCTCCCACCGAGGGGTGGAGGTCACACATGGTGCACGGACGCCCAGCGCTCTCTGCACCATCACGGCCGAGAAAGTGCCACACGTTTTCAGGGGCTGCAACGTGAAGATACATCCGTGGAAAAAAACCACAGGAATTTTTTTAGGTGAGAACGTACAACTGAATTTTGCAGACGATACGCATTCAATGGGAAGGAGAGTTTAGGATTACATAAGGTGTATGGGTTTGGCTTTTAATCACAAGTGAAGCTGATGTTTTGCCAAAGCCCTCTGTGTGTGACAGCGGTGGATGCCATGCGTGAGTGCCCCGTGGTCCGAGGGCCCAGCAGGCAGACGCCTGAGGTCAGGATGGGGACCTCTGGCGGCCGCTAAGAACACATCGTGTTAGCATCTCAGCGTGACCTGCTTGGAGCGGGTGCAGAGCAGCAGGCGGGCAGTGAGATTTTTGTGGGCCCCTCAGTGGATTCAATAGCTGCGTTAGAACACCAGGGACACATTTACCTAATGAACCAAATGACAACGCTGTCCCGAAACCACTGTAATCAGATGCAAAATCCCATTTCCGTCTGAGCACAGCCCTGTCCTGCGGCGGGAGACGGGCGGCCGTTGGAAACACCCAGAACGAGCTCTGCTCCCCTTTCTTTGATGTGATGATTCCACACCCTCGTCACTCAGGGGTCCTGGGCGGGGTCTGTCGGCAGGTGACGGCAGGCTTTTGTGTTTTGTGCAAGGCTGGCTGTGGCGTGCATGCCTGTGTGTGTGTGTGTGTGTGTGTGTGTGTGTGTGTGTGTATCCCTGTAAGATTTTTTTGAGACAGGCTGCTGTTTCTCTGCATTCAAATAATAGCCTAATTAATTTTAATATTCGCCTGACTGTGCATCTAAGTCAGTTGGAGGATGTGTCACAGGAGGAAAATACTAATAGGAAACGTGCCAATTTGCGGTTTAAGTGAGGCTGCCTCTCATAGGAGCTGAAGGGCTTTGTATCAACCCCAACAATGGAGAGAATCAGCCTGGGTGCTGATTACTTAACCAACCCCCCGGACACATTCACAGGCCTATTGAAATTCCAATCACTCCCCTCCTCTTCCCACCTATATAATTGTCAACTGGCCCTTATCATCATTTATTATGCAAAATTGAATTTTTTTGAAGCGTGGAGAATGAAGTAATTTCGTATGCAAACAGTCAAAACTCTCATGTGTATTCCGATTCCGTACATGTTGATAAATTCACTTATGAGGAGTGACAGTGTGAGATTTTGCGGTCGGGCCGGTCAATCCGTGGAAGACACTGATGAAAATGATACACTAAATGCCAGAAGTGTCCCCGATGCGCCTTGGGATGAAGTGTGCAAACTGTCCGTCTGGCCGACGTCTGTTAATCACTAACTGTGGTTGTGCTCGATGAGCGGAGATTTCCATGGTGATTGAAGGAGGGTTTCTTCTGCTCCTTCCAGCTGTCGTCGCTTAGAAATTCCTATTGCTTTTTTTTTTTTTACTGATAAATGCAGAATGACCTTTTCAACCTTTTAAGTGTGAACCCTCTTGTTCTTCGCAGCCCCCGAGTCGAGCCGGGGGCTCACGTCCCCTCCACATTTGGGGCCGGCGTCCTAGCCTTGGTCACAGGTGCCCTTTCCCCGTTTTCCCCACCACACCCTCCGGTCCAGACTCTAGGGTGGACAGTCCTGGCGGGCTGCCTCCTTCTCGCACCTGGGGCTTGCTGCTCTCAGGGCCCGAACCAGTGTCACCTGTCGTCCCAGCGCCTCGGGACACGGTGAAGGGAGGCCCTCTCTAGACTCTCCCTGGGGAAACCTCGGGCCCGCAGCTGCCCGGGAACCAGAGAGGAGTTCCCGGAGGTCAGGCTTGGCTGCTCTGGAGCCCGAGAGGAACCCAAAGGCCCCAGGGGGCAGGAGGAACCCCAGGAGGGGTGGGGCTGCACTGGCTTCTGGAGACGCTCAGATCCCGGGGGAGGGAGCCCACTGGGAGCTGTCCATCAGGGCATCTCTGTGGTTACGGGCCAGGCATATTGTGAGCGGTCAAGTGCTTGGATGGAGCCTCTGAGAAGGTTTGCAGGGCGCGCTGGGGGCGGAAAAAGCACGGATGGTGCGGGCAGGGTCCCCCACCCGCACCCCCAGGACAGCAGACACAAAGCAGGAAAGGCAGCAAAACGCGGTGACCCGACTGGAGAGGCGCTGCCTCTCCTGAAGACCCGCCCAGAGGGTTGGTAGAACTGGGGGGGGTGTGCATCCTTTCATTCTGACCCTGCACGTCAGGGCAGGCCCCGCCCTCTTCCAAACGCCAGGGCTCCCTGAGGCTCCCCCCACTCCGGCCACGGTGGGAGGCGTGCGTCTTCCCTCCACGTTAGGATGCACTGAACTCTAGAAACATCCTTCCCAGGGCACATTCTGAGTCCACGTTCCGATGACAAAACGTGGAGTAGATCCTTCAGGGCATGTGTGGTGCTTGATGTTTGTACAAGGAACATTGTTTAATGGAAAGAAAGAAACACTCGAGACGTTAAATGCAAAGAAATCCACGAAAGCAAAGCAGCGGAAGCAAGACACAGCAGGACCACAAGCCAGCGGGAGGGCGGGTGCTCCGTGCTGGCACAGTGTCCCTCCCACTGGTGCCTCCGCGGCCAAAGGAGGCGGCTGCAGTAAAACACGCCGTGGGAATTCCCGGGACGCCACACTTCCACTCCCGAGGGTGTGGGTTCCATCCCTGGGCAGGGAACTAAAATCCTGCATGCTGCACACATGTATGTTAAAGTCCTGACCCCGTGCTTGGAAGTGGGTCCCTGCAGTTATCACTGAGTTACGAGGAGGGCATCCTGGAGGAGGCGCCAGCCCAGTGCAGGCATCCATGGAGGGAGGAGGTGGTGCAGACACGCAGGGGACACCCTGATGAGGGAGGGAGGGACTGGGTGATGCGGCTGTGAGCCTGGGGACCTCCACGGCTGCCACGACCACAGAGGCCAGGGGAGGCCAGGGGAGGTCGGGGGAGGCTGGGGGAGGCACGGAGGCCGCCTCCCCCAGAGCTGCAGAGGGAGCGTGGCCCGCCCACCCGGCCACAGACTTCTGGCCTCCAGAGCTGTGTGGATCCCGTGCGCCCCAGTGTGACACGTGTTACAGCCAGGTCTCAACTGGCATGAGGAAGTCATCTGGGATTCTGACAGGGATTGAGGTGACTCTGCCCATCAGCCTGGGGAATGTTTCCATCTTACTAATGTTGTGTCTTCCAATCCATGAACATGGGATGTCTTCCCATTTATTTAGATCTTCATTTCTCACAACAATAGTTTGTAGTTTTCAGTCTACGTTTTACATTTAATTTGTTAAATTTATTCATAAGTAATTTATTCTCCATTACTCAGCCATTAAAAACAATGAAATAATGTCGTTTGCAGCAACATGGATGGGCCTAGAGATTGTCATACTGAGTGAAGTACGTCAGACAAAGAGAAATATTGTATCACATCCCTTATGTGCAGAATCTGAAAAGACATGATGCAAATGAACTTATTTACAAAACAGAAACAGACTCACAGACTTAGAGAACGAACTTATGGTTACAGGGTGGGGGTGGTGGGAAGGGTGGAGGGAGGAAATAGGGAGTTTGGAAGGGACAGGTACACACTGCTGGTTTTAAAGTGGATAACCAACAGGGACCTACTGTATGGCACAGGGAACTCTGTTTGATGCCAGGTGGCAGCCTGGATGGGAGGGGAGTCTGGGGGAGAACGGATGCGTGTATATGTGTGGCTGAGTCGCTTTGCTGTGCATCCGAAACTACCACAACACTGTTAACCGGCCGTACTCCAGTAGAAAATAAAAAGTTAAAAAGTAAGTAATTTATTCTTTTAGATGTTCCTGTGAATGTAACTGTTTTCATAATTTCATGTTTTGGATTGCTCACTGCAAGTGTATAGGAATATCACTGATTTTTACATGTCGCCCTTGTGTCCTACTCTTCTGCTGAACTCATCTGTTCGTTGTGACAGCCTTAGCAGATCCCTTGGGATTCTGTCTGCGCCGGATCATGTCATCTGTTGCTGAGCGTAGTTTCCTTTCCCGTTCCCACTTGCATGTCTTTTGTTTCCTTTCCCTGCCTCACTGCCCTGGGTAGAGCTCCCAGCACATTTACGAAAGCCGGGTGAGAGCGGACGTTTGCCTTCCTGACGTACGGGGCAAGCATTCAGACTTTCACGATGAAGAGTGAGACTAGCTGTGGGCTCCCCTTTAGATGCCTTTTGTCAGGCTCAGGGATTTCCCTTCTACTCCTAGTTTGCCGAGTGTTTTTATCATGAAAAGATCTCAGGTTTGTCAAGTGCGGCTTCTGTTTTCGTCGCGGTGATCACGTGGGTTTAGTTTTTATTCTGCTGATTTGTTGTGTCACCTTAATCGGTTTCCAGAAGTGAACCCCCCTTGTGTCCCTGCGATGGGCCCCTCTTGGCCGCCGGGCACAATTCTCACCTGCCGCTGGATGCAGCCTGCGGTGTTTGCTTCAGAATCTGTGCGTCCGTACTCACGCGGCCCTTGCTCTGCAGTTGCCTTGTGGTGTCTTTGCCTGGTTCTGGTCTCAGGCAACACTGGGCTCACAAAATGCTGCATATGCTTTAGTAACACGAGTACTCCCAGTCCATCATTTAATTAAGCGCTTTAGGATTTTGCTAACCATCAGCTTGAACTTCGCTGGTACTACATTTGCTGGGTCTCCAGTCACGGGACCGGGCGCAGGAGATGCGCCGGGACGTGCCCTCGAGGAGCGTTAGGGCTGACGTCTCACAGCGGAAATGGTCCACCTGAGGGGGGCCTGGAGTGGGACTGCGGGCCCTTCCCGGTGCCGTGGTCCAGGCTCTCCTCTGCTCGAGGGGGCGGCCCTGGGCCCACGGGGGAGGGGTTGTCTCCTTGTGGTGCTCAGGTCCACACGTCCCCTGTTTCTCTCCTGTCAGGTCCGGGCCAACGTGGGCGCCCTTCCAGGTGCTACCCCATCCCTTTAGGAAAAGGCCGAGCAGCTGCCAGACACGCTGGGTCCAGAGGCTCAGAGGTCCTGACGGTGGGGAGCCAGGAGGCAGGACGCAGCCCGGGACGAGGCGGGGCGGGCAGGGCGGGCCGGCTGCCCTCCTGCTTCCCGTGCCGTCCGTACACTCGCGGCTGGAGGAGGAGGTGGCCCCCCAACACCAGCGTTGCCTGATTTTCTCCTCGAGGGCGGATCCCGCGGAGAGCAGAAACACTGGGAATGGGGGCCAAGCAAATGGCAGCCTTTTAGTGGGAGAAGAGCCTGGGGAGGCCCGTTGTCTCTGAAGACAGTGGCCTCACAGACTGTTCCAGGACCCGGCATCCCAGCCAGCATCTCCCCCTGCCACCGCCCCATCCACTGAGCTGACACTGGCATCGCAGGAATCCCCGCCCCTCACTCTCCCACCACGAGCCACACCCCTGCTCACTGCATCTACCACCCGGCATGCTGGCAGCTCCACGGTCAGGGTGGTCCTGGGTCTGACCACTTTCCAGCACCTGCATTGTCCCCTTCGGGGGCTCCCCACGCCCACTGCTGGGTCCTGACACGTGGCACGTCCTCCATCTGGGAAGCTGTCCCTGGTCCCCAGGTGGGCTCGGCCACATCGCTCCTCCTCGTCCCTCATCTCCCAGCCTCCCCACCGGCCTTGTTTGCGCGTCACAGCCTCGGAAATGACGCTCCCCCGCACTCGAGTGTGGGGTGGCAGCGATTCTGCCCCCCCGATCACGGCTGCTGTGCCCCTCTGTCCAGACAGCATCTTGCAGGTAAGTATTGCAACAGACGCTTGCTGTGTGAGTAGACGGGCAAGCGAACCGTCAGCAGCGTCCTTCAATGCCTCCGCTCCCTCATCCCCTCCCCGGACCCTCCTGCATGGTGACCTTTTCAAACAGGCCACGTCCATCCCCCTTAGGGGGTTTTCTTTGAGACAAGCAGCTCTACCCAGTGGGCTCGCCGGCCCTCGAGTGGAACAGAGTAGCAGAATCCTGGGCTTCCAGAGACAGGAGCATCTCTGATGGCCTCCAGGCCAACTCCTCCTTTTACTGGGGACAAATCTTAGTCCTGGGGCCCGAGCGGGCAGGTGTCGTCAGGACCTTCCCGTCACTCCTGCTTGGCTGGAGCTGCTGAAATCTCCATGGTGGCTTGTCAGCTGGGACAGACCAGCTCCTTGGACTGCGTTCCCAGGACTCGAGGCGGGGACGCACAGCACTGCCGTCCTCAGCAGCTCTTCTTCAAAGGATGGACAGGAAACATCTTGCCACCTTCGTCCTGGGATCATGTATAAACCACGGTGGTTTTGCTCGTATCCAAACCTCCTGTAATCAAGGAGCAAAACCTGAGCTTCCCGAGAACATCTCAGGTGAAGTTGGACATGGAACTGGATGTGCTCCCAGCACTTTGAGCTGAATATATATTTGTTGCTCGAATGGATGAATTTACAATTTTAAGCCTCTGGCTCTTGTAGCTGAGCCAGGAGTCCCGGGAAATCGGTCTTTGTGAAGTCTTGATCAAAGCACCCTTAGGTCCCCTGAACAAGGCTGGATAGAAATCATCGTTGTAAAGATGGTGCGGTCGGCGCCGGGGGGAGGGAAGGAGCGCGTGCTCTCAGAGCTCACGAGACCCTCACCGGCTGCCTGGCTTGTGCACGGCTCTGAGGACACCGAGAAGGGGAAAATCCTGCCATAGGCCGTTCTCGGTCGTGTGGGGGGAGGCGTGGAGAAGCTCGGGGCAGCGCTGCTGTGAGGGACGCTCGAGTGGCGGCTGCTGAGCGTCGGGGGCTGGGGGGCTCGCGTCCCCACACCGGGCCCATCTTTAAGCATCAGCACGGAGTTCCTGGAAGGACCAGGGGAGGACGCTGCGTCTGGAAGCAGCCACAGAAGAAGGTGGGGTCCGTGAGCTGCAGGGGTGGAGTGTGAGCAGAGCAGAGCCTGCACTGGGTGGGGGGGGGGGGGGTGAGGGAGGCCGTGCAGGGCCTTGGATGCCTTTTATCAGCGGACGGGAGCCCCTGACGGCTGAAGTGACACCATCGGATTTGCCCTTGGAAGGATGGCGCCGTGGCGGCGGGGACGTGGACTAGGTGGGAGGGGGGGTCCTGTAAACACGGGAAAAGCAGTGAGAGGGTGGCCCCAGGCGGTGGTGGTGTAGACAGACGGAGGGGACCTGGGGGAGTTTAGGAGGTGGGACGAGGAGGATGGGGACAGAGAGGAAACTCCGGAAGGCTTTCCGAGGGCTCGGGGTCTAGGCAAGGGGTGTCCTCTGCTTTGGAGGCAAACAGGGGGCTTTGTGGGGGAGGCGCTCAGTTTCGCCACACAGAGTTGGGGGGGTGGTGGGTTTTAGGTGGAAAAGTCACAGGTAGCTACAGGTCGGGGTGGGGGTAGTTTGCGTGAAGGATGGACATCCTGGCATCGTGGGTGTCGGACCAGCAGCGGAGGTGGAGACTTTCCCGGTGAATGTCCACCCGGTGCCCGTGGGGGACGTCTGAAGCCGTTCCCGGAATCTCCATCCACATCACAACGTCACCGCAGATGCAGGAAATGCTGCTCAATCTGTACAGGGTCCTGCACACGCTGTTTTATTTGCTGTTGTGACACGATCAACAGACGCGTCTGCATCTCTCCTGTAGCTCAGCCCATCAATCTCCCACCAACCCCCTGCGCGAAAGGACCACACTCTACAGGACTTCTCACACGAGTGAGATGAGCCTCCCTGCCTGGACCCCCAGGGGCTTCCCGAGACTCGACCATCCTTCCAGGAACCAGGGTGGATGCCCTGCTGTGAGTCTGGGAGCGGTGCTTGCGAGTAAAGTGAATTAATTCAGTCCTTGCTGTTGGGACCAGTATTGAAGTAGAGGCAGAGGAATCAGTTGCGATCAAGGGCATCCCAGGCAGGGTGGGGCGTGCGAAGGCCTCAGGGGGCCTCGGTGGCCCAGAGGAAGGCATCGCCCAGCCTGGGGTGGGGGGCCGGTGGCTTGTGCGAGGGACACGCCGGCCTTCCAGCTGCGGGCCACCCCGTCACCTCTTCTTTGCCAAGAGAGCTCATCTCCACGAGGCCGCTTTGCTGTGTCGGCGGTCTCTGGTTAGGCCCCTTAGCAGCTGCTGGTGCCTCCAGGGAAATTCCTACGTCCTTAGCCTGCCGCCAAGCCCGCATGCGGGCCTGCCAAGACTGTCCCCTGTTGCAGCCGGTGCCCTGCTCTGACCCACAGGTATGCCCACGTCCCCGGGGTCCCTGCCACTGGAACAGCCCAAATCTCTCCACCCAGCAAGCACCCCCCAGCTGGACTCCGGCCCTTTGGACAGTTTTCCGCCCAACCCCCTGCCTTCGTTTTAGGACACTTTTGGTGACCTGCACTTTGACCTCTGCTGTCACTTTCTGAAGGGCAGGCACTGTTTATTTCACTTTGAATGTTCACTATACCCAGGACAACACTTTGCTCCAAGAAGGTGCTTACCTACCACGAATTAAAAAGGAAAAACCCTATAGGCATTTATGTAAATTTCCCTCCTAGAACAAGATGTGCTTTTTTTTTTTAATTGCCAACTGTTTTTTAAAAAAATATTTATTTATTTGTGTATTTATTTATTGGCTGTGTTGGGTCGTTGTTGCTGCGTGCCGGCTTTCTCTAGTTGAGGCACGTGGGGGCCTCTCTTTGTTGCAGTGCGTGGACTTCTCATTGCGGAGGCTTCTCTTGTGGAGCACGGGCTCTAGGTGCACGAGCTTCGGTAGTTGCGGTCCGTGGGCTCAGTAGTTGTGGCGCAGGGGCTTGGTTACTCTGTGGCATGTGGAATCTTCCCGGACCAGGGCTCGAACCCGTGTCCCCTGCGTTGGCAGGCGGATTCTCAACCACTGCGCCACCAGGGAAGTCCTTGTGCTGCGTCTTAACGGGAACTAGTCTGAAGGAGGGGGTTGCTTTTACAGACGCTGGCGGGAGGAACGGACAGAGTCACAGCAGCATGGCCAGGGGGGTCTGTGCCCTGGAGACCCACCACCGCCCGGCCGGCTGCCGCCATGCATGCGCCTTCTGTGGTTCCCAGAGGGGGAGAAAAAGTGGAAAGAAAGCCGCGCAGATGGAGGCCGATGGGGTCGAGCTGTGCGTGGGGGCGGCTGCCCTCCTGTTCCTTTGATTTAGGGACGTGTGAGTACTTAGGGGAGGGAGGGAGGAGGGAAGGGTGGGAGGAGACAGACCCAGGCTTGGAAGGCGGGCCTGCGGCCGCCCTGTCCCCGGGCACAGGCCGGGCTGGGTGCCCCCGCCGCTGGGGAAGGATGCAGGAGGGTGAGCGCGGGCGGGCGCGGGGAGGGGTGCGCGGGCGGGGGCGGGAGCTCTGCCGGCTGAAGGCTTATTAGCGACATCAATCACCGCGGTGTCGCTTCCAAACGCCCTCTCCTCACCTAATTTGCTAAACCTAATTCTTTATCACACCCAGAAGCTTGGATGAGAGATGGGCGTGCTAATGAGTGCTGGCTGGCGCGCTCCGGCGCCGGGGCGGGGGCTGGCAGAGGGGGTTCCCCTCCGCCGACCCGCCGACCTCCTCCGCCCGCGGGCGCCTCTGCGCCCCTCGATCGGCCACGGGGCTCCTCCCGGCCTCTCCAGGGGCCCCGGCTCCCCGCGGCTCGCAGGCTCGCACTTGGAAAGCACCTTCACAGCTCCGAAAATACTGGCAGCACGTCGCCCCGCTCGCAGTAGGTCTCGCCACCGATGCCCTCTTTACGCTGTTGGACGAAACCAGGGGGAGTCAGGTGGGGGGTGGCTGGAGGGCAGAGGGCGAGAAGCCTCGGGGCAGCGTTTGTGCTGTCGGCTCACATCCTTCACGCTGTGAGCGATCGTCCACTCCCATGAGCCCGAAACAGCCTATAAAACGAGGAAAGGTCATCGGCCGTTGAAAACCCATCACGTCTGATTCACCTGCTGCAGGACCCAGAGGCGGGGAGCGCAGAGGCCCCTCTGGTAGCTGTGTCCACCCCCGCTCAGCCCCCAGCCCTGACCTGACCGACATCGGTGCAAAACCACAGCAGGAAAACAAAAAAACCCACATAGAATACTAGTAATTGCTGGACGTGACCCTCAGAGTCCAGCGGTCGCCTTTCAGCAGCAGGAACACAGCAGGACGGAGTCGCCGTGTAGCGCTTGGCGCCGGCACAGAGGGAGGACGCGGCGGCCTTGGCCTCGGTCCGTGTGTGATCCCAGCTGAGGGCAGCAGGGCTGGCTCCACACGCGGGCGTCCTGTGCTCCTGGAAACGGAGGCACGGTCCGCGGGGCCGATGTCCCTAGCTTTCTGTTCAGCAGAAGAGCACGTGCGGTCAGGCTGCAGGGCAGAGTGTCCGTGTCCTGGGACAGCAGGAGCCTTGGGCCCTCGGAAGTCACTGAGGTTTGATTCTGCACAAGATCAGACCAACCCCCCCTCCCCCGCCCAAGGACGTGAGCGAACGAGGCATCTGTAAGCTTCCCCTAAAGGAAAACACGCAGACCCGTCCCCAGCAGGCTCAGGTGGGCCAGGAGGCCACCACCTGCCCAGGTCAGTCTACACAGCCTTTGTCACTGCCTCCGTCTACAAAGCCTGGGAGAGAGGGCATTTGGATAAAAATGCTTTCACCGAGGACTAGCTGTGGCCAGAAGTGACGCACTGAGCCTCCCAGACCTGCGCTCCTCCTGGCACGAGGTCACCAGCAGCCGGAGGGCGGCCTGGCCGCTCCGGAGCGGGTGCGCCCGGGTCCAGCTGCGGCGCCGAGCATGGCACCTGTGTGACTGACCTGGGCAGGGCGCGCCCCCGCCTGTCTGCGCCTCTCTGCCGTGGCCGGGGGAGAAATGCAGTGCGTGCTGCACGGCGGGTGCAGGCAGAGCCGCTTCCTTGGTGTCAGGTGGACGTCCCGACCTCTCCTGAGAGGTGACCGGCCCACGGCCCGTCGGGGGGCCTCGCGGGAGGAAGCCGCAGGGCCAGAGTCGCTCCCGCTGGCTGGTCCACACGGCCGGTTTCGCTGCGGGACTGACAGCTGACTCTCTTCTGTGTGGACGTGTCAGTGACCAACCGGCCCTCTGCCCAGTGAGCTTCTGTTTTGGGAAAGGGAGCCCCAGGCCAAGGAAGACGTTGTTGTATGTGGTCCAGGCATGTGGGATCCTAATGCATTTCTAGACGTTTTCTTCCTCTTTGCCCAGATGTTGCCTATGTTTCAACCGAGGAAATCAGGCAGTCTTCGGGCCCTACGTCCTCGTGTGTGTGTCACGAGTGGGTGTGCATGTGCACGGGAAAACCTGTGCCTGTATGTGAATACATGTATGTAGACGTGTGTGCATGCAGTGCGTGTTCATGCACGTGTGTGCACACGTGTGTATGCCAGTGCACGATGCCCCGATGGCCTCGGCACACGTGGCTTCCTTCGTTCCAGCGGAGGGCGTCGGGCGACAGCTACAGCCTCGGGTTTTATGTATAAAACCTGCTCCAGCCTCAGGCCTGCTCTTCCTTTGGGACCAAACTGCGACCATCACAGGGCTCAACGGTACCAGCGGCCTCGCGCGTCCCATGCCGCACTGTTTACAGCGACTCCCCGCAATGTGGTCATTTACTGACTCGGTGCTTCTGGCCCCAGGGTGTGACTTTCGGGGGAGCCGTGGGGCCTGAGACGGCTGTCACGGGTGTGCTTCTCGCCTGTGCCTTTGAGGCCCGGAGGCCGTCTATTGAGTGAAACGGTCGGGACGTGGGTCGTTTTGGTGAAATGAACAGCTTGGGGACCTGGAATTTGCCATAAGTCTCCAAAGAGTTAAAATGCAGACGGTGCCTTATTTCCAAACAGCAAATGTCTTAATAAGTCAGTTTGAAATTCAGAACGTATTTCCCGCAGAGACAACGTCACCTATGGTGTTGCCGGCTCAAAGAGACCTTTAGTGGCAGAAAACAGCCCTGCTGAAATATCAGAAATTGGACAAAACCAAAAACCACGGTGCAGAATGAGATTTTTAAAAATGATTTTGATCCCCGATGGGCAGAGGGAGGACATTGGATTGGGGGTGTGCGGGGGGAGGGCCGGGCAGCCTGGACGCGAGGGCTCTCGAGGGGCAAGTCCCCGGCCCGCGGGCCAGCCTGGCGCACCCGCAGAGTCACGGCTTGACTCTGCTCCGTGCAAATGGTCGGTAGCGTTCAGCAACAGTTAGAGAGGTTTTTAATTTTCAAAGAGGAGAAAAGAGAAGAATGAAATGGAGAAACGCTGTACGTACAGAAATTTCCCAAATGCAGAGGTCAGATCCACAGGGCAGGTGTGATTAGGAAGTCGTGGCTGGAGAGAGGCCAGCAAAGGAGGCCTCTTCTCAGCCGCGTTCACCGCCAGGTCCCCTCTGGGGCGCTCAGGAAGCCCGCAGCCTCCCTCATCCTCCCGCCTCCCCCACCTCCCCCGGGCCTCAGGTGGGGCCTGGCATTGACCTCTGGCCTCTAGAAGGCAGGCCCGAGTCCTGGAGGCTGCTTCCAGGCCTGGCCCTAAAAGTGCCCTGGGACCATCTGGGCCCCCGGGCCCCCCAGCCGTGGCAGGGCCACGAGGAGGTGGCAGGTGGAACCCGCTTCCCTCTACAAAGCCCGTCATTCTCACCAGACGTGTTCAAGACATTTCAGCAGATTGACTGTGATTCACCTGGGCAAGCTCTTCTTCGCATTTACCCAGCTTGGGGTTCCTTGAGTCTCTGAAGCTGTAAAATTATGTCTTTCATCAAATTTGGGAATCTTTTGACTATTAACCTTCAAATATCTGCCCCCCTTCTCTCTCTCCTCTTTGTGTGGGACTCCAGTCTCACGAGCGTTTGACCCTGTGATGTGGTCTTGCAGGTTCCTGAGCGTCTCTGTTATTTCCTGTTCCCACCTAGCACTCACCCCAAATGTGATGGAGTAAAACAGTACCGGGGGGAGGGATACATTAGGGGTTTGGGGTTAACACATACATACCACTGTATATAGAAAAGATAACCACCAAGGACCAGCCGCAGCGCACAGGGACCTCTACTCAACATCTCGTAATAACCTATAACGAAAAAGAATCTGAAAATACATATGTTATATGTACAATTGAGTCACTTTGCGGTACACCTGAAACTAACACAATATTGTAAATCAACTCTACTCCCATTAAAAAACCCACAATAATACTAGTGAGTGACGTCTGTGGTTTCCGTGGGTGAGCAGTGTCCCCGGGGCACCGTGGGGACCGCTCGCCTCTCTCTGTGGCGACCGGCACTTCAGCAGGAAGACGGAGGCTGGGCTCACCTGAGCTGCCTTCACCGCACACCTGGCCGGCCACGACGGCTGTGGGCTGGGGGCCCGGCTGGGCGACTGGAGGACACCCACAGCTGGGCTCCCGCACGCACAGTGGCTGGGTGACCACGTGAGACAGAGGAGTGGGCAGTGGTCACCTGGCCCTTGATGGCCCGCCCCAGAAGTCATCCCGTGTCACCCTCCGGCGACCTTTTGGTGGAGGACCTGACGAAGGTGCCCGCCAAGCCGGAGACCCTGGATTTTCTGTTCCCATGTGTTTGTCTCAGCATCAGCTCAGGGGATGACCTCAGGCTGCAGACCCGGTGCCCAGGGTGGCAGCTCCGCCCGCAGCTCAGGCGCTCACTCTGGCATCTTCAGGGGCTGGCGGGGGGTGGGCGGAGTGGGAGGACCCCCCGTTGCATTCCTGCCTCACTTTTCCGAGGCTGTGGTTGCCTCGGATTCTGGGATCTGGCTCTTCAGGCCAGAACGACTTCCACGGTAGCTTTAGCTGCCCTGTGGCAGCAGATCCAAGCCGTGCTTAGGATAAAACAAGGAGCTCATTCTGTGCTGTTCTCTTGCTCAGGGGTCGCCCCTTCCAGAATTCTGCCTGCTGGATTCACCCCCACTGTCATGGGGTAGATTTTCTCCCCCACCCCAGGGTTTGCAGCTGTATCTGCAGAACAGTCCACGTGATGGGGACTTCTGTGGCCCCAACAGAATCAGAGTCCAGCCTTCCTCCAAAGACGAGGCCCGTGAAACCCCTGCTCCAGCTCCTCCCTCCCCACTCACGACCCCTCCCCCCCGCAGCCTCCCCTCCGTGCCACGCTCTCCACTGTCCCGAGGCCTGGTCACACACAGTGCCGCCCAGTTTCAGGGGCATGTTGACATTGCCGTGATGGGAATTGTGCCGTGCACGACCTGCACCACTGGCTGGCTGGCCCTGCCCACGCGCTGTTTGACCATCCGAAGCTCTGTCCTGCCTCCTTTCTCCCTGAGGCTGACCCCAGATTTCAGCCAAGTGGCGGGTCTCACCCACCCTCACCTCTGGGTTGGGGCCCTATGTGCTGCTCTAACCCCCGTCCTCATCCCTCTTGAAGCACTTACTGTCCGACCACCTGGAGGTAGGACCACGCGTCCTGAGCCGGGCGGCGTGGGCAGGCCCCTCTCCGGGCCTCGCGTCCCCATCAGTGAAGGGAGGGGGACGCCTCACCCACGCCAGGCCGCCCGCGCCCGGCTTCCGCTGCGTCTGTTCCCGCCTCGCCCCCCCCCGCCCCTCCCCACCGGGAAGCCGGCCGCACCCTCACAGCTCGCGGTGTCTCCAGGGCCTGCTCTCGCCCTGGCTCGATACCGGGGGACGTGAGCCGGGGACACTTCCTGGGGTCCCGGCCACTCCCCGTCCACACCCTCGAGGGTCCTCTCACGGCCCACCTGGTCCCGCTGGCACCCTGGGGTCAGCACTGGGCCTCCTGCCACCCCTCCGAGGCCGGGCACACCGCGTCCCCAGAGAGCCGGTGGCACACGGGCGAAGGCTAACATACCCCCTGCACAAATGTGACACGATTTTTCTTTTAACTCATGAAACAGATCACTTACCACATGGTCTGAGTTGAGAATTACAGAGTCTAAAAGTGCCTGCGGAACAGGGTTTAATTTTAGCAAACAATTCTAAACCAAGCGCTTATGAAAGGCAACTTTTTGTTCCCAAAGCAAAAGGACACCCTCCCCTTTTGGATAAAAAGAGAAACTGCTCAGGGACCGGCTGTTCCAGAGCTGACCATCTCTGACTCTGAGGGTCCCTGGAGGCACCCACACTCGTTCCCGGGGGTCCGTGGTCCAGGAGGGCGGTGAGGGCCTTTTCCCATCGGGGCCGGTGGGGGCCTCAGGGACACGGCCCGCGGGGTCCTGATGCACCCGGGCCGCCGGGAATCCTGAGGAGAAAACCAGGTGTGTGGGGGTGTGAGCGAGAGAGAGAGAGACAGAGTCAGACAGAGAGAGACAGACAGAGATGGGGTGGGGGCAGAGAGAGACACAGAGGGTCCCGCCCCTGCGGAGCCCTGACGGGTGGCTGACGCCGGCATGGGCGTCCCGGCACGGCTGTCACCTGGCCGCAGCCCCACGAGAGACCCCAGTGATGCCGTAGCCGAGCCCAGCCTGCACCAGAGTCACGAGTGGCGATCACATGGCTGTCGTCTGACGCCGTGGAGC
Source organism: Hippopotamus amphibius kiboko (assembly GCF_030028045.1). Classification (NCBI taxonomy): domain Eukaryota; kingdom Metazoa; phylum Chordata; class Mammalia; order Artiodactyla; family Hippopotamidae; genus Hippopotamus; species Hippopotamus amphibius. The sequence continues at coordinate 1,156,407 of NC_080189.1, read as the reverse complement.
TCAGGATGCTTGTTACAGGGCGCTAGCTGACGGGTGCACAGGCGCGGGGTGGGGAGATGCGCACTGGTCTGGAAGATGGAGCTGGCACCTCGGCCTGGATTCGGGCCTCCACCTTCCTCTGGGCTCACTGTGCTGCCCAGCGTGGGACGCCCTCTCTCCTTTCACGTCCGGACCCCAAACTCTGGGACCACCTGCAGGGGCTCCTCTCCCTCCTGGCTAGGACCGGGCAAGCCTCGGGGTAGGGGCTCCAGACCACAGACCTGGGTGTCTTCCCTCCCTCCCCCTCCCTCATCCCTAAGCCCTCCTTGGCGTTTCCAGGCCCAGGTCCCTGCTGCAGGCGCCACACGGTGCACGGTAACCACACACGTGTTCCGCGCGCATCTAGGTTCTCAGCCAGCCTCGCCTGGGACGTGCCGGAACCCGGGTCGTCCTGGGGTCTGGAGGGACAATGGGAGGAGGGGCCTCGGAGGGCTGGCTGCTGTCTCGGTCCGTCGGGGCTCTGACCAGAGGCCCACGGAGAGTACCTTCTGGCCAAGTGGCTTATGACCAAACATTAAAATAAGAGCCAGTCCTCGTTGCGCAGAAGCCAAACATCTCCATCACAGAAAGTGCTTTGGACCAATCATTCCGTAGTTATAATTTTATTCTTAGAAATCAAATCAATCAGTATTAAAGCTGTAAGAACTTTGTGTAGCAGAGCAGTTACCTCTCAGCACTGCCTGCCGCTGGGCCGTGTCTGCTGTCCGCTGTGTTACACGTCTGTGATGAGAAGACCTTTCCTCTGACCCAGGTTGGTGGGAAGCAGGAGGCTTTGGGCCCTCCTACACGTTTCTTTTCCTCATAATCACTGTATGTTTCACATCTGAACCAAAGGCGACATTTTTCTGCATTTAATTGGATGTCAATCTGGACATTTTCCTACTTGCGAAAATGTGAAATTGCAAAGTAGACACTCAGCTTTCCATTTGTTCTCAAAAGCTGGAAGGTATTCTCAAGTAGAATTGTTCTTGACGTCCTAAATACAGGTGATTCATTGAAGATTCTTAAATGTGATTTGGTTTAATTTTATCCTTGTACACAGAACAATTTTATAGAGATTATAAACCCAAAAGAATCTGGTCTCTGTTATTCTGCTTTATGTTATCATGCACATTTTTACATGTTTTTTGACCCCCAAAGGATGTAACATCCCCCCCCGAAGCTTTCCCGCTGGCTCTCGGACTGTTCACCTAGGTGTCCGCCGTCTGCAGCCCCGAGGCTGGCAGACACCGTGGCCTCCTTGTGGGAAGGTGCCTGTGGTCCTGCGCCCTAGCCCCTCCTCCCCTGCTGGTTGATAAGCTGTGACCTGCGTCCCGCTGGGGCGGGGGTGGGGTGTGTGTGCGGGCTAAGAGGCCAAGGGCGGCCGCGAGAAGACGGGCGTCTCCCAAACTTGCCAAAGGCTTGTGGACTCCGCCTTCACTTAGAGATCAGAGCAAACGCTGTTGATTTCCTATTTTTGTTAAAACTCAGTTTGAAGGTTGACCTTTAAAGCTACTCCTGTTTCCCACTGAAAACGTCTCTGCCCCTTCAGGTTCTGGTACTGAAATCAAAGTTTAGTAATTTGTGCGGGAGGAGGCCATCGTTTCTGGCTGTGACCGCACACTCGCTGTGCTGCTAAAGCTTCTCTTACTCTCAAACTATTTTCCTTCCTTTGGTTTCTGACTTTCCGGTGCCGTGATAATCACTTCTCCCATGCTCAGGGCAGCCCGGAGCCTGGAAACCAGCAGCCCCCCTGGGCCCGCACACCGGCTCGCGGGGTGGGGCTCTCCCACCAACGGCTCGGTCATCCGTGGTGACCATTTTCCCAAACTTTTGTTTCAAAGATTTCAGTGCATAAACATACAGGGCCCTGGGCCTTTGCTGTCGGCCTAACAGGAGGAGGTCTTGCCCTGCGATCATTGCTGGTGTGTGAGAAGATGCCTTTGGTGGGCCGTCAGCGGCAGGCGGTGGGTCTCTGTGCCGCCAGCGCTTGGGCACCTCCCTGTGCCCATCCAGCTACTCTCGGCCTCGTGTGCAGCAGGCCAGGCACCCTTGCTTCCTGCCATGGGAGTGTAGTTGCGCATGTTGTGTGCTGCACAAGGGACCTTGGCTGAGGGGACAAACTGGGGTGGAAACAGCCTGGGCCCACAGGCTGCACGCAGCACACGAGGCTGCAGGGTTAGCAGCTGCCCCGAAAAGAGAGACCCTGGCGCCCTCGAGCTGTCCAGGCCTTAGTGGCCCCTCCTCCCGGGTTGCCATGCAGCTTGACCACAGCAGGCCTGGGAGCCCTGAGCACAGGCAGCCCTGGCTGGGGCCCCCGGGGGCCAAACCCATCTCCTCTCTCTCTCACCCCCTCAGCTCAGTGAGGTTTGGCACTTTCTTCTGGGCCCCGAATTTTCCCGGTGCCTCCCCGCACCCTTCCCACCGCTGCCCCCAGGGCCTCTTTTCTGGGCCTCTCCACCCGGCCTCTCCGCCTCCTCACACTGGCCCACGTGTGCCCCCTCCCGCCCGCCAATACCGTCCTTCCCCGCGCCCCCCACCCCCGGCAGGAGGTCTCCTGTGAGGTCAGCGTCTGAACGGAGGTCTTGCAGCCCCTCAGGCAGCGCCCGTCAGGGTGTCCCCCCACCACGTGCAGAGCCAGCCCTCAGCCCCCCGGGCCTGGAGGGGGCGGGGCCCCAGGCCTTCAGCTGGGTCCCATTTGCTGTGAGGTTGCAGGAATCGTCTAAGTCATGATTTCAGGATTTGAGGTTTGATGAAAATAGCCTCATTTCTCAGTATTCTCAAAACTTTCTTGGTTTCTTAGCGATAAAGTTTTCCAATAATGAACAATACACATCTGAACTTACAAAACACAGTTATCGAAGAGCATTGAACAAGGCATCACTGTAATCTTGGGTGAGAAGCGGGGTGACCTCACGCCCACCACGGGCCTGCCTGGCTGTGCCCTGTGACCCCACCCCCCCCGCTCCCCCCTCCCCGCCCTGCTGAGGGCCCGGCACACGGTGACACGGTGGGGGTGCTTTCCACCTGCAGGACGCTGGGGAAGCTGGGGGAGGCCCTGGTCCCCAAGGAAAGGCCCCCGGGACCCCGCTCAGGGGCAGCTGCCGGTTCTCCTCTGCAGGGACCGGCCAGTCTCATTGCTCATGGATCGATTTTCTTGATTTCCATGAAAAGAAAAAGAAAACGAGGATGTGTGAGGCCCTCGGAGGAGACAGCTTGGGCAGCTGATGAGAGAAGGGGGAGCTTCTTGAGGTGGGGGGGTCGCAGAGAGGGGCCAGGGGGCGCAGGAGGAAGCAGCCAGCTGACCCCAGGCAGGTGTGGCTGAGGTGGGGAAGGCGGGCCTGCCTGCCCGGGGCCGGGCTGGAGATGCGGCCAGGCCCCGTCTGTGCTGTGGGGACGTGATGACCCCCCTTCTATCCACACGTGGGGACAAACCAAGGCGCGGGCGGGACAGAGGCCGGGGTTGAGGACACCAGGAGCCGCAGCCTCGCCCTTTGGCTGCCCCACGCCAGCAGACGCGGGTGGTTTATCTCCTGGTGTAATTTACAGGAGTGAACAGAAAAAGCCCCAAGGACCCTGCCGCCAGGCTTCTGAGGAAGTGGGTCTGACGGACTCGGGCTTTGACAAAGCAGCGTCTGTGGATGGGAGAAGCTATTTCCAGTGACTTGCTACATGCAACAAGTTATCACCATATTGTAACTATAACTATGTCAGGAAATAAAACAGAGATGGGAGGAAATGTTCTAAAAGGATGGTTTAGGGTTAGAAGTTGTGCCTTCCCAAGACGGGTGTGTGAGTTGCTCCTTCAAAGAAGACACCCCAGGAGGGAGAAGAGACAGGCAGACAGACAGAGAGCCCAGCAGGGGACTGAGCACAAAGACGTCCCCCCGCAGAGGTGAGCGCACGGAGGGTGAGCCCAGCGGGGCGTGAAAGTCAAGTTCAGACAGAGAGAGGTGGCGGCTCCTCCACGTCTGCATCCTGTCTCTTTTCATCCCAAGAACCAGCCTCCTCCTGCCTGACGGCCTCTGGAGACCAGGCTTCTCTCGGAGTTGGAAGCCCACCCGCCAGCCCTCGGCATCCCCTGAGACCGTGCAGGACGGACACTGGAAGCTTCGGTGCCGCTCAGGTTCCGGACGAGCGGGGACGGGACCTGCGGGTGGTTCTCGCCGCGCGCCTGCTCTGCCTGGGACCGAGTCTCCCCCACGGCCTGGCTGGTCTGGGGAACAGGGGGTCGCGGCCCCGGGGAGGGGACCCGCTGGCTCCCGCTCCGGGGAGGGTGTGGGCCTGGCCTCTCAGAGCGCCGTCCGGAAACACACACGACATCCATCAGCCGCACTCGGCTACGAGGATGAATGACACACACCATATGGTATGTCTAGTAGACGGAGCAACCACACGGCGAGGACCAGTCTCTGAACAAATGCTTCGAACAAATGAGAACCAGCCATTGCTTATGAACAAAGGTGTCATCAAATTCTAATTTTCTATTCCAAGAAACGTCTTTGAATTAATGCCTATTCCACTAATTATGAAGGGTTTTTATTAGCGTTCTACTTGATTAATAAAGCACACAGCACAGATTACATATACTAGTGCTGCCACGTCCCCCGGGGACGGATGCCGCGGTTTCGTGCTCGCGTTGACGGCAGAGCTGGGGGTGGGGGTGGGGGGAGAGGGCTGGGAGCCCCAAGGGCGAGCAAACCAGCTTTAAAAGTGTGACGCTAATTTTGTAAGAAAAAATAAAGCTTCCTACACAGATCCTATCAGTTCACACCACCCAGTAAAACAGATCAACAGCGTGGACTCGCACGGTGGGTCCCGGCCAGGGTGGGCTCGATGCAGGGCCGGGCTCCGGCAGAGGTGGGGAGGAGCACCGACCCCCGCGGTGTCCACTTTGGACGCTGTGCTCCCAGCCGCAGAGATGAGGCGGCGAGGACAGGTGGTCGACACGGGGTGGACATGAGGTGGGTACGGGGTGGGCACGCGGTGGGCTCGGGGTGAACATGCGGTTGACACAGGGTGGACGTGTGGTGGGCACGGGGTGGACACGCGGTGGGCTCGGGGTGGGCACGCGGTGGACATGGGGTGGACACGCAGTGGACATGGGGTGGACACGCAGTGGACATGGGGTGGACACGCAGTGGACATGGGGTGGACACGTGGTGGCCATGGGTGGGCCTTGGTGCCCTGGCCGCAGGACCTCAGCCGGCTCCAGGCTGAGGTGACAAATGGACTCGGTGTGGATGGAGACGGCCGTGTGGGTTCCTCGTGACCTCGGGGGTCTCGGGGAGGATGGAGGATTCTGTCCAAGCACCGACCGCGCCGCCCGAGGAAAACGAGGGCAGTCCGTGCGGGCGGGGGAGGGGCTGGAGGATGACAGCAGAGCTGCGTGTGACGGGGACGGGCTGTCACCCTCTTAGAGTCAGGCTGTGGGCTGCCCCAGGGAGCCCCGTGCCGTCCCGCGAGGGCTCAGAACTCCCAGGAGAGGGGCCTTTTTCACAAGGCTTGATGTGCCGTGGGCGCGGGGGGGGGGGGGCACGTGGGCGCTTTCCGGGGATTCCAGGGAACCCACTCCCGCCCCGACACAGACGCACGGTGTGGCCGCGGGGAGAAGCGCTGAGACGCCGAGAGCGGCCCGGACGGCGGCCCTCAGCACGTGGAGCGTCCGTGCGCTCTGCGCGAGAGCGCGCCTAGCAGCCCGCGAGGCTCCCTCTGCCTCCAGCAGCAACTGCACAGCAGCGCACCCGGCAGCGTCCGCGGGTCGCGCGCACGGCGCCGCAGAGCGGAGGGGTTCGAGCGCTTCCCCCCCCCGCGACACGCTCCGCGCCCGGGGAGGCGTGGGGGGCGGCCGAGCGTCCGCGCCATCCCAGAGCCTGCGCGCGCCCCGCCCCTGCGAAGCGGGAGGCGCCCCGCGGTCCCTGCTCGCCGGCCCCCGCTGAGCACGCGCGCCCGCTGCCCCACGGCCCCCCCACCGCCCGTGTTTCTAGCCGGTCTCGCAGGCCGCGGCCGTAGCTCCCACGGGGCCCCCCGCCCCCCCGAGCAGGGTACACGCTGGGTGCACACGAAGGGCCCGTAGCGTCGGGGAAGCACGCCCGCCTCGTGGCTGGGAGGTGCACAGCCCAGGTCCCCGGTGCCCGCTGGGAAGGCGGGCTCATCGCGATCACAAAGCTCCAGACAGGTGCCTGCGGCCAGCTCCGGCGGGACCCCGGGTCGGGATGGGGGCCGCGGTCGCGGCCGCCACGGGGGGAGCCTGGCCGCTCCTCACAGCCTGGGCGCCGCGGCCGGGTCCGCGCCTCTCCGGCACTCGCTCACCGCGCGCGGGCACCACCCCTCCCAGCCCAGCTCCGGCGTCCGCGCCTCCCGCCCTCCGTGTCCCCCGGACCGCCGGGGTCTCGGGAGCAAGCGCTCCCTCGCTTCACCCCGGCGTCCCTTCTGCAAGTTTGGGTTCTTTTACGTCGTCCTTCCAGCTTTATCAAGATAGAAGGGACACACAGCACGTTGTGAGTTCAACATGAGCAGCACAATGATCTGACTCACACACGTCACGGAATGTCGAACACGCGAGGTTCGGTGAGCATCCGCCATCGCAGACACAGAAGAAAAGAAAGAGGATTTTTTCCTTGTGACGAGAACGCTCAGGATTGACTCTGTGAACAGCTTTCCTGTATAACCCACAGCGGCGTGAATTACTTTTACCACGTTGTGAATTACATCCTGGGACTCGTGTATCTTATAACCGGACCTTTGTACCTTTGACTCGCCGTCCTCCAATTCCCCTTCCCCCCACCTCCCGCCTCTGGTAACCACGAACCTGATCTCTTTTTCTACGCGTCTGTTGGGTTTTGAGGCATAACTGACCTTCAACAGTGTGTCCGTTCCTGTTACACAACGTACGATTCAACGTTTCTATACATTTCACAATGACCATGTGACGTCTGGTTACCATGTGTCCCCATACGAAGACGTTACGTGGCTGTGTTCTGCACACTGTCCACGGCGTCCCTGTGACTCGTTTACTTTGTAACTGGGAGTGTGTCCCTCCTGATCTCCCGCACCCCCTTCCTTCCTCCCCCCGACCACCACCTGTTCGTTCTCTGTTTCTATGACTGTTTGGCTGCGTCTGTGGGTTCTTTCCCAAAGCCCCTCACTCTTTCTTTCGCGTGGTTCTTGTTCGCTGCCATTCAAGACGCTGAGACCTGTTGCCGTCTCCCTGCGCCATGTGACCCGTTCCTCCACGGCAGTGGCCCTCGCCCACTGCGCGCCACTTCCTCCTGTGCTCTGTGACTCTTTATTAAGAGTTGATCGTCGTGGGGGTGTCTCCTCTGGGGGGGGGGTCACACGCGGTCCCTCAGGTGGTTCTGCCTCCCTGAGGCTGGGACCTCGGGTCTCGTCGGGCTGGGATCAGATTTCCCCCACTTCTCCGCGAGGACTCTCTGTGCCCCGTGGGGTGGGGGACCGGCCCCAGCCCCCAGGAGGCCCCCGTCTTCCTTCTCCAGCTCCTCCATCCTCGCGTGGCTCCGAGGCAGGGCCTGTCACAGCCGGCGCGTGCCGACGTGCAGGAGCAGCTTGTTAAATTTTAGGAATTTTACGAGCTGGTTGTTAAATACAGCCACTGTTAAAGTTCAATTATATTAACTGACAGATTAGATTAACCCACAGGTAATAAACACTCAAAATGTACCGCTTCCTAACGGTTTGGACTACATTTCACTCTCACGACTCTGATAGCTGTCTCCTCTTGTAATCCTTTCCATCTAGTGAGCCCACATTAAAATCATCCGTAGCGGGTGGGTTGACATCACAGAAATCAGCAAACATGACGGAGAGAGGCTTTACTTCTGTCGGCTGATTGTCCAGACGCTAAGTGAGGGCTGGAGGTGACGCGGATTAAACTTAGACGCCTGCGGTGTCCTCAGCAGCCACGTCTGGATGGCCCCCAGAAACGGAGGACACGTTCTTCCAGGCCCAGAGACCACGGCCAGCGCCGCGAAGGCGTCTCCGGGGCTGCTGGTGAGCAGGGGCACTCCGGCCACGCCGCCTGATCAGGCGAAAACACCAACCAGTGTTCCCGCCGGGGCCGCACGCCGGCCACAGACGCGGGAGTCCCATGGAACCGAAGCCGGCCTCCTGCGAGGACCCCTGAGCTCCGGGGCGTGGCCCACAGGGAGGCCTGTGTGCTTTCCCTGGTGCCGGCTGTGTGTACTCCCTGCGCCCCCCTGCCCAACCCCGAGTGACCGCGGGGACCCGGCCCCCCCACCCCGGGCGGATCAGCAGTGACCACGCCGCCCACGCCGACCTCCCTCCGCATCCTTTATAGCCACCTACGCGCGACGTCTTTCAGGTCCGTTTTGCCCAGCATCCCTCAGTATTCCTGGCGAGAGGGGTATCTTTATGCCACACGTGGATTCTGACACGTGTTCATCACGAGCTGTGTCACCTGTCGCTACGTGTGCTTGTAGGAAAGTGACAGCAACTTTCCGACCCTTGGAAAGCAGAAGCTTCCTGGATGCCCAGGCAGGGTTCTAACAGGACGCGAGCCTGGGGAGGGTCAGAGCTGTAAGGATGTAAGGATGCCCATCGGCAGAGACTGGGGGCTGACTTCCTGAGAAACGAACACCAGCGCTTGGTTGGACCCTGCAGACTGTGTCTCACCACCGCCTGCTGAGACAGACCACAGGCTGGCGCCGGAGGAGAGGGGACCGCCGGGTCACACCCGCCGCACAGCGCCGTCCCCGCCGGGGTGCGCCTGCTCCCCGCGTGCTCCCCAGGTTGAGGCTCCTGGGGTGACCTGTGTCTCCATGAGGTCATGGAGGCCCCCCCCCCTCCGCGGGCAGTGAGGAGGGGCCACCACTGCTCCCCAGACACTCCCCGGGCAGACACACACCAGAGAGGGGGCGGGGTGTCCGGAGCACAGACCACCCCCCACCTTTTGACTGTGACTGTTGAATCATCTTCTAATGGATAAAATCTCAGCGACACTCAACGCCCTGGGCCCCCGTACACTCCCAGCTCTGCAAATAAAATAGCAGCTCCGTACAGAGTTGGAAGGCATGCACACGCTTTGTTTTAGCTAAATGTCCATGCCTTTGGGAAACTGGGTGGATGGGAAAGAACCCTGCTCGCTCATCCCGAATAAAGACCATTCAAATGTGAAATCAGAAGTTTAATTGGACACAATTAAATATATTTATAATCTCACACTGAAGAAACATAAGAAGTTAGAAATTACAAGTAGGTATATGCTTCCTATGTTCAGATAAACTAGTTTCTATTAATTATTTAGATTCCAGATAGAGAGGAACAGCTTTGGGAAAGAACTCATAGCTCTATTAAAGCAGATACACATGACAACACCATTTGACGACACAAACACCATCTTGGCATCCTTCTCCCCACTCCGCTGGCCACTTTCCCTATTCTGCTGTTCTTGGGGTGTTAGGTCTACTTAAGACGGAGAGAGCAGTGTGCAAGGTTGCGGGACAGGAGACCCGCGCCACACAGAGCGGCCTGCACACCTTCCTAGGGGCTCAGTCGTGCCCAGTTGAAGGAAGTGCACTCTTCTGCTTCGGGGCACATTTGCTGCTCAACTGCTATTCTGGCAAATCCAACGCGCCGCGGGACGCGCGTCTCTGTGACGTCAGACGAGGAGGCAGCCTGCGCGATGAGGGGTCCGAGCCCTGGGGGAGCCCGGGTCACCCGTGTTCCCCAGGTGCTACGACCCCATGCAGGTCAAGAGCAAACAAACGTGGGTCTCCCTGCGTGTCTCCCGAGGTGAACGCACTCCCGGTCTTCTCTGGAGGCGGCAGGGCCTGAGCCGTCCTGGAGCGGGGGCCACAGAGGGCTGCTGGGAGCTCGCGGAGCGCCTGGCGCGGGCCCCCTGCACCCCCGATTTCGGTGCGCCTGCAGGGAAACGTTTCGCTGCCTCTGTGTACATCCCTGCTCACAGCTCAACACCGTGTCTGGAGGTTGGGGCTCCCGCACCACCTCGCCAAGGCGAGGCGCCGCCAGGGTGGCTGGCCTGGAAGGGGGCACTCTGGGTGGGAACGTGTTTCCCCCCAGCGGCCCTGGCCGTCCTCGGGGGTGGACGTCGGGAGCGGCTGCCGACCGTGCTGGGGTGGGTGTCCAGCAGCCCGTCTGAATGAAGAACTGGGACGACTTTCTTATCATCTGTCCCCCAGCTCAGAGCGTCACCGCTCTGTCCACCTAACTCCTGAGGAAGCTGGTGGTTTCTCCTGGTGACACGCTGTCATAAAGACAGACGCCGACCACGCTTCCCCAGCCCGTGGCCTCCATCCGGGGCCCCGCCAGCCTCCCTGGGGCCCGCCCTGCACCGCGGATCCTCCTCCAGGAGGTGGTGGACCACAGGCCAGCTCTCTTCTGGGACCACGCCGACGGCACCATCAGTTCGACGTGATGGGCAATTAAGAGTGTGGATGTGCGCTTTAAAGAAAAATACATTTTTTTTCAAGAACGTGAAAATAGGTGAACCTATTACCCCCGATGACCGCATCTTCCCTCAGACCTCTCCTTAGGATTATTTGGTTGAACAAAGATACACATTTGAACTGCTAAACTGCGCTGACTACAAGGCTTAAGGACCCATCTCGAGACAGGTGCACTAGGAGACACGGTTAAGTCGTCCCGCGGTGGTGGACGGCCGTCCCGGGGTCCCGGGGGCCTCGGGAAACGCGCTCACTGGGGGAAGGCTTTGAGGATGGCGTTCACCTCCTCGGCCACGGCTGTCAGCGCAAACTCGAACTGCTCCTGGAGGGACAAAAGGAAGGAGATGTGAGCAGGGGTTCCTTCTCCTCCAGCCTTGGGCTCCTGTGTGTTATTCTGCAGAAAGAAACTGTCTAGGAAAAAAAGGGGAAAGGTCACAGATTTCTGTGGAAAGGAGAGCAGAGCCCTGGTTTGCAGGATAAGACCCAAGGTGGGCGAGCCACCTTTCTCGTGTGGGAAAGCCTCATCTTTCGTCGCCGGGAGAAGCTGCTGGTAGACACGTGAGCAGGACAACGGCTGCCTGAGGCCCCTCGCGCCCTGCCTGGCACTCAAGGCGCGGACCCCCGACGGGTGGGGCTGGATGCAGCCGCCCGTCCTTCTTAGACGGGCCACGGAAACGGCACACTTGGCCCCTCGGCGTTCCCTGGCCTCAACCTGCAGGGGCTGGTGCTCTCACTGCTCTGGAAATCCACCCATCGCCCAGCTCAACACAGCCCAGCTCCGTTTGCCAAGAAACCTCATCTTGCCCTCAACCGTCCCAACGTCAGACGTGTGCACACGCGGGCTGGGACACGCCTCTCCTGTCCTGCAGGTGAGGCCTGCCAGGACTGTTGGGTCGAAACGAGGGCCGAGTCCAGGGTGCCGGGGCCGCCCTCCTCCAGAGCCCGGACTCTGCAGACAGAGGACGAGCCCCCGCTCCCGCGCGGCGGCCTCAGCTCCTGGGTCCACAACCTGCTCCGAACGTCTGTGTGAAACACTCAAAAGCAGCGTGTCAAGTGCTTTCCGCTACACCAAAGAAGTCACAAAAATAATAAACTATGCAAACGACCCCCAGTTAAGGATTTTTGATGAAGGGAAGCCCTATTGATCGCTTAAATACTTGATAATGGAAGTCATTAAAAAGACTTGAGTCCAAAGCCAAAAAGAATGATTAATTTCCACTTTGAACGGCCAGTACATAATAGAAATGCAGAAAATAGCTCCAGTTAAAACAGCAGACAGAAAAGAAGCAGATCCACAGGGAGCAAATTTGTGGATACCGGTGTGGGGGAGGGGCCGTCGGGGGCAGGGGAGGGGCAGGTGCACGTGACCGGGTGTAAGACGGCCTCAGGGATGGATTCCACAGCTCGCGGGATAGGGCCAACACTCTGTAATAAAAGTAACCTTTAAAACGGCATAAAAATTAAAAAATTAATAGTAAATTAATTAAAAAAAAGCAGACAGTCAACCTAATTTAATGCTCAGGTAGAGACAAAAGCGTTTCTCATCAGTGTCCCCTGCCCTGATGTTCAAGGGATTATCTGCCGGGTTCTACCTCAGCCTCTGCTGGAGGCCACGAGCCTCCTACAGACACGAAGCCTCTCCCGTGGAAGAGCCTCCCAGCTGCGTGCAGGGACCCGTCGGGGCTGGGGTGGCGGGAGGCACGTCCACGTGGGCCCAGCACCTCCCAGCACCGCGTCCCCGTGCGGACTGGCCCTCGCCTCCCCTCGAAGCCCGGTGCTCAGGCCCCTGCCACAGGGACCGCCACGGCCAGGAAGCTGCCTCCCGCAGCCTTCTCCAGAGCTCATCGGGGTGTGTCAAGCGTAGGACTCGGTCCAAGACACGGGAGCTGCCACGCCAGACACTGCCTCCCGGACGATGGCTCGCTGACGGGCCGACCAAGGGCTCGTGATGACTCGAAAACGTGAAAAAATGAAGCGGGCTCTTCGGGAACCGCCCTGTACGTTTCCCAGGCCTGTCTGTACGGGCGTCCACCTGAGAGCTTATCTTTAAAGGGAGGAACAGACAAGCACGAGGTAGGCACCGCGGCCTGCCTTACACAGCAAGACACCGGAAACACCCAGTGCCAAAGAGAAGCAAGCATTTTACAGAAAAGTGTATAAGAAGAAAGCCAACATTTCTGCTACCATGTGACGTAACGAAGGCGGAGGCAGACTTGCACCTGTGTCTTGACAGTCGCCATGTAAACACTCTGTTTACAGGACCACGCAGCGGACGGGGTGTGGGAGGAATCGGGGCCGCGGACACCGCTGCCGGGGCGCTGGTGCGGCCGAGGAGACGGACGGGCTCTGCTGGCAGCAGCGGGAGGGAGGCCAGCCCCGAGGCTGGGCCGTGTGACCGACCCTTGTGGACACCGGGCCCGAAAGGCGCCTCGAAAGGTGCCGCCGGGTGGGCTCCGGTGGCAGCTGCGCCCCCGTCACGGTGGGGACCGCGGGTGGCCCACATTTTGAGCAGCGTCATCTTAGCTGAGATGCCTGGAGGGGACCCCAGAAATTGGGAAGGATCCAGCATTTGAAGTCCTTTTGAGATAGAAATTATTTTAAGAAAACTGGTAAAATAACAGGCAGAAGCTGCGCTTAAAGAACAAAATTCAATAAATAATAGGATGACCATGTTGGCCTCGACTCAAGCTCAGGACAAGAGCCACCTGAGCAGGAAGGACCTGGAGCCTCCTGGCTGCAAAACGTCTGAGCTGGCCGGCTTTGCAGGGACAGGAAATCAGAAAGAGGGCTGGGATGTCGCAAACAGGGAAACGTGCTAACCTAACACAGGAGCCCCACAGGACGCCGTCCGCGGTCTCTCCCGGGCTCCCTGCCCCTCAGCACGAGAAGCAGGCCAGGCAGGACGTCCGAGCGGGGCTCAGGCTGGTCCCGGCCCCGTGGGCACGTAGGACGGGGACAGTGTGGCCCGTAAAAGGGGTCAGGACGCTCCACCCTTGACCTCATACAGCAGAGCCTGGAGATGGGGCGCAGGGCCTGCCTGTGGGTGTGCACGTGTGTGCCCGTGTGTGCACGGGGAGGGGGGAGAGAGAGACACGGAGAGACAGAGACAGAGGGAGAGACAGAGAGCGACAGAGGCAGAGAGACAGAGACCGAGACCGGGAGGCGTGAGCATGCCTCCAGAGGAAGGTGAGTCGGGACAGACGGAGCAGCAGGACACACGAGGCGCGAAATCAAAGCACAGACACGGGATGGGGGGGCGCGCAGGGCACGGAGACCGCAGGGACACACCTGTGCGGACCCCAAGCGGGCAAACGTGGCATCCTCACTGGGAGGGGGCTGAACACACCAGTCAAATGGCTTTCATTTCCATTTTTTTGGGGGGTGGGTGGGCGGCTGTGCCACGTGGGATCTCAGTTCCCGGACCAAGGATTAAACCCGCGCCCCCTGCACTGGAAGCACGGAGTCTCACCCACTGGACCCCCAGGGACGTCCCTGACTTTTGTTTCTAAGTGACACGTGTAAGAGGACATTTTATGATGGAAGAGCGAGTGTAAAGGCCTTTGGTTAAAAAGCCACCTTCCCTGCAGGCGACCTCCTGAAGGGGAAGGAAGGAAGGAAGGAGGCTGCTGATAAGACACACACGGAGCAGAGCTTTACGCACCTGCGGACGTGTGTTCCTTTAACTATACCCTGTGATTTCAGGTCTCTTCCTAAAGTGAGCCTTTCAGCGTGCCGGTCACGGGCGTACGTGACGGGCTCACGTGGACGATGTCACGCACCCACGTCACGTCCTCCCCTCGTGCTGTGCCCCCCACCCCCAGGGCCCAGTCTACCCTCTGCGTCTCTTGTTTTTCCCTTGGCCAGGCCGTGGCACGCAGGGTTGGGAGCCTCGCCCCTGCAGCCGGAGCGCGGAGTCCTAACCCTGGACCCCCAGGGAAGCCGCCTCCACGTCTCTGACGGGGCAGTCTCCACCAGGGGGAAACCCAGCATTCGGTGACTGTTTTGAAACTTGTGAATGGAGTTCTGTGCCCGGCTGGCCTCAACGAGCTCACAGCTTGTTAACTGTTCTGACCGTATTCCGCTCGAACGATGCGATTTGACTAAATGTATGCAAATAAACAGCCTCTGGACGACCTTCTCGTGGCTTGTGGGAAGAATATCCAGGTTTATGGCACTGTTTTGTGCAAGGACATTTCCTATCTTTGTGTTATATTGAGCTCCAGGGAAAACTGATTTTTCACGGAGTGACGGTGGGCCCAGCAGCCGTCCGTGAAGACAGAACGGGGCTCTCGTGTGTTCCCCAGGCTTCATAGCTGAGACTCCAGAGCGGAATTCCGTACACCCGGCTTGACAGCCTTGGACCCCCCACCCCGGGAAGAGGGCGGGTGTCTGGGACGGTCCGTCCACACAGGAGCTCACAGGTGGTCCAGCCTCTGGCGTCTTGGAGCGCCAGGATGTTGGGACAAAATCCTCTGGCCACTAGTGTCGCTTTGTCACTTAAAGGAATCAGAATGTAAGTGACCACGGGGTGCGTGACGCTGTCAGGGCCGCGCCCCTTCCTCCAGGCAGGGCCGGGGAACCACCCCTTCGCACTCGTTTTGGCAAAAGGGCTCCAGGCCACAGACGGGCTTTGCAGCGCATTAGACAATTTTTTTCCTGTTTGGGTGAGAAGATCCGTCTTCTCAAAGATTCTGCCTAGAGCCACCTCAAGGTGGTCCGCTTTGAGGGTCCTCGTACCCCCAGGGGTGGACAGGTCTGCCTGTGAAGGGCCCGGACGCCAGGAGGGAAGAGACCGGCTGGAATGTAGGTCCTGAGTGCCACCCACACAGCAGGCAGCGGTGTGACTGGGGAGGCGGATTCGACCAGAGACAGGATCAGCTTTTCCTTCCTGGTTGCGAAGCGCCCCCGCTCCCCCAGCCCCGGTTCTGTGCCACGGGAAGTTGCGACGCTGCTGGTGGCCACGTGGGCGCAGACAGTCCAGGACAGTGAGCGGACCCTGTGCTACTGGCTGATGAGGCCACCGGCCACGGCACGGTCAGCCCCATGGGCACTAAACCCGTGGGTGACGTGCCCCTGGGACGGCACCGCGTCGTGGTAAAGCCCGACGACAAACAGATGTGAGCAGGGCCCACGTCCCAGGACACACCAACTGCCAACGGAGAAAGAGTGACCAGCGGGGAAGGCTGGTGGCCACGCCCTGAGCCCAGGGGCCGCGTCGCCTCTCCTGCGAGGACACGCACGGGAGCCAAGCCTCCTCTGGGGACGTTCCTCCCAGGACGTGCAGGCACCGTCACGGGCGCCGCAGACCACCCCCAGCCAGCGGCAGTCCGTGGCGCACAGCAGGCCTGCCCGTCCTCGCGGCCATGGCGCTGCCCCCCCAAGAGCAGGCGAGGCCGGAGGCCCGGACGGGACCCTGCTCCAGAGGCAGGCCCCGGGAGACCCCACACCGTCCGCACGTGACTTAACCGCATCGGGCCAATGCCAGCTTCCTGGCCGCGGTCGCTCCCTGTGGTCACGCAGGTTTAACAGTGGGAGGCTGGGGAAGGGCACACGGGAACCGTCTGCATTATTTCTTTAAGTTTTTTGCGGGTCTGCAATAATTTCAAATTTCAAAAAATTTAAGAAAACATAAAGCGTGTGGTGACTTACAAAAGCACGTCCACGTAAGGGTCAGGTGACAATGCTGCCCGTGTTAGGGCCCAAAGTAAAGCGGAGGGACAGAGGGGCGGCCTGTGCTGGTGTCATCTAGCTGCCCCCCACCCTCCAGACGTGGGCAAACGGCAGGGCAGCTGTGATCGCCAGCTGGACGGGGCAGGGCCAGCTGGATGGGGCAGGGCCAGCCGGACGGGGCAGGGCCAGCTGACGGGGCAGGGCCACCTGGACGGGGCAGGGCCAGCTGACGGGGCAGGGCCACCTGGACGGGGCAGGGCTGGCAGAGGTCTTGACCCCTAAGTGTTTCCTCTGTTTCCACTTAGAACAGTTTCCTGACTGTAAAAGAGAGAATTAAGTTGGTTTTGCCTCAATGCTCAGGGCTGACTTTGGCAACGTAGAACCGGCCAATGGGTCCTATGAAGGCATTTTAAGAAATAATCTTCAAGGTCAAAGTGTGCTCGCCAGACTCTCCTCCAGGCTCTTGGTTTCTTCCTTCTCAACAGAACGGGCGGCGTTCAGACGGTCCTCTCCCCATCAGGCTCGGACACCACGCTGTCCTGTCTCCTCTCTCCCAGTGACAGAGACAGAGGAGGACGCAGGAGCTGCCCGAGCCTTGTGGGGGGCAGTGAGGTCGCGAGGCGGGAGGAGCGGGGTCCCAGGATCCTCCCCACCAGGCACCCAAGCTCCACCCAGCGTGACCTCACGGGAGAGCTTTCGATAACTTAAAGCGCGCTTAAGTGTGACGCAGCGATTTTGCGAGGGCATCTTCGAGGAGTTTAGGTCCTTGGTGCGGGCGCTGGTGGCGTGGGAGAGGCGGGACGACACCGAGAAGGAGGAGACTGTACTCTGTGACTGCAGGGCGTGTGGGAGCGTCTGTGGCCGGACACGACGCTCCTGGGATGCTAAGGGCACCGGCCGTCACGCAGCAGGGCAGTGGCTGTGGGGGGGGCGGGGGCTCTCCGGGAGGGGCGCGGGCATCCGTCACTGACCTCCCACGGTAACTCCGCGACGTCCTCCCCCTCCCAAGCCTGGCGCGTGGAGCGCCCCCAGGACCTGAGATCTGACGGCATCCGCGTAGGCTGACGTGTTGGCCCAGAGCGGCCCTCCGCCCTCCCGGGAAGGGCTGCCCGCCCCCTGCCCCGCGCGGCCCCGGCCCTGGCGTGGGGGGCGGCGGCCGGCCTGCCCCTCGTGCCTCTGGAGGAGAGCACCACACGAAGAGCCCCG
The DNA here is from genome assembly GCF_030028045.1 of Hippopotamus amphibius kiboko. NCBI lineage: Eukaryota > Metazoa > Chordata > Mammalia > Artiodactyla > Hippopotamidae > Hippopotamus > Hippopotamus amphibius. Next base: position 1,139,071 of record NC_080189.1, on the reverse strand, counting down.
CCCCAAAGCCCTGGCGGCCCCCGCGCTGGCCCGCAGTACCTTGGTCTGGACCATGCCCGGCCTCTGGTCCCGCAGGTGCTCCAGCGTTGCGGCGATGTCGATCTCTTTAGCGCCTGCAACAAACACGGACCAGGTGAGTTCAGGCACGAGACGCCCACGCTCTGTGTCTCTCGCCTGCTGCCGGGGTCCCTCCGGGCTCAGCGGCCCGCGGGCAAGGAGGGTCATCCCCCAGCTGCCCGGCCGGCAGGGCAGTCTCGGGGTTCACACAGCAGAACAGGGCAAGGCGGCTTTCGTCGGCACTGAGTCGAGGAGGCTGGGCTGCAAGTTATCAGGTGCCTGTGTAGACACTTACCCACGGCAAGCTGTTGCCAGGAGAGACTGAAGCTTTCCTGACATTTTTTTTTGGTGGCATTTTAGGATTGTTTTTTTTGAGGGGGGCCGTGTGGCTCAGCTTGTGGGATCTCAGTTCCCCAACCAGGAATCACACTGGCCCCACGGCTGTGAAAGCCTGGAATCCTAACCACTAGGTCATCAAGGAATTCCCAAGGATGTTTTTTTTTAAAGATATTTTTGATGTGGGCCATTTTGAACATCTTTATTGAATTTGTTACAGGACTGCTTCTGTTTCATGTTTTGGTTTTTTTGGCCGCGAGGCTCCCCGACCAGGGATGGAACCCACACCCCCTGCGTTGGAAGGTGAAGTCCCAACCACTGGACCACCATGGAAGTCCCCCCAAGAATGTTTTACATCATAGAAAGTAGCATAAAGGCTTTCATTTCTATTGCACAGGGTTTTTATTTAAAGTGAAAAATCAGACTAACTAACCTTATACACCTTATACATCTAACACTGGCTTCTAAAGGCAGAGTTCCCTGCCTGTGAGGATCGCGTGTTCCCAATGGTGAGCAAAGGTGAGGGCGCCCTGGGCGCTCATGGGTTAGTGGTGTGGCCAAAAGCGCCTCCCACAGATGCCCACCTGGCACCAGGTGACCCAGGTGCCACAGAAACAACACTATTTGAGTTTAAAAATGTAACCTTGTGAATTCCACGTGTAACCTTGTTTTTCCATCTTGTCAGGTCCCCTGGCTGCTGGACAGTGAACAGGACGGGGTCGAAAGCTCTGGAGCTTTCTTATAGTTCAGAGGGGAGCGTCTCACGCCCGCAGCGCGGTCCTGCCAAATGCCGGGGCTTGGGCGGGGCGGTGGCCCTGGAGTCGGCCGGGACCCCCCCCCAACCCCCAGGAGCCGTGTGTCACGTGCAGCACTTCCTCTCCCGGCACCAGAACTGCTACCCACCCTGTTCAGAGCAAACCGAGGCGCGACCCGGTCACAGAGCAGGTGGCCGTGCTCATCGGACCCAGACGTGGACGTGAGACCGGGCTGGCGGCCACCAGGACGGCTCCGTCACACCCGCGTGTGCACAGGGCTGCCGTCGGCGGGGAGCCAGCAGGGGAGCCTTCAGACCTCCTAGGCCGTGGCAGCCTCGGTCCTACGGCTCGTCCTAGAGGCCTGTGGCCCTCGCAGGTGACAGCTGAGCCGACCGCGCTGTCTTCCGAGTGGCAGGTTGAGACAGGTTTCGGGAGATGTCGCCGGGGTGCTCGGACGAGGGTGGGAGGGAAGGTGAGGGGACCCCAAACGGTCTCAGGGAGAGGGTGCCTGATGTGGGAAGGGCTGGAGGGAAGGGGGACGGCTGGGAGGAAACACACTCCACCCCGATGCCACGTGGGCATCAGGGAAACTGCCACAGGTATTAAGAATCCAGCAATAAGTCGCTGTGACCAGGAGGCCAGGACCTGGGCTAAGCCCGCTCGGCCAGCGCGGCGTGAGCTCATCACACCCGGGCTGCCAGCCTCCCAGACGATGAACGCCCTCCTACAGGGAACACCCTGTCCCCCCGACTCTTCGTTCAGAGTCTTTCTAGGAAGTCTTTCTTTCTGGGGGGGGTGTCCGCCGAGAAACGTGTCCAGGCCGGAGACAAGGTCCCGTCCTGTTTGCTTGAAGGCCCCTCGGCAGGCGTCGGAAGTTTTCGGAAGCTGACGAGGCCACGAGACGTACAGCTGGTTTTGGGGGGACCCGTGGGTCCAGGACAGCCTGAAACAGCGGGCGGGCGCGCCCTGCGGTCACGCGGCGTCCCCGGCCACGTGTGCAGAGGCCCCCCCCACGCGGCCGCCCTGCCAGGAACCTGCCGCTTTATGTCCCCAAAGGAATACAGAAATGGGCTTCTTCAAAACACGGGTTTGCCTTAAGAGCGCGCAGTCAGTCCTGCGTGGAGAGTGAGCGCGGGGTGGGGGGACTCACCGGGACCCACCCCCGACACCCCAGACCTGACTCCTCGTCTCCCCGGAAACGCCCTGCTGCCTGGCCCGCCGGATGTGCAGCACGGAGCTGTGGCCGCGGTCTAATTCCGAGTGTGAAGATGCCCAGCGGTGGGCAGGACGCAGACGCCGCCACCTGGGAGCATCCGGGCAGGCGGGCAGCTCCGGCCGGGAGCAGAGCCCTGAGGGCCTCGTGGGGACCCGGTGAGCCGGTGCGTGGTGACCACGTGACGCACGGAACCAATCAGATGCTCTGTGAACGCGACCCCGCAGACTCCACGAACCGAGCGCTCCGGGGAGAAGCGCTCCCTCCCGTGGATTCCAGGAGAGCAGGGTGTGGTGCTGGTTAGCAGCCAGAGACGGTCCGAGTCCTTTAAAGATGAAATCCTGAGGGTCCGTTTGGGTCCAGGCTTAACCCCCTCTTTTTACGGTTGCTTGGGCCAGTGTCTCTAGTCCTTGAAACTGGTTCAAGAGACTCTTCCCACAGCCCTTTTCTTCCCAAGGGCTGGTCTGAGTGACAGAACTGACATGAAGTCCTGAATTCCCTCCCCATCCCTCCTCGGTCACCCTGGAGCGACCCTGCAGGGCTCCGCGTGGGGCCACGTGCAGCCCCGGAGCTGGGCCTGGGCAGGCAGGCTGCCCCCAAGGCAGCTCCGTGGGGAGACAGTTCGGGCACCAGGTGACCCTCTGGTCCGGTGCTCTCGCTTTGCTGCCCGTGCCGCTCTTGGGAAGCCTGCTGAGTGAGGAAGTGAGAGAGAGCACGAGAACGTCTAGCTAGGTTTCCCTGGACCGGCTCTGGAAAACGTGAGACGCCCCAGGGACGATGTCTCAGAATCACGCCTAGCCTGAAACCCAAGACCGAACCGCGGAGGAAATCAAGCTGATGCTTAAAAAATGGACGGCACTGAGAATGGAGAAGTGATGGATTTATTAGAACCAACTGTCTGATGTGGATGGCTGCTGTCTCCCTGTGTGCTAGGGTTGAGAATAACCAGTCATATGAAGTGTGTGTAGAGAGAAGTATTGATGGAACGTGCACGCAGGACCCTTTACGAGGGGTGGGGAGACACAGCCCTGCTTCCCATTCAGTGAACCCGGGCGTTCCTGTGACCCCGTGGTGCAGGAGACACGCGGTCTGCGTTACAAACCAGAGCCTTGAGGCTGGAGGGACGGGGAGGGGTGTGTGTCCTTCCTCACCTTATAAGAGGCTTTAGCAAAGCTAAAAGGATTTATTTAAATCCCCCAATATCTAGGAAGCTCCCTCTAGTGCATTCAAAATGGAATTCTCTTTGCAAATCCCATTTCGCTGACCACACATTAGGGTCCAGGCAGAGAGCCACATGGGGTGCGGTGCTCAGGTTGAAAAGCATGTGAATCGTTGAAGAATTAATTGTAACAGATGCAAAGGAAACCCAGACAGAAGATGCACAGGAGCAAGAAAGCCCTAACAGCCAGCACAGGGCAGCAGAGGGTGTGAGTCCGGGGAGAGGTTCCCGCATTTTCTATTTGAGAGGCATCACCGTGTTCGGACACGAGAGGCACGCATGTACTTATTTAAGTCAGTCCGCGGTCGGTTGAAGCTGGTGATTCCATGAACGTGCAGTCCAGGCGGAAGCAGCCGTGCACCTGGACCCAGCACCACATGGGGCGGGTGTGGGCCAGTCTGACCCATCTTTCCCGGTGCCAGTGGCCGGCGGGGTCCTGAGAGAGGCCGGCCCGGGGCCACCCCGCGCACCGCCCAACACACACGCCTGGCCGGCGCCGCAGCTTCCCCAGGCTTTCCAGGGCCACTGGCTCTGAAATTCACTGATTGGCTAAATACATTTTTAAGACCACAGAGGTTTTTAAGCTTTAGATTAAAAAAGTATTAACCATTAAAGAAGAAACATTAAAAGAACATTGGTATTAAAAATATTAAAACTGCTTTTTATGATGAGAGAATCCATTTGACGTGGAAGAAATCCAAGCAGACAGGCCACTGGGGCCTCTTCACAAGGGCTGCTTTGGTTTCTCCTGGAGTTTGCTGTCTAGCGGAGGGAGGCGTGGGACTCTCACCTCCTTCCAGGTGACCGCGAGTGGCCGTGGTCGCGGCTCGGGGTGGTGCAGACCGGCCTGGTTTCCCCCGGTCCTTCCGCAGCTCTTCCACAGCATCCTCAGCAACGTTGTTTAATAAACAGAAGTGCATTTCGTTGCAGAGTTTTCACCCAGAAGGTTTTGCAAACTGCAGGGATGCAACGTATCCTTTTCTCTTCATTGTAAGAAAGACATTAGGTGTCAAGTGCACGAGAGAGAAAGGCCTTTATTTTGCAGGAGGAAATTGTCTCAATTCCAACCTCTGAGAGAACTGCGGGAACCGCGCCTCACTACACACCCCTGAAGGGACAAGGGAAGAGCAGTGACGGGGAGCAGCGCGGCGTCCCGGGGCTGAGCTGGGTCCTGAGAGCCTGTGGTCTTCGGCCGAGCTCCCTCTTGGAAGGGAGGGCTGGGCGGTGACGGGCTGGGACAGCGCCAGTCCTCGCCCCCGATGTCGTGGACTCACCCCAGGGGTCGGCGGGTTACACAGCCGGGGCTCCCTCTGGGTCAACAGGACGGACCGCTGAGCCTCGACTCCAGACACCGCGCGTCAGGGAGGCTCGGGCACCACAGCCAGGGGCAGCCCTCTTCCCACCTCTGGTGCCTCCAGTGGAGGTGCCGCCCCCAGACCTGGCCCCACACTACGCACACACGTGGGCACGCTCCCCCATGGTGCACACGTGCACACACGCACGCTCACACGCTGTCCTGGGTCTCCCGTGCCGAGCAGTTTCTACTTCACGTTTCGGGATGCTCTGAATCAATGGAAGATTTATCAAAATTACAACCAAGAAGTTTTTTTTGCTGGCTTTCTAGATTCATTATAATCTCCCTTTCACAAGGTTTCACTGGGATCAAAGGAAACAAATTGGCATCATATTCACTTGAAAATCAAGTATATAAGAACCCAAACAAACGAGGTATTTTTCATGTTTTTAAAAACAAATTCAAAATCATTTTTCAGGAGAATCTGGGATGCCTCCAAATCTTTATGAGACGTTCAAGCTAAACAAAAGCAGGGCTCCGTGTGTGTCCTGCTATCACTTCAGGCCCCAGGAGGCGTCGGAACCGTGTGAAGCGTCCTGTGATGTCCCCTCGGGCGCCAGAGCACGTATGACGCTGTGCAGGTACCGGCAGCATCAGTGCCGAGAACGGGACCCAGGCGCCCACGTGCACGCGAGCACACGGCGCTTGCAAAAAGGAGGGCAGCAGGGAGGGATGGCTGTTAAAACTTGCAAAGAAGACACGGATGTGAGGCCACGAGCACCCGGAGCGCCTTTTGGATCCCCGCCCGCCCCTGTGACGGTCGGCACCCGGGCGCAGTGCATGCACGAGACACAGAGGCAGTGGCCTCCACCACAGGGCCCTCGCCACCTCCCAGGGACGCCGCCCGGTGAAGCGCCGCCTGCGGGACACACGCACCCCAGGACACACGCACCCCAGGACACACGCGCCCCAGGAAACACGCAGGTCCTCAGTGCACGGGTCCGAGTTACGAAGGGGAGGACGAGGGGGTCATCGGGCAGAGTCTGTGGCTGCAAGGAAGAGGCTGGGGGCCCACGGGGCCCTTAAAGACACGGGAGGCTCAGGGGAGCAGCGGGGGCTCTGAGGGTGGCGCTCCCGGGTCAGCCAGGACCTGCACCCGGGGCCGCGCCGCGCTCCTGAGTCCCCGCGTCACCAGAGCAGGGAGGGCGGGCGGCCAGGCCTCACGGGACCGACGGCTGCCCCGAGGGCCCGGGCCCTTGTCACCCTTGATCTGCAGGGCAAGCGCTCGGGGGGACCAGCCGCTCACAAAACCCCCATCGAAGGCTCTCTGTGCCCCTCCTCCCCACTCGGCCCCCCGCGTCTAGTTCTGGTTCAGAAATCGGGGGTGCGGCCGGCCCCGCATCCTGGCCGGGAATGGTGCTACAGCGTTACTCGGCTGATGGCGGCTCTGGGACCCCTTTCCGTGGACTCCTCGCACCATCTCCCCCCTGAACGGAGAGGCAGGAGTCCAGGGAGGCCTCAGAGGGCACCGTGAGGCTGTAAGGACAGCACAGTCAGCACTTGTCACAGGATGCTCTAGCACAAGTCCACGCAACTGCGGCAGGACTTTTCAGGAGGGTCACTAATGCAAAGTGATAGAGGCGTGGTCCTCCACACTGCTGCCCACCCAGAGAGCGGGGGCCTCAGGGTCCTACTCAACACAGCGTCTGAGCCGCCACTGCCCAGCGACAGGGTGGCTGTGCTCTGGGACCTCCTGCCACCAGGGAGGGACGAGGGGTCAGTCTGGGCTTGGGGACGCGTGGGAGGAAACCCGGGCGACGGGCTGGCCGCTGCTGGTCTGGGAGAAGGAAGCGCTTGCGGGAGGGACGGCCCTGACCCGGCAGCCGGGTGAAGTCCAGCCGCGGCTCCTGGCTTCTCATCGGCCACACGAGGCTGTGTCCACGGCGAGCCAGGAGGGAGGAGGAGCCGGTGGGTGGCCCCGGGGGCTCTGTGAGCAGATCTGACCGACGAGACGCCTGGGGGAGGGTCCACGCTGGCCGGGAGCCAGTGCTGCGGCCCACGGGGACCCGTCCACCCGTCGGCAGGTGAGAGAGAGCACAGACTGTCCGCTTTACCTGCCCAGGGGTGACCCACAGGCTGGAGACCACACAGGAGGCAAACTGTGGGATTATGGGCTGCAACGTGGTTCACGAAAGTACCCAGATGAGATGGGCTTACGATGTTTTCTAGCAACGACTGGTCCCATTTTGTCTCGTTCCTCTCCTATTAGTCCCTTGACTATGGTGTCACCCGGGCCTGGCTCACACCCCCAGCGATGCTGTCCCGGGACCTCTGCCATCCACCTGTCGCCTCATGGGACGGGATTTCTCCAACTGAAAGAAGGACACCCCCACCCCTCCTTGCTGTTCTGGACACTTGTCTTCAGCCTGAAACTTGCACGAGCTGAAGACAAGACGTCACCACCTTGAGCCACGCGGAAGGCAGACTGGTCTGTAGAAGTCGTCTTCTGCTGGGTCTTCAGTTTTTCACACTCCAGCCAAACATAAAAACAAGATGTTTCCTCATCGACGTACCCTGTTCTTTGCAACCTGCTTCTCCCAACCAGTCTTGCCCGTGGAAGAGCCGTCCGTGGGCACGTCCACGGCCGGGGCGAGCTCAGGCCTCGGCGCAGACCCCTGTGCACACAGACCCCTGGGGTCCTGCCCCCTCCGGCCCCCTCGTCCAGTGGCACCAAGTCAGTCCTGCCGGGACCGTCTCCTGCTGGATGTCCTCCTTCCCTAGCGGCCCAGGCGGGCCCACGTCAGCAAGCCTCTGGTTGCAGGTCCCCGTCCTCTGATTCCCATCTCCCCTCCTTGGTGGAGTTTCTGGTGCGGCCCTAACAGACCCAGCTACCCGCTCCAACCCCGTCCCCGGAGCACGCAGCCCGGCCGTGTCTCTGCAGCACTGCCCCCCAGCCAGCTGCACGCCTCCCAGCAAGTCACCAGACCTCCAGGGATCCACTTCCTCAGTGTGCAACCAAGCGTCGGAATAACAGAATACATGAGCCCTCGGGGCCCCTTGGTGCTGCGAGGAAGGGCCGGGGAGGTGTACAGGGCTCTGTGACAGGCGGGGGGTGAAGGCCTGCCCCCCACCGGGGTCCCTGCATCCCGGGGCCTTGACCGTGCTCGCTGCCCCCGCAGGTCACAAGCTGCGGCCACCGCTGCCTCTCCCCGGAGTGTAAACCACAGGAGAACGGAATCAGCTCCCGTCTCATTCACCATGTATTCTGGGTGCTCAGTAAACACCAGGTTGGAACAGCCCTTCCATGGTTCAGCCCCGTGTTTGCTGAAAGGAGGAACGGTACCGTGATGGCGGCCGAGAGGGACAGCTGGACCCATGAGTGGGGCAAGGGGCTGGGGGCCGGGTCCCGTAGGGAAGGGCTGACCTGGCCCCAAGGGAGGGACTGTGAACACGTGGGGCCTCCCGAGGTCTTCCTCTTCAACATCCCACGGGCTGCCCTGCACAGAAGATTCAGGGATCAGGACCGAGCAGGGAGGCCAGTTGAGAGGCCACAGAGGGAGGGACAGTGGGGGTGGGGCCCAGGGAGGCACATGAGACGAGGGACGCGACACACGTGGACGGCCAGCTCTGTCCCCTGGGGCGGAGCCACCCCGGGGACTCCCTGCGACGGACGTGTTCTCTGTCCGCACCGCCCACGTGCGGCCATGGGGCACCCGCGTCGTCAGGGTGCTCGGCACGTGGTCAGCGTCTCCCGTCTTCTCACGTACGTCGCCACACGTGGCTAGTGGCCCTGCCCTGAACACTGCAGCTCTGGGGGACCCCGGGGGCTTAAAAGTTCAACGAGCCGTGAAATGTGACTTCTCCCAGAATGGGAGGAAATATCTGCAAGTCACAATCTGATAAGTGTTTGCTACTCACAATATATAAAGAACTCCTACAACTCAACAACAACCAACAGCCCAGTTAATAAATGGGCAAAGGACTCGGACAGACGTTTCGTCAAAGAAAATATCCAAATGGTCCACAAACACGTGAAAAGATGCGCAACACCTCTAGTCTTCAGGAAAATGCAAAGCAAGACCACAGCGAGACACTGCTTCACAGCCACGAGGTTGGCTACTACCCAAACCCCAGAAAACCACAAGGGTCGAAGGGGATGTGGAGACACGGGAGCCCTTGCTCGCGCACTGCTAGTGGGAAAGGAAGACGGTGCAGCTGCCCCAGAAAGCAGTAAGAAATCAGAAATAAAACTGCCTCACTACGCAGCAACTCCACACCAGGTATTAACCCGAAAGACCTGAAAGCAGAAGCTCACAGAGGCAGCCGCACCCCCATGAGCGCAGCCACAAGGCGGAGGCACCCCAAGCGCCCACGGACGGATGATGGACAAGCCAAACGTGGTCCATCCCTGCGACGGGACGTCATTCAGCCCCCACCAGGGAGGAAATCCCAACACCGGCTCCAGCAGGCGTGCACCCGGAGGACAGGATGCTCAGGGACGTGAGCCAGACGCAGAAGGACACACCCTGTGTGATTCCACTCACGTGAGGCCCCTACAGTCACCACGTTCACGGGCACAGAAGGTACAATGGTGATTATACAGCCCCTTGTACGAGGAGATCTTTACTGATGTCAGCGTGTGAACAGAGAAACAGCCACGTAGATGAGCCTCCTGAGGATGGAGACCTCGAGCTGGACAGACGGACAAGCGGGCGCTGGACACCCGATCGCGCTCTGTGCTGAGACCACTTAGAACGGGCTCCCGGCCGACGCGAGCTGGAAAGACATCTGCGGGTGCACCTGCTGGATGGGCCGGGGCACCGCTTCACACGTCGAAATCCCAGTCCTGCAGCTCCTGCCAAACAAAAGGAACGGGCCTCCTCGGACGGTCCAGGCCTGCGGACACCCCGGCGGCCGCGGCGCTCGGGCGGCACAGCCGGCTTCCCGGAGGGGGGCTTCTGCCGCGTCCCCCGGAGACTGACCCCAGCCAGCGAGGCCACCACCTCCGGGGGGCCCAGCAGAGGCGATCCTTGCCCCCCACCCCCAACTCGGCGCCCTCCGTTCCTTTAAAACCTTGCGGTGAACGGCACGCGCTCAGAAAACATCTCGGCTGCAAAACCAGTGTTGCTGCCTTTGAGCTCAGTCCCTCGGTGAGAGAGGAACGCTACCGGGCCTGATCCAGACCCAAAATATTAGCATGAACTCCGCGCTAGAAACGCATGCACAGCCACAGGAAACACGTGCAGGAGAATGTTAGCGGCCGGCCGCTGCTTTCCCGCCACAGAGCCCGGGCAGAGCGCGGGCCCCCACGCGGATTCCACACCGCGCCCCTGCCTGCCTGTCCACGGGCCAGGCCGCACCGACGGCTCCCGGCGGCACCCGTTCCCCCGCAGGGGCCCCGGGGGCACCGCAGGCCTCCGCGCCCGAGAGCCTGCGCGCCTGGCCGGCGGGCCGGCCGCGCCTCCCCGGGGTGCCGGCCGCAGGAGGGCAGGGGAGAGGCGCTCTTCAGTCCTCCGGCAATTCATGCCTTTCGGAGAAGGAAATGGGAAGAAAGCTTTCGTGTCCAGGCCAGGGGCCTTTGATCATCTGATGAACGCCGGCCGGCAGCGCGGGCCTCCGGCTCCTCAGGCCAGACAAAGGCGGCCCCGGCCGCCCGGGCCCCGCGCGCCTGGCCCAGAACAAAGCCCCGGGGGCCGCGGGCGGGGGCGGCCTGGGAAAGGCCCACCTCGCCGGCCGAGGGGCCGCCCTGCCCTTTGATCTGTCCCGAGGCCGCAGCCCGGGCCCTGGGTCAGGGGATTTCACCGCGCGGCGCCCCCGGGCAGAGGGGAGCAGGTCAGGCACAGAATGAGGGGGGACCGATCTCAGAAAGAGCCCGGAGACCGCCCTCCCCGGCCGGTTCCACACGGATGGCTTTGCACTGTTGCCTCTGGCCCGGCTTCAAGTGGAAGCTGACAGGACGGCAGCCACAGAGGCTGGGGGCGCGGGGCGGGGGCACGGCCGGGATGGCCTCCGCCCGCCCCGGGGCCGCGGCACCTTCCTGCCCCGGGCGCCCTCACCCCGGCCAGGACACCCGGGCACCCCCCGCCCCGACGCTGCTGGGGCCCCTCCCCTTGGTGCGAGCCGGGCACCACGCCGTGCGGTGCGCCCCCAGGGGCCACCGTGTCACTGGTTCACACACGTGGGTGGCACCTCAGACACGCGAGGCCGTCTGTGTCCTCCGAAGGTGTCTGGTTTAACAGCCAGGAGACACCACGCGGGACCGCAGAGAGCGGTGGACGAGGGTGCGGAGGAAGCGGAAATTCCGCTGAGGGCTCCGGCACGTTCAAACGAAGAGATAGACACAGTCGGCAGGACCCAGCGCCCTTAATGGACTGGGCGCAGGTGACCTTTCCACCGAAAAGCTCAGCTGTTTGAGCGTAAGGCCAGAGCGTGCTCTTCAAAGCCCCACCAGCGTGTCTGCGTTCACGCTGCTGTTCCTCTGTTTGCGCATCGCAGCACCAAGCTCCTTCAGGGCTGGAGAGGCCGCCGTCTCTGGGGGTGCGCGCTGGCCCCCCGTCCCCCGCAGCCGGCAGGGAGCCTGCGGCACTAGGGGGCCGGCCCTGCATCCCGGCTCCTCCCCTGCGTACCAGCTGCGGCGCTGTGAGCTGCTCCAGCTCGCTAGTCCTGTGTGTGACACAAGGGCTGCCATCTCACCCTCACACATCGACATCCTTTGGGCTAAAGATGTGTTCCGTTTTTCTTTTTTTCTTTTAACCAGGAGAAAACGGAGTAAGAAAGATGCCTATTTCAGAGCTGCTGGCACTCGTGTGACAATGTACAGAAACCCATTTCTATACTCAGTGTCTGCTCGCACGGTCGGGCAAAGGATGAAGGGTGGGTGTCCTAAGAAGGTGGGCGCCCTGGCTGAGGACACCCACGTGCGTGTGGCTGTAGAGAGGACGATGTTCTCACAGGCGGGAAAGAAGACCAAAGGTGCCACCCATCCCAGCGCTTCCTTCCCAAGTTCCCTGGGGGCTGACAGGCACCTTTAAAACAAGGAAGTGCCTTTTCAGGTCAGGCTAGGGTCTCCCTGCTGCTGCTGTGCCCATGCTCCTCCCAGAGTTGGGTCCGAGAAAATCTCCCACTTGACTACGGAGCGTGCTCTGGCCTCTAAGGGGACACCTCACGGGTTTGTTCTTTGGACCGCAACTGGGGCACCCCAGCCCTGCTCGGTCCCCACCCTCTCGTGGGTTAAACTCCACCCAAGGCATGAACTCATCCCAGGTCTGTGCTCAGATCGCAGTGCCCCAAGCCCACGTCCCCGGACACTGTCTTTAGGAGGGAAAGGCCTGGAACCACGGACAGTGATTCATGAGCTAGAACCAAGCTGCAAAGGGGCATCCGAAGGTGACCTATTTTAGAGACGCTCACTGCCAGAGATTTAGGTGGCTCTGAATTTTGCAGATGTAGTTGTAATAACGGGAGGATTTCTGAGCAGCTGCAGTACTGAAAGATCAAGGCCACCCCTCCTCACCCCGGATGCTAACGGAGGAGGTCCTCAGCGGGCACTCACCCATCACCTACTGTGGGCTAAGCCCAGTGTGCGGCCCAGGGCGGAACCTCAGAAATGAACGTGCTTGCTGCAGACAGCTTTCCTGTGACTCAGGAAAGGGACGATAGGCTGATTTTCCCCAAGGCTTTCTGTAACTCTTGCACCGAGGTTGCCATGGCAACCCCACCCGGCTCCAAGCCACAACAGAGCAGCCGGGCTCTGAGGCTTACCTTTGGCCATCTTATTGAGAACCATGTCGATCAGGACGTAGGTGCCACTCCTCCCCGCGCCGTCACTGTCAACAGAAGGAGAGAGATGAGGAGGCGACGGGCCATGCTGTCCCCACTCCCTACACGCCAACGACAGCACCGTCCCTCTGTGCTCAGGGGGGCCCGTGAGAGGAGAGGAGGGCGGAGAATGAGAGAGAAAGAGAAGGAACATGGGGCGAGGGGGATCAGGGTGGGAGAGGGGAGAAGGATGGGAATGGAGATGGGGAGGAGGGAGAGGAGGAGGAGGGGGAGGGGGAGGAGGAGGGGGAGGAGGGAGAGGGGGAGGAGGGGGAGGAGACTGGAGCGCTCTCGCCCCAGCTAACAGCAGTGCGGATTAGCTATTGTGCCTGTTGATTTGGTCCTTTCGTCCTTTTTTCTCCTCTCTTTGCTCAAAGATGCAGCAAATTTTGTCAGAAAAAAACGAAATACATTCCTGGCAGTGTCAAGAGCGGACGGCATCTGCATGCAAAGTGTCTTGCAGAGGGCAGCTGTGGGGGGGAGGGAGGGCGGGCGCGGGCCGAGGGCGTCCACACCCTCGGAGGCGGCGTGGGTCCGTCCCCCTCGGAAGCAGGCGCACACGTCCCGGTCACTGCATCGGAGCCGCCTCTCACGCCCCCCGTCCTCCAGCGGGAGCTGGAACGCTCACTGTCTGGATGGGACGTGAAACGTCCCGGCTTGTGGCTCCACCACAGCCAGTGGGAGGCAAGGAAGTGGCCCAGCATCTCCTCCACGTCCTGTGCCCTGAGATGGTCCTGAGGTCACGCAGGCTGTGCGCACGCCCACGGGCAGCGTGTGTGTAAGTGGACGGCGTGGCACTTGCACTCCCAGCGGAGGCAGCCGGCTGAAGGGAGAGGGGAGGCCCCTGCCTCCCAGGACTGGAGGAGGAGCTGCGTGACCACTCGCGTCTGCTCCCCGTCTCGGACCCGCGTGCCGGCCAGCGGCCCGGGAGCCTGCCCGTTATCCTCTCACAGCAAAGAGTCACTGAGTTTGGCCTCAATACGTTTCTCAAACAAACACTGGAAAAGCCTCGGCTGAGAGAGAACGACCTCACGTCATGCTGTGTCCACCTGCGCTGCGGAGGCGGGGGAGCTGCCACGCCAAGGCCACCGACGCCCGAGGGACACGCCTGCGGCCGAGGGTCCCCTCGCTTCCCCGCAGCTCACGCCCCACGGCTCTGCCCAGACCTCCCTCAGAGGTGCCGCCGCTGCCACCCGGAGCGGGTCGCGCTCCGTGGTGTTCTGGTCCCGTTCTCGAGGGTGCAGAACACACTCTGCTCCTCCTCCCCTCTCCTGGACGACACAGACATGCACACGCACACACTTCCACACGCCCACAGATGCACCACACGCACGCAGACACACACTTAGATGCCACGTGTGCACGTCCTTCTTGACTGAATGGCCAGACCCAGTGTTTGACCTTTGGAGACCGGCTCCCTTTTTATCGCAGGAGGAAAGGAACGTTCTGGGAGGCAGTTCTAGAAAACGGAGCGCACACAGCAGGCGGGTGGGAGCCTAGGAAAGAGCTCGCTCCCGGAGGGAGTCTTCTTCCAGGGGACCCCTCTTCCTGGTCGGCGGGAACCGACCTGGGGACACACGCCATTGCATTTCCAGCCAGAGGCCACTCCTTCGATCCCAGGTTCCGCCCGGGTCACAGCTGGCCCTGAGCACTTGCGGCCTCGGCGCAGGGCTCCCCGCGCCGGCGAGGGGCGCCGGGCGGAGACCCCACCGTACCCCACGCTCTGCCTCGGAGGGTCCGCGCCGCGGCCCCGCGAGAGCTTAAGACAGACTTTACGTCCTCGGTCTCCTTTGGTCGGACGTCGCAGTTAGATGTATTGACTAAGCAGTTAGGAAGTGCAGCTCCTATTTTTAATAGCGTTAACTTTTGAGGTAGCGAACACGTCTGAATCCAGGTTAAAAGTTGTACTTGCCTGCAGTGGACAATTATTGGACAAGAACGGCCCCTGTAGCACTTGTTTACTTTTCTGAAATAAAGAGAGACACAGCAGTTATGATCATGTACTAGACGCCGCAGCCGCCCTCCAAACAAGCCACACACCGGAGCAAACAGACCGTCCCTTGGACGTCATTTTGCACTAGCCTGTTTTGACAAAGAACATCAAAGTTACACGCACATTTTCCAAGGCTGATTTTTCTTTTCAGTGTTAAATTATGAAACAGAGCTTCGAAAACAATTTCTACACTTTCACAGTTTTCTTTTTCCCTTTACAAGTGTGAACTTGGCCTGAGGTCAGCGGGTCCGTCGGCTTGTTGCTCTAGTAAATTTGACTTCTGTTGTGATGTGTCGAGATCCTTCACTGAAATTTCTGAGTTTTGCAATTTACACTCCAACTTTCTTACAGTCTAGACGTCATATTGGAATGTAACGTTACTGTGATGTCTCAAAACAGCATATGAAAGACACCTCTGGATCTGTCAGTTTTGTAAGGATATCTAAATTGCAGAGAAACCTCAGTTACGTCCAAGACAAATTTTTCTATTTTTATAAATCTGATTATGTTTAACACAACTCTGTTGTGCAGATTTTAGATCAGAATTTATGAAAATTAACAAGAAGCATAGATTAAGATTTTGTAACCAAGTCCTAAATCAAAACAGAGCACTGCTACAACATTCACTGTATAAGCCTGAAATTTTTTGTAATTCAGCGAAACAAGTAATCATGTTTACAAAGCACATCCAAATTCTCAGTAAAATCTTTCTAAATAAAGAAAATTAAAGACAGAATTTTGGTTAATTGGAAGGAAAAAATGTGTGTGGGGGGGGTGTGTTCTAAAATGTGCTGTGAATGTAAATTTCTATGCTATAAGACGTGGAGCAGAATTTTAAAAAGCGTGACAGTGGAGAGAAATCTTTTTCTTCATGCCGGAAATGGGAAAATGTCACATTTCTCTGCAAGGCGTGTCTGCTCAGCACAGAAATAGTTGAAGGTGGAAATTCAATCGGCGGTTCTTTTGCTACACACCCTGAGAGGGTGCGGGATGGGGAGGCAGTCGCGTGCAGCGGCTGATGGATGAGCTGCGAGGGTGTTTTAATGTCACGTAAAATGACATTTAACGCCCAAACCCCAGAGCCGTGCTGCTTTCCTGCTTCCGCCATGGAGTGAACAGAACAGGGAGACGCCACCCCCGGAGCAGCACGAGGGGGGCTGCAGGAGCGGCGGGCAGTGCGGTGAGAGACGCCCGCAGACGCCCCTGCCCCCGGCCACCTGGGCAGCGGCACGCGCTCCGCGGCTGCTCCCTGGCTGAGACCAGCCTTCCTGCCTGGGCCTGGAAGAGCTGGGGCGGGAGGACCCAGAGCCCCGGGCGCAACGGCTGCCCAGCGCCCCCGTGGCCACGTGCCGCCTCTGCTGCAGCCTACGCCCCCGCGCCCAGGCTCAGGGGAGAGGTAACGGGAACTACTTAGAGCTGAGGGCACGTCTGTGCTTGGATCCTTGGAAAGTTCTAGGCCCTTTGAGAATAAAAGAGATTGGAAAATAGATCCACCCGCTCCTCCTTCTAAAACCTCCCATTCTTGACTCAGGTTGTCAAGGCAACGGGAGCTTCCGCTCCGACAAAATAGATGCCAGGCCTCAAGGACGTGCCTGCAGTGTGAGCAGCGGGGAGCCCGCCAGCCCAATAAAGGCTGCGTGTGTGTGCACACGTGTGTGCACACGCGTGTGCACCCAGGCATGATGTACGTGCTGTGTGGGCGTGTGTGCGCGTGTGTGCATGTGTGCAGAACGGAGCTTGCTCGCCTGTGAGACCAGAGCAGGGCTGGCTCTGCTTTTACAGGCCCTGCACCTTCAGACAGAACTGTCTCCTGGACGCGTCTCCGTCACTGAATCTTTTACGTGTGAACCCCCCCCAGCTCAGCACCTCCAGCTTCCGGTTACATCTCCTACCCGACCCTCCTGTCTGTGTGTCTAAAGACTAAACTCCACCTTCGGTCAATCACCCAGTTTTGCTCATTTCTTCTGATGGGGCCAAGCACAAAAAAGGTACGTTAAACGAGGAAGAGACATAACAACGAGATGCCCTCCTCTGAGCCGTGCTGGTCTCGGGAGAGAACAGGACAAGGAGCGGTGCTCCCTGCACAGCTGGCCAGGCCCCTCTTTGGCAAAACTCAGTAAGAATTACCTCCCTGGCTAAGCAATGTTGCTAGAAAGGAATGACTGGTGTGGCTGCACCTCGCCTGCAATTCCGGTCTCTGCTGCAGGACGTATTTAAAACGCTATTTTCAGGCGTTGTGACCGGCTGCCTCGGCAGGACCCAGGATGCCCCGCCCTCCGCTAAACCTCCTTACAAACAGCCGGAAGCAACGAAGGAGGCGCGGTGGAAATCCGGGGAGCGGCTGCCGTTCAGAACTGTGTTCACAGAGAGCCAGGTACTTGCACCATCACCACATAAAGCACCACAGGGAGAAAAGCGGAAGCATCACACAGTCCACCAAAGTGCTCATCTGGTCGACCCGAGACAGCGCTGCAGCTTGTTCACGGAGGTGAGCAGTGCCCGGCTGCCGGGTGCTACTTTACGGGAACAAATCATCAGTGAGCAAGAGGCCGCAGGCATGGAGGAAAACGGATACCGTGTATACTGCAACGGGAGGGATCCACCGAGAGAGAATGGTTAGTGACACAAACCAACCCGCGGGTCACTCAGTGAGAGGAGACGCATGCAACCGACAGCAAGCAAAGGTCAGAGGTCGTTAGAGGCCCAGAAAGGGGGCTTCCCACACTGTCCCTGCAGTACAGTCACAGTTTCCAATGATCACTTTTGTGACTATGCAACTGGGCTCATATTACTAGCTGCAACATCACAAAAATGACACTGGCCACCGCTAATTAGCTGGCAAAGTAAGGGTTGTCCACTGTTACAGTGAGCAGCGTTAGTGGATGTCATTGCAAACAGCCAGGAGTGAGAGAGTGAGAGAGAGAGAGAGAGAGAGAGAAGTCTTCTAAAGCGAAGCCCTCACATGTGATGCTAATTATCTCTTAGCTTAGCAGTTTCTCTTTAAAGTGTAAATGTGCTCCCCTCTGGGCGCCAGAAATATTTAATCACACATCTCTGTCTCTGACGTGCGGGCTGGGCCAGCGCGGGAGCGAACGCGGGTCTGTTGCTGAAAGGGGGCTGAGCCCCCCTGCACGGAAGTGGCCAGTGTCTTCAGAAGCCGGCTCACCTTCTGAAGGCTGACACCCGGGGGGCTGCTCGGCACAGAAAGCCACAGCGCAGCGACCCGCGTCTGAGCGCGACGCGCCTGGAGATGTGATGGGACCACGGCCCAGGCAGCGCGTGAGAGCAACCGCGTCCGCCAGCGAGGGCAGGACAGCCTTCTCTCTAACGAGATGCTCGAGACCGGGTCTGGGGGTTCGCGTTCCTTTTTATTTACAGAAGCCTGGGGCCTGATCTCCTGGGCTCTGGAGGAGGGCTCTTTGGGGACTCCGCCTTTCCTCCTGATGAGCTGTAAGCAAGAGGCTGGGTGTGTGCTGCCCACCCCACGCATGGCTGTGGGGCAAGGAACACGCCCGTGTGCACGTGTGTGCAGACACGCTGGCTGGCCACGGAGTCGGGGCACGAGGAACAGCCGTCTCTGTGGCTGCATCCATTTGGCCAGTAAGGACTGTTTGTTGCAGACTGTATCTCAGGAAATGTGCCCTAAGCAAGCTTTTTAGAAATAAATTCGTATTAAAAAATGTAAATAACAGCCAGGCAATCGGGATGGGGGGGGGCTGTCCAGGTGCGTCCAGGACCCCCTGCCACGGGCACCCTCTGGCTCCCTGGGGAGGGGACAGAGGGTGACAGGTGTGATGCCAAACTGGCCTCTCGGCTGGAGCCATTTGTTGTGCTATTTGATATAAAGGACTATTCAAATAAGGAAATTTGTTTTTCAAAGTGGACTAAAAGGCAAGAGAAATGGTATCAGAATAATCTTCAGAACGTGCAACACGCGTTCAAGAAACCCAGAGTTACGCCTGCAACCCCACCTGCATGTCAACACGCCGTGTCTACCTCCCTCGCGCTGGTATCTGTAAACTGTTCAGATGCAAACCACGTTATCATCACGTGCAGTTAAAGTGGCTTATCCTCTTAACTCCTCGCTTTGAATATTTAGCTGTCTTCTGTACTCGGTAGGCTTCCAATCGGCTACATGTAAGGGAGGTTCTAGAAAGCTTGGAACCTGGTTATGGGTGGCCTTCGACATCTTCATTTTCTTTCTAGATGTTTCTAAACTGTCAGCTTCAAAAGTGCACCAGAAATACACAGTCACATGCGAATCCAGCCAGATGTTCATCCAAGGTCACCCGAGGTCAGACTCTGGGCCTGACTCTCATCGCCGTACCTGACCAGCTGCGTGTCCAAAACTCTGGGCTTTACTCACCCCCAGCCTGTGGAATACACACCCTGGGATCCCGCAGCACTTGAAGAGTCTCATCGAGGACAACAACTACATTTCCACGGTTCTAAGAGACCCATCCCCTCACACCCTAACACGTCTAAAGCCAGAAAGCGTCTTACAGTTAACATGAGCTACCCATGAGCTCCCCGTCCTCCCCTGCACGTAGCAGAAGCAGATTTACAATATACAAACGTAAGACAGTTGGCACGTCTCACAGCAGACGGCCCCTCGGACCCAGGAAAGCCCTCCTCTCCGAGCCCACCCGGCGCGCGACCCCGCCGGCGGGCCGTGGGCCTTACCTGCGGAAGTCCAGCAGGGACCTGGCGGAGGAAGGCACGCCCTGGTCATACCAGCTCAGGAAGTGGAACTGCGTCACCGTGCGCGTCTCGTTGCTTTGAAGGTTCTTCAGATAAAAGCTCCTCACGAGGAAATCCTCGCACCAGATGTGCTCGGAGACCAGATGCACCTGGTCGGGGGGAGAGGGGACGGGGCGGGGGCAGAGACAGGCGTGGGCGGGGGGCCCGGCCCGGCCGCGTGCAGGGCACGTTGCTGAGGACGGGGACCCCGGGCGCGGGCGGCAGGTGGGAGACGCGGGCGAGCCGCCCCGCCCACCTTCCCAGGTTCAACGCAGTTCACACAAAAGACCACTTTTCCTGTATATGTCACTCTGCTGCATAACAGTCAAATTATTGGAAAAATGTGTTGCAACCCAGACGATTCCAGTTTTTGTCTCTTCTAAGCCATATAGACCTTCAACAAAAACCACCAGAGAAAAATTATGCTTTTGAGAAGAAATGCCAAACAGGGTTCCAATCACTGACGTTTCATCAGAGAGGCACCGTCTGGCTGTGGAGGGAGGAGGCCAAGGGCCCCCACAGACGCTGCCGGCCTGACCTCTGGAAGCCCAGGGCAGGACCCCCAGAGCCACGACCGGCACAGGGGGAGCCGCTACACGTCTCACGTGGGCTCTGCTATGGGATTTTGGCACTCTGACTAATCTTAATGCAAAACAGGGTCAAAGGACACACTCCGGTACTGGTTTAACTGCCCGAGTTCACTTAGTTCCTTCTTGATGTGGGCAAAATCCAGCAGGAGAAGTGAGCTTGCCAGCAGGGGATAGAAAGGTGGACACAGACCCCCAGAGAGCACTGGGGGCCGGGGCGCAGGCGGCACACTAAGAGGTAGGGTCTCCAGGGGCTTCTTTCTGAAAATGGACCCCTGAGAGGCCTGTTATCCAGAACCAGGCGCAACTGACCACCCAGCGGGGTCAGTTTTGGGTCCTTTCGGTCCAAATGTGGATTCATAAAATTAAAAAAAAGAAAACCGTTTCCACCAGGGTCCCTGCGGCACAGGTGTCTGGAGGGTCGGGTGCCTGCTGACTGCAGGCCTGGGGATGCCTCCAGTGGGGACAGACCACACGGCGAGGCTTCGAGGGGCAGCGGCCCGGCGTCTGCACAGGGCGGACCCGCCCACGCCTGCCACGGCCCACGGCCCCCAAGCCCACGGCCCGCAGCCCACGTGGTCAGCGCCCGGGGAAGTACCTCGTAGACGTGGTAGAGGCTGGAGCCCTCGTCGGGCCAGTAGTGGTAGCACTGCCGGACGCCGCTCTCCGAGAGGGGGGTGAGCATGACGATGACCACGCAGCCACTCTCCCACACCATCTGCAGACACACACACAGAGGCTGCGTGAGCGCCGGGCCCACGACACGCGCAGGCGGCACCCCACACGCGGTGCGGCTCCGTCCTGTTTGCAGGAAGTGTGTTCCGTCTCGTCAGACGCGGGACGCTGCCGCTGCTTTTGCATCTCTGACTACGCTGGCCCCGGAGTTTGCACGGCCCACGAAATGTTAAAACCAGAACCTAGTAAACGCGTTCTGCGCCTGCGAAACACGCCCAGTTCTAGTTCAGCCACCTGGCTCCCCCGCTTTGGTCTGTAATGTGGCACAGACAGGCCACGGGGCGTCGGGTGCTCTGGCCCCACAGCGGCGGCTGGCATGGCTCGGACACGCCGCTCCTCCGTGGGACACCAGCGCAAATCAGTGGTCATGCGCGTCTTCTGGTACTTGTCATATTTCAGGTGACTGGGGGAACCGTTTGCTCTGTGGAGCTGCCGTCTTACCAGAAGCAGGCTCTGAAAAGGTTGTTAGGTTCGTATCGGACAGCTTCGAGTCTGCGCCGCCATCTCATTCACTTTCACCAAAACACAGCAACGCCGCCAGAAGGAACGCGTACCCCAAACTGCCTCACTCATCCACGACGGCCACACCCCAAACCAGCCCCGAGACCCATGAGACAAACGGACCCACACAAACACCAGACGTGGCAGACACACAAAGGCCCTCGAACTTGACTTCTTTTCAGACACAGCTCGCTTTGCGGCCGTGAGCCCGTGTGCGTGGAGCATCCTTGCTTACGTCACTGATGCTACGGGGTCGCTACGCGGCCTGAACGCTGGCTGGCGCGGGGAGCTCCAGCGTGAGGAGGGCTCTGCGCTCCCTGGGCTGGGTGACCTCAGCTTCTCAGGAATGTTTCTAAGCACCCGCATTTAGAGGTGAATTTCGTATCCAAGAGAGCTTCTATATCTTTTAGATACAGATTTAACCATCCAATTAAGATCTTGTCATTTAAAAAAATCCACATACCTCAGATATAAAATGCTTTCTCTTCATGTTCTTGTTACCAAACTTCCCCTGTAAATTACATTCTACAAACCAGACACAAATCAGGATATTTTCCTCTTTTAATACTGACTTTCATTCCCTGGGGACAGAACAGTCGACATTCTTAAGGTCCCTCTCTGTGTACCATTTCGAGTGGAACTCAGTGGGACTTGCTGACGTGTTTACAAAAAGCCCACATAAACACAAACTACGTTCAAACCCACATACTTTCCTTCTCTTTCGTGCAAATGCAACAACAGACGTGAGCTCAAAGCGGGTGCGCTCCTCTGCGGGTCTCGGGCCCCCAGACCTGCCGGCTAGTCGGCCTTTCTGGTACGCAGCAGCTTAATGTGCCTGGAGAAGGTGCAGGAGCTCATTGAAGCCATTACGAAAATGAGGAGAAACACAGATTTTACGAGTGTAATAAAAATACAATGCTCCAGGCTATAAACTAATCACCGAGGCTCCGCGTGTGCCCCCGGGGGTGGGGGGCGTTAGGAAGGCCCTCCCCGACAGAGGGGCCTTCCTCCGGGACCCCCGGGCTCTCTGAGGGTTTGGTTAAGGGTGAATCCAAACGAAACTTAATTTGAACAAACAACCCCAAGGCCCTCCCAGGGATAATATTTCTTTCCAGGGTGCTGCGTGAGAGCGCGGAGAGGAACTGAGCCCACCTGGGCCCCCGTGACACAGGGGTTTCCGCTCCACCAGCCCCGCCAGCACGGCCTGGGGTCTGTGTGGGGGGAGACAGCCGCCTTCACACCCTTTCCCGCCGCCCGCACCGCCGGGCAGCTGGGCTGCAGAGCACACCGGGGAAGCTGCGGTGGGTTTCAGAGGGAATGCAGGATCTGGTGAAATCCCGGCTCAGCAGGCTGCGTTTCTGAACCGGAGATCTCACTCCCACCCTCCTCCCTGGCTTGGTTTTGCAGGGTCGTGGCGGGTGCGAGGAAGGCATGATCTCCGTGCCGAGTCTTTGAGAAACCCACATCTTTCTCTCCGAGCAGGTAAAGGACGACCTGGAGCCCCCAGCTGGTCCTGCTGTGGGCCACTGAAGCCAGCGCTCTGCTGAGCTGAAGAGCGGACGGCTGAACACCAGAAATGGCACCGCCTGGCTCTTCCCGTCCGGTTGTCAGACAACACGGCGTGCGCGGTCATCTCCCGGGGCGTCCGGCACAGTTACGGGGCGTCCAGCACGGGTCAGGGCATCAGAGGCCACGGCAGGGGTGGGGAGGGGTCTGGCCATAACCGTCCTTCCTTGGCGTAAAGCGGCTTGTTTCTCCTGAACAGAAAGCAGGTGCTGCCAGCCCTGGGTCCGCACAAACCCGTCGACACGGACCAGACGCGACCTCAGGTGCGGGGTCCCGAGGATGAGGCCCCGGGGCGGTGCATCTGGAGAAGAACCGGACATGCTCCCCTCCTCGTGCGCATCTCCTCGGATGCACCAGCACGGGCCAGGGAAGCCCGCCCTGAAGGCATGTTACCACCCAGCGCACGGGGGGCAGGAGTGACGGGGCCACCGGTGGTGACGACCCCTTCGCTGGCAGTCGTGTCACAGGAGTCGGGGTGGCCAGCTCAGGGGTCCTCGACTGTCCTAAAACGCGCCGGCTCCGACCCGCCGCCAACGCCCGTGCTCCCAGCCCCGCGGCGGCACTCAGAGCCCACCTGGGGAAGCAACACTTGGTGACCACCCGGCCGACGCAGCCGCGCACGGGAGCCTGCGCACGGCCACCAGACCCGAGCGAGTGGGAAGGCCCACACGCAGCCGTTCACGCCGTCGCCCGCGTGACACGCAACACGTGCTTCGGTGGCTATTTGCTCCCACTGAGGAAGTTCACTGATGGCTGGTTAAAACACAAACACCGTGTTGCTCTCTGCGACAGGCTGAATTTTGTCTCCCGAAAAGACACGTTGGCGTCTTAACCCTGGCACCTATGAACGCGGCCTTCTTTGGAAAGAGGGTCTCTGCAGAGGCCGTCGAGGTGGTCCTCCATCAGGGTGGTCCTACTCCCACACAACGCCACGTGGACATGAGAGGCCAGGGCTGCGGAGACGCTGCCAGGAACATCTGGGCTGCCCGCAAGCTGGAAGGACCCCCTCCCGTCGCTCCGGAGGACGAGCAGCCCTGCCGGCACCCGTGTGTCGGGCTTCTGGCCTTGAGGGCAGAATACACTTCTGCTGCTTTAAGCCACCTGGTTTGTGGACATTTGTTACGGCAGCCGCAGGAAAGGAATACACTCACTGATACCCACCATCTACTCCAGCCCCCAAATCATCTACAGGAGTGGAAAAACCTCAGCTCGAAGTTCCTTCTATGAAGCTAAGACGGAAAGAAACCATAACGTCTCTTCACTGGAAGTCTTTCTCGAGCGCCAAGGGTTTAGCTAACAAAACTCCTTAGAAGCCCCGCTGAGCGCCACCTGCCTGAGCAGGTAGAAGGCCAGGGCCGTTCCCTCCTTGCAGCACTCTGGTCCCACCCCGGGCAGGAGGCTCCTCCTCCCTCACCTGCATCTCTTGCGACGGACCCCTTTCCATCTCACGCTGCTCTCATCTGCGTCGGCACGCCTCTGCGCTACCCAACTGCCACCTCCTTGAAGACTGGAGCCCTGTCTGGTTGCCATTTCTACCTCCGAGGCACCAGGCACAGTGATTTATTACAGCGGATGCGTAGCCGAAAACAATACATATTTTAAAAAGAGATCATTTGAATATTTCTGCAAAAAGAGAACTCAAAGAAAATGCGATCAAAGGCTTGCCTGGCAGAAGTCCTCCCAGGAGCTGCACCACGCACAGAAAGTGGCTTTCTGAAGTACAGCCACCGCCACACGAAGCGGGGCAGCTCCTCCCCAGGCAGGCCGAGCACCCCAGCCACCCGGGCCGCACCACCCTTTTCAGAGGTTGAACGGAGATCAGCTGAGCCTGGCCCCGAGGACGTGGACCAGTTTCAAAGCGATAAGGAGCCAGAGAGGCCTAAGAGCACCTGCCTTTCATGTCGCCCAGCGGTAGGTAGCCAGGTGCTGTGAAGCCGACTAAAGGGGAAAGCCTGCAGCGTCTACGGCACCTTCCGCCGTGCAGACCCCTGGCCGCCCTCGCCCCGCCCGTCGAGGCTCTCCAGCTTCTGGTCAGCTCCGGCTCCACGGTCACAGGCCATGGTTACAGCATGAGCACTGGGGGTGGTGACCTGACTAAACGTGGGTGAAGGCGACGCAATCTTTACGGCATCTTCCATACACAACTCATAACACACCCACCTGGCTTGCTTCCCAGTAAACAGAGCTGTCCGCGTGGGGCTCCCTTGGAGATGAACCCCCGAGGGGATGCTCGTGAAGCCGGTACTAAAGGCCGGCACCCAGGAAGGGTCAGCATCAGGGTTACGGTCAGGGTCAGGGTCAGGGTCAGGGTCAGAAGGCTGCTCGCAGCCCCCGCGAGCGGACCTGAGCCCAAGCTGGCCGTGACCTGGACAAGCTGTAGCAGCCCCCTCCGGGTGTCTTCCACCCGCAAGAAGGAGAAAGCATCCACGTAAGAAATACCTGCCACTTCACCGGAATCGAGCAAGGGTCCTTCTGCAGAGACAGGACGGCCTGCTGACCCGTCGAGGCAGCTGGGGAGGCTGTTTAGGCACTTCCGCAGCGAGGCCACTCACGGACTAAGCGGCCCGTGTGTCGGAACTCTGTGCAGCGGCTGCGCGGGTATTCACGGCAGGTATCCGACGGCACGGGCGTCACCCGGGCCCGGGGCTGCTGTCACTTAGAATCACTTACAGCCCCCGGCCCGTGTCTGTTTCGAATTTCATATGCACGTTGACTTCTTAGGTAGAAGAGCCACTGGGGCTGCCTTCTTTCTTTTCAAAATCAAGACCTGATGTAAATGCGTCAGATTCACTTGTGAGTCAAGAGCAGGAGGAGGAGAAAAGAGAAGAAAGAAGAAGGAAACAAAGAAAAAACAATGAAAAGAAGAAGACAGACGAAGGAACCAACATCGCACATAGAAGCAGGGTGTTTTCAGCTGAGGTCCATAAAAATCGGTTGAAAAGGAAACTCAGGCTGCATTTCTCACCCGAGCCTGGGCTGACACTGCCGTGTGCAGGGCACGCGGACACGCACGCTCGACCGCGCGGTTTCCAAACCCGCATTTACATAAGATGATCTGACAAAAGCTTCCTTTTATCTTTAAAGGTTTGTGAATTCACAGAAAGTTCAACCAGACTAAATATTTGAAGTAAAATGTCCTGGAAAATCTGGGGCATGTGGTTAAAGTACTTCTGAACTCATGGAAATGAAAGATCAGGCTTTTCCTAAGAAACTCACTGTCCTCCATTCCCGTATTCCTTTACTTTAATCAAATAATGTGCCTCAACACCACCCAACCTATAAGTTAACAGGCTGCCGAGTCCATTTCTCCGGCCATGGCCTCAGCGCTCTGGAATCAGTCTGCGAAGCCGCCCCCTGCCCATCACTCGCCGCCCAGGGCCCGTGCGGGATGAGCGGCCGGGAGCCACGCGGCTCACGGATCCCAGGGGGCAGGGACTGGGACGCCCGCGCACCTGGGTCCCGCCTCTCAGGACACCCGGACGTCACCGGCCTGCTGGGACCGGGCGTCCCACAGCCGGGGGCACAGGGGTGTCTGCAGGGGCACGCTGCCCAGGGTCACCTCTGGGCGCTGCAGGCTCGGCTCCCGGGGGCCCGGGTGACACCGGCTGTGACGCGGTCCCGTCAGCTGACCTGCCCGGAGGCGGGAGCCAGGCGCTATGGAAACGGGGCTGCCGTCCCCTGGCTCCCTGTCCGCGGGACCCAGCGCAGCCCGTCAGGGGCTCGCTCCTGAAACTCGTCACCACCTTCCTCCTGCGTCCCTGCCTCACCCCACCGCTCAGGAAGCCCCCGGAGGAAAAGGCTTCACTTCTCGGGGCTCCCACCGTACGCCACTCAGGCGGCTCCCGGACCACCCTGAGGACGATGGCCGACGGGGCCACGGGGTGAGACAGTTTATTTCAAGCAAGCTCAGCGCTTCGGAACAGGACGTGTGCTTCCACCAGTCAAGACCTCGGAGCAGAATGTATGTCTAGAAAGGGGGAAATAGAAGTCGGCAGGTGGACTTTTCTCTTGGGAACATGTTCATAATGATAATACGTGTCAACACGAACGGGACACCGGCTGCACCCCTGAGGAGCTGAGCGGGCCTCTGCCCCTCTGCCTTGGGGTCTGAGGTCCAGCGCCCCAGCCTCTGACTCTGTCCCAAAGTTCCCAAGATGCTTGTCAAGCCGAGTGGGCAAGGCTGGAAGCTCCAGGGTCTCCCCCGCCCCCCAGCAAGCGGGAATGGCGACCAGCCCCCCCCACCCCCCCACCCAGGGGCCCCGGCCCTGAGCGTAGGCACCGCCGGCCGGCCGGGGACCTCGTGCGCCCACTCCAGGGTCCACGTCCGCAGACAGTCCCCACGCACCTGAGCCACCTGGCCTCGCGGCCTAAATCTCTGCTTTGCCTGAAAATACAGAAGGCGGGGTGGCGGACAGCCCAAGGCCCACACGGACGGGGCTCCTCGGAACGGGGTGAGGGGGCAGCCAGGGGCCAGAGCAGCTTCAGCACCGACGGGTGACGCCGCCTGGACAGCTCAGGGCCGGGCAGCCTGCGCCCGGGGCTCGTCCTCCCTCCCTGCTCACAGCCCGCAGGCCGCTGTCCTCCGAAGAGGCTGTCCCCCTGCCCCCGAGGCACGGGGAGCTCCTGTGTGAGCCCAGCGGGCCCAGGTCCCAGCAGGGGAAGCGCGGCCCCCGGAGAAGCCTTCCCCTCGTTCCAGCCCGGGACGCACGCCTGGAGGACGCAGCTCACACCCTCTGCGCTGCAGAGGAGGCCCCACGGCCCCGCCGTCACACAGGCCTGCGCGCGCCGACAGGCGCAGCCCGCAACGGCCTTGCTCACCTCTCCACGAGGCACGCCGCCCATGCACCGCCCCTCCTCGCTGCGGGGCGCGCGGGGCAGGGAGAGGCCCGGGGGCGGGTCTGAAACCCGCCCGCGGCCCCTGTGAGGATCTGGCGGAGCCGCTCGCGGTTACCGGGCCTCGGCGTTCTGCGGGAACCGGGATCCTGATTCCCTTTTATTCTAGTAAAATGTACCTGACACAGAAATACCTCCCCACCAGTTTTAGGTGCACAGCTCAAGGGCATTCAGGACGTCCGCCTCGTGCAGCCGTCACCACCAGCATCCCCAGAACGTCCTCATCTCCGCAGACCGAGCCTCTGCCCCGTCAAACAGAACTCCCGGCCCCTCCCCAGCCCAGGCCCCCACCAGCACCTCCTGTCCCTGCGGGACCCTGTCTCGGGGGGGGGTCACACACTGACGGCAGCCTTCCCCCAGGGTGTCAGGGTGTCGGGGGAGGGCACGTGCCCCGAGCGTCTGCCCCAGGCCCAGCACACAGTAAGGGCTCAATGGCTGTTATCTTCCCCCTCCTGCTTCTTTCCTTATGTGACCTTGGACTTGGATGTCGGTCTGCCTTCTGCCCAAGCGGCCACCTCAGGCCCCCGGGACGCTCAGGGCCATCCTCACAGGTCAGAACATGTTTCTGCAGGAAGTGCATCCGGTTTGGAATCAAATTCTTAAAACACATAATGTGAACTGAGGGAAAGAACCCTACGCGCTGGGCGGGGGACGGTGCTGTGTGGCCCGGCTGAGCCCGTGGGAGCGGCGGGGGTCAGGGGTGAGGGTCCCGGCTGGGGCACCGCGGTCAGGGCGGAAGGGCTGCTGTTGAGTCACGCCTACGGCAGAATGTTCTAGAAGTGCCGTGTCTGCGTGCCGACGGAGTGCCCCCAGCCCCACCTCTGGATGTCGCCCCTCAGTCCCGAGCCGCTGACGACCTCGGGCGTCTCTGCCTCCCCGGCCCCCTTCTGCCCACCCGCCTCTCTCCGGCCTCCTGCAGCGGCCACTCGTGCTGTGGCAACAGCACCACATTCGGGCCGTTTTCTTTTTTGTCACCGTATTGGGTGCAGTAATGTCCCCCAAATTCACATCCGTGGAACCTGTGAACGTGGCCTTATTTGGAAACGGGGTGAAGGAATGCCCCGCTGTCGGCAGCTGCCAGCCTGGCCCCTCTGTGCCGTGGGCAAGGGGACCCCGCCGCGCACATCCACCTGCCTCACAAGCGCCTCTCCTACGGAAACGTGCTCCCTGTAGACGCAGGAGAGATGCCGTGAGCGCCTCCCTTGGCAACTTCAGAGCAGCACCCAGAACTCAAACAAAAGGAAGACACTTCGATATCTTCTGTAACAAGTGCCGCGTTCCTGGGTCAAAACTTACGAAAGACCATAAATCCAGATGTGATGAGACGTGAACTCTCACTCCCATGTTTCCGTTCTGCCTATGGTCTTCGCCACAGAACACTCCTTATGTTTCCAATCAGCTTCTGTTCTCAAAAGAACTTGCACTTCACTGTGGTTTTTGAGAGGTCCTGCAGGAAGTTTGAAAGGCAGGTGTAGTTTCCTCCACGTGCTTCCTGCTGAGCCTGGGGCGGCGAGGGGAACCTGGACTTGGAATTCGAGGATGTCAAGCCTGTGGCCTTGGGCAGTCATTCATAAAGAGCCGTGCGTGCTCGAGGCCCACTCCTGGAATATATGATTTAGAGGCCAACCCAATCAACGTGACCGCTAAGAAGCAAACCGCAAATGAGGAGCTGCCCTCTGTCCCCAGGCTAACACCTCTTCATGGTGCTCTGCCTGCAGCTGGACCCCCAGAGGCCGGGGTGCAGAGACCACGGCGTCTCACCCAAGGGCATCTGGAGGACACAAGGTCAGGCAGGTCTTTTTGCTACAGGACGTCTCAGAGCCTGTGATGTGCTGATGAGCCCAAGACACCCCGGGAGGCCCAGCCTGTCGGCCGCAGAGTAGCTGCTCCCACCTCGAGGGACGTCAGTGTTTCCCAAAACAGTCTGATGAGTGCTGACTGTGTCTCAAAGTACCCTGCACGTCACCTCCCCTGAATGTATCCCTCCAGCTGTGTCATTCAGAGATGCCTTCTTTCCATTTCCAGAACGCACACTTCTCGGCATCAGACCTCCGCAAATGCTCTAGAAACCCTATGGATGAGAATGCTGACGACGTGAACCGCCCCCGACAGTCGCAGCCACGAGGAATAAGCGGCGCGAGACACAGACCCGCACGACCGCGCCGCAGCCACACGAGCCGGGGCCCAGTAGGAGCCTCTGGTCTCACAGGTCGGAAGATCACGGTGACCGCACATGGAGCCCTCGACACAGGGCTGGGACAGAGAGCCGTCCCTGGATGTGAGCGTCTGTGCGCCCTCAGGAGGCTGCGATTCTGCTGGCAAGACGGACTGTGCACGTGTGGAGTTACGGCAGGACCTGAAGTTGGTAAAACTGAAACTCCCCCTCTTCGGGGCACCACACGCCCTACGTACACGTGCACGCGGGGATGGCCGGTCAAGGCCTAGTGGAAACCGCGGCGACCGCAGATTCCGTGGGTCCCTTATCCTGCACACGACTCGGGGTCTTCTCTGTTCTTCCTGTCTGGGCAGGAGGAGCCTGGGGGTGGCCGGGGAGGGGACTGAGCAGACGCTGGGTCTCCACGGAACTCCAAGGACGCTCCGCGGGCAGAGCCGGGACCAGCGGGCTCACGGCTCAGGAAGACGGCTCTGCGCGGCGTGAGGAAGACCCTTGGGCCTGGGCCCTGAGCCCCCGCCGGGAGCAGCTCCTCCCCGGCTGCACGACCTCTCGGCAGGTGTAACGCGGAGGAGACTGTCCTCGAGGGCGCGGGACCAGCTTGTCCTCAGACCGTCCTGATGCCACAGCCTGATGACTCTAGGCCAGGATCACAGGGTTCAGCTTGGTCCTTTTTTCCAATAGCGAGAAGGAACCACGGAAGAGCAGGGCCACGCAGACGTGTCCAGTCTCGCTTCCTGCTTGCTGGGTGAGTGATGTAATCCCGCCGACGCGCGCCTGTCTCGCCCGTGAGCTGGGGATGTTGACCCCTGTGCACGGATGCGCTTACGAGACAGAGTGCACTGGGACATGCGGCACATCCAGGGCCCCTTCCTGACTTTCCAGAGAAGCCTGCAGGGCCCGTTCTCAAGGGTGGGGAGCAGCAGTGTCCCTCCTTGGGCTGGAGAGTCAGGAGAGGGCTGACTGGAACGTTGGGAAAGCGACGGTCAGACCGCAGGGGACAGGGAACTTGGAATTTGCCAACTTCAGCCAGTCCCTCTGCCCGATGACCCACTGGGTTAGAGACGCGGGGCCACGGGACCTGAACAGACCAGCTCGGCGGGCCACGTGCTGCTCCGGCCCCATCACCTGCGCCCCGGGACCCGAAGGCGCATCTTCCTCGTCCTGTGTTGGTTCTGGGGACACCGGCGCGTGACACACAGTCGGGCTTTGTTACAACTGCCGAGCAATGACATGACCTCACACGCACGCCCCCCAGTGCCGCCTTCCCAGAGCCCTTCCTACGGAGCTTTGGCACGTGGTGGACGATGGGGAGAAGGAGGGGGCCAGGACAGGGAAGGGCTCCGGCCTCCTGACCTTCCTCACTGGCCAGTGTTGACAGGAGTTCTCAACACCGGA
This sequence comes from Hippopotamus amphibius kiboko, assembly GCF_030028045.1. Classification (NCBI taxonomy): domain Eukaryota; kingdom Metazoa; phylum Chordata; class Mammalia; order Artiodactyla; family Hippopotamidae; genus Hippopotamus; species Hippopotamus amphibius. The sequence continues at coordinate 1,107,793 of NC_080189.1, read as the reverse complement.
GCCTGGTCTGAGTGTCCAGGAGTTTGCTGAATGAGAAAAGAGACCAGCCTGGCCTTTAAAATGCATCGTTATAGAGAATGCACAAAGAGAGAGACTCTAATCTCAGCACCATCTTTTACTGTCATAAGATTAAAACTGTAGATAAGAAACACATTTGACTAAAATACAATTCAAACATTTATTATTTAATCTCTTTATATTTCATAAAATAAAATGGCTAAAAAAGTAAGAGTCTTTAAAGTATTAATTCCCTCAAGGGATCTTTTCACACTCAAGTTTTGGAAAAAAGATTGATAATAAAAAAATAAAATCATAAAAATTCTGAAATCAAGGAACATTTGATGAACACCTGTAAACAACTCTGAACTGGCTTAACTGAATCATGATCAATTTATTAAGATCTTATTTTCAGAACAAAATTTAATTTAAAAAGATTCACCTGCCAGAAGTCGGCCACAGTCGCGGGCAGGGGTCCTTGGGTGGCGATGTACGCGGGCTTCCTGGGGTCGTGGTCCATCTGCGGAGACAAGGCCACAGAAGAAAGGTTCGTTGGAGGGCTGGCCAAGAGCCAGGAGGTGAAGGGCCGGCCAAGGGCGGGGAGGCAGCCCGTCTTGCGCTGACGGCCCCCCAGCCCGCGACACACGTCTGCGGAGGCGGGAAGCCCGCTGCTCCTCCCACGGCCCCTCCTGACTCCAATCTGCCTGGGTTTCGGGCGGGGCCTGGGGGTCCGGCGTTTTCCTCACACCTGGGAAGCAGGCACCTGAGCAGCCCCAGTAGAAGCGGAGGCCAGTGAACGGGAGAGACCAGACGCCAGAGCATCTACCCCCACACAGGCCGCGCCAGGCAGGGTGGCGAGGACGGAGCGAAGGCGCCCAGGGCAGCACCACCACCGAGGACACGCGTCCACGGACACACGTGCTGGCGAGGACTGAGCTGGTGGGCTCGGCCTGCACGGCCACCGGCCACGCACAGGGTTCCAGGTAACGCAGCCGAGGTCAGCACTGCAGGGGCAGGGGCGCTGCCCGGGCCTGGAGGGAACCAGCAACAACACCCCCCGCCGCCCAGGACGGGTTACCTCCCTCCCGTGGGGGCTCGTTTCGCCTTACCCCAAAAAGAGAAAGGGGCTGGGGCCCAGAGTCACCCTGGGTCTGAGGGCCAGCACCGCAGGCGCGGCCCGGAGACGGGCCAGCCTCCCAGCAGCGAACTTCCTACTCTCTCTAGCTCACCAGACAAGGACCGAAAACAAACAAACAAAGGAGAAGGCAGGGGTGGGTTTCCTGGCTAGTTGATCTGTCCGAACGCAGCCTGCTGGCTTTGAGAGAGGAAGCTGGGCTTGAAAGACCGTCATGATAACATTCGATTCAAAGACTGACTGAGCAGAAAAAAAAAGACCATGAGAACGAAGCCTGGAGAAGCAAACAGGATTAAATCAGACGGGCGGGGCCCTTTCCCCTCACGCTGGCGTCCTAAGAGGACAGGGAGGGACCAGGCGAGGTGTCAACAAAGACGTCCTCGCGGTCACCCCCTTGGGGACCACAGAGGCCTCCCCCAGAAGCGAGCAGGCCGGTCTCCCCGTGGTGTCAGGCGGCCGCTCACTCACCAGACTGTACAGCATCCTTCATCCTTTCCCACCCAGCACAGTTTCTACTCTGACGACACCAGGGTTTGATTAAAGATTTAAAATGCTCCGTATGTAATGGTACTTGTTAAGTGAAACACAAGAAAGGTGCAACCACACACGCGGTTCCGTGTGCCACGTGGAGGACGTCGCCTGTGAGCCTCGGGGCCCCTGAAAGCCTGCTCTGCGTCTGGGTCTGGGAAGGGCCCGCGTGGGGCGCGTCCCCTTTAAGACGAACGCAGTGACTCCGCCAGCGGGGCCGCCCGCTCTCAGCGTGGAAGGCTGCCCCCGGCGCACCTCATAATTATGTGCACCATGGAAGGGGGAAGAGCACAAAAGAACAGATGTAAGTTATTCTAACAGAACAACACGTGACGCTAGCTGGGGGGGGAGGGGAGGCAGGGAAAAGTGCTTTTTGTGCATCGAGTTTAGGGATTCGTAATCAAAACCGGAAATGCACAACCACACACAATACAGGTAAAACCACGCTACTCTGGCTGAACGTCCCAATTCAAGTGTTTCAGTACAAAAACGCTTGGCAGAAATAAGGAGTTTTGCTGTTCAAAATAGGCATCCGAGGGGGGTGACAGCTGTTTACGGAGACCCCTGTCTCTTCCCTGCAAATAGTTCTGCAGGAAACGTAAAACCCCATCTCCTTTTCAAATGTGCTTTTTTGCCCAAAGCAATTCAGAGAGCAACGCGTTTTAAAATCATTAGTACGTTCAACCCAGCGCATTTAGCAGCTTTCATGACAGGAAATACGAGACTGAACGGGCAAATCGGAGCAGGGCTCCTGGAGGGTAAAGAAGGCCCCTGTCGGGAGAGGTCCGGGTGTCACAGAGCTTCCCCCCGCCCCACCGACGGCTCAACCCAAGACCGAGACCAGAGGACGTGGAGGGGCGCTTGGTGGCCCGTCACTCTCCTGCCCCTTGAACTGTCATGTGGCTGCCACTTGGAAGGCCGTACATGACCACAGAGCGGTGACATGCGCCACCAGTTTAACAGTAACTCAGACGACAGCCACGACTGCCTCACCCCGTGCACATCCTGTCGGACAGAAAATAACTCCAGGCAGAAGCACGCTGCGCGCGTAGCAAAGATAAGGCCACAGAAGCCTCAGCCCGGTTGTGTGAGTCTTTGAATGCACCCAAGTAAAGTGAATATTGAACTAAATGCACAGAGTCTTACTACACTGAAGGTTTCCCAGGCAGGAAAAGTGTAATCAGAGGAAGTCAGGTCAGTGTCTACGGACGCGACTTGCGGAGCAGGGGCGCCGGCTGCCCACCCAGCGCGGTCAGTGGCCACGGCCCTGCCTCTCGTTCCTGGCGGGGACGCACGCCAGCCTCGGCCGACGCCTGAGCTGAACCCTCCCCGTCCTTCCTCCCTGTTTCCCATTTCTACACTTTTAATCCGTGGGACTGCCGTGGTCACAGACACACGCTCCACCCCGTGGACGAAGTCGGGGTCTCTGGCTTCAGTCTCAGTGTCTGTAAAACGGGTGGGAGGGGGCGGGGAGGCGGGACATGGTTTCTACCGGCCCTTTAGCTCTGGGATTCCGGGATTCTTCCAGAAAAAGTAGACCCCCCAAAGCTTGTGTTGAGTCTACTGTCCAAGTGGCAGACTAATTCTTACAAAGATGCCACCCGGATAACCAACGAGGCCCTACTGCACAGCACAGGGAACTCTGCTCAACGTAACCACCTAAGTGGGAAAAGAATTTGAACAAGAAGAGATACTCGTATATGTACAACTGAAGCACTTTGCCATATACCTGAAACACCCAACACTGTTAATCACCTATGCTCCAATATAAAATAAAAATTAAAAACAAGACAGCACCCGAACTAGGGTGCCTGCAAAGGTGTGTCCCTACAATTCCTAAATGCACAGTTAAAAAAAACCTAGCAACTTGGTTCAAGCTGTAGAATGACAGGTATAAGCGTGAATAACGAGTTCCAATCTGCATTTAAAAATGTAGCAATACTTCCTCAATGTTGCGAAAAAAAATTCGTCCTAAGCCTTCAACATATTAAGACCAGAGCACCGGTGTTCTGAAGACTCGAAGAGTACCTGGCGGCGAGGAGGCAGGGAGGCTGCCGACTGCTGCGCAGGTGAGGGCAGGACAGGTTCTGCCCCTGGACCACCTAGCGGCCCAAAGTCTCAGGGAAGCTCTGGGCCAGCCTCCGGGGGGAGGGGGCCTCGGGGGTCATGCGTTCTACCCTGCAATCCCACACAAGGTGATCACGCAGGTTTCTCTTCCTGTATTCCTATCTGCCCACCTTACACCAGCTTTTCCTAACACGTAAAGCAAATTTCACAGATGTTTTCTCTTTTTTTTCTTTTTTTAAAAAATTAATTTATTTCTTTATTGGCTGTGTTGGGTCTTCTTTGCTGTGTGCGGGCTTTCTCTAGTTGCAGCAAGCAGGGGCTACTCTTTGTTGCGGTGTGTGGGCTTAGTGTGGTGGCTTCTCTTGCGGAGCACGGGCTCTAGGTGTGCGGGCTTCAGTAGTTGCAGCACACAGGCTCAGTAGTTGTGGCTTACGGGCTCTAGAGCTCAGGCTCAGTAGCTGTGGCACACGGGCTTCGTTGCTCCGTGGCATGTGGGATCTTCCCAGACCAGGGCTCGAACCCGTGTCCCCTGCATTGGCAGGCGGATTCTTAGCCACTGCGCCACCAGGGAAGTCCCACAGATATTTTCTTAAAAACAAGAGAATATCAAGTCTGAGTTTTCAAGTCACTTTTCTGGATACCAAGTCTTAATGTAAGAGTTTGCTGGGAAATTGTAGCTGTAGAAAATTCAGTGGGAGAGAGTCTGGCCTATGAACATAAATTATTTTCATATTTTATTCTTATGGGTAGAGATTTATTTAAGAAAAATATTGGCTATAAACCATAATTATACACACAGATATACAGATTTGCTTGTAAATCTGAAAACCAAGGAACTGGCCCCCATATTTGGACAATTTCTTATGATGTTTGGGGCACCATAGCAGTCATCCTTTTCTGAAGAGTCGATTTGAATCTACTCAAATTATGCAATTTGTTAAATGCATTCTGAGTTTAAAAATTAAACACTTTCCCCCCTTAATAAACATAGGAATGAAGAGTAAGTTTACTTTCACGTGTTGGGATGTTCAGACTTGTCCCTGGTAAGGGGACCCGTGTGCTGCCGTGTTCACGCCACCCCTTCGTCCACGCCCGCCAGTGACCAAGTTCCTGTCGTGCCTGGTGGGTTTCTCTCACAGACACCCATGCGGGAAAGCAGAATTCCCATTTACGCTCATGACCTCTGATTTCAAACTCGAGATTGCACATTATTTACCGCTGGATGGCTCCCCCGAAATTTAATGAGGACTAAGTCCAAATATGACGGATGTAATTACTGTAGTTTTATTCTGCAGGGCCAGGGGCTGCTTGGGCCCTAATCGTAAGCTTTCCATGCAGCGCTGCTAGGGACCTCATTATCCTCGGGCCTTCCGTCATTTCAGGAAGAAGAGGTACCGAGGATTTCTTCTAGTTCATGCTTCCATCCCAAATTTGAACCAAAAAGAACTGTGGTATGAAATAAAACGAAAACATGAACGACAACGAAAAATCCCTAGTCTCTCCTGGCCTCACCTTCCCACCCAGGTTCCTGTCCTGCCGGGCCGGGAGGCTGTTGTGAATTTCTGCCAACAGGAGAGAGACGGGGAAGGCGCAGGAGGGCGGGGCTGCTGGCTGGCGGTTTCTGAGGGAATGGCTCAGATGTATGGAATCTGGAAGCCATACAATGGGGAAGAGTCAGGCCTCCCTGCAAACACTGAACTCCCATTTTTGAGACGTGAAAAGAATTGCTTCATCGCTCATTCTGATCCTGTCACGTGTTTCATCCCAGGCAAGGGGCCCAGTGGGAAGAAGGAAGCGCTTTCCCTTCTACAGACCATCACCATGGCCCTTGGGCAAGGACAAGTCCAGGCAGCTACTGACCGCAACCTCACCGGATAAGAGATGCGTAAATCAATGAGGCTTTGGCTTCATCTTTTGAATTAGAATTGACAGAAAAATATGAAACTCATCAAGTGTGTTTATCGAGAAAGGCTAATTGAAGGGCTCCTGTGAAACTTCTGAACACAACAGAGCCAACGTTTGAGGTCTACTCTGCTGGAGGGAAGGAGTGACTCCTTAAAAACAGCCCCAGAGGGGCTTCCCTGGTGGCGCCGTTGTTAAGAATCCGCCTGCCAACGCAGGGGACACATGTTTGATCCCTGCTCCAGGAAGATCCCACATTCCGCGGAGCAACGAAGCCTGTGTGCCACAACTACTGAGCCTGGGCTCTAGCGTCCGTGAGCCACAACTACAGAGCCCACGTGCCACAACTACTGAAGCCCGCGCGCCTAGAGCCCGTGCTCCACAACAAGAGAAGCCACCACAATGAGGAGCCCGTGCACTGCAATGAAGAGTAGCCCCCGCTCACTGCAACTAAAGAGAAAGCCTGCACGCAGCAACAAAGACCCAATGCAGCCAACAAATAAAATCAATAAATACATTTATATGTAAAAAATAACCCCAGAAACAAAGACCTGGCCTCAGGCGGGTGTAGACGAGATGCTTCCCTTTGAACCCCTCCTCACCGCGAGGGCGCTACTCTGTGCTCTTGCTGTGTGGTCGTGAAGTGTCGGGACGTGGGGCTGACTCAGGGTGCACTGGAGGCGTAATGATAAGGTTTGTACGGCAGCTACACTGAAACAAACGAACAACCGTGATGACAGCGGTTAACCATCAGTGCTTCTGCTTGTGCTCAGGCGGTAAACCGTCTCATCCGAGATCAGCACTGAGGACAGCAGGACCCTCTCTCGAATCCAGAGACGCGCCGGGCCCAGCGGCCACCTGCACCCCCGTAAGCTCACTGCGCCAGACCCCAGGACATGCTGTGTCCCACAGCCTGTATCTGACTGAAGCAAATGTGAGAACTTGGCGAGGTGTCCTGACAGTCCCTGAAGACCAGCATCGAGAAGCACGGTTTAAGCGGGACACAGCCCGCACCTGCTCCCTGTGCACCTGCTGGTCCAGGTGCTGCCCGCCACGTGCTCTGAGACCACCGGCAGGTCCACCTCACCATGTACCCACCTGCACTCACTCCACCATGCAGTCCCACCTTCCAGCACCCCCCCCCCCACCGGATGGCTCCAGACTTTCCCCTGCAGCCCCTGCCCCGTGCAGGGCAGGACTCCGGTGGGAGCGGCAGGCTGCGGCCACAGGGTCTCCAGGACAGAAACCCTCCCCCAGTCCTCTGTCCGTCTGTCACTTGCTGCCCAAGGAGGCGCGGCCACACCCCTCCCTCGAAGGGAAGACCCCGCCCGCTGGAAAAACCCAGGAGGAAACCACCCTGCCGTTTCCGGTCTGCCTCCATGCGCGTGCCGCGTGCGGGTCTGATTTTTCCTGCTTCCCCAAACAGGGAGCAAGGGGGCCCAGGGACCCCCTACACCACCAGCCACGCGTCTCCCCAGAGTCACGGGTTCCAGCAGTGGCTCCTCAGGGTGCTGGTGCTGGGCCCGCGCCCCCCTGGGGCCCAGCACTCGGCGCCGTGTCCCCTCTGCCTGGACACGGCCCTGCCTGGGGACCAGGCCACTGGGGCGGGCAGGGAGCAGAGCACCAGCCCTGGTACCTGGGGGCACTGGTTACTTGGTGGGGACTAGTTACCTGGTGGAGGCTGGTTACCTGGTGGAGGCTAATTACCTGGTGGGGACTGGTTACCTGGTGGAGGCTGGTTACCTGGTGGAGGCTGGTTACCTGGTTGGGACTGGTTACCTGGTGGAGGCTGGTTACCTGGGGGGCACTGGTTACTTGGTGGGGACTAGTTACCTGGTGGAGGCTGGTTACCTGGTGGAGGCTAATTACCTGGTGGGGACTGGTTACCTGGTGGAGGCTAATTACCTGGTGGAGGCTGGTTACCTGGTTGGGACTGGTTACCTGGTGGGGGCTGGTTACCTGGTGGGGACTGGTTACCTGGTGGGGGCTGGTTACCTGGTGGAGGCTGGTTATCTGGTGGGGACTGGTTACCTGGTGGGGACTGGTTACTTGGTGGAGGCTAATTACCTGGTGGGGACTGGTTACCTGGTGGAGGCTGGTTACCTGGTGGAGGCTAATTACCTGGTGGGGACTGGTTACCTGGTGGAGGCTGGTTACCTGGTGGAGGCTGGTTACCTGGTTGGGACTGGTTACCTGGTGGAGGCTGGTTACCTGGGGGGCACTGGTTACTTGGTGGGGACTAGTTACCTGGTGGAGGCTGGTTACCTGGTGGAGGCTAATTACCTGGTGGGGACTGGTTACCTGGTGGAGGCTAATTACCTGGTGGAGGCTGGTTACCTGGTTGGGACTGGTTACCTGGTGGGGGCTGGTTACCTGGTGGGGACTGGTTACCTGGTGGGGGCTGGTTACCTGGTGGAGGCTAATTACCTGGTGGAGGCTAATTACCTGGTGGAGGCTAATTACCTGGTGGAGGCTGGTTACCTGGTTGGGACTGGTTACCTGGTGGGGGCTGGTTACCTGGTGGGGACTGGTTACCTGGTGGGGGCTGGTTACCTGGTGGAGGCTGGTTATCTGGTGGGGACTGGTTACCTGGTGGGGACTGGTTACTTGGTGGAGGCTAATTACCTGGTGGGGACTGGTTACCTGGTGGAGGCTGGTTATCTGGTGGGGACTGGTTACCTGGTGGGGACTGGTTACCTGGTGGGGACTGGTTACTTGGCGGAGGCTAATTACCTGGTGGGGACTGGTTACCTGGTGGAGGCTGGTTACCTGGTGGGGACTGGTTACCTGGTGGGGGCTGGTTACCTGGTGGAGGCTGGTTACCTGGTGGGGACTGGTTACCTGGTGGAGGCTGGTTATCTGGTGGGGACTGGTTACCTGGTGGGGACTGGTTACCTGGTGGAGGCTGGTTATCTGGTGGGGACTGGTTACCTGGTGGAGGCTGGTTATCTGGTGGGGACTGGTTACCTGGTGGGGACTGGTTACTTGGCGGAGGCTAATTACCTGGTGGGGACTGGTTACTTGGTGGAGACTGGCTATCAGCTCTCGACCCAGTGCCTGGCCGGCCTGGTCTGTGGCCCCCCCCCCACCGGGAGCCTTGGCGGGTGGCGGCCGGTACTCACGATGGGGCTGGCGTTGATGTAGTCAGAGCTGCTGTGGCTGTTCTCCGATTTCAGCCGGATCCGGGAGTGGTCGTCTGCAAGCCCAAGAGCAGTGCGTTAACCGTGCCCCTGCTGAGGGCCTCCCACGCGCCTCCTCCCTCCCTCCCTCCCTCCCCCGCTGAGGGTCCACCTCCAGGAGGCGGAGCCCCAGGGTGTGCGGGGAGCCGTGCTGTCCCGGTGTCAAGGTCCAACGCCAAGGCTGGGTGCTCCTCGGCAACCGTTCATGCAGTGTTTGCCTTCAAATGACATGTACTTGGTGACAGAGAAGACAAATATCAGCGTGGATATGAGGCTATCAGACCGTCATTCAATACCGTACACTTCTGTAGCCTAGAGACGGCGAGATACTCGCGATTACAGGGATGTAGCTTCAAAAAGAGAAAAGAGCAGAAGAAAATGCCGCGGAAGCGTGAGCAGGGCTCAACGCACCTGTGGGGACTCAATGACAGAGACGTGCCTAAAGCAGCAGAGTAACTGGACTAATGCTGAACCCAGACGCTTCAGCGGGGATCAGGGACATGTGATCTCTCACAGCTTAAGGTGTTTGATGTGTGAATCGTCTCTAACTTTGGTTCTGCAACACGTCCCCCACCCCCAACTCCAGGTTCAGGGACAGCTCACTGCCTGTTTTCAGGAACTTTCGCAGAGAGCAGGGACCCGCCCCTTCCCCTGAGCGGCTCCTCCTGCCTTCCTGCCCTTCCTCTGCAAGGTGCAGACTTGCAAACGGGAAGCACCGAGCGTCACTCCGCCATCCTGTGCTGCAGTGAAGGCCTCTTGGTGCCCCCAGCACCACCTGCTTCTGTTGAGAAGACGGACGGCCCGGCTGCAGCCCAGGAGCTCAGGGTTTCCGTGGCGGCAAGCGTGTGGCCCCAAGTCCGATCCCTGGCACGTTGGCCGTGTCGCCCCACTTCCTGGTCCCAACCCTGCGAGCAGCTCAGGCAACGGGCAGGAAAGCACGGGGGCTGTGCTGAGGTTTGTGCTTCTTTCTCCGGGACATTTGACTGACTGACTTCTTTATTGTTTTGAACAGTTCTGGGGCTTGGGAAACTTCGCAGGGCCTACAGCTGATCAAACTTGGAAGGTATCGTCTACTGGAGACCAGCCGCCATCCTATGTGTCTTACTAAGGTATTCATGTTGGCATTTCCCCAGTAGAGACAAGACAGCTAAGAAACATCCAGAGACAGGGAAGGGGTTCACACCTGTTATGTTTACCTGAGCACAGGTGACATGGACCAGATGTCATGGAATGTTCTGAAGGTATTACAACGGCGGCTGCCGAAAACTCCTGCTGAGGTCTCCTGGACTCAGTGGCTTGGGGTCCCGCACAAATTAATTCCCGAGACACTGAGAACAGGATGTGGCAGGAAGTCGAAATAAAACTTACCAGAAAAGTTGGTCAACTCTGACATCCCAACGCACTACGGAGACTAAGCCCAAGTGAAGTTCCAGGGGCCAGTTTCTCGGTGGGGGGCAGGGCATCCAGCAGGGGGGCGGGGGGGGGCAGGAAGGAGGGGGACCATGCCTGCTGCGCCCACAGAAGTCCAGATACACAGGGCAGGGCTTCGAGCTGCTTCCCGAGGGTCTCCCAGGAGCCCCCCATTGTACATTTTCTCAACAAGCCCGCATCTGGCACTGCTGACCGAAGCAAGAGCCCGCTCCCAGGGTCTGAGAACCCATCACCCAGGGATGGAGGGGACCAGGAAGCAGGCCCGGAGCTTCCGTGGGCGCTGATCCCACCCAGAGCAGAGCAGCTCCTGGTCGCTGGTCACGCTGAACAGGCCCAGGACTAAGGGTCTGCCAGGTACCCCTCATCTCCACGGGGTCCTGTGAGCAACCGGGCTCAGTAAACAATTTGCAGCTGCATTTTCTAGTTGGAAAATCAAGAAAACACGTCCTAAGTTAGGGAGTCTTGGCAAGCTCGGCCCTCTGACGGTTAATGGGAAAACCTGTTTTGAGCACCGGATAGAGCCTAAGCTTGGCTGTGAGGACAGCATCCCTGCGGGTCCAGGCCCAGCTGCCTTCCTCCCCGCAGGGCACCCTTTCCAAGATGCCTCTGAGTGCGGGACAAGAGCTTCCAAAGCTCAGAGTTCTGCTGCCTTCCAATCACATATCTGATTTTGTGGCAATGTGTTGATTTTAAAATTCACAGTGAATTAACTTTTTTTTTTTAGCGTGGGACCATCTTGAACCTCCCTCTGAGACCCCAGGGCTGTCCCAGGAGGGCCAGAGTCCAGCAGAGGGTAGGCTGACGTAGCAGAGATGGTCCAGTGGACATCTCACTCATCTGGGCGAGGCCAGCTGTTCTGTGGTTCACGGTTCGTGTTCTGAGGGTGGCTGCCTGTATTCTCTGTGATGCAAAGGGCAGAAAGAGCAGCCTGGCAGGATCCCTGATTCACTCATGGTCAACGAGCTGGGTGAGATGAAGCCAGGGCTCGGCTCCTGAGCAAGTGACCCTCTCTCTGCCCTCTGCGCGACCGGCTGGACAGTGTTCCCTCGTCTTCCTGGTGTAAACACACACCCTTTTCTGGGAGCAAATTCAATACGATGACCCCAACCACAGAGCAAGAGCTTTCACAACCGCAGAGCTTACGTTTTAATGAAGAACTGTGTGTGTCCTTCATGATCTTGGTCTGAGACTTCACTCAGGAGCCAGGGAACAGGGAAATTCAGGCAGCGTCTTCCTGCTGCACCTGGCTCTACAGCTGAGTTATTTTCCTCTCATACGATCCACAGGGGTAAAGTTTATCAAGAAGGGAAGAAGAAAAACACCTAAGAAGAAGAAACTTGCTGAATTAAGCCTCTGTGCCTGTTCCTTTTCTGACCCCTGAAGAGTTTATTGTATATTATTCCTGTGTTCAAGAACAGACTTGGAATTTCCCTAGCACTCCGCGTGTCCTAAGGTTTCCCACGTGTTATCCTCCTTCTTCTCGGAACGCTGTGTCATAGACACAAAAGAGACCATTTCCCGTGTAGGTTGAAGAAACCAAGGCTCCAAAAATCAAGTCATTGACTTGGCAAAGGCTGCAGAGCTAAGGGCCCGGGCTTGACCCAGCCTGGCCACCTGCTCGCCGGGCGATACTTGGTACATGACTCAACATCTTAAAGTGTCCGATTTGTCATCCGAAGTGTAGGATAGCGCTCTCTGACTCACAGGGTCGTTGTGATGGGTGGCTTCTACAAAGTGCTCACGTGAGGCCTGGCAGAGAGCAAGGGATTCAGGAACAACTGCAAGATCACAGATGGACACACACCTAACTGATGAGCCGTCAGCGGAACGGGCAGGACTCACTGTGTGGTGCACATCGGGCTGCCAGGAAACACTCGCGGCAACGGCGGGCACGCGGCCTAGGACGGCTTCCTGACCGTGACCAGGGCACAGGCTCCTGAAGAGAGGCCGGCTCCGGAGGGCACCGCGGCTCAGCCGCTCAGGCTTCCTTCTAGCCTGTGCCGCGTGTAGACCCTTCCCACGCTCCGCCAGAACCCGCCTGCGGAGCGCACGCGGAGGCCCCCCACGGCCCCGCCTGTGGCATCATCTCCTGACACACCTTTAAGGACGCTGTGCCCTGAGGCTCCCCGGTCACGCTGCGCCCGCTGTCTGACTGCGCTGGTACGTGTGTGAGCCAACAGCCTCCACGCAGCCGTCAGCGCTGCTGCCAGTAGCACGCGTCAGGCGCCTGTAGAAGCTGCTGGCCGACCCTGGCGCCTGCCGAGGGCTTTCTCCATCCGAGCGGTCTTCGATGCCCCCCTGGGCCCTCCAGCTGTCTCCACTTTCTGTTAAGATTGAGATGAAACCGTCACACTGGCCGACGGCATCTTCTCTGCCTGGCGGGTGTGGCTGGCACATCTGCAACGGGCCAGTGCTCCGGGTGGGGGGCCGGGGCCTCTGATGGAGACCCCACACACGGGGCTGTGCGTCCTCCCTGGAGGTCAGCTCACACGTCTTCCCTCCCGTCAGTGCCTCTTCCTCAGAAAGCCCGCAGCGGGGGCTCTGCTCTTGTGAAGCTTTTTGGAAACCCACGCTTCAAACCACAGGACCATCAAACGCTGAAGAAGCAACGCAGAGGGTTCCACTCCGGGCCTCCCCCGTTCAGCGCTGGGCGGACCGGGGCGTCGGGGGCCCGGGTCAGAACACCTGCCAGCACCTGCTACGGCAAGAAGAGGAGGCTGGTTCCGTCCCCACCCAGGAGGCTCCCCCGCAGGTGACGGCCCACAGCCAGAGGCTCCCGGCCGGCTCCCCGGCTCCAAACACGCCCAAAGCAGGTCCCGAGTCCCACGTGGCCTGAAATGTGGTCGGGAGGCTTGATCTCGTGTCTGGTCTCTTAGTTTCACCAGCATCTCTGCGGATCTCTCAAAAAGCAACCCCCAAACAGGATGGCCGCCCAGCTTGGAAGGTGAGTGACCGCATAGGCGGGTGACGGGGGCTGGAGCCCGGGGCACCCCTGAGCGCAGATCAACCTTGCCGCTCGGTGTCTGCGAGGAAAGGCCCTGCCGGGCTTGGCCCGCGCGCCGAGCAGGAACAGACTCCAAAGGTTTCAGGTTGTGGCCTGGCAACCCCCCCACCGCCTACCGAGCTGTCCAGGGCACCTGGTGTCCAAGGATGAATCGTGTTCCCCCCAAAAAAGCCGTGCGGGTGCTCTAACCCCCAGGGCCTTGGGACGTGGCCTCATTTGGAGCCGGGGTCTACGCGGGGGGGATGGGGTGACGGCAAGGTCACGTGGGTGCCTGGTGTCCTTGCAGGAGGGGAGTCAGACTCAGACACGGGCGGAGCGGAGGGAAGGGGACGCGCAGATGCGAAGGCCGGAGGCGGGGAGAGGGCCTGGGGCACAGGCCCCGAGGGGCCGGCCTCGTCCTGGAGCCCAGCCTCCAGACCGTGAGGACAGCGCTGCGGCCGGGTCGCTCCGACGTGCCTGTGCACCCTCTTCTCCCATCTAACCTCTTCCAGGCCCCACGTCACCACGAGGAGGCTGACCCGGATGGCCAGAAAGCTCCTACCAGCTAAAAAGCTAGCTTTCTAAGGAAAAAATCAGTCAACAGGCTTGAGGTGCCCCTCATGAACTGGGGGGAGAGGGGAGGGGAAGGAGAGGATGGGGGAAGGGGGAGGGGGAGGGGAGAGGGGAGGAAGGTGGGAGGGGAGGGGGAGGGGAGAGGGGGAGAGGGAGGGGGAGGGGGAGGGGAGAGGGGGGAGGGGAGAGGGGGAGGGGGAGGGGAGAGGGGGAGGGGGAGGGGTAGCTCTGCCGAGAGGCCCCAGTGGCCCGGGGGCCACGTGTGTGCCCAGAGGCCCTGGGCGCCAGCCCTCCACGCAGCAGCACAGCGGTGACCCCGGGCGGTGACCCCGGCGGGCGCCGTCCCGGCCCCCGGGGTGCAGGGTGCGGGGCGCGGGATGCGCAGGGGAAGCAGGAGGCGGCCGCGCTGCCTTCACACGATGGCGGCAGCAGCGCAGGCAGCACCCACGCGAGGCCACCCGGACACCCATCAGCGGGCCCTGCACCCCGACCCCGGCGGGGCCGCGGAGGGCGGGCCGCGGGCGGCCTGGAGGGCGCCGCGCGCCCACGTTTCCCCAGAGCAGCGAAGTCTGTGTTCTGTCAGCACGGTGCTGTCACCGGAAAGCACCCCGGGCTCCGTCCGTGCTGACTGAGGGCGGACCGCGCGTGGACGCGAGGGTCGCCTTCGGCCGACGGGGCGACCCCTGACCCTGGGAGCAGCCCCCCGGCCCTGCCAACCAGGAGGCCTGTGGGAAAGGAAGGGGAGGAAGTTTGGCAGGAACCCTGCCGACGACCTTAACAGAGACGGACCCCTGACGGCGGGTGGAAGGCAGGCCCGAAGGACACACGGCTCGGACGTTCCCGCGGCCGGAGGGGGCGCCGGCGCGGGGCAGGTGCGCGGACGTCCGGAGATGAAGTGGCGGGACCAGGACGGGGACCAGCACCCTGACCAGGCACAAGGGGTGCGGCCGCAGGCGCCCCTGCCCCAGACGAGCACAGCGGGGGTCCCCGGCCTCCGCGGGCGGCACCGGGAGGGTGGATCTTACTGCCGAGGAAGGACCCTGGGGAGGGGGTGGGGCGCGGTCCCCGCACGGGGGGGGAGCACGGGGACGGGCTCGGGTCCGGATGAAGGAGACGGGGGAGGGGGCGTGGCCCAGAGCCTCCCCGAGTCCCTCCGTGCTTCTGATCCGTCCTCCTAGCAGGGGCCAAAGTCCAACCAAAGAACGCGGCGGTTCATGCCTTCAGACGGCGAGGTCTCTGAACGTGGGCCTAACTCACCCATCGGGCGATTCTCTGGGCTGGGAGGTGACGGGGCTCCTCTGCTTCTCCCGTTCCGTCATCAAAGGAAGTTGACCTTATTCCCAGTGCGGTTTTTCACGGAAACAAATGTTTGCACGATGGCTCTGGCAGAGCCGGGACAGAGAGCGGCACGGGGGCAGAGCCCACCCGCGCAGACCCGCCCCGGGCTGCTGGGACGCGCGTCCACAACCTAGAGCTTCCACAGCACGTGTACCCTCCACAGCCCTGCTGCGCCGAAGTCTGAGCTGACTCTGGATCAGCGTGGAGACTCCGGGGTCCAGCCTCCAGCTGCGCCCACGCGCCCGGCCGGGACCGTCCGCCTTCACCGTGTCACCTGGACCTGCTCGCGCCTGGCCTCCCTCCTCCACGCCGAGGAGCCCGCTGACGACCCTGGGCCCACCTGGAAAACCCGGGCGCCTCTCCGTACCTTAAGGTCCGTTGATGAGGGAACCTCCGTCTCATCAGCAACCTCCCCCTCCCACTGCCACGTAAGGCATGCGGCACCTTGACGGGCCCTGGGGGTGGGGACGTGGCATCTTGAGCCGCACCCATGAGGTGACCGAGTGTGGCCCCACCGGAGACTCAGGGTCTCTCACAAGAGCAGACGGACTCTGTGACCCGGGGTCTCCTCCGCCGGTTACAGACCCCGGGGCCGTGTGGAAGGTGGGGCCGTGCGGGGGGCACGCCCGTCGTCCACGGCTGAGCTCAGCGCTGCGGCGGACAGAGACCAGAGTCACGCCAGCAGCTTCTGGGAGCCTCCCTCAGCTAAGACGTGAACGAGAGAGGGGGGAAGAAGAAAGGTGGGAGGAAGGAGAGGAGGGGAAAGAAACGGGAAGTACAGCTGGAAAATGCTGATTTTCCTGCTAAAACCTGATCTCCTGCAAGTCTAAGCAAGCAACCAGCACTGCTGCACATGTGAGCTGAACTCTAATAAGGGAAGAATTACTACACTGATGGTGACCTTGAGAGAAAAGCGGCTGAATCATCGTAAAGTTTTGAGTCGCCAGGAAATAGAATGCAGGGCGTTTAACACACAACCAGGTGAAGGAATCTCGCTCCAGAGACTCCGGAAGGGAGAGGAGCCGAAGAGATGGGAAACCCGAAACACTGGTGTTCTGACGACACGGCCGTACACATCCTAGGAAAACGAGAAGCAGACATCCAAAGACAGCAGGGTGGTCTACATGTAAAAGGTCACACCCACGGAGGGTGGGCGCGGGTGTGTAACCCGCACAGATGAGCGTCAGAAAGGCTGCCGTCCAGCGTGCGGGGTGCAGACGCACCGGGTGACAGGGCAGTCTGCGCACCTGGGTTTGTTCAAAGCGAAAGGCCTGACCAGCAATGCAGCCGCCGCCTGGTGTCGATGGAGCTGCTTTAGCCGATACCTAAGAGAAAGTCTGTCTACTCGCGGTGTTGCCTTGGCCACCTCTATCGGAGAGCACACCTTTTCAAACCCGGAAGGACAGAGCGGAGACGGCTGGGGCCAGCAGGTGCCGGAGGACGGGGTTCACGGGCAGGTTCTGGTCCCGTGAGTCCTCCGGTGCGGCCGCGGGGGGTGTGGCCACGTCCACGGCGTGTCCCGGGGACGCCGTCCGGCCGCGGCTGCGGTCGACCTCGTGGGGTCCCCGGGCCTCTAGGTTTTGGGTGTGTGACCAGAAGCGGGGAGACAGTAGGTCTGGAAACCAGGCAGTCAGCGTCCCGAGGACCTGAGCGGCCTCCTGACGGGAGAGCTTGTGAGGGTTGAGAGGGAGCGCGGCCGCCAGGAGAAGAGAAGATTTTCAGGAACAAATCACGGCCGAAGATCAAGGGGTCTGTTCCAGAATTACAAAGGCCAGAGAGGTGCAACGTCCAGAATGCGGTCATGAACCCCGACTGCATCCTGGCTGACAAACTGCTCTGAACGATGTGACTGGATTATCTGGGAACACTGGAAGATGGCTGGGAAGTAGGCGCTAATGAGGGGAGTTGTTGCTTTTCTCAGTTACGACAGTCGGGTCAGAGTCACGGAGAAGAAGGTCTTCACTTCTAGGAGACACAGGCTAGAGCACGTAGATGTCATGATGCCCAAACCCCGCTTTGGAACAGTGTAGCCAATAAAGAAGTAACGCGCACACACTGATGACACGGAGACGGCAGAACACGGAGCCGCGGCCGCGTGGGGTCCAGCCGGTGGGATGGAGGCGCCCCCTGTGCGGGGGGAGGTCACGCCAAGCTGGCGACGCTGCTTCCTTGCAAAGCGCCCCCGGACTGCCCGACAGGGAACCCCTGGGGGTCAGGAGGGCGGCCGGGGACGGGAGCCGCGTCACCTCCTGACGCCCCCGCCCGCCTCTGGCTCCGGGCTCTCGGGTGACGGTGTAAAGGGGACACTGCACCCCTGGCCTCTTGCGCTGTCTGCGGTGCAGGTGCGTCTGGGATGCCCTCCCCACCTGGGCGGCACGGGAGGGCGGCGGGCAGAGCCGGGCTCACGGAGCAGTGGCGGGAGGGCTCCTGCCCGGGTCCGTGTCCGCCTGCGGGGCCTCGGTAGGCAGCGCCCTGTGTTCCTCCTGCTCACACGATCTTCGCAATGACTCGAAGGCGAGTTTATAAAACGTGCGGACGGCAGAGCTGAGGGGGAGGCGCCGCGGTGACCAGGAGCCGAGCTCTTCCTGGTTTCGAGCAACGATCCGCTTATCGGGGGTGACTGCAGAGCTCCCTTCCCTGTGCGGGTGGGTGCTCGGGGCTGCGCCCTGCGACGCGCCTGCCTCGCGACGGACGGAAACTGGGAACCCAGATCCGGGAGGAGACGCGGCTGTGTTTCCCGTCGTGGCCCTTCCGAAGGCTGCGACCGGCCTCCGGGCAAGGAAACCAGTGGGGTCCACAAGAGGGGCCGGCCCGGCCACCGCCTCTGCAAGCAGCATCGGGATGTGAAAGGGGAGAAGCACAGACACCGTTGGGCGTCTTACGCATCCAGGGGTCGGCTTCAGGGAAAGGAGTGAAGAGAGGCAGAATCTGAACCTGAGTGGTTGAACTGTGCAGGCGGTCCGTGTGGCCCCCAGCCCACCAGCAGCCCCTCTGCACTGGAGGCGCAGGGGTGGGCGGTGTGTCCGCAGCCCAGGGACCCTCTCCGGAGCCTCTGCCCCCCACCGCACAGCCCCACGGGAAGGCCTGGTGCTTCTGAAACACGGCTTCTGCCTCTTCCCTGCTTCCCTTAAAAAAGTCTTCAGTCTCAGGCAGCACGACTTCTGCTGGGACGTAGCAAAGGAAAAAACCCGCACAGAATTTGTTGGGATATTTTCTTTCCAGCACCAACAAACCCACATCCTTCCCAAATCCACAGGCAGTCAGTCACTCAGCTGGTTCTGAGGCTGAAAAAAGGGAGCGAAAGAAAAGGAAGCCAGGTCAGGACCTTATCTGGACACAGAACCTTCTGGCGCAGCCGTTTCATACAAGAGGAAGAAAATCCTGCTTGCTTGTCAGATTGAGGGGAACGTCCCACCACTGGTGGCCAGAGGCAACCAGGTCACTCAGGTGGGACGAAACCAGAACATTCACTGCGGGGACCCTGCTAGAGTTGGGGAGAAAACGTAAAGCAAAGGTTTGTTTGGAAAGAAACTGTTTTCTGTGTGTTTCGAGGCAAGCGATGCTTCCTCACGTACAGCGGCCCTTGGACGTATCTCAGATGTGCCTTCTGTGGAAGCTTGAAATCTGTGTTCATTTTCCTGATACACAAAGGCTCAGGCGTGTCCACAAAGGCCCAGGGGGTGGTGTCCTGCTAGCGCAGGGCCCGTGGGCGCGCATCTGTCAGACAGAGAGGAGCCTCGGGAAGGTTGGGGGCGGCCCGGGCACGTGGGGGCGGCCCTCGACAGGCTCAGCCTGGCCGCTGTCCTTCCCGTCACATGCGGCCCAAGCCTGGCGGCACCGGGTGGCGCGGCTGCAGGAAGAGCTGGGCCAGGGTCGCTCTGACCTCCCCGCCGCGTCTGCCAGGCGGGCCCCGGGGCCGGGCTGCGGGCCCGTCAGCAGCAACACCCTGAAAAGCCAAACTGGAGAAACGGCATCACGAGTCTTCTGTCCATCTTCACGTCCCTGCGCCCCCGATGTACGTTCTCTGGTTTCACCTCTCAGGGCTCCTGTGTCTCTACGTCTCCCTCTTGTTATTGTAACTCAGAATCACAAACTTTTTCTGTTTAAGACGGCACACCAAAATAGCATCATATTCCCCGCTTAATTTAAAAAGCAGATGAGCGGAATATTGCATAATTCTTTTTAAAAATGCAAAAAAGCAGAAAGTATATTAAATTCTTTAAACTTCTGAGATATATCACTAGACGTAGCCCAGTGCCAGCCGACATCTCATAAATGCTAGCTGCCTTCTCCTGGAAAGACAATTCAGTTGTAGCTAGAATCTGTGGGCTGTCCGTGACGGGAAAGTCGCTAGCCTGGCCACCAACCTGCGGACTAGGATGTCTTCCAGCCTCAGCTGGAGCGGGCCCAATTCTGGGGGAGCTGGGTGGGAGAGACGTGTCTGGGGGTAGCAGACAAGCAGAGACGTGGAGGGGGTGGGGGGCTGAGCCTGCACGCTGCCCTGGTCGGGGGTGCGGGGGCGTCCAGGCGGGTGCGCCGGGCGGCGCAGGCCGGGGAGTCAGGCCGCCTCTCCCGTCTCTCTCTCCCGTCTCTCAGGTGGGGCAGGAGCAGAGCTGGTGCACAGGAAGGAAGCGGAGGCAGGAAGGCGGGGGCCCGGCCAGGGGTGGGGGGAGCAGAGAGGCCGGTATCGTCAAATCCAGAAATGAGGGAACTCGCTGGAGGTGACGGAAGAGAATGCGGAAAAAGGAGCAAATGCAGAAAGAGAGAGAGATGGCCCCTGGGTTCCCATCCTGAGCCCTGGGTGAGGCTGCGTGACCCAGGTGGGCGGGGGGGCGTGTGTCTGACACAGGACGCTGTCCTGAGCGCCGCACGTCCCCGGGGCGTCAACATCGGCTTCAGAGAACAGGGCGCGTGGAGGCCACCCTGTCAACACCCTGCGCTCCGTCGGGAACCGTTTCTGCGCCGCGGGGCGTGAACAGCCAGACAAGACGAAGCAGGTTTCAGGAGGAGGCGGCCGCTCCCCCCGGCGAGTCTGGCAAGACCAAGTGTTTAAGCGATGCCATTGCCCGAGGGTCCCGCCTGCAAGGGATGCAGGCTGAGATCTGATGAGAGGATTTCCTCTGAAAGTTGAGGAGGCAGGCATGTGGAGGACGAAGGCGGGGATGCCTCGCTGGGGCTGGACCTGCACGTCCGGGGAGGCTCTATCCACCTGCTTGTCTCTCAGGGCCCCGGACCCAGGTCAGGCTCCGCACGGCCCCGGCGGTCAGGAATGGTGGTTTCTTTCTAACGCCCGGCACCAGAGTCCAACCAAGAGAGCACTTCCTCTTTGGAGCCCTCACTCCGGCCCACGTACCACAGGCCCAAGGCTCTGGTCC
This sequence comes from Hippopotamus amphibius kiboko, assembly GCF_030028045.1. NCBI lineage: Eukaryota > Metazoa > Chordata > Mammalia > Artiodactyla > Hippopotamidae > Hippopotamus > Hippopotamus amphibius. Next base: position 1,087,285 of record NC_080189.1, on the reverse strand, counting down.
TAGGGTCCCCAGGGCCCTGGTCCCCACGGGGCTGGACACCCCCTCCCCCCAGAGGTTGAAGACAGGATGTCCTACGTCCCTGAGGTCCTGGGCTGTGTGCCCACTGCTGACGTGGCACAGACAGAGCCGGGCGGCCGGCCGGGCTGGAGGGCGCGAACGTTCCGTGTTCTGGTCGGCACTGCAGGAGGGAGGCTCTGAGCCTCTGAACTTGAGTATCTGCCATACGGGGCCTGACGACGGAGGAAGCTGCCAGGCCCGGGACACGTTCGACACAGGCCGGCCGTCTGCCCCCCACCCCTGCACCTAGGTCCTCCGAGGACAGTGGCCGCACTTGGTTGACGGGATATCCCATGTCTGTCAGCAGCTCTTGGCACAAATAGGTCCTTAACAAATATCTGTTGGTTACTGGCTTTTCTTCTAAATATAAAACTTATAAATTGCAATAGCTCCTATTTTTAGAGCTCTTTAGGGAAAAGCCCCTGAGACAAGGAAGTAGTCTGAAGACTGACTAAACTGCTAGAAAGAAACTTAGACCCAGAAGCGCGTTAAGATTCCACCAGGGCGTCTGATTCCCAGGCCAGCGGCTGCCGCAGCGCAGGAGGTCCCTCCGCCCTCCCTGTGCCGCGAGCAGGGATGGAGTCCCTGCCCTTTACTGGGGGGAGGCCGTCTGCCCCGTGCCTCCCGGGGGGCGGGACAGGGGCCCGGCCGCGCCTCTGGGGGGTGCCCGGCAGGTCCTCCACTGGCTCCACAGGACTGGGCCGGGGCCGGAGACCCGGGGCGTGCCTCCCCGCGAGGGGGCTGGTCTTGCCTCTGAGACCCAGGGTGGCTTTGCTGAGTCCTTGAAAACGTCAGCCCACAAAGTACGTCAGTCACGTTTGAAGTTTGCAGGAATCTCTCCCATGTTCCGTTGCCGGGACAGCAAGTCACTGGCGACGTCGGCACGTCTGTCAGATCCCCCCGCCGGGCGGGAGGGGTTGGGGGGTGTCTTAACCGCAGCCCAGCCCAGCGTGGAAGCTGCTAGAACACAGGAGGCTCTAGTTAGGTGAGAGGAGGAGGGCAGCTTCAGGTGGGCGGGAGACGCGGGCCGGGCCTCCGCACCTGCAGGGCGCTTGTCCCCTCACACAGCGCCCGTGAGGCTGCAGGGCTGGCACGGTCCTGTGCCCCGTCTCCTGGCAGCGACGCCTGGCCAGACAGGAGGGCCCCGGCGATGCTGGTGCCACCGTCGGCTTGAAGGCTGTGGGGCGCCCGCCTCTGCTCACCCGGTGCCCACGGCCTGCCCGGCGGGCACGGCTGAGAGGGCTGCTCCTCGCAGCCCTAAGAGTTCGAGGACGACGGGCGACCCCCGTGCAGGTGAGGGTGAGGCTCCGCGGGCCCAGGCACGCGCCTCAGGTCCCAGAGCCGCGCAGGCACAGAGCACGTGCTCGCTGGCGGGGCTGCCCCCCACCCGTGGCCCCACACCTTGGCCGCGGGGCCGAAAGGAAGAAACGGTGCTGTGTTTTGAGGCTGGGGGTGCGGCTCACGGGGTGACGGGCTCCCAGCCGTTTAAAGGGAGGGGAATGGATGGATCCAGACATTATCTTACTAAGTGAAGTCAGACAGAGGAAGACAGCTGTCACCTGACATCCCTTACAGGTGGAGTCTACAGACGAGCTCATTTACCAAACAGAAACAGACCCACAGACTTCGAAAACAACCTTACGGTGGCCAAAGGGGAAAGGCGGGGGGGATAAATCAGGAGTTTGGGATGAACAGATACATATTACTACGTGTAAAAAAGCAAGGGCCTCCTGTATATACAGCCCAGGAAACTAGACTCAATATCTTGTAATAACTCATAATGGAAAAGAATCTGAAAAAGAACGTGCGTGTGTGTGCGGAGCTGAGTCACTGTGCTGTACACCTGAAACTCACACAACGCTGTCCATCAACTATACGCCAATAAAATTAAAAAAAATAACGTGAGAGGACGATTTGTCGGCAGCAGGGGAAGAGCCCTGCAGCAGGAGACCCCGGGAGGCGGAGGCGGCCCGTCCCCGCCGCCACCGGCCGCCCTCCCCGCCGCAGCCCCGGGCGGTACGTACAGGTCAGCACCGCCGGGCAGCGGTTCTTGGGCACGTTCTCCTCCCTCTGGGCCACGAGCGAGCTGTTGGGCTCGGCCTGGTAGGCACAGAGCGCCTCCCACTCCTTCTCCAGGCGGTTCTTGTTCTTCAGGTGGTCCTCCATGTAGGCCTGGAACGAGAGGAGAGTCAGGGGCGCCCCGGAGGGTGCGGGCGGCACCTCCCCCAGTCCTCCGGAGCCCGGGCCAGGCACTCGGCCGGGGGCCCGGCGGGCACGGCCAGGACGCTGCGGCACAGCGGCTGCTGCTCAGTCCACAGACGCGGGCCGAGGATGTGCCCGGGCCCAGGGGCAGGGAGGGCGCACAGGCGTCGTCGGCGGTGACAGCCGTCCTGCCACACGTCCCACACTCCAGGGCAGGGGCTCGCACGGGGCCCTTGGTAGGGTCGCCCCCGCTCCCGTTTCTGTTGGCACAGAAGTCATTTTCCTAATAACTGGCGGCAGGTGAGGCATTCAAGACGCTGGGCTGCTCTAATGTGAGCCGTGTGGCACGCTGGCAGTGTTAAAAAAAACAACACAGCAAATATCTGACCCTTGGCTACACCGATCTTAATTTTTCCAGGCACTTGTCTGTGGGCGGGGATACTAGGAGAGGTGAACAGGGAAACAAAGGCCTGCGGAACATTCCCTCCACAAAGACGTCCACGTCAGTCCTGCCTCCTCGCCCTTACCGATCTGTTCAATCCAGAAATAACTGATTTTAAGGAACGCATTTCAAAGGACCAACCCAGGTGGCTTCAGTGTTTCCAAAGGAAACAGCGGTCTCATCTTCTGCTATCTTTCTTGTGGGTTTTCAAATACGTCCACACAGCACAATGACACACACACACACGTGTGCACACGGGGTCCGGTCTCCAGCGGTCAGGCACCCCGAAGTCCAGCCCAGGTTTACCTCCTTCCACGTCTCCCGACCCCTCTGTCGGCCCCGGCGGCCGCTCACTCCAGCTGACCGCCTGGCTAGGGTCCCCCCCAAACACACGGCTCTTGGCCGCCCCAGCTCACCAGCACCCACTCCAGGGGACTCAGAGGCACGGGCAGAGGAAGGAAACTGCCAGACGCCTCTCCGTGAGATGCTGACCACAGCTGACCTGAACTGCTTTGCACTGTTCAGGCAACAAACACCAACTCTAACCATGTGGGCGGGACTGGCGTGCATATCGACGCGTATGAGCTGAGCCGGGCGTGGAAGGGGGTGCCTGGTGGGTGCTGTTCCAGGTGAGGAGTCGCCCTTGGGGTGCAGCCGAGGGCCCCCCAGCAGGTGTGGCTCTGGGACGGCCAGTGACGGGGCCCCAGGCAATTGTCACACATACCTTAACCCCCTGCCCCAGCCATTAGGGGACCAGCAGATGGCTTTTCATGCAGGTGACCGAGAACTGTGACCGTGAATCCCTTTTCAGGGACAGAGCTGAAGCTCACCCAGGTCGGGAACAGAAACATCACGGCAGCTCCAGGACCCCCCTTCCTCCCCACCCCCGGCCCCCCGGGACCCCTGACGCCCACGCAGCCCTCGGGTTTCTTCCGGTGGAGAAGCAGCAAATTTAAGCACACAGTCTAGAAAATGTAAACCACAGACTGCTTACTTTGGGGACAATCATTATGGAATATCACATACATAGTTTTTGTACCAAAGTCACCCTAATTAGGATGACACTTTTGCATGAGATAGTACTTAAGTTTTGGGAAATGCCAACTAGCTTATTATCTAGCTTAAAATATGGTGTATGCGGGGTTCCTGGGAAGGAGGGGTAGTTCCAGGCAGTGCACAGACTCTGTGCTTCTGTGGTTAACTTTCCCAAGACTGGTTAATGCACAGTTTTACACACGAATGTAAAATAGTTCCTGGAAAAAGGATTTTGGATCCTCACTTTTCCTTGGAAAATGTTTTGTTCACAAAATCCATCATGAATGAAGGAGTTTCTCTCAACAAAACATGATGGACTGTAAAGTGATGAAACTCGGCAGGTTTAATCCAGTCTCAAATGTCGTCTGCAAAAGGGGCATCGGATATGATCTTAACCCCTGTAAAATGCAGCCGTTTAAATCTTCACATTTATCTTAACCATGGAAAGTGATATCTTGCTGCACGTTCGCTTGAATTTCTAAATGTATGGCCAGAAGTGTAAACTGGGCCTCTCGTACGCATGCCTGAGTGATGCAGAGAAGAAACGGTAGTTATGAACGTTTGTACTTTCTTCTCATTGAGAATTAAGTCATCTAAAGATACACTCGATTATATTAAAACGGAGATAAAGTTTTCACCCTCTCAGCATGTATTACTGCAGTGGTCTGTGTCTGTCCTGCTCTGGTCATTTCAAATTAATTAATTAATTTATTGACTGTGTTGGGTCTTTGTTGCTGTGCGTGGGCTTTCTTCTGTTGTGGTGAGTGGGGGCTACTCTTCATTGTGGTGCGCGGGCTCCTCGTTGTGGTGGCCTCTCTTGTTGCCAAGCACAGGCTCTAGGCGCGTGGGCTTCAGTAGTTGCGGCACATGGGCTCAGTAGTTGTGGCTCACAGGCTCTAGAGCGCAGGCTCAGTACTTGTGGCGCATGGGCTTAGTTGCTCTGCAGCATGTGAGATCTTCCCAGCCCAGGGCTTGAACCTATGTTCCCTGCATTGGCAGGCGGATTCTTAACCACTGTGCCACCAGGGAAGCCCGAGAGTATGTTTACGTTGCCTGTGGGGAAGCTAGGCCTTAGTAGTAAAATAACACGTTTTACACAAAAATAAAACCTGCCAACATAACAATACCGTGAGATCCCTTCTCTTGCAGGATATGAGAACACGCGTAGTGATCCTCTCCAGACTGCATCACCTCCTGGAATAATTAGGTGAGTTAACATGAAATTTCAATGTTCTTCCCCCAGACTGTAGGTGTTTGAAAAACTGACATTTAAAAGACTTTCATTTAATGTGTGTGTGGTTGGGTGGGGGGGGGATGGTAGGAGGGCTTAGTTTAAAAAAAAAAAGTGTAACTTTTTATTCCATAAATAGTACATGTAGAAAAGAACAGAAAATGAAGGCAAGCAGAATGAAAACAAAAGCCACTGATAACTCCCCCCACCCGGAGCTAAACCGTAAGGCTGTGATAAATTCCACCATTCTTGGCATGTGTGTGAGCTGCTTTTTTTGTTGTTTTTCTCTTCTGACAACTGTTGCTTAAGCTTTGGACATCAATATTATATGATTTTCTTATTTAAGTTGAAAAGATGCTGGGACGAGGGTCTTCGGTACACAGCGCTGCTGGCATTATCCTGCTGCCTCAGCCTCCTCACTGCATCCTCCCTCATGTCCCCTTTCTGGTTCCTCCACAGGCTGGCATTTCTGGTCACAATACCACCTGCTCCAAAAGCCACTAAAGGTGCCAGGTAGCACTGTTCTTGGTCCAGACTTCACTTTACGAACCCGCTCCGCCACCCGAGTAAGACTACTTCCCCGTCGCCATCATGCTTGACGCTCTGCTCACGCTCTGTCCTGAATCGACCCAGACGTCCAGGTCACTGCAGATGCCCCCTCCCCCTCCATGCCTGTTACCGCCCTCTGGTCTTCCCGTCTGACAGCCCACCCCCCACATCAGACGCTAGTTTAAAGACTGCGCCTCTGTGACGTGAATCCTAGTCTGCTTTGTAGGCGCCAGGCCCTCCGTCCTCTCAGGAGATCCCTTGTTCCAGGGTGGGGCCCACGTTACGTGCACGTGACACACAGTCAATATTTGTTGAGTGATTCTGTAAGTAATCTGGAAAATTCTGTAATGTGTATTACAGATAAAAATTGTATATTGATGACTGGCATTCCAAAGAGTTTGCCATTGAATCTTCTGAAACTTGGAAGAACTGACCCAAAAAGTACCGTAAGGACTTTGGAATACTCATTAAGTACTTGCTGCTGCCCTCTTCCTGAGTTACCCAAGGAACATCTTTACAGCTCATGTCGAATGGGTGGTGCCAGGACCTAATGTTCCAGTTGGCACTGGAATGTCCACCCCAAGGTCACGGCAGTCTCACAGATTCAGACGGGTGGCCACAGTTTGGAAAGCACTTCTCCCAGACTCTCCTACATTCTGGTCTTAAGCATCCTTCAGGGTCCAGGTCTGGTGCCGTCTCCCCGAGACACTTCCGCGAGTGACCCTGTGCCTTTACTGAGTGACGCTCGTTTGGGATGTCTCATGTACAGTCACGAGCACAGGGAGCCTGTCTTCCCCATGGGCTGCGAGCCTCTAGGGGTCGGGGACCCAGCTTACACCCACACCATCACCCTGCACAGAGGAAGCGCTGGGATACACAGCAGAGCACGAACCACCAGCACTGGAGGGGGGTCAGCCAGGTGAAGGGGAGCGCCCACCATGTGCACTCAGACCTCAGTCAAGTGGAGTCAGGGCTCAGCACCAGCTGGTTCGCTCTGAAGAGCTTAGATAGACGAGTTATGACAGCTCCCCCAGTTCTTAAGGAACCTTTGGGAGCAGTTCTTAAGGAACCTTTGGAAGCAGGTCCCTAATCCTGAAGAGTTACTACACTCAGGTAGATTTCTGGATGACAGAGGCGGGGGTTCTGACGGGTTCTTGGCTGTAAGGATGCAGTGTTGAGTTTCCATACTCTTAGAGTCCATCAGCGGAACCTCACTTGGGCTGATTTCAGATGAGCCTTGGGTGCGAAGGTTTCTAAAACCTTCTGGAATTGTGATACTTTCCAAGGGCCTAGGTTTGATGTACTTGCATAAAAGATAATCCCCAGATCAAACCATTCACGAAAAAAAGTCCCAAGGTTTCAGAATATGGGTTTTCCAAGTCTGTAGCCAAACGGGCTGACACTGACCTCATGACCCCCGACCACACAAGATCAGCATTCACAACAGGCTGAAGATGGACCTACATTTCTTCTGAGTTTCTTGCTCCTTGAGGACAGCATCAGCTTTTACAGGACCTATTTTTATGAGATATTGACTCAGTCTAAGGTTTTCCCCTTTAATCTTCCTCTCGTTTCTGACTTTACCCTTCCAGCTCCCCGGCTCACACCCTCTTTTCTAGCACACGATCAGACCATTTGGGTAGGAAAATGACCAACAGTCTCTGGCCACGACAACTACGTGCCACCAGATGACGTTTCAAGAAGCGCTTTTCCGTGTGTTGGACAAAAAAACCACTGGCTTCTATGTTTAATGGAATCATTTTACACAGAATCCTGAACCTTTGGGACAACAGTGTTCCTGCCATTATGAAGTGGAGACGTGTGTCCACAATTTGTTAGTAACACTCAAGTATTTTCTGCACTGTTTTCTGATCAAACTGTCAACACCTTCGGGTCAAGAAAGCGATTCCAAGAAACACGGAGCACTTGGGATGCTCGAGGGTGTAGCAGGTTTGTTAATGATCACCAGAGCACTTTGTCCCTTTGGGAGATGAATCGTATCCATCACTCACAGAGCCTCTGTGAAGCCTAAGGGGGGCTTTTCCAACAAGAAGGCAACTCTAATAAAATGGAGAAGGCATTCGGCTTGATCTTGAAAGACTTCTTAACGATGTGATAAACAAAAAGGTTTGTCCCCACACAGATCGGGCCAACCATCTAATCTCAGTGACCCTTAACTTACTGCTACATAAAAATGGGAATCATATGTATTTTTAAGGTGGTTCTGAGGCTTGACTGAGTTAATACATGAACTATACTTGTAAGTACAAAGTATTCAGTATATGCAGATGGAAGGGATGGTGATTCTCATTAGAAAATCTCTTAATGTCTGTCCTATTCTGTGACTATGCAGTTCTGGGGACACTTCATGACCTAATGAAATATGAACGTGTAAGTCTCCATAAAGAGCAGCCACCGACCGCAGCTGGAGCACAGAATCTCTGGGGTGATGACATCGGCACCATGGCTATGAATGTATGCTGTTGTCCGTGTGGTCAACCTTCCCTGATGCTATTAAAGAGTGAGAGTAGCACCACTAAGTACACTAAGTTCATGGTTTCAATGCTGCTTCTGATTCACAAGGGACAGTGGTCCTTCTAACGAACCCACAGTTTCCTCACCACGTGGATCAGGGCTGGTCCTGGAGCTTGTCCCCACTCCCCTCTACGTGCTTCTCACCACTGGTTTAAGAGGGAGGCGTTTTGTGACCAGTCTCGAGGAGTCACTGGAAACTCCAGTTTAGAAGATGACGTGAAGTTGAGCTGCTGATTTCTGGTGTGGTGATGTGATGCCATATGGGGCTCTGATCCGGCACTCAGATCATGTTGGGATCTGGACTGTTTCACGGGCACCGTTTTACTAGTGTCAACATCAAGGATCAGTTTGCAGGGTCACAAGGAAAGGATCCCAGTTACTAAAATCTTCTATTTCACCACATGCAACAAGGTCTTCGGACTGTGATTGCTCCAAGGACAGCCAAGGTCACCCAGCTCTGTGCCCACCCCCTACCCCCCCCCACCATCCATGCTGCAGAAGTGTGGCTGCCCGCCTCCAAATGCTGGGAGGATGGGTCTGGAGACCTGTGCAAGCTCGTTTGAATCCAGCCCACAGAACTCGGGATCCTTCCTTACAGATCCCGGCTGCCAAAGTGCTCAACCAAACTCATGCGGAGCGGCCGCGAGAGCCCAGGTGGACAATGTGGTTTTAGCTCTGTTAAAAGCCACAGAAATGATGTTATTTTGGCATCTCTTACCACTAACAATGAGACAGCGAGATACTAGGAGGCGTAAGAGGACTTATTAAAGAGAATAATGAAAATAAGCTTTTAGCACAAAATACTAGAACTCATAAGGATGGTGGAGCATTGCTAAAGACTAGTAAACTAAGATCCAGTTGGCACTGTGTCACATTGATCAGTACGGACGGAAACCACTAACGTCAGCATAAAACCATGTCTGCACAGATCTTGGGAGGCTTCTATTGCTTTGTGGATCTTCAGACACGAAACAAGTAGAAACTGTCCCAGTGAAAGTTCGTTTCACCACAATGCTGCCAGAAACAAGCTTCTGTTCCTGACGAGGAGTCTATAGTGCAGGAAGTTCGGTTTGGGGAGATCCAGTTATTATCAGGAAAGTGCTGTCTCTATTCCCTTCTCTATATGACTGCCTGTTACAACAATCAAATCCTTTGTGAGAGTAAGAATACAGCCATTTACATTTTCTTTCCTTGTGAGAGGACCATAAGGCTGGTGCTTTAAAATCAGATGGAGCTAGATGAATGCTTTTAAAAGCAAGGAGGAAGCTGCTTCGGCTTGCTCTCTGGGGAGATGATGACCTTTTTTCCTTTAAAAATAAACACTGTCACCTGTCTTCATTAATACATTAAAGGGAAATGTTTACGCGAAATGTTTGAATTCCAAAAGTAAGACACAAGTTCCAAGCAAAGAGTATAAAAAGGATGAAAGAAGAAATAAGACGGGGTTAATTGTCTGGGCTTAGCACATGTGGACAGAGACGTGGGAACAGCAAACCGCTTGATTAAAAAAGGCATTTTGGTTACTGATCGCTGCCTCTGCCATCTTTCAAATGTTATTTATTAATATTGTGCACCAGGCAGGCTAAGATATTTGGAATTAGAAACGCAAAGTAGTCTGTTCAAACTCAGGGAAGGACACACATTGGTTAGATGATCAGAGGGTAGTTTTGCTGTTTCTTAGCTTAGGAAAGGTTCGCTTGAAATGGGAATCTCAGGCCACACAACTGTATTCGAGTTACCACCTGACTCCAGTAAAAAACAACAGCAAGTGAACCTCAGCTCACGGCGACTCACGCCCCTCCACAGCCTGCCCCACGCCTCACCTGTCGCGGGACTCCTGGTCTCACCGGGGAGTTAAACATGCACCGTTTTATCTCCCACAAACAAGGCACTTAAGACGCAGAGAAGCTATACGCACATCATATGAAAATAAAGGAAAACACGTAGACCCAGACCAGTCCAGCTCAGTGCTCGCCCCGCGCTGGCCTGCGGGGTCACGTGGGAAAAGTCAGCACCGTTTGGAATCCACCCTCTGGGCCATGTGTACAAAGCCTAAAGGAGTACAAACGGAGCAAAGGAATTAGGAAGAATAAATGAAAGACCATTCATGTGGACTTTTCTCTTTTTATTACATTTTAGATATCGCCTCCGTGGAAACTTGTTTTTGAGGAGGAAGCATTCCCACATGAGCCTGCAGTGGACAATTCCCTTCCCTTATCCTAGTGAACTGGGACGCGGTTAAAAACAGGTGAAATTGACCAGCAAAAGCTTCGTGCGCGGGCAACAGAATTGGCTTCCCTGATAAATGTGAATCAATGCTGTTTTCCCCAAATCCTTCCTCTGAAAGCTCCGTTTCTCACGCTGAGCTGTTTTGAAGACTGCACAGAATCTTTGCAGGCCCAGCGACCCCTAACTACTGTTCTCACGCTGCCTCCGTGTGATTAGAAATGTGCTCCCATTCTTTGTATTGTAACCAAGCAGACTGCGCAGTGACAGAGACTTTACATTGTTAAAATAGTGGAGAAAAGTTCAAATGCCTCCAAAGGCAAAGCCTTTAAGAGAAAGTCCCCAATGTACACTCATTTGAGGCAGAGATGGTGAGCAAGTAACAGCCCAGAACAGAGAAGCAGCGCAGAAGGAGAAACAGAATGCACTGCGCTGGTTTGGAGGCTGTGAACCCTGAATTACCTGTATTATTTAAAATCCTTTTTGTAGTTGAAAAATAAAATACGCGGAAGAACTAAGAAAACAAACACAAGCTTTACAGAAAACCACGTGTTTTTTCCAAGTACTGATGGGACAGTCTCCCTGAGAACACGTTCTTTGCTCCTATTCAGTGTTGAGATGGGGTGTGAGCTCCCCACGTGCTTCTAGAAGCGCAAAGAGAAGGAAAAGGCAACTCTCTGCACAGCAGTGAGTTAAGAGGACACGAAAACTAGTTAACTCTCGATTTTGTAGAGCTTAACTAACTGGAAGCTTCAATCAATATATTTTTATTATCATTTTGAGTTTTGGTACCCTAAATCTAGAAGAGTCTAGAGTGATGAGAAAGCATACTGATAACAGAGAGTTTTCTGAATGACCTGCAGGGTGTTTCCAGGAGTCAGGAACTGCGAGGCTGGCCGCTGGGTTGTCTCCACGCAGGGGCTGTGCGGGCAGGAGATGCTCTCAGAGGCCCGCGTGCACTAAATCACGTGCTCACCACATCTCTGTGACCTGCACGCACCTTACTTTATAGATTTATGGAAAAGGAAAATCACAATTTTATGAAGACTTACAACGGAAACTCCGGTGGAAAACGGTAGCAACGGACACGTTCTGTTCCAGAAAGGCTCCAATTAGCAAATTTTAAAAAAGAAGTAGTTTTGTCCTTACCACCTCCTCTGCCTAAATAGAGGAGAGGCTCATTTTTCCACACAGCTGAGAGTCTGTTCCACGCTGGGTGCTTCGGTGCGATACCATCTCGGGTGTGTGCGTAGGAGGGGGTGACAAAGGTCTTCTGCAGAAAGGCCGAGGGGAGCCACGAGATAACAGCCACGGCAGCAGCTTCGCTGCGCATTTCTGGGCTGTTGTTTTCAAGAAGCTCAAAGAATTTTAAGTGAACAATTTGATGAACCTTTCTATCTTATTTAACACCTTAAAAATTAAGGTTATATGAGCATAGGCAAAATACAAAGGTGAATACTTACAAGCAATGGAAAATAATTAAGAGAATTATACCCTATTTCCATAAATGTACAGCTATTTATATTTTAATTGAACGCAAAAGAAGCTTGCCTGGCTTTATGAGTGAAGCCCGGATTCCTCCTCTAATTGTGGAAGAGAGCGTTTAGAGTTGCAGTATTATTTCAGATTCCTGCTCATTTGTTGGTGGGTTTAGCCATTTATTCATTCATTCAACTACCTTTATTAAAAGCATATGGTATGAGACGGGGAGGTCGTATGTTCTGAGGACAAGCAGGTAGCTGATCAAAGACTCTGTCCTCAAGGGGCTGATGCTTTAGCTGGAGAGCAGACCACACACAAGTAGGTGAACATAATATAGAAAGATAACTTCAGGCAACAGTAGATGGGAAGAGGACATAAAACAGCAACATAAAGGCAACTGGGTGGCGGGGTGGGGGGGTGGTGTGTACGGGGGAGGGGAGGGATGTGAGGGGTCCAGCAAGGGAGGCCCCTCCTGCAAGACGGAAAGGCGCTGGGGGTGCAGAGGGCGGTGGGGGCGTTACAGGAGAGAGACGGTCCCGGGTGGGAACAGGCCTGGCAGCTCCCAATCGGAGAGGAGGCCAGGGTGGCCGGGGCGCCGGGAGGGAGGGGGCGGTCACGGGCCAGGCCCACGAGGGCTCGAAAGCCCGGGCAGGGGGGAGTCTGGAGCTTATTTCAAGAGCAACGTGAAGCCAGCGGGGAGCTTTAGGCAGAAGCGGCTGCTGCAGATGAAGCTGCTTTGGGGAGGTAACGCCAGCCCAGGGCAGGGACCGAGGACGCCAGCTGCCGCCCCCGCGAGGGAGCTCAGGGCTGGGCTGGGACTCGGGGACAGCGCGGGCAGACGTGCCAGGATTCGCTAATAGAGCAAGTTAGAGGGTCTGGGTGGGTTCGACACAGACCCCGCTCATTTCGCCATCCAGCCTGTTCTTCCTATCCTCCTAAATGTCTGCAAACTTAGTAACTGTTTAAACCCCTTACTCCTCACACAACCACAGTGAGGAAACAAGGTTGCAGCCTACATTCACCGGGAGTCAGAAAATCTGGGTAAAAATCTGAAAATTCCATCAACAGCCCTGACACTTCTCGTCATCTTCCTGCTTTGTTACCTGGACAAACGTTCAGATATTTGATGACACTAGTTTTTATCTCAGCTGCTCTACAAAATGTCACTGAAGATAAGTTTGCCCACAGGACCACAGAAAAGGAACAGCCAATGACAGCTTAACCCAAACTTGATAGGTAAAATCAATCGAGCAACTAAACCGACCTGGAATCTCTGATATTCTTACACAAATAAGGCAGCTATTGAACTACAGTCAAAGGTGTGCGAGCACGTGTGCATTTCCAAACACAAACACGGCCGAGTCAGAAGCACGTGGTGACTAGTCCCAGTTCCGGGGAGCGGATCTCCCTGTGGGTCAGAAGTACTGATCAGTTCTTTCAGTTCACCTGGGTTCCAGGTATTAACTCCCATGGCAATCGTGGACTGATTCCCAGACGACAGGAAAACATTCTCTGAGAGATTCAGGCGCGGCGTAACCGACAGGCCCAGTGCATTCAGGGGCATTCAGCTGAAGCCGTGACGAGACCAGCTTTGAGAAAACGAGAACTCTTAGGAAGCAACAAGAGCACACACTTACAGCAGGTGTCACGCCTGCTCGTCCTCCTCCGGCGCTACGAGGGAGGAGCCCAGGATGCCCAGGGAACCACCCAGAGCTCGGGCCCGGCTGCTTCCTCGAGCCCGCGTGGAGCTCCGGCACGACCGTGAGCGAGAGCACGCGTGGCATCCGCCACTGGCCCTGAAAGGGACGTCCCCGCCAGACCAATCTTGCAGAGCTTCTGACAATCTGAACACTGCCTTTTTCCTGTTCACGGGATGCTGGGCTCTGACCGGGTGATGCTCTAAACTGAGTATGTGAGCCCGTGTCATCAGCTCCGTGGGAAAAACCAGCACAAAGAAAGGAAGGTGAGATGCGTTTTGGGCACCGACGACGCACCGGTGGCTTCACCCCTCAGGCCTCTCCAGCGTCTGGAGCACAGCCTGGTCCAGCCCGGGTGCTCCGCCAGCGCCGGTGGGTGCAGAAGGGTGCGCCCACCCACGGACCCCCCGCCTGGGGAAGGGGCCCAGCTCCGCACCTCTGATGCAGCCCCGGGACCAAGGCTGGAGCTGCACCGCGGACACGCGGTCTCAGTGACCGCCAGGGTCACTTTGAGAGACACTGAGCCATGGAGGCCCTGCCAGTGAAACCTTTCAGGAAACGTGGGTCTCAGTGCTTCGTTTTACAGTTTCCCTCAACAATACTTGCTGTTTACAATCTTAACTGAGCCCTCAGCAGGGGGAAAGGCAGACCTATGCTATTAAACAAATTATAATCTCTTGCAGAATATTCGCATGTGCTTTATTTTTTCCGCCTCGCCTTTTTCTCTGGCTGGTTTACCAACTCTCTCACCTTGGCTGGGATATTTGGGAACATTGCATAATCTATTCCTGGGATGCATGAGCAGCCCTGGACCCTATAAAATATTCATTCACTTTCAAAAATACGTGCACCCTGCTGTCAGACGTGGACAGATCCGTGCGGAGTGTCGGGAAATGACTATTTTAATGGCAAACGCCTTCCTCAAACCCCTCTTCCCACTAAGACATTTTCTTCAAAATTATTTTCATAAGATGAACAATTTCAACATTAGCGGCTAATCCCCTTTCATTTAAAACTCTGCTGATAAAATTCTTTGCTTGTCATTCAAACAGTAAGTAATAATTACAGACTGGAGGCGCCCATCTCTAGATTCATTAACCGTAAATTGCATGGAAGTCTGAAGCATAAGGCAGCTTTGATACAACTCAAAATGCAATTTCCATAGCTTCCCTGGGCTACGTACAATTAATTATACAGTTAATAAGGGAAATATGTTAATGAAAGAAACATTATTCATCCAGACCACCTGCCTTTACCAAATAATCTTTTGTGTGCTTCTCTTCTTTTTGTACTTTTGGTCTACAGACGGTAAAAAAAAAAACCTCTCACAATTGACAATGCGGTGATTTTAAATATCAGTCCGCCAGGCTGCAGCTACTTCCATTAACACAAGTCTAAAGGAAAATTAATTCAAGTTCATGATATTTCTACTAATTTCTGCCTTTTAAAAGTTTAAGATGTCTACCGATGGCATTTTAAACGCCTGATATAGCTGCTTATTAAACAAAAAATTACTATTAAGTTGTTTTATTTTTACCAACGATATGTTAATCTTCATAGATAAATGGCAAACACTGGAAAACTGAGAAGAAACTGCAAGAAAGATGGAGACCTAAACCCCAATCATTCTGAATCAATTAAACTCTCCTAAATAGTTTCTCATCCACTGTAAACCTCTGTGTTTAACAATAATTAAATCCTCTCATTCTTTGGATAATCAGAGTTTGTCTATAGATGCTTTACTGCAGAAGCCAATGCTAATCTTTACAAAGGAAGTTAACATTTCGGAGACTTTGATGTGGAAGAGAAATCAGAATAGTTTAACTAGAAAAGTAAACTGGCTAAAGCTACCTTTCTGTTTACTTTTTATAAATTACTTGGACAATATGAAAGAATGCATTTGCAAATAGTTGTACAATACATTTTTATTACTATAGATTAATAAAAAGTCTTCATTAAGTGAGAAAATAAGAATTTAATTCTAGCCTCAATCATGTCTTTTTGATATATGAAAAATACTTTCAACCATGAGTTATTTAGAAATTCCATTAATGTTCAAAATGTAGTTGGAAACCAACCTCGGATTCCAGAATTAATAGGAAATAAGAGGAAAAAAGAATCATGACAATGCAGTTTTAAGATAACCAACCCGCAGAGATCTGCTAACACAGGAACAGGTTCTAGGAGACAGTGGAATCTCCAAAAGGACACCCCTGCCACCTCTCGCACGGAGAGGGGGACCCTAATGGGTAACCCTCAGACAAGAAGTCGAGCCATGAAGAAATCATTTACATCCTCACTGTCGTTTCGTGACTCGGGCAGTGTTGCCTTAAGCTCTTCTTGAAGAGCAGCTTCAAACAACGTTCCCATACGTGTGCACCAGCAGATCCGTGTGTTTAAAGGGCCATCCACCCACGCCTCCCCAACCGGATGGTCACCTGCAAAATTCAAGTGGCCAATTCCAAGTCACAATCATAAGAGCAGATTCTCTCTAAGACCCAACACCTTCACTATCACCCAACTGACATGAAAACGCCCAGAGGAGACAATTTTCACTCGAAAGATGACGACAGCCGTTTAACAGGGAAACCTTTCAGGAAGTGGAAGGAGGAGGGATGGTTGCCTAGCAACACACAGACAGCATCTCGCGCATCACAAAGCAGTAGGTCTTTTCTTAGCAGCAGCCTTTTCTGTTCTGTACCAATGATGTACTCATTACGATTTTCTGATGAAGTTTTTGGGAAGAATAAAGAATTCCAGCGCGTGCAGTAAAGGTTACCTAGGACAGCAACATGGACATGAATTTTCTCTCCCACATGCAGATGGGAAACGCTGGATTCCACGCCATATTATTAGAAAATATTTGCAGATGTTCTAAAGGTGCTCTTTGCAAGTAGAATGTTTGGTTTTTAACTTCCTAAAACCAACAGGCTACATGCTCATGAACAGTAACACAAGAATGCGGGAATAGAAATGGCACCAAAACAGAAACAGTTCATACAAGACACAAAAATGTGGCTTCATCTCTTCAACCAAACCTGCTAAGAGGGAATGAAATCTAGATGTCTATCTCCTTTCTTTTCCCAGACCTTCCAACCAGCAGTGAAATAGCTAAAATACAGTGAAGAAAAAGGAAAAATGAAGATTCAATAGTCAGCCACAATAACCAGGAGTTCGTTGACAAGTGTTCTTTGTTCAATTGATTTGAAATGAGGAGTTCAAGGTAGAAGAGAGAAGAGAGTTGGTCTATCAAAAATTATTTTCACCTTTTACGGTGAAAAGTTAGAGATAAGACTATCAGATGTACTTTTCATCTCTCCCGAGTTCGGCTGCCAATCACATTGTGTGGGGCCTGAATTACATGCCCACGAGTTCCCAAGGTTTGATGGGTGAAGCAGGAGGATTATCTGATGTCACCCATCCTGCTCTTCCGTTGCAGCACAGCCCAACTACGGAACTGGCGCCCACCCCTCCCGACAGCTGCCTCGATCGTCACTGCGACACACGCGCCACTGGAGTTTCTCCATGGCGACCAGCCGCCAGCACGTGGGGCCCACGCGCCTGCGCACCTCCCCAGGTGCCTGCAGGGCACATCCATGGGCAGCCTGTGCGGCACACACAGGTGTGCAGGCACGTCCCTGGAGCAAGGCGGACCCTCTGCACGCACACAGGGAGGGGAGTGTGGGAACTGGCCGGAATGAGGTAGCCGACTGCTCTCTTTGATCGCGGGGAGCACGTGAGGTGTCTTCATCATGCGGAACACAGAGCTGGGCCCCAGATGTGACTGTCACAGTGAGGTGACATTAACTGGTAGCAGCCGTCTGCACCGTGTTTAACCTGTGATGAGTCTCACGTTCCTGGAGAACAAGATAACCTGAAGGGCCTCCTCTACAAGACGCCTGGAGATGCTCGGTGGACGGCACAGGCTGTCTGCCACAGAATTCAGGGAAATCCTCAGGAATCCACATAAAGAGGGAGGCAGGTGACCCAAAGTCACGGAAGCCTTTGAGGGAGGGCGGGGCCAAATGATCTTCTGTACCTCAAGCCCAGGGCCACCATCCACGTGGGGCCACAGGAGGCAGGGGGATGGCGGTGAGACCCCATGCAAACCAAGACCCTCAGAAGACCACACGGTGAGTGAAAGCGTTTGCTCAGGCTGCAAGGAAGCTTACCTGTCTCCATACGGACTCAGAATGGGAAGGTATCTGGATCCTGGGCCTCGCCTAGGATTGAGGGTCGAATTCATAATATACGCATTGTCCAGGAATCGCTGGGTGGGGAATTGATGTAAAGATGGTCCTGGTTTAATGACAGCCCGGAATGGCTGGGATATCAATCTCAAAATCTCTCTTTTGAGGTTCACACAAAATTCCAAGAGATAGAGCCTTATGAAGAGCTTATAATCTGAAATTACAGAACCCACCAGATGGCAAACATACCCAAGAGCAGGTTTCGGTTCACAGGAACTTAGACAACAGGAGTATTCGATGGAGACAGTCAAATGCTACCTTGATAATAACTGAAGATATTAAAAGAGGATCAGCAATATAGGACAAGAGCGACACAGCAGGCAGATCTGAAAAAGAGTAACAGACCAACTGCAATGAAAAATGTATCCCTGGAGATCACAGATACAAGAGGTGGATCATGTGGTAGATCAGACACTGCTGAAGAGAAACAAGGCATGTCGGATGACAGGTCTGAGGAAGTTCCCTGGAATGCAGGGCGGAGGGATAGAGAGAGAAAACCTGGAAGGGACGGCAGGGATGCCCACCTTTTTCTACTAGGGGACAGAACTGAGAGAACCGAAGACTGTCAAATTTAACCCAGAAATGGGTTGTCATTTTCTAGAACTGATGCAAAATAGCAATTCTCTGATTCAGGAAACAAAGTAAGTTCTGAGCAAAAAATAAAACAAAAAACAACCCCCTCAAAACAAAACCCACATATCATAAAACAGGTCCACACCAAGGCAGGACACAAAGACGTCCCAGAACAATGGAGGTGTAGAATCCAGGAAGAAAGTAAGAGGCCCCACAAAGGAACGGCCCCGGACCAGCAACAAACAGCCTTGCAACAGCTATGGCAGCCAGGGCGAGAAAACAGTGTTTTCACAGTAATGAGAGAGAATTGACTAGAACCCGATCCTTGTCTAATCTATCGTGCAAGTGTGAGGATTAATTAAAGACGTTTTCGGACAAAGACGGAGACTTTCCTACTAGAAGTCTGAAAGAAGGATATGTTTTTGGAAAAGAGGAAATTTTAATCAAAACAAAGAACTGAGAAGCAAGGAGGGATGGTGAAGGGAAAAAATGAGTCCACCTGCACAAGTGCTGACTATGAAAATCGGTGATAAAAATGGCCACCTTAAGGGTGTAAACACAAGGTGAAACGGAAATTCTGGGCAATGACAACACGTGTGTCAGAGGCAGACACCGGCTTCTGAGCCAGTCTCCGAGCTCGCCTGGGAGGAGGGCAGAGATGTGCCTGTCACAATTACCAGAGCGATCATGAACCCAGAGCTGGGGAGCCGGGAGAGGGGAAAGAGGCAACGAGGCAAACCCGGCCGTCCCGGCGGAGGTCAGGGGGCGCCGCCGCGGGCACACGGTGACGCAGGTGCCCACGCAGCCGGACGGGGTGCACGAGCTGAACGCGGCATCAGCAGGTACGACACCCGCCCTGCCAGCTCGCTCTCAGCCACGTCCCCTCCCCTAGCGCCTCGCCTCCAGTGTCTCCAGGACCGAGGATGTCTGGACAGCCCTGCAGGCGCGGGGACCGTCCCGCAGAGCGCCCCACTCTCCCCGACACCCGTGCCGTCACGCGGCCTTTGTCAGCCGTCACGCTTTCTGGGTGGGGAAGCCCGAGCCGACAGAGTTTTGAGCTGCGCCAGGGCTCGCCCTGGGGAGCAGCCCCTGGATCTGGGACCACCTTCCATCAGGACATCTCTGGGTCCCTCCCCTCGGCCTCCGGAAGAGAGCACACACCAGAGGTCAGCGGTCACGCGCCACTCAGCTCCTGCCTGTTTGCCACAAATGCCCTCACCCTCTGCAGACACGCTCAAGTAAGTGAACAAACCAATAACCAGACGTCTTTTCTTGTTCAAGGAGCCGCAGCGCCGCACGGGGAGGGAGTGCCGGCGCTCAGGACGCCCGACGTCTGGCCCAGGGTCACGGCCACGCGAGGCTGCGCGAACGTCCTGTTTCTCCCACGGACCCTCACCCTGTGAGCGGAAGCAGGGCTCCCGGAGGAGCTGCGACCGTTCCTGCTGTCTCCTGCCCGCCCCGGGACAGTGGTCCCTCCCTGACCAGGCCCCCCGGGACGGAGACGGCTCCCAGCAGAGAACGTGATTGGCTCTTGGCTGTGCCCAGTGTATCCCAGCCATGCCCTCCTCCTCACGTCACGTGGACTGGAAACCTCTCAGGGGCAACACACCGGCCATCGGCGTCACACAGGTGCTCGGGAAATGTCTTCTGAGCATCGTGTCCGAGAACTGCGCCAGATGCCAAGGACGGAAAGCTGAGCAGACCTGGTTCACTGATGAATTACTGCTGGAAGCACAACTTCGAGAGCTACATGTTATATGCTATTAATTTCACACACACGTCTGTACATGAGTAGTCCGATGGTCCCGCCCTGGGCCTGGACTAACACCGCCGTCGCTCACTTCCCAGGCGGGACCCCATGGGCCGGAAGAACGCGGCCTCTTTTCTGGGCATCCCATCAGGTTTATTCGAGGGAGGTCCCAGTAGGCCACGGGGCGCTCAGCAAACATTTCTCGTTCGTACGTAGGAACGGAGACGTTCCAAGTGCTATCTGGACACCAGTTTCCATTTTCTCCCCTCCAAAACATTAACTCACAATCTTACTACCAAATTTAGGGTTTGACTATTCAACCTAATTCAGCAAATACTAACTGGACACTTACTCACCACCAGAAGGTCTAACAAGCAGGAGAAACTTTCTAGCATCATTCTACCACTTTAAGTGATAAATCAGATTTTTAAAAATAACAAGGCAAGAAACACCCCTCACCAGAAATATAATAAATACGCTGCGCCCCGAAGACTGAGAGGTGGAGGCGGCCCTCGTCGCCTTGTGTCGGCACCCAGCTGTCACGAGTCACCCACGACGCGGCTGCCAGAGGGGCCCGGGGCCTGGGGGGCCGGCGAGTGCGGGCGGACGGTCACGGTCCCTCAGCACAGGCCGCACCCCAGCCGCCAGGGCCCCCGGGAGGGGCTGCAGGCCAGCTGAGTCCGGGGCTGACTCTCACGTGTGGACTGACACGTGGACACGGGAGACAGGCGAGAGTGGACTCGTTTCGTTACGCCGCCAGGTGAGTGAGCGCGTCGGCACCCGTGGCGGGGGCTGGCGCTGTGTGACACGCAGAGCTCCTCCCCGGGGTGGGCGCCCCGAGGGCCCGGCTGGAAGCACTCTTGGAAGGAAGAACAAACGGCCCCCCGGATTATGAAAAGTCACACACGGCTAGAGAGACGTAAACGCCTCTGAAAGAGCATCTCCAACCGCCAGGGGAAGATCAGAGCTGCTGGTACCCGAGCCCAGGGAGGGCCGGGGGCACAGCACCCTTTCCCGCATAGTGGGTGGGAGTGTCAGCCAAGTGCTTTGGCAGGAAACCTGGCAGCACCTCTCAGGATGAGCGATAAGCACCCTCGCTGGCCCAGGCTCTTCCAGAAATTCAACCTACAGTTGTTCCTACACGTGCGGTGATGCCACCGTGGCAAGATCTGAAAACCGCCGGCGTGCCCTTTAACAGTACACAATCAATAAAGAGGTCACTGCACATCCAACAACAGTACAAGACACCATGAGGAAGAGGAGCAGCGTCACGTGCACTCCCGTGGATCCGTCTCCCAGACATGGTGCCACGTGCAGGACAGTGTGCAGGTCCGGGTGTCGGCTGTGGGCGAGGGGCTGGGGTCCCAGACGTGGGCACGTGGACGGGAGACAAGCTCTCCAGCGCCTACTTTCCCACCAGGTGTGCTCCATTACTCAAATGTTTCCATGACACAAACACAAAACACAGTCCTTGAACCTGGATGGCTGGGACTCAAACAACAGGAAAATGCTAAAAGCCCTGTAAATTCAGGTCACTGTAAACTTGCTTTTAAGAAAATGCAGGATTAACAGCTGGACGTTGCTTTCAGTTTGGGAACTGCCAGGTGAACGCCCTCCTGTGAGGACGGAGATGGAGGGTGGTACCCACGACCCCGAGGAGGCAGAGGAACCGGCTCAATGATGGAGTAAACGTCTGCTGTGTGCCACACACACGCTGGGCACCACACACGCACGCACACACACGCACGCACACACACTGGGCACCACACACACGTGCACGCACACACACGCGCACACACACACTGGGCACCACACGCACACACACACAACGCACGCACACACGCTGGGCACCACACACGCACACACACACACGCACGCACACACACTGGGCACCACACACACATGCGCGCACACACACACGCTGGGCACCACACACACACATGCACACGCCTGTCTGAGTAGCGGGTCCCCTGCACCCTGAGGGGCCGTGAGCAGACGCAGGTGCTGACGGGTTCTGGCTGCAGAGCTCACCTCCAGCGCAGGTGTTTCCGGGTCGTGGGGACGGTACCTGGCGTGAGAGACTGCGCGGACGCAGGGGCCCTAGAAAAGCCGCCGAGCCGCTCAGACGCGGGGCCGCCGGGTTAGGGCCAGCCCAAGGCTCGGCCGCCGTCGGGGCTCGGATCGGTTCCCCTGGAACTGGACTCGGGTTGACAGCACGGCCTCCGCAGCAGCCCCGGGCGGCCCGAGAGGGCGTGCGTCCCTCTGACCCTGGCCGGGCCCCCCCCGCCCGGCTCGCACGCTGCCGCTTCAGCGCAGCCTGGACGCCTGACCCCGTGAGGCCTCCACGGCCGCCTCCAAAGCGCCGGGAGGGCGGGGGCCGAGGGCGCTCGCGCGGTGCGTTTGAGCCGCTTCGCTCCCGGGGGGCCTCTGTCTCGGCCTCGGGCAGGGTTCACGCGGCAGGAAACAGCTTCCACGCACGCTCGTGCCCCTCCAAGCGCAGACCACCGACAGCAGCACCGCCGGTGGAAGCCACGGCCTCAGAGCTCCGCGTGTGCGGGTGTGGGCCCCACGGCGGCGGGCAGACCCCGGGCTCAGCTGGCCTTGAGGCCCCCGAGTGGGCACACGGTGACCCCGTCACCCTCGCCGCGCGGGCAGCGGCCGGCTGAGCCGCGACGCACATGGCGTCACACCGAGCAGGACCGGGCCTGCGGCGGGGACCCTGGGCAACACCCTTTCAGGAACACAGGTGCCCAATTTAAAGGCGAAGAAACCGGGGCTGCCCTGCCCCCCCAACAGACCCTCAGCCTGGAAGAGACGTCACCTCCCGGTTAGGCAACAAGCTTACGCTGTCCGTGGGTGTAAAAGCGCCCGCTAGGGGCCCTGGCGGGAGGTAAGACGAGAGCCATCCCTCAGTGCCGGTGTCGCATGACCGAGGCGCACAGGAGGCGGACGCCTGGCAGGGGCCGCGAGCCCTGCGGGGCGCTGCGCGGATGGAGGTGGCCCGCCTCCTGGGTGGACACAGCACCCTTCGCCCCTGCAACTGTCCGTCACCAAACACATCTGCTCCGTGTCTTCGGTGGTGATGGGAGCCTCATCACGGTCTGCAACGCGGCAACTTCCCGTTTTCCAGATGCTTACGTCACCGCTCTTGGTTCTACTGCCTTCATCTGTGAAACGGGCTGACACCAGTTTCTACTTGATGGTTTCTTGGGACAGTGCTGTCACATAAACGCTCACCCCTGTCATATCCTCCAAGAGTAAAGGGGATGCGAAGACCCAGTCCATACCCTCACCTTCACCTCGGACGGAGGTACGGCCCCTCCGTCTACACAGCCGTGCGCCGTGCGGGGCCTCTTTACCAGCGGCTGGTTCCCAAGGAACCAGGAGTCAGGACAGCCACCTGCTCATGACCTCACCCACGAACGCCAGCCTCTGAAAGCAGATGTGCTCTAGAAACAGGTCTTTTTGTAGGAGAAATTCAAAGGTGATCCTTTACCTTCCAAAAGGATGGATGGCAGTTCTTAAGAAGCCGTGTCCCACGACATACGTAAAACACAATGATGTTGATAATAGTTCCATAAAGTCACTGGAACGAGGCCACTTGTTTCCAGAGCTCTGCTCTGAGGCTGGTCAGACCCGGCCACGTTGCCTTGGAAACGTGCCTTCAGAAGCCAGCCGGGTTCACTGCTGAGGGCGTTTCCCTCCCGTCTCCCCCGCCGGGTGATGCAGTCCCTTCTGCACACGTCCTGGGGCTCCCACCTCGCCCCAGGCCTGGGCGCCGCAGGGCTCGTGTGGCCTGTCAGGCCCAGCCTCCCGGGCACCCCTCCTGGGCTTGCACACCCCCCCAGAGCAGCCTTACTGTGTGCCCGGGGCTGCGGCTTCCAGGGCATGCGACACTTGCCCTGTGGAGAAGGCCCTTTCCCCCTTAGTTTCATCAAAGGAGAACTGGTTCCATTTTTTGTTTTTTTTTTTGCCCTGATCCTTTCTGGCTTAATTGTTACAACTGTGGGCTCCACAGGTGCAGTGTTTCACCCTCCCAGGGACCTCTCAGGAGGCGCGACTCTAAGCCTGTTTCGGGGAGGAGAAGGCGGAGGTGGCAGGATTTGTCAGGGACACAGGGCCAGGAAACAGCGAAGCTTCCTAGCTTTGCCCCGGTTTCTGGGGCCCCAGCTTCCGAGCTGCCAGCAGGCTGCTCGCCCTCCATGTGGCCCCTGTGGGGGGAGGGGTCTCGATGGCCGGCCAGCCCCTCCCCCGTGTCCATCGCGCGGCCGGGCCCTCCCCTCCCCACCTCCCCGCACCAGCCGACTCCAGGGTCCCTGAGACCTCAGTGCCTCCAGGCCTCGGTCAAGCCCTGCCTCCCTGGCCCACTTCTCTGCGTCCTGTCCACCCGCTGGGACCCCCGGCTCCACGATAATTCAGCCCCTCCCCGCCGTTAAGCTACGCTCGGCCTCCTCCCCAGGAAGATGGCCCGCGTCAGCTGGGCTGGTGTCCGTGGCTTCGTCATCTGCACAGCGGCCCGTGACCC
The DNA here is from genome assembly GCF_030028045.1 of Hippopotamus amphibius kiboko. Classification (NCBI taxonomy): domain Eukaryota; kingdom Metazoa; phylum Chordata; class Mammalia; order Artiodactyla; family Hippopotamidae; genus Hippopotamus; species Hippopotamus amphibius. The sequence goes on along the minus strand of NC_080189.1, from coordinate 1,062,731 downwards.
CCCGTTGACCGGGGGACCTTCCTTCCCCCGTGGAAAGCCTCATGGGGCCTCCCGCCTCCGTCCCGGGGGTGGGGGAGGACGCGGCTCCCCCCGAGGAGGGGTGTCTGCTTCCAGAGTTTGGTGCCCTGGCGTCCAGCGTGAAACCACAGCACGTACACCAACGAGGCCCTGCGGCGGATGGCGTGACGGGGGGCCGGAGAAGGGGCCCGGGGCCGAGGGCGCCTCCCCCAGGGCAGCCCCCGACGCTCCTCCAGGATGGGTCGGTATTGGGCTTCTCGGCCTCCCGTACCACTCACTCCTTCAAAGGGCCGTGTCCTCGGCCAAGGAGGACGTTCCAGTTCCGCGCAGGGGCGACACGGCACTTCCCGGGGGACGGGGCCAACCTCCCTCTGGCCTCGAGGGCTACGCCTCGTTGCCACCCTGCTGTCCAGACGCGGGCAGCTGTGCTGTCGATCCCACCATGTCTTGAAGTTGAGGCGTACTGTCTGCGTGACGTGCACGGGAGCAGCCTGGCATCAGGAAGATGTGGCTCCTGGGACCTGCCTGGACTTTAACTCTCCTGGTGGCCTCTGAGCACCCGGCGTGTGGTTCCAGGAGGCGGGCGTGTCAGCCCCCTACGACCATGACGGGTCCTGGCAGGGGTGGGGACGCCTGAGCACCACGTGCGTCTCCTTCATGAGTCGGGATGTCGGGGTTCTCACGTGTCCTGAGGTCTGGGCACACGTGGCCTCTCTGCACCCATGTGGACGGGGAGCCAGCCATCCACGCACCAGCAATAAGACAGGCCAGCCCCGCGAACGTGGCTCTGGTCCAGCTGGACGTGTCCCGTGGCCCTTTCCCGTGGGAAAGGGCTGCAGTTTCAGAGCCTAAAAGACAAGTCACTTCACCTGCTTTCGTGGGTGAGCAGATGTAAAGACGTCAAGTGGGGCCCACTTCTGCCACGTCTCCACACCTCGGGGTCCCGCACGGGGGAGGAAGACCACGGTGGGGCTGAGAGACCCCTCTGTAAGTGGGTCAGAGGGCAGAACCAGGACTGGGGCGTGAGGGCAGACGCTCGGGCGAGCACGGGGTCCCCGTGGCGGAGACGGCCTCTCGCCGTGGTGCCGGTGCCTGCTCCCCACTCGCAGGCGGGGGGAGCAGCCCGTGATCCCAACTCAAATGGAGCACAGGGTGACGAGAAGGGGCCTCGAGTCCCAGGGCGGCCGAGCGCGTGCGGGTTTCCGGGCTGCTCGGCGGGACAGGGCACGTGTGCTTGGACACCTGCCCGAGTCAGAGCCATGTGGCCGCCGCCGCCCGGGGGATGCCTCCCGTTAGGCTCGGCCGCGGGGTGGCTGGCGGCTGGCGGGCCAGCTCTGCGGTTCCGGGACTTCAACAGAGAGGCCACCCCAGGCTCCCTGTCACATCTGCCATCGCACTCCGGAACCACAAAACACAGTTTTTTACGAAAAATACGTGTTCCCCTCCCATTTGGAGGTGAGATACCATCAAGCTGCAACTCAAGTGTCTTGAAATATGAAAATACCAAAACACGAAAAAGGCTCTCGAAACGCATCTCCCGCAGCCTACCCGTCAGATAAACACACCGGGCTGATGTGTTGGCCCCAAAACTGAATCTCGTTAGGAATCGGAACTTTCGGTTGAGCTTCCTTTTCTAAACGGGACAAATGTCGAAATGTTCTCTAAAAAGTCAGCTCTAAACCAGTATAACTGTTATTTACCCAGAGAAGAGGTTCTTTTCGAGCTACTGGCCGTGTCGCGCAGTTGGGCAGCTGCACACGTCTGCAACAGGAGGGATGCGCTGTCTCCTCCCGAAGCCGCGAACCGTGGGACTCAGGCCCCAGCCCTCGCGACCCCCGCGGAGCCTGGGAGCACTGCGTGCTCAGCCCCGGGCCCTCCGTCCCCGCGTGGGGAGGGAGCAGAGGGAGGCGTCCGCTCAGCCCCGCGGACCAGCAGAGCTCCACGTCTCCACTCTCACTTCCTTTTGCCTGTTCTCTCTGCTGCGTCCCTCAGTCGGTCTGGCACCCGGGCCTCCTGCCCCAGGACTGGACATGCCGGGAGAGGGCCTCTCCGCCCACCCAGGTCACCTCCAGGCTTTGCACGGCGGTTTCTGGTGAACGTGTGGTTTCCTGGCTGCTCTGGGGTGAATGTGTGTGTGTGTGGAATCTAGTCTAACCTCCAAGGTGCAGGTGTTAGGAGGCGGGGCTTGGAGGTGATGGGGTCACGCACGAGGCGGGGCCCTCACGACGGGGTCAGAGCGCCCTGCCCGTCCCCACGGGTGCACACGTGTGTGAACCAGGACGCGGGCTCCCACCGGACCCCACATCTGCCGGGCCTTCACCTCGGCCTCCAGCCTCCAGACAGAGAGCTAATTCAGAGTGTAAAGCCACCAGAAGGGACCGAGACACTGGCTTTTTGTGGCTTAATTCCACAGGCTACACTGCCACTCAATAAGCGAGCAGGAAAGGTCCCACAAGTACATGTTTAACAGGAGGAAGACGCTTGCAGGGCCCACCCCGCGTGGGTCTGGGAAGCTCCCTGGGCAGTGGAGACGCCTCCCGGCGCCCGAGGGCCCCGCTGCCCCGGGAGCCGTGACCCGGGCTCCGCCGCTGGTCACCTGGAGACCCGTCCCCAGCAGGAGACACTACGGCCGGCGGGACGGTCACAGAACAGGGGGAGGCCGCGGCCTGGAGACCGGGCAGGGCGGCGTCCACACGGCCGCCAGGGCTCGGCCCCACGGCCAGAAGCGCTGGGCTGTGAACAAGCCTCCGAGTAGAGCGCGGACAGCATCCCGCGTCCAGCGCCGCGTGCCTGGGGGCGGCAGCGGGGGGTCCACCCTGGGCAGGGGCTGCCCGCGGGGCGGCTTCCGCGACCCTTCCGCGTCACTCGTAAGGAGACGCAGTGCAGGAGCCGCGTGTATCACCCCAAACGCCGCCCCGAGCGCGGGGGGCTGGGGGAGGCAGGGACGGCTGTGCGGGGCGGGCCGGGCCGGAGAAGGCCGCGCTCACAGCCGGCGCGCTTTCGGGGGGCGGGCCGCGGTCTGCGCCGCGTGGGGACCACGCCCCCTCGGGGAGGCGGGGCGGGGGCCGGCCGCGTGCGGGGGGAGGCCGGCCCCAGGCCTCTCCCGGCTGCCCCCTCGCGGAGGGCGCGCGCCTTACCAGGACCATGTGGCCCGTGGAGATGTCCATGTTGGGCTGCACGGGCTCCTCCGACCAGGACGACGTGCTGCTCCGCGCCGAGGGGCTGGGCATCGGCCCGTCGCTGAACTGGGAGGACACGCTGCTGACGCGGGACGTGTGCGCGGCCTCGGGGCGCTCGGGCGGGCGCGCGGCCATGCGCTGGCGGCACAGCTCCTGCAAGACAGCGGGCAGCGCTCAGGGCCTCGCCAGCTGTGCCCGGGCCCAGCTGTGGCCACCAGCGCTCTGCAGATGCAGATGCACAGACACACACGCACAGACACACAGACACACAGAGACACAGATACAGAGATATACACACAGACACACGCACAGACACACAGACTCAGAAGGGGCCGCTGGGCCAACTCTGGCCGTCCTGGACCCTCACAACGCTGTCACGTGCGCTAACCAGGCACCTTCCTTATCAGAACGTGGGCTCTGGCAGGAGGGAAGGCGTTTTACACTGTGGACTGAAATACAGAAATTGGCACCACGGTCTGGGCCTTCAGGGAAAAAACCCTCTATTTGGTTCTTCTCCTCGTTCGCCAAACATCACCCGAACTGGTAAAGCCCTGAAGGACGAGCCCCCGCCCGACAGAGCCTGGCTGGGCCGCTGCGGAGTCCCGGGCCGCCTCGCACAGGGATGCGTGACCCGCCTGGCCGGGGAGGCCCCGCAGTGCCCTCGGCCGCCAGACTCGGGGCTCGGCTGTCACCCACCCCCGGAAGACTCGGCCAGACTCCCCCCCCCACCTCTGACCAACCAAGCGCCTTTGGGGAGGATTCCAGCAGTCACGCTACGGTGACTCCCAGCCTCTGCCCAGTGTCACCCGAGCCGTCAAACAAAACAATGTCCAGAAAAAGTCTGTAAGAGAATCTGAGCCCAAGACCTGAAAACATTCAGGGGAGAAAGGACTCGCTGGAGAGCTGAAGGTCCCGTGCGCCCGTCCTCTCCACCTGGTGCCGTCGGGGCCGCACCCCGCTTCCCCGACCAGCGTCACGGGCTTCGCGGCTCCCGCGGGCAAGGCCACAGCCGCGGGGCTGGGGCCCGCTTCCTGCCCTCTCACCCTGCTGCTGCCCACTGGGCCATCGTGAGGGCCCGCTCTCCCGGGGACACGGCACTGGCCCTTCCCCAGGCCGGAGCACGGCGCAGGCGCTTTGAGGGGGGCCGTCGGGACACGAACCCCCAGCCCCTTAGAGCAGCCGGCCGGTCACGGGGATCAGGGCACCTGGAGGGGATGGCGGAAAAGACAAACCAGAAGCAAAAGCGCTGCTGGTGGGGGTGGGGTCTCCCAGCCCACACGTCCCATCTGGGGCTCAGGACCCACACGCATTTCTAAACAACAAATCGGCCTGAAGCTCCACCCACGTTTTCTCAGAATCTTAAAACGAAAAGACACCCAGACACGACGGTGACTGCAGTGAGGCAGATGACACCAGGAACCACGTCTGTGTCTCACCGATGTCTCGCGCACGCACGTGGGGCATCACTTGATTTTGGGAAAAGCGCACCAAAATCTGTTTCTGCAATAACGTCTGTGGTTTCATGTAGTCCATGCAGAAGAAGAACAAGTCCGACAAGCTTAGGCTAAGAAAGCTCCTCCAAGAACGGCTCCTCTGGGGAAGAAGGTTTGAGATGTTTGAGGTTTACTCTCTGAGAAGTAAAACGTCAAAGCAGCCGGTGTCTGCCCACAGAGGTGCCAGGGATGAAGAGTGACGGCCACACCTGGGTGCCTGTCCCTACGGGTCCCCGTGGAGAGTGGCGTGCCCTGGGCGGGGCCCTCGTGAGGCCAGACTGTATGTGAACGTGGGTGAGGCATGCAAGGCCCCCGAGCCTGCGCGCTGTCAGTTAAAAACGGAAGTAACAGGATTGTGCAGGTGATGAAGAGGGTTCATGAGCGTGAGACGCCCGGCGCAGCATCTCCCGTCCTTTATCAGTGCAGTAATGGAGGTATCGGTGCAGCGAAGATAAAAACAATTCTCTAAACCAGAGCAAACTCTCGGCGGCTTGGTGGGTTCAAAGATATTTCTAAAGGAAGCAAGAAGTTTAGAGGTGGAGGTGCCCACAGGTCACCCACTCAGAGCCCCTCATGACTGACTGGAGGATCAGGACCGATTTACAGGCTCCTCAAAGGCCACACGGGTTTCTGGCGGTGCCCTGGGCCTGGACCTGTAACTCAGGCCTGGCACGCATCTCGTTGCTACTGAGAGCAGATTCCCTTGCGGGTCTTTGTTTTTTAAAAACAAAAGCTGCGGTAAAGATGCAAGAGAAGTCAGTCACCCCCACGCCCAACAGCGACCAGTGGTGAATGCCAGCGCCTTGACTGCAGTGGGGACCTCCTGGAGGCTGGGAGCCCAGGTGACGGCGCTTCGAGTGCACAGAGGGGAGGCTCCCGGGCCACGCAGGCCCACTGCCCGCGGGGACCCCACCGGAGGTCAGGCCTCCACCTGCAAATAAAAGCGGGTGCACCTGCTCAGGTGGGACGCTTGACCATGAACTGACCACAGCCCAGTTGCTTTGTAATAAACGACGAGCTGGGACCACCTGAGAGGTGGTGAAGCCAGGGTCTCTAGGAGGGTCAGGCGGTGGTGGGACCCCCAGGGTGGATGTCGCTGCTCCTGTGGGGCCCGGGAGGGCGCTGCCTGGCGCCAGCGAGCAGCGGGGGAGGGGCGTCGTGTGGCCCACCTGGGGCATGGCAGCTGCCCCGTCACAAGCTCCCGTGAGTCACCAGCGGAGGCGAGTTCCGAGGGCCGTGAGGAGACACTGGGGAGCCCCTGCCTCCACAAAACTTCCTGGGACATGCTCGCCAGGCCACCCAGGCGGTGGGGTGGGTTCCTCCTAGAACCTGGACCAGGAAGCGCTTGTTCCCGCAGAGGCTGTGATGAGAAAGGTAACATAATTCACACTGAGTCCTTCTTGGCTTCTGGAAACTTCCATCCACTCACGTCCTGGAGTCATGATGCCTGATCCTGAGTCCCAGCTGCAGCAGGTACTGGCTGTGTGACCTTGGGCAAGTCACCAAAGCTCTCTGTGCTCTGTCCTCCTCTGAAATGGTGACACTGGCGCCAATGTGGCAGCTCTCAGGAGGCTTGAACGAGAGCCCGTGCTCAGGAGGAGCCTTCGGCACTGGGCCGCGCATCCGGGTGACCGCCAGCCGTCATCACTAACTTCCTCAGCAAACCACGTGTCTGACACTGTGCTGGACGCCAGGCGGATTCGACCAGGGCCTGACTTCCTGGTGCTCGCAGGCCAGCGGAGCTGAGCGGTGACGAGAGGCAGGGAGGTGGGACGGGGGCCCCGGTCGGGGTGAAGCCGCAGGTGGGGACCTGGTGGGACAAGAGTGGATCTGGAGGCCGGGATGGGCGTGGCGAGGGGTCCGCGGGGCTGCAGGAGCTTCCCAGGGGGGATGGGACCGCCCCACGTCACCGCGGCAGCGGCACTGCTGGGCTCTCCTCTCACTGTCACGTCTCCCGTTCGTGTGCTGGGGTTTCTGGAGGTAAGATGTGGGGAACAGGCCACGCTGCCGGGGGTGCGGGCTCCCGTGGGTGTGCGACCCGAGGCCCACCCGTGCTGACGGGCTCTGGACCCAGCGGAGGGGACCGTGCACCTGCGGTTGGCATCTCTGCACCGTGGCCGTGGCTGAGGCAGCCTGGCTCACGGCCGAGCTCTCCTGGTCCCTTCAACCTGCGTTCCAGCTCGCCCACGGGGGCCTGCCTGTCGCACTCCGAGAGGCTGGGGTCTGACCTCATCCTCCCGATCTGAGACACGGGTGTGAACAACGTAAGGCTTGGGTTAGAAGGTTGTTGCCTCAGCAGGAGTTGTGGAGCCGGAGCTGCCTCTGGCTTCAGGACAACTCGGCTGGGAGAGCCACGCCGCACACACGCCTGTACGGCGAGGTGGCAGGCGCCACCTCCGCTGCCGCCCTCGCGCTTAACACAGAGGCCAGACGTATCTCTTGTGACAAAACACAGGGATCACTGCGAAGAGGTTTAGTCTGACCTGCCGCAGCCTCATGATCACAGCCCCCAGGAGGGGGTGCGCTGGTCCCGCTGCCCGAGGAAGGCGCTCGGGTGAATCTTCACGCATGGCTTGTTCTGCCTGGTACCAGGCGGAGTCCCTCCACGTCACCGTGGCCGCCGCCCGACCTCGAGCCCTGAGCGCTCATGTCTGGACACACGGAACCTCCTCCCCTACCGACTGCCACGTCACCCACCCCTGCACTGTCACAGGACTCTCCCGCTGTCCCCAGAGAGGCAGGCAGGATGCAAAGAGATGCAGAAATCTCTGGGGGATCACCGTACGGCCTTTTAAATTTTTCCTTTAGGTTGATTATAGCTTGTAAATTAATAACAAATTGTATATGTTGTCCATGCTCTGCACTATTAAAATTTTAAATTTCTAAGGAAAGATGAACTTCCTTTTAGATCGTCACTACTTGACTTAGCAATGGTCTGGCCAGGAGACTGACCGGATGGTTTTGAAATCCCGTAGGTTTAAGGTTCTGCGGGGATGTTTCAGCCTGTGCTCTGCAGACCTGAGCCTCTCAGCAGGGCTGTCAGCCGTGGGTTTACCAGGGCAGCTCTTGGTTCCATGCTTCTCCCCTCCCCAGGCCAGACGGTGACTCTGCAGAGCCTCGTTCTTCACTTAAAAGTACCATCTCCCCTAAAAAGGCATCACAGCCCACACGGCGAGGATGAAGGCGCAATCCCACTGACCCCCCAGGCAATGCTGAGCCACGGGCTGGGCTTAAACATTTATTTTAAATGTAATTTCCAGTTCATGACATTAGTTCCCATCACACGGGGAACTGCTGTCAGGCCAAAGCACTTCCCTGAGTTTACTGCCTGCATTTCTTACCAACAAGGGCCACCTGGGATAGGCCAGGACACTCACGTCATCGAGTGACAAACACGCCGTCACCCAGATCAGCCTCTGGTAAGTAATGCCCCGTGAAGGGAGTTTAAAGTTCGGAGCTGTGATCACCCGTGGAGGGCACCTCACTTGAGCAAAAGGTAAGTGACGACGCTAGACGAGTGACAGAGCCTGCTCTGAAAGAAACCTGGAAACGAGCCCACTTATGTCTGGACCGTGTCCTAATTTATAGTCCTGCCAGCAAGCAGAAGAGGCAGAGTCCACCCCCGGAACTCCGACTCCCTGGGTCAGGCCGCGGAAACCGAAAGATGAGAACTGTGGGATCCACAGCCCGTCACGGTACTAACGAAGGTGCACACTTGCTAAAACCATCGTTCCCTTCAACTCTAGGAACGCAGCGCGTCCTCAGTGGGGCCTGGTCCTGAGCGCCGAGGAGAGTTTGGCAAATGTCCTTCACTTGGCTGGACAGGGAGGTGCAGCCCCTTCCAGTCCCTCCACTGACGGAAGTCTTCTCGGGTGTTTACAGCCAGACTGACTCTCCTTCAGTTAAAACATGACTCTGCTTACGACCTTGGGCAGCACCACTTTCATGAAAACGATGCTGAGCGTTTAGCTTGATGACCCTGAGTTCATAAAGACAATCACAGGCCTCGTGGCGTGATTCCCGGGACTCGACAACCAGCAGGCAATTAACTACAAAGGAGGAAGACGGGCACATTTAACCAAGCGCATCCTCTGGTCGCAGACCTGCGTGTGGGGTCAACCAGCTGCCCGTGGGTCCCCTCTAATGGCTCTTCGGGCACCCCTGTCCACCCCTGCAGACCGGTGGGTGCCGAGCAGAGCAGGACCAGCTTTGGGCTGCACCTGCAGCCGTGGGACGCTTCTCCCACCTGAGCGCTCACCGGGGCTGTGTGTGAATTAAAAGGAAGTCATCTTCTGACATCAGAAGGGGAAACCACTTATTTGGGGGCCGTGCTGCTTTGGTTTTCAGGATGTCTGTCTCTGGAGAGGGGCCTCCGGTCCCTCTGGAGAGCTGACGCATCTCAGCGTGGCTGTGCCTTTTCAGCTCCTGAGCCCTCGAAGGTGTGCGGAAAATCACCGAGGAAAACAGATGCAATCATCCCAAGCTCCCGAAGAGAAGGGCACTCACAGGGTCACGGGGAGATGCCGCAGTTCTCCCCGCGAGCCCACAGCAGTACCACCAGCAATGAAGGGGCCCCTACTCTCGGGAAGCAGGTGTTCTAGGGCCATCGGCGTCTTAGGAACGCGGCCCAGGGAAATGAACAAAATCCACTGGTGGGAGAGAACGTGGCCCAAGACAGCCCCCAGTCCACACCGTGCATCGTGGGTCGAGGGGGTCGAGGGAAGGACTCGGCTCAGATCGCCTGGGTCTGAATCCCGGCTGCGTGACTTGGGCAAGTTGCCCGCGTCTCTGTGCCTCCGTGTCCTGCTCTGAGATGTGGGGATGATGGTGGACGGCTGCACAGGGCTGCTGGGGGGCCCCAAGCGCGAGCGTGCGAGGCAGTTAACACGGCACTGGGCGAGAGGCAGGCCCGCGGCCCGCTCTGCCCCTGCCTGCACCGCGGGCTCCCGGCTGGCGGGTGCAGGCAGGGGCGTCGGGACAGCAGGGGAGCCCTGCTCGGGGGAGGCCGGGCCCAGGGGGCCCAGGTCCGCACAGCCGACCCCTGCGGGTCCGGCCAGTCCACGGCACCGAGGGCCGTGTGGAGCCCGGCTTGCTGGCCGACCACTGTCTTTAGCAAGGAGACTCTCTCTCCTCCCTTCCTGGAGAAACCAGAGTCTAGAAGTTTCTCAAGAGAAAAGAACAGCATTTTCACAGTCCCCCTAAATTTAAGTGCTCAACCACAAAATAATCAAACACGTGAAGCCTGTGCCCCGCTACCTTAAAATATCCAAATGGTTCCTTCTCGGTCCACAAAGACGAGACAGGAGCACAAACTCTCCATGAAGAAAATGCCATGCCCGCATCGTGGTGCCACGGGGGGTGCGTCCTGCAGGTCCGTCCAGCCTGGCAGACGTGCCAGCCCCGCCGGCCACCTGAGCCGGGGCAGGTCTGCAGAGTCAGCGCAGGATGTGCTTAAGCTGAGCGCTTCGCACTTGCAGAGGGAGTCCTTAGGGTACGAGGACGCAGGCTACGAAAACAGGGTCACACGGCACGCTCTGATCTGCCGTCATTTTCTGTAAAGCTGCCCGCTCCTCTGTTACCTAGAGAGCCGAGGCCCTGGGGTGTGTCTGCAGAGTCTCCGGGTGTCTTACGCTTCTTGGTAACACAATTTGCAAGGTAAGCGGAACAGGACTCTGGCGGAAGAAACCCATCCTTCCACGTCATAATGCAAATGTCTCACCTCTCGAATTTTCATCTGACCGAGAAACTGCGGAGGGTGGGGCTCACTCTGAGAGAAAGACCTGCCGTCCCCAGATGCTGCCGACGGACGGACAGGGCTCCACGGGCTCGAGCAAAGCCTCTTTGTACCTTTCAAGGAAGGCGGGAACAAAGCAGCGGGCGGCTTGAGGGTGCACACAAAGGCGGCCGGGTTTTCCGGTGCTCTGGGGAACATAAGTAGGGGTAACAGGCCAAAACCAGGGAGGGGTGCACAGAGCCGGGGAGAAGGCGAAACAGGTTCCTTAGGCTGTGCGGGGGCGGGGGCGGGCAGTTACTCTCCAGATGGAGAAAACCTGAAAAGGAGCAGCCTCCCTGGGAGGGGCCCGAGGCCAGCTCTCGGGGCTCCACGGACCCAGCAAAGGGTGAAAACAAGGGGCGCAGAGGCCCCCGGCGTGACGCTTAGAGGGGAAGGTCCCCACGGACGCGCGGGTGGGACGGTAAACCTACGCCCTGTGCTAAATGCCCCAAAGGCAGGAGGGGAGCCCTGGGACAGCCCCGTAGGGTGGGCGACAGGCGGTTTCATCTTACTTTTTATTTTGTTCACTTGTATTTTCCAAGTCGAGCAGCCATTACTTTTGCAATAAAAAACTCACAAGGTATGTTTGAAATACGTACAATTCGACATTCGATAGGATTAAACGTGCGTGAAACGTCTGGGGGAAGTAAGGGACAAAATGTCCCATCAAGAAAAAGCACAGGAAGAAAAGCAGAGCCTCGTCTGACCAGCCGGGCACTCCTCCAGCAGCCGTGACTGCACACCAAGCGTGACCTGGCAGGGATGGCCGGGCCTTCGAGGCCGGCGGGGCGGCCGTGAGGACAGAACTGGGGACTCGTGATTTGGTTTACGGGAGGGATTTTACACGGAGGTTCTCACCACGAGTAGCTCATCTGCTTGGCGTTGCTCTGGGAAGTAAACACGGGCGAGCGCTCCGTGTCCTGGGTCGGCTCCTCTCGTGGTCCTGGCGCCCCCTCATAAGGCACTGGGGGCCCTGGGCCATGGCCATCTCTGGGTAAGAAGCAGAGGACCTCCCCCCTAGGAGGTCAGAGCCGCAGCAGTGCGCGGGCTGTCCCGAGTCCAGGCCAGCCCAGCTCCTGCTCCCTGGACGGGGCACCCGGTCCTCAGCCCGTCTCACTCTCAGTGACGTGTGTCACGAGACCACCACCACTCGTGCTGGGATGCTCTGCACGCCTCCACCAGGCTACTCAGTGATGTCCAGGTAACGCTTCCATTTCCGTGGTGGGACGGCACGCTCCCACGTGCACAAACGCACAGGAGAGGAGCGCGTCTCCAGAGCGAAGGCCGAGCTGGGTTCCAGACACCCTGCAGGGCGGTACTCAGTCTGACCTTTAACGAGGGACACGGTGCCCCCACCTGCACCCCAACACCTTGATAACAGCTTCGGCTGCAAACCCAGGCTCCTCTGGCCGGCCTGCGGCTGTGTTAAGCTCCGGGTCCCACGGTGTTACTCAACTGCCCCGGACAACTCCACGGTCAGCGGTGTTCACCGAGCCACGCTGGGTAACTGTTCCCATTTTGTAAACGTTCTCTCACTCGCAAATAAAAGGTAAAGACATAGACACGTTTCAGCTAGCAGAGGTGGAAGTAATGCTCAGCTCGCTTCTAAGTCTGGAACAGTCCACAGCCAGAAAGCCACGCCTAGGACACGGCCCCGTGTGCCCCTGCTGGCCACCCCGGCTCGGCCCCAGCCCACGCGGACCGCCTCTCGCCTCCCGGACGGAGGATGTCAGTCACCGTCCTGTCCCCTGTCTCCCTTGGCGTCTAGCCCCATGCCCGCCCGTCGGTGGGCACCACCGCAGCCCGCAGCCCCCAGGGGACCAGGCCCCCCACCCCCGGGCAGCGGCCGAGCTGCGGCAGGAGGCGCTGCCCGGGAGCTGCGATCGGGTCCTGCTGCGGAGGCAGAGGCTCGCTGCTCGGACCAGGCGGGGCGGGATGCCATCTGTGAGCCCCAGCCGACAGCTCCAGACGGCTCTCGTTCGCCACAGCTTTAAAGTGCAGGACACACGGGCACAAAGTCTGTGGCCGGCGTGTTGCCTAACGGCGGGCTCAACTTCCTCCGGAACGCGTCTGACGCGCCCACCGTGGACCAGGTGCCCCCGCACCCCACCTAAGGCCGGCCTGTCCTCTCAGACCTGAGACCCACCCTGTCTGCGCGGCCGCCGGCAGACACCAGGGGGAGCCCGCGAGAGAGGTGTGACGACGTAAACACAGGGAGGCGACGGAACTCCAGCGCGCGTCTCCCCGCCCCCCAGCCCACAGTCACCGTGGCTTCTGTGATGACCTTTAATGCTTCGACCGAAAGCTGGAATTTGAGACCCAGGAGAGAGCGTGTGTCTGGCCCACAGCCTCGGCAAGACTCCGGCTCTCACAGGAGGGCCCCCCAGCGGGGCCATCAACCGTAAGACAAACAAAACGGTACACGCAAACCCCAGCCTTCCTGGGCTCCTGCAGCGGACGACGCACCGGACAGCTGCCTTTCAAGGGTCCCTGAGGTCAGAGATGCCTCACAGCTCACGGTTCAACTCGGCCTCCGTGAGGGAAGGTGGCCTGGAGCCAGCGGCCCCACCTGTGTGCACTGGCTTTTCAGTTCCCTATTTCATATTCAGACAATTAAAAATAGCCAGGTCAGATCAGCTCGATGCTTTGTGATGACCTAGAGGGGTGGGGTGGGATGGGGAGGGCGGGGGGGAGGCTCAAGAGGGAGGGGATGTGGGGGTGTACGTATATGTGTGGCTGATTCACTTTGTTGTGCAGCAGAAACCAACACAACCCTGTAAAGCAATTATACTGCAATAAGATTTTTTTTAAAAAGCTCCAAGTCAGGTGGAAGTACTCCGCCCACCCCTCAGAGCCGCCTGGGCCTGACGTGGCCTAAGAGGATGGGCAGCTGTCTTCTACGAGAAACTTCTGTCACTTTCCTAACTTTCTTCTTGCTCAGAAGACGCTGAACCCTCACCATCTGTCGCCACCTTGGTCTACGTCTACGGAGCCGCGCGCTGCCTGCGCTGGGTGCTCTCCCGGACGCTGGAAGCCAAGGGCGATGGTTTTCATGAGCGCGCTAAACGCGTCCCCCGACCGGCCCCTCCACATCGATACCTTAGGTTCACATGGGATTAGTTTCTGCGGAGCACCGAGGGGTCCCTCCCGGTGCTGTGGGTTTACTCCACCGATGCGCTGTTTCAGGAAACCTCCTCGCCTCCCAGGAGGACAGGCCGGGGCAGGAACAGGCTGAGTTCTGAGCCCAGCTCTGTCCCAGCCCCCCCGAGGCGGGGGTCCCTCCAGATGTGAGGGGTCGTTCCAGGCTTCCCGCGGGGGGCCCGCGCTGGGCGGGCGCAGGGTGTGGGGTCGGGGCCGGCGGACAGATGGGCTGGCCTGGAGGATAAAGCAGGCGGGGGGGCTTTCCGCGGGCGGGCCGCGGGCTGCACAAAGGTTCCGAGACAGAAGCGCACGAGGGAGAGGCCGGGGCCGCGCGGGCCAGCCGGGAGCACAAAAGGTATTCAGAGCTCCCCATTCTGCGGCCGCCGCCTCATTAAGGCAAAAGGGCAGGAGGACGCAGCTGCCCCTGCTTCCCGGGCGCAGACGCGCCTCACCCGGGGACCGGCCACTCCATCTGGAGCAGCTGCGAGGGGCCACCAGCCGCCCCGCGCGCGCAGCTCTGGAGACCCGGGCCCGGGGCCTCGGCTCTGACGAGCTGGGCGACGGTGGGCACGTCGCTTTCCCTCTGTTTTGCCTGTTTTCTCAGCTGTGAAATGAGAGCTCTGACCCCGAAGTTCTGCGAGGGTTTCTCAAAGTCGGTCACCCACCCCCAAGGGGGACGGGGCTGGACTTCCAGAGGGCGTCTCAGGCGACAGCGGCCCTTGAGGAGACGCGGCGAGGGGTGTCCTGCGGCGAGGGGGGAGGGGCTGGGAGAGGGCCCAAGGGCAGGGGGACACTCAGGGCCCTGCTGCCCGGGGGGGAACGGCTCTGCTCTGCTGCCTCGCTTGGAGCCCACGTGACATCTGCAGACCCAAGACGTGCCCGGGAAATCCACCTCTAGAAGCAGGGGGCTGCCGGGAGTGGGGGCGGGGGCCACGGGCAGCACGAGGATGCGCCATCGCGTGGCCGTCACCCGGGAAACACAGGGTTCAGGGTCAGAACGCAAGCAGTTCAAAAGCAGCCGACAAAAGAATCTGAGGTTCCTTCCTAGTTTTCCCGCTCACATGTCAATTTCAGATCTGTGCTCACTGAACGCCGTCTCCTCCTTCTCCCTGAATGTGGGGAGGAAAGGCGAGCCCGGGGTGGGGAGGACAGCCCTGAAACGGGTGAACCAGCTGTAACCTCGCTGCCAACCGATGACCGTTTTACAAACAGATCTGCGTGTCCTTGCCTCCCACTCAAGACCATCTTGGGTTCCAGTTAAAGTGTACGTTGTGCGGGTTTAGGAAAGATGTAATTTAAAGAGGACTCCTTTATGGGTTATTCTTCTGCTTCACTGTCTTTAGGAAAAAATGAAAATGATAAAATGCTTACCTATGGAACAAACCCAAAACTTCTGACTGATTGGAGGGCTCACATCTAGGTACACACGGACACGAACAGCCCGTGCGACGTTAAGAGCCCTGGCATCTCTCGCACAGTCTCCTCTGATTTGTGATTGAGCGACGTAAAGTCAGTCCAAGTTCACACCTGTGCTTTGTGTGCGTAACCCTCAAACGCCGCATGGAACCGCGGGTTTGAGAGCGCCCGGCCTTACGTCCTGATGGAATAGGCTGTGAGTCTTCCTCTTCCTGCTCTCCAGATGGTCACAAACACAGAAACATACAAACGTACCCAGACACCGAATCTTGCTGGTTGCGTTATTTTTACATTAAAAAAATCTTAAGAGAATACGTTCTCACGACGGTCACCTTCCTGACTGGAAACCACCTGTGTGAACGTCTCTTGCCCTTGCTGATAGAGAAATAACCTACCGAGAGTCCATTCTTAAGTACCAGTAAGTCTCCCAAGGCAGAAAACCCCAAGGGAGACGTGCATATTTTCAGCAACAAAGTTTTAGAGCAGTTAATTAGATACAGAAACCTGTCACGCACCTCCTCCGACATCTCAGGCGCCGTGGCGGTGCCGACCCTGAAGAAGGCCTAACGCTGCACGGACCACGTGTCTGCTTCCCGAAACGCCCTCTCAGGCCTGGGCCCGGCCTCCCCCGGCGTCTCCCTCCTCAGCTGAACTTCAGCTCCAGGAGGATGACTGCCCATTGCCGAGAGGTTGGCTTCATCTGCTCCATCCTGTCCCGGGCACCCCACCTCTGCTTCTCTCCATCACAGCCCCCTCGATCACCTCCTCTGGGAGGCCCTCCCGGACCACCCAGGCTCCCCGGGGCCCATCAGAGAGCGGCTCGCCTCAAGCACACGCCTAACCCAGCGTGAACCAGTCCTGCCTCTAAACTCTCATGTGAACGTAAGTTCTCTTCTGCCCCTGTTGTTTTAGAAACGGTGACTCTCTCATGGGAAGAAATGAATTCTGGAGCAAACGCTTTCTGGAAGAGTTCTACGTTCAGCCACGCAGGCTTCCAAGGCTCTCTGCGGTGTTCACTCCTCCGCGATGCAGACGCAGAGGCAGGGCCTGGGGACCGCACACGGGCCCGCACGGCTGCCGGCCGGGGTGGGGAGAAGGGAGGGCGGTCACGCGGCCGAGAGGCCCCAGACCAAAGGGGCCGCGGGAGAAAGCGGCGTCCACGTCCAGTCCGCCCCTGGGCAGGAGAGACGGCCTGTCAGCGGGACGACCCCGCCTCCGGGGCTCCTGCCGGGGTCGTCCTCCTCAGACGTCTGCCCGACTCTCCTGGGCGCTGCTGTGCATGTGCTCCTTCCCAAGCTCCCTCTCCTCGTAAGTACACGACTCCTGTTGCCTCCGAAGGTCTGAGCCGACATTCCACCTTTACTGCCTTCTGTCATCTCTCACCCTCTTTTATGCCGGGTCCCTGTTGTGCGAGGAGCTGGGCTTGGCTGTTTTCGACAGGCTGATGCATTTCACTGCAGAGGAGGCCACGCAGCACAGAGACACCCTCTGGTGCCGTCGGGGGTGCGTGAGCGTGGACGGTGCCCTCCAGCCAGTACGAGGCTCGGGGACAGGTACCAGGCGGCTCTGTGGGCTCTGCTCTCGGCTGCCTGAGCCGGGCTGTGCCCTGGGGACGCCGCATGCAGAGCGCTGGGCTCTAGGGGAAGAGGCCTCTGTGAGCCACCGGCCCTCTTCATGGGAACACGTGCCCTCCCAGGGGCAACGGGGTGAGTAGGCGCTAAAGAATCTGTGAGACAAGCCCTCGGGACCAGGGCGTGTTTTCTGGACCTGTCACACTTCATGCAGAACCGTCTCGCTCACTTAGAACGACCCTTGGGCTCTGATCACCTGCCTTCTAGAATTCCTTCCCCACCCTCCTACCATTCTGGTCTAAATCCCTGTTTAATCCGTTTTCACACTTCCCTTTCCTCTCTCAGGCCTCTCCTCCCAAGGCCCACCTTTCCGGGGGGCTCAGTGTCCTCCCTGAGCATCCGATGCTGCAGATCTCCAGGGACACCTGGCTCCCTCCCTCCCCAAGGGATGCCCAAGCAGCGCTGCCCAGGCTGTGCCCGTCGGCCCGGCAGGGGAGACCCCCGTCCTCGGCAGGGCCGGGGCGGGGAGCGTGGATTCCCTAGGCTGAGGATGGCCTAGACCCACGTCTGCGGCCCGGGTCCACCCTGCTCTACACACAATCGAGGGATGACTTGACCGTCTCTGGCTCTGGAAATGGGGAGAAGTGCCCCACAGACGTCACCGGGGCGTCGTCCGCACAGCGGGGCCTCCTCCGAACGCCTCCCCACCGTGTCCCGGGTCCCCAGCACAGTGTTGATCTCGGCTGCGTCTGCTTTTCCCTGGAGGTACGTCGCTTTCTTTGCAGACTGTGTGCGCTAAGTTCTGGTTTAGAGGGTGTGCCTGCGTCTGCGGGTCAGGGCCTAACGGAGAGAGAGCACCTGTGCGAAGGCGAGGACGTCACGAACACGCACCTGGGCCAGGAGGGCCGGGCCCAGAACCGAGCAGATCAGATGAGTCCCACGCCCACCAACGGGCACCTACGAGCCCCTCGGGCACCACAAACAGCAGCTCCTTCAATGGAACTTTGACGTGCGATGCACTGGCACCTCCGTGACCTTCTCTGACCTTCAAGCGCCCAGGGAAGAGCACACAGCGCTTTCCTTCGCTCCTTGTGGGTGAGGAGAGTGGGGCTCAGAGGGGTGCTCGGCCTGAGTTCCAGCTGCTGTCACAGGGTGGGAGGTGCAGGCTTCCACGAGGTTACGTATTGGGAGAGAAAGAAATTAAAAAAAACAGAAGTGTAGCGAGAAGGACAGAGACTAAGAAGAACAGCATGGACGGGATGAAGAGCCCTGGTCCACGGAGTCGCTCCTAATGACGGAGAAGCTGGTCCATCCTCAGAGGACGGCATGGTCCTCAGCACGAACACGTGGGGTGGGAGGGGCCGCCTGGGGCCTTGGCAGCCCCCCCCCCACTGCAGGCCCGCCTTTGCTGGGTCTGTCGCCACGGCGATGAGGACACGTGACTGAGCGCGTCCTCCTGCCTGGCGCAGCCCCTCCCCCTACAGGCCATCGTTGTGGGTCCACACGCCCCGCCCCCCCCCCCCACCAGCGGGCTCTGCGCTCCTCCCTGGGACTCTGCGGTGTCTGAGGTCCGTGTCCTGCCGCCACCTCGCCATCACGGCGGGATGCGCTGCTTACCAGGCTTCCCGTGGGCTTGCGGCAGGCGCCTCGGCCACGAGCAGAGAGTGAGGCTGACTCCTCCTAGTTCTCCCCAGCGTCTCCCACCGCGAGGAGCAGGGCGGCGGAGCGGCCACCAGACGTGGGGGCAGGGGAGGGTCCGTCCTGTCCTGCAAGGGTCCCTGGCCGGCTGGCCTGCTCTCCACACGCCAGGGGCCTAAGTGCCCAGGTCAGCTCTGCCATCCACAGCCACGGGAGCAGGGAGAAGCCCGAGCCCATCCCGTGCTCACTTCCCTCATGTGGACAATGGACCTTGCTTGCCCAGAGTGGCCACACGGTGTGGACAAGGGGCCAGAGGAGGCTTTCCAAGCACCTATGCGGGCACTGTGGGAGCTGATGGCTGGGGGCGGAGGGCAGGGACTCACAGGGGGTCTTCCCAGGCCCAGGGCACCATCTGGGCTGCCGCCCTGGCCTCTGCAAGATAGAAGCATGCTCTGATCTGACAGTGAGCGGGCAAGGCGACCAGAACATTCCCCGTAATGAAGTCAGTTAAAGCCATGCACCTCTCCTCGCCACCCCCAAGCTGCCCATCCACCGCCCAGCAGCTGGGTGAGGACCAGGCCTCCCTCTTGGACACACGTTCTTCCCTCGGCTATTACAGAGCAAAATGAGAGGACCTGGGAAATCCACCTGACGCAGAGGAGGGACCATAAGAGACCCCCTCCCGCCCCACTTCCCGGACGTAACTTCCTGGCCCACCTTGAGAAACAGGTATTTGAGTAAAACCCAGACCCGGTGACACACCACGAAAATGGAAACAGACCATAGTAAGTAACACAGGATCCAGAAGAAGCTGCAGAATCCAGGCCTCAGGGCTGGTCCTATTAGACATCCCAGTCTTTTATTTCCCCAATATCTCACTGAGGGGTCTGTTATTTTTAATTAAGTCTGATCTGATTATCATTGTCTGATCAGGGAAGTGGCTGCTATATTAGGACGGCAACATGTTTTCTTTACATGTTTAGATATTTCTTTGGCAATCTTTCCAGACTTTCGCCTCCCCTAGAAGATCTGTTTCCAAATCTCAGGAGCTACTTTTGAGGAAACACGCTGCACAGAAACCAGAGGATGAATGTGGGGTCACTGCTCTTGGAAATCGTGTGTTTGAAAATTTAAGATTTATGAGAAAAACATGCTACAAATTCAGGTCTTCCAGAAACACACTCAGAGCCAGAGTGGAAAGGTATCTGGAAGGTTCGATCGAGCTTGCAGAACAGCTTGCCGGCCCCAACACGGATCCCCTGACCCTGAACACACAGGCCAAAAGCAGGTCCCAGAAACGCTCGGGTGGAAGGGCCCCTTTGCTCTCATCACCCGGGCGCTCACGAGGCTGCCGCGAGGAGCACAGCAGGACGTACCGCGCAGGGGAGCCCAGGCCTGTGCGGGGGTCACAGAGTCAGGAGGCCCCCGGGCCCCACCCTCAGCAGCCTGGCTTCTACCTGACCACACATACCCCTGCAAGACTGATCAGAATCTGGAAGGTTTCCAGGGACTTCTGCCTGCGGACATTGGTACTGCCAGCTACTTCTGCAAAGTCAAAACCTGAAAGACTCCAGTTCTCAGGCTCAACTGGTTATCATAAAAAGAGATGTTCTTTGACAGTGTTTCAGGAGCCCTTCCATTTTAGAAGCAGGATAGATTTTGCTTATTAGAAATTTGCACACAGAAGTATTTCGCCCTGAGAATTTAAATGTAAAGCCAAGCCAGGCAGCTGGAAGACACTCGGCTGACTGAGACAGAGAGGGCTATGTTAGAACCCGGCGGTGGATGGAGCTGACCCAGGCGTTCACGCTCTCCCCCCTCCCCTCCCCCCAACCGGGAAAGGTTCCTGTGCTGTGTGCCCCGAGTAGGGAAGAGGGGACTCGCCCAGCAGGACCCCTGAGCCATGGGCCAGGAGAAGAGCCAACTTGGGACCTGCCTCCGTTAGAGAGCCCGACTCTCCTCGACCGCGGGTGAGCGGTCAGGGGGCCTCTGGGCTCCCAGGTGCGACGGCCCAAGTGGAGGGGGTGGCCGGCGGCCGTCATTTCCCGAATAGCCTGGAGCTGGTGGGCTGGGCCCTGGGTGGTGTTCACAGGCCCTGCCCGCCCGCTTCCTCTCCTCTGGGTCGGGTTCCAAAGGCCCCAAACCCGGGGAGCCTCTGGGCACCAGCAGGCAAAGCAGCAGAAGAGGCTGCGCTGGCAGTTCCACGGGGGCCTGTGATCCGAGATGATCAAAGCCACGGAGGTGCGGACGCAGCGCTCAAAGCGCCTGTGGTGGGGGGGAGGCGGGGAGCCTTCCCATCATCTAAGGGCGTGTTTCTGAACATTCACCCCGTCCCCGGCCGCGGAAGCAGGACGCCCGCGTGCAGAGCACAGACAGTCTCACAAGCCCGGGGCTGCCCTTAGTGGGCGCGGGTGTGCAGATACACACTCACGTACGCACACATGTCACGTGACATGCCAATGGAGGGAAAGAGGAATAAAAGTAAAGAAATTGGCTTTTTAGATCAAGAAATACAGATGTAATCCAAATATAGTATGTTTATCTATTTAAAGGACAAAAATAACATTTACTGAAACAATGGGGAAAAGTTTAGTGGCAGAATTCCATTACAACATGATCTTTAAAGATGGATTTCAGTTCTCCCAAAAGTTAATACACCCAATTCTTTCAAGTTTGAGCAAATTAAACTCTGAAAGATTACCTGGTGAAACTGATATCTTAAGTGTTAACACATAAGAGTCTATCAAGAAAGATGTGATTTTTCCAATAGGTAAAGCAAAGGCGAATACCACATGCTTGCACACGTGTAAACTACCCAAGAATCTTAAAGTGCGGACTCTGTCTATGAGGTCCTTCTCTTTCAAGGGAGAGAAAACAACGCTTAAACATGTCTGCGTTTGAAGCTGATAATGCAAACTACTCACTGTCTGGAAACAGTTTAAGAAAAGCCCTGATGTTTCAGGGACACCCCATGAGTCCGCTGGAACCCCGAACCCCAAACCATGGATCACGAGCACGCGGGGCACAGACAGACCGCCGGGACTGCAGGGGACGGACAGCGGAAGACGCAGACCAGTGCCTTACGAAGGGTCAGCCACGTGAGGGCCTTCCCGCTGGGAGTCTGGCAAGGACCCCACTGCCGTGCAGCTGAGTTAGGACACGTGGCTGCTCTGACCGTGGGAAGAAGGGGTCACGCCCAAGGCCCCAGGCCGCCTGCAGCCACCGGCCCCCAGCCTCCCCTCCCCACCGCAAGGCCTGTGTGCCGCGCCCTTCCTGCAGGAGAGCACTCGGTTCCCTGGTTAAAGGCTGCCTTCCTATTCTGCTACCAGCAGAACCTGTGACACTGCCACCTACCACTCCACTCCTAGGCCACTCACTGCTCCCCTAGCTCACACAATACTGTTTCCCTTCTTCAGAAACCTTATAAAAGGAACTGAATATTTCCGTCATGTCCCCGTGAAATAAAGCACGATATTGAAGCATTCCGTTCTCCTTGTAACCCAGGGAAGGGAACTATGCCGCGGTCACCCATAACCTCACTTGTATTACAGAATGAGCCAAGTGCAGAAGTTTAGCGATTTGTAAATGAGGCATGAAAGCAACAAGATACTGCCCTACAATTACTGATTTGTGTTTGAAGAACTTAAAAAAACCTTTCAGACAGACTTTTAAACGCGAAGGGGGTCTCCAAGGCAGTTATAGAAACCCCTAACGAAGTGTGGATACAGACATGCATGAATACCCACTTTGTTTACAAACATACAGTCCTCTAGGCGTAGCTACGCTTTCACGAGTCCTTAATACATGACTCAGCGAAACGCAGAGCTAAAAACTGTGACATCCTCATCCCATGTGCTGAGCGTGCTCGGCCAAAAACAAACCCAAACGACACGGCAGCCTAGCGCCAGCACGTCCTCGTGGTGAGTGGTCCACTGTGAGGGGCCCGCCGTGAGGGGCAGCCTCCACGTGTAACCAGGGCCGCTCCCACAGGGTGCTCTGCAGTGATTTCCAAACTAAGCCCACCAGGAAATCTCTACAAGAATTTCATTTCCAAATTTTCCTAGCTCCTATTTTTAAAGGAAAAGTTTTTTATGTGTTCTTTCCTTTTTCTTTTTTTTTGTTTCTTTAAATGAATCTGGATGGAAGAAAAGCACACATTTCATTTACTGTCTGGATTACAGATTCTTATTAAACAAACCAGAGCTCATTATAAAATCAATATCAACTTAACCACCATGCCCCCCGGAGGAACTGCATAAAGGTCACTCCAAGAAATTCAAACAATTTTCCTGCTGGAAGGGCATGATTTTAATTACAGATACTATTAATTAGAGCTGTCACTGGGAAGCTTTTTTTTCTGTTAATTATCACAAACTCAGGCTTAAGTGTGCCGTTGCAACCTGCACTTTCGTCAGAATTAGTCACTCCCGCATGCAAGCCCAACCTTTCCATCCTATCAATATTTTATCCTTGAATTTCAAAGCGTATCAAAGGATGCCATGCTTTCTAAAACCCTCCACGCGTGTGATCTCCCGTCTCTCACACACGGAACAGAAGCGGTGTCATAATTTATTTATGTCCGGCACAGGCTGGGCCCTGCAGACCCGGCCGCCTACACTGGTCTTGCTCAGTAGAAATTCTGGATAAATTCTTATTAGTTTGTGTGACATTTTTTCCCCAAGCTTCTTCAAACATGCTTTTGCTTTTGCTTTGAAGCAAAGCTAGCTCTGCTCCTGGAATGCCATCTCCCGCACATTTGAAGCTGCCGTTTCTTTATAAGAAAAGATCTTACTGACCAGGATTCTGATCCCTCCAGAAAACCAGAGGTTCTCTGCATTCAACACCACCGTCAAGAGTTTTGAAATGGGGAGAATGCTATCTTCTGGTCTCTTTCAAGCAGAGAGATTTTATCCATTCATCCCAGTGCCTTATGTGAGACAGGGTCAGGGTGGCTCTCAGACAAGCTCCAGTGGGGGGAGGTTCTAGAAAGAGCCTGAGCAGCCCCCCAGCAGTGCAAGTGGGATGACAGAATAATAATACTTATAGATGCCACTGTAAAATAGGATGCATTATTTGCATGACATAGTCTAAATCACAATCACGTGACTTGAGAAAACAAAGACTGATGGGAGAGAGCCTTTTACAAAATATATCGATTGAACCTTAAAAACAATGATTAAGTAAATTACCTCCTCAAATGGGAAAATATACTTGGAGTTACATTTTATGTCAAAAGAAATCAAATGGCCTCACTGGTATACATTCTGGGCTTGCACGGCTGTTAAAACTGAAGGTGTGTTTTCATGACACAGCATTATCAAACCTGGAGTGTGTGCTACAGAACTCCCAGCCATTCAGTGAGGGGTTTTTTTTCCTACGTCCAGTTTGGTCTGAATCTCCTCCCCTCACTCTCATTGGTTCCAGTTTGTCTCCAGGTGTGTCTGGACTGTTTCTGCACCCCCAGTGCACAGCCCCACCACCGCTCTCCTGAAGACGTCCTCGGTTTCCTTTCCGTCTGTCAGCCTTGGATGCCACTTTATCCAAATAATGGCGAAGGTGGCAACAGATCGGGTCAGAGGATCTTTTCATATAAAACCCTGAGGAAGTTGATGATTTAAGAGACATCTTCATAAGCTCCGCAACCAATTTATCTTGCAACTCTGGCATTTTTTATTAATAGTGGCCAAACTAAGAAAGATAACAGATAATACATAATTCATGTATTGTACTTTTTTCACATTTCTAATTAGCAGCCCGCTTTCACAGCTAACAGGAGACCATCCCAGAACAGCATAAGATTAATTTAGAGTAGGAAAACTAGGGTTGCAAGGTATTTACGTGAATGCTAATGAGAAGTTTCAAATCGGCACAAGAACCCAAACTATGAATACATGAACAACCGCTGGGAATGGGGGAGAGGCCAGACATGACTTAATCCGTCTGTTCCGTGGTGGATGGAATTGAAAGAGCACTTAGAAAAGCCTCTTTTTACCTGGTAGGCGTTGGTGGCATCTGGGCCCGGGTCAGCCCCCAGTCCCGAGAGTTTCTCCTTCAGCCTGTAGTGAGAGTTGTGTCGCAGGCAGTAGATGACGCCAGAGGCCAGCAGGACCCCCACGATGGCCACGATGGAGACCAGAGTGAGCACGATGAACTTGGTCGAGTCCTCTTGTTCTGCCCGGTGAGGCAGAAGCTTGAGTTTGCTTTTCTGCAGAACAGGAGAGGGGGCAGGTTAGCACCCAATGAATCACGAGTTCCCCAAAACCCTCCTTTCCAAATGCAACCTAACACGTACAGCTCTGCGCTGGCACTGAAATGACGACGGGCGGGCAACCAGAAAGGCAGCCCTCGGACCAGAAGCCAGCGCGACCCCGACACAGCACGGCGCCGACGGCAGTGTTTTCACCAGGAAAGTCCTTAGAGGCATCACTTTTTTTCCTAATGGCTGCTGTTTTCCAAATGTAACAGTATAAAGTATTTAGCAGCTAATTCACTGCCCTAAGTAAAATAAAGCCTTCGTCCCTCCTAGACAGGTGTGAGGGGCATTTACAGAGAGGATGCCTCACAAACGGTGCGGCTGGGGTGGTGGGCCGATGGGGGTGCCTGCATCTTGCTGTGGGTAGGAGCAGCAGCAGACGTGCAACTAGTGAGCCAGGCTCCGCGAGGCTTGGATACGCTGCAGGGGTTGCCGCCCCGGAAGCTCCTCGGCTAGCCTTCCAAGGCACGTCCCCTGGTGTAGACCGCGGACGTGGGTCCCTCTACACCTGTCACAGACCCCACACTTTGCACCTCGGCCCTCTTCCTTGCAAGGGGCTGCAAGACAGGGGCGCACGAGGGTCCAGTTGTTCACTTCTTGGAGAGTGAAAGGTAAGGGAGCCAAGGTCCATCCGAGTCTCAGGCCTCACGGGGGGCGGGGGCGGGGTGGGTAAGAACATCCTTTCGAGTCTCCGTGCGCACAACGTTGCACAGTGCCCGCCCTCATTAGCTTCATTAGAAGGAATATTAGCAACAATTAAAACCGCCAGGGCACGACAGAAAGACTGCGGCCAGCACACCCTTCCACAATTACTCCGGGGATGAATGGAAGCGCGCGCCCCCGCCTCAGTCCCGGTTGCTACAAGACGAGAACAATTAGCAAACTCCCTTCCAGCACCTAATTTCGCGTGGTGACAAAATGGATTTTTCCCCATGAATGCCTGGCCGGCCTATTCATTCTCTCTCTTCTATGAGTAATTTTCTGCTCCGCATTCAGCCTCCCAACTCTTCATTTCCTCCTGTCTCCGAGTGTACACAGGGCCTCTTATGTCAGGCCGGGCCATTTTTATCTCGTAATCATAAAGGCCACCAAACCAATTATCGCCGGTCTTGACTGGAAAAGCTGGTCATTAATTAGCCTCCTCTTGCCTTCGGTGCCGCGGCTTAGCTGGTGTCGGGACCGGGTTCATGGAAACGCGGGCAAACGAGGAGAGACGCCGGACTGCCTCGCGGGGATGCGCGGCTCCCGGAGGCCGGCAGGTCCGCGGGCGGCGGGAGGGACGGAGGCGCGGGGACGCGAGGGGGAGGGGCCGGGGGAGGGGCCCTCGCGTGGCGGGGGCGGTGGACGCCTCCCCACCCGCACCCCTCCCCTCGCCCCTCCCCCTCCCCGCCCCTCCCTCCCCAGCCCGCCCCGCCGCTTCCAGGGAGAGGTCGCCCCGAGGGCTGCCGGCCGGCCCTCCCCGCGCCCCCCACGCCGTGCCCGGCCCCACGCCCTCCGGCCCGGACGCTGCCCCCGCTCCGCCGAGGCTCCCCTCCCCCACCAGCGCCGCGCGGCCCCCGGGAGAGAGGCCCGACTCCACACCGGGCCCGCGCCGTTCCGAGCCCCCGCAGACGAGCGGGCACCACAACGAAGGACGGGGCGCGGCCGGCGGCGGGGGCCTCCTGCTGCCCCCCCCCCCCCATCCCGGCCCGCCTGGCCGGCCCTGCATCCGCGCCCCACCCACGGGGCCGCGCCCACGTGGCTGATCGCGCCCGGGAGCGGGGACGTCCCGCCCCTTCCTGCCCCGCGACGTGAAGCGCACACGCGCCCGGCGAGCAGCCTGGCCCCGAGGGGACGCACAGCGCCTCGGGGGGGGGTGGCCCACCGGACGCCGGGGACCGGGCCGAGCAGGGCCCCCCCCCGGGCGGTGCGCCCTGGCGGCCCAGGCGCGGGGTCTCCGCGTGTGAGGGCCACAGACGCAGCCCGGTCGCCGCTCGGCTCCGGGTGGGAGGCAGTGGACGCGCAGGGGCCCCGGAGGAGGCCAGCAGCGGCGCCTGCATTTTGCCCTGGCCCAGCTCTGGGGCGGCGGGCGAGACCCCGGAGGGTCGCTCTTCCCATGGAGGCCGGGCAGTCTAAGCGTCGCCGCAGGGCCGGCTCGGTCCTTGCTGCCGGAAACCGACGGTCGCGATGTCCCGCGCGATGCGCTTGGCCCGGGGAGCGGAAAGGGGCCTGCCAGGCCTCCCCTCCCGCAGCGCTTGGAATTTACTCAGAGGTCAGAGAAAAATGTCAAGGAGAGTGACTGCCCTGGTTCCTCCTCCCTGGGCCGCGCTCTACCTCCTGCCAGCTGCCCAGACCCCATGGGTCCCAGGTGCTCCCAGAGGGAAGAGGAAGGGACCCTACGCCCACCGAGTCCCATTTTCTGTGGCTCCCGGCTGCCCTGGCTGGAGCTGCCCTGCAGGGAAGGGGTGTCAGTGGTCCTCCTGCAGTGAGGAGAGGGGTTCTGGTGAGGCTGGGGATGGCGGGCAGCGGTCCTGGAGGGGCCCGGACCGCGGTGGGGCGGCTGGGGAGGAGGGATCGGACCAGGAGGAGAAGGGAGCCGGTGGTGGGACAGAGAGCGACACACTGGCTTGGAACACTGTGACGCGGAGGCCACAGCATCTCAGGGCCCGGCGGGGAACCCTGCCTCCCGCTGGCCCGAGGGCACCTCAGTTGGAAGCTGAAAAGTCGCTCTTCTTTGGGGCCCCCTCAATGATTCCAGCGTCGCACCTAGTGCTGTCCGGAGCGTCAGGCGGGGAGGAAAAACTCTTGGCTGCAAGGCAGGTCTTAGGAGTCCCGGAAAAAACACAAGTTTATACTTTTTTTTTTTAAATTAAAGAGCATGCATTCCCCCCCGGCACAGTGATTGAGTTTAAATGACTATGATTATCTTATATCCTTTCTTTTTTGTAGAGTGAAAAAAAAACTTAAGACCCCTGTAACCAGATTTAAGAGAAAGAAATATGTGCTTTTGCTTAAAAGTGAGTCTGCCCCCCGTCCTGCCCAGGAGTGACCGGGGTCCCGGCTCCCCCAGGCTGATGGGCTGGAACTACAGGCGCTTCCCTGCAGTCTTGTCCTGGGGCTGAGCCCTGCAGAGAGCCCTCCGCTAATTAGAGGCATCTTGTCAGTCTTGACTTGAAATTGAAAGAAAATAATGTTTAAATATTTATGACTTTGACATTTACAGTCAGGCGTCTTTTAAAAGCGGACCGCCTCCTTCTGTACAGTGGCAGCTCGCCTCCGCCTCCCGGAAAGTTTGGAGTGGGGGAGGGGTGAAGGGGAAGGTGGAGGAAGCAGCCTGGTCACACGGGGCGTCTGTGTACCCCGGGATGTAGGGGACACTTATACAAGCACTTGATACTAAGTTTCAGAAGCAGGAAAAGTATGATCTTTAAAATAATCAGGAATAGTTAATTCAACTTTATATCACGTTAGATGCATCTTAAGAGTAAACTGAAGCACAATATTGCATATTTCCTCCACTCAACAATCTCCACCTGCAGCTCCTTGAATTTAGAATATTAAATGTTGCAAAAGCTGTGATTTGAGATACATGCCTGACCACAGAGACCATCCGAATAGCCTTTAGAATCTCCAGACGTTGTCCTGACTTGTTTAGACTATTTTGATCTGTGCTCATCAGTGAAGGTACAGGGGCTCCCTTTATGTTACCTTCTGAGCCATTCATGGCAAAATAGTTTCACAACTTTTTTTTTGGCTGTCCACGTGGTAAGCTTAAAATAAAAGAAGAGAGAAGAAAAAAAGAACATTCTATACCCAAACTTGATTGGGAGAACTGAGGCAGCCACACGAATATAAAACTTTGTGGTAAAAATATCTGTTGACACGTAGAAAAATTTAGTATTTTTCCAAGGCTGTGCTATGTAACCTGTAACCCTTAGCATGATCGAAGTCACTGACTTAAATTTTGAAAGATACTTGTACCTAAAAACTTATGGGCACAAGCACACAGCGATTTCATTGACATAAGCTTCTAATATTGTTGATGTTTTCATCTGCATCATTTTTAAAGAACTTGATTTGCAAACCCAGCCTTAGCCATGTTCCTCTGCACTTTTATGTTGCTATAATTGTAAAGATCTTTTTCCCTGTAAAGTTTAGAAATTAATTTTAGAGACCACTAATGAGTTCCTAAAACAAGTCTGTCTTTGCTTTCCCATTTAAAGCATCTTAGAATTATTTGGAAATTTCATGCTAAGTTTACTAAAATATATTTACTAAGATATATTAACTATCACTCCAAAGCTGATCAAAAATTTTTTTAACAGTTTTCAGGCCATGGGAATGCCCAAACTTAAAAATATGGGGGGGGGGGGAGGGGCGTTCTTAAAATATTTTAGAAGTATTTTTTTAAAGCTGTTAACTGAACTATTTTTAATTTGGAACTCACCACAGAATTCTAATAAATGAGAGAAGTCAGGCGGAAATAATCATGTATTAATTCTCTGCATTACAAAATCTTTTCAGAAGCTATTATCAGAGCAAGAGGCATTGCGGTCTGAATTCAGGGTGGGAGAAATCCTTTGTGCAGCTGAAGGCTATTGTTCGTTTGTGCAGATGAAATTGTACTTGCAAATCTGCCATTCAAGTAGCCAAAAAAAAAAAAAAAAAAAGCCTATATGGGCAAAAGAAAACAATTTCCAAGAAAATTATTCTTAAATATAAACTTTAATGAAAATAAAGTGGGGATACGCTGTTTTAACATCGGCTATTTGTGAGGGTTGTTTTTTCAGGCCTAGGCATAGAAGTAAGTACGCAAAAGATTACAAACTGTCTATTTGCATCTTTAAGTACTCCTAGAAGATCAGTTTTGGGGAAACACTGTTTTCAGGCGTCAGGGAAGATTTACGATATTTCGGTTTAAAGCGGGAAGCACCCCCCCGTGTGAACCACCCTTCAGCAGAGCTGCATACGCGGCAAAGCGTCGCGGGGGAACCGAGGGCGACCCTCCGCGGAGGGACCCGCGCGGCCCTGCCCGGGAGGAAGCCGGCCCAGCCGCCCTCGGGCTCGGCCGGCGCGCTGCCCGCGGCCAGACTCAGACTCCGCCGGGACACTCGGCGCGCGCCGCGGGCTCGGGCGGCCCCGGGCCACCCGCGCTTTGGCCGGGGCGACTGCTCCGCAAGAAGCAGGCCCTCCTCGGGGCTGGGGGTCTGCTCCTCTCCTCCGCCTCCCGGGGGCTCGGCCGGCGTCGCGCGCCAGGACCCCTTCGCGGGGCCGCTGCGAGCGTGGGCCCGGGGACGCAGGCCGTGCTCGGCCCCCCACCCCGACAGCCCCGGCTCCCTCGCCCCTCGCTCCCAGTCCCCCCGCCGTGCTCATTCACGCGATCCGCGCCCGGGTCGCAAAGATCAGACCGCAGCGCCGGACACAAAGGGTCGGGGCTTGCCGGGAGCCGCGGGGCTCACGGCACCGAGGGTCCCCGGGCGGCTGCAGCTCCTTCCCGCGGGGACCAGGCGGGCGCCCAGCCTCCCCCGCCGCAAGGCGCGCCGGCCGCGGGGCGCGGATCGAGGCGACCAAGCACGCCGCGTCCACCCCCGGACCCGGGGAGCCGTGCGGGGCCCCCGCCTCACCTCGCCGCCCGTCTCGGGAGCCACGCGGGGTGCACGGAGCTGCGCGGGGGGCGACTCCTCCTGGGCTGATAAAGAGACAGGAGCTTCCGTCTCGCTCCTGCACACAAACCTTCACCTCCTCGCCCTCGTGTTCGCATTTAATTCGGAGAAGGCCGGTTTGCCGAAGACCACTTGGCCCCACAGCGCCCTTGACCCCAGGTGGGGAGGCTCCGCGGTGCCGACCAGGGGCCGCGGTCTGCGGACTTCGCTCGGCCGCCGGACCCCAGGGCAGGAGGACGCGGGGGCAGGGCAGGGGGCCGGGCCGGGCCGCCGGGCGTTTGGCGGGAGCGCGCTGCGCGCTGCGGCCGGTGGCTCCCGGCCACCCTCCGGCTGTGCGTCCGGGGGTGCAGTGGGCACTGGTGACTGTGATCCCCGCCCCCAGCCGTCCAACGTGGAGCGACCTCTGAGCATAGATGACACAAAAGGGCTGGAGTCGGTCTCCGGCTCTAACAGGCCTCTTCTGCTGAGGTTTCAACCCCTAGTTTGGGGGTCTGCCAGACTGACCCGACCGAGGCTTCTCCAAAACCCCGAAGCAAGTCCCAGTTCAGAACCACACAGGTAGTTAATAAAGGATGGAAATAAAGTCCCTCCTTCAAACAGCTCCGCGTCAGAAGTTTCACTGGCAGTCGCGAGGCGGCCCCACCGGGGAGGGCGCCAAGAAAGCGCAGGTTCCTTTTGGGGGAGGGGAGGTGGCCGCTCGGAGCCGTTCCTCCGACGGGCTGGGGGGTTCAGAGGACCCAGCACTCTCACAGACGGCCCCGCCTGCCCCTGGCACTCTCCTCCCTGGGTGCCCCTCCGGTGTCCACTAACTGCGACGCCTCTACAGCACTGAGGCGCGCTCCGGCCCCCGAATGAGCAGGGCGTAGAGCGCCCCAAAATGGGCTGGCAGGAAAATGCCCCCACGTCGGCTCCTTTCCACCCTGGCTGTTCATCCTGTCCGTCATCTTTTCCCACGACCCTCCCCATCTGCGCTCCCAGCCCCCGCCCCCTCTCTCTTGCTGGCCTGGACTGCCCGGAGTGGCTGGCCAGGCGAAGTCCGAGGGGCAGCGGCCCAAGCCCAGCCCTGGCGGTCTCCGCGGGGCGCCATGGGGTGGGATAGTTCACACCCCCTCTCAATTCGGGGTCCCAGGAAGAGCTACCACCGACCGGGTCAGCATAGGATGTCCACCCCTGACCCACCTGGAGGATGACCTCAGACGCAGACCTCCCCGGCCAAACAGAGCATCTGACAGGCAGCCTGCTGCGAGTCAGAGTTAGCCCCCGGACTGGGCTCTCCGATGCCCAGGTCGCCCATCTGAGCCCACCCCCTCCCCCCGCCCCGCGCGCACCCTCCACCCTTACCAGGTTCTGGTTCCTCGCCGCGCCACCCACATGCCTTGGCGATGCCCTCCGTGGGTCTCTCCCGCTCCCTCCGGCCCCCTACCCAGCCCCATGTCCCTTCTCCTACGGCCCCACCAGTGCCCGTGCCCCGGCCCGGCGCCCCTGGTTACCTGCAGCGGGGCGGGCGCCAAAGCCGGAGGAGAGGGGGACGTATGCCCGGCCGAACGGCCTCGGGGCGCGGCGGCCGCGGGCAGCGGCGGCGCCATCGCCACCGCCAGCCTTTTTCCCTGGGCCGGAGTCACAGACGAGCGGGGCCATCCTGCTTCTGACCACAAACTTCTAGGGCAGCGGCGGAGACAAAGGTGCCGCGCGCTGCAGCTTCACCGGCCGTGGCGGCGGCCGCACCAGCTCGGAGCCCGCGGGAGCCTGCAGCTCCGCTCGGCCGCTCGGCCGGGCTCTACGAGCTCCGCCGGGGCGCGCGCGGCCCCGGGCAAGGCGCTCGGGTCAGGGCGCGGCGAGGGCGGGCGCCGGGCCGGGCGCGGGACGGTCCCCGCAGGGCCACCGGCCGCGCGCGCAGCTCCATCCAGCGCGGCCGCCGCGCCCCGCCTTATATCCGGCCCGGCGCGCACCCGGCCGGCGGCGGCGCGGCTCGCGGCCCAGCCACCGGTTGCTATAGCGATGTCCCCCCACCCCCCACATGTTGCTGACAGCAATTGGCTAAGGGGCCGCGGCTCTCCGCACACCCTCTCTCTCCCGAGACTATGAATGGACATCGGCTTTGTCAGTCACTTGCACAGCGCGGCAGCCCAGGCCTTCGCCTTTTCTTTCTTTTCAGCTTCTCTCCCTTTCATCGTTCGAGTCGCACTTTAGGCTGGGCAAGTTCAGGGTAGCGCCCGGGGGAGAGGGGACTCGGCAAGAAATGTCAACCTGCACGGCCCTGCTGTGACCTCTGCTGTGGGAGGGGTGGGGGCGTCGAAACTCTTTGCAAGAGAAAAACTCAGGACAAACCCCTCCCGGTTAGTTTTAACACTTATGCCCCGGGGGCCTTTTGCGCCCTTTCCAAATTGAAGCAGGCCAATGACGCCGGGCAAATCAGCGCGTAAATGCCCGCCACCCCCACCCCAACTCCCCGCCTTCGTAGGAATCCCGCTCAAGTGTTTGGGTCTCGAAGGCGCGTACAAGGCACCTTGCCGGACGCAGGAACTACTGGGAACTATGCCACCATTTGGTCCAGGCGAAATGAGGGCCGCCAGCCCGAAACGTCGGACCGAGATGGCGGGGAAACGAAGGGATCGAGCTGCGTCCTCGCCTCCCCAGGTCAAAGGCCCGGCCTGGCCCACGGTCCCGCAGGAGGAGCGGAGCGGGGTCTCAGGGCGCGCGCTCAGTCGCTCGCGCCTCCCAAAGCTCCCCGACCCCAGGCGCCGGCCCAGGGCGCGACTCAGAGTCAGGCCGGCGGCGCCCGAGGCCCAACAGGGGCCTGGGGGGCGACCAGACCGTCTGGGCCCGGTGCGCGGCCGCCCCGTCTGCTCCCCCGGCCCTTTCTGGCGCACTCTCCCCCCTCCTAGCTCTGGACCCCTGGTCGCAGCCACAGGTCGAGGCACCCCCGGTGCGCGGCGCCCCCCCGCCGAGCAGCCGAGAGCGCAGAGCTGAAACCCAACATCTGTGTGTACAATGCGCTCTCGAGGCCCACAGCTGCAGGCACCAGGGGAAGAAAGAAAGGAGTGGGGGGAGAGATCTTGTCACATGCAGATGACAGTCTGCGGAGGGCTCTTTAGTTTCTCCTTTTCTGGAAACCCTGCCGCCCTCCTCCCAGTCCCCCTCTCCCACTGCCTCCCCATTGTTCCCGCGCTCGGGACAGCTGGAGACGGCGGCCCCTCCTCGCCCGACGCCCCTCCTGCTCACCCCCGGCGGCCCCGGGGCCGCTCCGGCCGCTGCCCGGCGAGCGGCGGCCCCCACCCCCACCCCCAGGCCTTTGACCTGGGGAGGCGAGGACGCAGCTCGAGGACCCCGGCCAGCCCCTCCGGCGAGCTCGCACCGCCTCCCCCCTTTCCCTACCTCCCCCCGCCCCCCCCCCCCCCGAGGCACTGCCCCCAGACCCCCGCCGCCGCCTTTCTCTCGGGGAAACAGAAGTGCCTGACCACCCCCCGCCCCGCCGCAGGGCTCAGGGCACGAGCGCCTGCGAAGTGCTCGCCTCTGCCCAAAGTGTCCGAGGGACTCGCTTGCTCTGACCGAAGCCCTAGGCTGAGACCCGCTTGCACTTGGTATGTCCAGGGGCCGGGAGGCGAGCGCTTCGGGGAACGCGGGTTCGGTAGGCCTGAGTGGGCCCGGGCTCGCGGGGGCGGGAGGCCCGCTGGCCGGGCGGCCGAAGGGTCACCGCGGCTCCTCTGCAGCGGGCCACCACGGCGCACCGCCCCGGACAGCCGACAGGCCGGCAGCGCGGAGCCACCCCGGCTCTCGCGTCCCCGCGCTGGGGAAGGGCCCGCACGCCCCCGACCCCTGCCGGCCCGCCGGGCCTCCGGGAGCGGCCCCCCCACCCCACCCCCGGAGCCCACGCCCCGCGCTGCGCCAGGGGCCGCCCCCGGGGGACCAAGCCCCGGCGGCCTGTCCCTGCCTGCCGCCCTCCGCGGGGCCCGGGGCGGCCCGGTCCCTCCCGGGAGGAGGGGGGGAGGGGCCCGGAGACCCCGGCGGGGTGAGGGGGTAGCACCGCGGACGGGGGAGCGGGGAGGGAGGGGAGGCCTGCGGGAGGGGGCCCGCCGCGCTCGGCCTGGCTGGGAACCGGCTCTCCATAGCAACCGCCTCGCGCGCGCCCGCGCACGTGTGTGTGTGCGCGCGCGCCCCTCCGTGAGCCGGGAGTGGGCTCCCGGGCCGCCGCCGCCCCGGCGGGGGGTCTCAGAGCCCTGGGGGCGGGGGAGTCCTCCCCGGGACAGGGGCCCCGGCCTTTCCTGAGGTGCTGGGGACTCCGTGGGGCCCGGGGCGGCCAGGGGGACGTGGCCAGGCCCCGCGCTCGGCCGCAGGGGCGCCGGAGCGCCCGGCCCTCGCTGTGGGCCCGGGTGGGCGCGGGCGACGCGTCTGCACCGAGACCCAGCGCGGTGCCTCGCGGGGCGGGCGGGCCGGGAGAGGCCGCTGCGGCCGCGCCACCTCCCCCGCCGGCCGGGGGTCGGCCGGGCGCCCCTGGGCTCGGCGCGCGGGCGGCGGGGCCGGCGGGGCCGGGGAAGGGAGCCCGCGCGCCGCCCGGCCCCGCGGCCCCCTCCGCGCCCGCCCGCCCGCCCGCCGCGGCGCGCCCCTCTCGCTCTCCTGCCCCCGATCGCGGGAGCCACAGCCCGCTGCCAGGACCCCGCTCGGATGCGCTGGGGCGTGGCCCGCGGGGAGGCCCGGTCCGGCCCCTCGGTCACCAGGGCGGCGCGGACCCCACGCGGGCACCCTGGCTCCACGACGGCGCGAGGAGGACCCTGGCCGCGTCGTCCGGGGCCCCAGGGGCGGTCAGAGGGTCGGCGACCGCAGGGAGGGCGCGCAGCCAAAGCCAGATGCTGTCCTGTTTTCCACACAAACACCGTATGACAGGTTAAATAAGTAAGTAAATAACAAGTAAACACATGCATTTTTACCTAGCCCGTCTTTCAGTCCTCCCAAAGGGTCTCACTTCCAACATCAAAGCAGCACATCCCCGATTTAATCTGAATGTAATGCCCCGTCTTTCTCGCGCTTTCAGGAAGGGGGGGGTGGCACGATGGTGGCGGTTTAAGTTTGCTCCTGGTCACTTTTTAAACAGTTAGAAGGGCCTTAAACTCTTAATGCAGGTTTTCGTAAGCAAAAAAGTCTGTTTTCTCACCCACGCCTTGGTGCGCACCGCACAGTCTATTCTTTGTGGGGGGGGCGGTGCCTTGTCGGGCACCCCCGCCCCTCCCTCCCCGCCCTCCCCCGGACACAACGCCTGACTCCGAACCCTTCGCAGCTCAAAGATAAACGGATTGCCCAGCAAATTCATTAAAAGAATGTATTTGTATTTTAAGTTCTGATCCTTTTAGTCTGTTTCAGAAACGGATAAATTAATCCACCAGATTTCCATTCTATTTCCCTTTATTTTAAAATCCTTTCTTATATCCAAGGCAGGAAAAATGTATCTATCTTTTAATTCTTGAAAATACTTTAGTCGGAAAGTGTTTTGACAATAATGGAAGACGAGGTTCAGCTAATATCTTGGAGAATGAATGGCGCTGTTAGGATTTTTTTTCTTTTTTGTCACGAGAGCTTAGACGTCATTCATTTAGTTAATTAATTTCAATTTACAATTTCAATGACATTTTCAGAGAAAAGTTTCAAACATGATGCAAAATGTTTTTGAGGGCATGTTGACTGAAATCATTTATATACGATGAGTATATGATTCATATAGAAATTAGGCTTGTTTGGCTGATGAATAAAAGTAGTGTATATGTAAAATTCACCAAGACCTACGAAACATCTAAACAATATAAATAGTTTAAAATGACATGTTGATCTTGCTAAGACTTCTTTTAAAGTGCAGATCACATTTGTTACATGTAAAACCTAATGTTCTGTGTTAAAAATCTCATTTTCAATTTAGGAGCACCACACTGTTATACTTCACACATTTAACTGATGAGAATAAATTTCCAGTGAACTAAATTATCAAAGATAATGTATTTTAAAACAAAATAGAGAAAGATTGTCATGGGAAACATGATTATAAAGCAAACCAGCACCTCGTTCAGGAATTTTCAGTATTATGGTAAGGGAGGAAGGCGCAAAAACACCTTCTGGGATACTTCTTGACTTTAGAAAATCTGAGTCAGTTTTGTTTAAAAGTATAATAGTAGTACATGAATTATAGATAAAATACTTTTGATTTGTAAATCCATTCAAAGAAATGATTTTAAATTATAAAAGTGAAATTTGATCCTTTTGAATATTGTAGCTATGTGTATACTGTATTTTCATACACATCTAATGTTAGAGAAAATAACATTTTATATCAAGGAATGAATTTTGAAAAGCAAGATGTTTTATTGGTCAATCTCCTAGTGAAACAGTAGCTGGCACTGAGATAATTTTCTAAAACTTAGGATGCTTGCACAGCTCAGTCCAGATGACTCAGTTGAACTGCATTATATTTTCAAGGACAATATTCGGAAGAGCTTTAGACACGAATGACATGTCTTATTCATGGAGACAGAAGACACGTCCATTGCAGCAAGAGGGGCTGCATTTGAGTAGCTTCCCCACCAGTCTCCTTGCATATCGGAAGCAGGACAGTCCAGTTCACCAACTGGGGTGATACTTTAGCACCTTTCACATACTGCTGTGAAATCTTTAAAACTGAGAGGAATGGAGAAATAATAAAATTATTAGTTCAAATATTTTACTTTATTTCAAGAAAAATATGAATAATTTACTAAAAAACAGAGAAAAATCACCCACATAATTCAGCTTTTATTATTATTTCTCATCTTGGCTTATATTCAGGTTGATCTAGGATTTCTGAAATACAAAAACAGGAGTCTGTTATGAAACAGAGCTCGCGCTCCCGCCAATGGCTTAACGTGATCACCTGGAACCACGGGACTAAAACCAAAACAGGTATTTCAGCAAGAATGTATGCTGCAAGGATTGGTTAGCAAATATGTAGGAATGTTTGTAGACTTTCTTTTTCAAACTTTGAAATTACAACTCCTGTAAGGACAAGAAAAGCTTCAAAGCCTGATTATTACTATTATTAGTTTGTCCATTAAAAGTAGCATTCTGAAAAATTCTTCATAGGGACAGACGTTTACGAACAGAGCAGTCTCCCTACAGGTTAATTTGGTTTTTATTCTCTAGATTCTAGAGTCTCGAAGAGATATTACTTTCAACTTACCTCTTTGTAAAGATCTAACCTTTTCTTATTTACAAAATAATGCTATAAAATACATATTTAATGATTGGCATCCCGTATAGTAAATATATTGTATGCTCATGACTAGATTTTATTCTTCACAAAACTGAGCTAAAATTCCTTAGAGCGAATGTTTGCAAGAAAGACTCATCACCACTTGAACAAGAATCTAACTTTTTTGCAAATGGCTAAAGCATGCTGTTATCTTCAGATGAAACAATAGTTCTGTGAAGAACGTGTGGGTTCTCTCTCTTTTTGCGTTAAAAGTGCTTTCACATACTTTGTCAATTACATAGTATCTGTCCACTATAAGTGTTTGGAAACAGATTTTTCCTGAAATTGCCTTGGAATTAAAAATAGAACAACTACTCAAGCAAACGTTTATTTCACAATTTACGCATTTCAGCTTTCTCCTGCTCACAGATACTTTTAAGGAAAACACCGAGGTACACTGTAATGTATGGAAATGGGCTCCCATTAAATGTGAAACTGCCAGAGCCTGATGAGCTGGGCTTCGTACCTGGAGTCTGCAGAGCAGGAATCAGTATAAAGTGGTATCTTCTGATATTACGTTGCAGACATGTGTACAGGTATTGAGATCGAATGGGGACAAAGATTCTGGAAACAGCCAGTGGCTTGTCTCTCTGACACAACAGGGAGCGGTCCCACGAGGTTCGGGATCAGCTGTCACTCTGAGAAACCCAGTGATGGCCCCTCAGGATTCCGTATGCATTCACCTGTCGCTGCCAAATAGCCAAATGAGTAGAAAGGAGCGGAGTCTTCTCTGTGGATGCAAGCGGGGTGCCGAGTTACCAGGTCATCTCGCACGGGGTGCTACCATGCACTGAGACAGCTTTCAAAATTCCTGCAAACCTGCCCCCGCATATATATATTCCTGAGATCTTTCAATTCAAACACTTTAGGAAATTATGTATTTACTTTGACCTTTCTCCGTCACGTTTGAAACTCCCACTCAGAATTATCTGGAGATACACGCAAACAAAACTAGAAATCTCGCTTTGTGTTTTCTAACCACTTTGTACGTCTGATTCCCCCAGGACCCTATTATTTAACCTGATCACCCCCATTCCACTGTTCTTATCTCCAAATGGCTCGTGAGGATTTTTAAAAATAAAATAAACCTTTGAAGAAAGATCACTTCTGACCATTAAGAATAACTGTATAAGGACATTTACAAGAGCAGTGGCTAAACATGACAGCCACACCGCGTGGTGGGGAGAAGGGGGGCTTCCCCAGGTGACAGTCGGGAGAATGAGAGGCCCCCGTGGGCTCAGCGTGTTCAGAATAGACTTGGCTCCTTCTCTTCAGTCGGGTGTCCCGGTTTCCATGACAACGGCCTCTCGGTCCTGAATGTCCTTCTTTGGGGGTGAGGCTTGAGGCTTTCTTATCCTCCTCCTCCCGTGATCAGGTCTGTCCCTCCTTTCACGACACGACTTGCTCTGACCTCACTCCTGGTCCCACCTGCACCAGTGCAGACTCGTCCTGTGTCCCCTGTCCCCAGGCACTGCCCACGGTGCTCAGGGTCCTCACCTCAACCCTTCCGACCCCCTTTTTTCTCAGGATGACTTGCAGAGCTCCCCAGATCCATCCAAGCTGGGCTCTCTTTCCCCCAACCGCCCTGGTGCGTCCAGAGCCCCTGCTTCCCGGCCACCCACCCCAAGCCCCCCGGCTCTTCATCTAGGGCCCCCACTGCTCCCCGCAACGTGCTGTCAGCTCAGAGTCTCTAATCTGAAACCCTCCATCGAATCCCTCGCCTTCGGAGTAACTGAGCACTCGGGACGCGTCCACATCTCACACACGTGTGCAGACAGCACCTCACCTGCACGCACACACCGTCTCACACGGTCACACGCCATCTACAACACACGTCATCCGTGTCACGTGCACACAACCCTCTCACACATGTACACACATCACCTCCCATGTGAACGCATCCTCGCTCACACGTCATCTCGCACACACGCACACAGTGTCTGACACGCCGTCTCGGATGCGCGTGCGTACCTCTGCGCACGTGGAGAAGAGCACAGCACGCTGAGCCGGGCTGAGGGGCCCGTGCCCTGTTTGCTGCCTTTGCACGTGGGGCCTCGTGGGCCCTCCAGAAGCGCGCCCAGAGCCCCCGGTTTGTGCGTTGCTATTGCCATTTTCACAGGTGAGGAAACCACAGCTTTGAGAGGTAGAGTAAGTGTCTCAAGCTGGTCGGGGCTCGGACGTCAGTAAACGCGCACACGCGTGTGTGCACGTGCACCACGCCGTTTTCCAGGGAGAACTCGGTGTCTTGCCACGGACCCTGGGAGCCCCGGGTGAGCAGCGAGGGCACCGTCGGCTCCTCCCAGCCTCCCCGTAACAGTAATTGTCATTAATTCAACAACAACTGTCTGGGAAGGACGGCGGCGCTCACTCAGTCTCCTGTGGAACGAGGTCGCGGGCGTCTTACGAGGTCGCGGTCGCTGGCGCCCTGGCACCCACCACCCAAGCATCGGGCCACAGAGGCCGCTTCACAGGCCTGTCCTTGCTGGCTCTGACGCGGCTCCGGCCTCCGCCGCTGCGTCCCCGGCTGCACAGACGGTCCCGCACGGCCCCTCTGCCCGGGGAGCCAGGCGTGTAGGCAGGACGGGCTCTGGCACCGGGTGCCGTGGGCTCCGCGCTCACCAGATGGGAAGGTCTGCGGTGGGCAGAGGCA
Source organism: Hippopotamus amphibius kiboko (assembly GCF_030028045.1). Taxonomy (NCBI): domain Eukaryota; kingdom Metazoa; phylum Chordata; class Mammalia; order Artiodactyla; family Hippopotamidae; genus Hippopotamus; species Hippopotamus amphibius. Next base: position 1,022,690 of record NC_080189.1, on the reverse strand, counting down.
CCGCGTCCTCCTACCCAACCACGCTCCGTGCCAGGCCTCCAGCCTCCCTCGGGGCCTTCCCCCCGCCGATGCCAGGCTGGCCTGGGCTGGGGTGGGGCCCCAGGCTGTTGGCTCCCCGGCGACGTCCAGTAAACACTGGAAGGTCAGCTGTGACAGTGGGAAGGGCTCACGGTGTTCTCTCTTTATCACGTCTACAAGGCGGTGGTTTTAAAACACCGACTTTTGCCAATGACTGCAGCAATGCACACACCAGAAAAGCACGACCACGCCATCCATCCTCCTCTCCTTACCAGCTGACGGGGCCAGGCTGCCCACGGAACACCCGCGGGGCCGGAATCGCTGTCCTCCGGCCACTGCTGTTGTGAAACCGGACAGGTCCTAGCAGAGGGCTGGCCACGGACTCTTTGTGGAAAGCCTTAAACTAAAATTTAAGAAGAAGAGAATGTAACCGCATTCCAGAAAGTTCCTCGTGAGTCCAGCTGTGGACAGGGACGGAGTCCCGCTGGGCCTGTGCAGCCCGAGGGCTGGGACCCGGGACTGGACTCCAGTGGATGAAACACGGCAAAGTGATGGGGGCCACTCCACGGGCGAGGCGACACACCTTCCCGCCCCGTGACGGGAACATCCTCCCAGAGGGGGCCGTGCGCGGAGCCCCAGCAGAGCCATGAGCTGGGCCCGGCCCACAGACGCTGCGGGCTGAGCATGTCTGCGGCCCTCAGATGCCGAGTTCGCGGCACTGCTCTGCAGCAAAGGACGGCCGCAGAGGCGGGAGGACCTGGAGGCGAAGTCCGGCCGCTCCCAGCATCTGGAGGCGCCCACGGGTCACGCCCTGGATGGCCCTCCCTCCGAGGCCCGTCTGTGGATCCCAGCTGAGGAAGCCTCCTCTCCGTGAGTCCCGGTGCCGCGGGCAGGCTCTCCCTGCAGGTCAACCCCCGTCTCTGCCCGACGCCCAGCAGCTCTCACCCTGCCCGCCTGCCACGCTGGACACCGGGAGCCGACGTGGACGAGGCCGGAGCCTCCCCAGCCCCTGCCCTCGACAGCAGCGCCCGGAGAGCTGTTGGCTGGAACAACCTCCTGCAAGTCGCCTCTCCTTTCTCTGCGATGTCGATGCAGCCAAGCGCGGCAACCCTTCCCCACGCATCGTGACGGGGCCCAGGCTCCTGTGAAGAGCTCCCCTGACGTCCAGCCCAACGGCTGCTGTTATTTCACACCTGGAATGTCTGTTGCTGTCCCGCACGGGGTTAAGGTGACCAGGGTGGTCATTTCTCTTACATTTCGGTGCTGCCCGCTGAGGAACTCCTGTCCTGCTCACTTTACGGGGCCCAGGGGTAGCCCCGTGTGGAGCTTCAGAGACGGGATTCCAGCCCCATTTCTGCCACTTCCTGACTCTGACCTGAGCGAGGAGCTGACTGCTTGGTGCCTCTGGAAGCGGGGATGAGGTGGGACTCGCTCATGGGCTCATGGGAGGGGTCGGAAGGGAGGTCCAGCTGCGGAGGAGGGCAGAGGTCAGCGCCGGGGTGCTTGCTACCTGTTCTTCTTGTTTTCTCTGCTGTGTGGGCTCCACCCTCATTTCCGTGGAAGCAAATGGAAATTCTGTGTTCAGACAAATGCTGAAGCTGTAGTTTAAGGTGCTACAATCCAGTAATAGATATACAAAGAGGAAAATTTATCTGCAGTAAAGGGAGGGTGCACAGCCCATCTGCATTCAGACCCCGAGCATCTGAAATGGGAAGGAGGGCCACCCCGGCTTTGGTGACCCCTCTCCTCCCCTGCACCTCCTGGTCTGGCAGCTTCTCCCAGGGCCGTTCGCAGGGAGGCGGAGACAGGAGCTCAGGCTGGCCCATGAGCTCCTCTTGGGAAAGCACACAGACGGCAGATCTTGGCGTTCAGGGCCCCAGTGACATTTACTGGGGTTTACCGCGTCTGTTCCACTACTCCTGTCACTTTCAGAGTTAAACACCTGCCGTCTAAGAACAGCTCTTTCCCGACCAGAACCCACTCTGACCGAGCTTGTGAGCCACGAGCTCTGTGCCAACGTCCCAGTCCACAGGCACTGCACGAGGCATCTTCCATAAAACCCGCAACGATCCTCTGTCACCAGAACTGTTTTCACCCGTTTTCCAGATGAGGACGTGGAAGTACAGCTCGCCCATGCCTCTAGTGGAAGTGCCCGGGCAGGATACACACGAGGGCGCGGGCAGCAGCGGGTCTCCGTGTCACCTGTGCACGTGCGTCTGGCAGGAGGTGGGACCCTGAGCAGTAACTCGTGTCTCCCCAGATCCGGGGACGGGCCGGACGCAGAGAGCGAGGCTCCCCGGCCGGCCTGGTGCAGGTCACTGCAGGGAGCATGTCCGACACCCACTGGACAGCCCGCGGCGGCGGCGACGGAAACCAGCCGCGTTCGGACAGAATCCCTGAGGCTCCCGTCCCTCTGCGCTGGTTGCGGCAGCAGTTAACTCTTCCTTCCAACCGCGTCAGACCCAGAGCTCCTCAGGAACCTTCAGAAGCGAAGTACCAGTGAGAGATCTAATACCTCTGGTTTCTCTTCTCAAAGGTGAGGTCCTCGTGGTTACCCGACTTCAGCGGAAGTCACTGAAAAGGTGAGGGAACTGCAGTCGCTAGGACACCGACCTTTACTCTGTAGCCGCCGAGGGCGATGGCAGGTGACCATCCTCGGGCTCTGCGGCCGGCGGGGGCGGGGGCGGTGGAGGACCACGGCCGTCTCTTGGGCGCTCTTCCCCTGAGGGCCAGGCCTCCCATGGTGCGTCCCCCGTCATCACAGCTTCCCTTCCTCCCACGCCTCGTCTTCCCATCAAGTGAGACTTCCTTTCTTCCCCTCGAGAGCGCCGTCTGTGACCCCCCCTCCCCCGTGTCCTCCTGCGTGTCGGCTGAGATCATCTTGGGGGCTCATCAGGGCTGGCCCGAGGGCCTCCGGGCGGCGGGGTGTAGATGCACGTGGGAGGCGCTGTGCGCCGGGCGTGGGACCGTCCTGGTTCCTGGTGCCCTCTGAAGTGCCCGACCCTGGGCGTGCCTCCCGTGTGTGACCGCAGCAGCACGGTCGGAAGTGAGCTCTCTGCCTTTACGTGTTCTGAAGCAACTTAGGACACGACGCTTAACATCAGCCACGAAGGTGCCTTGTGGAGGGTAATTCTCTCTGTGGGACCTAGAGGTTCATAAACCAAAGACCGCAGTGTCACCTCCATCGGGACAGAACATCTTCACCCTTCCATCAGACATAGCACGGGTCACAGTCACAATTTAACAACAAACCAAGCTGTGCTCAATAAAAATGATCATTAAGAGCTAGAAATATCCTTCCATTAATTTTCCCTGCCAGAGTCTGGCTCTTCTCACAGGGTCCCGAATAGAGATTAATTGTCACCTGAGAACTGACACCCCTTCTAGGTGACGAGAGGCCATCCAGGGCTGGATGCCGAGTGAGCCTGGGAGGGTCACCTGCGCGCCCACCTCCTCTGACAGAGAGAGGCCACATGCCAGCGGCAGGTGCCAGCCGGAGGAGAGTCCTGATGGGGACGGAGCCAGGCCTGTTTGCCAGGGCCCCAAGTGGCGTTCCCTGGGCTCCGCGAGGAAGAAGTGAGCACGTCAGAGCGGGCGTTCTGTGCAAACGCTCCTAACGCGGTAGGTCTGCAAGGAGCTGCTTAATTTTATTTCCCAGGAAATTACAAAAACGATGTTGACCTCTGGCTACTCTTTTAGCCCTTCTCCTCCTGCAAGGAGCTAAAAGCACGTGTGAAGCATGGAAGGCAGAGTGCTGGGTCAGAAAATTCTCTCTAACAGACACGGCAGCTGGATTTCCCAGAGATCTAGGAGACTCAGTGGCAGGAAGGCCAGCGACCCTCTCTCCCCTCACAGAGGGCATCTCTCTGGCAGTGTCCGGCCTCTGCTTTGCCAGGGTCTCACCCGCTGCGGTGCAGCCACAGGGATGCAGAGCTTGGGATGTCACACACCTGCTCCTGGAGTTCAGTGGCACGTCCTCTGTTCACATACCCCCTGCTTATGTGGGCTTCAGAAGTCCCGGGGGCAGAATATAGCCCTGTCCCTAATAGGGCTGGGGCATCCTGGGACACCAGAATTCAAGGAGGGACAATGAAAACCCAGAGGGGAAAATCACCAGAAGTGAACAAGAAAGATGTCTGGTGGGCCCTGCTCACCTGGGAGGTGAGGCCACGGGGCCAGGGCCGGGGCAACCTCTCTAACTGTGGAGTCAGGGCTGGCCCTGTGCCACCAAGAGGTCGCGTCAGGAGAGGAGGCAGGTGGGGGGGGGGGCAGAGGAGAAGGGAGGAAAGTGTGTCACAGGCGAGGCAAGCTCCAGACTCCCAGAGGAAACCAAGAAGAGGAGAGAGCTGTGGTCTCGGGTTGGCAGCGGCAGGCATCGGGCCAGAGGGCACCCGACGCTGTGGAGCAGGGAGCCGGGCAGCTTTTGGGCCAGGGGCTCTACTCCTGCAGCCAGCAGTTCTAGCTGTGCTTCCTGCAATGTTCAGAACAAACATGATCCCCATCTCTCCTTGTCTGGCCTTTCAAACACGTGAAAGTATGCTGATGTGCTCCTCAAAACTTATTCTTCCCAATAATTCTGATGCAAGATTACAAGGACCTGACTTAAGGTGGTGGCAACAGGGACCGTGAGAAAGAGAAGAAATATATTTAGGTACCAAAATAGACGTTATTAAAATGATATGTAAGAGGTGAGAGAGCAGAACATGGAGGCTAATTTCCAGGTTTCCGCTCGAGAGAGAGATTAGTCAGAGTAGACTAACTGCTGTAGCAACTTCACAATCTCAGTGCACTTCACCCAGTAAAGACTTCCTCCCTCCCTGCGCTGTCCGGTGCACATCAGTCGTGGTGGGGACTGTCCCCGCTCACACGCCCATGTCCCCAGGGAACCACACTCCTTCTGTTTCCCCAGCATCCTCCTGGGGTCCTCCTCCAGCTGGTTGACACAGAAGGAGAAAGAACGTGGACAGCTGTGGGGAGAGCTTTAGAGTCCACCACAGGAATCGTGTAGGTCACTTGTGCCCCTTGTGGTTGGTTTGAGCACATGCGTGTGGACACACATAGCTGCAAGGGAGTCTGGGAGGTGCAGGATCCCAGGCACCCAAGAGGCGGAGAAAGCAGACTCTGTTTAGCACGCGCGTGCGCACCTGCGTGTGTGTGCACACACACACTCTTACTTTTCCAGCACTGCCCCCGAGAGTTTCCCATCCTGTCGTGAGGGGCCTGGGTGTCCCTCGAGGCGAGAAGGGCTGGCAGTGAGCAAAGAGGCCCAGCCCCAGAAGAGCCCACGTCAGGCCTGGGAGGAGCCCAGAGCCTGAGCCTCTGGCAGACACGTCCAGGCCCCCCGGGAAGCCGAGGTCCCCAAAAAGAGGCGATGACCGCCAACCCCACTCGGGGACAAAGCCGGCACTCTGTTGCAAAACTTCTAAACGAGGGGGCAGGGAGTGAGACGCCCATTTTTAGTGAAATGACAAAGTTGGCGAGACGGATCTCTTCTCACCCGCCCATAAGGTGAAGCCTCGTTCAGGAGGAGTGAAGCCTGGTGGTCCACATCCCCTGCGAGACGGACTGAGCGAGGTTTTATCCTACTTGATGTCTCCTCGTGTCCATGCTGACGTCTTCCACAGCATCTCTCTCGGGTGAGAAAAGTACCCCATTGCCCTGGACACAACCAGCAGCGACAGTGCTTCGCACGTTCCGTTTCTGTCTCCTGTCTCCGTCCCGACGGAGGCGGCTGCACCAGGACAGAGACCCTGCGTGAGGCCACGTTGCCGGCGGGGCTTGGGGTCCGAACGCGGCCCAGCCCGGCCCTGCTGTCCCCACGTCCACTCGTCCAGGACCCAGGGCTGGGCTCACGCCGGCGGGGCTGGGTCCTGGAGGCCCCGCGCGGGCAGAGCACCCGGTCTCTGCTGTGCACGTGCGTGCACGTGGGTGATGCCCCCCTGCGTCCGGGGGACACTGCCCCGTGCGGGGAGAGTCTGGCTGCACGGCGGGAGGGGAGGTGCTCCTGGCACCTGCTGGGGGGGGCAGGGATGCGCAGGACAGCTCACCGTGTGAGGGGTGCGCGGATGTCCTGGGGTCGCGGGCGGGAGCCCCGCGCCGTGGAACAGCGGGCTCGGAGCTGGTCCGGTGCCACTGTGCTGTCCCGGGCCCATCGCCCTGGGCCCCTCAGCCCCCCTCCCGGGACCTCACGGCCCCTCTGAACCCGCCACCTGTGAGACAGCCTCGTGTGCGTGGCCCTCCCCTTGTGCCTGGGCCCTCGCCTGGCCACGTCCAGGGAGGGTCGTCCCGAGGCAGCGGGCTCGGCGGAGCGGCCCTGACGCCGCGAAGCCTGTCCCTGCGGCTGAGACGAGGCTCCTGCTCCAGGCGCTGAGATGCCCCGCCCCCAGGAGCCGCTGCCATGCTGCACCCCAGACCCGACGGTGCCCACCCATCCCCTGCCTTCCCTGCCCCGGCCACACAGCCCCTTCCAGTCTGTTCCCTTTGGCTCCCCTGAGTCTCACAAGGCCACTGCAGGCAGATCCTAGAACTGGGGGCCACCCCTCGGAGGTGGCCAGGCCAGTGAGTCCCGCGGCCGTGGCCCCTCCCCGCGATGCTGCAGTCCTGCCTGAGGATGTGCGGGCTGCGCGAGCACGTCTCGCTCGCCACTTCCTTTGTCGTCTCATCATTTCAGTGCACCTATTCCTTTGAAGAAATGCCTAAGAGCCTCCTGGGGCTGGGACCGCCACGCGCTTGCGGGCCGGGCCCGTCCTGCGGGGGGCGGGGCTGGTGCAGCCGCAGCAGGAGGCAGGGCCGGCCTCCTGAACCCCCAACCCCCCGCCTCGCTCAGCAGATGCGCCAGGAGGGGAGGTGGGCCTGGCGGTAAAAGTCAGACACCCGAACTACCCAAGGAACGTTTCTCCATTTTGAAAACACTAAGTGGGCCGTTATGGGCTGAATTGTGTCCCCCAAGTTCATGTGCTAAAGTCCTAACCCCCAGGACCTCGGAAGTGACTTTGGAGGCAGGGTCTCTGCGGAGGTGGTCACGTGAGGTCGTTAGGGTGGCAGCGTCCTTACAAGAAGGGGGGTTCGGATGCAGACGCACACGGGAGCAGGCGACAAGGAACCACGGTGGTCGGATGCAGCCACGAGCCGGGACCCCCAGGCCCGGGAGAGGCAGGGAGGCTCCCGAGGGCGCCCCCTGCCTGCCCTGGGCTCAGACTCTGGCCCGAGACCGCGAGACCGCCCCTTCTGTGGTCTGCGGCTGTGGTACCCGCAGCTCTGGGGACGGACACGCGGGCACACAAAATACACATGTGGGTGGCACCAGCCCAGGGGCCCGCGTGCATCCCCCGGCATAAGTAACCCGCACACTGGCCTCGCGGAACTGGACGTCCCGAGGTCCTTCTCGCGGACCTGGGCTCTCGGGGTGGGGGGTGAGGCGGACTTTCATCCCACCCCGTCTGTTCCCGCCGCCCTCTGGCCCGAATCATTCAAACCTCTAATAAACCCGGTTCGACGTCCTTAACGGAGTCCCTGACAGAGAGGTTGAACAGAACAGAACTCAGGGGATACCCTCCTCGGCCCCATCCCAGGGGCTCCCTCTACGGAGTCTAACGTTCCTCGTTGGTGGTTTCATTCATCCCCCGTGAGAAGAGGCTGGTTTACTCAGCGAGACATTTATCTGAAGGCGACGTCATTCTACTTCTCTCTCTTTGCTTTCGGAGGTCTTGTGAAGACAGTGCCCGGAACCCGTGTTCTGGGTCAACCGCACTTCCGTGACCCCCCGGGAGGCGGGAGACAGCTGCACAGGGACGGCTCCGGCTCCACGGGGTCTTCCCCGAGCCTGCCCTTGGCCCCGGGCGAACATGCGCTCCCCGGCTCTGCTGCTGGGTCACGGGTGACGGGTCCTGACTCAGCCACTTCTGCCCCCGGGGCAGGATTCGCTTGGCAAGACTCGGACTCAGGACGGAGCGAACCGCCCCGGCCGCGTGGGCTCCGTCCGCCTCGTGAAGAAGGTGTGAACGACACGGAGGCTGCCGGGTGCCAACCACTGCTCAGGTGCGTCCTCGCCGCAGCCACCCATTTGGTGATGACGTCTCAAAGCACGGAGCACGTGAGCGGCGCAGCACCACAGCCTGGGGTGTGCAAGGGCGGCGGGCGCTGAGCCGGCCCTGCCTCGGTGGCCGGTGGCCGGTGGCCGGTCAGGTGAGCTCGACTGCCCGTGTCGCTTCACAGGTGACATTTAACGCGGTGAAAAATTAGATCAGAAGGATTACTTTAAGACTCACGTTTGTGATGGAGTCTGACGGAGGCCCTGCAGATGCCGGTCCGTCACTGCTGCTCTCAGGGCCGCAGGCGGTCAACCTGGGCGTGCGTCAGTGATCGCTGGCTCAGGCCGGCCTCGCGACTCGGCCGGGCCCTCCTCTCTCCCGCAGGGCCAGCGGGGGCCACCCGGGAACCCTCGCTGGTGCGCCCGAGAGAGAGGTGACCCCTTCCTCGGGGAGAACCAGCTGCAGGCGTGACGGAGGCTCGGGGACGTGAGAAGGACACCCAACAGGGCTTAAACCAAGTGCAGAAACTCATGAATTTAGAGACGGAGGTTCACAATCGCTACTCGTGCCGCGTTCAAACTGCCTTCCTCCTCAGGGAGCCCACATCCTGAAGGCCCGGGGAAGCCAGCGCGGGCTGTCACGGGAGCGCTAGACGGGCGGCAGCACGGAACCCACTTCCAGGGAGACACGGCGCCCGCCTGGCGAGCCTCTCCTGGAAGCACCGCGCCTCCCGCTCCCGTATCTGCATCCGGGCCTTTTGTGAGGCCTCCGTCCTGAGGAGCAAAGCTGCTCACACGGCCTCTGTCAAGACCCATCTCCCCGCAGGCTGGGAGACGCACCTGGTGAGGCCAGAGGCCAGGTGGTGGGCCCGCGGAGGGACCGCCTCGGGGACAGTGGGCGGCTGTGCCGGGTCTGTGCGCAGGTCCCAGCTGCCAGGACGAGCAGCCAGGCTCTCGGGACACGTGTCCTCCTCCTGCGATGGCCCCAAAGGAAGCAGGAGAGGAGAAGGGACGGTGGGGGCACAGGTGGACGGCGGCGCGCGTGGGTCCGAGCGGTGGCCCAGGTCCCACGGGTTCTGCGCGGCACCCAGCCTTCTTCTAGTGAATTCCGAGCTCTGCTGACCCCGGCTGTGACCTGAACCGTGAGCAGCGCCACAGGACAGGTGCTGCCCTGGCACCAGGTCCTTCCTCTCAGCCACCCGAGCTCTCAGCTGCTCCAGGAACCAGCAGCCCCGGACACCAACGGCAACTCCCAGAAAATCCGCCTGAGCCGGCACCGCCAAGGGGCACGTGGACTCGGAGGACGCGGCCCTGCCCGCCATCCGGGGGCTCCTGCCTTCCCGGCGGCTCCTGCGAGGTGGGAAGGAGCCAGCCTCCTAGACCCAGGCGGCCGTGGTTACCCCCGAAGAGGGTAAGGACCCCGAGGGCGAGGCGGGGCGCGGCACGCGGTGACGCGGGAGGAGCAGGCTGGGAGAACTCAGATGAGCTAAGCTTTTTTGTTCAACCGAATCTGAGACAGCAACTGCCCCCAGAAGAGGGATGGAGACCACACTCCCAGGAGCCTGCGGGGACGGGGGTGACCGGCAGAGACCCCCGAGGGGGCCCGAGATCCCTCACGAGACAGCCGTCGACGGAGGAACACGGGCCGCACCACCGCGTGCAAACGCCCCTCGTCCAACGAACGGCAAGGCGGGTCCCCCTCGGCCTCCGCGGAAGGGGTGCACGTGTGCGTCTGTGAGCACAGCCGGCCGGCCAGGCCCTGCTGCCACCCGCAGGGCTGAGCTGCTCCGCGTGGAGGCGGGAGGGCCCGGTCACCTGTGCCCGCGGCCCGACCTCACCGTCTCGGGGGTGTTGCGGGGGGGGGGCGGCCCGCTCCCGGTCCTCAGCCCGCCGGTGTCGGGGGATGCGCACCGGGCCTCTCCGCTCAGCCCCTGGAGGCCCCCAGGCACTTCCGGTGGACGGCGCAGCCCGGTCTGCCCGTGGGGGTGGCCCCCCCCACCTCAACCAGCATCTCTCGCCGGGATGCCTGTGTGGCGCAAAGCGGCTGGAGGAAAACCAAGGGCTCCGGCCCCGCGTGGCTTTGCGGTGCTGATGTGGAGCCACGCGTGGCCGCCTGTGACACACATGCCGTCCACGTCCATCCCCTGCAGGCGGCAGCCAGGGGCCCCTAGCCTCCCCAGATCTGTGCCTCACCGCGGGCCCGGGGTGGCTCTGCCTGACGCTTGTGGGGCGACTGCTCTTTCTTAACCTCCTATCACCGACCTTCTGTCATGTCTCCTGAGCCGTCATACGGCAGAGGCGGCATCAAAAAACAAACAAATCTGCAGTGAATGTGGGATTTGGGAAGAATGATCAAATCAGAAGAATTTGAATGAATGTGTCCAATTATCAGCGAGTTCACAAATAATCACGTGTAGAAACAGAGGCTGTTTTTAAAAGCAACTCATCATCTCAGCCTTCACGTGCGCTACATGCAGTGGGGACTCTGAGAGCATCCTTCCTGTGCTGACCTTCCCTGGGCGATGGGTGCAGACCACCCGGGCACTCAAGGCGCCGCGTGGGCGCGAGGTTTCCTCCGTGGCCCCAGGTCCTCCTCGCGGGTTCTGCTTCTCGGTGCTGGGTGACTCCTGGGCGGTACACAACCACCGTGGTCCTCAGGGACAGTGGAAAGCTGTCTGTCCTTTCTTGGTGCAGACAGCGGCCCCGATGTGTGAGCTCTGAACACTCAGGCCTGCACCCGCCTGAGCTTCCGGCTTCCTTCCTCTCCAGGCAGGCACCCCTCCTTCTTGTCCTGGCCTCTGACTGCTGGGTGGGAGCTCTTTCAGCCTCGACCTCCTATGGGGTGTCCCGACCCTCAGGGGTCCCAAGGACGTGTCCCCAACACACGTACGTGGTGCCTCCCCCCTGGCTGGCTGCCCACGACCGCCACCTGCTTGGTTCTGCAGCTAAAACCAGAGCCCCCAATTCTTTCTGACAGAGTTGCTCCCCCGAGCGGGAACCCTCCCAATGGGCCCCTGCAAACCCGGGTCCTGGGCCCCCTGAGGTCCCGGGAGCCCCCTGCCTCCTTGCCCACCAGTGGTCAGGGCTCCGGGCTGTCCATGCCAGTTCTCTGCAGGCCTGTGTCTCCCACTGTCCACTCCTGCTAGGGGTCAGGCTCTTCGGGGGCCCCAGAGCCCCCCTTAGGTTTGAGGAAGGGGAGCCTCCCCAGGGGAGTGGAAGGAAAACGCCAGCTGCTCTCTTCCTGGGCCCCGAACAGGTGCTTCCCCGTCTTCCTCAGGCCTGACCACCCCTCGGCAAGTCCCCCCGGGATTACCAGCCCCTTCTCGTGGGACGTGGGACCACTTCTCCCTTCCCATCTGCCTCTCAGCGTTTAGGAGCTTCAGTGAAATGCAGGCAGAACCAAGACCAGGGTGACAGGCCTGGCGGCTGCAGGGATAAGTTTCCCCCCAAGGGAGCAGGGGCGAGACCACATGAGGGGCCACACAGAGAGGAAACGGACAGTTTGAGCAGGACAATGGAAGAAAGGGTTTTTGGAGCGTTAATGAGAATTTTTTCAGAACGAGAATTCAGGACACTCATCAAGTATTTAGGCTTCGTCTCTATTTTTGTCCCTCTTCTGTCATGCTGGACAGCGGCAGGGCCTCTGGCGTGAACCTCTCCTCTCTCTTGAGAGGCAAACACACCCAGGTGTTCGTGGACGATGACACGTGAGTCAACCTCCTCCAAACCCCTCCGCCAGCAGGGCTCCGCGTGCTGGTGGCGTGGGCAGGGAGGTTGGGAGGCGCTACAGAACCTCCTCTCCCAAGAAAATCTTCAGCGTCTTGCCTTCTGGAATCCTCCACGTATTTCCCCCATTTCTCAGAGGCCTTGTTAATCTACGTTCTAACTCAACCAAGAGATACCTTAGATGTACGACCAAGAAGGTCGCACATTAGCTAATGAATCCATTAGCGTCTGTTCATCAAGCGTGTTTGAGTCCGTGTAAGTGCAGGGTGCTCCGTCGTGCCGTGGGGGCCCTAAAGATAACCGAGGTGCGGTTCACTGTATAAGGGTCTTTCCACCCAGGGAGGTAGGTAAATGACTCTGCCACATGGAGCACGGGATAAATGCTACAACGGGCGAACCAGATGCTTCTGGATCTTAGAGAATCGTGCCTTTGCTGGGGCTCACATACTCATTTATGGGACTGATCTCTCATCAGCCACACAGTGCCTCTGGGGCCATTCCAACTGTGGCCGACTGCAGACACGGTCACTGTCCAGTGGGCCAGGCCGTTCACCCTGCCTGCATCCCTGGCTGTTACCCAGCTGGGCTGCTTCGGGGCCAGAGCGAGGTTCGGGTTGCGGGGAGGGCAGTGCTGGTGAGCATCTAGCAGCTCCCCTTCCCGCCAGTCTGAGAACAACACAAAAGCATCGGCATATGTGAGTGAAGGTCTGTCTCTCTCTCTCTCTCTCTCTTGCAAAAGTCGACAGCACCCTCGGGTAGCGCTACGGATTCAATTATGTAGCCGCCAGAAAGAGAAACGCTGACATCCCAACTCCCAAGTTATGGACTGAGTTTGTATCACCCCCAAAATTCACCTCTTGAAATCCTAACCCCCAGTGTGATGACAGTTGGAGGTGGTGCCTTGGGAGGTGATTAGGTCAGGAGGGAGGAGCCCTTGTGCTGGGGTCAGTGCCCTTAAGGCAGAGATCCCAGAGAGCTCTCTCACTTCTTCCTCCACGTGCAGACACAGCGAGAAGACGGCCTCTACGAACCGGGAAGCTGGCCCTCACCAGACACCGAATCTGCTGGCACCTTGATCTCAGGCTTCCGGCCTCCAGAATTGTAAGAAATAAAGGTTTGTTGTTTAAATCACTTAGTCTCTTTTTTTGTTACGGCAGCCTGGATGGACCAAGACATGCCAGCACCTTAGAATGTGACCTTTTTGGAAATAAGACTGTTGCACATGTAGTTAGCTGGGATCAAGTCAATGGGTGGCCCCTAATCCAACAGGACTGCTGTCCCTGTAAGAAGAAGGTGCACCGTGTGAAGACAGACACACAGGGAGAACGCCAAGTGTGGACACAGGCGGAGGCCAGAGTGATGCCTCATCAGGCCAGGGAACACCAAAGATGGCCAGAAGCACCTGAAACTGGAAGAGACACGGAAGGATCCTTCTGAACAGACATTTCTCCAAAGAAGACATAAAGGTGGCCAACAGGCACATGAAAAGATGCTCAACGTCACTAAACAGCAGGGAAATGCAGATCAAAACCACAGTGAGAGATCACCTCACACCTGTCAGAATGGCCATCATCAAAAAGCAACAAATAAGGGTTGTGAGGATGGGGAGGAAAGGGAGCCCCCCTGCACTGTGGGTGGGAACGTGAATTGGTGCAGCCACTGTGGAGAAGAGTGAGGCGGTTCCTCAAGAAACTAAAAATAGAGTTACCATGCGATCCAGCAATCCCACTCCTGAGCATATATCTGAAGAAAACAAAAGCACTAATCCGAAAAGATACATGCACCTCAGTGTTCACTGCAGCACTGTGTACAGTATCCAAGACGTGGCAGCAACCTCAATGCCCATCAGCAGAGGAATGGATGAAGAAGACGTGGTGCATACACACGATGGAGTATTACTCAGCCGTGAAAAAGAATGAGCTGAGGCCATTTGCAACAACATAGACAGACTTTGCAGGCATTATGGAAAGTGAAACAAGTCAGACAAAGACATACCATGTGATCTCTTTTATATGTGGAATCTTAAAAAAAACCAAACTCACAGAAACAGAGGGTAGAATGGCAGTTGTTGAGGGTGGGGGTGGGGAAGTGGGAGTTGCCTGCCAACAGGTACAAATTTAGTTACAACATGGTTAAGTTCTGAGGCTCTAATGTGCGCCATGGTTTACTCAACAATATGGTATTAAATACCTGAAATCCGCCAAGAGAGTAGATCTTAAGCATTCTCACCACGAGAACACACAAGAAACCCCAAAAGATCATCTTTCAGAGCTTTCAGAGGAAGCCTGGCCCTGCTGACACCTGGCCTGCACACGTAGCCTCCAGGACTGTGGGAGAATCAACCTCTGTTTTTCTGAGTCGCCCAGTTTGTGGCCTTTTGTCACAGCAGCTCTGGGAAACAGATACAGGCAGAGGAAAAAAAATCTCTCTAGCACCTATTTACTGAGTATTTCTGTGATGCGTACCGCCCGCTGAAAATTCACAGTATAGTCAACTGGAATTCTTAAAGTGGTTCGTGCTGGAATTCCTGCCTGAAAATGATTTATGTAGTTATTTAAAATTTAAACCTTTTCATACGTACCTCCCCCCGCCTCCCCGAAGAAGCTTCCCTAGTTTGAAAAGCCCACAGAAGAAAACTAAACTAAGAAAGAAAGAATGACCCAAACCAGGAACTCCTCGGTGAGACACTTTGTCAGCACGTTGGCTCACGTGAATCACGGTGCGTGGTTTTCACGGGCGGAACGCGGCGCGACCCTCGGGGCGAGATGCTGGGTCGCGAGGACCTGGTTGGAGGGGCGTGGCCTCGGCGCCGGGGGCCGGCGCGCCGGGAACCGGTCCCCCGCGCCTGCAGGGACCACCTCCTCCTACTCGTCGGGGGACGAGGTCCCCACCTCCCCGTCCCTGTGTCCACAAGCTGCCCAGCTCCGGGCCGAGGCTGCGCTGACCCGTGAGGCGGGGACCCGAGAAAGGCGCGCAGCCCGGGCAGAGCCCCCTCCCCACTCGGCCGCCGTCACCACCGTCAGGTTAGACGTGTTTTCCCGTCCAGAGTAACGTGCACGTTTTCTGGCCTCCCCAGATGTGCTGGTCAAAGGTCGCTGGACCCCCAAAACCGCCCATCGCGGGGGGCAGCCGCGGGGGCAGGTGGCGACGCGGCCCTCCCGAGGCCCCTCTGGCGTCTCCTGAGAGGGGGGCCCGCGCCGGCGGCTCTTATCACAGGCCCCCTACTCCCGTCAGCGTCCCCCTCCCCAGGGGCCGGTCTCCAGCGGCCACGGCCCCCCGGGCCCGGCGCCCCCAGCCCCACACCCGCAGGGAGGGCGCTGGGCGGGGCCCTCACGTGTGGAACCGCTCAGCCCCGTGGCCCGGGAGGCCCGAGGGTGGACCCCAGGCAGGAGGCGCCCGGCCGGGGTGGGGGGAGCCTCGTCCCCAGCCCTCCTCCGGCCGCGGGGGCGGGGCGCACCCTGCGCGGGGACGTCCCTCCCCCTCCCGCATCCCACGAGCGGCGCGCAGACCCCCTTCGCTCCAGAAGGTCAGGGGTGAGGCCCAGGGATGTGAGGTGACATCGGGACACCAGCCCCCGCCCTCGAGGGGGACCCCGTCCGGCTCGGCCACGTGGCGACCTCGAGCGAGGCGGTGACGCGGCACGGGCTGCGCCCTCCGCGCTCGGGAGTCACTCTTCGGCCGGGTCCTCAGCAGAGCTACAGGAAGGTGTCCCTCACCGTCTGGGGCGTCAGGGAGAGACTGTGTGCGGAGCGCCCGTGGCCTCGGGTGTCTGGGGGCTCAGGATGCGGCCTTGGGGAGGGACGGGTCAGGCGGGATGATCGGAAAAGCGGGAGGGGCTCCTCTGCTTCCGTGTAGTGGGTGTGATGTGGGCTGGACCGGTTTCACCTACTTGAAAGGTCCCTGGAAGATGCGCGGGGAACAGCTGTGGCATCAAGGCACCTGTCACAAACACACACGCCGTCGGCGTCCCCACCTTTAGACACATCAGCAGACACGGGTCACACTCTGTCTACACGGCAGGCAGTGCTTCCCTGAGCTCTGCAGAAACCCTGATGGTCTGTAACATGGGGCTGAGAGATCCTCTCTCAAGGAAGACTCACTGGATCAAGCTGAAAGCCAGGCGGCTGGGGAGGGGACCACGGCGCTGTGCCTGGATGGCCCCTCACCCTGGTCTCTGTCCCCGGCCTCCGGCACCTCAGCGCCCCGAGTTCGGTCTCTGGTTCCAGCCTCGGGCCGGGCTGGCCAGACATCTCCCGTCATCCCTCACTGGTCCTCACAGGGCTCAGCCCCTGCCCAGCCCCCCACAGTCACTGGCACGCGTCCCAGACCAGCTCCCTGACCTCTGCCCTCCTAACCCGCATCCAGCCCCATCCTGCTGCTTTCACTTCCAGACCCCTCTGTCCCTCCTGCGTTCCTGCCCGGCCCACCGGCTCCGTCCCCCTCAGACACCACTCCCTCCCCCAGAGCATCCTCGCTCAGACGGCCCAGCTCAGCCTTGGATGCTGTCTGCCAGCGTGGAAGTTTCACGCGTGACACGCTCTAAACTTTCTGCGTTTCCACGGAGGGGCAGGCAGTGACATCAGCTCCGGGTTGCAGAGCTGGCAGCGGTCAGGACCTGGAAAGACGGGCTCCAGGCGCGTCTGTGAGTCGCCAGCTGGTGGTGGCGCCAGGCTCCTGGCCCCCCCCCACCCCGTCACGGCCCCCACACTCCAGGGACACGCTCAGAGCTGAAACTCCAGGGGTGTATGTCCAACCTGGCTTTCACTTTATTAAGAATTTAGGCCACCCGCCACTGAAGTATGTTTGTTTGCGAAGCCTTGCTTACAAATGGTGGCCTGAAACTTCATTTTATCTTGTAATTCACCAATAAAACTTAGAGATTATGAAAATATGTCAATTTTTAATGAAAAAGGAAGAATTTTCAAACATCAGGTCAGTAAAGCCTTTTTTGTCTATTACTGGAGTCGTAGCTCCCAGTTAAATTTCAACTCACATTTTAATATGTATTCAGTTCCCAAACTCAACAGGATAGATTATTGTCGCGTGTACTGTTCATGAATTATGCGTTTTCTTACATAATTAATTTACAGCCAATTGAAAAGTATGTGACGTGTTAAGCAGGGCAGTTAAAATTAACTGAATATCTTATATATATCATCAATATTTAAAAGATAACATTAAATAAATTTTATAATATAGGTTTTTTAAAAAACATACCTACCTGAAATAAAACTCTTTTACTTAAAAATTACCTGTTTTTTCCCCATATATTATACACAAACAAGCTGACTTTTAAAAAACCTTTGAGGGGAAGGATAGTCTTCTCAAGAAATTGTGTTTGGAAA
Source organism: Hippopotamus amphibius kiboko (assembly GCF_030028045.1). Classification (NCBI taxonomy): domain Eukaryota; kingdom Metazoa; phylum Chordata; class Mammalia; order Artiodactyla; family Hippopotamidae; genus Hippopotamus; species Hippopotamus amphibius. Next base: position 1,005,572 of record NC_080189.1, on the reverse strand, counting down.
ACTGGACACCCACATGCAGAACAACCAAAGCAGACCCTCACCTCACACCAGATACAACAATTAACTCAAAATGGATCGAATACCTACAGGTAAGAGAAAAACTGCAAGACGCTTAGAAGAAAACGTGGGGGAAGATCTGCATGACAGTGGATTTGGTCATGATTTCTTGCAAATGACACCAAAAGCACAGGCACCCAAAGGAAAAAAATAGATAAATTTAACTTCGTCAAACTTAAAAACTTTTGTGCATCAAAGAACACCGAGAGAGTAAAAAAACACCCTACAGAGAATATGTAAAAATAATTGTAAATCACATATGTAATAGGTGATTAATATTCAGAGTAAAGAACTTGTAAAGCTTGACTACAAAAACACAAACCAAAACCAAACAACCCAGTTCAAAAACAGACGGAGTTGAAAAGTACGCAAATGTCCAACAAGCTTGTACAAAGACACTCCACTGTCGGTAGTCACCAGGAAAATGCAAATTTTCTGCAAGGAGACACCACCTCAACCCGTCACAATGGCTACTACAAAGTAAAACAGAAAAAAATAAAATTCGGGGAAAATGTGGAGAAATTAGAATCTTCATGCATTGCTGATGGGAATGTAGTGGTACAGCCACTCTGGAAAACAGTTTGGTGATTCTTCAAAAGTTCTTCAAAAAGTTCAACATAAAAAAAAAAGTTCAACATAGAATTACCGTACAATCCAGCAATTCTACTTCTCACTATTATATACCGAAAATAACTGAACACAGCGACCCAAAGAGACCCTGGTATTATTCATAATACCCAAAAGAGGGAAGCAGCTGCAGCGCCCACCGACAGGTGATGGGTAAACAACACGTGATACACGCAGACAACGGGACATGATTCAGCCCTGGAAAGCAAGTAACTTCTGTCACCTGCTACAGTGCGGATGGACCTTGCGGACACCACGGTCAGTGAAAGGAGCCAGTCCCAAGAGGATGAATATCGCGGAATTCCACCCATAGGAGGTACTTTAGAGACAAAAGTAGAAGGGTTGGGGCCGGGGAGTCTGATGGGGACCATTCTGTGAAGCGAAGAATTCTGGAGAAGATACTGTGATGGTTGCCCGACAACGTGAACGTACTCGATGCCACTGAACTGTAGCTGAAAATGGTTACAATGGTAAATTTTAGGTTATGTGTATATATATATATTTTTAAGAACTTTTATTGAGATACAGTTAACAGACAATAAACAGCATATATTCAGAGTGTACAATTTGGTATCCCAATCTCCCAGTTCATTCCCCCCCAACCCCCCCCCCCCCCCCCGCTTTCCCCACTTGGTGTCCATTTGTTTGTTCTCTACACCTGTGTCTCTATTTCTGCCTTGCATTTCCTCTTTCATAGTTGTTAGCATTTGCCTTATGTATTGAGGGGCTCCTATATTGGGTGCATATATATTTATAATGGTTTCTCCTCTTCTTGGATGGATCCCTTGATCTTTATGTAATGTCCTTTCTGGTCTCTTGTAACATTTTTTATTTTAAAGTCTATTTTATCTGATATGACTATTGCTACTCCAGCTTTCTTTTGATTTCCATTTGCATGGAATATCTTTTTCCATCCCCTCACTTTCAGTCTGTATGTGTCCCTAGGTCTGAAGTGGGTCTCTCGTAGACAGCATATATATGGGTCTTGTTTCTGTATCCATTCAGCCAGTCTGTGTCTTCTGGTTGGTGCATTTAGTCCATTTACATTCAAGGTAATTATTGATATGTATGTTCCTATTACCATTTTCTTAATTGTTTTGTTTTTGTTTCTGTAGGTCCTTTTCTTCTCTTATGTTTCCCACTTAGAGAAGTTCCTTTAGCATTTGTTGTAGGGCTGGTTTGGTGGTGCTGAAGTCTCTTAGCTGTTGCTTGCCTGTAAAGCTTTTGATTTCTCCGTCAAATCTGAATGGGATCCTTGCTGGGTAGAGTATTCTTGGTTGTAGGTTCTTCCCTTTCATCACTTGAAATGTATCATGCCACTCCCTTCTGACTTGCAGAGTTTCTGCTGAGAAATCAGCTGTTACCCTTATGGGAGTTCCCTTGTATGTTACTTGTCGTTTTTCCCTTGTTGCTTTTAATAACTTTTCTCTGTCTTTAATTTTTGTCAGTTTGACTACTATATGTCTTGGTGTGTTTCTCCTTGGGTTTATCCTGCCTGGGACTCTCTGCGCTTCCTGGACTTAGGTAGCTATTTCCTTTCCCATGTTAGGGAAGTGTTCAACTACAATCTCTTCCGATATTTCCTTGGGTCCTTCCTCTCTCTCTTCTCCTTCTGGGAACCCTATAATGCGAATGCTGGTGCTTTTAACATTGTCCCAGAGGCCTCTTAGGCTGTCTTCAGTTCTTTTCATTCTTTATTCCTTGTTCTTTTCCACATCAGTGATTATCACCATTCTGTCTTCCAGGTCACTTATTCGCCCTTCTGCCTCCGTTAATCTGCTGTTGGTTCCTTCTAGTGTATTTTTCATTTCAGTTATTGTGTTGCATATCTCTGTTTGTTTGCTCTTTAATTCTCCTAGGTCTTTGGTAAACTTTTTGATCTTTGCATCCAGTCTTTTTTCAAAGTCCTGGATCATCTTCACCATCATTATTCTGAATTCTTTTCCTGTAAGGATGCCTATCTCCTCTTCCTTTAGTTGTTTTTCTGGGGCTTTATCCTGTCCCTTCATCTGGTACAAAGTCCTCTGCTTTTTCGTTTTCTCTATCTTTCTGTGGCTGTGGTTTTCAGTTCCACACGATGAAATACTGCTGATACTGCTTGATCCTGCTGTCTGCCCTCTTGTGGAGGAAGCTCAGGTTATGTATATTTTATCACAATTTAAAAAAAGAAGGATGTAATAGTGGGAAACACATCTAGCCTACAAAGCTTGTAGGGATGGCTCACTCCTGACCAAGCCTTGAGAGGCTGATGAACGGGGTGAAGCCGGGGGTGGTGACCTGGGGGGCTGTGCTGCAGCCCCGCTGCCTGGCCTCTGCCCGCCTGCAGTCCGCAAAGCCCCGGGTCAGACCCCCGCGCCCTCGGGGCCGCCTCCTGGGTCTCCAGGTGTCTCCCGCGCCCAGTGGGCCATCCTCTCCCAGTGTTGGCGCCTCTGCTCAGCCGAGCTCTGGCCTTGTCCTGCCCCGCAGGCCTCACGCTGTCCACGCCTGAGGCCCCCACAGTCCCCTGTGTGGCGCCTGGGATCCTGTGGGCGCCCCGGGAGTGTCCTGGGGTGAAGTCCTAGGATGAGCGGGTGGCCGCTGCCCTCGAATGGAGGGGCCCTCTGCCCTGTTGGGGGCCCAGGCGAGGGCGGGCAGAGCCCACTTCCGGGAGGGGCAGCGGGCGCACCCGATGACCTTCTGACGAGGCCAAGGTCGGCCCAGGTGTGTCTGAGGGCGGGGCCGCTATTACGCTGTCAGACTCCTCAAGACCACTGGAAAGGAAGCTTAGCAATGTCTTTGTTGAAAAGAGACAAGCCTGTAGCTTTCTGAAGCTGTGACATCGTCCTCTGGACGGCTCTCCTGGCGTGTCCTGGTGGGGGTCATGGTGGGGGGACGCGGTACAATGCTGCCCCTCATAGTGTCACATGGTGTCCCGGTTCAGCCGACAAAACGGCTTTAAAGTTCAAGGCTAATTCAAACTGGATTTTAGAAACACAAAGTCTTAAAACATTTGTACCAAACGAAGGGATTACACTCTTATCTTATCCTCAGAGAAGCTTTTGAAGACGTGGGGCGGGGGGGGGGGGGGGGGGAAGAGAGCTCAAATTTTAAACTGGTCTCAAAATTTGCCCGTCTGCGGCTCCCCCCTCGGGCGGGCTGCCTGTTATCAAAAGGTAAAAGTCTCGCACTATTGAGAAAAGGATTTGCATAAATTGCTTTCACCTGCTTCTTATATGAGGTTAATGCAATTGGAAGAAAAAGGGATGAATTCCCCAGCCTGGCCCAGACCCCCAAAGCCCCGGACCCCCGCCTGGAGACCTCCTTCCCAGCGAGTCGGGAGTGGGGACACCTCGGCCGTCGCTCTGCCCCATGAACCTCCCGCGGCCCCGTCTGTCGGGCTGGAGCCCCAGCACAGCCGTGACGCGGTCTGAGCCCCGAGCGTGGGCGCCGCCTGCAGAGGCCTCCCCAGGGCACAGCCAGCGGACTCCGGTGGCTCCCGGCCTGTGGGACACAGGCGATGCCACTGGGAGAGGAAAATAAACAGGAAGGAGACTATAAAAGGTGGAAGGTCAGTAATTACTTTGATCCACTAACTTTTGGGGTAGAAGCTTCATTAAATATAATATAGAGTATTTTATTTTTAAATTTCCATGTAGTTGAAGGAAGAAGAGATTGAAGATGCTAATCTCTTGGGGCAGATGGTTTAGGTGCACGTGGGAGCCCTGTGCACTGCTTTTCAGAACCATGGCAGGAATCTGCACACCAGCCCAGGACTCGAGGGCCGGATGCCTGCCTGGACCCCAGCTCCGCCGTGAACTCGGCTGTGTGTTGGAATTCCTAGAAAGCTTCTTTTTTGCAGAAGGGTTTCCGCTGCTAAAACATGTGTAAACACTGCCGTTGGTTTAAAGGGCAGACTTGGGAGGCCTGAGAGTAGAAGGGACCTTCACACCCAGTGACCTCATAAGCCAGGCGCCGTGCTGGTCCCGGGACCGCGATGGGTGAGCACAGACGTGGTGCCTTCAGCCTGTGGGCTGGGACAGCGGGGTGGGGTGCAAGGGGGCGGTGCAGAGCCTCCAAGCCTTGCCCTGCGCGCAACCGGCCCCGCGGTGCGTCCGGCGCTGCGGGTGATGTGTCGGGAGGGCGGGGGCACAGGGGTCCTAGGGCCTCCCTCTCTCTCTCCCCACCCGTCTTTCTTTCAGGAGGAAAGAAAATATACGTGTTAACCGTGTGTCTCCCAAAGGTGTTCAGAGCTTCAAGAGAAGCGCATCCTTCTTCCTGGGGGGTCCAATTTATTGGAAGATTTGAGGAAGTTATTTTTACAACCAAAAAAGGCCCCGTCCTGTAGCGAATGCCCAGTGCCTGCGGCACTGTAACCAGGCAGGGGGCAGGGTCCCGCGGGTGCGGGTTCCAGTCTGCAAGCGCGGGGCCTGGACCGGCCCTGTACCCCCCTCCCCCCTGCCCACCTGTCCACCACCGAGGCACAGGGGCTGTGGCCACAGCAGACGCCTCGCCCCGGCCCAGGCTCACCGCGTGGTCACTGCAGCCGCGTGCGCTCACCTTACAGACTGAGTGCAGGGCAAGTCCTGTGACATGTGGCGCCTGCCTGGGACGACTCCTCTCCTGGGGAGCGGTGTGGGCAGCTGAACCGACCGCAGAGGGTGAAGGTGACGGGGACCCGCTGAGCCCGGCAGAGCCCTCAGCCGAGTCCTGGGGGCCTGCCGCAGCGGTCCCCCGGCTGAGGCTCCGACTCCCCTGCACCTCCCCTGAGATGTGGAGGTCACTCCAGGCTGGAGGCTGTGCCTGAGTGCGATTGGGACATGAGCCGGAGGCGGCCACCACCTCGCGGAGGGTCCTGGGCTCCTCTAAGTCCGCGTGTGCATGCACTGCCCTGGCCGCGAAGCCGGCGTGGCCGGCAGGGTGTGCCCCGCCGGCCACGCCCAGTGCGGTGCCACGTGGGGCGAGGCCCTGAGCCCACCTGCGGCAGCCTGACCGCACTGGGATGCACCCGTGTGTCCACACTGCGGGCCGTGCAGCTGCTGGGACGGCACCCGGCACGCAACAGACGCTCAGTGAAACCTTACCGAAGGGACAGGTTAACGAGTGACGTCTCCTTCGGCACAGGACTCTGTCACTCTCCTTTGTGTCGGAGGCCCTCAGCACAGCAGCGAATGTACAGGGAACGCACCATAAATGCTTACTCCGGGAAAACACAACACAGCCCTTAAAGAAGATTTACAACCAGCTTCCGAACACACGTACGTTAAGGAGAGTGGTACCCTTCACAGAGAATCTCAGTTCCTCAGGTTTGCAGCAGAGAAAGGAAGGCAGAGACGACATTTCAGCATCTTCCAGGCCCAGAGACGTACAAATATTTTAACAACATCCTGATGACTAAACAGTGACTCAGCCAACACTCCCTGAGTAAACAATGCTCTATTCTTAACTCTGCTCCCGTCTCACTGAGCGTCCCAGGGCTATACTGACATCTGGGACATGGCTGTTTTCACCCGCCTTCAAAATGATACCACGAAACCGTCACGACAGCCTGGAACCACCAGGGCCGCCCCTGCCACTCACTCAGCCCCACCCACGTCACGGATGGAGGCCCAGGACGCGGGGCCGGCCAGCGAGGGCGAAGCCACGCCGGGCCCCACCGCAGGCTCTCCAGTGGCGCCCCCACCCCGGCTGCTGTTTCAGAAGCGGCTATAGACTGAGCTGTCCCCCAGACCCACGCGTTGAAGCCCTAGCCACCCCTCCTACGGCTGCATTTAGAAACAAGGCCTTTACGAAAATAATTAGGGTGGGCCCTGATCTTACAGGACGGGGGTCCTTGTAAGAAGGGGAGACACCAGAGCTCTCCCCCTCTCTCTGCCACGTGCCCCGAGGGATGACTAGGTGAGGACAAGCAAGAAGGTGACCATCTGCAAGTCAAGGACAGAGGCCCCAGCAGAAACCAGCCCGGCCCACACCTGGATCTGGGATGTCCAGCCTCCAGACTGGGAGACAATACATGTCTGTGGTATTTGTTACACGGCAGCCCGCGCTGACGGAGACAGAGGGGGCACTGGGCAGCTCTGGGAGTGCAGTGTCCACCTTTGGGGGAAAGAGTGTCCAGCATCTTCCTCGGGACCTTTAGAGCCTCGTTTGCAAGACCTCTCATTTCGTGCTTCGCGTACTGTGTGCTGTTCACACGCTTTATGCCCTGTTCCCCCCACTTTGAGAGGAAAAAAATTAAAAAGGACATAATTCTCCCTGTGCCAGGCTGGACACATACTGGTCTTAGAGCTGAGGGGCAGCTCTTCCTCTCTACACGCGAAGGCCGCTCTCTGTCCTGGTGGGACGGGACGTGACATTTTTAAAGGGTAGAATACATTTTCTTCGGCTTTGGTTGCCCTTTCCAGAGGCCGCAGAAGCCCCCAGGGTGACGCGTCTCCTCGGTGAGAGGAAAGCCTAGCCGCCAGTCACACAGGCACCTGGACACACGCAGGTGGGCCGGGTCTCCGGTCCAGCTGCACCCACGCCACACAGTCATCACAGAGGTAACTGCACAGGCATCTCGTGAGGCCTCGGCACACACTGTCGTGGCTCGCGGTGTTCATCCCGGTACATTTCCCCTTTGCTGGACGGCTGGGCGAGGCTTCTCCCCGATCACCCCCAGGCTGGGGCCCCGCGGGGTCATCCCGTGCCCTGGCAGCCGGCAGCATCCTGTACTCAGAGCACGTGCGCCCTGGCACCTGCCCACGGAGGGGGCGTGCGGGGCAGGCGGCCGCTGCCCCGTCCCGTCCGGAGGAGGCGGCCCCGGGCCGTCGGCTCCCGTGACGTGGGCAGGTCCCAGGGCCCCCTGAGCCCCACCAGCAGTGGGCGTTCCCGTTCTGGTCCTGTGGTCCCGAGTTAGAGCTGAGGGAAGGGACCTCGTGTCTCCCTGTGACTGTGCTGAGCTCGGGATCTGGGCCCTCGCCTCCAGGCACACGCAGTGTCCTGGCTGAACAGCCGCCTGTGCTTTCCAGGGCAAAACGCATCGCCTGCTGGCACGTCTGGGGCAGACCTGCCTATGAACCGGGCATCACGTGTTAGGCTGCACACCCCCCGCACCGGCTGGGAGGAAAGGCCAGCAGCAGGAGCTCCGGGAGGCTCTCGGTGGCCCAGCCGGCTCAGGACCAAGCGCAGGTGGACACACAGGTCAGGAAGGAGACGGCCCTGCCACCAGCCCCACTCCCCCCGGGGCCCCGGCCCTCCGTCGGGGCCCTGTGCACACGCGCCTCCTGGGAGGCGGCTCTCGAGGGCCGCGTCTCTGACTCATCCATCTCCAAGGCCCCGAAGGGCCTCACTGCTCTGGACTGTCCTTTAAAAATTTTATTTTGTCAAGAGCTTTTAAACAATATTAAGCCCTCTTGGTACCATATTTCTTTAAATATCTATTTACTAATCATTCATTGCACTGATTAGAATAAGGCTGTCACAGCCAGCTAACCAGGAGCCAAGAACCCACCTGTCAACCACAGACAGAACCTGCACGGCCTGCAGAAGGTGGGCATCGCACAGTCACCGCGTGTGGACCCTCACGTGGCAGAGGAACGGGCTGAGGGCGGCTGTCGGCACGCGGTTTGCCAGCAGAGGCAGCACAGGTGCAGGTTGAGGGGTGCCCGGATGGGGTGCAGCCGGTGGAAGTCCTCTGGCCCCCAGGGAGCACGTCCCCTGTGCCAGGTCCAACAAGAGAGGACAGGCAGAGTGCGGGGGTGGGCGGGGCTCGGTCTGCAGCCACCGGGGTGGTCTCCGGTGTGGCCGGCACCCTCCCCCGAGGCAGCCGCGCTTACGCGTAGGACGCACTGTGTCATTTTCAGTGAAATCACCTGGTACCTGATGTTTTCAGCATCTACGTCATCATCACTGCAGGAAAGATCAGAACGCTTTTGCCCTTTCGAGTCCTTGTTTTATGATCTCGTGCTGTTGTTTTAATCGCACGCAGGGGGAGGGCGGGCAGATTAAGATGTTCCCGAGTGAAAACTGGACGGTTGTGCCGTCCGCCCGCCCTGCAGACTTCCGCTTGGAGGGAGGACGGCAGGAGCTCAGAGCAGGGAGAGGGAAGCAGAGGAAAGGGATGCCCCTCAATGTTTGAATTTAAGGTTAATTTTGTATTAGGTTATGTGTTTTTGTTTTTTTCCCAAGAACTTTTATTGAGATACAACTGACATACAATAAACTGCATGTATTTAAAGTGTACAATTTGATATTTTTTTCTTATTAGTAATGTATATGTGGCAATCCCAATCTCCCAGTTCATCCCGCCCCAACCCCCACTCCGTTGGTGTCCATGTTTGTTCTCTACATCTGTGTCTCTGTTTCTGCCTTGCAAACCGGTCGATTTGTACATTAGGTTATGTTTTTAATCGGCCCTTCCAATTTAGACCGTGTCCTCATTCCAGCCAGCTCTGAGCACTTGGCACACCAGGGTTCGCTTCTTGTCCCCAAGTCCCCCTGACATGGGCACACACCTGACTTTTAAAACATGGTGGAGAAGCAGCAGCAAAGCCCGGGGGGAGACACAACGTGTCACGGACACAGGCGACCTCGCCGCGCCCGGGGTTAGAGCCCTCTCCTGGGTTCTCAGCCTGGTCTGACGCGTCCTTCCCCTAAATCCCCTAAATCACAGCAGTGGTGGGTGGCGGGTGGGGCCGCCCCAGGGAAATTCACAAAACGTATGCACGTGCGCCGGTGGCCCGGCCAGCCAGCCCTGGCCGTCCCTGACTTCCTGCATCCCCTTCCTGAGCCCTGGGCGCCTCTGGGGAGGGCTCCACGCGGAGCCCTTCCTCCCGAGGAGGGCGGTCCGAACGTCACCCCAGAGGACCTGCATCCCATCCTATTCTCTCCTGAGGGGAGGAAAGACGGGCTCCCATGAAAGCCGAGGTAGCGGCTAGAGGCTGCGGGAGCACCTGGATGTTGGGACGGCCCTTCCGCGTCCCACCTTCACTGCAGCAGACGACGGGTGAACACCTGGCCTCGTGGCCGGGGCTGCCTCAGAGCCCTGAGCTCTCCTCCACGTGCTGACCCGCAAGGCCGTCATCGAATCAAACACCGGATGACAAAGATGCTACCTCCGTCCCTGTGCAAACAGCTCTTCCCTCGAGTCACCATCTTGGTTTTGTGGGATGTGCTCTGGGCCACCGGAGAGCAGGGGACAGCTCAGAAGTGATGACACGAGGCCTGAGCTCATTCACACATGCCCAGGCTCTACACACTGTCCGGGGGGTGCCCGCCCGTGAGGGGCCGCCCGCCCGTGAGGGGCCGCCCGCCGGTGGCCTCTGGCCGGAGACGACAGTGTTCCCGCCCACACCTCTCTCGTCTAGGGGCGAGGCGTCAGCAGGTTCCAGGTGGGGCTGGACCCCTGTGCCCACCTGTGCACGGACACCGCACAGCTGGCATTTCCTTTACTGACTTCTCACCCCCACGTGTGTTCGAATACGTGTTTTAAGTGTGCTCCTCTGCTGGCCCACAGGCCCCCCTCCCTCCACAGACTTTCTCCCCCTTTAGTTTAACCGTATTGCACACAGACAGGCTTTGCTGTTAATGGCGAGCTACCTCTGACTCCTTTTTCTGGAAGCAGGTATACTAAAACTTATAAAGTTCCTCATTTAACATTGGCAGGGTCTCATCGTGCGTGACACACAAACCCCCAGGTCACTGTCAGGAACCCAGACGCAGACAGGCCACCAGACACCGTTAACGCAAACCCTTCAGCCGTGGCTCTAGACACCCCCCGCTGCCCACGACACGGGGGAGCCTCAGCCCAGCACAGGGTCCCACGGCCGCCCGGTGGTGGGCGCGCGCTGACTGAAGACGCCAGTCAGCTAAAGCGTCCTCTCTGTTCTGCGTTGCTGGGAAGGTGCTGCCTCCGGAGGGGCTCCGGCCCAGAGCCTGGCTGAGAAGCTGCCTCCCACCTGCCCACCCGCCCAGCGGCGTGGGGAGGGGACGGTCCACGTCCCCCTGTGTCCCTCACCCACCCTCCTCGTGCTTAGATGAGAGGACTACTTCCTGCTGACCGCGCCAGGTTCCGGCAAGGCCCCGGCCGGGATGCTAAGAGAGGCTCAGATGCCTTCCCCTTGGCCCCAGCGGGAACCGTGAGCTCCCACCTGGCTGCGTGTCCACGCGCAGGCAGCCGCAGGACTGCCTGACGGCAAGCCAGGCAGCAGCTCCGCTAGGCTGCTCTCTGCGCTGCCACTCGGACCACCGGGAGGGCTAATGTTTGATGCCGTCGGGATGCTTTGTTTTCTGTTTTTGTGCAGAGTCCTTCATTCAACAAATATTTCCTGCACGTGTTAGTGACAGTCTGGTGGAGGGAGGAGCACACGCGACGGAGAGACGGTCCAGGCCGATGGGACAGACAGAGGGCGTTGAGAGGGCGGGACATCCCCTGGCGGGGGTGGGGGAGGCTCCGGGAAGCATTCCTAGACGTGGATTTTGATTCAAAGAGTTTGGGATTCAAAGAAACGGAAGATATTGGAATATCCACCTAACAGCAGGTGGCTGGGGTCCCCAGTCTCGTGTCTTAGCCAACCTGACCCCGATTCTCACCACGCAGGCCATTGTGTGGACGCCGTGGCCACAACGGGATGCCCTCTGGGGATCCTAGATGGCTCTTCTGCACACGTGCCCAGAATCCCACTTCATGTTGAAATACGACAATGAATTCTTTGTTTCACACATAAGAAGAGCTACGACATTGCAGCCACCCAGAGCCTCAATTTAAGACATGGGATTGGTCTGCTTTCGAACGTGAGAAAGTAACGAAAGTCTGCTCTTTGCACGTCTGAATGGGTGAAGCACCTCAGAACATCCAGGAAAGCGGGACCACAGCACGGCTCGCCCGCCCGGTCCTCAGCGGGGCCGGGAAGCGAGTCCGTCGTCCTCCTCACGCAGACGTGCAGGCAGGAGTGACCGGTCTGGACTCACTCCCGGCCCCCCCGCCAGGGTTCCTGAGGGGTCCCGGGTTGAGCCCCACCCACTCAGGCCACACCGTCCTTGCGGGGCCCCCCGTGCGTCTGGTCCCCCGACAGCACGCGTGAGGGTGGCTGGCCCGAGCGCCGTCCCAGGCCCCGAGGACGCACCACGAGCCCCGCAGCCAGCGTCTGCTGGGGAAGAGATGGCCCGGGGGCGGCTCCCTGCCTGCCCCCCGCCTGCTCCGGCTCCTCGAGGGCCAGGGTGGCACAGTCCCTCATCTGCTTGGAGAGGCGTTTCTCCTCTGCAGCTGCTCTCTCCTCAGACACCTGCCCTCTGCTGGGGGGCGGAGGGGCGGCCGGGGAGGGGACAGACCCCCCAGCAGAGCTCGTGCCCCCCCCCCTCGTGTCCCCGGCATGGAAGGCCCCAGGGGGGGGCGAGGTGGCGCGGGCTCTGCGGGCGCCCTCGGGGGCTCCCTCCTCTTCCGGCTCCCACAGGGCGGCACGCGGGGCCCCGGGGCCCACCCCGACCCCCATCTGTGGGGTCGTTCTCAGCGATCTTTCCTCCCGAAGGCACCGACGGCTGCTCCCCCGGCTGTAAGGTGAGACGGAGGGAAAGTGGGCCGCCCTGCCTCTCGGAGCCCTGCCCTGGCGAGAGGAAAGACCGCCCTCTGACCTGCTGGAGATGAGCCCCCAGGAACCCTTCACGCCCAAACCCGGGGCCTGCAAGGACTCTGGGACCAGGACCTGGGACTCGGAAGAATCACATGCATCCAGCGAGGGCTGGTCCCCGTCTTGGGGGGGCGTTGGCTGTGCTGTGGGGGAGGGGTCCCTCCAGTGACCACAGCCTGGAGTGGGGGGGGCCTGTGGGGCCGGAGTCACAGGCCGGTGAACAGAGACGCGTGGGGCTGGGCTTCCGCGGTGGCTCAGGATGTGACCAACCAGGTAACTCGCTGAACACTGCCACCGCCCGTGGGTCCCTGAGGACCCCAGACTCTGCAGACTGCCCAGGACTTGGTGGAGGAAGTGCGGCACGGAGTCTCCCCACACGGAGCGGGTCTGGGGGCGGCAAGGCCCAAGGGGTCGCAGGTGAAACTCCAGTAGACTCCAGGTCACGAAAAGGTGACACAGTCCAGCACACCTACTCACTTTTCTTTTTGGCCGTGCTGCGTGGCCTCGGGATCTTAGTTCCCCAAACAGGGACGGAACCCGCGCCCCCTGCAGTGGAAGCATGGAGTCCTAGCCACGGGACCGCCAGGGACGTCCCCGTTAACCTCTTAAAACAGATGCTGCTCTTCTCGGCCCGCTGACAACGGGCTCCCCAGGCCGGGCGTGGACACCAGGTGAGGCCTCATGTCCCTGGCGGCAGAGGGACGCCAACAGGACGGGCGAGCGACACACGGCTTCCGGGCTTGGCTGCTGTGCTGGGAGGAGACAGGCTCCCCGCGTGTGCCTCCGAGGGGAGCAGAGACCCTGAACCGCACACACAACGGCCCCTCCTGGCCGCCGGGGGTCCACGCGGCGCCCGCTATCGGCCGAGGCCGGTGTCCCCCCGAGTCCACGTTTGGAAGCCCAGACCCCGGGTGCTGGACGCAGAGACGAGGCCTCTAATTGCGGCTGAGGCCCTGCGGGTGGCCCGGGCACTGGGCTCCTTCGAGGAGAGACACCAGGAAAGGCCACCTGCACGCCTGGGGCCCCACCAGACACGGAAGCCACGAGGCCGTGGTGTTTCACCGTGGCCGCCCGAGCAGAGCCCCTTCCTGGGGAGGCACCGGCACCACTGTAAGATGACGGCCTCCCCATGTGGCCGGGGGGCCCTGCCCGGAGACGCGCGGGCGGCCCAGGTGCTCCCCCCGACCCCTCTGTTGCTCATTCGTCGGTGATCTCGGCGGGACCGTCTGCTCTCGGGGCTCGGTTTCTCCATGGTGCCTGCGACCGGCGCGTCCCAGGGCTGGGGCCCCAGGGGGTTTCAGTCGGGGGCTAAGAGTGCCCCGGGGGCCTGCAGAGCCCTGAGCTGGGGGTGTGCGCGAAGGGCTCTGCCTCCTCAGAAAGCGCCCCCCCCCCGAAGGCCTCACTGGGGTTGAGACGGAGGGACGTCGCCCGGCCACCAGCAGCGACCGGCTCCGGGTGCAGGCTCCGCACAGCTGCGACCGCTGCTTCCTCCTGCCCTGGGCGGGGGGGGCGGAGGGCCCTGCACCCCCTCCCCTCCCCTCCCCCGGGACACACCCCAGTTCAGCTGGCATGGATCGGGGTACGTCTCCATCTCTCGGGAAAACAGGTTCTGGTGCGCCCCTCCCCCAGCCGCGCGGCCGAGACCCTCAGCACCTGCTGAGCAGGGTCTGTTCAGATGTGCAGGGGCTGGAACCCTCTGTCGACCGACTTGGAAGCAGCCAGCGCGTGAGTGCCCTGGGACGGCCAGACCAAGCAGGTCCGACCTGCGGGGACGCCGTCTGCCTGTCACATGGGCGTGGGGAGGTGCCGGGGGGCGGGCTCGGCCTGTCCTGCCGCACGGGGACATTCCGGACCCCGTCTCTCGTCTGCACGCAAAGGTTCCTGGGCGAGAGCTCCCTGATGAACAACTTGCCAGCAAGCACTCCACCCCCCGGGGTACATCCCCCCGCGCTGGAGCCATCCCGATTATGGAGGTGCGGGGGGAGACAGCCTCCAGAGGCCCACGGATGGCTCGGGGCACGCAGCGGCGATCTGGGGAATTGATTTCTTTCTCGGCGACAAATTGCCAATGGAGACATCTTGCCAGGTGCAGGGAAGCCCTGGGCCAGGGGCACGCGGGCGACATCCAGAGGAGAGAGACAGCTGAATGCGGCCTGCGTGCGCCGGGCCGGGTGAGACCGGGTCAGCCGGGAGCGCAGGCGGAGAGAAAGAAATCCACGCCGGGAGCACCGGGCCCCCGCGGCAGGCTTTCCTTCTGAACGAGAGCTCCGGGCATTTAAATTAAATGTCAGATATAATTTCGCACAGAGGCATCACCAGCTGAGCGTGTGCGCGGGAGGCCGACAGCTCCTCGGAGTGGTTAATTGCCGCGCCTCCTCTCGTGCCCTTTCCGAGACCTCGGACGGGGGGCTGGGGGGGCAGCTTTCCATCTGCTTTCAGGGGAGGGTCTCCGCTAAGGTGCGAAGCACACACGGCCGCTGGGACAGAGGGGACGCGGGGTAGAGGATCCCCCCTCCTTCGGCTCCACTGCCTCATGGAGCCGCGGGCAACTGCCTCTGTCCTCTGCCCCCAAGAGCGCGGACCCCCTCCTGTGGGGAAAAGCGCCTCTCACGCGTTCCTGCCCCAGAAAGAGGCCTGGAAGGAAGCGGGAGAAAGAAGGAACGGAACAGAGAAGGAGGAAGGCGGGGGGGGGGGCAGGGGGAGGGGGCCCCCCCAGGGGAACCCCCAACCCCAACACACACCGCTCTGCTTCCCTAGGGCTGTGCAGCCACGGGCACCCGAGGTCGCCCTGGAGGACGGTGCCTTCACAGACGTCCCGACCCGTGCGGGTCAGATGCGCGGGAACCAGGTCCAGCTGCCCAGCTCCGAGCCTGCGCCTCCCCCCGGGGCCCCACCAGCCTCCGTAAGCACCTTCTGTATCCCCCGCCCAGCCCCGTGGCTCCTGCGCCGCGGGGCCGCCTTGCTTTCGGGGCCGAGACGGCAAAGCAGCCAGTCCAGGCAGGACGGGGAGGGGGCGGGCATCGCCAGCGAGGGGGGGGCGGTGTTGGAGGGCCCCCAGGCGCTGCTCCGCAACACGGGGCCCCCGTGAGTGTGACCCTGCAGCCCAGCCGCATCCAGGCCCTCGGGGTCCGGAGGCCAGGCGGCTGGTCTGCGCCCCGTCTGCGCCCCGCCCTCTGCGCGTGGCCTCTCTAGCTTCACCACGTCCAGCGGCCTGCTCACCTGGACCAGGCTCCTGCCTCACCGCGTGCGCCCTGTGACCACAGGCCCCCGCCTGGTCTAAACCCTGACTCAGGTGCGGCCACACCGCTCTTGTTCCTGGCGTCCAGACCCTTCCTTTGCTGCCTGGACTTCCGGCTCGGATCGGCTTCTATGCTGTTTTTAGGACAAAAGAACCGCAGTCAAAGGCGGCGACCCACCGGCACTGGAAACACGGTGACAGAGACGGGATGGCCCCCCCTCGGGAGTCCAGGGCCCGGCCAGCACTCGGAAGGCCCTGGGCCTCGCCCGCCTGGCCTCTGGACCCCGGGGGGCTGGAAGCGGCCGGGCTGCGGGGTCACACTCGCGGGAGCTCACACCCTGGTCGCTGTGGAGGGCCAGCTAGGGACACGGTCCCAGACGGCCTCCGAGGGGTCAACGGTGCTGGTCACAGGGAGACGGCCCGGGTGGGGTGCCGGCGGCGGTGTGTTTCCCCGGTTCTGGGTCAGGGCCAGGCTGGCTGACCGGCCCCTGTGGGCGGCCCTGCCAGGCCCGTGGGGCCCCCAGAGCACCAGGCCTCCCTGCGGGGCCGCCACGGGAGCTGCAGGATGACCTGCAGGTGAGCTGATGTGCAACGTGGACCCGCGATGGTCAAAGCGCTGCAGCCTGTGTCCTGAAGGGCCCTGTGCTCTGGAATGTCACGACGTACGAGCAGAGCCGCCTCCCGCCCGTCAGCGTATAGTTCTGCCTGTGCCCCCTCGTGCCACCAGAAGAGCGCCCCAGCAAAAGCCCAGGTAAACGTGGCCAGTGCCCCGGCTGGTCCTGCCCCGTCGGGGGCCAGGTGGACGGCCCCCCTCGGCCTGCCCGCGCCTGTCCCGGGAGGCTCCACCGCTGCGGTCTGAGCCGCGGGATCTCTTGGCCGGCCCACCTCCCGCTTCCGTGCCTCCCAGCTGCTGACGGGGACGTTCCCCTCCCCCCTGTCGCCGCCCTGCCCACCGCCCGTTCACACCCTCAGCTCCCTGCGGGCCACGAGCGGCTCCGGCCAGCGGTCAGCCTCGACCCGGCCTCCTGCGCCCACACGTCCATCCCCTGGGGCCGAGCGCTCGCTCCATCCGGCGGCCCCCTCCCACCTGACCCGCATCCCTGGGAAGCCTCACCTCCAGCCCCCCCCACGTCGGGTCCGTGAGTGGCGCTGGGAGAGGGCGGACTGATGGCGCCAGGCGGTCAGGAGCCGACGCACCCGGGGGTCAGGGCAGGCGGTGAGGACAACACGGGCCCCCTCGGCCGTCTCCCTGCGGGCGCAGGAAGAACGGAGCCTGGGGGCCGCCTGTTCTCCGGGGCCCCCGAGCTCAGGCCCGTCGGGGAAACGCTCACTCTGCCGAGCCCCCCGGTGCCCGTCCGGCCTGGAGACACCTTACGTGACGCGGGCTGCACGAAGTCCACCATTTCAGAGGGAAGTTGGAATAAACACTTAAGTTGCGCTGAAATGAAGGTCTGTGACGGCAAGTCTGCAGTAGGGTTTGCCTCAGTGGAAATAAGGTCTAATATTATGAAGCTTTACTTCAAAAAATTCTTTATGGAAAACACGGAAGTTTTAGATTATGCAAACTGGAAAGACACGTACCAGGAACCTGGGACCTTCCAGATGCTGAGGAAACTAGAAAAGCTGTCGTTCAAATGACTGCTGATGAATTCTGCTGTTTTTAAATCACCATTTAGCACTAGAGAGCTGATGAGAGTATGACAAAGGGCCTTTCTTTGAGAAGCTCATCAGACTTCAGAGCTTCATATTTACGGCTTTGGGTTTGTGGGTGAGTCTTGTGAAGCTGAATCCTCTCCACTTGACTGGCAAAAAAATGGGAGAATTTTCTATTGTCAAGAGTCTGACTGTTCTGTTTACGGGCAGGATGTGTGCAACCACTGGAGAATAGCTTTAAGCAAAATACACGTGTGAAAAGTGGTACAGAATGTAGTGACAAGATAACAATCACATTAAAAAGTAGTCACGTGTGTGTGCGCGCGTGCGTGTGTGTGTGCGCGCGTGCATGCATGCGTGCGTGCATGCGTGTGTGTGTGTGGGTAAGTGGAGATCTCTGGAGAAGTGGCATTTCCGGAAAGGCGTTTCCATAAATGAGTGAAACTCTGGCCACGGGGGCTGGCTGGGCTCTGGCCAGGGTCTGGGCTCCGTCCTGCTTGTGCGGGAGGTTCAGGGTCAGTAGCGACACCGCTGCCACTGCGCGAGGCCTGCAGAGCCGCGCGCTCAGCCCCTCAGCGAACACCGGAGGCACCTTTAGTTTACAGGAGGCGCGGGAGCAGCGTGGGAGGACGAGGCAGGCAAAAAAAACAAGGATCCTGCTCCTGATGGATGAGAAACCGCTCAAGAGCAAGGAGAAATAGCTTTTCCTCCCCATTATCCCCCTGCCGATGCGGAATGGGTTGAGCCGCTAGTCGATAATGCAGACAGAGGAGGCGGTCTCCGCGAGAGCCCAGGAGCCCTCGTGTGCAAAGCGGCTCCAAAGACGGGTCAGGTGGAGGAGTCCCTCGTGGTCCGGGGCCAGGGAGGGGCAGGACCCCGGCGGGCACGGGGCTCCCTCCAGGCAGGAAACCGGGAGACGCCAGCAGCGTGAGAGCGGGAGACCCTAAGGGCGGCTGGACGTGGAGATTCCAGGCAGGACACGCGGGCGCCCGCAACAGAAGCCCCCTCATCACTGTATTTTAAAAAAAAATCTAAACCTCCAAAACATATTTCGAGGAATAAGAAATAATTACACGAAGACCCTTTGCTCTACAAGCAGATTGTTGCAGGGACCTTCACACAGAGGCCCCGAGGCTGGGCCTGAAAGAGGGTCTCAAGGGACCCGGCTCCGTCCTTGCATCCAAGACCCTGGAGCCCAGCCGTCGGGAGCGTCAGGGTGACCCGTCCCCACGAAGGACGTGGCCGCAGGGAGGCTGAGGGGGCGGCTGAGGCCACACGGCGGGCAGCCCCCCCCGCTCGGCCGGGACGCGGCCCCGGACACCCTCCCTGCGGCCATCCTGCACGGATCCAAGGGAGCCGTCAAGGCTAAGTGCCGGGCGGTGCTGGGAGGGCCGGCGCGGACGGGCGCGGCGCGGACACCCTCCTCCCGCCCGCTGAGCCCTGCCTCTCCTGCCCACCGTGCCACCGTCGCCGTCACCAGGTCAGATGCAGGGAGAGGAGGCCAGGGCCGCGCCGGCCTCCAGCACCTCCTGCTGGCTGCCTGCCCCGTGGATGTGCCGGGGCTCGGGACCCACCCGACGCAGAGCAGCCGCTGCCACGCTCCCCCCGCCCCCACTCTGGCCCTGACGGCAGATCCCGCTTCCTGTCCCGTCCAGGGGGTCTGCTCCAGCCGGGCAGCCAGCGTCCCCTTCACTCACAGCAACAGGTGGAACAACCGGAGGAAGGCATCCTCTTGGAAGTTTTGCGCTTAGAATTCACGTCGCACGTGCAAAGCTACACATGTCACACGGGCTAATTTTGGTGTCCTGCATCTGAAAAATCAGGTAACTGGACGCCTTTGAGACCAGCTGGGCTCCAGCCCCCCGGCTCTCTGGCCCCCTCTCCCCTCCTCCCGCTCTGGGGGCTGTCACATCTTCTCTGAAGAAAGGCCGAGCGGTGCTGAAGACCGGACCCACCCTGGTGTTGCCCGCGTTCCCGGCAGACACGCGTGTTTGGGGAAGCACGCGGGAGGCTGTGGCTTCGCCCGGGTGCGGGGGCCCTGCACCTCCAGCCCCGCCCGGGTCTCCCCTCAGCCTCAGGCTGCCGTCAGCGCCTCATCGAACATCAGAGCCTCCCTCTCAACGCAGCACCGAACGCCGGACCTTGAAGAGCTCGGTGCTCCCCGTTCAAACGCCTCCTTCAGGCGGAAGCCAGGACAGCGACAGCTCTCTGCAGAGGTGGGCCCGGCTCCGCCTGGACGCCCTTCATCGAGAGTGCGGTCTTTACTGGTCGATGACTTTCACACTCAGATCTGCACATTCTGGGCTTGTGACTCAGAGGTTTCAAAACTCCTGTTTCAAATGAAGGGCTCCTGGGCAGCCATCGTGGCCGAGGGAGTGCGTGAGCTTTGGACGAGGCCACTTCCCATGGGCGCGCTCACCCCGCAGGGAGCGCCGGCCTGGGGCAGCCTCCCCACGCCCCCGGGGTCTGGGGGAACCTGGTCAGACAGCTGGCAGGCCTCCAGTGCGTCTGTGTTGGCCACGCCCGTGGGCACCACCAGTTCCTGAGGCCAGGCGGGCACAGCGGGTCGTTCCCGGAATCCCCCCGGGGGTCTTCACGCCCCTGCGCTGGACCAGCATCAGGAGTTCTGCCGTGGAGCTGCCTCGGGCACATCAGGCAGGTCCCCACAGAACCCCGGGCGCGGGAGCGGACACACAGCCGTGCCAGTCGCCACCACTTCGCGGCCCGGGTGCCCCCACGCGGTCCGCTGACTTCCCACAGCCTCCCTAAAGTCGCGGCCACCTCCCACACGCTGGGGGCTCAGGAACTGCCCCATCGCCTGCGGACGCGGGGTGGAGCGGGGTCACAGAGGCCCGTGTGACGTGGAGCACGGCCTGGGGAGAAACAAACCCTGCCCCGTCGGGGGCCGTGCCACCAGCTACGCTCCCCGGGCCTCCGTGCTGCTCGACAGGCACGACCTCGGACTTCCTAAATTCTCCTCATGCAGATAAAGCCACAGCAAGCCTGGCTCTTGAGCTGACTGTTATCCGGACCCAGGGCAGACGTGCAGTCAAGTTGCGAAGGAGGAAAACAGGGACGGCTCCCCTGCCCTGTCCCCTTTGGCCCCCCAGCGACCCCCGGCCCGGCCCGGCCTCACCCCACGGCCACGTCCGTTCCGCAGTCGGGCCGCCGCCCCTCCCGGATGTCCTGGGATGCTTGCCTTTTACCAAGGTGTTGGAATTTGGAAAGAACTTAAGAGCCAAAGTGAGGGGTGAGTGCTGGGAAGTGGGCAGAGGGGACCTGCCAGGGCCCCTCTGGAAGGGAGCCCCTCTGGAGGGGGGCCCCGCACCGTCCCACGGCCCTGGAGCCCGTCCCTCCCGGGGTCCCGGGCACAGTGGGGGTCGGAGCCTGCGTCGGCCTCGGCCCCGCTCATCCCTCTCTCCCTCCTGTTTCCCAACAAAGCCACACCTCCTCTGTGCGCAGAGACGCAGTGACACCTGGAGGCTCGGCTCTCGCGGCTGGAGAGGAGGTGACCAACGGCCAGTCATCATAACCGTGACCCGATCGTCACGGAGCACAGCTGGCCGGCCAGGCCAGAGCGGGTCTGGTGGCCTGGGTGGCAGCCTTTCCCACGGCACCCAGGCCTTGCTCTGGACCTGCCGGGCTGCACGGAGTGGGAGCAGAGGCCTCCGCGCCTGGCCCATAGGTCAGCACCCAGCCCGCCACGACGGCTCTCTGCTGAAGGTGGAAGTCTGCTTAAGGGCTTGGCGCTTCGCCGGCTGGTTTCTCTTCATTAGGAATGAATCCTTCACTCTGGTGCCGATGGCTGGTGGCTAGTACCTCTCCTGCCACATGGAGTCCTGAAGGGCAGGAAGGCGGGGAGCCCCGTGGGGACAGGTTTGTGCCGGGAGAGGGAGAAGGAGATGGAGAGGGAGAGGGAGGTGGGCCCCATGGTCCCCCTTTATGCCCGGGAAGGAGCTGGCCTGGGGCAGCCGGCCCATGTGGGCCCACAGGTCTTCTTGGGGTGGGAAGGAGGCCCTGGTCAGCTGAGGGGCTGTGGCAAGGGTCCGCCGTGGGCTGCACCCCATCTCCCTGCGGTGCCTGGGGGTCTCCCTCCCCAGCTGTGCTCGCGGGGAGCTGATCCCACCTGGTGCAGCGCTGGCTCACGCCAGCATCCCTGCATCTCAGAAAAACCAAAACACCTGCTGCCTAATCTGATCTGAGACCCGACCCCGAGTTCTTTCACGCTCAGTTGATCTCCGCGGTGCCCCGAGCGTGGGGCGACCTTCGTCATGACCACTAGAGGTGAAGCCGCAGGAGTTAACAGAGGCTGCGTGCTCACCCACCACGAAGGCCGTAGGTAAAAAAAAAAAAAGACAACAGGAAATAAGACGCGTTGGCGAGCGTGTGGAGAAACTGAAGTCCTCGTGCGGTGCTGCTGGGACATCAATTGCGGCAGCCACTGGGGGGAACAGCACGGTGGTCCCTCAGACAGCTGAAAGCAGATCTACCGTGCGACCCAGCAACCACACGTCTGGGTACTTCTGCAGAGGAGCTGAAAGCAGTGACTCAGGGATCTGTGCGCACCCTTGCTCTTAGCAGCACTATTCACAGCGATGAGGCAGAAACAACCCGCACGTCCACCGACGGATGGATAAACGGATCAAGTGTGGTCCAGCCGCGATTCAGCCTCAGGAGGGAAGGGAACCCTGACACCCGCCTCAACAGGAGGAGGAACCATGAGGATGTTATGCGGAGTGAAATAAGCCAGTCACGGAAGGACAAGACCTGTGAGACGCCGCTTCTGTGAGGGCTGGAGGAGTCAGGTTCACAGACACAGAAAGTAGGACGGGGGTGGGGTGGGGGCAGGGGCTGGGGGAGGGGGCGGGGCTCGGCGCTCAGCGGGGACGGAGTTACCATCTGGGAAGACGGGAACGTGGCGGAGGTGGATGGCGGGGAGGTCCCCAACGCCAGGCTCGGGGCCGGCGGGCAGGAGAGGCCGAGAGGTCGGGGGTCTAGGGGTCAGGACCCTCCCCTCCGCGTGGGACTCCCGCACGCCCCCCAGGCTCCTGACCCAGCCGCCTCCCCTCCCCCAGCACGGAGCCTGCGGACGGAGCCTCAGGAGGCCCAGCGGTCTCACCCGGCCGCGTCTGCTCCCCGGGCCCCGCTCCCCAACACGAGGCGAGGACCACTCCTAGCTGCCCACGCGTGAGGGCTGCCGGGAGTGTCAGCGGACCAGCCTCTGGGATCCCCGTGCCCCACCCCCCCGCCAGTCACCCCACGCCAGCCAGACCCCAGTCAAGGGAACAGCCTCGCCGCCCCCCCGGGAATCACGGCTCCGGACGTCTCCGCGGGGCCCAGAACCCCAGGCGCGTGGCCGGGACCCCGGCCCAGCCCAGCCCCGGGCCTCTCGCGGTGCGCCCGCCAAGGGGCCGTGCGCTCCCTGCCGGGCGCTGTGGGTCTGTGTGCCCGCCCCGAGGAAGCTGCGTCGGCCCTGCTGCGGGGTGCGCGGGGCTGGCCTCGGGGCCCCGGCTCCCCGCCCCGTCGGGGACGCCGCCTCCTCAGAACGCAGGCCGCCCCTGGGCCTGTCTGCTCTCAGGACGTGGGCTGACAGCCCCCTCTCTCTGAGAGGTGGACACACGTCCCCAGGGTCCCCTCCGCCACTGGCGGGGGGAGGTGGGCTGCTTTGACCCCGGGTGGGGAAGGGATGCCGTCCACATGCCCCCAGCCTCAGAAAGCCCACACCAGGCCCGTGGGTCTGCTCCCGACAGATCAGCAATGTCCCAGAGAGGCTGCGCCACCCCCTCCAGCAGATTGGTCCGTGTGCATATATCCATCCGTCTGTCCGTCCATCCATCCGTCCATCCGTCCGCAAACACCTCGCCGCAGAGACAGCCGCGGAACAGAACCCGAGCTCTGCAGGAGCTTCTGCTTGGGGGACTTGCTGTCGCTTAGAGCGTGTGCCGTAGGCTTCGTCCCCAGGACTCACGCGGAACCTGGGGGACCCACGCCGAGACCCTGTGCTGCGGGCCCTGTGCTCAGCCCGGCGCGTGGCGGGGCGGAGCTGAGCCGAGGGGCTCGGAGCTCAGGGACGCGCGGGGCTCTGCTGCGGGGCCCCCGGTGCCCCCCGCGCCCCGCCGCCGGCCTCCTCGGTCTCTGCACCAACGACCCGCGCGGCAGCCACGGCGATGCAGGATGTGCCCCGCGATCTGCTCCCGGGGGCCCAGGGCACCGGAACGCCCCCCCCAGGCCCCCCACCCCTCCCACCCCCAGGCCGGAGCCACGATGCGGGTGCAGAGCCGTGGCTCGGGGGGCGCGGTGAGGAGCCGAGCAGCGGGGGACAGGAGTCCCCACCACCACAGCCCGGAGAGGCCGGGCACAGGCCACGAGCCTGAGGTGGCAGCCCCGCCACGGTTGGCGTACGGATCGCTGCCACACACACGCACCCCCAGCGTCACAGCCCCCGCGGGGACACTGAGGCCTGAGCAGTGTGGCCCTCACAGGCAGCACCGTGGAAAGGCAGGTAGGCCCTGACGAGGCTCAGCCGGGGTGTCGAGGACACGTGGGCGCGGCGACAGGAACGTGTCCTCCGGCTACCGCTGCTGCTGAAGACGGTGTTCCCCCGCGTCACAGGTGCCAGCGCGGCCCGGCACCGTCCTCCCAGACACACCCGAAGCAGACGCTGGGGGCGCGGACGCCACGCGGGAGCCCGGCCACGCACCGCGACCAAAGCACCTGGCGAGCAAGGCGCAGCCTCTGTCCGGGCACCTCTGCGAACGCCCGAAATGCCAGAACTTCAAGTCCAGGCCGCAGGGGATGCTCAGGGGACCGTCCAGCAAGCTCGTCCTACAGCAGGCGGGTGACGGTCGCCCCTCTCAGCGGCTCACCGGCACGTCTCTGTGCCCCGAGCGCGTCCACGGCAGCCCGGCGCCCGCGAGCAGAGCACGCGCGGTGTCCTCCCGGCAAGAGTGGCCCCAGCACCGCGGCAGAGCGTGGCCGCGGCCCGGATGCCCCCTGAGCCCGGCCACGCAAACGTGCTCTCAGCCTTGCAGGGCGTATCTTCACGAGGTGGCGAGGTGACGGCGTGACGGGACGGAGACGAGCAGGAGGAACGGTGACGACTCCGCCCTCCCCCCGCCCAGCCCAGCCCAACGGTTCAGTCCAGAGAGAAAAGCAGTTCGACAACAGCAACGACAAAAACTAAAAAAAATCACCCCACAGGAAAAATAATTTGAAAATGATACTGATTTCCTTAAAAATTTTAAAAACACTTTAATTTATCTTGATCTCATTGGTGCCATGGAGGGGAGCCGTTTTCGCTTTGATTACAGCGTCTTTTCTGTAGGAAGCAATGGAACGTGGTGAGAGAGGCTTCTGGCACCCGGGGCCGGGGCCACCTACCGAGGGCTCTGGGGACAAAGCAGGGTCTCCCTGGCAGAAACGGCCCAGCGGAGCCGCCCCCGCCTGGGCCGGGAGCCCCCCGGCTCCGTTCGTCAGGCCACAGTCACTGTCACGTCGTGCGGCGCCGCAGGCCCGGCCGTCGGCGCCCAGAGCGGAGCGGCTGTGGGGTTGGCACGGCGTCTCACGATCCTCTTCATTAAGCTCCGCGCACGGGAGGAAGCGCCTGCCGGCGCCCGGTCATCGTCATGACAACGCCTGGCGCGTGCCCGCCCGGCGTCCACGCGGGAGGAGATGCTGAATGTCCTCATTACCCCGCCTCCCGCCCGCCCTGCCCGTGCCAAGGGGCCGCCGTGCACGGGCCGCCGATTTACTCCCCGCGCCGGCTCTGGACGGCCTGGCATGGTGTCTGGGCTCACGGCCTGGTCTGATGTCACCGTTTAATTCCTGCTGATCTGAGGGGGACGTGCTAATGCGCTGCCGGCAGCCCCGCAGCAAGGGCCCCCCTGCCCGCGGCCCCCGGAGCCCCCCTGCCCGCCGCCCCGGGCTGTGGGCTTCAGGTGGGGCAGGATGACCAAGCAGACCGGCAGCCATGAAGGCTGCAGAGCTGTGGTTTCAAATACGCATCCCAACCCCCCCCAGGAGTGACGGGGGTGCGCACAGTCACCTCCACGCTGGAACCCTCCCTGATTCCAGCCACAGAGCAGACCCGCGGGCTCCGCCTGCACGTGGGGTCCCCTCCAGGTCTCCCCGAGTCCCGCCGCCCCCGCCCACCAGCCGTGCTCCTCCCCAGGGCCTGCCGCCGGCACCTTAAACGTGGGGTCGCGGCCGCACCAGCTCCCCGCCCCCATGGGCCCCCTCCCTCCACTCTGCCATCCCCCTGCCCCAACGTGTTCTTCGCAAGACCAGCGGACAGTCTGAAAACGCGTATCAGAACTTTCCGTGGTTTACACTGCTTTCAGGGTGAAGACCCGGAACCCCCAGCACGGCCTGCACATCCCGCGCTGGGATCTGCGAGGACGCGAGCGGCTGCACCCCCACGCCCATTCCAGGAAGGGCTGCGCGTCCCTCCACCTCCACCCCGGGAAGGCCGCTTCCTCCTGCACAGCCTCGTGCTGAACCACCCCCACCTCCACCCCCACGCTACCCTCCTGGTCGCTGTGCGTCTGCGTAAGGGCGCCTCTTCCCGCAGGGAAGACTGTCCCATCCACGAGATGCAAAGCGGGGACCCGGGCCTAGTCACTGGCGCCTGGTGTGGCCTCGACACTCAGTAATTGTTTGTTGAGTGAATAAACACAAAGTATGCTCTTCACGCGGCATTAATTTCACACCCAGGTCACACGATATGAAAGGTATAATGTGCATCTGATCCCCCAAACTCCTCAAAGAAAGCCGACATTTTATATGTTTACGTATTTATCCCTTTATTTGTGCACTAAAATTTATTTATATCTTTGCTTATTCCACAAAAAGAAAGGAATACAGATGATAAAATGGAAAAGTATGTAAATAAAAAAAAATCAGGTCCAGGGGAAATATTGATAAAAATAAGAAAGGAAAAAAATCCTGGTGGGAGGTTAGATTGCAGACCTGCGGGCTGTGCGTCCTCGTTAGCTGCTGGAACGGACCTGTGGACTTGACCCCGAGGCCAGAGGGAAAACCAGAAATAACCAGCCACGTGAGTCACAACGTCTACTAGGACAACGCAAATCAAAAGATGTGATTCCGTGGAGAGCGTCGTCAGCGGTGGCACCAGTAGGTTCTGCAGGTTGTTTTTCAAGGTCCCTCAAAAAAAAGTCAAGGAAATAAGGTGCCACGAGGGTTGGGGAGAGGCTCACGTGCTGTCTGACCCCACGTCTGGGGCTGCAGAGGCCTGAGCCCCTCCAGAGCGTGCCCAGCAAATCCTCCGCAGCCACAAACGGTGCGACGGGAGGTCAGGGCTTCGTTTGCAGGGGAGTGCATGGAGACGCAGGAAAAAAGGCTTTTCACTCCTTTCCACACACAATGTGTGATTTAGATACGAAATCCGGGCCCCCTTAATTCTGTTTGTTTAATCCAGTAATTTAATTTCAGAAGCGTATTGGAACGGCGCTTAGCTTCAGAGCAGGGTTTACAGAGATAGAACGTAGCTGGCTTTAAAGGCGCCAGCCACAGAATGCGTGATGTCATCGTGACAAACGATTACTGCTTAATGATTATGCCAATTAAGTATCTTAGCAGCGACACGTACAGGAACCAAATTTCCAATTAGGCGCTTTCCGAGAGGAAGACCGAGCAGCCTCCCTGAGCTCAGGCTCCACCGAGAGGGTCCCTGCGGCTGCCACGCGGGGCTTCTCATCCCCTCCGGTGGTCGGTGAGCCTTTCCAGACGCCGGCTCCGGGGGACCCTGGACAGGGACGCTCTGCAGCACCGTGGGGGCCGCACGGGTCCGAGAGAGGGGCCCCCACGCCTCCCGTGAGCCGGCACCCCGAGCAGCTCGGTCAAGCTGGCCTTCTCGGGGCAGGGGCGTGGGGACCCAGTGGGTGACTCCATCGCCCGGGGACCAAAGGGGGACTCTTGCCTGACACCCGGGGGTGCACTCCCTCTCAGGACTTAGACCCGCCCCGCTGGACGCCCACCCAGAGCCCGCTCGCGGGCAGGGGCTCTGCCCGGGGACGTGTCGCATCCTCCCCTCTCCCGTGGCAGCATGAGCACGTGCTGCTTCCAGTTGGGAAAATAAATGTGTCACGTGGACGCGCGAATGCGTGAAGGACGCCCCCGCCTGGGAACAGACGAGGCCGGGACGTGGGCGGGACTGGGCCTCACGGAGGAAAACCCCAGGGACCCGTCTCTGCAGCAGAGGCGGGCTCCCGGGGACCGCCCAGCGGGGGCGCGCAGAGGGCCCCACCGTCGGGCCGTGAGGGCCACGTCTTGCGCGCCCGCCCCGTGGTCGCTGGCACATCTGCCCGTGGGGCTCTGGGCTGCGGGGCAGCTGGTCTGGCCGAGCGCAGGGATTCCACTGAAGAGACAGCGGTCAGGACGGGGGGTGGGCTGCAGGGGGACCCCTGGAGCACATCAGCTACGGGGCAGCAGGCCTTCCACACTCAACAGGCCCCCAAATAGAGAGGCAGCCTCCAGGGGGGCGGGGGTGCTGGGGGCCGGGGAGGAGGGGATGGAGGAGGGGGAGGGGGCGGAGGACGGAGAGGAGGGGGAGGGGATGGAGGAGGGGGAGGGGGAGGAGGACGGAGAGGAGGGGGAGGGGATGGAGGAGGGGGAGGGGGAGGAGGACGGAGAGGAGGGGGAGGGGATGGAGGAGGGGGAGGGGCAGGGGCCGTGTAGCCTCTAGGAGGGGTCCCCACAGCGCCTGGTGTCCCGCAGCAGGCCGCTAGCTGCTGGAGAACAGAGGCCGCGGGTGCGCGGCTGGGCCGTTTCCTGGGTGGGTCTCAGGACCTGGGTGGCCGGGGCCGCCCGCCTCGCGGGCGGAGCCCAAGGCCCAAGCGCCTGCCCTCCCAGGCCGGGACTCCCTACGGCACTCTGCTCAGGGACATGGTCTGAGTTTACTGAAGCTGCGTTTCTTGGATTGTTCGAGGAGTTTCAATTCATAGCACATAATAAACCTGCCACCTTACGTGCTCCTGCCCCACGGAGGTCAGGCCGGTGTGAGGGGCCGGATGCTGACGGGGGAGGCCCTCCCCAGCACCGGCCTCTGAGAGCCCCGCGCAGGCCTCCGGCCTCCCGCCTCCCACCCAGAGGGAGCAGGTGAGCCTCAGAGTCCGGACCTGGAGGAGGAGGAAGCCAGGGGTGGAGCCCCGGGGACCGCGGCGGGCCCAGGGCTGAGCGGGGAGGGCGGCGGTGCTGGGAGCCGTGGACGGAGGGGAGGAGGCCCCCCCAGGCTCCTCCAGCCTGGGCCCCCGTCCTCCGGGCGTGCGCCCCACCCCGTTTCCTGACCACCTGCCGCTCCTCCCTCTGGGTTCCGAGTAACCACTGCTGCCAGCTGCTCCGCTTCGGGGGCGCGTCACGCACGTCAGGAATTCCGAGTTGAAAGGGGGATTGTGCAGAGAGATCCAGAAGAGTAGGGGTGGCTGCCACGCCGGCCACCGGCTTCCTTAGGTCTCTCTAACACCCTTCGCTTGAGGCCGCTCTACTCTGCCGGCTGGATAGTAAGTATTTTCCACGGCGATTCCACCATCCGAGAGGCATTCCTGCGGGCGCTCCTCTCTTACAACACAACGTCCCTGAGAGGTTGAACCCACTGCGCCACTGAGCTTTCAGGCTGTAACAGGAATGACGTTTTGACATTTGTTTAAACTGCACGCTCACCAAACTCCCTACAGAAAAAGGCAGGTGAGAGTGGAGAGCGTGGGTGGGGAGGTTCAGAGCTTGGGGAACCCTGAGCCCAGCTTCTGCACAGTCTGTCCACCGTCGCGGCTTGCTCCTCGGGCTGTAAAGTACTCTGGGAAGTGGCCGCACGGCACTCAGTGACCTGCCTGCTCTCTGTCGTGCCCGCCTGGGAGGGAGCGCCGGGGCCGGGCCACCTCGTTGGCCTGGCATGGCCGTCCCCGCACACAGGCCACGGCGGCCGGGCAGGGGCATGAGATGCCACGTGCCTGAGCCCCTCCCGGGACCCGGCCCCCGGCAGGTGCCCGCCCACACGGGGGGTCCGGTGGCAGGAAGGCCTCGCGCCCAGACCTGTGAGTCACGGCACATCAGCTTCCGACGTCCTTTACTGAAAAGAGACGGAGGCTGCCTCCCGCCCAGGTCTGCGTCACAGGCGCAGCAGGCAGGAGGCCGGTGGCCACTGCCCGCCCTGGTCTCGGAGCTTCTCCGGCACAGCGTCACCGAGGAGGCCCGCTGCCCACCAGCACCCCGCCCTCTGCACACCGGGGGAGATGGAGACCAGTCGGGGCGGGGGACCGGTCTTGCTGCTGTTTCTCCAGACCCTGGGCTCCCCGCGGGCACGGGGCCTCCGAGGCCGCCGGCAGAGTGGCTCCTGCAGGTGCAGCCATGCTGGGTGCAGGGCACACCCAGCATCCTGTCTTCCCGGGCATCCTCCCCGAGAGCCCAGCTCCTCGCACAGAGTGGGGGGCAGACCCGTGTGCGGGGGCGCCGGTGGAGGCTCTCGGAACTGAGAGCGGGGGGACAGCACAGGAGACCCAGTCTAGCCAGGGTCAAAGGTGAGCAGGCGGCCACGCACTTTGGCCCGAGCTTCATTTCAGCAAAAGCCCCGTTTCCTTCACCACCCACCACAGAGCCAACCTCTTCCCTCAAGGTGAGCCGAGCTGCCGTTGAAAAACCACCACCATGCATTTTAACATCACGGGTCACCTCCTGCCCCTCCTCTGCCTCCCTCACGAAGGGGGTCCCCGACGTGATAAATGCTTAGGACCCATCACGTTTGTGTGGCTTGAGGGTCTGACACCTATGTAAACACAACGGCTCCTTCAGGAGACCTGCGCTGAGATGACCTGTGGGCACCTGAGAGCGATGCAGGGTGTGGGGACGGTTTTGCCGGAGGAGCCTGAGTAAAGGCGGAGCTTTCAGAGGAAGACGCAGCCACGAGGGGCGGAGGCGGGGACGCGGGTGGACCTGCCCTTGGCCGCGCCCTCTGGGCACGGACCGCGGGCACGTCTGGGGGGACCGCACGCTCTCCAGCCCCGCAGCCTGGGGTCACCGTGACGCGCTGTCCAGGAGATAAAGGAAGGGGAGGCTGTGTAGTCTGACGCCGTCTTTGAGAGGAAGCCCAGGGCCGGGAGCACGGGAGCGCGCTGGCTTCCTAGAGGAGGACCCGGCGGCCTGTTCTCTGCAAATAAGAGGAAGGCCGTGAGGGCCACCCCGCCCCTGGGGCCCCCGGAGGACAGTCCTGCCGGAGGAGGGTCTGACGCTCGAGGCCTGGACAGCACGCCTGCCTCCCAATGTCTTCCCCTCAATCTCTCTCTCCGCACACAACACACCTAGAGAGGACGTGTGCCCTCCTTCAAGAGCAAAGAGACCCACGACTCCGTGTTGGAAACAGTAGCATCAGAAACACGACGAGGGAGCGTGGGATTTCCTGGCAGGGGCCGCTGTCCCTCTGCGGGCTCCCGGGCCGCCCGGGCACGTCATGCCCCCAAAATGACGGATGGCGCAGTGGGGCCAGCGGGCCCGGCGGGTCCTGCCCTGCGGGAGGCACCGGCAGGTGAGTTCGTTAGTGACCAGGCCCACGGCCCACACGTTCGGACTGAAAACAGCATCTCGACCTGTGTTTCACGCCCGGCCAGTCCTTCTCTTCCTGGAACACACCTGTCTGCGCTTGCATCCCAGCGTGAAACGCAGCTTCACGTACACGGGACAGTAACCTCCGATAATCGGATCACACGCGATATCCAAAAGAAGACCTTGAACCAGAGGTGGAAGCGTGCTTACTGTTCTTCAGTTTCCGCTTTAACTTCCATGTAAAGGAAAAGCAGAAACACCGTCTACCTAGAAGTCAGTTCTTTTCCACCACCGCCGAGGAAAACGTTTTGATCGATAATATTGATGCACGATTGACTTTCACAGTGTTAAAGTACCTTTAGACAAATCATCACAGCACAGTACAAAACACCCAAACTCAAACCAAAGTGGAGTAAAAATCAACGAAGACAAGAACCACCAAAGGAATTAAAAGTCACAGAACAAAAGTTTCAAGTGAACAAAGCAAACTCTAGTGAAAACCAGGGGTGACCCGTGTTCTGAGGGCCTCGTGCAGGACGGACGAGGGAAACCTCCCCGTTGGCTCAGGATGACGGGTTAGAACCTCCGCTGGAACGTGGCCTCAGGCTCCCCGCGGGAACCCACAGCTCCGTGCTGCCATGCCACTGCTCCTCTGCGAACCAGCGTCAGGGAAGCCATGGCCAGGCCCCGGGCCAGCTTCCCTGATCCCTCAGCTCCCGCCTCACCCGGAAACGGACGGAACGGTGCACGCAAAGTGCCAGCCTAGGCCGGTGTGTGCGCGAGGAAAAGGTCCATCTGCCTCGTCCAGGCCTCGGGGTCTTGGGCCCCTCAAGCCAATACCACTTGAACGCAAACTCTCTTTCTGGCTGCGAAACAGAACTGTGGTTCCAGCGTGATTAGGGCACATCTTGACTTGAGGTAGCAACGCGACGTCGGAAATGCCAGCACGTGGCTCATATCCTTGGAGGATGGGTGATCTGGAAGTTCGGGCCCCGGGTGCCTGGCTCCTGCTGACAAGGTCCGCGTGCACGCAGCCCCTCAGCGGGTCCCGTGGCCTCCGGGGCGGCCCAGGACAGAAGTGTGTGCGGGTGTCCCAGGACAGAAGCGTGTGCGGGTGTCCCAGGACAGAGGCGTGTGCGGGTGTCCCAGGACAGAAGCGTGTGCGGGTGTCCACACAAAGCCCGGTCGCTCATCCGGGTCTCCCTGGCAGCAGGCCCCCCCGTGTCGCGTGGCATCATGTGGCGTGTTCCCATTCCGTGAGGGCGGGGGGACCACCACCCAGCTTCGCGGCCCGCGGGCCTGGCGGGGGGCACACGGGACGCGCCGTGCTCCCAGGAGCTCGCACGTGCACCCACCCTCACGGCTGAAGGGAAGGAAGCTGCTTCCAGCTCTGCTCCTGGGGGCGCCAGGAGTCCAGAGAGGAACCCTGGACTCTGAACAGGAAGACCGGGTCGGGCAGCCGGCAGGGGTCCCTGCCGACCCGCGGGCCACCCGGAGACGCGCAGCACATCCCGGTCACAGCACACGAAGACTTGCGGCCTAACTGACCGACCGCCGGGGCCGTCCGACTTCGCGTCTGAGATCGACCCGCCTGTGGGGCGTTAACCCGCTGATGTAATGCTCCGTGGTTGCTAAAGTGAGCCACGTGTGTCGCTTAAGCCAGGCTCTCGAACGTCGTCCGTAAATAGCCTGACGCTGTCACCGGGTCCCCCCGAGCCGGGGGCCTCAGGCCGCGAGAGCAGGAAGCCCGGGGTGGGCGGCCTGGCTCTTGAGACGTCCTCATCTTCCCTACCTGGCGCTGGCGCCGCCGCGGGCGCGAGCGGGGGGCTGGGCTGCCCGTCTCGTGGGCATCGGACAGCAGGCTTCCTGGGCTTCGCAGCGAGAGGAGAGGCACGCGGCAGAGGGGACGGGTGGGTCCAGGCTCTGGACTCCCAGAAATTCTCAGACAAGAGTATTCACGGTCCCTGGTCCTCTTGCCCGTCGAGCACAGAGGGAAGCTTGTGTTATAAGTGAGGAGCAGCTTTGTTGAAATTATTATTAATTAAAATGATGAGTATTATGTCCAAAGATAGCCTTCAAGGAACAAAGGCGCTCTCTGGCCGCCGTGTCCATCAGAGGTCAGCAGACGCGCGATGCCCGCGGGCGGCGGCACCTGCAGGCTCGCGGGGAACCGCTACGGGAGGAGGCTTCCCGCGGGCGTGTCTGGGCCCGGAGCTGGCAAGAGGGACTGAAGGGCGGCCGCGCCCATGCTGCAGGGACGCTGTCCTCCAGGCACGGGGCTGCGGGGGCCGCCACGCAGAATCAGGCGTCTGGTGTGCTGCCTGCCCGCTCGACGGAGGCAGCAGGGGCCAGCCCGACACCCACAGGCGTGCACGGTGCCCACCCCCAGGTGTCCCCCAGAGACGGAAGCCAGCCTCCGCCCCCACAGGGATGGGGTGGGAAGGGACGGTCACACAGCCTCTCGTCGACGTCCAGCACTTCTCGCGCGCACAACGGGCCGCCGCAGAGACGGGCCGCAGGAAAGCAGAGGAGAGCTGTTCCCTTCCCTTAAGGGGCAGAGGCGCCGGGGGGCGGATGGCCGGCTCCTTCGCCAGGCCGCCCCTATGCGCCCGGTGCTGCTCGCGGCGATGGGGCCTGCAGTCGCTGTGATGTACGTGCTTACGTGACCGGGCCGCCGTACGGTGGGAGCGTCCCACAAGACACACAAACCCTCCCCCCCCCCCCCCCCCCCCCCGCGCCCTCGACAAGGAGGGCTCACCACGCGAGTCCGAGCTGGCGCGACGACTCCCAGTACCGCTCCGTGTTTATCTGACCGAGCGTAAGATAATCTCATCAGCAGGAGCTCCACTTGCTGAGCTTCCGGTCTCCACCAGGCCCACCCTCAGCTGAGAAGTCACCGTGATAAGAAGGGACCCAGCGCGAGCTGGGTGACCGCGCGGCTCACACGGTCGCGTGCGGCCTTGTCCAGCCCCGGCCCTTCCCCCACTGCCCACCCGCCCTGCGCGGCCCTGGACCGGGCCACCAGCTCCTGCTCTCGGACGCCGGCCTCGCGCGCCTGCCCACGTCCCGTCCTGGCTCCAGGCCCCGAGGAGGCACGGCCCCGCGTCTGTCCAAGCAGGAAGTGAAGCCGCGCGGAGGCGTGACCCCCGGAGGGGCCGCTCGGACGGCCGCCCTCGCGCTCTCTGGACGCCCTGCGCACCGACCCCGCTCACACGGCCACGTCCCCCCACCCCCCAGCTGCTGACAGTTCCGATCTTCAGGCCGGAGCGGCTCCACCTGCCAGTTTACTGAGGGGAAACACCTGCCCTCGGGGTGGGCGATGGTTCACCTGAGGGGCGGGGCGGGCCCTGCCCTCCCTGGTACCTGGTGAGCGGACCGGACGTCGACTCCCACAGGTGGCCTCCTCCTCCCCGGACGTGCTGCCCTGTCCTGCCTGCCACCTGCCGCCCGCCGCTGGGGGGTGGTGCCACAGGACCCTCTGCCTCGGACGCGTCAGGGTCCCCGTCCCACAGACCACCAGCGTCCCTGCCGCCGCCCCCGGGCTCCTTCCTGGTCTCGCGGTGACGGCAGGACGCGCAGGCCTGGGGCTGCCGCCCGACGCGGGGTGAGGCCTGGGGCACGTCCTCGGCCGGCGCGGGAGCCCCCCGGAGGACAGTCTCAGCGCCAGGCCTCGCTCTCCACGGCCTTCGGGCGTGGCCCCCTCCGGGGAGGTGAGCCGGGAACGTTCTTCCGAGGAGCAGGCCCCTCAGCTCCACCCACAGGAAGGATGGGGGGGCTGCCGGTCCCCGGACGGCGCTGAGACAGAGGGGCTGTTTCCCCAGCCCCGCCTCGGCCCAAGGAGGCTGGTCGAGGGGACGTCAGCATGTGGGGCGCCTTCCACCCGCAGGACCGCGGGCACGCTGGTGGCAGAATTCAGGACCCAAACCTTCTGGGATGACGGACTGAAACCAAACCACGGGAGCCGGCAGGATCGGGTCCGTGGGGACCAAGGCTCAAGGGAGCCAGCGGCCCAAGTGCTGACCGACGGTGCGCCTTGGTGTCACTGACCAGAGCTCAGTGCTGGTGCCCGAGTTCCCGTGTGCCGTGTCCCACGTCCCCAGGTGCAGGCTGCGCGCCCAGGCCGCCAGCCGGGGCTGTTCTGAGCAGAGCCTGACCTCGCCTCCCGCCGCCTCCTGGGGGGCCTCCCCTCCTTCCGTCCTGATGCTCCCAGCCTGTCAGCAGCCCTCCGCCCGCCTCCCCCGGTTCCCTGGGTGGCGGCTTCACCCCCCCCACCCGGACCCGGGTGACCTGAGCCCCACGCAGACGACCAGCTGGACGCGGTCCACGGCGGGCACACCAGCCCCGACGGCCCCTCCCGCGGGGCCCCCGTCCCCTCGTCCTGCCTTGACGTCACCCACATTCCCATCTGCCCCGCGTCCTGCTGGGTCCCCCGAGGACCCTCAGGTCCAGCCCCTCGTCCTCTCCCGCTGCCTCACCCTGGGGCCACCCTGGACGTCTGCCACGCTGACCCCCAGCCGCCTGTGCAGGCTGAGCTCACGACACGGGGCACACGGGCGAGGGACCAGCCCCCAGCCCCCCCACCGCCGGGCGGCCTCGCGGGTCAGAGGTCGGCGCGTTTTCCAGGTTTCTGACAGCAGCTACCCGACCAAAGACCTCAGGGAGCGATGCCGGGATCACCACGCCCAGGCGCCCGGAACCAGACGGCCCCTGGCAGAGCCGGGGGTGGGGACGCCGTTCCTTCCTCCCGTGACCCGGGGTGTAACCAGCAGCCAGGGCCGCGCAACCGCGGGGGTCACGCTTGGGCGTCGCGGGCGGGCATCGCGGTGTCACTCCCAGGCTCAGGCCACTGCAGGGTGACGGCACTCCCGGGAACGTCGGAAACTACACGGTGGCTTCTGGGGCGAGACCGTGCGTCCAGGGAGCCCCGGAGACCCCTCCACACGCGGGGGCTGAGGTGACACTCCGCCCGGGGGTGCCTCTGCCGCTCTGTCCCGGGAGAGGCTGAACCGGGGCAAAACCTCACCCAGGAGCACACGAGAGGAAAGGGGGCGTCTGTGGGGAGACGGTCCTGCTGGGACAGCGGGAGCACGTCCCTCACGGGGGGAGGAATCCATTACACTCCGGACAGGAAGACTCTCCACGGGGAAAAGCCAGTCGTTACAGAGTGACATACAATTCAAATACGTCCCTGAGGAGAATCCCCATCCGGTGAGTCTCGCCCGCACTTGATAACCTGGTTCTGAACCTCATTCGCCTTCAGTCCTAGAAGGATGAAGGTTTAGGGACGGCCGAGAAGCGGAGGGGAAGAAGGAGCGGCTCGCTCTGCAGGTGCTGAAACACCCAGTGGCGTCCTGAGGAGGCATCCTCGTGCGGCAGACGGACCCGCGTCCGGGTCAGTGGGACAAAACAGGCGGTCCGCAAACAGCCCATCCTGCCCGGGAACTCGGGGAGGAAGGGGGCATTTCACACCAACGCGTAACCAAGGGCTCAGCCAATGAACACAACCGGGAAGATGACGTATCCTTTGTAAGAAAACAAAGTGAGACTCCTACCACATTCCACATGAAAAATGAGATGCCTCAAAATCTAAATGTAAAAAACAATGAACTACAAAGCAATTAGAAAAAAAGTGTAAAATATCTTGGGGCTAGATGGTCACGAGAACGAAGCTATTTTTTAAAAATCTGTAAGTCTTAAAAAAATTACTATTTCCAGCATAAAAATGGCTTCTACCAACCAGTAATGAAAACAATAAAAGAGAAGTGAGCACAGACTGTGATGGAGGAAATCGCAGAGGGTACGGAGGGGAAACAAGTGCGTGAAAAGACATGAAACTTTGTCATAATTACAAAATAAAAACGAAAGCATATTTTGCCAACCGCACTGGCAAAAGTTAAAAAGCTTGATAATATCTTTTCCCCATATACTTCTATGATGTGTATAAATTGGTAAAGCCCTTTTAGAGGGTAATTTGGCAATAAAAATGCACATACTCTATGAGCAAAAAAATCCCATTTCTTGTAATCTAATTTACAAAAATTATAGCATAAATGCATATATTTGTACAAGAATAGTAACTCCAGCATTGCCTGCAATAGCAAATAAACAGGAAACAAGCCATCAGCGAGGATATTTAAATATTTTGTTCTAAAAAAGGAGCTGTGTCTCCAGGTTCTGCTGGGAAAGATACCGACACCTGACTCCTTGCTGTGAAGCCTTTTAAGCAACTCACGGAACAATAGCCACACCCAATTTTACTTTTGAAAACAAAACAACAAAACCTAACAAGAAGCAATGACCCAAACCCACATATTTGAGTGCTGCGTGCTTGGGGGGAACGCAGACTCCTCGCGGTGTGTGCCTGTGGGGGCTGCGGTGGGCGGGGGTCCCGGGGGGAGGCCCTCGGCACTCAGGCACTCCTCAGAGTGTGACCGTGAGGGAGGGAGAAGGGGGTGTTCCTTTTCTCCTCCTGTGTGTGCTTTTTGGTATTTTTTGAGTGAGGAGAAAGCTTAAGAGGACAAGTGCTGCTTGGCCCGGGCACACGAGCGGTGTGGAGGGTGGGGAGGTGGCCCTGCGTGGACAGACACTGCCCGGCTTCGTGGACGGCCGGGGTGGCACCGAGCACGGCTCGATGGAGTCACGGGGACTCAGTAGCCTGCAGGGCACTGGCCCCAAGGGCACGTCGGGTCAGGCGAGAGGCAGGCGGCTCCGCCCTCGGGTCTCAGGCGTCCGCCTGCTGGGCTCAGGGGCCGAGTTTCCACGAACACTTTGTCCTCCTCCTTCCAAACCTGAGTCTCACGTCGACCCCCACTCACAGGGACAAGAAGAGCTAGAGCCACCCCTCGGCCTTTCTTTATTTTTCTATAAGCAGCCTTTCAACCAAGACCGTCTTCTTGGCTTTTAGGTTAATTTGGCAACAAGAACCGTCTTAGCTGTGACCTTACTCAGAACTTCGACAACTCTTGCTTTTGCTGAAAACCCAGATTATTATTCCAGGAGCTTTCTGGTGCCAGACCATCTTTCTCGGAGACCTGACCTTTGAAACAGGCCTCGCGCCCAGGAGTCCGCCTCACCTGCCGCCCACGCACACCTGCCCTGTTCCCCGTCCCACAGTCAAAGCGGGTGAGTGTGCCCCCGGGGCCCTCTCTGCATCCGGCCCCCACGCTGGGGGGCTCCTGCTCTACACCGTGGCCTCACCTCCCAGTGCCCCTGGGACACCCCGAGCACGGCCCCACATTCTCTGCTTTCCTGAGGCTCAGAGTGGAGCCCACGCACCGAGGCAGAGGCTCAGAGGTACCGTGGCGCAGGGGGGGGACTGAGTCACTGTTCCAGACCAGCCCCTGGCCAGTCCCTTGACCTCCCTGCACAGCGATGTCCCCTCTCCTGGGCTGTTTGTGGGGGGAGAGGGAGCGAGGGCCGTACCCGGTGTCCGGGCGGGTCTGAACTTCAGCAAAGGGGTGTTTCGGGGGGCTGGAGAAGGGGTCCGGCGGGGGCACGGCTCCCCCATCCAGGGCGGCAGGGAGATCTCTGTGCTCTTCCCAACCTCCAAACCCACTGAGAGGACCTGGGAATCTCAGGTGCTCACAGGGCGGCGTTTAGGTGAATGAATGAAGCCCGCCCCTCTGCCCACCAAGTCCGCCAGGAGCCCTCGCTGCTCTGGCATCCGGACGTGTGGCCTCAGGTGTGCGGGGCCCCGGGAGGCACAACTTCCCACCGTAGGGCAGGGGGTCAGGGACCCTTCCCAGGGCCGGGGCCACTGGGGCCCGGGGAGACGGCAGGAGCTCGGGCAGCTCTTACCCACGAGCTTTACATTTTAAAAGCATCGCCGGCGATTTAACATAAGAAATCAATGAACACCGTTTTAACCACAGAGCTCGACGGGGCGGATCAATTTCTCTGTCACGCTCACGCGGTCCCTGACGCAGTTTTAAAACCCATCACTTCTTTCTGAAGTGGAGCCGAGGGACTTGGGTTTGGGATTAATCAACAGCGATGAGCTTAAATAAATGAGATGAATTTTCTACATATCTCGTAGGGTTTTCGGCCTAAATTGACGGGACCTCTTTGTGCCGTGCCGGGTGGGGGCGGCGTGTGCCCGTGAGCCGCTCTCTGGGGCCTTGGGGACGGCGCCCAGCTGCACGTCTGCAGTCACATCTGCACAGCAAAGCACTGTGTTTACTGAGGCTGAATGTCACACATTCATAAAAACGGAAAGGTTTTCTGGAGCAGTTTAACCGGTACTTTAAGGGAGATTGCAGACCTCAGTCTCCACGTTGGAGATGATGGTGGCGATGCTGTAATTTAGGGGCTCCTGGGCTCCCCCTCCTGCTCGCCCCGCAGATACTTGGTTTCTGGAGGTGGAACTGCACTCGAATCATTCGGGTGTATGAAAATCACAGAGTCACAGATACACTGGGGGCAGGAAGGGCTCTGAGGGTCCCACGTCTGACCTCCGTTTTGTGTTTCTCTTGGGGGGGGGGTGACGGGACGGGCACGTGTGGTTGGAGCTACGCGAGATTCCCGAGAGCACCCCTGGCCCTTCCCCGGCTGGAAGAGCGAGAGGCCACTGTCCTGCGCGGGGACCGAGTCGTGGCTCCCGCGGGGCCGCCACGTGCGGTCAGCTGCCCGAACCTCGAGGACACACCGTCACCGAGGGGTCGCCAGGGCCTGGCGTCCGAGCGCAGCAGCGTGCCTGTGGCCCGTCCTGGCCGGCAGGCCCCCCGCTGTCCCACGGAGGCCACGCACCCACCTCCCCCGCCAGGTGTGCGAGAACACACGTGACCAGAGACGCCGCCCTCCCCGCCTGCTCTGCGCCGCGGCTCGGCCTCTGCTGGCTTGCTCCCCGCCTCGCTCTTTGTGCACCTGCTGTCGTTCATTCTAGAGCCTTTAACCGCCCCCGCCGCGGGCCAGGAGCACCGCGAGGGCGCAGAGAGATACGCGGCACCTGCCCGTACGCGCCCGGAGCTGGGCTGTAGAGGACAGTGTCCTGGGAACGGCTTGGTCCCTGGAGGCCCCTCGGAGGCCACACCGGAGGGGCCCGTGGCCGATGCTGGAGTCTGACAGACCCGGTCCAGCCCCGGTGTCGTCACCTCCAGCCGTCTAACTTTTAGACATTTACCCAATCTCTCGGGCCACGGCGCCGCACCTGTGACCGGGGTCGACGCAGAACGGGTCGGAGGATGGAGGGCGCCCTCTGTGAAGGCCCCTGCCACGGCGGGGGCGGGGGTGGGGGCCAGTCCCTCATCCCCCTCCCCTCCCCCCTGCTGGGGGCGGGAGCAGAGCCCCGCCCACTGGAGATGGGGAGGCGGACCTGTGTCTGCTGGTTCCACGGCCACAACCTTGCGGTCTGGGAACCAGGCCCGAGGTCAAGGCTCTGGCTGTGTCTGAGCCGCCCTGGGTGCCCCAAACGTCCTCCAGGCCTGGGGGCCCCAGGGCGAGTGGGACGGAGCCAGGGAGAGGAGGGGACATGGTCCCCCACCCTCGGGACCACGGTGTGTCTGTGGCACAGGCTGTGGGCCGGGGACCATCGGGCGGCGTCTCGGGGCTGCCCCGGGTTTCCTGGCCCCGGGTTTCAAGACCAAAGGAGGGCGCACGTCGCTGCTCTCAGAGCCCCTCCCCTCCTGCCCCGGCCCCACCCTGGGGTCCCCGTAGGTGCTGCACGCCGGCAGTGGGGCCGAGCTGTCCCCCGAGACGCTGCGCTGCGTTGCGGTGAGTGTGACGACAGGACCCCCCCATGAGTGGTGGGGGGCCGTCACCACAGACTGTGACTTGGCTGCCTCGGCTGCGTCCACGTGGTGGGATCGCGTCCTCGCTGCCGACGTGACCTCACGGGGAAACCAGAAGAGGAAAGACGCGTCGGATGCATTTTGTGTATTTTTATCGTGTGATTTCCTCTACTGGAGCCCGAGAAGCGTGAAAAACACCCAGCCTGAAAAAAACGGACTCTGCCGGGGTGTGTGACCCTCACCAGCAGAACCGCTCCCAGCTGAAACCTCTTCAGACAACACACGCAGAACTTCTAGCACAAAGCACTTGATGGCCCTGTCACGGTTCTGCAAAAGCTCAGCCCCCACCGTCTCCCCAGAAAGGTGTCCAGGCCGAGACACCAGTGTGTCTGTGACTGAGGTGCTGAGACACACCTGGCCGCCCTGGTGTTCCCCCTAAGCCTCCTGGGGAACCATGCTGGAGCCCAGCTGGAAGCAGTTCTCCCCTCTCACTTCTTCCCCAGCTGCTCTCGGGGGTGGGGGTCCCCACAGGCCGCTCCTACCTGCCCCCCAAGCACCCAGCATCACTGAGGGTGACGTCACAGCTGCTCTGCACCGGCGCGCGGTGGGAAGAGCTTCCAAAAGGAGTGTGGAAGCCCCCTGTGGGGCTCCTGGGCAGTAGAGGGTCCCCTGGTTCCGGTGACGCCAGGACAGCCGCCCAGTTCCTCCTCCCTGCTGCCCGGTCCCCTCGGGCTGGTGGGAGGGGCCGGCCCACGTGCAGGTCTCTGCTGGGGGGCCATGGGGCCCGCCGTGCGGCTCCCAGCACCGAGGATGGGAAGCGGCCGGCGGAGCACGGGGGCCGCGGAGGCAGAGGCTGGGGAGGGTGTCCGCCACCCCCGGGAGAGCCCTGCGCACGTGATGGGTGCTCCGCGGGCGCCGCGGGCGACTGGACGGGGGGACGGGTCCCCCGGGCTCAGGCTGCCAGGCTGCGCCGACGGGTGTCCCTCCACCGCACAGCTGGCTTCCCGGGGGCTCGGCACAGGTGCCCAGCCGCCCGCCCCGGGCGCCCGCTGCCCGCGGGCGCTCCCCTCCTCCCCACCCTTGGCCCCTTGCCTGAGGTGGCTGGGCGCACAGTCCCATCTCCAAGGTGCGCCCGAGTGCCAGGCAGAGCCGGGGGCCCCCCGCCCTCAAGGGCGCCGGGCGTGACGGCGACCCCTGCTCTGCGTCCCGAGGCCCCGTCGCTGGGAGCAGCGGGGTGGGGGCAGGGCAGCCCCTCCCCCTGCGTGGGGGGCTCAGAACCACCGAGCACCAAGCCGCTGTCCCACCCTGGACCTCAGGGGCTGCACCTGGGGATGGCAGGGTGTCAGGAGGCCCCGGGAGGGTCAGGGATGAATGTCAGGGATTGTTTCGTTTGCACGTTTTCCTAGGAGAGACCACAGCTTTCATCAAAGGGGCCTACAGCTCCCCGCCCCCCAAATTGAGACTCAGAGCCGCTCCCTACAGCGCAGCACACTCCACCCAGCAAGAATCTCATCCAGATTCAACGAGACGTCGAAAGCTTTACAGACAAGCAGAAGCTAAGAGAATTCAGCACCACCAAACCAGCTTCACAACAAATGCTGAAGGAACGTCTCTAGGGAAGAAACATGAGAGAACAAAAGAAGAAAGGAAGGAAAAAGGCCCACAAAAACAAACCCAGAACAATTAAAGTGGTGACAGGGCCACACACGTCAATAATTACCTTGAACGTAAATGGACTAAACGCTCCAATCAAGGACACAGACTGGCTGAATGGATACGGAACCGAGGCCCGTGTACCGGGGGCCTACAAGAGGCCCGCTGCAGACGTGGCGACCCACGCAGGCCCAGCATCCCCTCCATCGGCCAGCAGGTCAGTGCCTGCGGCCGTGCCCAGGCTGGGAAGGAGCTGCCTGTCCCGCTGGTGCCACGCTCTGTGCCCGGGCTGCCTCCAAGGCCGGTCAGCACGCACGCCGCCCGGCTCCACCGGCTCCGAGCCTCGGGAGTCGGCACCGAGTCCCATAGGGTGAGGACTCGGGGACCCTGCAGGGGGTGCGCCGTCCCACACGGGCCACACGGGTGGGGACCAGTCCAGGGCCAGGACTACCGGCCGTCGCCCACTCACAGGCGTGAGCCTCCAGCCCGCACCGCCGGCAGTGAGCCCTGCGGGGTGAGGCTCCCCGGCCGAGGCACCAAGGCAGCGCCCAGGGCAGAGGACAGAGGGCAGGAGGCTCCCGGCAGGGTCGAGGCTGCTGCTGTCACACCCGACTCGGGAACACAGCACACGGCGGCCGCGTGGCGAGAAGGCCAGCCTCTCCCAGCTCCTGAGAATTCCTGACTCGCCTGAGGGAGCACGGCGACGGAAGGGCTGGGGCCGTGTGCGCTCGGCAGCGCGGCCGGGGCGGCTCATACGGGCGGCAGCACGCCAGGCCCCCGGCCCGGCTGCGCAGGCGGAGCTCGTGCGCGCAGGCCCCAGGCTGGCGAGGAGGCGCCACCAGGTCCCAGGGAACCGCCGCGTCCCGTGGTTCCCGCAGCCATGACAGATCTCCCCCTCACACCCGGGGCGGCGGCGCCGTCTCTAGTTACCTGCTCCCCACGGGCACTGACGAAGTGGTCCCGGCTTTCCTCTTTCCCACCAAAGCCTCCTGACGGGACAGACGCGCTGAGCGCATCATCCTCCTGTTTGCGGACGGCTCCCCCGCTTTACGAGGGTGCCGGCCTCGCCCTGGGGCGTCTGGCCCCGAGTAGAACGTCCACCAAGCCGTCTGCGCCCTCCGCCGCGAGGAAGGCCGCTGCTTCCAGGAGGGAAACACGAAGGTCCGTGCGGCCGCAGCGACGGGTCGGACGCCGGGCTGCGCGTCACCGCCGGGTTCCCGGGAAGCAGAGAGCGGAGGACGCACGCTTGCCCTCAGAGAGGAGAGCGGAGACCGTGAGACGTGAACAGCGCTGGGCAGGCAAACGTGACCAAAGGGGTCCTGTAGGTGGACGCCCCCCGGAGGGCGGGTCTAGGGGCGCCGCGTGAGCGCAAATGCCTGGATTCAAGCGACACCCGAATCCAGCAACCGCGGCTCTGTCCCCGAGGGCCTGGCTTTGCTCCGGCCTCTGTGCCGCCCCAGCTCCTGCCCACGGAGCCCGTGGCCCAGGGGCTGCGCGTTAACCTTCGCCTAGAATCTCCTGCTCGTCCCGGCGTCTCCCTGGGTCCCACTGGCTCCTCCTGCGCTGGTGCCGCGTGTGCCTTCCTATCCGGGACACCGTGCCGAGACCTCCCCGACCTTCAGGGCGCCTCGGCCTCCACCCGGGACCCGGGGGCCGAGCCCACCTTCTCTGACCTGAGGTCCGTCTCCCTCCCTGCTGTCGAGAATTATCTTGTCCTCTGGAGGGGAAACGGCCCCAGAGACAAGCCTGGGATCTGTCACCTCCAGGAGCGGCCGGAGCACCTTCCCCCTTGTCCCTGGTCACCAGGCTGGTGTGCCCGTCCGAACTGGGAGCAGCGCAGCTGTGGCTTCCATCGGACCGTGCTGTCGCGGTGGTGTCTCACGCACACGCGTGCGCACAGAGACGCACGCACGCGCTCACGGCCCCGTTCCACTCCTTGAACAGGTTATTTCCTTCTCATCATGAACCCATCTCTCCTCTTCACGATGCTGATGAGAGAGATATTTACACCCTATAATTAGGACTTCATGTTCATCTTATTAAATACCTCTTTCCTGCCTGTCGATATGGAAAACTCTGAAGCTGCAAAGCACGACAGGCTCTTCTCCACCGGGTGTTCCTGTCGGCGACCAGCCCAGCTGGGGGGCCACCCGGGCCCAGGCTGCACACGGCCACACGGGAACGCCTTTAAGTTTTACCGCCAGCCTGTGAGACGGTCCCTGTTGCTCCCGTGTACCGTAGAGGAGACTGAGGTCGGAGGATGAGCGGGTGGAGATGTGACGGCCGCTCCAGGGATGGGCTCCGGGAGCCGCTCTCCCGCCCGTGCTGTCGCCACGCGAGGACGCCCCCCTTCACGGGCCGAGAGGCTGGCAGGGGCCGCGGCCCCGCCGACCGCCCGTGCCCACCGCGCCCGGAGCGGGGCCGCATCCAGAGTCACCCAGAGAAGAGCGAGAACGCGCGGCCCTGGCCTCCGGCCTCCGGCCTCCGTGCAGGACGAGACCCCCCCCCCCCCCCCCCCGTCCACCAAGGGCTCGGATCCGGCCCTCGAC
This sequence comes from Hippopotamus amphibius kiboko, assembly GCF_030028045.1. Taxonomy (NCBI): domain Eukaryota; kingdom Metazoa; phylum Chordata; class Mammalia; order Artiodactyla; family Hippopotamidae; genus Hippopotamus; species Hippopotamus amphibius. The sequence continues at coordinate 960,940 of NC_080189.1, read as the reverse complement.
CCAGCGTCTGCCCCCGAGGCCACCGTGACACCGAGGTGCGCGGGCCGACACGGGTGTGCGGCTCCTGGGAGGCCCGCTGGGGTTGGACACGGGAGGAGGAGGGGAGAGGCGCGGGGTCTCGCTCTGAGGCCTGACTCGAGTCGAGAGGGCTCCCGGCTGCCCGGCCGGACGTGCTCGGGGCACTCGGGTCTGCTCTCCCTGGTCAGGAGCGTGGAGCCTGCGGAGGGGGAGGCACCACCGGGCGCAGCCTCGTCAGAGCCGAGGGGAGGGCAGCCCGGCCTCAGGGCCCTCCTTTCTCTGCTGTGCGGTCGCTTGGTCCCACCTGTCGTGCCCCTGCTGTGCCCTCCCTGGACCGCGTCCTCGGTCCAGGCCGGTCAAGAGCATCACGGCCCCACGAGCCTGCCGTGTCCTACGCTCTGTCCCTGCAGTGGAATCGCCGTGATCTTTTGAAATCATAGTTTAAACCGCGTCCTTCTCCTCACTGAGCACCTGCTGGGACAGAGCCCAAAGCCCCTTGGTGCTGGGTAAGTCTGGACGCCTGCAGCCGCCTCCCCCAGGCCGCCTGCCTTCTGGTCCCGGCTGTGCCCGGGCGGACCCGGCGTGGGCTCGGCGCGTCCCGTCCTTGCTCTTCTGTCGGGGGGGGAGGGGCTGCACCTCCTCCCCCCGGTCGAGGTCTCCTCCTGCAGGCAGCCTCCGTCTCATCACGGTTCTATTTCTTTGAGTCGCGCGTGACCTGAAATAACCTCACCTGTGTGCCCGCTTAGACCGTGAGCGCCACGACCAGGCAGCCGCACCAGGCGTGTCCCCACCCGGTGCCGCCTCCTCTGAAGGTGTCCGGGCAGCCCTGTCCTTACGGGATCGGCCGGTGTAGGTGGTCTGTGAAACGCACTCGTTGCCCTCCTTCACCTGGTTCATTTCAAATTTCATCAATACCTTGTTCACGAGAGGACTTTAGAAAACCCTTTAAAATGTGACTATCCAACTCCCAGGTCACCCTCACGGCGGCGGCGCTGTGCGTCCAGTGCGTCTCGGCTGGGTCCGCGACCCCATCGCGGAAAGGCACGCAGGCCGGAGCGACGTGGGGGCCGCCGCGCGCCCCCGCCACGCCCGCCTCCCGCCTCTGCGGCGCCGAGGGCCACTGGGGATCCACGCGCAGAGTCAGCGGGCTGCTTCCGGAGGCGCCCGCGCGGCTGCACCCCGCGCGGCTGCGGCGCGCCGGCGGCTCACGCGTCCCCGGGCGGCGGGCGCCAGGCTCCCCGGGGAGCCGGCGCGCCGGGTTCTAAGGTCAGGCTCCACAGCCAGCCGCACACAGGCCCACTCGTGCCCCGCGGGGCTGAGAAGGCCCCGGGTGACGGGGTGCCGCGAGGACACGTCCTCCCAGCCTGCCTGGGGGCAAACACTCCCTTGGGAGAAGGAAGGAGCACGCGTTTAAAGGTGCACAAACGATACATTCCCGCGGGGGAGACCTGAGGGACGTGGTGCCGTTGTCGCCAAGTGACCCGTGAGGAGGCCTCGCGGGAGGCGGGGTGGCTGTCGGTGCCTCGGCGCGAGGGGGCGTCGCCGTCACCTGGCACAGAAGGGGCCGCGGTGGCGCAGGTAAAGGGCGCGGTGGGTGCGTGGCCTCCCTCCTAAACGCGCCGACCTCATGGGCGACCTGTGTGAGTTTTCACTCTCGTGTAGTGACTCGCACCGAGTTCTGCAGGCCGCAAGCCCCAGATGGCGTTGCTGGGCTGACGTCGCAGGGCCGGTCCCGGGTTCCCTGCCGCGCGCCCCTCACAGCCAGCACCTGGCTTCCCGACCCTGCCCCCTTCCGGCGGCCTCTCCCGGGCGGTGAGGACACGGAACCCGGGATCTGTGCGCTCGGCACGCTTACCCACAGGTCCCGGGTCGTACAGCCGGCCTCTGGGGCTCGTCTGTCTGCATGACTGAGACGTCACGCTGCTGACCAGTCACTCCTGCCCTCCCCCAGGCGCCGGCCACCACCGCTCACCATCTGCTTCCGTGAGTTTGACTGTTCAGGTGTTTCACAGAAATGGAATCAGGCGTGCGTCCCGCGACGGGCCTACCTCACTCAGCATCACGCCCTCCGGGCCCGTCCGTGGGGCTGCCTGGGCGGGGCTGCCGTCTTTGAAGGCTGAAGCATGGTCCACCACACACGTGTGCACCACGCTCTCATTTGTTCCTCTGTTGATGTTTCCATAGTTTGGCTTTTGTGAGCAATGCTGCACTGGGGGTACAGGTATCTCTTCAGGATCCTGATTTCAGTCCCTTCGGGTAAATAACCAGAAGTGGGACTGCGGGATCTTATGGCAGCTGTTTTTCAGCTTTTTGAGGAACATACACGTTTTGCAGTATTTTGCACCATTCTGCATTCCCACCAACAGTGCACAAGAGTCCCAATTCTCCATGTTCTTGCTAATACGTGTTACCTCGTCATTTTGATAATAACCGTCCTAACAGGCATGGGGTGGCATCTCACTGTGGTTCTAATTTGCATTTGCCTGATGATTGGTGACACTGAGCATCTTTTCATGTGCCTGTTGGCCATTTCTATGTTTTCTTTGGAGAAATATCTATTCAAGTCCTTTGCTCATTTTAAAATCATATTATTATTATTTGCCATTGAGTTGTAGCAGTCCCTTATATATTTTGGATATGAATCCCTTATCAGATACATGGTAATACTTTCTCCTACTCCGTAGGCTGCCTTCTCACCCCGTTGATGGTTTCCTTTGCTGCGCAGAAGTTTTTCATGTGATATAGTCCCACCTGTCTACTTTTGCTCTTGTTACTTGAGCTTTTGGTGTCATATCTAGGACATCAGCGTCAGGCCAAATGTCATGAAGTTCTTCTCTGTTTTCTTCTAGGAGTTTGACAGCTTAATGTCTTGTGTTTAAATCTTTAACCCACTTTGAGTTGATGATCGTGTGTGGTGTAAGACAGTGGCCCAGTTTCATTCTTCTGCATGCAGATGTCCAGTTTTCCCAACAACATTTATTGAAGAGACTTCCTCTCCCCATGTGTACTCTTGACGCCTCGTAGGAGGTCAGTTAACCATACACATGTCGGTTTATTTCTGGGCTCTCTCTTCCATTGACCTATGGGTCTGTTCTTATGCCGGTGCCACACTGTTTAAATCATCAGAGCTCTGTAACATACTCTGAGATCAGGAGCTGTGGCAGGATTTTTAACTGGTGTTCTGGGCAGGTTTTTCATGAGAGCAAAACATACCAACTTACTTTTGGTGTAATTTCTTCATTGCCAACTCACATTTTCCTTCGACAGTAAAATAAACATTTTCTAAAAGCCCCTTGAGAGGAGCTATTGAAATCATTTGGTATACACAGGTGCAAGAGTGAGTAATACTGATGTATCCTTAAGCTACCTGGAGCTCAAACAAAAGACCTCATCGTGGGAATTCAGAAGTAGCGCTGTCTGGGATTCTCTAAGAAGCAGGCGCAAACCCTTGGTCTCCACACGGTATGTAGAACCTCATCCAGTACAGACTGGCCCCACTAGAAGAGGCTGCAATGCCACAGCTTGGTAATGCCCAGCTACAAAGGTCAGAGAAGACGAATTTCCCAAAGTTCACAAAACAAGTTGATACGGTTGGGAATTGCTCCCAGAGGGAATTTATGCTCTCAGCTAAACCGTTTATGATGGTGAGTACCCAGGTGTACACACACACACACACACACACACACACACACCCTCTTCTCCCTCTGCCTCTCTACCCTGTCAGGTGGCCAGCAGGTGATGGAAGAGACCAACAGCCCATCATTCAGTCAGAACTTGAAGACCTGACTGCTGGCAGTGGTGCTTTTTGCTGGGAGCTCTGATGTCACCTCCCCCCGCCCCGTCCCACCTGCAGCCCGCGGTCAGGGTTCACCCAAGGGTGGGTTCGTTCTCTCCCCACTGTTGCTATAGTGACTCGTGCTCTCCGTCCTCATGTGGCTTCCGCTGTCCTGGCTGTCAGAGTGGCCAGAGGGGCCTGCTGGCCGAATCAGCCCTTGTGGGGGAGGAGGGGGCGCAGGTGAAATGCTAACCACCAAGACCCCGTCCCTCCGGCTCTTGAAAACAACTGGAAAACCACAGGACACAGCCGACAGCCGTGCCCACACTCTCAGATACGTGTTCCACAAATTCCAGAAAAACGCAAATTCCAATAAGAATTAAGAATCAGCTCTCCCTCTTGAATAATAATTATTAATTTCCTGCCCATAGGTGGAAGATCTTTTAAAGACCTTGTTGTTTTGTTAAGAAGTGAAGAAAAAAATATACAAAATATCAGCAATTCAAGATTTAAAGAAAAGGAAAAGGACGTCAGCTTATCGAGAGTGAAAGGGGGCTTATTCTCCAGTATCCTAGTTAAACGTTCAAAGCACATTTTTCTTATAAATTAGGCAAGTGTAAAATTCAGGGAGACGGGAAAAGAAGAAATAAGATTTTAAGACGTGCCAAGAATGTCAGTGGGCAGCAGGGAGGAAGAGCAGATGCAGGGAACACGCATCAGACACGTGACGCGCGGCGCTCACGGCGCGTTAGAATCGTCAGCGGGGGTCTCCTGGCCTCGTTCACGGGGTGGGGGCCGGACCTGGCTAACATTTAAGGAAGAGGGAAACCTTAATTAATTAGCTCAACAATGTAACTTTAGCAAAAGAACCATATTTTGAAAATGGAACAGAAGCGATTACACTGGGCAGGAAACAGCAACGCTTCAAGACCCAGGGCGACCCCACCGCGGGCGCCACACACAGAGGCCGGGAGGGCCCCAGTGCACCCGGTGAGTTCTGACCGCTTCTGTCCCCTGTGAGGACACCGTGGGCTCCGGGGCCCTGGGGTCACGAGGGCTCCAAGGTGCTGAGCTCACCGTCCAGTTGGAGCCAAGGCCTCAGTGCACAGTCCAGGCGCTGGCGGAGCTCACGCGGCTTGTGTCGGTCCCTACGGGGGGGCCAGGGCCCGGGGGACCGCCTGGCTCCCCACGCGGAGAGGAGCACACGCTGGAGAGCAGAAGCCAGGAAAAAAGTGCCTGCACACGTGTGCACGTATGTACCTGTGCACATGTGGGTAGATGTGTGTGCATACGTGTATTGTGTATGCACGCAGATGTGTGTGAATGCGTCTGCACATGTGTACACACGTATATGCACACATGTGTGTGTACGTGCATATAAAGATGTGCGTGTGTGCATGTGTACAAGTGTACGGGTGTGCGTATGTGCATATATGTGCACGTGTGTATATATGCCTGTATGAGATGTGCACATCCTCACGCGCACACATGCACATGTGCACACAACACACACACACACATGCACATGCAGACACACACGCAAGTGCACACACACGCACACACACACGCTGTGGCTCCTGTGGTCACCTCACTGTGCTCTCACCGGCTGGATCACAGGACTGCGGGGCCTGTCTGGAGAAGCCCTGGTGCGGGGGGGGGCGGGTCTTGGCTGCCAGCCGCCTCAGGGGCCCCGTGCCCTCGTTTCTGCACTGAAAGTCCTGGGACCCCTGGGTGGCCAGTGACACGGACAGAACACACGCCCGGCCTCTGGGAGGGTCCCAAGCCTGGGGGGACGGCACAGCTGGCCCTCACCCAGACCCAACCCTGGCCCCACCTGGCCCAGGCTTCCCGGGGCTGGTCTCTGAGGGCAGCTCCTCTGCTCCCGTGACCCGTGTCTCTCTCGGGGCCGCCCGCTCCCAGCAGGAGGCTGAGCATCCTCCTGCCCGGCCTCAGCTCTGTCGGGGCTGGACCGGCCGGTGACCTTCCGGGAGGGGAGAGACAGTGGCTGCGGAGGGGCTGCCGGCCCCGCCAGAAACTGCCCAGAGCAGCACGTCCCTGCGGGCGCCTGTGCGGTGCCCTCACTGAGGAGTCTCCACGGGACCCGGGCACGTGAGGGGGTGGACGCATCTGCTCGGGGCCCAGGCGTCGCGGGACTGATGGCTTCCCTTGGGCGCCAGCGATGCTGGGTGCTCCGGCCCCGGCGTCCAGCTGCCCCCGTCCCCCTGGCCCGTCCTTGGGACTGGCCCGAGAGCAGGTTCTGGGGCCAGTGGCTTCCCTCTGGGGCAGAAGCAGAGACCTGGCCTCTGCACAGCCCCTTACGGTGCATCAGGCTCTGTGTCAGATGTTGCCAAATCCCTGAGAATCCCTGGGACTGTGCCTGATTTACAGACGAGCAGACTGAGGCCGAGAGGGGTTCTACACCCTAAGCTGAGCCCCTCAGGTTAGTGAGGGCAGAGCCAGGGTCCCAGAGTGCACAGCGCTGGAACAGTCCACGGGCCTCGCAGGGTCCCAGGCCCAAGTCTCCTCCCACTGGACAAACCCTGGGCCTGGGACGGCCGCCCCTGGAAACGCCCTTGTGGAACGAGCTTCGGGCAGGCGCAATTGTTACCCAGGAGGGCTTGCATTTTAGACACTCTGAGTGCGGAAGGTCGGTTTTAGATAGAATGGGAACAGTTTTTTTATCCCGTATGTGCTGCTTTTCATGTGTCTCAGGAAAACATATCAGAAACATGACTTCGTGGACACTCCTACTTAAGATGAGTACGAAGGTTTTCAGACCTGAGCCAGTTTCAAGAAGACGCAGCGGAGAGCCAGGTGTTCTGTGACTCAGGGTGGGTTGGACGCCGCGCCTGAGTGACCAGCATGGGAACCGGGTGGGTGGGACTTGGGTCCAGTTGGGGGCGGCTCCTATTGGGATGAGGGGGGATGACGTCAGAGGACCCTGAATCTAGGTACGCATCCTAACCCGGGTCCCTGTGAATGGACCTTGTTTGGAGAAGGGGTCTTTGCAGAGGAAGTTTGTTAAGATGCGGTCATTAGAGCGGGCCCTGATCCAAGCAGACTGGAGTCCCTGTGAGGAGGGACACACAGGGAGAAGCCCATACGGGGCCAGGAGCCCACACGGGGCCAGACTGGAGGGAAGCAGTACCAGCCTGCTTGCCGGCCGCCCCGAGGCTGGGAGAGGCAGGAAGGAGGCTCCCTGGACTCTCGGGGAGCACGGCCCCCGGCACCCTGACCTCAGACTTCAGGGCTCCGGGCTGTGAACTCATGGTCCCCAGACAGGAGGCAGAGCCCGGGTGGGGGGCTGGGGAGGCCACCGGGAAAGTAGCCGGCGGGGCAGCAGGACGAGGGGGTCTGGAGGCGCCCGAGGGGGCGGCAGGGCCAGAGGCGAACGCCGGCCACGTGGCGACCCTGCCCTCCCGTTCCTGCAGCCCTGTGTGGGAGGGCTTCCTGGAGGAGAAACGGTGCTGGTGGAGCGGCCGCGAGGCCCAGCGTCGTGTCTGGTGAATCTTGCTGAGACGCGGGCTTGCAGCCTCACTGCTACCAGTTAAATCCAAGAGGGATGCTCTGAACAGCTCGCCGGGGCGGCTGCAGACAGGCATGGGGACGGTCACGGCACAGACGCCCCAGATGCCCCAGAGCGGGACCCGCAGGTGGACCCCCAGGAGCCGGGTGCCCACGGGGCGCTGAGCGGCTCAGCGGCCCCACGCTGCGCCCACCCCACCCCCACCCCCTACGCAGAGCGGCCTGTCCGGGCCCGGGGCTGAGCGAGACGCGGTTCGGAGTCCCGTCCTTCATTTGAGCAGCTGGAGTGGTGTCTTGCAGTCTGCCCTACAGTACAACTATGTGTTTTAATATGAAAATAATTTTGCCCCAAATCTGCACGTATACAAATATCGAATCATTACATTTACACCTGAAACTGACATGACGTCCCACGTCCGTCATACCTCAATAGAGAGCAAATGTTGGTTTTCCCTCTGTTACTTGTCGGCACAGCGCTGCGTACCGGGGCAGATGCCTCAAGGTCGTCTTGAGAATTCCGAGCTAAAGGGCAGAAGGTGGCCCGTGGCTGCCCACCCCCCCATCCTACAGGAGTGTCTCGTGTCCGTGGTGCCCGTGGCTGCCCCCCCCAGTCCTACAGGAGTGTCTCGTGTCCGTGGTGCCAGCCACTGCGTAAGGGAGCTGCCTGATGGTAAATGCCCACGAGCTGTGAGTCCAGGGAGCCTGTGTGTGTCTGAAGCCCTGAGATTCAGGCTGCGCGTCCTGGGTCCCCTCCCAGGACAGCTTCCCAAGCGGAGATCCAAGCCGCTTAGGTTCACTTTTCAAACCCACTTCCTCCACCTGTTTCTGTGTGGGTCCCGACTTAATGCACCAACGTCTCATCTGTGTGCGGAGATGTGGCCTGGCGGGAGGCCTGGGTCCTGCCTTCTCTCCTGCCATCGCCCCGCCCGCCCCCAGCTGCCCTTGGCTGGCGGGGCCCAGAGAGCCTAGTGGGCTGACGGGATGGACCAAGGCCAGTGAGGCTCCAGGACCTGCGGGAACAAGGCCGCTCCCCCCCCACCCCCGCCGAGAAGGATGCGTGTGCTACCTGTGGTGGGGGCGAGGCGGGGCCGGGGACAGTGAACAGGCTGATGCCCACGGAACAGCGACCCCGGGTCCGCCCCGTGCCACACCCCTCGTCACTCACAACTTCAATTTCTCCTCCCATCACGTCCACTAAGTATCCCGAATCTCAGTGTTTACAGATAAAATACCCGCTACACTCAGACAGGTCAGGAAATTAGCCCAAGGTCAGGTGCTTTTAAGTGGGGACATATGCCAGAGAGCCAGTCCCTCTGGTTTTCTTGCGTGTGGTCCCTGAATACCCAGGTGCCCCCGGTCCAGCGAGGGGACCACACGGCCGTCACCAGCGCTTCAGAGATGTGTTGAAACCACCTGTCCCTGAGAATGAGCGAGGGGATTTGAGGGTGTCATATGCTGGAGCCCTGACCCCCCAGGACCTCAAGATGTGACTTCAAGTTGGATCCTGAAAGAGGTGGTTAAGGTAAAACGAGGTCATGGCTGGGCCCTGATCCAGTGTGACTGGCGGCCTTATAAGGAGAGGGGATCAGAACCCAGACGCACACAGAAGAAGCTCCTGTGTCCTCAGAAGTCTGGAGATGCTTCAGACACCTGCAACCCCATCATCCCATCAGCCCCCGCAGCGCCCCCAGGAGGACAAGCATGCAGCCCCGCTCCGCCTCCCACCTCCATCTGCAGAGGCGGCTTAAACTTCTGGGAACCTCGCAGGGCTTCCACGAGGCTGAGAAATAAATGCCTGCGGCGGTCAGATGCCCCTGGAGGACAGGGGGCGGGGGCGCCCCCAGCCCGAAGGCGGGAGCAGAGGCTTCCGACAGCTCCAGGATGCCCGGAGCCTGGCCCGCCCGCGCCACACGCGACCCCGGCCCGGCCCGGCCCGGCCCAGCCGTAGGGCATCTTCCTCCGATTTGCCCTGAGCGCTTCCTGCACTGACCCCACTCGTATCGAGGGATAACGGACGTTGAATGGGTTTGAGGCCGGGGGTTTCCATCTATCCTTAAACTGCACTTTGGGGGAACTCAGAGGACCATCTCTTATCAGGTCAGTGCCTCCCCCAGGCATCGAATCCCCCCACAAACCCATCCTCAAACCTTGCTCCCCGCCCCCGCCGCAGCCCTCATCACCAAACCTCAGCACCCGGGCCTCAGCTCTCCAGTCCCTGCCCTTCCCTCAGGGCTCTTCCCTCAGGGCTCTTCCTGTCGTTGGCCTGTTCCTGGACCTCACGCCGCGTCTCTCCCTGGACCCCACAGCCCTCGGATGCTGACCCGCGTCCCCAGGTCAACCTGCCCGAGCCTGCGCCCCCGCGCCCCCTGCCCCGTCCCACCCCTGGACCCTCCCTCCATCATACGGGCCCAAACACAGAGCCAGGGAAACAGAGGCCATTCCAGGTCACCATGGAGACCCGTGCCCCACCCCCCTCCCCAAACTGGCTCCTGGGACCCTCACGCATGCAGGTTTTCCTAACTGTAAAGAGACAGAAAATGCCGAGGAAACCACGGGCTGTGTTTTGGCTGAGAAACCTGCACGGGGAGAGATGAGAGATGCCCGCCGTCCTCCACGGTCACCCCGCGACGACCAGGTATTCAGCCAATTTCCATTTAATTTATAGCAAGAGAGGCCTGTAATTTCATCCATCTGAACTGCGACGGGGGAGACGGGTTCACGGACAGAGACTGAGCTCAAGGAGAGGAACCTGAGGCTTTCCCGGCATCTTCTCTTTGTGTTGAGATTCCCACTGGGAACCAATACTGCGCAAATCGGCGTCAAAATGTGGACAACTTGCCCCTTCTCCCTCTGCAATCCAGCAAACCGTCATCTCTGCTCAGAAGCCACAAGTTCCTGTTCTCCTCCCACCCCCTGCCTGCTGGTTGTTCGACTTGGGCCCCTGCCTCTGAACAAGCGCCTGTGATCTTAGAGACCTAGTGCCTGCGGGGAGGCGGCGAGGAGCTACCGCGTGGCCTCCTGGCACGTGCTGACTCCCCACTCGCATCCGTGACGTTGTCCCTCCAAGAAGACAACAGCCCCCGTAAACACAGGCTCTAGGGCTGCGCGTCGTCTGGGAGAAGGTGGGCCGGGCCCTGGCCGCCCGCCGGCGGGTCAGGAGGGGGGCTCCTGCGGGCGGCCGGGCAGGGGGTCGGGCTGCACACCCTGGAGCGGACAAAACTGGGCCCGAGAGCAGCGCGTGTGGCCGCGCGGGAAGCACGAACGTCGCCTTACGTTCCACAGCTCCGCCCCGTGATGACCGAGCTTTCCCACAAAAGGCCAGGCAGATGCCCGGGGGACGGGGATGCTGCCCCCCGCGGGGCAGGGGGACAAGTGACTTTCCCTGTGCGCGTGGCCTGCGGCGTCTTCTCCGCCGTCCACGAGGGTCCTGCGTTACTTGGCCGTCACACGGGATGAAGGGTCACAGCCCCGGGGGGCAGGTGGGCGTGCCCGGGAGCAGGAGGAGGGGTCCGTGTGCTCCGGGTGGTGCGGCCGCCCGCCTCCTCTTTCCCCACGCGGCTGTCGCCTCCTCTGTTCCGGCACCAACGGCGGGGCCTCGGGGGCGTGGTCAGCTCAGCACATCCCCCCTAGCACTTCTGCAGCGTGGGTGTCTGTTTTATTTCATTTTTCAGGAAAACCTCAGCCTGTGCGAAGCAGCCTCTGAAGGACATTTTCTGTAGGAACCTGGAGACCGGGGGCTCCAAACGAGGGAGGCCATGCGGGGGGTCAGCCGGGGTCCGAACCCGCCACATGTCAGCACGGGGCTCCAGGGGCTCTGGGACTCACGTGCGGACAGGCAGGGCCTTTCTCTGAGCTGGGGGTACAGCGTGTGGTCACAGCCCACTGGGTTGGTCCCAGGGCCCCTGTGCTGACCACGCGGGCCGAGTGCCAGGCAGGACGGGAGGGGCGGACCGGTCTCGGGGGGGAGCTGGAGGGTGTGGTGCACCTGCTGAGGTGGCGGGTGCTGGGCATGAGAGGTGCCGTGGGGGGGCTTTTACCGGGTGAGGATGCGCCCCCGCTCAGCACAGAAGGTCCTGCCCCCGGAGGCGCCCCCGCTGGCCTCATCCGCCAGCAACATGGGTGATCCCAGCACAGCGCAGGACCCGGTTTCCTTCCATCCATCTAGTTGCCCACGGCAACGCGAGACAGTGCAGACAGAGCTCACACGAGGGATGGGAGACGCCTGCAGAGGCACCAGGACAGGCGGCCACGGCCTCGTGATGAGGTGACACGGGAGCCTGTCCCCAGCTCCCGAGCAGCGGCGGGAGCCTCCTGGGCCGCCCTGGGCAGGGCGGGGGTGGGGGGGGCGGGGCACGGCACCCAGGCCGGAGCCCCAGGAGGAGGCGCTGAGGCCTGCAGCCCGGGGCCCCCCCCACCCCGTGAGCGCGCCCCCACCGCTCCCTCCAGAAGGCCTTTCACACGGGGTCCGAGCGGCGCTGCTTCCCTCCACCTGCCCCGGCGCCTCCCTGTCCGCGGCTGCGCGCGCATCCTCATGGCCGTGAAGCCCGCACGCCCCGCTGCTGCCGAAAGCCCCGCCCCACCTGCAGACCTCAGTGCTTCATCCTCCCGCTCATCCTGTGACTGTGGCTCAGAAACAGTCCACTGGTTCGGCGCCAGAAGACCCCCAGCGGGAGGGGCCCAGCTGGGGTGGGGATGGGCCGGGAGGGCGGCGGGTCCTGGGCGCACCAGCGCCTTGACAGCTTCCCCGCACAAGCGTCTCCAACGCCAAGGGGATTCTTTTTTAAAAAATATTTAACGAAAATCTTCTTTACGTGTTTCAACACAAATCTTCTTTGCAAACAACTATAATGGACTTAACTTGTTCCACTGAGCAGGGATCAGCTCCTTTTCACAGTCAGGTCTGGTCTGTGGACACCTGATGTGCGCCTTTTGACAGTGATTGCTCCAAAGCCGCTACCGCAAGACCCTGCTCCTCCCCGACGATGGGAGGGGCCCCTGAAATTCAGCGGCGCTCGCTGGAATTTTCACGAGATTGTTTAACGTGTACCGAACACGCTGTTCCAAGCTCACCCTGAAGCCCCTGTTACTCGGGCCCAGTGGGCTCCGGTTCCCACTGCTTGCTGTTTATGATGCGCTCGACGGTGCCCGGGGTGGGACAGACGGCGCTCGGTTTGCCGCGTGCAGGCAGGCTGGGGGTGGGGCGCGGTGAGAGCTGCGCCAAGGGCACCACCGCCCGCTGGGGACACCGCAGCGCGACCTGCAGGCGACACAGCGGAGCTGTGCGGCTGGTCCAGCACCGGGATCACAATTATGAAAACAAACCCTGAGTCCCTCCTTGTGCAAAAGGGACAACGCGGTGAGGCACCTCCAGCTTAGGATCAAGGTCCCCAGGGGACCCTGCTGCCCGGGTTCTGGGCCGGGGCCTCGCTCTCCTGCACACAGGGTGGAGGTGACAGGGTTTCACACGAGCAGAGGACCCGTGTGTACGGGGCTGAGGCCTCGGGGTGTCCTGGGGAGCTCCCTGCTCACCACACACCGCGGAGCCACCTTCCCCGTGGGGCCCGAGCTCTCCTCAAGGGTGTGGGGGCAGCTCCGCGGGCAGCATCCTGGGCGTGAAGCAGGGCCGTGCCGGGCGCTCCGCTCGCTCCTCAGTGCCCTTTCCCAGCAACACAGGGGCTCACACGCATCCCCTTGTCCCTCTGTCCTTTCTCTTTACTCAGGAAGATCCCATCGGGACTCCTCCTCCCCTGTTCACGCACCCACCAACCTAGCTGTGCAACTGCCTGTCCGTCCGTCTGTCCGTCTGTCCACCCATCTACCCATCCACCCACCCACCCCTCCATCCACCCACCCATCCACCCATCCACCCATCCATCTATCGTCCATCTGTTCATCCACCCATCCATCCATCCATCCATCATCCACCCATCCATCCATCCATCCATCATCCACCCATCCATTCACCCACCCACCCACCCATCCACCCATCCATCCATCCATCCATCATCCATCCATCCATCCACCCATCCATCCATCCATCCATCATCCACCCATCCATCCACCCACCCATCCACCCATCCATCATCCACCCATCCATCCACCCACCCATCCATCCATCCATCCATCCATCCATCCACCCATCCACCCATCCATCCACCCACCCATCGTCCGTCTGTCCATCCACCCACCCATCCACCCATCCATCATCCACCCATCCATTCACCCACCCACTCATCCACCCATCCATCCATCATCCATCCATCCATCCATCCACCCACTCACCCACCCACCCATCCATCGTCCGTCTGTCCATCCACCCACCCATCTACCCATCCATCATCCACCCATCCATCCACCCACCCACCCATCCACCCATCCATCCATCATCCATCCATCTACCCATCCATCCACCCACCCATCCATCATCCATCTGTCCATCCACCCACCCATCCACCCATCCATCCATCCATCATCCATCCATCCATCCACCCATCCACCCACCCATCCACCCATTGTCCATCTGTCCATCCTTCCATCTGCCTTCCCACGCAGACATCCATCCAAACTTCTACTGAGAACCCATGTTGTACAAAAGATAGCTAATATACTTAATAAAACCTAAACAATGTATGAATACCTACAATATAAAAGCCTGGAAAAATAAGTTATTAGCAGAATAAAATGTAGAAATCCCAATTAATGTTTACAAGGTTCTCTCTGGCATCAAGAGACTCCCCGCCTCCGGCTGCATCTGCCGGTACCTGCCCTGGGACCGCCAGCAGCCGCTCTGGCTACCCTTGTGTGCTGGGCTCCACCCACCCTTCACGCCTGACGGGAGACCCCGTGTGGAGCTGGACCCCCGGCACCTGCTGTCTTCATCCTCCGGGGACACACTGGTTCGGAAGTCGTGTCTCTGAGACCCCAGCACCTACGGTTACTGGCGGGGGGGCATTGGGTCCCACGACAGGTAAGGACAGGCTAAGTCTCTGGAGTTTCCTTCACCCACCGGCCAGATTCCTGTGAACTGGTCAAAGCCCTGCTGTCCAGTCCCCCTTAAATGGCCGGGGCTGATGTCCTGGGACTTGGTTTCAATCACATCAAGCTCTTCCTTGAGGATGAAGATGCTCGAATAGCTCAAAGCCCCCGTGGAACGGGTCTGGTCGGGACAGGTGCAGGCGATGCTCCTCAGCTCCCCCTGGCCAGGGCGGGGCCGGGAGACACATCAGTGTCGCCTTCCCTTCCTGTCTCCCCCGGAGGTCGGCGGGTGGACTGGCTGAAAAGTGGTTCTGAGAGAGGATTCGAGGTCCCAGAAGAAGCAGCAGGTGACCTGCCGTAGGTAACAGAGCCTGGAACCACGAGGGAGCCTGGGCGGGGTCACCAGAGTGCCACCGCAAAGCGAGACTGTCACGCCACGCCTGCCACTTCTCCTCGATTTCCTGGAACCTCTGGCCTTTAGCTGGACGCACGACTGCCCAGACTAACGCTTCCACCTCCTGGCCACTTCTGGGGAACTTCTGCCATGCTCTCTCCAGGTGCTGTCTCACGACACGTGCTTCTTCGCCTCTCCGCTGTCGCTGCTGCTGGGATGTGGAATGATGGTGGGAGCTGGGCAGCCACCTTGGGCCATGAGGAGGGTGTGGGAGTGACATCAGGGGAAGGGCCTCCATTACCTCAGTTGCCACCCGGTTCTTGCATTGCCTGCCTCTGGACTTCTTCTTCCCCGAGAAATGAAAATAAATTTCTAGTTATTTAAGCCACTGTTATTTGGGTTTTCCGTCACAGTCAGTCACACTAATCCTGACTAACGCACATGAGTCTGCCAGTAACGGATTATCCTCTGAAACGTGTCGGAGCGCCAAGTCAGCGCTGATCCCTGCCTCTGAGCGGGGGAGGCGTGCAGGCCCAGCGCGTCATCGGAAGACAGGTCCCCATGTGCACCCGTGTCTCCATGTGCCGCTGGGCCCCAGGCCGTGGGGAAGACCCCGGGGCAGAGCTGCCCACCCCACCCCGGTGCTTCCATGTCTCCTGCTCCCTGGAGCCGTCCTGGGATCGGGAGGCTCTGAGCACAGGAGGCGGCCTCGCTGGGTGGAGCTCTGGGCCGAGCCCGTGCAGGTGTCGACGCCGGGGCTCCAGGCACCAGGTGCTCTCCCGTGCTCTCCGCCCACATCCTTCCCTGAGGAGCTCAGCGTCCCTCATTCCCGTTTTCCACTGGCTCACCCGCGTGTGTGAGGGTCGACGTGGTCCTCCTTCAGGGCACGGGGTGGGGACGAGGGCGCCCTGCAGCTGCGTGTAAGCATTGTGGCACACGCCGTGTAGACGTGCCCTGTGCCAGGCACCTTCCACCTCCCACGCGGGCAGGCCTTGCTCTTCCCCTTTCCCAGGTGAGGACCCCACGCGGGGAGGCCCTGTTGGGAGGCGGGAGTGGGTGGAAGTGAGGAGGCGGCGTCCTGACGGCAGCCAGGCAGGGACCCAGGTGTCCTGCGGAGGGAGGGGTACCCCGGACACGGCGGGTCCTCGGGACAAAGGCCAGTTTTGGGGAGCCAGGCAGCCCCGCAGCCCTGCAGAACAAGGGTCACTGCATCTGTTCTAGAACACGCGTCACCCCACAGGCAGCTCTGCTCACGGCCCCGCGAGTGTGGAGAGACGTGCGCGTGTGTCTCCAGTGACAATGCCAGCGGGTACCTCCCCAGACGGAGGACTGGGTCTGCACACGGTGCTGCCCCGCGTCCGAGGGTGCTGTCTGAGCAGGCAGGCTGGCTGTGAGTTTTCATCTGTACACGTCATCTCAAGCCCAACCCTGACACCGGTACAAACATTTCTAAGGTATAAAACCCCCATACATTCAAGGATTCCATGGTTTTCTGGAATTACCTGTCCCTGGAGACTGCTGGCAACACCCTCCGTGTGCTCTTAGCTCAAAGTCAACCTGACTTTGCCTTCCGGTGTCACAAGAAGGGTCCCCTTAATGGATGAAGGAGGAGAACCCGGGCTCTCTTCCCACAGGACGAGAAAGAGGTTCCGATCTGGCCGAGCAGAGGGTGGGCCTGGGACCCCAACAGGCATCACGTGTCCTTCCCCCAGAGGTCAGGCTGTCCCTGCAGCTCGTCGGGCCGTGAACGATGCCACGTCCAGGGGCGTGCTGGCGTCTCCGAGAACGTGCCCCACTCCCCGGGCCGGCGTGCGGGCAGCGGGCACCACGGGACGAGGACGACCAGGGCGACCTCCCCAAGGACCCACTGACGTGCGGGAACCGGGGCCCCGGACCGCCCACCCTGCCGCTGCGGTTTGGGTTACTGCTCTCTCAGGATCCTTTCAGAAGACACCCACGTTCAGACGGCTCCAGGGGAGACGGGAGACACCCCGCATTCAGGGGCCTCGTGATGCCAGCAGCTCCAGGGCTAGGAAGCGCGGTGAGAAATTCTGGGGGGGGCCCGCGGAGGGCGTCTGGGTTGACAGGCACGGCAGGGAGCGAGTGTCCAGAAGCTGCTTCCGTGCCTCTCGGGCGTTCTCCCACCCGCCTCGTTTCTCCTCCTACGGCTTGTGTCTCAGGGTAAGACACTGGATCGTATCAGTCCCCTGTGCGTGTCAGTCAAAGAGGAAGCGTGAAAAGAAACCACCAGGAAGTAAAATCAGATCAGGTGATGACTTAGCAAACCACAAAGCACATTAGGCTGTGATCTCCCTCCTTCCTTAGATTAATTTTCCCCGGGTTCAGATACGAGTTGGGACGAGGCTGCTTCTCGGGGTTAGGAGAAAACGTAGCATCTAATCCTCACAATGTCCACACAAACTGAGTGACACTGTCCTTCCCCATGTGCAGCGCCGTCCAGCTCCGGCCCCTGCAAGACGAGGGAGGAGGGAGAGAAGGGGCTCCCCGCCCTGGCGGTGGCCCTCAGCTTCACTCAGAGCTGGCGGGGGAGACGGGCCAGGCTTGCAGGGAGGCACACCCGCCGACCAAATGCAGATCCGGTCTGCTCCTGCGGCAGGAGCCCCCAGGGTGAAGACCGCAGGAGCTGTGCCCTTTCTGGGGGACCCTGAGCGACAACCAGCTTCTCTGAGTCTCGGGCCCCACATCAGAAAGACGGGCACAAGCTCAAGGACTTCACGCACCCGCCCCAGCGCTGGCTGAGGGGGGAGGGGGGGCGTCCCGTAGGCAACCAGGCACCTACGATCCAGGCTGCACGGAGAAGTGATCACAGCTGGTCGGAACCAGGGGCCTTGGTTTCAGAGAGACAGAGGTGGAGAAGCAGAGGTTCGCTGCCGTATTTGCAGTATTTCAGCGCGTCTCCTAAACCACACACCGGACTTCCAGATTCCGCGTGCTGAGACCAGCAGATTCTCCAGGAGAGAGTCGCCGGGAATCCCAGCGGAGCGGGGGTGGGACACAGCCCAGGAGGCCCGTTGCTCCTCCTGCATCAGGGCCGAGGGCGCGTGTTTGGACACGTTGACAACCTGCTCAGGGCTTTCTCCACCCACAAAACCTCTCACAAACAGCAGGCGCGCCCGTCCCCCTCCGTCTCCTCCCGTCATGATTCTCGATGAAGCTCCGACCTCCGGGGTCCCCCGTGTAGTCGCTCGGGTTCCCTGGCAGACGAGGCAGAAACGGGTCCTGATCAGAGCAGCCGCCGTCTGTGGGGCAGGCCGTGAGCCCCGGGCAGACCACGGGCACCACCGAGACCTCCCTGGGCCCGCGGCGCCGTCCCGGCCGGCTGAGGCCTCTTTATAAACCCCTCCAGAGCCCCAGCCTTCCTTTCCGACCCGTGTGGATAGCGAGGGGTCTCCTCTTTGTGCTGGATGCGTCTGTGTTTGGACACGATCTGTGTTGGTGGCGACTCACGTCAGAGGTAGAGTAGACTAAGCAGCGCGTGCGCGCAGCGAGCACACGATCAGGCAGAAGACAAGCCCGTGCCCACCCGCCCCGGCCCGGCAGCCCCGCAGCCCCAGAGGCTGGAGCGGAGGGACGTGAGCAGAGGTGGCCCAGAGCTCAGGCGCAGGCCGGACGGAGGTGCTGGTTACTGCAGACGTGAAGACTTGCGTCAAACGTGTGCTCACGAGAAGCGACACCGCACCACGCAAACCTCACTCGACGGCAGGACCGGCCTCCTGCTAACAGCGGGCAGGTTACGGGGGAAGCTCCTGGGTCAGGGACCCCTGATCAGGCCCGTCTCAGCAGAGGGGGGGCAGCAGGGGAAGATGCGTCCATGCCGCGCGGCCTGGCTCCGGCCACATCCCCTCCGGGGGCAGGTGTCCGGAGGCACGAACGCACTGCGGCGTCACTGCTTCTTCACACCACATCTCTCTCCGCGACTCGATTTTCATAGTTTTCTAAGGGAAATTGATTACATCCCCGTCTTAGAACTAAACACCCTTTTAATTTCAAATGTGTTCGGGGCGCTTCCTCTCGCTGCTCTGGGGATGCGTGAGGTGCAGCCAAGCCCGGCGTCCGCGTGAGCCGCTTAATTTTGAAAAATGGAATACATTTTTAATAAGGAAATGGCTAGATGTGTTGCCTTCGAAGTGTATGTTAAAGCATCCATGACAAACTGCCTTCTACAAAGAGAAGTTGCGTAAAGTCAAAAGCAAACATGCGGGGACTCCACCCCCCAAGCAACGGTTCGGGCGGGCGCCACCCACGGGCTGAGTCTGTGTGCCCACAAGAGAAAGGCCAGATTTTACGACGATTCACAAAGTTGGCTGGTAAGGAGACGTCTTTCAAAATGACAGACAGGGCTGTTCCACCCCAATCAGGTCACAATCTGGGGGCCCGCCTGCGGTCGCCCTGGCCTGAGGCAGCCGTGTGACCAGGTGCGCAGGTGCAGACCTCACGGGCCCAGGCGCGAGAGCCACCTGCTGGCGGGCCTGTGCCCCTCCGGGTGTCCCCAGGGGAGGGCTGTAAGCGCCAGGGATGCCCCCTTGCTCAGCGGCTACGCAAGACCAATGAGGCAGCTCTGGTGGAAAGCAACGTTCGCGGAGCCTCATCCAGCAACGCGCGAGGGCCCGCACGTCTGAGCTGCGCGGCGGCTGCGGCGGGGCCCGGAGGAGCCTTCGCCACAGGCCCCTGCTCGGGAGGCGCCACTGAAGAGCCCAGGGCCCGACGGGACAGAGGCGGGGGGAGGACGGCCGCGTCCCAGGGCTCCCCAGGAAGGCCCGTCTGGTCCTCGAGCGCCTGGCCGTGGGCACCAGACTGGGGAGGCTCACCCCCGGCCCTGCGCAAAGGCTACCCCGTCCAGGCATCAGCCTTCCGTAGCGTGGCCACCTCCTCTACCCCTCGGAGCCCCTCCTCCCTGGGAGGACAGCCTCCCCTCCGGGACGCTCTGTCCTCCTGCTGTGCCTTCACCGTCTCTAGCGCTGGGCCTCTCGGCCTCCCGCCTTCGTGGTCCCACGACAGCTGCGGCCCCGAGGAGACGAGGCACCGGCATCTCTGCGCCTGCCCGGCCGCCGGGAGCACCCCTGAGACCCTCAGGGCCACGCGGGGGCACGCGAGGCAGTGCCCGGCCTCCTCCACGTAAAGGCCCACCTGACTCCGCCACTCAGCCCGGAACAAGAGGCTCCCGGGAAAGGTAGCCGGGACCAGGAGTGTCCCATTGTCCAAAGTATCTCCGAGGTTACGGATTCGTTACCGAGGAGAGAAGGTCCCTTCCTAGCGGAGCCCCGTGCTGGACCCCACCCTCACCGGGAGGGCCACTCAGTGTCACCCAGGCCTGGGGGAGCCCCTGCCGCCCACCTCCTGACGCGGCGCTCGGGGGGCACCCGCGGACCCACGCGTGCTGCGTCCTTGCCCAAACCTTTCACGCGAACCTGAGCCCTGTGGGAACAACCAGACACACCTACATCAGGACAGATTCCGCAGGACGACGGGCCCGGCGGCTTTAAAAACTGCGATATTAGGAAAGACCAAAAATAAGACAGAGCTAAGAGGCAGGGAGAGTGTTTCAGAGCAAAGAGGATGGAGACGTGACAGCAGAGAGCAGCGCTGCTCCGCGGCCGCCAGCTCGCTCCAGAGGTACAAAGCAGCCATGAAGACACCACGGGGACAACGGGGGACCTTCAACCACAGGCTGTGCCAGATCACATCGCCGCACCGATGCTGTACTTTGGGGCATGATGTAGAAGAAGACGTGTTTACAAACATCTCACGGTGGAGTCTCACGTCTGGAACAAACTGTCAACGGTTTCATCCAGGTGAGCAGCCACGTAGACGCTGACGGCTGGTGAACCTAGTTGAACGGCGGCGGGAGTTGACGTTACTGTTCTTTCAGCTTGTTTGCAAGTTTGAAATTTGCAAATAAAATCAAATGTAAAAGGAGAAACACAAAGAAAGACTCCTCCGTGTGGCCGTGAGCCCAGTGGCGGGGAGAGGAGGTGCGGGGCGTGGCCTCCCGTCCCACGACCTCGGGGACAAGCTAGAGGGACAGGAGCCCCCGCGGTGGGGACGGCTGGCTCACCCGCCGCGTGGTCCCTCCGCCTCCTGCCCCTGCTCCCCTCGGCGGGGCCAGCCCTCCCTCCCTGGGCTTTCCTGTTGTTTCCTCAAAGCACCTAGCGGTTCGGGTTGACGCCCCGAGGACGGGCTCAGACACCTGACGCCACCTCGGACGGGCCGGGACATCGGTCCTCGCCGCGTGCTCCGAGGGGGCGGACAGGGGACGGGCCGGGGCACGGGGAGGGGGCGCGGCGGAACCCGGAGGGGTCAGGGCCGCCTCCGCCAGGTCAGACCCGGGAGGGCACTCAGCCCCGAGGACTCCACCCACGCGGATCTGCTCCACTGCGCTCCTCTGGCCTTCGGGGCTGGAACAGAGGCCCAGGCGGGTATGGGAGCAGCGCCGGGCTCACATCCCCTCGCGAGTGTCTCGGGCTGGACACTCCCACGGGCCAGCTGCTGCTGCTCCCGGCAGGGAGGGGGCCGTCTGCAGAGCCGGAACCGAACCTGAAACACAGCGCGGGTCCGGGTTTGATCCAGCGGAGTCCCGCAAGGGGCGCGGACCCTCACGCCTCCTGCGGGCTGCACCTGCTGACAGAGAGGGCGCAGGGCTCCGGGCTCGGCGGGCACTTGCACGGGGCTGTGGCCGGGCAGCAGGTCAGTGGTCCCCTGTGTCTGGTGCCTCCGTTACGTCCCGAGGACGGGAGGCGCTCCCACGACCATGTGATGAGTCCTCCTCCTGTCGCCGCAGGAAGGGAGCCGCCGGGCCCACCCGGCGACGCGGGGGGTACGTGGGGGCTCGGGCGCCACTTTAAAACCGTGTTACCAGCGTAATTGGCGTCAGGCTTGGTGCCGCATCGTATGTTCTGTTTTGTAAGCAGGCGGATTATTTCAGATTGATCAGAGGCGACTGCGTTTTGCAAATTACCTTGTGCTGTGACGGTTTCACACTTTGCTAAGTGGGCCCGGCTGGTGCGGCGGCTCTAATCCGTTTGGGCTGTTAAGGATGGCTGCGTTTCTGTAAACTGGAGATGGAAGACTTTTGTTTTGATTTTAAATATGACTTTGAGGAGAGAAGGCAAGAGAGGTCCGTGGCTCCACTGAGCCGATAGGTGTCCCCACCACGTCCAAGTCTGATCTGGGTTTTGCCCAACTGGTGAATGCTCTCAAGCTCTCCTGAAACCCAGAGATGTGCTGCACTTGTTTCCAGATAGCACAAAAATGCCATTAAAAAAGGAATAAAGAAACTGAAAACCACAAAGGAGACGCGTGGTGTGGCGGAGGGGGAAGGGTGAGAAGGAAAACGTGCACACCCTGTGGCAGTTCTCAAAACCACACGCCACGCACAGGAACCTGGGGGTGATTCGGGGGCTCTTCCGCCGCTGGAGGCTTGACCCAGTGTTTCTGTACCCGGAGCCGCTCTCCTCCCTCAAGTAGCAAAGCGGCTGCAGAGAACAGGGCATCCGGGGTGAATTCAAATGTGCAGCGAGAACATTTCCTGAAGGGAAAGTGGACAAGTCCTCAGGAGGGAGGGGTCCAGAGGGAGGGACGTCACGTGTGGTCCTGAGCGGATGGACGTGACGAAGGCCCTGGGGCCTGGCTGCAGGGTGGGAGCCCAGTAGGCGTGGGTGCTTTTAACGGGTACACCTGGATCTCCTTCCGGACATACATCAAGTACTCTGAGTTTCTTCTGGTCAAACTCATTCTTACAAACTTTAGGACGCACGAGTCACTCAGTCCCGTAAAGCAGCAGGCACCTATAAGCCAAGGCGGGGCAGGAAGCAGGCACATCTGACAATTCCGTCTGCAGCTCTGCCCGAAGGACACCTTGTGCCCAGGAGAGAGGACGGGACTCGGGGCCGGTCCTGCAGCCGCAAACTCTTCCTCCGCCTGGAGCCCAAAGTGGGGCGAAGGGTCCGCTCCCGCCAAGGTCCTAGACCTTTCTGCCTCCATCCCCACCTCTGTCGGTCTCTGGACGGATGGACGGGTGGGCCGGGCACCCCGATGGGTCCCGGGGGGTCAGCTCAGCCCCTCCCCGCGGGGAGGCAGGTGTGTCGGAGGCACAGGGATGCGGCTAAAGACGCCCTGGGTGACGCAGCTCAGAGGCCAGGAGGCCAGGCTCTGGGGAGGCTGCAGACAAGACCCTCGCTGCTGGAGAAGGTCCATCCCAGGAGGGAAGAGCCGCTGAGACAGCCCGGCTTGTCCTCGTGATCCAGCGCGTCCTGTAAACGTGTCACTACCCCTCGGGGTAACGGCCCAGAAGAGGCACCAACACTCAGTGTGAGTCGTGTGTAAACACGACCTCGTGGCCTCACCTGCTCTCTGCCAGAGCCTGACCAGCCGGCCTCAGGGCTCAAGGTCACATCTCCCTGGGCCAGGGGGGCCAGGCCGGAGGGGCGCACGGCTCTGTCATGCAGGAGGCGGGGGTCCTGTGCCCTCACCCTGCTCCCTCTCGTCGGTCTGAAGGGCACAGGCCTGCCCGCTGGCCCCCAGCCTCTGCTCAGAGGAGGACGGCGTCCGGCACCCGCCCCAGGGACCACCCCAGGAACAGAAGACTGGATCCCGCAGGCTCCCACTTTCAGGAAATTCCAGAACAGGCAGGACTAGAGTGAAGGAAAGCAAACCGGTGGCGAGAGGCCCGGGGGGAGGGAGGGAGGGGCCCGGCGGGGCTTCGGGAACTAGATCTGCATCGGGGCGGCTGCGGCACACGGTGGTCAAAACTCATCAAATCGGTGGATTTTATCATACGTACATCACACCTCGGGAAAGCCGACCAAGCCTGCCTCAGACACAGGTGACGAAACACAGGGTAAACAAAGGCCAGCAAAGCGGTCGCTCCGTCAGGAGGGCAAAGCGGGCCTGGGGGGTGGGGACGCGGGCGGGTTCCGTCGACGGACGGGGAGGGCGCGGCCGCAGGGCGCGGGGTGGGGGCGGGGGCGTCCTCCCGCAGGAACAAGACGGGACGCGCGCGTGAAGAAGACTCTCCAGGCCTGAGAAGACGCCGGTGTGAAAATCACAGGACTCAGCACAGACCTCTCCACCGCGAAGCCTCGTTCTAGGCGAAGTTCACGACACAGCTGAAGGAAACGCGGGGCAGTGATGGGTTACCCGACACACGGGGTCTGTTCAGGGGACACGCGGTCCACCCCTCACTTCACAACACCTGACAAGAGCCGCCCAAACCATCCCGGGGCAGTGAAAGAGTGCGCGGAACAACCTGAGCCGTAAACTCCAGAGGACAGCGTGACCGCGGAGCTGACCGCGGGAGCACCCGCGCGGGAGCGCGGCGGGCGAAACCTGAAAGCGGTGCCCAACGCGTTTCAACGCACCACAGCTTCACGTCCAAACACTCAGAGCGGCAGACGGAGACACGGAGGCCCCAGCACGTTCGCCGCAGGAAGAGAGACCACGAAGCTCCCCGGGCAGGCCGCTCCCGGAGGCCGAGCCACTCACCATCGAGCCTCAGGACACGCGCTTCCTCGACAGGACTTCAGACCCACAAAGCGAAGCCGTGCAGGAGGAGACGCCGAGACGTGCCCCAAGGAACGCCGCAAACGCAAGCCGCGCGGCCACCTCAGCGCGGCTGGGAGCCCGTCAGACGCGCCGTCCTCCCGGACGTGCCGGGGTCTGGGGACACGGCGGCTCCCCGGGACAGCAAGGACCCGGAGGCTTAGAGACGTCTGCACCTCTCGACACAGCAGTCAGATGTCCAGGAACGAGGCACACGGGTCACACCTGCGTACGAGGACGTGAACTGCAGCGAGCTTTATAAGAGGGAAGTTCTGGAAACAACCTGAAGGTTCAGAGGAGCACACTGGTTCGTAACTAGACAAGTTATGAGTAACGTTTAGAGGGACGTTCTAAAGGCTGTTCGACAAGCCAGACGCGCTGAGTAAACAGCGAGATGAAACTCCCTACCCGGGGAGCATCGCGTACGCGTTCTCTGCAGTGTGTACCACACACACCGTCTAAAAGAACCACCAGCACGCAAGACTGGGGGGCAGAATTATTAGTGGCTTTATTCTACTGTTTTATTGTAATTTTATTGTTTCATTGCAGTTTCTACGTTTTCCCTACAAGTCGTCGATAAAATAAAACGTGTTTTAATAAAAATATGCATTTGCTGACTTTGAAAATGTAGAAAGCTTCCTATGGCCCGTGTCATGACACAATGTACTGGCCTGGGCCATTTTTATCTCCCCAGAGACTTTCCGATACCGTCACCAAAGCTGCGTTCGCTTGTGTGGTTGTTCCTTCATCTGACGACCCGCTCACCCACCCACCGCCTGTCTATCCGTCTGACCAGCTACGCACGCATCCATCCATCATCCGTCCTTCCACCCCCCGAGGCCGCGTCCTCCATCCTCCCCTCCACCCCTCCTATCGTCCATCCTACCCAGGAGCTTGCAGTGCTCCGTGGGCCGGGTTTAAGGCGCACGACAGGGGTGTAAGGGTGGCTAAGTAACTCGTGCCCCGAGGGATGCAGGTCTAACGGAGGAGGCAGCCGGATGTGGAGCCGCAGGGACGGGCCAAGCAGAGGGTGTCGGGGGCACAGGGGAGGGGACGGCCTCCAGGGCGGGCGGGCCGCTCTCTCCTGCACACACACCGGTGATGCCCACAGCCCCGACCGCAGCCGGGCTCACGCCTCTCTGGCCCTGTGTATACGTCCTCCTGGGCCCGGCCTGGTCAGCAAATCCCGCCAAGACCCAGGCCCCGCACAGCGGGGCGACGCCGTGACCCTCCCCGCGTCCACCCTCTGCGCACAGGCCGCAGTCTCAGCAGGCGCTGCCCTGAGCGGCAAGGCCGTGGGTGCGCGTCTGTCCGCTCGGCAGCCCGGGGCTGTGGGCACGGGGCCGGCTCCGCACGCCTCATCCCCACGGGCCGAGCACACGCGTGAACGTGTCCCCGGGCACATACCCGCCCCCCACGCCCGTGCGGACCCCTCCCGTCCAGCAGCCATGGCATCCACCCGCCTCCCCGGTCGCCTCTGGTGGCACGAGCCCTGTCGGCTGGGCATATCTGTGGAAGCCCGTGGCTCCACACCATCCTGTCGCACACGCGTGTGCAACTGTGAGTGTGTCTGTGCGGGGGGGTGTCTGTGTGCGGGCTGTGTGTGTGACAGGGTGTGTGTGACTGTGTGGGGTGAGTGTGTGACTGTGTGTGACTGTGTGTGTGTGACTGGGCGGATGTGAGTGTGTGAGAGTGACGGGGGTGTGAGGGCGTCACCGCCCAGCGGGGCCGCCTCTGTGTCGCAGCCTCACCGCAGCGCAGGTGACAGGCGGCGCCGTACGTGCGGACGCCTCCGGACCCAGGCAGGGCGGCCGGGAGGGGCGCGGCCCTCGGGGGACGGCGGGGCGCGAGGGCCCAGGTCTCCCGGGGTCGGGGGCAGTGCCGAGCGCCAGGAGGCTCCGGCCTAGACGCTTCCAGGCAAACACTCCGACCACAGGCGACCCTGCGGTGTGCGCACCTGGCCGCCCGGGCCCGGCCGCCCGCGCCGTCCCGAGGGAAGGCCTTCCTGGGCCTGACCGGAGCGCTCCCCGGTCAGACGGCTCCCCTGCGTGCGGGGCGGGCGCACCCGCGGAAGGCGGGCCAGGCGCCGTCCAGGTTCCGGGAGCAGCTGCGTCCGCCCGGAGGGTCTCCAGGCCCCGCCCCTCTTCCTGCCGCCGCCGCCGCGTGCCCCTGGCCCCTGCGGTCAGTCCAGGCCCCTGCACGAGCGGCCTACAGGAGCCCAGCCACAGCCTGGGCAGCGGCCAGCTCCGCGGTCACCAGGACAGGAACTCTGAGCGTCACCCGGACGTCTTCGGACGGGCTAGAGGGCGCCAAGGCGTCCTGGCCACGTGCGTCCTCCCCGTGGTCCTGTGACTGGGGCAGGCGGTCAGACAGCCGCCAACTGGGGACAAAGCCACACCCAGGCGCCCGCGCGGGCCTGGGGACAGCTCGAGGCCAGCGGCAGGACTGCCCTCTTTTCCTGATAGATGTTTTTAACCTATTGCATTTGGGCTTCAAGTGAAACTGGGGGAAGGCGCCCTCTCCTCCCACGCCCATGCCACGTGGAGAGAACCCTAGACTAGCCTCAGAGAGAGACGCGCGCGTCAGGCAGGGAGCGGTCCTGACCCCCAGGCCGCGGGGGGGGGGTCGCTGGTGAGCCCTGCCCCCCAGGGGACCTCTGTGGCTGCGGGGCTGACAGCGCCCGGCTCATACACGGCGCAGGACCGTACGTGAGGCCGGCTTTCAAAAGAGAAAAGTCTGGTTAGAAAGGGAAGCGGGGAGTCAGCACGTGTGGCTCAAGACAGCCTGCTGCGTCTCCTGCACGGTGGGAAAAACGGCAGCGTGAGGGCGCGGCCGCCCTCCCGGTCATCACGGGCACCCCCGCCGTGCACCTCCTTGGCGGGCTGCGGCCCCTGGGCGCCCGCGGGCCGGCGCCCAGGGGCCCTTGCTCCCCTCTCTCGGCCCCTCCCTTCCTCTCCCCAGGAACGCAGGGCGTTGTCAGCCTAACACTTGAAGGATCAGCATCCGATTGGAACTTTCTCTCTCTGTGGCCACGTCCAATTAAAAGGGCCTCCGCCCTCCAGCAGCCTCCCCGCCGGGCGGCCGGGCTGCCAGACCGCTGGCACCACACATACATTTTAAATCAACGCGAAGGTCTCCAATCCACACACGATATTGTAAATGGCGTCGCTCACCGGCCCCTCTGTGCGCGGAGCTGTGAATCGATGCGGCTACACCACATGGTTAAATGCCCTCCCGCACGTCCCCGCGCACGGAGCCGTCTCAGGGCACCCAATGAGCCACCGTGTCCCCCGACTGACTGTCGATCACAGATCCATTGGCACTTATTTTCCTGCGGGAAGGGGGAGACTTTGGGGTGGACCGGACAACGAGGGCCCGAAGGCCATTTTGTGAGCGGCTGCGGGAGCCGGCCGGCCGGCTTCCTCCCCGACCTCGTGAGAGCACGCTCGCCGGGGGCCGTCGCGTCGCTGCCCGGGGCGGCCGTCGCGTCTCCGAGGCAGGACACCCGCCGCCCGCAGGCGCGTGCACGTGGGACGGGAGCCACCGCGCGGTTCCCGGGCCTCTGGGAGGAGGCGGCATAAGGAACTAATGGTGTCAGAGCAGGGGAAGGAGGACGGTGACCGCAGCATCGGTCAGAGCACGGGACGCGACAGCCCCTTCCGCGCAGACGCCGGAGCCTCGCGCTGGCTCCCCGCACGGCTCTAAAACCACGCTCCGTGAACATCGTTGTGACAGTGAAAAGCAAGATTTCTCCCCTGCAAAATTAAATGTCACTCCCGATAGCATAACACCTGAAACATCATCTTCCCACGTCCACACTGGTACTTTGCACAGAAAATTAAACTCTCTCCGTTCACTGAGTGGATAACGTAGCCTTCGGTGTGTGAGACCCCCCGCTAGGTGAGAAATTAAAAAAGCTGCACTGTACACCGTCACGGCACGCATGACATACAAAAAAGGTAACTTAATTGGTAATCAGAAGAAGCCATAAAACTAATCATGCAATTAATGTCTTCAGACGCGAGTGTGTGCGCTGGGTGTAATTACCAGGCAGCAACGCTCGGGCCGGGCGCTGACGAACTAGCCGTCCCCGCGGGTCGCGCGCTGGCGCCCGTTCACATGCCGCCGCCTGGGTTTGCGCCCACCTGCCTCCACCGGCGGCCTCCCGGCGGGTCGAGGTCACCTTCCGGCGGCAGCACCTTCCCTGGGCGCTGAAGGCCGCGTCCCCCGTGGGGGCGGGTGGGGCCAGGCCGAGAACAGCCACGTTCTTGAGGCTGGTCGCCGGGTGAGCGTGAACAGGCGCGGATGCCCGTGGGCTCTCTCCGTGGCAGGCCCGCACACGGCTCCTTGCTTCGTACACAGAGTTTAGAGAGAGAGCCCTGCCTCGGCGCTGTCCACCCTCCGCCGGGGTCTGCCCACAGGACGGGGGTCTGTGGATAAGGCGGGGAGGGGCGAGGAGGCGGGCGGTGACAGCAGCCTCTCCAGACTCCTGGATCACAGCGCCTCCGCGTCAGGTCCCTTGGATGCCGCGGGCAGAGCTGCCGGCCGAAGGGCAGAGGACCCGCCGGCAGAGGGGCAGGGGGCTGAGGCGACGACCGTGGGCCCCGTGCGCAGACGCCGAGCGCGGGGCGCAGGCTTAGGAGCAGGGCTGGGCCAGGACGGGTCACCCTGGACCCCTGCACGTGGCTCTGCTGCTTCCGTGTTAGCGTCATGTTCTCCTGGGTTCCGACTGTGGTCCAGCGGGGGGTCCCGTGGGAGCCTGGCTTTCCCGTCCAGCCCACCAGGAGAGTGGACACCCAGGGGCCCTTCAAGTCAGACAGACAGGCGAGAGGCGGGGCCAGGCCCCGAGGACACCCCCTCAAGAAAGACAAAGAAGGGCCAAGAGAGTCTCTTCCTTCTTTTCAAATGGACAATCTTCCACCTTGAGAAGGTGCAGAGGCAGCCGCGGGAAGAGTAGGAAACAGACCTGCGAGGCCCGGCCCGTGCGGCCCCTGTGTCCCATACCGCGTGAGAGTAACGCACAAAACAGTCGCTCTCGCACGGATGCTGTGGAAATTTGCCTTTTTCTCACTTGCTTCATGTTTCTGAGGTTTCTCCCCGTGACACGTGCAGCTCTGCTGCGTCACGTGTGTTCACGGCCACACGGGCCGCGAACGGAGAGACAATCTCATGGCCGCGGTGGGGGACCCCCCGGCCACCTGGGGCCTCAGCATCCAGCCGCGGGACCCCACGCGGGCACTGGGGGCGGGGCAGGGGAGGGACCCAGGCATGCGACGGAGCTCTGGCGGTGCCGCGGGCGGGAGGGCAGGGAGCGACCCGCAACGGGAGGGCCCCGCGGGGAAGAAGAAGGCTCAGCCAGCCCTGCTGACCTGAACACGTAAAAGCCCGCCCCGGGCAGATGACAGCCTAAACGTGAACACAGAACTGTAAACACTCAAAGGAAAAGGAGGAAAACATTCAAATACCGCGCTGAACGCGGGGTAGCAGAAACCGCAAGGGAAAGACTATTCAGCGTGATGAAAGGGGACTCTTCCGGGCCTCCCAAGACACTGCTGGAAAGCGGGGAGGCCTCAAACCAGGCGGAGACACTCGAGGAGCCCAGGCAGGGCGAGGGGCCCTGTCCCCTGTCCCCAGGCAGCAAGGACACTTCGCAGAGGAGCCGCCACTATTTTCAGAAGACAAAGCGGGAATCATGGAAATGGGTCTTCAGAAGCTTCCCACGGTGAGCGCGTCTGCATCCTAGGAAATTAGGAAAGTAAGAAACGGATCTTGAAAACTGAGCGCCTCTTCATGTCACTGTGGGAATAACCGGGTTCTGAGGGAACCCTGAACAGCCCTTGTCTTCCTGCAGGGGGTGGAGACGGGCGTGAGGGGAAAGCTGGGGGCCACACGCAGGTGGGCTCCCCAGACCCAAGGCCCTCGGCCTCCCCCGGCGACCGTACGCGCGGGCGGAGGCCCACGGCCCCTGGGAGGCCAGCACAGCTGGGGCGCCCCTGCCCCGGCCAGTGAGACGCAGGCACGGCGGGGACCCCGCGCGGCCGGGACGACCCGATGACGCCGGCGCAGCCTGCGGGGACGACGGGGCTCTCACGGGGAGCTCCTGTCACTCCACAGACTCGGGCGCATCCTGCGCGTGAGACACCGCCGCCCGCTCACGCGCAGAGAGCAGGCCTGACCCTCCGGGGGGGCGTCGGCAGGAGCCCCGGCTCCACACCGCAGGACGGGCGGGCGCTCCTCAGGGGGCCGCCCTCCGACGGTCGCCCCCACTCCCGGGCCCCGCCCCCGACGGGCCGGGCGGCGGCCGCGCTGGGACGGAGGGAAGGAGGCTGGACACCCCGTGCCCCCGCTGCCTCGGCCCCCGACGTGGACTCTGACCCCAGCCCCGCCTTCTGGCCCGCGGGCGGGTCCACTCTGCGGGCGTCCGGAACCCCGGAGCTTCTGGACGGACGTGGTCTCTGTGGCGATGGGGCGATCCTCTGGTTCCCTTCCCGAGGTGAAATCTCAGGAGGCGAGGGCCCCCCGGGTCTGGGGGAGGTGGGGCGGGCCGGGAGGCGGCGTGCGGGAGGCTGGAGGCCCAGAGAGGTTACGTGTGTGCTCCGGGTCACACAGCCGGGTCCCGAGAAAGGTCAGATGAGCCCCACGGGCTTCCCCGCCCGTGGCCAGCACTGGAGGCTGAGCAGCTGGCCGCCCCCGTTCAGGCCCTGGCATCGCATAGGCCGCTTCAGCTGCACGAGGAGGGAGCCTCCAGTGCGCGGGCTGGGTCCCACGCGGCCAACTCTCTCCTGCGCGGAACACGTGGGGCCGCGCGGGGCGGCCGCTGCCCCTCCCTCCACTCGGCCTCACTCCCGGTTTCCGCCCCACGCTCTCTGACCGTCCCAGACGCCGCTGGAGTCCTGCCATCTGTCCTGTCCTGGCGGCCACGGGACGCGTGCATCCCCACCCAGGCCCCCTCCACCCCGACCGGACGTCCACGTGACCTCGCGGTCAGATCTCAGATCACCGACTCCAGGGAGGCCGGGACACGCTCTCCTGGCTGCGGGGCGGGGCCAGGGTGAGACCAGGGTCCATCCCGGGAGGCAGGGGGTCACGGACCGTGGGGGAGCAGCACAGACCATCGGGGGGGCCACAGACGGTGGGGCGGCGCGCAGACCGTGGCGGCGGCTCCCCTGCCCCTCGGACTGTCCTCCAGGAACTGACAGGTTAAACTCTCCTTGTTGTAGCTTACACCGCCTTCTACTCAAACGCCCTGGTTTAAATAAATTCAGATCAAACGTGCTTGAAAATATTCTAGGGAGGGAAAGGGAATATTCCTAATAAATACAATGATGTTACTCTCCGCGGGTGACGGAGCCGCGACTGGCCATTTCCCGCGTGGGGACCCCGCAGCCAGCCTCAGAGGTCGTGGTGCTTCACAGGACCTTGAGGTTTTCTCAGCTGGGCTTCTGGAGGGATGCTGGGAGAAGGAAAAACGGGAGAAAGAAACAGGGACAGAGAGAGGAAGGAGGGAGGAGGAGAGAAGACAGCCCTGCGTGGCATCCGGAATCTTTCCTGCCCAAACCACCTGGTCCAGCTTCGAGTTCCTTCAACACTGTCAGCACCGGGGAGGCCGCAGACCCGCACTTTCTCTGGAGACAATGAGGTCCAGATGGCTGTCCGGGGCAGTGGAACCTCCCTGTAGCAGCAGGTGAAACCTGAGTGCGAATTCACGCCGTGTAGTTGTGTAAAAGGCTTTTCTTTCATGAAGGTGAATCAGCTCTGCCATGTTTTTCTGAATTAGGGTGTTCAGAGGTGTACTCTTCTCGATTTGCTCAGAGCAAGGTGCGTTCACGCGGGGCGATGGGGCTGAAGAGACGCGGGCGGGGCAGAGGACCCGCCGGGGCCAGGCAGCCCCGCCTCCCCCGTCCTTAACCCCGGAAACACTGGAGGCCGGAGGTCGTCACCACCCCTGAAGAGGGTCTTTAACCAGGGCCTTTAATTGTCCCTCTGATGAGGTGTTTTGGGCCCCCGCCCCAGGCTGGCAGGAGACGCTGAGTGAGCACGTGCGCTGTTTGAGTCACAAGAAGAGTATCGGCTGAGGATCTGAACGATCCCTTAACCTCTCAAAATCGTCACAACACGCATTTGAAAATCCACGCAAACACAGCTCGTGAACAAAAATGCAGTTTTGTTTTTTAACCACAAACCTGTAGGACGCAAGTTCCCTGACAGCACCTCTGGGCGGCCCGGCCCCGATCCCCGGTGCTGAGGGCAGTTCTTCTCTCCGGTGTCCCAACCCCGAATCCGCTCAAGCCAGGCTGGCCACGGCCGCGGAGCCCGCCCTGAGGAGGGGCCACCCCCCGCTGCCCGCTCCTTCCCGCCCAAGGTGGGCAGCAGGTGTCCGTCACCACCAGACCCGGGAGGTGACTGGGCCGTGGGACACGAGGACACTCAGGAAGACTGCCGTGTCCTCAGAGCCTCTGACACACGGGATCTCTCGCACCCGAGAACTGAGACACCTGTGTTGCAACTTTCCTTTCTTTGGCACAAACCCCCGATGCCCTGGGTTTACAACTGAACAAAATCTTCCCTCCTTGCGCCGCCAGTGCACACACCTGCCTCCCGGCCTTACTCCAGACGACACACGTCCCCAAACACCTACCTGCCTGGTAAAGACAAAACCAAAAGCAATAACCTCTGTGCAGAGCTTTTTGTGCTGGAAACGATAGAAACGTACCAGCCCTCAGGGTCAGCTCTGCTTCCAAGGGTGCCCACCTTTGCGTCTTAAGTTTAAAGGTATGCTAAAAACATCCCAGCGTCACAGTGACAGAACTACGGAAAGCTGTATATCTGTGGAGATGATCTTGTTTACAAAGTCTAAATGTTAGCAAACTGTTTGTCTGATTACATAAGCTTTCGGTCACAGGCACCACCATATCAAAACAGAAGTGAATCTGGGCATCTCCGCGGGGAACCCCTGTTACGCTCCGTCACTCTCTGAAGCACAAGGAGCGCCACTTACGCGGCGTGAATTTACTACACGCATCGGGCGACGAGGCCGGACACGGGCGCAGAAACGTTAGCCTCACAGCGGCTCACCAAGCCGCCTCTTCCCCTCAAATGGTTATTTCTAAGCTCAGTGTTTACGTACGTTTCTCTTAGAAAACATCTTCTCCCTGCGGGGTGGGTGGTGCTCGGGAAGGACAGGTGGGGTCTCTCGGACGTCCTCCTGCTTCCCCAGAAGCCGAGGGGGCGACACGGCTGCGTGTGGTGACCCACCAGCCCGTGCACGAGGTGAGGTGCGGGGCAGCTCAGGCGAAGCCCCGCGTTGGGGGCTGATTACTTCCCAGGCCCCCAGGAAAAGCGTTT
The DNA here is from genome assembly GCF_030028045.1 of Hippopotamus amphibius kiboko. NCBI lineage: Eukaryota > Metazoa > Chordata > Mammalia > Artiodactyla > Hippopotamidae > Hippopotamus > Hippopotamus amphibius. The sequence goes on along the minus strand of NC_080189.1, from coordinate 927,350 downwards.
ATTTTGGAAGGAAGGGGTCCCTGTCATCGAGGGGACCACAGGGGCAGCAGCCTTCCTGCCCAGGGTCCCGCCCGTAGGCCGTCCCCCACCCGCCAGACGCGAGGGGCAGAGAGGGGCTGGTCCAGAAGTGGGGGTGAGGACGGGCCGGGGGCAGGGAGCGAGCCCCCCGGCTCTTCTGGGGGGAGTTTATTCCCAGGAGGCAGGGAGGCCGCAGACCCCGGTGGGCAGGGCTGCTCCCTGAGCCGAGCGCGGGCGGGAAGGAGGCGTGTCTCCTTTAAGGTCCACCAGGAGGGAAGGGGGGATGCCTGGACCCTCGAATCCAGGGGACGGGGCGGCAGTCCCGGAAAAGGGCCTGTGCTTTGTCTGCCCCCCCCCACCCGCACCTCGCTCAGCGCCTTTGTGTCTGACTCCGTGTGCGTGCGAAGTGGGAAACCCTCCAGGCGACACCCCCAGCCCTTCGCGCGGGCAGGCCCATTGTCCCTGCCGCGTCTCCTTGGTGATGTGTGATCAGAGATGCCGGGGGATCAGACAGGAGAGGCGGGCCGCGGCTCTCCCCGGACGTTCTTTCACAGCAAACGGGCGTCTCCACCACCAATAACAGAAACACGTGAAGAGAGTTCCATCCTCTGGCGTTTGTAGGGAAATCTGTCTGGAAAGGAGACCTCACTTCCCACACACGAGGGCTGAATCGTGTCCCCGGATCCCATGTTGAGTCCTAACCCCCAGACCGCAGAACGCACTTGGGGGAAGGTCTTTACAGAGGTAACCAGGTGTGCGGGAGCCCACAGGACTGTGTCCTTGTAAGAAGAGGCGATCAGGACACAGACACGCACGGGGGCGACCGTGTGAGGACACGGGGCGGGGGCAGACAGCGTCTACACGATGAGGAGAGAGGCCTCGGGCGGAACCAGCCCTGCCCACGCCTTGATCTCACGTCCCCGCCTCCGGAGGTGAGACACGCGTCTGTGGCTCGGCCTCCGGGCCTGCTGCGGCTGTCCCAGCAGCCGTGGGAAGCGTGGAGACGCGATGTCGTCCTTCCCCCTCCGCGGCTCCCGGCGTCAGGGCCTGAGCAGGGCGCTGGCTAGCTCGGGAGGCCGTGGTGCAGGGTCTGGGACGAGCCCCTCCCAACCGCCCGTGTCCACATCTCCCCAGCGGGTCCCCAGCTGAGCAGCTCTCGACGCGGCCCAGGCGGGCAGCAGCGTCAGGCAGAGGCCAGAGGGAGCCGGGGCCACTTCCCAGTTGTGCAAAAGTGAGAGCGTATCTTCAGGTCCCCTGACACCCCTGAAGGACGGGGTGAGGTCCTGGATGTGGAACCTGGGCTCCTCTCCGGGCTGGAGGGGAGGCGGGAGGTGCTGGTGGGACCTGCCCACGTCCCTGGGAAAAGCTGCGGGGGGTGGGGGCAGGCTGGCCTGCTGTCAGGGCACGGAGCCCTCCAGTCTCCGGTGGGACAGGACACGGCGTTGAGGCCACCTGGGTGGTGACTGCATGACCCCACCCTCCTTTGTGCCGGGGGTCTGTCTGTGGGTCCCCCTGCGTGGCTCTGTGGATGGGCTGAGAGCAGAGCAGGGCGGGGGCAGGAGATGGCACGGGGCAGCGGGAGACGCAGAGGCAGAGGAAAGGTCAGCGGAGGGCGCTGAGCCCCGCGGAAGGTTCTGGACGGTGAGGCCTGGGCAGCCTGCCCCAGCACAGACATCGCAGCCGTGCTCGCAGGCAGGGGGGCTGAGCGCCGTGGTCCCACGAGGTCTGAGCCACGGGCAGTCTGCTGGGCAGCAGGGCGGTGCCCGGGACGCCTGGCCTCACGCTGCGCGGCCTGAGCCGGACAGGAACCTGCAGCCTGCTGACCATGACCGCCTAGGCCAGACCCGCGGCCACAGCTGCCTCGCGCGCTGCACCTCCTGCGCTGCAGACCCGCCAACGGGGACGGGGGTCTCCTGGGTCCCCGCAGCAAGCGTGTGAGCCCAAGAGGAGCCGGAGCCCCGGGCCGGCCCCTGGTGTCCCGCGCCTGCGGGGCTGCTGCTGGGGCTGGGTTGTGGCCCCGGGGGGCCAGGGCCATGGTTCGTACACGGACTTGATGTGAAGACCCTCCACGTGGACTGACCTGGACACAGTCCATCCAGGGTCCAAGCGTGGCCTCCCGGGAGGGGGACGGGAGAGGCCCCTGCTGGGGATGCCGGAGGCCGTGCGGGATGCGCCGGGGCCGCGCCGGCGGTGGGGGGGCAGGGAGCCGGGCCCGGAGCTCGGCCAGCTGGGGGGGGTGCCTGGCAGACTCCGCGGGGAGCTCACCTTTCTCCCCGCCCCCCTCTCCGCCACGCGCGAGGTCAGAGGTCTCGGAATCACAAAGCTCAGTATTTTGGGAGAAACAGCAGAGACACGGACGAATGAGAAAACAGTCCCAGCCCTCAAATCACCGTCAGGCACCTGGCTCTGCCTCGAAACGTTCTCTACCTGTACCTTCCGGGCACCTGCCAACACGTATGGATTCAGTGGCGAGGCACCCGTCTGCCACTGTCCTGATACACGGCGCACGTCGTAGAGCGTCTATGGAACAACTCCGAAAGGACAAGAGGGAGAGAAAATAACATTTAAAAGAAACTCCCCCCGTTACGTGATGACCTAAAGATCACCTTGGTCTAAAACATACTTCCGTGACACCTTCTTTCATGAAGCCACGGGGTTGCACACGCTTTGCTCTTCTTGCTAAGATTGGGTTTATAGTCCCTCGCAAAGACATCTGAAGGTCCGAGTCTACGTCCAGTATGATTCCCTTACTTTTTTGAACGGCTCTTGCCGCTGTGAGGTATCACACAGAAAGGGAAATCTCTCCGAATGTCTGTTTCACGCTGAAGGTTTCCTTTATCCGCAGACATGTTCTGGGAAGCGTCCCGTCCACCCAGGTCATCACAGCGATGCTGTGAACACAGGTGCGAACGGCCCGTCACCTGTTTCAACATCTGCCGCATAACAGGCAAAACCGTGGGCACACGTCTCCTAGTGTCTCCCTATTTTGTTATAAAATGTATTACAAAGCTTGTACGATAGTTTAGAGGCCTGGATTTTATAATGTTTATGAAACAAAAATACATTATACGTATAAAATCAAGTTATTGCTGTACTCATTTGAGTAATTCAGGGAACGGACTTCACATGTGGTGTACGTTCTGTAACTTCACCCCAGAATATTCTTAAAGTATTTGTGTCAGTCACAGCACTGACTTCACCCACAGTTATTCCAATTTTAAGACACCCTCTTGCCCACAGAGCCCCGCTGCGATTAAACGTCGTCCGCCCTGCTGAGTGGGTCCCTCCACATCTTCGCTTGGAGGGTCACAAGTCTGCCCGTGAGACGGGGGCCGCTCGGCTCCGAGCACAGACCCTCAGGCCCCCGGAAAGCCCGTTGTGACCGCGCTGCTGCCGGGGGGCCTCCGCGGGAGGCCGTCCCCGCCTGGCCGGGGCGGGCGAGGTGCGTCCTCCGAAGCAGCAGCCCCGCCCGGTCTCGTCTAGGTCTGGGCTTCCGACGACGGTCGCAGGTTGGGCCGCGGCTCTTCCCCCGGTGCCCCCTCAGCCGCGCCGCCCTGCGGGACGGCCCCGCGCCGGGGAGTCAGTGTGTGCCTGGCACCTGCCGGGGGGCGCGGCAGGGTCAGGCCGCCCCAGGACGCCCGGGCCCGGGGTCACGACCGGTGAGCTCTCCAGACGGCGTGGACGCGACCCCGGAGCAGCCGGCCCCCGGCCCCCTCCCCAGGGCCGGGCCGTGTGCGGCAGACAGACTCCCTCAGCGCTCACCACCCGGCGCGTCTGGGGCACCCGGAACCTGCGCTTCTTGAAAAGCGGCAGAGCGCGTGGGCTCTGGGCGTGGTGGTGAGTCTTCACCGGCTCTCCTGTATGGATTTCTCAAGCTGGGCTCGCGGCCTCACTACATCCTCTGTGAACGCATTTCGGGTTTGGAATTAGAAGCTGTGCAAATCTCACTCCTGTGTTTTAACGCCGCTTTGCTTTGGTGTCTCGGTGGCTGAGGGTGTTGAGAGGATGAGGTGACGCGGCCAGACGACCACCCTGTGGGCAGAGAGCAGCCCGTCCTTCAGGTTTACACACACACAGGCTTTAGGGGGACCAGCTGGGCGCGCTGCGGCCCGGCCCGGCCCGGCGGCTTGAGACCCGTTTGATTGCTGGTGGATTCAATCAGCCACTGGCGGGCTGGGCTCATTTTTATTTTTATTTTTTCATGGAACGGACCAGGCGATTCAGTCAATAGTTGTCAAAACTGGAGTCCAGAACAGGCTCAGCTGGATCAGCCGACAGTTAATTAAAAATCAAGAGGAGGGTAAATGAAACGCGGCTCCTTGTAGGGAGCTGTGGGGACGGAGGGGGCCCTCGTCTCTTAAAGGGGCCCCGGGAGCGGCCGCCGCGCCGCGGAGCTCGTCCTCCCAGCGGAGGGGACGGCCCTGTGCGGCCCAGGCGCCGAGGCCTCGTGCTCCGCAGGTGAGCCAGACCATAAAACCCGGCGACGGGTGTGCCTTGCGGTGGGGGCGGGAGCAGGGCAGGGGGTCCGCGGGCGGGAGGCCGGCAGCCCGCCGGGAGCAGGAGGTGCGGCTGCGCCGCGGGTGTCTGGGGGACCAGGCTCCTCTGCCCACGTCCGTCCAGTGGTCGGTCCCACGGTGGGTCTCGGGCTCCGCGCCGCCCACCTCCCGCCACCCCCCTGGACCAGCGCTTGGCTCCAGCCTGGCTTCCCCCCGGCCCCCGGGGACCCGTGGTTTCCGAGCCCCCCACCCCCCGTCTCTGCCCAGACACCCCGCGCCGTACTGACGTCCCGCGGCGTTTGTCCCCTGGGGCGGCCCTCACTCGTCACCGCAGCCCGGCGCCCAGGACAGCGGAACCTATTCTCTCAGCATCTGGAGGCGAAGCCTGAGGCCGAGGGGTGGCAGGGCCGCTCCCCCGCCCCCGCCCCCGCCCCAAGGTCCCTGGGGAGGCGCCTCCTGCCTCCTGCAGCCCCGGCCCCCCTGCGGCCTCGGCCTGCTCCAGGTGCTGGCCCCTCTCTAAGGACACAGCTGCAACGGACGAAGGGCCCACCTGCCCCAACACAGCCTCATCGCAACTAAAGCGGTGACACCGGGGTCACCTTGGCCCCAAGCAAGGGGGCAGAGTCCTGGGCGGGGACGTCGCATGTGTTTCCGTGGGACAGGATCTGACCGTCCGCAGCGGCTTGAGCACCTTCTCTGATCCAAAGCTCCCTCGGGGGACTGGAGCCCCCGGCCACCGGAGTCTTTCCTGAACACAGAGAATGTGTTTGTTTCACGCGTGCTAACTCATCACACACTGTCGACTTGTCTGACGCAGTCATCCTAGTCCTCCCACTAGATTATAAGGTAATTGAGGGCAGGATCCATGACTTTTCATCCTTAAATTCACTTCTATTTTCAGAACAGAAACTGGCACCCAGACGTTGCCTTGCCTGGAAAAGCCTGAGGACGAAGCTTCCAGGGTCGAGAGTGGCTCCTGAGGTTGGCAGGAAGCTTATGGGTGAAAGAACGAATCCTTAATACGCACAAGTCAGCAAAAGAAAAACAAAAAGCTGAGCCTCTTGTCCAACATAAAGTGCTTTGTACGAAGGAGCCACAGAGCCGGCATCGGGGATGTGCACCGTTCACACGCAGGTGCTGGGAGCACACGGGCGGCCACGGCAGCCGTGAGGGTCACCACCCCCCGTCGCCGGACGGCGCGACCACGCAGCGGCCGAGTGTAAACGCCCAGGACACAGACGCTGCCGTGACGAAGCTGGCGGGCAAGGAGTGGGCCCCAGGCAGACGGGCTGTGCTCACGAGAAGGGGGCATCCGGGCTCGGGGCTCCCCCCTGGCCCCAGACACCCTCAGCGCTGGGTGGCAGTGGGCCCCCCGACCTCAGGAGGTCGTCTGTTTAAACTACGCCAGAGGATTTCCAGTGGCAGGTGGCATCGCGGACCCCCGGGCAGGACATCACACAGCTCTCGGGCAGAGCCACGGCCCCCTTTCCCGAAGGCTCCAGCAAACACACGTGAAAGGCCTCGTGCGCCCTCCCCGCCGCAGCATCACAGGAGCCCCGCCCGCACCTCCCGCCTGCACGCTGCGGGCCCGGTGGCCGTCCGAGGGCTGGAGGCGAAGGCCCAGGACAAGTTGAGGCTCTGGGGCCCTAGCCGGCGGCACCTCTGCTTCAGTAGAGAAAAACGTACACACACAATACACATGCACACACATACTGCATGTATGTACACTACACACACACACACACTATACACGTATTTATAACACATGCACACAAATCTATACACGTATACACATAAAACACACGTACACACGCACACACATATACACATATACACTGTACGCACGTAAAATACACAGACATGCACATATAACACCACACACACACGCAGACCACACACACGGTACATACAGTCACATGTACACATGTACTGTACATATACACACACTACTATACACGTACACACACGTACACGCACACAACACACGCGTGCACACACGGTGCTCACAACCTCTGCTCTCGTCCCCCCGCGTGGTCACAGCCTGGGCAGGGGCCGCGTCAGGGTTTGCAGTGGGGCCACCAGCCCAGGGTCACCGCCTCCCCCGGGAGCCGCCCCTCCCCCCCCAGCACCTGTGCCCGGAGAGACGCCGTCACAGCCCGCTCGTGACACAGTGGGACAGCTGGACCATCCTCGGGGTGGACGGATTCACCTAGACCTGGATTCAAACTGGAACCCGTCGCCTGGGCCGGAAGGACCGACGCGATGTGTGTCCGTCAGCATGGACGGCGCTCCCGCAGAGCCTGAACGGACCTGAGCGCGGCCTGGCGCTCTGGAAGCCCAGACCCCCGGGGGTCCGAGCTGGAGGCCAGGCCCCGAGGAGGACGCAGCCTGAGGAGTCTGCAAAGGCAGGACGAGGACACAGACGCCACCACCTCCCGGGACCATGGAGTGACAGCCCCCAGGAGCCCTCGTGGAGGTAACGGCGCGACGCGAAGGCTGGGAGACAACGGGTCCTGCAGGGGCCAGTCCCCGCCCCCACACCGGATGACTGACTGCTCCAGCGTGTCCACCTCCTTTCCTGCCGCTGCCACCCGGGAATGGGCCAGCGGGAGTCGACAGCCGGCCAAACGTTCCCGGGGGCCCTGGGGCTACCATGCGCGCCGCAACCCCAGCTCCACGCAGGACCAACCTAAGACTCACAAAGGCTTTGAAATCAAGACCACGGACGTCCCAGCCCCGCTGAAGCACACACCGCACCCAGTAAACCATTAGACGTCAGGTTTCAGAGCGAGAGTGAGGACGTCGATTCCCATCTCGATGCCAAGACGGCTTTTGCTGAAATATCAGCTTGTTTCCACAAATGCTTCCCGGTGCCTCCACTTTGCTGGGGCCCAGATGACCGCCCGGTGGGCCTGCCCGGCACCAGGCTGGCCCGTGGATGCCCAGGAGGGCTGAGAAGGGCTCGGAGCCTCTGCCCTGGTCGGGGCGGGGGGTCCGGGGCCAGCGTCTCGCGGCCTCATGTGTGCCTTTTTCATGTAGAATCCTGTGAGCTGTTTCAACGGACGAGAGAGGTCCACAGCCCCACACGCGGTGCCAAAGTCAAGAAAAAGCAGTTTATACTTTCCCTTAGTCCGTAGACATGTGCGTCACAAATGGAGACGGCGGCTCTACGTGTCGGATAAACTCAGAGAAAGGAGAGAATGGGGACGCCCCCTTCCTGCCGGCCCCACGCTCCCTCTGGGCGGGGCCCCCGCCCTCCGTCACCGGCGCTGGGCGGTGCCACCGGGCCCGCGGGTGCCTCACAGCCGGCTTCTCCGTGAGGGCTGCGGGTGGACCGGTCAGCCTGCTTGTGGACGCCAGGTGGTCGGAGCAGCCCGCCTGGGCTCCAAGATGCCAGGTGTGTGCCCCACCTGGGGCCTCCCCGGGTGATCCCGGGGGGCCGTGCCGGGGGCTCGCACGTGCCACGCACCGGTCACACGGAGCCCCCAGGAGGAAGCCGGGCTGCCTGGACCCATCGAAGTGACCTGTGAGGTGGGCGACGGTCCCCCCTCCTCTCACCTGCGGAGACCCGGGCCCTCCGAGCCCTCTTCCCGACTCCCGGCCTGGCCCTCGGTCCCTGAACCCCGGGCTCTGGCTGGGCAAGGAGGCTGCGCTGAGAGTCGGGGCTCCTGAGGCGGCTGATGGATGAGAACCTCCCGCGGGGGCTCTGGGCTGATGTGCTAGGGAGGCGCGAGGGCCGTGTGCAGGGGCTCCGCCCCGTCCGCACCCGGGCCTCGGGGGGCAGCCCTGCCTCACCGCACGTCCCGCCCGCCTCCTCTCCCGGGACGATCGCCGCATCCTGCAGCTCCTCTGTCACTTAACTGGGGAATTTTCTCCACGTAAGCTAGGACGTCACAGGGTTGAAGTTCCCCAGACACACGCTTGTGCTCGAGCACGCACACACATGCACACACACACACACACACACACACACACACGAGGACCTTGCTGCCGAGTCCCGACTGTGTAGCCTCTGGGACGCGTCCCGACTGTGTAGCCTCTGGGACGCGTCCCGACTGTGTAGCCTCTGGGACGCGTCCTGGGTGGCACAGGGTAAGACACGTCCCTCCCGGCTGACCGTCCCGTTGGGGACGGGACACGTACTCAGCGAACGGCGCCGTCAGACCCTGGGTCCCGCCAGCCCGCCCTTCAGGGGTGGGGGTGGGAGGAAGGCGGCGGCCGGCGGGGGGTGGCTGCTGGTCCTGGTGCAGACCTGGGCACCCGCGAGCCCCACTGGGAGAGCCACCCGCTCCCAGCGCTCCACACAGTTGGCACACGAGGCTCATCTGTGTTTTAGGGACACTTTTCAGTCCAGCGAGAAACCTGCGCTTCATCTCAGGTGGAGCCCAAACGCCCCCGAGGGGGAGCCTGCCTGGCCGCCGGGCCGCCTGTGCCCAGCCTCTGCCCTCGGCTCCGCGGGTTACATTCCTCCCCCATTCACACCGGGGTCTCTCCTCTCCTCCTGACCTGGCCGCCCTCGCACCTCGAAATCCAGACGTCTACAACATCCCAGAGTGCTCAGCAGCCTGCGTCCAGCCCGGGGGCGCGGAGGAGGGGGTGATGGGGGAACTAGGGGCCACCCACCTGCCCACCCACCGTGTACACGTCTGGGCAGCCGCTGGGCCGGGTCGGGGCCACCCTGCACTGGCCTCCCCCCACCCGCGCCCCGGCTCCAGCCCTCGCTGACTCCCCAGCATCCCTGGGCGTGCTCTTCCTCCCCCGCCCCCAGGCCCGCCCGGACAGGCTGCTGCGCGCCAGGCGCCCCCGCGCCTCGCCGGGCGCCCAGGCCCACTGTCTTCCAGCCCGGTTCCGACGCGGCCCCGTGTGCGTTCGGTACACGCACCCCCCTTCTCCTCAGACCCACCTCCTGCTTCCTCTGCCCAACCTCCGAGCCCCCGCCCCCATCTCCCCCCGCGGCCCCCCCCCCCCCCCGCCGCCTCCAGCTCCGCCTCGGCTCACGCGCGCCCGCCAGCCCGGAGGGGCCCCCTTGCCTCTGATACACTCACAACCGCTCTTCTCTCAAGGAATTCCCATTTTCCCCCCACGGAGCCTTTCACCCTAGAGAGGCCACGGGGCCCCCTGACTGCCCCCCCCGTTAGCAAACGTCCGCGTCCCCGGCACACAGGCTGGGGACGGGAGCCAGGAGGAAGCGGGGAGGACGGTCCCACGGGCTTCCGGAGCGGCCGGGTCTGTGCGCAGGCGGCACGCTCACACGCGTGTACACACGCACGCGCACACGTGCTCACACGCTCACACACGTGCACGCACACAGATGAACAGGAGACCAGGGGTCAGGAGCAGGAGCCCCTCCTAGGACGGCAGCGCACGCGCCCTGCGGCCCGGCAGACCCGCCCTGGGGCTTCCTGTCCAGGCTGCCGGTGGGTCCCCGCGCTCCCCGGGGGCCCCTCGTCCCTCAAACACAGGGAGACCAGACAGCGGGCGGGGCTTCCACAGGCACTGGCGGAGGTATTCCTCCCGCTGGCTTCAAGAATGTACAGCAGAAGAGGGGAAAACACAAACTAGCAATTTCTGATGACCTTGCTGAAGGTCGCACCTCATCTTTCTGCTGCGGTGGGGACAGAGCTTCAATTCCGTCGCCAGCACGACAGGATAAGGCCCCGTGGCTCCTTCCACCCACAGACGTGGCCGCAGTCCCAGGAGCCTCAGTTCTGGGAGGCGGGGTTTCCCCGAAGACAGAGCTTGGACACAGCCAGCTTGCCCTCCCCGCCCCTCCTTAGATCCTGGCAGTGTCCTGCCAGCACCTTAGGGCCCCTTTGACTCTGGACACAGGGACGTAAGCGCGACCCCAGTGGTGCAGCCGTGGCCGCCCCTCGGGGAGGGGAGGTCGGGGGAGGCCAGCCCTGCTCCCCCCCCCGGAGGAGGGGGCCTCTGCCATGTCTGCAGAGAACAGAAGCTGGTCCTCGCCTGGGGAGACCCCCGCCACGGCTCCTCCCCACGAGGTCAGGGTTCAGATCTGATCCCGGCTCACTCACCCGCTCCCCTCCTACACTCACCCTGCCGTCCGGGCCCTTCTTCCACGGTGATGTCCAGACAAGCTGGACCCAGTGAACGAGTGCCCAGTGACCGCATCAGGAATCCCCTTTGTCCCTCCTGTTGCGGGGGACCACCTGCTAATCACGCCAAGTCCCCTCCCGCTGCTGCTGCTGGGACCGACTCTGAGAAGGGCGCTTCCTCCTGGCTGTCATCCCGCAAGCTCACCCGCAGCCCCAAGGAGACGGAATTAAGCAGCAGTGGTCCTGGGGTGGCAGCGTCACCAGAAGCACGTCTAAATCCAATACTATTTTTTTAATGGTGGCATGTTATCCCTTTCCTCGAAAGAACAAAATCCATATCAGCAGCACCACATACAATCCCAGGCACACACAAGTCCCCTTCGAGGGCCACAGTCACGCCTCGTCCTCCTGCCCCTCGGCCTGGGCCGGGCGCCTGGGCTGCGAGGGCCCCGTGCCAGGAGCAGGAAGGGAAGCCCATGATGCTATGTTCACCTCCAGGGAAAGATAAGCTGGGAAGTCACAGGACACTGTCACTCCTAACTCAACGAGGACAACCCCTCAAGATCACGCAGCAGCGGAAACCCAACCTGGATGAAGCGCTGCGTGAGACACAAACTCCCATCCAACCCCAAGTCCTGGAACTGCCCTGCCCTTCCTGCGGAAGCAGGAGGCTGTCTCAGCATCTCAGCGCAGCTGTCAGGAAGACGAGAACCTTTAGGAGGTGTCCACGGCCGGGCTGGGGGACTCCCAGGTGGCTGGGTGTGTCCGTGCCCGTGTGTCCAGAAGAGATTAGCATGTGAATCAGTAGGTCACCCGCCACTGTGGGGGCATCACCCGACCGGCCGAGGGTCTGAACAGAACAAGAAGGCGACTTTGCGGTCTGCCTGAGCGGAGACGCACTTTCTCCCGTCCCCCGACACCGGTGCTCGGGGTCTTGGCCTCAGAGGTGGGTCGGGATGTGCACCTTGGCTCCCCCAGGGGCCAGGCCTTCGGGTCTGGACCAGAACTGACCGCACTGGCTGCCCCGGGCCTCCACCCTGGAGACATCACAACTCTCTTCTCTCTCTGCCCTACAGGTTCTGTCTCTCCCGGGAGCCCTGACTCACACAGGCTTGCAACCGCTGGCCCAGCACTCACCTGCCACGTGCACGGAAGACCAGGTGGCACTGGGCGGAGGTGGCGGTGGCAGGTCCCTGAGGGCAGGTGAGGAGACCTTGTCGGGAGGAGTCAGGCACGGCCGTCGGGCCCTGTGTGTGGGCGCCTCTCACGGGGCCCCCAGAGGACGCCGGCAGGGATGCGGCCAAACCTCACTTCTGGGAGGAGTGTTTTCCCCTGAAAAAGACGGACTCACTCCATATCAGCACGGAGGTGGCACCTAACGGCACTGGGCGGCGTGGGGGCAGGCGGCCGAGAGGCCAGAGCTGGTCAGTGCCCCTCCCTGGCTTCATTTTCTTCTCCTCTCAATACGCCCCCCCCAGTGCCGCGCTGGGGGATGAAATGTCCCTGGACAGCAAACCCGAGGTCCTGAGGGTGCAGCGGAAGGTGGGGCAGGAGGGCAAACCGGCCTAGATGGGGTGTCAGGGTCACACCCTGAGTCTGCCAGCTTTGAGCATTGAGCTCACTAACCACAGCCTCCTGCCCCCCTCGCCACACCGGGAGGAGCCAGGGGAGGAGCCGGGGGAGGAGCCGGGGGAGGAGCCGGGGGAGGGGCCGGGGAGGAGCTGGGGAGGAGCCAGGAGAAGAGCCTGGGAGGAGCCAGGGGAGGAGCCTGGGGAGGAGCCGGGGGAGGTGCCGGGGAGGAGCCGGGGGAGGTGCCGGGGAGGAGCTGGGGGAGGTGCCGGGGAGGAGCCAGGGGAGGAGCCGGGGGAGGAGCCGGGGGAGGAGCCGGGGAGGAGCTGGGGAGGAGCCGGGGAGGAGCCGGGGGAGGAGCTTTTGTCCAGAACCTGCCCTTTCAGAAGTCACCATGTCCACCTGCTTCTCCAAGCTGAGGCCGCGGGCAGGTCGGGCTCCGCGCTCGCAGGCCGGTGCGTGTGGACGGCAGGAGGGTCTGCTCCCCGCGGGGGCCCGAGTGTGGGGCGGCCTCGAGCCCGGGGGCCCCAGAGGCCGGCACCCCCTTCGGGGAAGGCCGGCCGGCCCGAGGGGCCCGGGCAGCGGTGTGGCCGGCCTGCGTCCCCCGGGTCCCCGCGGCGTCCTCAACGCCCGCTGCCGGGTCGGGAACGGCGCTGGGAGCCGCGTACAAAGCGACGCCCTCCGTCAGCATCTCTTCCTTCCGACGCGCGCTCACCTCCGCACGCCTCACGCGGCGTGTCTTCCCACCACGGTGACGGTCAGCAACAGCAGAGGCGCCGACGACTTTAACCCTGCAGCAGCTAGGCGTCAACCCGCGTGGGACATGCTGTTTTCTCCCCAAAAAAGGGAGGGGCGTCCCAGACACGCCACACGGTAAAGGCCGAGGCCGCTGAGCAGGGCGGGCGGCCCGTGACGCCCGCGGCCCGGGTGGGGGGTCCCCGCGGCAGGGCCCCCCGGACCCGGCGGACACCTGCCCCCTGAGCCCCGCGGGCGCGTGGCCTGGAGGACTCCAGGGAGATGGATTTCCATATCAAACCCAGTTTCGATGAGACGTCTTGGTTAAAAAAAAAAAAAGCCAGCGCATCCATAGCCCCTTGATTAGATTTTCATCTCCTGAGCACACAAATATGAATATTTATCACCATGGATGCAGACGCTCCTCTTTCCAATGCTCTGATCTTGAATATTATCCACCGCTAATTTTTATGAAAATTTGGGCAACGTAATGTTTTCACATAAACTGACAGTTCTTGAGATAATCCCGTTATTGTCTGGTTGAAAATGACAGCTTCCGCTTATTCCTGTGTTAACAAGGGATTAAGTATTGTTTTTCATTCCCATAATCTAAGACGGACTGGAAATTAAAAATTGAACATTGTATATGAGCAGGGCTTTGAGGCCCAGAGTTTGTTTGCATTCACTTAGGGAAGATCTGTAAATTAGCAGTTTAACAAGCAGGCCCTTTCCTGTTGCTGTCCAAGGCACCATCACAAAACATCCCTGACGCTTCTAAGCAAATTCTAAAATAATTTCTTCAGTCTGCCTGCTGTACCCCCACACCAACACAAGCCAAAGAAAAAGACTCCCTTTGCCAAAGAGATAAAATGGCAACACAACTGATACTGTTTCAGTGCGGAGCGGTTCACACCCACACCCCCTCGGAGGCGCGAGTCTGCACCACCTCCTGGTCCTCACACCCCGAGACACACCTGCTCAGCAAAGCCGCCCAGTGGGCCCGGCCAGCGGCGAGCACCCGGCCAGCACTGCACCACGCAGCAGCTGTCTCTTCATCACGATGACTGGTTTCCCAGATCGAACCGTGGGTTGGATGGGGTTTTGCACAAGACTATCCTATTGTGCTTCCAGCCACACACACTACATTTTATTTATTTATGTTTATGTCCCTGCCTGGTGTGCAGAATTCTTCACCTTTTCAGTTATTGTCCGACATGGTGTAGAGAACAGGACACAGATGTTTCTTAGAAGCTGACTTGTCCAAAGGTGATCCTTTGTACCTAACCCCAGGGTTAGGGTCAGTGTTAGGGACGGAGCGGTGTCCCCGCAATTTATATGTTGAAGCCTTAACCCCAGGACCTCAGGATCTGACCACATGCGGAGGTGAGCCTTTATGGAGATAATTAAGGTAAGGTGAGGTCATGGGTGGGCCCTGATCCAGTGTGATGGGGTCCTTATAAGAAGAGATAGGACACAGACACACACAGGGGAGGAGACGGCATCTTCACCCGAGGGGAGAGGCCCAGGAGGGACCGACTAGCCGGCACCCAGGTGTCAGATCCCAGCCTCCAGGACGACGGGTGTCCATTTCGGCCTGACCTGGGGACGCCCTGAGGCCGTGCTGGCAGAGCAGCACAGTCGGCACGGAGACACCAGCCCCGGACGCCCCTCTCTGTGATCGCAGGTGCTGTTCCCCCCGGAATCAGGAAAGAACTAGATGTTTTTAGTGTAGCACTAAGTCCCAGTGCTTGTCAAGGGAAGAAAGTTACCTCTTAAAACACTGCTTTTTGTTTTACGCTCTCACTCGAAAAACGGAGCTGTGGTTCCAGGTTTGCACACACGGAAGCCTAACGCGCCTCGGAACAAGGCCCTTCGTTCCACAGGCACAGAGGTGACCCCTCTGCGTACAGGCTGGTTGAGAGTCTGGCGTCCCTGGCCCTCCCGAGTGGCTCGGTACCATCACCCCAGGGAAGGGCTCTCCCTGTGCCCGCTGTCCTCAGGAGCCCCTAAGAGTGACCATAAGACACACCACGTGGACGGGAAGGGTCGTTTGGCAGCCAGAAGGACGGTGCCTGGGCTCTGGTCCAGGTTTGGCATCCGGGGGGGCCCCATGGGGGGCAGGACTGCCCACCTTGACTCCAGGTGCCAAGCTGTCACCTGCCCAGCTGCGGGGACCCAAGTGGAGGTGCCGGGGGGTCAGGAAGGAGGAACATCTGGATGCACCTGTGACCCTGAGGCCAGACTGAGGGGCCTGCTGTCCAAGATGGCACTTGCCGAGGTGCCCACGGACCCCTCGGGGCTCCAGCAGGCGTAGTGTACACGGAAGTTGGGAAATCAGGGTTTTGCACTTGTCTCATGAACTTTACAGGTAAAAATTTTATGTGTGCAGTTAACCTACCATCTAGTGTGAAAATACGTCCTACTCACGGACTATAGACGGTGTCGGTGTGCCTCAGGGGTATAACTAAGGGATTTCAACTGTCAAGAATCTTGAGAAAAAAATAAGAATGTAACAATACAATGAGAATTAGCTAATTTAATAAAAATAACAAATTAGATTATTTACTTTTCACGTTTTCTTGAAAATATGCAATTATCGGAAAGGTCTATAAGTGAACCATTTCCATGCCTTTCTCACCCGATGAAGCTTCACAAGACAGACAAGATCCGTCACTGCCCCAGCCCTGGACGTGGACAGCAGTTCTCCCCTTCCTCAGCCCTGATCCTCCCGTCACAGTTCACGCTGGCAGACAGGGGGTGTGTGTGTACGTGTGCGTGTGTGCAGGGGGGCCTGGGGAGGTGGGGACCCAACGTAGCCTGAGGTCCATCCAAACTTGGCTGTTAATCAGGAAACCCATTTGGCTGGAGAGGCGACCTCTGTTGAAGAGTCAGGTGAGCCACGCTTGTAACCCCGACGGGAGAGAGACTCAGCTGCAGGTGAGCTGATAATCGGTCCAGGTGCTTGGATGACATCTGTGATTTCCAGGTACGGAGGGTCACACTGTGCCTCCCAGAGAGGTGTGTGCACCTCCCAACCCTCAGCCTGGGAGGGAGCCTTACTTGGCAATAGAGTCTTTACAGATGTGATCTAGTTAAGATGAGGTCACAGTGGGGCAGGGTGGCCCCAACCCAACACGACAGGCGTCCTCCTGAGAGGGGATGCACAGGAGGCCACGAGAGGACCGGGAAGAGGCTGGAGGGATGCAGCTGCAAGCCAGGGACGCGGCAGCACCAGGAGCAGGAAGAGGCAGGAAGGACCCTCCCCTGGAGCCCCCGAGGGTGCCCGGCCCTGCCACACCTGGATTCTGGACGTCAGGCCTCGGAACTGGGCGAGAATGCAGTTGTGCTGTCTTAACCCCCAGTCTGTGGCACTTTATTACAGCAGCCCTGGCACCCTGACCCCAGGTCAGCGGCGGCTCGGTCCAGGGGACAGACTGATGGGCAGCAGGGGCCCGGGGCCGAGGGCCACGCGCCAGCTGTGGGAGGCCCTGCGGGACGAGGGCAGGTTAGGAAGCAGATGCCACCGCTGGGGCGACACGGGGTAACATGGGCGCCGGGCTTTTCAATAGGGTCCCATTTGGGAGGGATGCAGAGACATCACAGGACCTCGTGGCCCCAGTGAAGGTGGAGTGTCGTGGTCCGATTTCAGGGCCTGGAGTGGAGCCACAGACGGGGTACCGTGTCCGGGAGTCCAGGTAAAGGGAGGGGGTGGTTCTGCTGGGCCTACGGGACCTCTGACCCCCTGGATGCTGCCCAGGACCGAGCCCCGAGCCCCGAGCCCCGAGCCCCAGCCGTCCTTCCCACCAGTAACCACTCTGCTTAGGTGTGGATTCACGCACGTGCCTGCTGGTGACACACAAGCGGCCTTGCGGGTGCCGGAGACAGACACTGAGGGACGAGGCCTGGTCTCACGGGGACGTCTGTGCGTGGGTCCCTCCTGCTGCGGGGACACGGGGCCTCCCGGGCAAACCTCGCTCACCTCTGCCGTGCTCGCCGACACGGCGCTGCCTGCTCATCTGTTTTGACGAGATTATTTTAAATTTGGCATTTGATTGTATTTTGTGTTACAATGATCACTAATTATTTCACGTGGGTGAAAACAGCCTCTTTTTCTAACCCGTGGATAAAGCAGAGGGGACGTAATCAACCAGCAAGAGAGGGAGGCACGTCCGTTGTCATGGAAACGTGGCCTGGGATGTTCACAGTTAAAAAGAGAAGGGCCTGGGGGCTGACGTAGAAGGGGGGGCCTCTGTCGTTCCCGCGACCGTAGAGAAAGCGGGCCCAGGTCAGGAGGAAGCCTCTTCCACAGCAACAAGGCTTTCGCGGAGGTGTCGCAGCGCAGGAGAGTCCCGGAGGCTCCGGGGGGAGGCGGGACAGAGACTCGGCCAGTGCCGGGCGGGGCCGGGGTGGGGGCGTGTGTGTCCACCTGCTGCCCAGGGCTCACGGTTCACCCCGTCCCAGCTGGGCGCTACTCAGCTCCCGCCACGAGTCAGGAGCCCCGCGCGATGGAGACGCACGTGGGTTTCACTCTCGCGCTCACGGATGCAGAGACAGACGTGAGCTCGCCCGACGCCGCACTCGGGGGCACCCCACGCGGGAGCCGGGCAGGGCGCAGGGGCGGGGCTTCCCCCCACAGGCGGAGCCCCGGGTGACGCCCACCTTCTCGGGATCCGCCCAGAGGAGCTGCCCCGCCCCCCGACTTGGGATCCCCGGGAAGAAGGTTCTGAACGCAGCGCCCTCACTGGGGAGGGACGGCCGGCACCACCAGCGGCCCCGGGTCACCGCCGAGATGGATAAGGCGGAGTCCTGACCCCCAGGGCTGTTACAGCGGGGAGCGAGTCACCGTGAGGTCATCAGGGTGGTCCCGGGCCTGGTTCCCGCAGCCCCTGCCAAGGGATGACCCCCGACTCCTCCCTATGCGGATCTCGGGCGAGAGTTCAGGACTCGGCGGCGGCCAGCGTGCGGCCTCCAGGAGGACACGCGCCTGCGGGCGGGAGACCAGAGGCCAGCCCGCGGCCCAGCCCGCAGTGGCTGGTGGACGCATTTCTGGGTGACACGCGCCACGGCGATGCTTTCACTAAGAGGCGGAACTCCGGGTGTGCCTGATTTCGAGGCCAGCGAGGCCCGGGCTCCGGAGGTGACCGCCTGGAGGGGTGTCCGGCCTGCCCGCCGCTGCCTGCCTCCCCACGCTCGCAGCGTGCGCGCCGCGGGGGACCCAGGAGGGGATGCACGGGGCGCCCAGGGTGGCTCTGCGGCCTCTGCTGCTGCCTTAGGAAGTGGGGTGGGGGGTCGCCCCGCGAGCCTGCCTCTCATTTTCTTCACCCTCTTCCAAGCAATTCCGAGCCTCACGGGTTGAGGATGGAAAGGCGATTCTGGAATATTACATTCTGAGGGCTCTTAGGTGCATCTCCAGAGCTCAGCTTTTTACATGGAAATCAATTCCTGATTCCACGCTACCGGCTCCATGGGGGATGCTGCGGGAACCAGCCCACACGTTATCGAGCCGGACGCCCCCGCCCCGTGTCTCCGGGGGACGGCCGTGCAGTCCCAGCCGGACCGCAGCCATGCCCTGCGAGGAGACAAACATCGCGCACTTTCCACAAAAGCGCGGCTGAAATGTCAGAAAGGGGGGGTCGATGGGGGGACGCCCGAGCTGCCGCCACAGACAGACAATACTTATTCCATTTTACGTGACTATTTACCCTGATAGTGAATAAAAATTGAGTTTGTCACTATAGCAACTGCCTCATCACACGGCACCTTGCCTGCTTTAAATCACGAAAAGTATTGAAAAGACACCGTGGGCCCACGTGACAGGCTGCTTTATATAGCATTTCAGGAGAAAAGGACGCTCTTTCATGATAAGCTTATATTTGTCAATATGTCAAGTGCCGTTAATTATATCCAACATATTTTCATGTGATTTTCTTCACTTTTGAGAAATAAGAAAACGGTATGAAGAGCAGAGGTTAGGGCTGTCGGGCGGGGGAGGCTGTGCTGAGCTCTGAGGGGCCCTGCCAGCAGAGGTGGGGACGCGTCACCGCGGAGGGAGGGGGCCACACGGCTGCCCCTGAACGCTGACCTCCCCGGGGACCCCTCAGCCCCGCGTGGGGAATCCTCAGGGCAGCCTTGCACAGGCCGCTGCAAATATTTTAATGCAATTTCATGCAGGTTTCCTTTTCAAACATAAGTTAGGAATATTTTCAAGTAAACAAGCTTCTCTTAGGACTGACGCACATTTTGCATTTAGAAGAAAAAATATCAGTTTTCTCTGTCCAGGAACACAGATTAGAATAAAATAAGGTGATGGGCACAGAATTACAACACTGAGGAGCCAGAGCGCAGGCAGATGGGCACAGGGCGGGCCCCCCGCGGCCCAGGACGCCCCCCCCCCCCCGAGGGACTGCTGGCGTCCGTCCACCTTCTGCCCTCTGGTTGCAGCCGGCCTGAGGCTGGACGGGGAGCCTCGGGGGTGGAGGGCGGACGGCAGCCCCGCCAAGGAGTCCTGAAGGCTTCTCGGGTCCCACGGGCGCCTGCAAACGCCCAGTGTCATCTCCAAGTCAGCTCACAGTCCTTACCCAAGAGGCCCTGTCAGCTCCAACGTCTCCGCCTTCCTATTCCTTACACTCAACCTCAAATGCCACCGAGTCCTGCTTCACACACTCGAGTCCGTGGCTCTATGTAACAAGACCCCTCCTCCACCCGTCACAGCTCTCCACCTCCGGGGCCCCGGGTGGGATCCCTCCAGGCCACTCCTGCCCCTCTGCTGTCCACACCCACCAGGGCTCTTTCCCCTGAATTTCCAAATATGGGTCTTGAGCTAAACCAGGGATATTTTCAATTACTAACTACGACCTGCCTGTGCGTATACACACAGCACCGTGCACCCCTTCATAAATGTGGGGTGAGTCGCACTGAAACATTCTCTACAGCCGCCTGGGAACCTCACCCAGCTCACACGTGGTGGTCTTTCCCCTTTGTCCTCACTTATTTAAAAGCGAATATGTGCTCAGTTACTTCGGTGGCATGTTTTTTCTTTATTAAAACGATAACGATGGTATTTAAGATAAAATGGCAAAGAACTACACAGGCATACTGAACTGACATCCACCTCCTGGTTGGCTGTTGTCCTAGGATTATGGGGTGTAACCATGGCGGGAGACTCCCTGAGTTGCACACGGACATCTCTGTACCATCCTTGCAACATCCTATGACTCTACAATGATTTCAAAATAAAAAGTTAAAAATTGATACTAACACAAACTTTGAAAAAGGAGAGCACTCTCTGACAAGCCACCAACCCCACTCTAGAGCTGACCTCGCACCTGCACGTGGCCCTCCAGCCCGTGTCTGTGGGCACAGTTTTCACAGCTGCCCTTAAGGTCAGAGGTGCCGCAACAATTTTTAATGAAATCACTGAAACTGTTCATTCGATCACTATAATTAGTTACCTCCCTGTGGTTTTATACTTTTATAGGTCAGTTTCAGTTTTTCCAAATTTTTGTTTTTTCATTTTCTTACCTGGTGAACGACCCTCTTAAGATAAACTTCTGGGAGCACGAGTAATGAGCTGAGGGGTAAAATTTCTTTTTTAAAGCAATAGAGTCCCACTGGCACGCTGCTTGCCAAGAGTAAAGTGCAAGTGTCAGCACTTTCGGCCTTTATTAAGGAAACCCAGACGACTGCCTGTAAGCCACCTCCAAGGGTGAGCCTTCGGGTTAGATGCTGGGGTGTCACCAGGGCATCTGCAGGCCCCTCAGGCGAGGGTGCCCCGCCACGACTGTCCCCCGCCCCCAGCTTCCGCCGGGCTCCACGCCTCACCACACACACCCCCCACCCCGAAAGCCAGTCCCCCGCGGGCACCGCCAAGTGCCTCAGCGCCTGTAAGTACCGACTACACACGTGTGTGTTCACTAAGCGTGATGAAGGCAGGCGCCCGGCTCTGCCCATGCGCGAGGAGCGACAGCTGCGGGGTGACAGCTTCTCCTCCACCTGCTGACCACACGGAGACCCGTCCCCACCATCTCCTCTGTGGGGGTGCCTTCTTCACACCTTGGCAAAGGCCCCCGGACATCATGTCATCCCCGAGTCCAACCCGAGCTGCGGGCCGGGGTCCGGGGGCTCGGCTGGGCACGCGGCCCCCCGAGGGTCCCTGTGCCTCAGGCCGTCCCCGCCTGCCTTTCTCTGCCCGCTGACCCGTGACCCCGGCTCCTCTGGAGACTCCCTACACCGCGGCCCCGGTTCTGAAAACACCTGTTAAAGCAGCACATCCCGCACCCCCCAGCCCCCGGCAGACGAGCAGCGACGCGCGGCTCTGGGGACGAAGCCAACCGTTTCCTCACACGTCCGTCTTGTCTACCCGTCCCGCCCGCTCGGTCTCACGCGCGACTCCCAGGAGGCCACACACCCGCCAACGCACATCACATACAGTCAGGGTGGCTCGTCGGGAAGGAGCGCCACCACGGGTGCAGACTCTCAAGGGGCGCTGGGGATCAACGCAGTCGTGGCCACAAAATCCTTTTTTTGGACAAAATCTTACCCAGGAGCCCGAGCAGTGACAGAGGCAAGGGAAGAGCAGCTGGCTTAGCCGAGGGCGTGGACGGCGTGCTTTGCTGGGTCCCTGCCCCGCAGAGCAGGGCTCTGGAAGCCCAGGGCTCTCTGAAGTACCTGAAACCACGTGTGACATCCCATGACACGAGGGGTGGGGCCAGGCCGCGCCGCCCCAAACCCGCCACCTCCTGAAGGTGTCTCCAACCCTGCCCGCCCCCTCCCCGTGACGCAGGCCCGAGGTCTTCGCGGGAGCGGTGGCTGCCCGGTCCCCGGCGTGCTGCAGACCCGCCTCGTGTCCCCACGCCCCCGCGCCAGCCAGCCTAGAGGACACGCTCAGCCGGCCCACGTCTGCAGCTCCTCGCCCTTGCGTGTCCTGTGAGGCTCGGATCAAATACAGGTGCTGGTCTGCTCCGGCCTGTCTGCCTTCGTCAGTTTAACTTTCGGAGCCGGGGGCCCTCAGTGGGTCCAGGGAAACCTCCCCCTCCCTTTTCCAGAAACCGCACAGACAGCGGTCTCCCTCCTGCCTGCCTCCGGCCGTGCCGTGCGGCCGCCTGTCTGGGGGCTGAGCCGGGGCGTCTGCGCTGCTTCTGAGGCTTCCCCGGGGACGCCCCGCGCCTCCCGCTGACCCGCAGGCAGGGTCCTCACGAGCCGACTGCGGCCACACTCTCCAGAACTCAGGAAGCAACGGCTTATCTCGGACACACCGTGGAAGCCACTCGCACGGAAATGCTCTCCTGGGGACTATCCAAATATTTGAGTTTTCTTTGTACTCTGATAATTTTCCTTGGGAAGAAACATGGCTTCATTCATTTAAAAAAGGTGAACACTTTCGACATATCAGAAAGTAGATTTTGAAATACGTCAAAATACCACCAATCTATCAGGAACGTGTGCGTCTACTGTAAGCTGTTCATTTCCTTTAAATTTTGTTTTGAGATATTTCCATTTGGCTTAAAAGGTTTTAATTCTGCTATCTGTCATCGCATGTTGAATCACAAGCACCAGGGAGACATTCTGTAAATGCTGTTAGATTCTGAGGAATCAAACTCTGCTTTACTTTCCAGAGTCAGGAATTAGCAGGGACATTCATATCAAATACATTTCAAAAAACATTAGAAGCATCAAAATCAGGTTCAAAACTGCACGAGGCAATTAAAATTAGAAAGAGAAATATGTTAGCTTTTTAAACAAATCTCCACTCTCATTTTCACCATCCAAAACCACTCCAGATATACAAACGCCCCTTCCCTCTGTCCGGACAGAGGTTGGTCAGGCAAAGCTACATGAAATTTGGGTTCTGAGCTTGAGAACCCATTAGAGTGACCTCAGACAACTTCCAAGCTCACAGTAAAACTGCCTTTTGATAGGGAAAATTGCCATGTAGAAAAGGACAGGAGATGGAGAGCTGATCTCCAAGTACCTGGTGGACCAAGGAAGCCCCGGGGACCCTAAGAAGACAAAGGCGGCTCAGGGAGAAGCCTGGCGGGTGGGCCTCTCAAGGCCACATTTCAATGGCGGATGAAATGTCTATAAGTGGTCTGGGATGTGGCCATTTTCTGCCCCCAAGGGAGGGTGAGGTCAGGCTTCTGGCCCCTTGGGGACCAGAGAGGAAGCAGATCAGATGTGATGAAAAGGGAGGAGCAGTGTGTGTGGGGGGGGTGTCTGCTAGGGTCTGCTCTGCCCTGCATCCCTCCCCCAGCGCCCCCCCCACCCCCGCAGCGGGACCTCCTGCCCACACGTGAGAAGGGCACCTGGCCCGGGCAGAGGGCGCCCCTCTGAGGTTAGGGTACCATCTTCACACACAAGCTGAGAGCGACTCGGGCTCCACGGGTCCCCCCGATCCTGGACAGCACGTCACCACCTTCCGCTCCTGAGCTGGGGGCAGAGCCAGGAGCTGCGGGACATCAGGGGCCCCGCTGCGCCCAGGCTCCTGGGACGCTCGCAGGTCTCAAGGACAGAAAGGCAGGGGCCACGGCTGTGCGCGCCTGGAGCACAGTGAACGGACCGGGCTGGAGGCAGACTCCGGGGTCACCATCACAGGGACAATATAAGGGCCACGCCTCGGGGAGACCCCGGGGGACCCCCAGATCCCACAGAGGGGGCGCTCAGCGCAGCCGGGCTTCAGTCAGCAAGGGCGGGAGGACGAGGTCCTGGGGCCGCGGACCGCGGGCCGGCCGGTGGACAGCGCGGACCAGGCCTGGCCGGGCTGTCGGGAGCAGACAGGGGCTGACGCGTGGGCACAAGGAGTCCAGGCTCATCTGGGGGGAGTTTCTGTGATGAAGGGGACGGGGAGCGGGAGGCAGGGGACCTCTCAGGGCCCACGTGGAGGGACCGGCGTCCGCAGAGCTGTCCCGTGAGTGAATCGGGAAACACGGGGGCCTGTTTGTGTGCTGACAGGAAGGGACCAGGGCGACGCAGCAGTGATGACGCCGGAGAGGGGACGTGGGGGGCCACCCCCGAGGGAGGGGTCACCGCGCGTGGCTTCCACGCGGGTCCGCGGGCGGCCGTGCAGGCGCCCCACGGGCGGGAGGCTGCGCGCGCATGCGCCGGGTGGCTGCCCCGCAGGAATGAGGGGGGCGCGGGTTTGGGGGGCGCCGAGTCCGCCTCTGAGATCCGTGCCTGGGACCCCCGGTGACGTGAGTCCGCAAAGTCCTACACGCCGCCCCCGCCCGCCCCGCTGCCCGGAAGCCACGGCCGTGCGGCGGGCGAGGATGGGGCCGTGCCGGGCGCCTCCCAGCCCGGCCCCGCATCCCCCGGCCCGGTCCTGCCGCCCCCTCCTCCAGGGCAGCCCGGCCGCTCCCACGGGAGGGGGGAGGGGAGGGGAGGGGCGCGGCGCCCGCGCTTCCTTTGACCCCCGACACCAGCAGTCCGAGCCCAGGCCAGGCCGGCTCTGCCCCGTCCCTGGGCACCAGGGCTCCGCCCGCAGGAAGGCCGTCCTGCAGAGGCCGAGGGGCGGCGGGGGTGGCCGGCGGCCGCGGGTCAGAGCCCTCCACTCGGGCCTGGATCCTCCGAGCCCCCCGGCCCTTCCCGCCCAGGGCGTGCCGACGGGGTCGCGGACCCACCGGCTCCGGGCGTCCCCCTCCCCTCGCTGGCCGCCACGGCCACAGCGCTCGGGGGGCAAGCCCGGGATGTGCTGGGCGCTCAGAGCCTCATCAGCGCAGCCTGTGCCCTGACGAGCCCGCGGTCGCTGAGCCCCGTCCGTGCCCGCCTGCCGCGTGCGCGCCGGGGACGCGGGGGCGTCAAGGCCAGGCCCTCTGCCAGGCGCCCCGCGCGCGGCCCCCCGAGCAGCAGCCCCGGCACAGGTTCTCATGTCGGGAGCCAAGACTCGACCCGGGCCGGCGGAGCTGCCCCGAGCGGGCGGCCGGCCTCCGGGTGGCTCTGGGCAGCCCTCTCCGCCGGAGCGCGCACCCTCGATGGCTCATTGCCGCCGCGGCGGGGCCCTGAAATCTGGGATTTCAGACGCGCGCGCGGACGGGCTTCGGTCCCGCTGACCTGCCAGGGGTGACGCCCACCCCGAGAGGAGTCGCGTCCGCCGTCGTGCGTGCAATTCACTAACGGCCCGGGGCTGAGGGTCCTCGGCTCCAATTCTGATGGAGAGCTTGGTCAAGGGCCCGCTTCTGAGGCCAGCGCAGCGACGCGGGGACAGGACGCCTCCGGGAGGCACCCGCCTCTCTCCCGCCCCCGCCCCCCACACGTCTTTAACAAGGGGGAGAAAAGCGCACCTTCCGGACCCGGAGGAAGGAGCAACCTCTCTCCCTACGGACTCAGCCCCTGAGAACCCTCTGAAGGAGGAAGAACGCGTTTCCGAAGGTCCCGATGTCTTCTGAGCGGGGACCGCTTTTTCTTGGGGAGACACCGGATCACCATTTCAGACGCAACCGGGGTCAGACAAGCCAGGCACCACGCATCACCGTTTCCACCGACGGGAGGACAAACCCCGCCCGGCGCCGGGGCCCCCTCTGCCGCAGCCTCACGTGGCGCGGGCTGACCCCTGACCCCGGCCCAAGCCGCCGGGCACCCCCCACCCCCCGACCGCGCGACCGCCGCAGCGACTCACCGAGCTGACTCCGGTCTGAAGAACTCTCAGTCCAGACATTTTTTCCAGTTTGTCCTTGTTGTCCACTGTTAGGAGAAATTAAGAAGGAAGGGGTCAGCTGGAGAGGTAAGCGTTCTCCACACACCCTGAGCGTCTCCGAGGTCACGTTCCATGGTCACTGCCGAGGCCAGTGACTTAACGGGTGCTGTGGACAAGCCTGGGGCGGAAACCTGGGTGGGGGGCTCCCCACCGAGAGGCGAGCGGGCGCGGGTCCCTCTCGCTTTGCCCATAGAACGTCCTCATAGGAAACTCACAGCATCCCTGTGAAGACGGGATGAGAAATGGCAGGCAGACCTGCTTTGCAAACAGGAGAGTCTTACTTTCTAACGATGTGATGGTTATACGTGTATAGTCACTGGGGAATAGGTTCCACTCACAAGTGCTGCGTTCACAGGAAAGAGTCACTAGCAGGCAACGCCCAACTGTGCCCTCGTCCCACAGCTCTGGGAGCTGTTTCACCCCCTCTTACTCCTGCCCCTGCAGAACATTCTGTAATAATCTGCCTCCCTGCAAGCCTCATCCTGGCCTGCTCCTGACTTAGAACCAGGAGGACTCTCAGAGAGCGGATTACCCTCCGTGGCGGGCCGAGCAGAGGGAGCCCTGGAAACAATTAGCAGCTGGGGATGCGGCCTCGCTCATCCCACCGCCGGCGCGGCAAACCCGCGGTCCCACCTCCCGGAGAGCAGCTGTGTCACAGAGCAATTGACCTCGGCTTACAATTCTGTAGAAATATTCTTTCGGATAAAGCCCCTGTCACTTTGGCAATGAACACCAGAAGAAACAGAATTTTATTGCAAACCCGAAGAAGGAAGAGTGCATGGCAGTTGTGATTCATGCAGAATGAGACAGCAAGAAAACAGCAATTACTTTCACCTCTTATTGTGAAACCCCTACGTCGGTGGCGGGTAGTGACATTACCTCCTTTAGAGGGACAGCAGCAGATCCCGTCCTAGCCTGCCTCCCCTGCCTCTGGACCCTGCCGTCCTCCGGTACAAAGTCCTCCTTTGAACAAAGGAACATTTTTTCTTACACGTAGGTAATTGTGCAGGCACGGGGGAGGCAGACACAAGCCCGGGGGTTAGAGCACCAGCACATTAAGAGCCTCTAAGCTGGGGGGGCGCAGAGGGGCAGGGGCGGGGAGGGGCCCATAGGTAAACCTTGAATGGAGGAGAATATTCTTTAGGAGACAGTATAAAGCGATTGATTTTAATGTTCTCCTGCGAACAAAGGAGGCATTTTACTGAATGACAGGCTGCTTGGGGGATAATAGTCCATCTTCAATAAGCTGAGGGACACAGCACATGAAGATGGAAATGAAAAGCGCTCCTCTAGCTGCCGAGAAGGGACGGGCGTTCCAGGCGCGGGAAGGAAGAAGCCGCGGTGCAGCGCCAAGGGCGCAGACCACCCCGCCCGGGGGTCGGCACACCTGCCGGGGAGGGCCCGGTGGACACACCTGAGGCTCGGCCGCTCCGGGTCCCCACCCGGCGGGCAGTGTGACGGCTGTGGGAACAGGGACGGGCCCTGGCTGTGTCCTGAACCGGCCGGCGGAGGCCCGAGGCGACCGTGGGCCATGCTCGCGGCCGGATCACCCCCATCCCACACGGTGCAGACGGTCCAGGGCGCGAGCCCCACCGCGTCCACACGTGGACGTGGGGGTCGGGGGGCCTCAGTGTCCGCACAGCTTCCCTGCGTCCCCCAAGCACCGCAGTCCCGGCGGGTCCAGGGTCTGGGCAGGGCTCCTCACCCCAGGCCCTGGCAGCCTCTTCCCTGCCCGACACCCCCATCTCTCCCCTCCGTGAACGCGGCTGGGCCCCCACGGGGGGCGGGGAGGGGCGGGGAGCCGCAGCGCCAGGCCGGGCGTGACCTCCGAGCACAGGTCGTGGTGACGTGTGCGGGCAATGCTTGGGTGTCGAGGCCTTCTGTTTTTAATGCAATTAAGTTTTCACAATGGCTGTGTTTAATAACTGGCTCAAAAAATTCCTGAAATAGTAAAACTGAGCTCCAGCCCCATGTGTACATTCCTTTGTTTCTACCCAAAGTCTAGGTCTTAAATGTGTCATGTTTCCTTGATTCTAAAATGCGTTTCCCCGCATCTGAACATGTCCGGGGTCAGGCTGTCCCAGCTGCCGTCGTGTGAACGCGGCCCACTGACCGACCTCAGCCCACGGCCTCAGAAGCTGTGGAGGAAAAACACGTGTCCTTGTTTCTACTGGAAAGTTTCCCCCGGGCACCTGTGATGAGCTCCAGAAACTTCTAGAAGGGACACCGGATGCCTGGAAGGTCACCCCAGCACCTCTCTGAGCAACCCTCCTGATGGCAGCGTGGTTGTTGGAAGACCACAGGCATCATGTTGCAAAGTGATGTCACGTCTCCCTCACTGAGTTCAGCCCCCAAGTGCATCCACTGCGGACCCCCCGGGGCTGACCACCTCTCAGGGTCCACGTCCTGCCTGAGGGTCCAGCCAGGGAGCCTGGGAACTCAGACGCGTGCTGACGAGCGACTACGTCCCTTAAAGGCTGGCCACTGAAAACTGACAGCGCTCCAGGGAATTGTCCCAGAAAAACGAAAACCGTGGGACGGACGGCACAGAAGTGCTGGAGGAGGTGCGTCCGGCGGGAAGTCCGAGCGTCTGGGATCCCCTGGAAAGGGGCCCCGATGTGACTGCGTCCCTCCAGCGTCAGCAGGAGGGATCACTGTCTCCCCAGTCCTTCCATTACCATCTGCGGAAGTCCCAGGAGCGTCGCCTGTTCTGCAGGTGTGATGCGTCAGGGGGACAGGTGGTCCATCACTGTCGCCTGAGTCACGACGCCACGTCTGTCCCTGTTCTCTTCCGCTTTGCAATGTCTGTTCCATCCTTTGATTCTATTATGTTCCTCACATGGTGCACGGTTTTACCCCCCCCCCCAAAGTGGGCCTCCTCCAAATAGCCACGTGCACACACACGCATGCATGCATGGGCACACACGCACGCACAACACGGGCCCACACACAGGTGTGCACACATGGGGCGGCAGCCTGTGGGGAGGACCCGTCACCGTCATTCAGCTTGACAGGAACCCACAGGTTCTGCGCAGTAGCAGCTGTTGCTGAGCAAGTGGTGACTCTGCCCCAAACCCCGCCTTGTCCACAAGGACAGCACGAGTAGCGTGTGTCTCACGGAGGCCGTCCCCACCAGGGCTCTTTCACAAAGGGCACGGGAGCCTCCTGAGGCCGCGGCACCTTCTCCTAACAGCTCACGCCAGAATCGTGAATCGTGCCACCTTCGTGTCCAACTCCGGGTCCATCTCCACACCGCCTCCATCCTTGTCCAGAGAGCGGCAGTGCCCCAGGAGCCGCCTGGAGCTGGGGTCCTCCGAGAGCCCACCCAGGGCCCCCATCCTCCCGCGCTCGGCTGAGCAACCCCCATGGAGGTGGCCAGTGCGCTTTCCAGCCACACCTGCAAGTCCCCTTGGCGGCTGGGACGTGTGTGTCTGTGGGGTGTAAACCCACTTTGGTCTTGCGCTCTTTTGGTACCTTCTCAGTCTTGGGCATCAAGTCCTTTTCAGCAAAGCCTGTCTTGCTCTTTCTTTAATGTTTTTGTTCTTTGAAATGTCTCACTGGGGGGGACGGTAGCCACACAGAGACACTGTAATGGTGCCTTTTTTCCAGCACGTGTGAAAGGTACACAACTTACCTTAAGCACAGCCCTTTTGGTTTTTGTTTGTGTATATTTATTTATTTTAGCTCAAATTGACCTAAAAGAACAACAAGCCCAGTCGTCTTCAGCACGTTTTGTGAGTCTCAGGCCATCCCAGAATCCTCCCAACGTTATTCTACACTTTCATCATTTTGTAAGCTTCCTCCGAGCCATCCGCTCATGCATCCCTTCCGCTGAGTGCGATCAGAGATCACACGTCCGAACGTCGGATCCCTCCCCCAGACGCACGCCATGACCTCCATCGGGCACGGAGACCCGGGTCGTGGGCACCGCCCCCGTGCGCCCCCACCCCCAGCAACCCCACCTTCTCCCTGGAAACACTTTCAAGTGCAGCGTCACCCTCCACCGGCGTGAAACTCACAGCCACGTTTTTAGGCTTTGGTGAGGCCTTTTGAGGGGAAAAGAAAAGCTCCGCGTTGGCTAGAGGTTCTGTCCAGTGTAGGCTCTGAGTTATTTTTATGGCCAAACGCGGACCCGGAGCTGATGGGCGTGAGCTGCCGGCAGGCCAAGAGGTAGAGACCCGGGAGAAGCTGCTTTCATAAAGGCAAGAACAATGCATAAAGCCCATTCTTATCTTCACGGGGAGACAAAAAGGGTTTCCAAACACAAAAAGAAGTCCTTTAAAATTAAATTCGCTAGATGAAGGATATGCAAATTACCTGCAGGAGCAGAGCCCAGTGTTCTCAGAATCCTGCAATAGCCTATTTAATTAGTATTTTAATTTATCAGAATAATTCTTTGCACTTGACAATTTATGCAGCATTCCATATAATTAAGCACGTAGCTACAGTGGAATAATTTTGCCTCTTTCTTTATTCTCGTGGTTTTAACCTGGAAGGATGTGCGGCAGTCTCTTCTGTGATCTAAACTGCTACAGGGACAGCTTGATGGCTGTGTCCCGTGAGCACGCACGACGGGGGGGAGCAGGGGTGCGGGAGGCGGGCGGACGCCGGGGGAGCTGGAGCCCCTCGGGAAAGGGTGGAGCCAAAAGCGCTGCTCCTGGGGTAGGGACCCGCGTCCCCTAAGCACTTCCACCCTAAGAGACACGATGCACTCCGCACCTGGTCCCACCCACAGGCCTCTGTGGAAGTGGACCGTCGAGGTCGTTCGGGGACCACTGACGGGCCCCACTGCCCCCCACACCCTGGGATCAGCCTTAAGGACATCGGCATGGCCTTCCGTCACCAGCCCGGGAAGTGACCCGACCTTTCCTCGGAGACGCCCGCTGCCCGGGACCTGGTGGGCGGAGGTCATGCTGGGACGGGGAGCAGGTCTGAGAGGAAGCTGGTCCTGACGCTCCAGGAACCCCCCCCCCCCCCCCCCGCTCCCCCGGGCTCCGGGCAACCTTGCCCACACTCCCCTGCTCTCTCCCAGGGCCAAGGGCGTGTTTCAGAGCAGGGGCCCAGGTGGGTGGCGGTCCCGCCAAGGTCAGAGGTGAGACACCCGCCTGAGGACAGGCGGGAGGCAGAGGCACGCACCCCAGGGGCCCTGGCAGCCTATCCCCCCCACAGACCTGCAGGGTGAGGGCTCAGGGCTGCGGCAGGACGGGAGGAGAGGTCCTGACCCGTCATCAACAGGGCTGCCTGGCCGAGCTGCTAGCCGGGAGGGTGGCGGTGAGGGGGTGTCCCCACACCCGGTGCCTCGTGTCCTGGACAGCAGGCTGCTGCCGCCTCAGGCCACAAGGGCTTGAGCTGGGGAACGGGGCTGGGGCTGGTGGGCGCTGGGGGGCTGGGGGGATGGGCGGACTTGGAGGGGGGCTGGGGGGCGCTGGGGAGGGGCTGACGGCAGGAAGGAGCTGGGGTCGGGGGAAACACAAATAATTTGACTCCTCCAACCTGCCTCTCAGCCAGAAAGCTAAGGGCTCTCCTGAAGAGGCCCGCTGCCCTGCCTCTCAGCTTGCAGGGCTGCACGTTCTCACCGGCCATCGCGGCACCTGCAGCGGCGGCAGAGAAGCATCTTACAGCTGGGACGGCGCCTAATAGTTACCAGTTTTCTGTATGTCATTCTGGTCGGAACGTCATGAATCACGCTCCTGGTTCATCGCGTTGGCAACTAGATGGATACTGAAGCTAAACTGCACACACTTTATTTTTATAAAAATAACTACAATTTAATTACTTTTTCAAAAAATAGAATAAAAATTCAGTTTTATTTAATACTTTAGATTTAAAGCTTTGTTGTTTACTATATTTTGTTTCATAACTATAACCGTTCATTTTTAATATTTTAAAGAAAAATATTAATTATATTTTGCTTTATTACTATAATAGCTCATTCTGAATTTTGTAGAGTGCCTATTGAAGCCATATAATTGTAACCTGAATTTCATATGTATTTATATTTCTGATGAAAATACTTTCACATTTTATACATTGTGTGCAATTACAGCCGGGTCATTTGTCTAAATGCACAGATTTTATGAAACAATATTATCAGTGATTTTGTGAAACAAAGGGAAGAAAATACAGTTATAAATAAATATGCTATAATTCAGGAACTGCGTCTTTAACTCATTACTCACCCCAACTCTACAAACTCATTAAGACAAGACCCAAACGCGAGAGAATAATTCAGTCCAGCTGTCTTTCATATTTGGCTGATTTTCAGACACAAAACCCATAGCTTTATGCATATTTAAACATTTTTTCACTGTGAATATATATTTTCCAAGAGTGAAGGTTAACAGTCCGTTGGCCTGATGGAGACTTTTCCCATCAGAAACCCAGTGTGGCGGCTCAGTGGTGCTGGGCCTGGGGACCCCAGCGCGGGGGGTGGGCGGTGCTGATTCCCCCGCAGCCCAGGGGCCCCCGTGCCAACGCGCACCCGTCAGCCCATCCTCTCGGCCGAGCCCTGCCAGGGGGTGTCCCTCGCTCAGGGTCAAGTCTCAGGTCCCTGCCGCACGGGAGGCCTGCAGGGCCTTCACGATCCCGCCCCAGGGCAGTGCTGCCCTGCTGGCACCTCCCACCAGGCCAGGCACGCCTGCCTCAGGGCCTTTGCACTTGCGGGTTACTCCCTGGGCCCCGCGTCCACATGACCCGCCTCCTCCACAGCTCGGTTTAAAGTCACCTTATTTCCCGCCAGCATCAGATCGCACCCCCCCCCCCCGGAGTTCCCCCCGCCTGCCCGGCGTTACCTTTCCCCAGAGCGACTACCCCCAACCAGCAGAACTGCACTCACTTATCTGCTTTCCTGCCTTGGGCGTAGCTCAGCAGACAGGACATGTCTCAGCAGACAGCGTCAGCACACCGGAGGTGCACGGGGTCTGTTTCCCGAGGGAACCGGACGGGATGCGCGTGAGGACCGAGCAGACTCAGGCCCTGCTGGTGGCTTCTGCCCGTTCCTCTTGGCACAACCGTGGACCCCAGAGTTACCACCACCACGTGCACGTGCGTGTCTGTGGTGGGGGGGGGCGGTTTCCACACCCACAGTTCCAGCTTCTGAACAAAGTGTCGCCCCAAGAAAGGTGTCCGAGGATACCTCCTGGCCTGAGGATGCCTGAGAGCAGAGCCCGCGGGAGGTGTCCTGTGTCCATCACTTTACACCGAGTCTCCTGCGGTAACATGCTGTCACGATGTCTGGGTGCTTGATTTTGCTAATTGTCAGAAATAATTAAAATAACCCTGGAGCATGACTGCTTTCCTGACACTATTTTTTTTTTAAATATTTATTTATTTATTTATTTATTTTTTGGCACACGGGCTTAGCTGCTCCGCGGCATGTGGGATCTTCCTGGAGCTGGGATCGAACCCGTGACCTCTGCACTGGCAGGCGGATTCTTAACCACTGCGCCACCTAGGAAGCCCTCCTGACACTATTTTACCAAAACCGGAGACACCACTCAAGGCTTTGTTCCCAGAGAGGGAGGGAGGAGGGTGGGGGGGTGAGGTTCCAGCAACTTCTGTCTGCACCTCCCGTCTGGTCTCCAAGGGCCCTGTGCAGCGGGGTGGAGCTGGCCCTCCCCGAGGAGCCCTTGTCACCGTGTCCCTGTGTCCGCGTGAGGCCTGGCACCAGGGACGGGCCTCCGGGCACAGGGGCCGCGGTGCCCTCTGGCTTCCTATGTGGGTTTCTGGTTTGAGCAGGCGCCACCTGAGACATTTACACGATGCCACCGGCTCATTTCTACGTCAGCCAAGCCTCCCCGTGCTGAGAGAGAAAAGAGGAATGCTGTTGACAAAGAGCTAAGATAAATGTGTATTGGTTTACGTCTGTCTGAAACACACCAGGGACGAGCGGTGTGTCACAGGTTCCTGGAAAGCACCTCTCTGGCGACTCGTGGTGACGTTCCCCTGACTGTTGGAAACATTGTTTTGTTAATTTGTAATTCAAAAATACCAATATTTTGTATTGATATTTAATCAAAGATTAGACATTTTATAAAATATGTGTTGGTTATAAAGAATAATGACAGCAAAGGCCCAGGTAGCCACCCTCTGGAAAGGAAATGCAGCGTTTCAATTACATCTGATACTAGGGGGTCCTTCACGGTCCCACCCCCTCCTCCCCACGGGACGTGATAACTCCTCCGCATGTGGGTGATGGTTTCCTTTCCTGCAGACTCTCTCACACGTGTGCATGGCGTGTGCTCTGGCTGGGTCTGAACTTAATGAGATGAGACCGCGGCACCCAGGTCCGGCCCCGACTTGCGTCTTGTGCTGAGCCCTGCCATTCCTGAGGCCCGACTCGGTCTTGCGCCGGCTGTGCTTCAGGTGCTCTCGCGGCTCTCTGGCTGTATTAAATCGTTCAGCACATCCTAACTGGCTTTTCCAGTCAGTTGTCCACTCCAGGGGACCACAGGGCTGTCTCTTCTCCTCTTGCCTCTCAAACAGTGAGCCGGGAGCATCCCTGCCCATCTCCAGGCAGATGGAGAGAATGTTCTCTAAGTGGAATGGCTAGGCCACAGAGTCCCAAGTGATTCCACCACTTTACACACCTGCCGTCAGCTCCCAAGAGTTCCTCCTGCTCCAGATCCTCCCCAGTTTGTGGATAAACATTTTTGCCCATCTGGTAGGCGTTACACTGCATCTCCTGGTGCTTTCAAGGTGCATGTCTTCCATTCCTGCTCAGGTGGAGCACCTGTGTGTCTGTTCACCATTCATGCTCCCGCTTACATGATGTTTTTGTTATACTTTTTGCCCATTTTTCTGTTGGGCTGTTTGTCTTTTTCTTATTGCTCTGTAGGGGGTCTTTAGACACTCTGCACATGCACATGAATACTTGGTCAGTTACATGTGTTACTATCTTATCTAAGCTTGTGATTTGGCTTATTTGAAATTTCTTAATTTTAGGAGTCTAATTTATCATTTTCTTTAAGGCTTTCTCTTTTGGGTGTCCTGTTTAAAAAATTCTCCTCTATCCCAAGATCACAAAGACATCATTGTATATTGTCTTCTAAAAGATTCAAGATTTGCCCTTCACAGGTGAGTCTTGCATCCGCGAGCTGATTTTGTGGATGACAAGAGGCTTATTTCCCCTAAGTAGACACCTAGTTTTTGCAGCACGATTTACAGGGAAGGCCCTTCTTCCCTCCGTCTGCAATGCTGAATCCATTAGCAATCAGTTCCACAGGAGGGCCCACTCCCAGGCCTCCTGTGGCTTGGGGTCCTGCTGTCTCCATGCCCCCAGACCCTCCCTGTCTCACACACCGCCGTACCTGCTACATCGCGCTGCAGCAGCCGCTCCCCCTGCTCTCCTGCAGGGGTGCCCCACCATTCTGGCTCTTTGCACTTTCTGATACACTTCTGAATCAGCTTGTCAAGTTTCCAGATAAAAATAAATATAACATTCAATAAATAAATAAATCTTCTGAGGTTTTTGTTAAAATTGTATTGAATCTGGAGGTTTGGGGAAATTAACATCCTTATTCTCAACCTGTGAGCAGGTAAATCTTCCCAGGTGTCAAGGCCTTCTTTCACATCTTTCAATAAAGTTTTATAATTTTCTCCATAAAGGTCTTGCATATAAAAGTATTTATTCCTGGTACCTTATTTTCATTCTATGGTAAGCAATCATCATTTTTAAAACTATACTTTCTAACTTCTTAAAGTATAGAAATGCAATTGATTTTTGCACATCATTTCCTATATAGCAACCCTCCTCAACTCTCTGACTAATTTCTCTGGATCTTCCTTTGTGTTTCTGAGTAAATAAAAAGTGATGGATTAAAAGCAGCAAGAGAAAAGCAACAAAAAGCATATAAGGGAAAACCCATAAGAATAGCAGCTGATCTTTCTGCAGAAACTCTGCAGGCCAGAAGGGAGTGGCAGGAAATAATTAAAGTCTTGAGAGAAAAACCTACAGCCAAGAATATTCTACCCAGTAAGAATCTCATCAAAAGTTTTACAGACAAGCAAAAGTTAAGAGAATTCAGCACCACCAAACCAGCCTTACAACAATTGCTAAAGGAACTTCTCTAGGCAGGTCTTTTCTTTGTAGGAAAAGACCTACAAAAACAAATCCAAAACAATTAAGAAAATGATAATAGGAACATACATATCAATAATTACCTTAAATGTAAATGGATTAAATGCTCCAACCAAAAGACACAGACTGGCTGAATGGATACAAAAACAAGACCCATATATATGCTGTCTATAAGAAACCCACTTCAGACCTAGGGATACATACAGACTGAAAGTGAGGGGATGGAAAAAGATATTCCATGCAAATGGAAGTCAAACGAAAGCTGGAGTAGCAATGCTCATATCA
This sequence comes from Hippopotamus amphibius kiboko, assembly GCF_030028045.1. Taxonomy (NCBI): domain Eukaryota; kingdom Metazoa; phylum Chordata; class Mammalia; order Artiodactyla; family Hippopotamidae; genus Hippopotamus; species Hippopotamus amphibius. The sequence continues at coordinate 891,431 of NC_080189.1, read as the reverse complement.
GACAAAATAGACTTTAAAATAAAGACTATTACAAGAGACAAGGAAGGACACTACATAATGATCAAGGGATCCATCCAAGAAGAACATATCACAATCGTAAATATCTATGCACCCAACATAGGAGCACCTCAATACATAAGGCAATGCTAACAGCCATAAAAGAGGACTTCAACAGTAACACAATAATAGTAGGAGACTTTAACACCCCACTTACACCAATGGACAGATCATCCAAACAGAAAATAAATAAGGACACACAAGCTTTAAATGACACATTAGATCAGATGGACTTGCTACTTCTAGGACATTCCATCCAAAAACTACAGAATCCGCTTTCTTCTCAAGTGCGCACAGAACATTCTCCAGGATAGATCACATCTTGGGTCACAAATCAAGCCTTGGTAAATTCAAGAAAATTGAAATTGTATCAAGCATCTTATCTGACTACAACGCCATGAGACTAGATATCAATTACCTGAAAAAAAAAAAAAGGTAAAAAATACAAACACATGGAGGCTAAACCATCAGTCAGACTCATCAGGAAAAAAAAGGGAGAAGATGCAAATCAACAGAATTAGAAATGAAAAAGGAGACGTAAAACCGACACCGCAGAAATACAAAAGATCATGAGAGACTATTACAAGCAACTATATGCCAATAAACTGGATAACATGGAAGAAATGGGTAAATTCTTAGAAAAGTACAATCTTCCAAGACTGAACCAGGAAGAAATAGAAAATATGAACAGACCAATAACAATTAAGGAAATTGAGACTGTGATTAAAAATCTCCCAACAAACAAAAGCCCAGGGCCAGATGGCTTCACAGGCAAATTCTATCAAACATTTAGAGAAGAGCTAACACCTATCCTTCTCAAGCTCTCCCAAAATATAGCAGAAGGAGGAACACTCCCAAACTCATTCTACGAGGCCACCATCACCCTGATACCAAAACTAGACAAAGATGTCATAAAAAAAGAAAATTACAGGTCTACATCACTGATGAATGTAGATGCAGAAGTCCTCAACAAAATAGTAGCAAAGGAATCCAGCAGTACATTAAAAAGATCATACACCATGATCAAGTGGGGTTTATCCCTGGAATGCAAGGATTCTTCAATATACGCAAATCAATCAATGTGATACACCATATCAACAAATCAAAGGATAAAAACCATATGATCATCTCAACAGATGCAGAAAAAGCTTTTGACAAAATTCAACATCTATTTATGATAAAAACTCTCCAGAAAGTAGGCACAGAAGGAAATTACCTCAATATAGTAAAAGCCATATATGACAAACCAACAGCCAACATCATTCTAAATGGTGAAAACCTGAAAGCATTCCCTCTAAGGACAGGAACAAGACAAGGGTGCCCACTCTCACCATTATTATTCAACATAGTTTTGGAAGTGTTAGCCACAGCAATCAGAGAAGAAAAAGAAATAAAAGGAATCTAAGTTGGAAAAGAAGAAGTAAAATTGTCACTCTTTGCAGATGACATGATAGTATACATAGAAAACCCTAAAGATGCTACCAGAAAACTGCTAGCACTAATCGATGACTTTAGTAAAGTAGCAGGATACAAAATTAATGCACTGAAATCTCTTGCATTCCTGTACAGTAATAACAAAAGAGTAGAAAGAGAAATTAAGGAAACACTTCCATTCACCATTGCAACAGAAAGAATAAAATACCTAGGAATAAACCTGCCTAAGGAGGCAAAAGACCTGTACACAGAAAACTATAAGACACTGATAAAGAAATCAAAGATGATACAAACAGATGGCAAGACATAACATGTTCTTGAATTAGAAGAATCAACATTGTGAAAATGACTGTACTACCCAAAGCAATTTACAGATTCAACACAATCCCTATCAAATTACCAATGGCATTTTTCACAGAACTAGAACAAGAAATCTTATGATTTGTATGGAAACGCAAAAGACCCCAAATAGCCAAAGCAATCTTGAGAAGGAAAGACGGAGTTGGTGGAATTAGGCTTCCTGACTTCAAACAATCCTACAAGGCCACAGTGATCAAGACAGTATGGTACTGGCACAAAAACAGAAATATAGATCAATGGAACAGAATAGAGAATTCAGAGGTACACCCAAGGACATACGGGTACCTTATCTTTGACAAAGGAGGCAAGAATATACAATGGAAAAAAGACAGCCTCTTCAATAAGTGGTGCTGGGAACATTGGACAGCTACATGTAAAGGAATGAAAGTATAACACTTCCTAACACCATACACAAAAATAAACTCAAAATGGATTAAAGACATACATGTAAGGCTAGACACTATAAAACTCCTCGAGGAAAACATAGGCAGAACACTCTATGACATACACCAAAGCAAGATCCTTTTCGACCCACCTCCTAGAAAAAGGGAAATAAAACCAAGAATAAACAAATGGGACCTAATGAAACTTAAAAGCTTTTGCACAGCGAAAGAAACCATAAACAAGACAAGAAGGCAACCCTCAGAATGGGAGAAAATACTTGCCAGTGAAGCAACAGACAAAGGATTAATCTCCAAAATACACAAGCAGCTCATGCAGCTCAATATAAAAGAAGCAAACAACCCAATCCAAAAATGCATGGAAGACCTAAATAGACATTTCTCCAAAGAAGACCTGCAGATGGCCAACAAACACATGAAAAGATGCTCAGCATCACTAATCATTAGAGAAATGCAAGTCAAAGATACAACGAGGTATCACCTCACGCCGGTCAGAATGGCCATCATCAACAAATCTAGAAAGAATAAAGGCTGGAGAGGGTGTGGAGAAAAGGGAAGTCTCCTGCACTGTTGGTGGGAATGTAAGCTGGTACAGCCACTATGAAAAACAGTTTGGAGGTTCCTTAAAAAACTAAAAATAGAACTACCATATGACCCAGTAATCCCTCCCACTCCTGGGCACACACCCAGAGAAAACCATAATCCAAAAAGAAACATGTACCATAATGTTCACTGCAGCACTGTTTACAATAGCCAGGACATGGAAGCAACCTAAATGCCCATCCACAGATGAATGGATAAAGAAGGTGTGGCACACATATACAATGGAATATTACTCAGCCATAAAAAGGGGTGTAATTGAGTTATTTGTAGTGAGGTGGATGGACCTAGAGTCTGTCATACAGAGCGAAGTAAGCCAGAAAGAGAAAAACAAATATCGTATGCTAACTCATATACATGGAATCTAAAAAAATGGTACTGATGAACTCAGTGGCAGGGGCAGAATACAGACGTAGAGAATGGACTTGAGGACATGGGGTGAGGGCGCAGGGGAAGCTGGGACAAAGTGAGAGAGTAGCACTGACATATATCCACTACCAAATGTAGAATAGCTAGTGGGAAGCTGCTGCATAACACAGGGAGATCAACTCGATGATGGGTGATGCCTTAGAGGGGCGGGACGGAGGGTGGGAGGGAGTCATTGGAGGGAGGGGTATGGGGATATATGTATAAATACAGCTGATTCACTTTGTTGTACAGCAGAAACTGGCACAACAGTGTAAAGCAATTATATTCCAATAAAGTGCTTAAAAAAAAAGAAAAAAAATGATGGGTTTGTTTCCTCCTTTCTAATCACACCTTCTCTGCAGGTTCTCGGGACCCTCCTATAAAACACCTTGTAAACCTAGTGCATGCACACCCTTGTCTGATTTCTGGTGCTGAAAGGGGATATTTTCAATGTTTCACGATCAAGAATATTTCCGTAGGATTTTTAAATCAAGTTAACAAACTCATCCTACTTTACTGAGCATGTTATTATGAATGAATGCTAACTTTTAGCAAATGTTTTTTATCGACATCTACTCAGATAACCGCACCATCTGTCTTCTTTACTCTACACATGTGGTAAGTTACATTCATTATGTTTCTAACCTTGGACCTTACGTTGTTCATGGTGTATTTTTAAAAATAAATTGCTAGATTTAATTCCTTGTGTTTGGTTTGGTTTGTGCTTCTGTGCTTTTGAGGGAAATTCGTCTCTAATTTCTCGTCCTCACACTGTCATTGTTGAGTTTGGGACCAGGGTTATTCTAACTCATGAGCTGAGGAGCCTGGGATGTTTTGTGTACGACTGGGTTTATTTGAATGTGTGGTCTGCTTATAAAACACGTGGGCCTGGTATTTCTTCATGGGAAGATGTTCACCTACTAATTCAATTTCCTTCTTTGGTTGTAGGATTAGAGTTTTCTGTTTCTTCATTTTTGGTCATGTGAGCTAAATTTTCAAGTAAACTGTCACAACGCTGTTCACTCCCTTGCTATCCTTCTACTACAGCATCAGTATCTGCATTCCACTTTTAATTCCCAGTATGGCGTTTGCTTTCTCTCTCTTCTATCTTGACCATTTATGATGGAGACTTTATCAGTTTTTCCCAAGAAGAAATACTTTGCTTTGCTTACCCACTCTGTTTTATATTTGTTCTCTGTTTCAGTCATTTCTGCTTTTATCATTATTTCCTTCCTTCCACCTTACTTGGGTTTATTCTGTTCTTTTTCTAATTTCTTAAATTAAAAACTTAGTTAATTATTTTAAGTCTTGTTTCTTCTCTAGTATGAACAGTTGAGGCAATAAATTTATCTCCACTTGCTGTTTTTAAAGCAAACTCCCAGATATTGAAATATACTTCAGGGTATTAAAATATACTTCAGTATCTCTATTATGCAGCATTACTGCATTACATTTTTAAAATTTGCATTTTGATGCATTTTTGACCCATTTGCATGTTGCATTCTTTCTCTCTCTATATATGCATATTTATACACACACACATATACACACACATATGTATACGTATACAGGTATCTTTTTGTGCACTTTTATGGACGTCTCAAAAACAACATATACCTATGTATATATTTTTTCCAGTCTGTAAATCTCTGTTTTTTACTGGCATTTTTGTTCACTTGCATTTATTGTGATTTCTGATACATGTGAATTTATTTCCAGCAGCCTCTGTTGTCTTTCTGTTTGAAAGTTATATTCTCTATTTCTATTTTTCAGTGGTTCCCCAGAGGCCACATTATCCGCAGGCAGCAAACGCTCATGGTAGCAAACATGACAGACCCTAGCTCACCTCAGTTTACATACAACTGCTTTCAGTTCCCGGTGTCAATCCCGCCTTGCTTTCGGCTCATGAGACGCTACGATTTCAGACAGTTTACTGCATTTAGCTGCATTCCCGCATTTACCGTTCCCTTGGTTCACTAGTCTGTCTGCACCCGATGGCTTCCTTAGGGGGTTATTTTCTTTTGCTTGTAGTAAATATTTTAAAATTAACTTAAATCTCTTGGTTACAAACTCTTTTTTTAAAAAAGTATTTTTGTTCAGAACATTTTCTTTTAAGCCCTCATTTCTGAAAAACGCTGCCTCTTGGTACAGTTCTAGGTGGGCAAGAGTTTCCCCCAGTTACACGAAGATGCTGCTCTCCTGTCTTCTGGTTTCACTGTGGCCGCTGAGAAGTCAGCCATGAACCGAATTCTCATTTCTTCCTGCCTCACTTGTCTGTCTCCTCGCCCGCCGTTCACATCCTCCCTTTGTCTTGGGCGTCCTGCAGTGTCACGGTTATGACCCTACACGTGGAACTGTTTTCACTCCAATCTGAGGACTGGTGTCTCCCCTCTGTGACGGGATTTTCCAGCTGTTGTAGCTTCAAACACTGCAGCTTGACCACTTTCTCCTCTCTTCTGGAACTCCCGGTAAACGTATAAAAGAGCGTCTTACTTTGTCTTCTAAGAATACTTATCTTTTCTCTTTTCATATTTTCCGTGCCTTTCTCTCTCTCTAGGCTGCATCCTGGATAACTTACTCCGTTCTATCTTTCCGTTCACAAGTTCCCTCCTCAACTAGATTTAATATGTCATTAAACTCACCTCCTGAGGTTAAAATTTCTACGATTGTATCTTTCATTTAAAAATTCTATTCTTTTAAAAAGTATTTTGGGTCATTTTTAAGACTCTTGATCTTTAGGTCCTATGTTGTCTCCCTCTTGTATTCCTCTAAACAGACTAAGCTTGAATCCACGCTCGGCGTCTGTTCGCGGGTGTCTGAGGTTTCACCCTGTCCGTGCGTTCGGGTGAGCTTCCTCACGGCGCCTTGCTCCCCAGCACGTTCTGAGCTCCCGCTCCCTGGGCCTAACACGGGCGTCCTCTGAGCACAGAGAGAAAGGAGGGTCCTTCCGAGGACTCATGTTTCCTTCTTCCCGGCTTCTGGAATCCCCACCAACTTGAGACCAGTTTAAACGGAATTGTGTGCTTGGGGTCTGGGGCCACTGGGTGGTGTGCCCGTGGATGGCACACTCCCGTGGGGCTGAGTGCCCAGTGCCACCCCCATACCCAGTGACAGCGGGTGACAATGCGGGAAACAGGCAGTTCCCATCCTCAGGGTCAAACGGGACAGTCGGGGGCTGCCATCGCCCCTGTGGCTCTGAGGTGGCCCCAGCGGCCGTGGCGGGTGCTCGCCAGCCTCGCCGTGTGAGTCCCGCCCTGTGTCTCCTCCTGTCCTCCACAGCTTGTGGGCTCATGAAGTAAACGCCAGGTTCACCCTGGTTTGGAAAATTCCCTCAGGATAAAGGTTGACATCACCGTCCCTTATGTCCCAGACTCCTGCTTTCACTTGGCTGGATCTGTAAGGATTTCAATGTTGCCAGATACCTAATATGTTTAAAATTGTCTCTTTTTATCTTAATATTCCGGCATTTTTGCTTGTTTTTGGAATGAGGAGCAGTCCCAGTATCTAGTTCTCTCTGTGCACTGATGAAGCAGGGAAACCCAGCCAGCCTCCGGGAAGCCCCCGCCCCATCCTCACTGCTCCAGGCTTCACGGGGTTTGAGCAAAACCTCCCCGCACGATACACAGGAGGTGTGTGAGACAGCAGGTAATTAGCTATTCATTTCATGTTATACGAAACATAACTGTACGTAAACGTGGGTATAAAATCATCCGATGACTCAGCGTCCGTGTGCGACCTGCTGGGGGAGCTGCTGTCTGGACTGCGAGCCGGGACATCAGTAACCCCCTCCTTGTGCAGCGCGGAGCCCGGGCGAGGACCCTCCAGCCACGGCCTGCGGGCTCCCGCAGACTCTGTCTCGGGCACCTCGGGGCAGCCCGGGTCTGAGGCTACACCCCAGGGCGGCCGGGCTCACGGATGGGGGATTCGCGCCTGCTCCCCAGGTTCTCGGTGTGGCCGTGGGCGCGGCCGCCGGGCGTCCGGACGCCAGGCCACCTTTCGCTCCAGGACGACTGGGATCAGGACCAAGCGCGTGTTTCAACGCGACAAATGGCTCCCCTCGTGTTATCTTTGTTCATAAACAGAGATGTGCGGGTGGTCCCCAAGCAGCGCTTAGAGGAGCAGGAAAGGCGCACAAGGCGTGGCCCGTCTGTGTCCGGGAGCGGCCGCGGTCCCTGATCCTCGGAGTCCGCGCTCGGCACCCGGGACCCTCATCCCGCCGGCTCACGGGGCCCCTGCAGCGGGGAGCGGCCGCCCTCCTCCGCCCTCCAGACCTGCCCTTTCTCTCCCTGCTGCCCCTGTGCAGCGAAGCGCCGGACACGTCCAGCCTCAAACGCAAAAAGTGCGCATCTGGGAGCGGTCCTCCCCCTGGACACGGAGGCCGAGGTCAGCCTCCGCCGCGGGGTCCCCGAAAGGTCCGTGAGGCCTCACCTTCCAGCCCCCACCACTAGATAAAGGAGGCTTTTATCCGCGGGGCTCCTGTGAAGCCTCCCGGGAGCGCTGGCCTTCAGTGAGGACGGAGCTTCCCCACATGTGACGACGGTGACAAGCTGGCAAAAGCCATGTCAGCTTCAATTGCCAACTCATTTTTCAAATTATTTTAATTAGATATTGTTTCAATCTCACTTACATTAATTTACTATCTGATATCAACATTTCAGTTTTCAATTTGTTCAAATGATTTTTTCCAGTCTGCCTGGCTGCCTGGAGTAATCTAAAATACAATGTTTATATTCAGCAATTTTCCATGCGTGGGTCCTGCCAAACTCCTGGTTCCATAGACCGGACGGGGGAGGGAGGGACCTTGGTGCTTGGGAGAGATGGAGATCTGTCTCATCATGTATCTCCAGACATTAAAGTAAGCAGGCGGGGCACGGGCGAGGAGCTCATGATAATAAAATTTTCCACCGATTTCACTGTGTAATTGGCTTTCCCAAAGCACGTTTCAGTGAACTCTGACAAAGGTGTTTTTATGAAAAGGTATGTAAACGGCCACATTCCCTCATCCGCACATTTTCTGGTGATTCTCAGTCATAAGGCCCTGAATCTGCCCCCACAGGAGCCTTCTTTTCAGACACACTGCTGCAGTCTTAGGTTCTGAGTTTTCTTATCCTTTTTTGGGCGGAGGGGTGGGGTATTAGCAGAGACACTGGTAAAGACACGCTTTGACAAGGAAACATGAAGCTGAGTCCGGCCTCCACATTATAAAATGGGAGTCAGATGTCCGCAGTGCCCTCCTAAGAGGAGAGGATTACTTCACTTCCTGAAGTTGATAATGAGAAACATGCAGATCAAAATTGTTTCTGAAAAGTCTGAAGAACATAAAATGGTGAGTCCCGGCTCCAACTCACTTGCAAACAATATGAAACCAACACAACCTACACGCAGAAGACAAACAATAAAAGAAACAGGAAGGAAGCATAGAAAGCAGGAAGCGTAAAACAAGATGATAAGTAAAAAATATACATCATCATGACAATAAATGTAAATAGGTTAAATTATACTATTAGGACAAATTCTCTCGCTCAGGCCTAACTATATGTTATCCTCAGAAAACACATCTAAAACACAGTGGTTCAGAAAGATTAAAAATTGAAAGGGTAGGGAAAAATGAGGTAGATGTAAACAGAAACGAAGGCGTGGTCATGGTATTAACACCAAGACAATGTGCAATGGTTTTACGTGAAATAACTAAGGTAATTGTATATTACTGTTAAAACAAATCTAAAATGAAGGTATAGTATTCATGAACCAGCAGGTGCCAAGAAATAAAACAAAACGTTGAAATTAATAGAGAAGACACGCCTCTGAGGCCCGGCAGACGGGAGCCCTCGCGGACCATGAGGTCCTGGGAGCTGCGCCCGCGCTCTGCACGCACAGCGAGCCTCGCGGCAGCCTGTGGGGCAGGCGCCGTCTGCTGCCCCGGGCACGCACCGGGAGGCCGGAGGTTTACAGGGACGTCAAGTCACACAGCTAGTAAATGACAGGCCAGATTTGAAACGAGTCTCCCTAACCCCCATGGGGGGACATAGAGAGAGTCTTAATAATCTGATTAATAAAGATATTTCAGCAGCAACTGGTCAGACTCCGTGGTCTAGAAACAAAGTCACAACTGATCAGATATTGGCCTCAGAGAAGGCCATCACGATTTCCAAAGAGTAAAAAGGATACAAATTGCATCTCTAATCATCACCTAATAAAATTAGACATTAAGAGCAACAGAAAATAAAACTCTCCCATCAGTTGGGCATTGAAAAGTACACCCCAATAATTCTTAGGTTAGAGGATAAGTCAAAACTGTGATTACAGAATGCTTAGAAACTGACGATGGTGAGAGCTCTGTAACTCTGAGCTGTGGAGGTGCCAGAACCCCCGTCACAGCAGGTGTGGACCAGCCATGCTTTCACTGTCGCACAGGAAATAACAAACACAACAAACTAGGCATTGGAATTAAGGAGTCAAAAGTAAAATAGTTAAAACTTGAGGGAAGAAATAGAAATACGTAATAAAAATATAAGTTAATAAATCACACGAGGGAAACAGGATTGAGGAATAAATCCACGGCTTGAGTTGAGGGGGAAAAACACAAACACTCTCACTAGAAGTCTAATGTGGGGAAAAAAAAGATACCTCTGATCCAGAAATTACCAAAAATTAACAGTGAAAAAGGAAACACAACCACAGATACAGTGGACGTTTGACTTACAAGCCAGTGATACCACTTGGTGTGTGAATTTGGAACTCTTTTTTTTTTTTTTTTTTTTTGGCACACGAGCTTAGTTGCTCCGCGGCATGTGGGATCTTCCTGGAGCTGGGATCAAACCCGTGACCTCTGCATTGGCAGGTGGATTCTTAACCACTGCGCCACCTAGGAAGTCCCTGAATTTGGAACTCTTAAGCAGGCAAACTATGAACAAAGAAAATATAAATTACTGAACTGGCAAAGTGTGACGAGAGAAACTCTGAAGAAATAGAAAAGATTGTCAAAGAAATTCCCTTCAGGAAAAGCACGAGGCCCGGAATGCGGGGAAGCCAAGCGGCTTTGTGACCGAGCAGGACCCTGCGGGGACCTCCCAGCACAGACCCCCACCCCATGTCCTCCACCTGCCTTGTGTCTGCAGAAAGAATTTAGTCAAAGAATACATTCGATCAGAGAAGTGAGAAAACGCAGAAAGGAAAACAGTCAAGCAAGACAAAATGATATTTTAGCCACTGAACAAAGTCAAGGACCTTCAGTTCCTCCTCGAGGGCCACAGGTAATGTCCTGAGCCACGTCCTTTGAGCTGTTCTGCAGGTGCCGAAACCCCCACCAGGCAGAAGTTCCCTGCGTGCTGCGCACAAGCACGTGGACCCCAGGCCGGCGGGAAACAGGAGGTTCCCACACTGTATGGTTCCAGCTACGTCACATTCTAGAAAAGACGAAACCATGGAGACAGTAAAGATCAGTGGTGGCCAGGGGTCAGGGGAAAGGGGGAGGGAGGCCCAGGTGGGGCCCCAGGCTTTTCAGGGCAGTGAAAATACTCTGTACAATCCCGTAACGGCGGAGACATGACAGCACACACTTGTCAACACCCACAGAAGGTGCAGCACCAGGCGTGACCCTCGACGTAAACCGTGGGCTTCAGTCGCTAGCCACGTGTCAACAGTGGCTCCCCAGGGTAGCCCACGCTGCAGCCAGAGCCGGGCATTAGCACCAGGGATGCTGCGGGGAGGAGGGCGAGCGCGCACCGCGGACGCTCTGCTTTCTACTCGGCCTTTCTGTAAACGGACGACTGCTCTGAGAGAAGAGTGAGGAGTCAGCTGTTCTTGCTTGACTTGTAGACGGCCCTGGGCAGATGTTCAAATGTCTAAGGGACTTGAGGAGAAGGGGGTCCTCTCGTCCAAAGACCATCAGGAACGTTCAGGAGAATTCTGAAGAGGGATTATTATTTTCCAACTCAGCTGACTGGTGTTCTGAGTCTAACATCTCAAATAGGAGAGTTGTAATGTTTAAAAACCGGGCCATGGGGCAGAGGGGAGAGGTGCCCTGCAGAAGGCTGAGCTCTGGCTGGCGACTCCCCCTGGGCCCCGGGGCCCTTGCACGCGCTGACCTGCAGCAACGACAAAAACAGACGTCCGGGCCACAGTCCTACAGCACAAGAGGCCAGCGGTGGGGTGTCCGACCAAGTCTGCAAAACTGGGGTTGCAGAGAAGATTACGGGCGGAGCACGAGGGACCCTCGCACACGGCCAGGTGCGGATTCAGACGCGGAGACCTTGTCTCAGCCGCAGACCGGCTTGCCCTGTCACTCCCGCCCTGGGAGCCCCGCTCGCTGGGGTCGGGAAGCAGCAGTAGCGTCAGGGAGCGCCCTTCCCTTCGAGACCGCCTGAGGCTGGCATCCCGTGTGCCCAGCGCTGGAGCCGGCGGAGTGGGGAAAACACTTTCAGTAGTTCAGCTGGCCGTCTCCCCAAGTCACAAATACCGCAGCTCATTCAAGGTCCCTGGCTTACAAACCTCTACCTGCTCTGCGTCGGAGCAAAACGAAAACACCTATGACACGTGATGCCACCGGTACCGGGCGGCCCCGGGCCCAGCACCCCCGTGGTTTCCCCTCACTGGCAGTTAAAAAACTTCTCTCTCCTTAGAGCGATGTTAATAAAGACCCCAGAGACTGATGACCCAGACGGACACGTTTATTTGTCACCAGGCTTCACGTAAAATTTAGCCTAAACGGCGTGTGTTTCAGGGCAGGTCTATAAATAAAACATCGTTCTGGGCTTTTCATCTTTATTCCAACACTCTTCAGAGCGCAATATTAGAGCAGCTCCACCGGGAAATTCTGTGAACCCCGGGCTGTGAGAATCCGATGAGCCACCGGGAGCCTTCCCTCCAGCCGGCGCGGGGGTGGTGGGCGCAGGTGGCAACTCTACCGTGGTGCCTGCGACCCCGGAGAGGCCAGCTGGGCGCGTCTGGGGCGGGGGCAGGGCGCGACGGGGGGCCGGACCCACCAGCGCTCGGGAGGTCTTCGGGGGGAGGCCGGCCGGCTCTTCAGCGGGGGCGGAGCGTGGGACGTGCACACACTCGCAGCTGGAAGCTAGAGAACATCGTCCATACCCTACCCACACGGCAGCGGGTCCAAACGGAGGCCAGGACCAAGCTCGGAAGAATCTGAGACATTGTCTGCGGCAAAGCCAGGCTCAGAGGGCCCGAATCCCATCCCCTCAACCGACGGACAAAAAGCCAGAAGCTCAGAGAGGCCGTCACTTCTGCAAAGGGCCCTGACGGGTGCGACCGCGATCACCAGGCCAGTGAGTGGGGACGTCAAAGGATAAAGTGACATCACTGCCTCCAGGTTAAGACGAACCATCTGAATACGGTTTTCAATTCCGGCGGCACCTCTCTAGGCCCCCGCAGCCCCTGGAGGGTGGGACCACCGGGCACGGAGGGGCTGTACTGTAATCCGGGAGGGGCGGGGGGCTCAGAGCAGCCAACAGTCCTGGGTGCTTCCCAGTCCCGCCGGGGACCCTCCTCACCAGGGGCAGGACAAGAGTACAGAGGGGTCGGGAAAGCCACGGGGCTTCTGGAGGGAGTGCTCATGGGAAACGCCCCCTCTCCTCCGCCTTTCCCCGACAGAAGGCAGCAGCTGAAGCATCGTAAGGAAGAGCCCTGGGTTCAGAGCCGAGGTGTCCCCTCCTATTGCAGCCGACAAGGCGAGTGGCGTCCAGCAGAGGCAGCCGGCCTCCCAAACGTAGCTCTGCCCCTGGAGGGCCCTCTGGTCCCAGGAGGGCCCCCGAGGCCCTGATCACAGGGACCTGCTTACGGAGGCCCCAGGTCTGGTCCTGAGTCAGAGCCAGCAGAGGTGTCCCTGCCCCCATGACGGCAATTTCCATCCTTGAGCCCGAAAGAAGACAGAGTGTAGACTCCCCAGGCCTGGAGAGGGTGCCTCTGGTGTGTTCGGGTGACGCCAGGGGTGAGGAGCCCTCTGCGTCGGGACACTGAGGGTGGAGCAGGAAGCCGCCAGCAGCCGGCCCCACTCTTCAGCTCACTCGGCTCCGTGGATGCAGACGTGCGATTTCCAGGATCTTGAGGTGCTGAGAACACTGCAGCCGAAGTTCGAGAGGGCAAATGCAAACACTGGTGCGCCGTCACGTCAGTGGGTGAAATCCCGGGAGCCTAAACGCCTGTTCACTGTGCCCCACGCTGCGGGCAGAGCACCTGGAGATGCGTTCCGCTTCCGCGGCCACCGCGGCCACACAGGCCAGCCTGGACTCCCCTCTGGAGCTGCCAGAAGGACCGCGTCTCTGAGGCCGGAGGCCAGCCCTGCCTGGCTGGGGCCTGAGGTGCCGCTGCCCCCCGGGACCCACGAGACACCCTGGGCGGTGCTTCTCGAGCTGTACCTGCACAGAGATCACCTGGGATCTTGTTAAATGCAGATTCTGACTCAGGAGATCCTGCATTTCTAACGAGCTCCCGGGTCGAGGCCACAGAAAACTAGCACCTAATCGTCCCACCCTACGTGAAAACAATCAGGAAAAAAATGAAATGATATTATAAAAAGGAACCTGTAGAGGGAAAAAAGGGCAGCTGTTTAAAGCATTCATCATCAGATTTCTCTTACTCTGAGTAATTATCAAACCTCTTCTCCCAGGGATGAGAGGCTTATTTCCTCACAAAACACATTTTGTACTTTTGCCATAATTTTCAATATATGTGCTATAATTATGGCAGGTTGGGACAGACTTTACTAACCTTGTATCTGTGACACAAATGAACAGATGTGATTTACATTTATTTCTTGCATTTGTCTTTGCATCTATGTGTCTACTATCTATTATCTACCTGTCTATCTACCACCATCCACCATCCATCCATCCCTCATCCATCGTCCATCCACCACCCATCTACCATCCACCTGTCCATCCATCCACCCATCCCTCCATCCACCCCTCATCCACCCGTCCATCCACCACCCATCTACCATCCACCTGTCCATCCATCCACCCATCCCTCCATCCACCCCTCATCCACCCGTCCATCCACCACCCATCTACCATCCACCTGTCCATCCATCCATCCACCCCTCCATCCACCCCTCATCCACCGTCCATCCACCATCCATTCATCATCCACCCATCCCTCCATCCACCCCTCATCCACCCGTCCATCCACCATCCATCCACCATCCACCTGTACATCCATCCATCCACCCCTCATCCACTCGTCCATCCACCATCCATTCACCATCCACCCATCCCTCCATCTACCCCTCATCCACCCGTCCATCCACCATCCATCTACCATCCACCTGTCCATCATCCATCCATCCCTCCATCCACCCCTCATCCACCCGTCCATCCACCATTCACCTACCATCCACCTGTCCATCCATCCATCCACCCCTCCACCATCCATCCATCCATCTGTCCATCTACCTGCTCTGCCTGCAGAGAAGGACGTGGCTCAGTCCATGTTCACAGTTCAGCCTCCCCTGAGTGTCCCCGAACATGGAGCAGGTGAAGTGACCCAACATGGCTGCTTAGAGACAGGAGAACCAAGACCCAGGGACACAGGTGACGTGCTGAAGGTTACAAGTGAGCAAAAACCTTTCTTCCGCCCCATATTTCCTCCTGCACATGGTTCAGCCCCATAACCAGGCCCCTCTGCTCCAACTGAGACAGGCTGGGACCTGGGACCCTGTGCTGCAGTGCTTGCACCTGGACATACCTCTCCTCGAGCAACAAGATACAAAGAAACTGTATGGGACTGAAGCTAACTGTGTGCACGTGCAGGTGGGGCACATGCTGAAGCCAAAAGATACAAAGAGACCAAGAAACCCAACTGCCACGTTTGAAGAGCCTGGAGCAAAAGCAGGGCACTGCCCACGCCCCCTGCGCCCACCAGACCAGCCCAGCGGGGAGGGCAAAACACCTAAGCCACCCCTACGGCCCGACCCCTGGACACACCCCTACCCTCGCCGCGTGTGAGGAACCCGCTGGCCCCCTCCCCGTGCAGTGAGCGAGGGAAGCTGCTGTCTGGTCTCGCTGCCAGCTGCCGCAGGGGCCCCAGAGGAGCCTGGCCTGAATGTCCTGTCTGGCCCCTGGTCAATGTCTATTGACAAAGGGCGCCAAGAGCCCTGGTTGGCAGCACAGTCACTCCTTGTCAGACACCCCTGCTCCTTCCTGCTTCTGCAGTGGGGACCCTGGGTGGGGTTCGGGAGACCCACGTGCCAACTCTCGGGCGCCCCCCATCCCGGGGCACCGCTCCTGAAGGCTCCTCTCGTGACCAAAGCCGGGGCGGCGGGAGCGGCCCCTGCCGGGCGGAGGCGGGGCGCCTCTCCCACCCGGATCGCCCCCTTTCCCACGCGCGCCCCCGCCGTCCCAGGCGCGTGGGCCGCCCCAGCCTCAGGAAACACACTTACTCGCGGTCCTCCCACCCTCTCGCCACGGAGCCTCCCCCGCCCCCCCACGCAGAAGCCCGCGGAGCCAGAGGCGCGGACGCAGCTTTCCCGCCCGCGCCCTCGGGGCGCCCCCCCACGCCCCCCCGCCCCGGGCCGGCGAGGGGCTCCCCGCGCAGCCGGCTCGCGTCCCAGCGCAGGGGCTTCGCCCGGCCAGACCGGGCACTGACAGCCTGGGATGACAGTCCCTGGGGTGCCCTGGGAGAAGCCAAGGGGCCCTGCGGAGGGAGCCGGGGCGCGGGGGGAGCCCGGGGGGGAGCCCGGGGGGGCGGGGGGGGTGCACGTCCTGGCGCCGCAGCGATGCCGGGTGGGGCCTGCACTGCCTCGCAAACACGGCCTCGTGCCCCGCTTGACCACAATTCTGAAATACTCACCGCATACCACGTGTCAAATGGTGGCAATTCGAGCGGGTCTGAGGTATGACTATCTCATCACGGACGCCTCGGAATCCAGCAGCCCCGGGGGGCGGGGGCTCCGCTCGGCCGCCCCGTCGAGGCTCGGAACCCTCTCCCGGGATGTCTGCGGGCAGCTTCACGCACCGCCACGTGGTGGACGTGTCCGCTCCCACGCAGGTGAGGGCTGGCGGCCTTCCCTGCGACCGTGGGGCCCGGAGCCCCCGCCAACGCCACTCCTTCTGCAGGGGCTCCCCTGGGCGACACGCACCGAGGGGCAGAGGGGCTGGACAGCTTCCCGGGGCGGCCGCGTCCACAGGGAGGCCGCGTCCACGGACGCGCGGGAGCCGGAGAACCAACGAGTGCCTCCCAGGACTGAGCGTGGGACCCAGCCGTCTGCAGCTGAAATGTCTATTTTTGTGGGGATATTAAGGTTTTTTGTCTCCTACCTATCTGCCTGCCTTCCTGTGTTGAGAGATTTCTTGCGGCAAAAGGCAGCACCAGCTTCCCGCACCTGAGCCCGGATGCTGGCCGGGATGCCCCTGAGGGTGCAGGTGCCAGGCCCTGCCCACTCTCCTGCGGGACTGCGGCGGGGAGCGGAGGAAACCAAGGCTCTTGGTGGCAGCTGCGGGGCCCGCAGCCAGAGGGGGTCGCTAGATGCCGCGGTGTGACCATCAGCAGCCTTGGCTCCAGGACACGGTCTCGGGGTCTCCCAGGCTGGGGGCCTGGTTCCGGAGCTCTCCGGGCAGGTCTCGGATCCGACCAAGACCTTTCGGGATGAATTTTCTGCCTGCACCAGGCCCTGTGGCTTATCGGTGCGAACTCTGACAGCAGATATCCGCCCCCTCCACAGCAGATGCTGGAGGTGAGGGACGGGGTCTCCACGGGGGACGCTCCAATACCAGAAAGGCAGGTCCAGGAGAGAGCGTTTGTTCTGCCGAGGGCGGCAAGCTTGGGGGCCTGAGCAGGACTGCCGGGGCAACCGTGATGGGCAGCTGTGCTCTCCACACGGCACCCAGGCTTCTTCCAAGGCATCGTGTACGGACACTTAGAGAAAGGGCGTTTAAACGGGAGCTGGACTGTTCCCGTCCCCCGTTTACAGGGGCCTGGGCATCTGTTTGGGGCGAGGGCACTGCTTCTTACACCAACCCCATGGCCCCTGGGGGAACTCGACTGGCATCTCAATGGGTCATGAATGAATCCAAAAATGCAAATCCTTTTCAAAATTTTATGGCTAATTCCATAAACTCTCATTTTTATATATGACTAAGGGCTCTTTACAGCAAACGGTTAGAAGGTGAGCTCTGGTAAACCAAATTCAGTAAGTGGCTGGAGGTGACCACTGACTCTGACCGCTGCTCAGCAGCGTTCCAGAGCTCCTGTCTCACACGGCCAGCCCTCCGTGTCTGTGGGCTCCACATCCGCAGACTTAAACCAACCCAAGGATCAAAAATATTTGAAAAAAATTCCAGAATTTTCCAAAAAGCAAACTTGAATTTGCCATGCACCGGCATCTGGTCACATAGCGCTTACACTCTATGCGGGGTTACAAGTGACCTAGAGATGAGTTAAAGTGCGTGGGGGGATGTGCACAGGTGACACACAAGTACGACCAGGGACCTGAGCATCCCTGGGTTTGGCACTAAGCGCGGGTCCTGGACACAGTCCCCTGTGGATACCGAGGGCAACTGCAGAAGCAGGGGCCTAAAGCAGGAATCCCACCAGCTCCACTGGCAGGAAACTGCTTTAAATTGGCCCTGGTTTTCTGTTGCTACATGTTGTTTTGACATATGTCAGATCTACAGAAATGCTGTGAGACTATCATGATAGAATCCTGCATGCCCTTCATCTAGATTCCTCCAATGTTTTATCACACTGTATTGTTCCTGCCAAACTCTCTCTATATTGATATTTGCACTTTTATTTTATTTTATTATTCTTAACCAATTGAGAGGCAGTTGTGGACACGACACCCCTCTAGCCCTGAAAACTTTGGTGTGTGTTTTCCAAAAACAAAGACATTCTCCCACATAATCATAGTACAAGTATCGAGATCAGGAAATTCACATTGATGTGGACCAACATCTAATCAATGGGATTTATTTAGATTTGTCCAACTATCCTGATGACGTTTCTCATGACAAGATAAAGCCTAGATCACGCATCACATTAGGTGGTCGTGTCTCGTTACCCACCTGTAATTCAGAACAAGCTCTCAGTGTTTCCTCGTCTCTCATGATACTGATATTGTTACTGTGTGCCGGTCAGTCATTTTGTACCGTGTCCCTCGATTCGAGTTTGTCTGAGATGCAGGTTTTGCACTTTGGCAAGAAGACCGCGGAAGGACATGCATCGAGGGGCAGGTTTTGCACTTTGGCAAGAAGACTGCAGAAGGACATGCCCCCTGCGTGGCCCCCCAGCACTGAGGGCGCTGTGGACGTGTGTGACGTGCTAGGGTGGCGTTGGCCAGGTCCCTCCGTGTGAACCTCACCCCTGCGTTAATACCTGTGGCGAGATGCATCCTGTTATCCCTCAGAATGGTACCCACTCACCTTCACAGGCATTGATGGTTCTTGTCTGAATCAAATACGACCAAGATTTGTTTGATTTTACTATAAAGAACATCAAATGCAAGGAGATCTTAGGTATTAGTAGCTATCGATTGTGGATGTGAGACAACGTGCCTTTTACCCTCCCTTCGCTGGAGTAATAACCAGGGAGGAGGAGGCAGGGATCCGAGCAGACGTGTGGTCCGCTCCTGTCTCCTGCCACCACGTGCACGGGACAGACGGCGGACTGCAGTCTCTGCAGGCTTCCCTCTCCCTCCCCTCTGCCCCCACCTGCACAGACTCGCTTTGGTCCAGGGAAGCAGGTGAACACGGCCCCATCACGCGTGGGACCCCTCCTGCTCCACCGAAGGCTCATCTCACTCTCCTCCCTGCTGCGTCCTGAGCTCCGCTCTGCAACTGCACCCCTGAAAAACCGCCATTTCCTGGGCTCCCCATCCTTCTGCAGAGCTGGGCCTCCACCTGCTGGTCCTCCCTTCAGTGGGAGAGCCTCCTCAGGCACCCGGAGAGCTGTGGTCCAAACCCGCAGATTCTCTCGTGAGGAGCCGACACGAAAATGCTTTCACGTCACCCTATGTGGGAGAATATTTTTGACTTGATGTAAAACTCTGGGTTGACTTTTTCTCCCCCTTGCGGAACTTGAAAGATGTTAAATTGTCTTCTGGCCTCTCTTGCTTCTGGTGTGAAATGAAGTCACCTGTCATCCATGTCACTGCTCCTCAGAAAGCAATGTGTCTCTATTCCCGGTGGTTTTTAAGATTTTCTATCTTTGACATCTTAGTTCTCTGAGCTTCGTTTTTCACAAATCTGGGGCGGGGCCGGGGTACATTCTTTCTCCCCTCCCCCTGCCCCCATCCCATTCCGCCTCTCTTCTTCCTCTTCTGGGATTCCTCTTACACACGTGTTAGACCATCTGATAGGGTCCTACATATCACCTTGGCTCTGTGTATTATTTTCACCATTTCTCTGTTCTTCAGATTGGAGATTTTCTATTGGTCTTTCTTCACGTTTGCCAATCCTTTATTCTGCAGTCTCAAATCTGCAGTTAAGTCCATCCAGTGGCTTCTAAAACTTTTCATGTACTTTTCTAAAACTTCTGTGTGGTGTTTCATAGGGCCTCATTTTTCTGCTCAGTTTCCCCATGTCTCCAGTCATTATGACATATTTTCCTTCAAGTTTTTGGACATATTTGTGATAGTTGTTTTAAAGTTCCTGCCTGGTTTATCTCACGGGTTGTGTCTGTTGACTAATTTTTTTCTTCCTTTTTTCATGATGGGTCACATCTTCCTGCTTCTTTTGATGTTTAGTAATTTTTGATCATATACGGGACATTCTGAATGGACATCATAGAAATCTGGTTAAGCCTGATCAGCTGTGTTTTAAATGAGAAATACCTGTGAGTTACCAGCACCTGCATTCATCAGTATCTGTTTCTCTCTCTAGAGCTCTTCAGTTATCCCTAGAATGTGCACCGACACGATTTTGATACGCTTTACAATCCAAAAGTGAACTAGTCGTATACCTACTACTAAAGTAAACGCAAACATATTCCCTTTACTTTAACTTATTACCACAGTTTCTTGCACAGGGATGCTCGGTAGTCATTACTGAACTTTACTGCTACCACGGCACTGCGACACGGAAGTCTGAAAAGGTATTTTGCTGCAACTAATTTAAAAAACAAAAAACAAAACAAGACTGAGGTTCACTGGGCTAAGCCCCCCGTTTTCCCTGGGAGGTGGCACAGGAGAGCACAGGCTGCGTGGGCGCCGCCGCCTGCACGCGAGGCCAGGACCCCTGGAGCTGCTCCCTTTCCCACTCCCCGCACCCGGCCGCTCCGCCAGATCCTGTTGAGCCTCCTGCTCATCGCTCCCTGCTCACCCCGCGTTTCCCCTCCAACCGCGATGACGCTGCCTTCCTAGGTCATCACACAGACTCCTCGCAGCTCTCCTCACGCCAGCGATGCTCACTCCCTACCTCTCTGCTCTGAAGCCACAGTGAGAGCTCTAAATCGCACGTCTGATCGCACGAAGCCCTGGGCAGGACTCTTCAAGGCGTCTCACTCCCTTCGGAGAATTTCCGAGTCCCCAGGGAGCATCAGAAGCGCCTTCCGCAGGTGCATCCCCGCCGTGATCCCATCTCTCTGCCTGCCCTCCCGCCAGGCCCCACCGTGTGCATTTTCTTAAACACACCATATTCTCGTTCACTGCTGGACCTTTTCACACGTGTTTGCCTCTCTTGCCCCCACACTGACCTCCTTCATTGGAGTAATTCCTCCTCATCTTTCAGAACGCATCCCGGGCGCCTTCTCCAGGAAGGCCTCCTGGTGCTCCGTGTACCTTAGGGCAGAGGTTTAGGCCTGAGGCTACGCTGCCACTCCCTCCACAGCTACAGAGCTGCGGTCCTCTGTGAGCGCCACGGCTGCAGGTCCTAAACACGCGTGACAACGCGAGCGTGGGACTCGTCACTCCGGTGAGCGCGGAGGGGATGCAGGACCCCTGCCTGCCCGAGGCGAGGGCACCCGAGGATTTCACGAGGAGGTGAAAAGGCACAGAAGATGCTCCTCTTTGAGCACTGGAGCAGCTCGTGTGGCTACACTGAACTCCCCGTCACCGGACAAGCAGAGACAGCCATCCTCGGTGTGGCTCTGTTGGCTTCACTTTCCAAACGCAAAGCTCTGGGGTGACCCGGGGAGGAGGCACTGAACGGAGGGGTTGCACCTTTTACGCGCTGGAGAAAGCGTTCAGAAAGCCAGAGAGGAGCTGGACTCATCCGTCCAAAGGTTCCGCTCCTGACCGCCACCAGCTCTGCTCGCCGCCGGCAGCAAGGCTGGCCTCTGGCTCTGTGTGAGCGCGTCCTGAGCCCACGGGGCTGCGAGAGGATGGAGGGATGCACGCTCACAGGGGGCCACACAGGTGGCCTGAGCGGCACCGCGAGGTGCCCTCCCCCCATCCGTCCTCTCCCATCCGACGGCGGGAGCCTGGCGTTGACCTGGGCTCGCAGCCCTGACCACAACCGCCGTGACCCGGGGCCTGAGTTACCATCAGGCACACTCCCTGTTCCCTCTCCGCTGCGTCACTCTCCTCTGACGACGTCGAGCTGAAATCTGGAAAGAATGTGACACACGGAGCCTTCAGATCTGATGCCAAACACACGGCGGGCCTGTGCCACGTTTCCACGCACAGCCTGACCCCAGCTGTCCAAAGCCAGAAGCCACTCTCCGCGTGGAACAGAGGCTCTGGACAGAGGGGCGGCGCCAAGCGGCGGGTCACCCGCGCTGCCACACGCACACGACAGCAGCTGATGAAAGGATTCCTCGGTTCTGAACAGTTGGCAGTTTCAGAAAAATCGGAGCCCCCACTGTGTGGAAAACCCCACATGAGATAAAGTGAAAATGCAGAGGAACCAGGAGCCTCTGGGGAGAAGGATGAGGGTGCTGTGCTGAGTGGACAAGTGAGTGTCAGCCCGGTGGGTCTCGGGGATGCTCGGTTTCCCAGGGTGACTGCCGGCCGCAGGCCCCATGAGGTTGCTCAGTCACGTCGACGTGGGAGACGGGAGGCTCAGGTACGAGAAACAGAACGCCAGGCACAGCCCCCCGCCACGCCCCACCACGTGCCGGGCATGGGGCTCAGACACTGCCCCTTCTCCTGGCGGACGGGGAGGAGGGACCCAGGAGGCCGCCAC
The DNA here is from genome assembly GCF_030028045.1 of Hippopotamus amphibius kiboko. NCBI lineage: Eukaryota > Metazoa > Chordata > Mammalia > Artiodactyla > Hippopotamidae > Hippopotamus > Hippopotamus amphibius. Next base: position 869,098 of record NC_080189.1, on the reverse strand, counting down.
ACACGAGATGCAAAGGCAGGACCTGGACCCAGGTCTGTCTTGAACCAAACACCACCACGTTCAGTGTTAGACCTACCACCGCAACATGTTGAAGAGTGAACGTTAGGTTGTGTCAAAGAGCTGGAAGGATGAGAAACTCTCTTCCCAGAAGTTCTGTTTAATATCAAAGACACGTCATCTTTCTGATCCACGGAACATGGTCACTTTTTAATGAAAACAACCAACTTTTGGGGGCTCAGCAGTCACGCAGGACAACCTACCTTCTAATAATGAAATGGGGAGTTTTTAAATCTATGGATTTAGCCCACAAGGAACAACTGCCTTGTCAAGATGGTCGCAGGGTGCTAAAGGCAAATGACCTGGGTGCTCCCGACGCCGGGAGCACCCACAGCACAGCCAGGGCCCCCAGGGCCACACCACTCCCACGGCAGCCCCGCGGGTCCACATTACATCAGCTGGAATCAACGAGCAACAGCCCAGCTGCTCAGCAGCCTAACCAGCGGCTGCCACACGGACAGCGGAATCTAGGACATCCCCGCCACCCCGGGGAGTTCCAGGCCAGCGCTGCCCTAGGCACCGGCCACTGGTCCCTCTGAGTGCTGTGAGTGAGTCTGCAGGGACCTCCCCGAGGTTCAGGAGCCTCTCTGCAGGCAGGATGTGCCGGTGGGAGGAGGAGCAGCTGGAGGGGCCACGCCCCCCCCATGCCTCCCGCCAGGACCCCTGCGCAGACGGTGCTCTCACGGGCTCCACAGTGATGTCTGTGCCCTTGGAGGCTCCTGTCAAGAAGAAACGTCCCCAAGACACCGACCCCTGTCAGATGACAGCTGAGCCGCCCGGCGCCCTGGGCCGCCAGGGGAGACCCAGCCAGAACCGGCGTCCAAGCAAGCCCCACGGGCATGGCCTGTGGCAGGTGTGGAATGGGGTGCCCGTCAGAAGGAGCAGAGAGCCGGGGGTGGGGGCTGAGACTGCGGAGCCCCTGAATGGGTTCAGGTGCCCCTTCCCAACCCGGGTCCACCTGGCACGCCACAAGCCCCACATTTGGTTTTTTCCACGTGTTGTGGTCACCGTATCCAGGGCCACAGCCACCAGCAAAGGGTGAGACTGCAGACGGGCTGTCTCCACTCCTGGGCCCCCGCCCCCTGCAAGCCCACGGCTCCCCAGGGCTCAGGGCAGGGACGTGGCCCCGAGCGGGGCAGGACCAGGACAGCTCCCTGCTGGACGCTCACAGCCCTGGGCTCGCGTCTGAGACGACGGGAGAGAAGCCGTTCGTTTCTCAGAGCCACGGAGCGCCCGTGAGCTGCTCCCAAACTCACTTCAGGGGAAGTGGGGAAAAAACCCCAACTTTCTGCGCTTGTAAAATAATGAGACCAGCTTTCTGAAGTCTTGTCAGTGGCTCATGCCTCATGACAGCTTTTATAGATCTTTTCCCCAAGAAGACATTAAAAAAAAAAGGGGGTGAGATCCAGCTAGTCCTTAGAGAGCAAGGTTTCTTTGTCCGGGAATTCAGCTGGGAAGCCCTGCTCGTGCACTGAACAGGGTCACGGACACCAAGATCACCGTAAACCACATTTTTCCCCCATATCACACCCTGCCTATTGTGGTCCCAAGGCAAGGACGCTGCACTTCCCCACTGTGGCGTGTCTGTACACGAATGAGAAGCTTTAATTATTAACATGTAACCCAGATGTTGAGGCCCACAGCCGGCAGCGGAGGCTCACACCATGAGGAACAGGATCTCCCCACCTCCCACCCACCACTCCAGCCACTGGTGCCAGACCTGGTGCTGGGCGGGCGACCACGGCGACACCACGTGCCACGGGCACTGCCGTGGGATCAAACACCTGGAAGGTTTTGTTTCCACAACAACAGACCCTGAAATAAGGATGTGGGTGCCTGTAACCTGTCTGGGAGGCGACCCTTCCCTGGGAGTGAGGAGGTGAGACTGGGGAGAAGGAAGCCGACAGTGCGTGAATGCACCGGAGGGGTCCTCTAGGGGACCCTGGAATGTGCTCCAGAATCGTCTGGGGGGCAGAAAAGTGGGCTGCTTATCTGTCAGCTGGCATCCCTCATCCTCTGAGGGTCTCCGAGGAGTTAACCCCTGAGCAGCTCTGGCCCACCTTGGACACCGACCAAATGTGCTTGTTCAGCCAGAGGGCTGCAAGGGCTTGGGGCTTAAAGCCGTCAGCATGACCAGGAACTGCCCAGCAGAGCTGCCGGTGGGCCCAGGTGGGCAGTGGGGATGTGGGCAGGGCTAATGGGGCCTGTTACAGAGTTTTCCTTCCAAGATGGGCTTCCATCAGATTGATGGCACCATGGTGATGGCAGAGTGGGTGTCTCCAAGGACTGTCCCTCCACTGAAATAACCACGAAGGTCACAAAAACAGACAGAATCAACTTTACAGAACTCTGGCACAGTGCAAACAAGCTCACAGCAACCAGAGGGCCAGGGGAATGTTCAAAGGAAAGAGACTGCTAAATTTGGTAAGAAGGCTTGGTGGCACTTTTGCTCACCCATCTATTACCCTCCACTCCCAAACCTGACAGTGGCCATGGGGACGGTGGCCTCCTTCTCAAAAGCTGTGGTTGTGCATATAGACCTGAACCAGTTCCCTGAGGACCAGTACAGAGGGTAACCTTCGTTGAGCTGTATTGGCTTCCTGGAAGGCATCTGTTGAAAGCACTTAAAGGCATATCCTGGCTGTGAGCCTTCAGAGCAAGAACTGGCCAAGCAGCAGAGAAACCAACAAGCTGGGAAAGGGGGAGCTGAGAGGACATTCTGGGGGGTGAAGCGTGTCCCAGGGAATCTGGAGTATAACCCGTGCGCCCAGGGCCAGACTCGTGCCCAGAGGGGAGCTGAGAGGACACCAGGCGCACACTTCCAGCTGATCTCTGCTCTGAACAAGCGAGACATGACGAGCTATGCGTGGCTGGCAGAGTGTGGGAGTGGTCAGCTCGGAGCCCATCTGCAATCCCTCTCTTAGCTTCATGCACTCAAGCAGATCTCTGTCACATTACTGGCTGACTATGAAGGAGGAAAACAGAGACTCCAGGGACCATACACGGCAAGGAATACAGTCTTTGCAAAAATAGTTTGGAAAAGTCACTAAACAAATGGATGACCACAGCCCTCAACAATCAACAACAGTAAACCCTGCAGAAAAGAAAGAATCTGATTTCCAGAGCTACCACCTTATAATATTCAAAAAGTCCAGTTCTTAAAAAAAACCTACAAAGCATACAAAGAAACAGGAAAGCATGGCCGATTCGCAAGTGAAAAAGATGTGGGAGAAACTGTTCCTGAGGAAGCCCCCACGTTGGGCGCCGTGCCCACCACCAAGCACACCCACACAGCATCACGGGAGTCCCCAGAGGAACAGAGAGGAAGGGGCAGAAGGAGTCTCAGGAGAGACAGTGGCCGACGACGTCCCGCATTTGATGACAGACGTAAATGCACGTGTCCCAAAAGCTCCGCTAACTTCACGCAGAAGAAATTCAAAGAGACCCGCCTTGACACCTCCTAGTCAAACCGTGACAGAGAATCACGAAAGCGGCAGGAGGAAGTGGCTGGTCCCGCACGAGGGAGCCTCCCCGGGACTGAACTTGCCTCCTCATCAGGAATCACGGAGGCCTGAAGGCGATGGGATGACGTGCTTAGTGTGCCGAAAGAAAAAACCCATCAGCCAAGAATTCTATATCTGGCGAAACTACCCTCTGAAAATGAAGGTGAAATTAAGACATTTCCAGATAAGCGCAAAGTTCAGGAAACGGCTGCAGGGAGACCTTCTCTGCAAGAAATGCTAACGGGAGTCACCGTGGCTGCAATGGAAGCCGAGTCCACAGTGACCCGCGGCCAAACACAGGCACAAAGTCGACCGCGTGGTAAACACAAAAGCCAGGGTCACCGTCGTCTGGGCCCGTACCTCCTCTTTCTGTTTCCTAACTGGTCTAAACGCAGACGCACGGATAGCACAACAACTGCACACCCATGTTAACGCGCACAGGTGATGAAGAGCTGATTTGCGGCAACGACAACACAACGCTGGGGGAGGGGCCGTACCAGAGCTTCTGAAACGAACTTGGGGTTATTTCAGAACAGACCGCCGTGTATATGAGGTGCTCGTTGTCATCCCCGTGATAGCCACTAAGAAAAATACCTGAAACGTGTACAGAAAAGGGTTGAGGAGGGAATCAAAATGGTAGGCTAAAAAAAACAATCAAAAACAGAAAAAGGAGGAACATGGTTTTGAACAAAAGCCATGTACAATATAGAGGAAAAAACAGCGAACTGGAAGAAGGAAGCCCTTCCTTATCAGAAATTACTTCAAGTGTAAAGGAAGTAAACGCAAAAACTAAAAGACAGACGAGCAGAACAGATTTTCTGAAATAGTGACCCAACTGTGTGCTGCCTATGCAGGACCCACGTTAGAGCCAGGGACACGGTGAGCTGCAAGCGAGCAGGTGCGTCCTGGGTGGTGACGGTCAGCGCCCAGACGCAGGGGTGGGTGCAGGCGACGGAGAATGTACTAAGTGCCACTGAGCTGCTCACTTTAAAGTGGCCACGTTTACGCCACGTGAATTTCTTCTTGTTTTTCCAAAGGCGTCCTCCACTTAGCCACGTTGCACGTATCTGCTCCCCGTAAGTTTGCTGTCGTGGATTCCGGCTGCTCTAAGGGCGTGGAGGGGCTGTTCTCCGCGTCTGCGGTGTGGCCAGCCCGGTGCCTGGCCTGATGAGACCTGTTGGAGGCACCAGGGAGCACGGGGATGTCACTGAGTGACCACCCTCGGGGCCACACGATGACCGAGAGGGTCAGCCTGCCGGCATCTCCAGCCACAGGAGGGGTCGAGGCCCCCCAGAGCCCCGTGGAACGCCGCCCCCAGCCCCGCCCCAGCACTTTGAGCTCCGAGAGCAGTGGACCCCGTCCTGTCTCCTTGCACCGGTTCAGCCCCGGGTTTCACTGCCCGTCGTGAGCAGGCCCTGGAGGGCCGCCCTCACCCCACGCAGCAGCGTCGTCGCCCTTGCGCCCCAGGACGGGACAGGCCCTTGGTGAACGGCTGCTGACGGACCAGGGACTGAGGTGCCGGGCGGCCCTGCCACGCTCTCCTCCTCTCCCCGAGGGGCAGGTCACTCTGGATTCCTCCGCCTTCGTGACTGACACGGTTGTAAAAACAAGACTGAAAAGATCAGGTGCCCTGAAGCCACCAAGAAGGCAGGCTGGACCTCCTGGGAGTGTTTCCTCACACACGCGCACCTGGGAGGGCGCGGGAAACCTGGACACCACATCCCGCCCTTTTCCGACAAACGACGTTCCTTTGACAAGGTTTCCTTCGCGCGGAGTCCGTATACTTGGAAGCCACAGAGAGGGGGGCAGTTATGTTCAAAACTCAGTTTCTTCTAAAAATATTTCCTTACGAACACCTAAGATGCGCTCACAGCCTTTGAAGTCTTACACTTAAACATAAGACGGGGACTGGACCAGGTCCTACAGCAGCGTCGGGCATTTGGCACATTTGACCGGTTTTCCAGACACAACGGGGCCCATGTCCACCCTCCCCAGGTCCACTGCCCGTGGTCCACGCCCCGGGCACCACCCTGGGCTCCCAGCTCCCACAGGGAACAAAACAGACAACATCTTAGCGCTCAGGGCGATGCCGTCCGAGCGGGGGACACAGACAATACAATGAACAACAAATGGATGACGGATGCAAAGGAGGTCGGGGAGGGAGCGGGGTGGGAGGCGGAGTGCCCCCCTGGGGCCTGCTTCCAGGAGGCCTGCCTGAGACCCTGAGGCATGAGCCACGTGGCCGTGGGGGGGGGGAGCCCACAGGCCACGTGGACACCTGGGGGGAGCCCACAGGCCACACTGTCACCCAGGGGAGGCAATGGGCCACTTGGTCTCCCGGGGAGCCCCACAGGCCACGTGGTCACCTGGTGGGGCCAAAGGCCACATGGACACTTGGGGGGAGCCCACAGGCCACACTGTCACCCAGGGGAGGGCCGGCAGGCGAGTGTGAGGAGGACGGCCAGGCTTTCTGTTTCCGGGGCCCGGGGGGCAGGGACACGAGTCGCTGGTGTCGTCAGTCGTGGCAGGAACCTGGCTCGGAGGCTGTGCGCGTTGGGAGCCGCGGGTGATGGCGGGGCCACGTGCCGGGCCGCCTGCTGCAGCTCTGAGACGCCGCCGTGTCGGGGCACGTGCGCTGCAGACCTGAGACGTGGGCCTTGTCCTGACAGAGCCCGTGGTTTGGTAGAGGAGACAAACCAGTGACGTTTAAGCAGATGAGGGACAGCGGAGAGTGGCAGGGGACAAACGCCGAGAGGCCCAGGGCCGGGGCAGCTCCCGCACGTGACCTGGGCTTTGCGGGGTGACGAGACCCTCCGGCAAGGGACCCCGCACGGAGGGTCTGCGTGGAAGTGAAGTCGCGACATGGCGGCAGGGTCCCCTCTTCCTTCAGGAAGTGGCCTCGGAGGTTGACCGTCCAGAGGGTGAAGCCCCATCCTGGGAGGAAGCCGCCCGGGGCAGACCTGCCCTCGTGGTCCAGCCCCACTCGCCTTGCAGCCAGGCTCTGGCAGAATCCAGATGCCAACCTCTCGACAAACTAAGTTCAAAGCAGCGGAAAAGTCTTAAAAGATTGCACTAAAATCCTGAGACTGTGGGTTGATATGTTTTTTTATTTAGCTTGTGGGTCACCAGTATTTTGTATCTTGGTAAAAATACTAAAGCAAAAGTGGAAAGTTTATGCCAGGACAGAGGAGATTTTAAGGCCACACTGCCTGGTTGCTGTCCCTCCTCCAGACCGTGAAGCTGCGTGGGTCTGGGTCTCATCCTGTGCCCCAGCCTGCTCGACGTGGACAGCGGGCAGGTGACGTTCAGAGCAGATGCTCGAACGCTCTGGAACCTGGACGTCCCTCGCGGCTGAGTCTCCGCGGAGTCCCGTGCTAATGGTGAGACCTGATGTTACACTCGCGGCTGCCCCTCAGGTGCATGAACGTGGTCCGGGGCGCGGGTGGTGCTGACCGTGACTGCAGCCTGGGCAGAGCTCTGCGCCCAGAGCTCAGGAGAAGAAGACGGGACTAGGTGGGACCCCTCCGGGGGCCCGTCACCTGCTGCAGCGCGTGGGAAGCTGCGTGGGGATGCCTTGCGTGAGCGCAGGACACACGCACCTGCTGACCCAGCCCCCAGGCTGGGGTATCCGCCCAACGTTGTGCCCCTGGACCCCTCCATGCACCCACATGCACCCTGAGTGCCCACCTGACTTCCACGCAAGTGGAAGGATGGTCTGGTGGGTCTGATGCTGCAGCTGCCCTGCGACCCCGCCCACCACGGCCCCGTCTTTCTGGGGCAGGACTCCCCTGCTTGCACCACTGAGCTCCAGTTCTCCCCCACCGCCAGCCCTGATCCGCTCCAGGCCTGCAGAAGTGGTCCAGCTCCTGTCCTCAGAAGGCCTGAGGGCGGCTGTGGATGGCGGTACAGCCTGCCCCCCACGCTGAGGCCTGGGGGCCGGGCAGGCAGCGGGGCTCGGACGGAGGACTGGCCCAGGGAGGAGATCTACGGACAGACAGCGGGATGAGGGGCCGTGACAGCTCTGAGAAGGGGATGACGGAAAGCAGCGCTGCAGAAACACAGGGAATCAGCACTGGGACGCAGAAGCCCCTGGTTTGGATGTTTTCTCCCTTCCCTGAGCCGCAGATGCTCCCCTGTGCAGACAGCGCCTGCGGGAGCCGCTACACCCAGAGGACGCCTTAAAAGGCAGTTCAAAGAGTTAGTAATTTTTTTAAATGTCACATTAGTGGAGGTTCCAGCAAGAGTAAACCAGTTTCAATTTCTGGGCTAAAAAGTGAATGTTGCACGTTTGATCTTAAATTGTTATTGTATTCCTAATTGCCTGAAGGACCTTTAGATAGTGGGGGGCGGGGGGGAGGTCAGTGATGTCAAGACGCAGAAGTGAGGAGCCGTGGGGACAGGGGTGGGGGGCTTTCGGTGCCCCCAGGGGCCCACGGCACCTGCGCGCCTGTGTGTGGGGGGTCACCCTCTGAGCCCCGCAGGGACCCAGACCAGTTCCTTCTGGATCTCTGGAACCAAGGCAGGCGAGATGCTTTACCGTAATTATGTCCGTTTCTACTAAATCATCTTTTTAAAATAAATAAGAATGGTACATCAAAATAATAGACTTAAAATATAAAACCTGGGGAGTTTCTGGCATTCTCCTTGAACTTGACAAGGCACTGCTTCTTTGCTGGAGTCAACATTCTGCCCAGGGATGAAGGGGAGTGCTGCTGGGTGGGCGTAAATAAATCTCTTTTTTCTGTGAGAGGGCACCCCTCCACACGATACTCCAGGACTGTCACGTCTCCGAGGCCACTCCTGTGCACCGGGAGAGCGTGCACAGAGGCGGCTGCGGTGTGCACCGCACGCAGCTCCGCAGAGCCTGGAATCTTCCACCATGGCAGACGGCTTCACTGCCGACGAGGCGGCTCTTCTCTGGCAATCAGTGTCTTGACTTTATGCCGGATCCTAAGAGCTTTAGCGGAGAAAAGCAACTCGAAGTCCCGCAGCCCAAGCCAGAATCACGTTTGTGATACTTAAAACTCCTTACAGCTGGAGCCCTATCACGGAAGGCGAGACAGGCTCGCATCTTCCCCGTGGGGGGCTGCTTCTGCGCTGATCGGCCGCCAGGGAGGCCCTGCCAGTAGCTTTTAAACCACGTCCACGTCTCTGAAGGCAAAGGCCGGGAGGGCAGCCAAAGCGCACGCCGGGTACCCGGAGGCAGCAGCCCCGCTCCCGGGGCGGCACGCGCGGCGGCTTCCAGACAGCGCGCGGCGGGGCTCCTCGCGCCCCGGGAGGAAGACAGGGCCGCCGGGCCGCACCGCGGCTCCAGACAGCTGCTGGTCCGTCGTGCGGCTGTGCGCGGCCGGGCGCGACGCGGAAAGCCAAGCCGGGCGGGGGGAGGCCGGCGGCGCCGAGGCCCCGAGGGACGGGCCCGCTCCCGGCGCCGTGCAGCCCCGGGGCCGCGGGCAGCCGCGCAGGGCGGCCGGCTCGTGCGCACAGGCGGGGAGCCCCGAGGAGCGCCCCCGAGGGAGCCCTCGGCGAGGAGAGGCGGCCTCTGCCTCCCTCGGAGGGGAGCCGGGCGGGCAGGGGGCCGGGGCCAGCAGGGGAGCGCGCGGCCCGCGACACGCGCACCCTCTCTCCCCGCCGCCGGACGACGGCCCGGGCCCCACGGCGCATGGGCGCGGCGCCGGCGCAGCTCCGCCCCGGCCTCGCCAGGCGGCCGACGGCCGCTTCCCGAGCAGCGCGCGCGCGGTCCCGGCGGAGAGCGTTCCCGGGCGTCTCGGGACCGGCGGGAGAGCCCGCCCTCGGCCGCTCCGCGCGGGGCCGGCGCGGCCTCCTCAGGAGGTGCCGTGAGCACCGCCGCCAGCGCGCCCCGGCCGTCTCGGGCAGGGAGCCCCGGGCAGGCGGGCCCGGACCTGACGGACTGCGGACCGTCCTCGGGCACCGGGGACCCAGAGCGGCGCGCGGGCGCGTGGGAACCGGGGCCTCCGCGCCCCGCCTCGGCCTCCAGCCGCGACGTGCGCTTTGTCAGCAAAGCGGGGAAGGGAGCGAGGCGGCGGCTCCGGGCCCCGTGGGCAGCGAGCCCGGGAGACGGGAGACGGGAGACATGAGACGGGAGACGGGAGACGCGAGACGTGAGACGCCGCGCGCGAGAACGGCCCCCGGGGGCCGAGGGCCCGGGGTCCCTGCTGCCGCGTCGGATAAAAAGCGTGCTTTCCCAGAGGAAGCGCGTTTCTGGGCGGGGCCTGCTGTCTTTCGGCTCCTGGGCCCGAGAGTGGAATTCACGTGCGCGACGGACTCAGCTCAGAAATTCAGAAGCAGCATGTGTTTGTTGCCCCAGAGGAAGGGGACCATTTGCACACGCATCCCGGCTGGAACACCTGATCCCTGCGGTCGTAAACCCCTGCGTCCGAGCTCGCTGGGTCTTTTGTGACGGTCCCTAGAGAGGATCCGGACGCCAGACGACGGGGGACCTCCTGCCTGGGGTGAGAGCAGGACCGGCGGCCACCACGATAACACGAGTGTCCGCACGACATCCAGGGAGCAAGCAGAGAGGTGGGCGGGGTCGGCAGACCACTCTGGGGGGTTCCCACTTTTGATCCCATCGCAGCACGGGTGGGGGCACACGAGGACAGCACGCGGTGGCCGGAGGTGGCACAGACTCTCACGGTGCCCCCGGCCCAGACAGGCGGTGCCCCCACACAGCATGACCAGCATCACGGCCGTTGCACGCGTGACGCACTTGCGTTCTGCATTGCGGCTTGAGTGTTTATCCGTCCGGGGGATCCCACACCCTACAGACCGGGCAGGGAGTGGATAAGAGACTTGGAGAGTGAAATAAGGATCAGAGCAAGGGGAAATCACCTCTAGGGAAAATATAATATGTGAATAAAAGATGAAAAGACGATCAAAAGATAAAAGATGGAAATTCAAATTAAGTAATGCTGTAAACTAGTCATATTTGACACTTTCAAGGTATGCTATGAAATAAGAAGTGTTACAAGAGAGCACTAGAACACATGTTTGCCAACAAGCTGGATCATGAGGTGCACAAGTTCCCAGGCAGGCTGCCCACCGAGACTGAATCATGAAGAGATACAAAGTATGAACAGAGGTACCACTAATAAAAAGACTGAATCAGTCATCCAACACTACTCAACAAATAAAAGCCCTGGATCAGACTTAAACATTCAAAGAAGAATTAACATCAAACTCTTCCCAAACTCTCCCACAAAACCAAAAAGGAAGGCACATTTTCTAACTCATCTTATGAGGCCAACATTATCCTGATACCAAAGCCAGATAAAGACACTGCAAGAAAAGAAAAATATAGATCCATATCCCTTAAAAATATTGCTGTATAAATCCTCAACAACATGCTGGCAAACATAATTCGGCAGGGTAGTAAAAGAATTATACACTATGACCAAGTGGGATTTATTCCTGGAATTCAAGGATGGTTCTACATACAAAAATTGATCAACGTAATACAACACCTTAATAAAATGAAGAGGAAAAAAAATTACATGATCATCTCAACTGATGCAAAAAAAGCATTTGACAAAATTCAACACCCTTTCATGATAAAAAAAGAAGCACTCAAAAAACTAGGAGTAGCAGTAAACTACCTCAACAAAATAAATGCCAAGTATGAAAACCCACAGCAAACCTCATACTCAATGATAAAAGACTGAAATCTCCAAGACCAAGAAAAAGACAAGAATGCTTGTTTTTAACCACTTCTTTTTGACATAGTCTTGAATGTTCTAGCCAGAGCAATCAGGGAAGAAGAAGAAGTAAAAGTCATCTAAATTGGAAAGGAAGAAGTAAGATTAGCTGTTTGCAGGTGACATGATCCTATGTGTAGAAAAACCTGAAAATTCCACACCAAAAAAATGTTAAGACTAATATACAAATTCAATAAAATTGCAGGACACAAAATCAACATTCAAAAATCAGTTGTGTTTCTATACAGTAACAATGAAAAGTCTGAAAAGGAAATTAAAAAAAAAACACATCCAATTACAACAGCATCAAAAAATAAAATAGTTAAGAATAAACGTAACCAAGGAAGTGAAAGATTGTACAGTGAAAACTACAAAATGTTGCTGAAAGAAATTTTAAAAGATACAAATAAATGGAAGGACATCCCACGCTCATGGACTGTGATACTTAACAGTGTAAAGACGTCAACACTACTCTAAGCAATCTACAGATTCAACACAGCCCTTCTCAACATCCCAATGACATGCTTTGCAGTGTCCCCACTTTTTGCACTGCTCCATGTATGAAAAATCCATCCTAAAATTTATATGGAATCTCAAAAGACCCTGAACAGCCAAAACAAACTTGGAAAAGAATAACAAAATTGGAGGACTCTTGACTTCCTAGTTTCAAAACTTGTAAAAGCAACCGTAATCAAAACAACGTGATACTGGAGTCAAGACAGAACTACTGAACAATGGAACAGAATGGAGAGCCCAGGATTAAACTCTCACACGTACGATCAGATAACTGTTGACAGGTGTGCCAAGACCATTCACTGGGGAATGGACAATCTTTTCAACAAATGGTGCTGGGACAGCTGGATAGCCACAACTTCATATCCACATCCTTTATCCAAAAGGATAAAGTTGAACCTGTACATTACATAATATACAAAAATGAAAATCAAAATGAGTCCAAGACCTACCTATAAAAGGTAAAACTGTAAAATTGTTAGAAGAAAACATAGGAGTAAATCTTCATGACATTGGATTTAGCAATGATATCTTGGATATGACAACAAAAGCCGAGCTAACAAAAGAATAAAAGAGTAAATTGGACTTCATCAAAATTAAAACCTTTTGTGTATCAAAGGACATCGTCAAGAAAGTGAAAAAATAACATACAGAATGGGAGAAATACTTTCAAATCACATACCTTGTAAGGGATCAACATATGGAATGTATACTCAACTAAAAAATCAGTTTAAAAATGGGCAAAAGATTTGAATACACATTTCTCCAAAGACGATAAATAAATGGTCATTAATGTGAAAAGAAGCTCCGCATCACCAATCATCAAGAAAATGCAAATCAAAACCACATGAGACACCACCTCACACCCCTTAGGAGGACTATTTCCTAAAAAGCCCAGAAAATAACAAGTGTTGACAAAGGTGTGGAGAAATTAAAACCCTGCATGAATGTAACATCGTGCAGCTGCCGTGTAAAACAGTACCGGGGTGCCTCAAAAAAGTATTGAAAGAGTTGAAGTTATTGAATTACCACATGAACACTGCTTTATTCATAAAACACTGAACTACCACAAGAGCCAGCCCTTCCACGGCCGAGTATCTCCCCAAAAGAACCGAAGCCTTTCTGTCGTCGGTACCACCTGCAGTCCAGCCCAGGGTGGGAACTCGATGAACACCTGTGATGGACAGGAGGAACCTCTGGGAAGAGATCTGGACCGCAGCCTGTGGAAGAGCAAGGTTCCTGACCCTGCTCGTGTTACAGACGCCATGGGGAACGTTCAAGACAGCCGCCAGGAACAGGCTCAGCCAGGGCCTGAAGGGACTTACGGAGGTTACTGTGAGGGGTCTTGTTTCAAAAGAGCTGTCACCCAGTCTGGGGACCGTCTGGTGCATGGACCGCAGGGTCAGGTGAACCACGCATGGTGGCCATAAACCACCTGCCAGTGTGTGAGGTGGACGGGCAAGCAGGTCCAGCCTCTGCCTGCAAAGCGGGGGTGACGCGCCCTCCCCAGGACGGCACACGCCTGAAGGGGTTAGCACACGAGAAACACTCGGCCGTGTTCAGTCAATACCCACCCGCACCTCCCGGAGTGTGTGAACGTGAGAGTGGCCCCTCGGGTAGAGCTGCAGCACAGACAGTGCACGGACTCTACTGCCGTGTCCGGGGGGAGGGGACGCGAGCAGAAACAGGCAGGTCTGCACCCGGAATGGGGGAGGGGAGACACTGGACCGGACCTCAGGTACGAGGCTCTGGAGTGATCCATGGATGACTGAAAGCATCCTTGTGTTCCAGGAGCAAAATAATTAAGAATCAATTCAGTTTTATTATTTCTCTTTAAGCACCATGGTTGTGGTTAAGACTCAGTTCTTAAAAAGAATTACACGGGATACATGTTAAAGACATCAGTTCAGTTGCTAAATAGCCCATTAGCTTGGATTTAATTACTTCACGTTTTCTCCGGGAATGTGTTTCATAAACATAAAGAATCTGCTCGCAGCCTCGCCTGGGAACAGTTCCGTCTGGGGCCACAAGTCCTGACACCTGATCTTGGGTCAGGTTCTCACGCTCCAAACCAAAGTGCACGATGCCTTGTACAGCCCAGACCTCTTCATTTAGCACCAGCAGAGAAAGTCCACGATTAAGAGGCCAAGTCAGTATTAATTCTAGTCACTAAGTGATTTCCATGTACCTTTCTAATTGGATAGCAGTGATGGCCACATGGATGAAATGTAATTTCTGTGATTAAAGCCTACTTATATGTTATTTGTCCTGGTTAAGTTCGAGTATATATTTTCAAGTGAAGACCATTCTTAATACATCTTACTCCACATCTGTAAGAGGCAGTTAAGGGAACTATCATTTGGGAGAAACTCGCCCTCTGCTGGCCTTCCCTCCACGCGCCTCACCAGTTCCCCCCACAGGGCGCGGAGTGCTGAGTGCCGTGCTGGCTCCCCGCCTGCCGCCTGCACCCCCGCCCGGCCCCAGCACCAGGGCCCTCGACATCCTCATTCTTTGAGGACGCCAGGCCAGCCCGGGCTCCTGCCCGCGTGCACGGTGGGATCCCTGTGGGTGTGGGGATGCAGAAGCTGGACCCTACTGCCTGATTCACGTGATTCACGCGATTCACGCGATTCACGCGTCTGGGGTCTGGACGTCAGCATTTAAAAAATCTTCCCCAGCTGGACGGCAGCATGTAAATCAATGAAGTTAGAACACTCCCTCACCCCACACACAAAAACAAACTCAAAATGGCTTGGAGACACATATAAGAGAGGACACCATAAAACTCCTAGAAGAGGATATCGGCAAAACGTTCTCTGACATAAATCGTACCAGTGTTTTCTTAGGTCAGTCTCCCAAGGCAATAGAAATAAAAGCAAAAATAAACAAATAGGACCTAATCTAACTTATAAGCTTTTGCACAGCAATGGAAACCATACGCAAAATGAAAAGACAACCTACAGACTAAGAGAAAATATTTGCAAACGATGTGACTGACAGGGCTTAATTTCCAAAATATACAAACAGCTCACAGAACTCAAAAGAAAAAATAAAAACAAAAAACAGACTACCCAATCCAAAAAATGGGGAGAAGACCTAAATAGACATTTCTCCAAAGAAGACATACAGATGGCCAACAGGTACATGAAAAGATGCTCAACATCACTAATCATTAGAGAAATGCAGATCAAAACCACAATGAGGTACCACCTCACACCAGTCAGAATAGCCATCATTAAAAAAAGTCAACAAATAATATATGCTTGAGAGGTTGTGCAGAAAAGGGAACCCTCCTGCGCTGTTGGTGGGAATGTAAATTGGTGCAGTCACTATGGAAAACAGTATGGAGGTTCCTTAAAAAACTAAAAACAGAGTTACCATACGATCCAGCAATCCCACTCTAGGGCATATATCCGAAGAAAACTCTAATTCGAAAAAATACAGGTACCCCAATGTTCATAACAGCACTACGCACAATAGCCAAGACATGGAAGCAACCTATGTGTCCATCGACAGATGAAGGATAAAGAAGATGTGGCACATAGATACACTGGAGTATTACTCAGCCATGAAAAGGAATGAAGCAGAGTTATTTGTAGTGAGGTGGACGCACCTGGAGATGATCATACCACGTGAGGTAAGTCAGACAGAGAAAGACAAACATCTCATGCTATCACTCACATGTGGAATCTAAAACATGATACAGATGAACTTATTGACAAAACATAAGCAGACTCACAGACGTAGAAAACAAACTTATGGTCGCCAAAGGGGAAGCGGGGGAGGGATAACTTAGGAGTTTGGGACTAAGATACACACACTACTGCATGTAAGATAGATAACAAGGTCCTACTCTGCAGCACGGGCAACTAGGTTTAATGCCCTGTCATAACCTATAACGGCAAAGAATGTGAATAAGGGTACACAGGCATGTGTGTAACCGAATCACCTTGCTGTACAGCGGACATGAATACAACTCTGTAAACCGACTATGCGCCACTTAAATAAATAAATAAAAATAAACAAAATAAATTTAAAAATCTCCCCAGGTGATTCCTAAGGGCAGCAAGAGGATGGTCATTAAGACACGAAGATGGTTGCTGGCCGTAACTTGTGGTCCTGGCCACTGCAACAGCGAAAGCATTGCCCGGACTAGTCAGGACAGTAAAGCTCGAGGACAGCTTGGGCTTGAGAGGAATTAGTCAACTTGGAGTTAAGCTGACTGCATCTGAAGCTTTCCACTCTGGCGGCCAGTTAGCTGGGTCAAACGGTCCAGTCAGCGACCCTGGGCAGGACAGAGTGGCCTTGGGCACGTCCCCACCCTCAAGTCCAGAGAGATGTCGGCCCCGCGGGGAGTGGCGTCCAGCCGCACCAGCCTGAGGGGCAGCCCCCAGGCCGGCCAGACCCCACAGCCCCTGCATCCTCAGCACTGCTGCGCTGTCACCGCTTCGGCGCCCACTCCGCTGGCCCTGGCAGCCTGTCACCGTCTGCACTTGGTGACCTTGCTCCTCTTGCCCCAGATTCTTAACCACACGTGAGAGTCTGGGATTGGGTTTCCCACTATTCCCTGTAAGTCACGTCACAATACGATGCATCTCGCAAAGAGGGGACCTTTGAGAGTGGGCGCTGCCCAGGATGAGCCGGGACTGTCCCCCTGAAACTGGGACACACGGTCACCCCATCTGTAGGCAACACATCTTCAGGCAACAGCACGTTCAGGAGTCACCTGCTAAAAGCCAGAAAGTGAGCTCCACGGAGGCAGTTTTAGAGAGAATAAGGTGGTGGGCCTCGGGGGAGACACGGAAAGGAGCTGGCAGCCTGCGCGCACCCACTTGGTGCCAAATACTTATTCAGTGCTCACGTGGGAGACAAGTGTCACGGGTTCACCACGTCCACTTGCAGCCTTTCACGTTTCAGCGTCTCTGGACTCAAGATGCATCTTACTGTCAATGGCAAGACGTTTCGACAACGGCAGCCCTTCTCCTGAAGACACATGAAGTGCAGGCGTGTCTCAACGTCAGCCGAGCGTGGCTCGTGTGAGCTACGACATGTACAAACACCTCACCGTGAGGGTCATGTAACTTCCCCACGTTCCCACAGTTAAAAGCGGAGAAGCTACGTTCGGATCAACGTCAGCCCTGCCTAGAAAGTCGGGGTGTCCCCCTCCCACCCATGATGACTCGGGTCCCATTCAAGCCACCCCACCCCCTGCTCTCCAGGCCGGCGGGTCCCTGTGACTCAGAGGTGGGGCGATCAGGGCCCAGAGAGGCTTCCGGTTCTCAGAGGACGGAGTCGTGCACATCTTTGTTTTCTCCAACTGCTTCCATACCACATCGCGGCCGTGGTGCCCCCACACCCCTCTGATGCGCAAATAACACAGGGCCTACTTGATGTCTTTCTGAAGAACTCTAAGCTTTAAAAACAAGTGCCTCCTCATTACCAAAACCTTCAAGCACATTTCCCAAAACACCTCCTAAGGAAGACCACAGAAAATCCACCCGCCAGCACCGCCACTGCCCCTGAATCCCTCCCGTGTGCTGGTACCTTGGCAAATATCGGGGAACGGCCTCCAAGGGGCCACGTGTGAGGGTGTTAGCCTCATGGGTTTACTGCCTTGGAGACACGGACCTCAGGGTAATTCACAGGCAGGGCACAGGAGAACCCGTTCGCCTGGAGATCCGCTTCCAACACCCGCTTCTTTCATCCACGGCAACCTGCCGCTCCGGAGAAGAGTCACCGCAGCGTCTGTGAAATCTGGAATTACTCTGCACACATTCCGTCCACTCACCCCGGGACAGTGCTGCATAGCCCTGGCCGCCTGCCTTCCTGGAAGAAGAGCTCTGCGCCTGGTCCCTGATAACACACCCCCCCCCCCGCCCCCGCTACTCACCACCATTTTCAGCATCATTTCCAAAAAGGACCGGATTCAGAAAGTCCTGGCTTTGAATGTGTGCTCACTTTCTCTGGCCGCCCTAACAAATGACCACAAGCCTGAAGCAGCACAACCATCTTGGTCCGCAGGTGCGGCGGGGCTGGGTCCTTCCAAGGCTCCAGCGAGAATCCACGTCCAGCCTTTTCCATCCTCCCAGTTCCCGGGCTCCCAGCCCCCCCCGCCGGCGAGGCTGCTGCGTCCCTTCTCTCGGGACCTTCCTCCTGCGGCGCCCCCCCCGCCCTGCAACTTGTAAGGAGTGCGGTGCTCACGCTGGTCTGTGGGCATGACCCCATCACGGGGTGCCCACCTGAATCACACCTGTGGAGTCCCTTGTGCTACGTGAGGCCATCCCTCACGGCTCCCGGCAGTCAGGATGAGGGTGCTTCTCCCACCTGCAGCGAGAGGGCCATTTCGTGGGCAAAGCAGACGCGCTGCCGGTCCCCGAGTGCGGGGTCCCGGTCCCCAGACAAGGAGACGGGCAGCCGCGTGGCACCCTCCTGCTCCCCTGCTCCCGGCAACAGCCGCTTGTTACTGGTGGACAGTTGTTCCTCCGGGCGTGAGACAGAGCGCAGGGTTAAGTGCGCACAGCCCTGTGGGGCTCATGACCTCTAGGCAGCCTGCCCTCTCTCATCCCCCGTGATCACGGACCATATTCGCGCCTGCAGGGCCTCAGGGGACATGCCGATCGCAGGCAGGATCGCAGGCAGGTCTGCACAGAGCGGAACCCTGTTCGTGCAGCAGGAACCGAGGTGACAGCGCAAGTCACGCCTGTCGGTCAGGCCTTTAAAAGGCGTAGGAGCTTTAAGAGCCTGGGACTGGATGCTGGGCAGCGGGGCTGAGGGCTGAGGTGCCCGGAGGTGGATGGAGGGGCAGGGCGCCCGCTGCTCCCAACTGACCGGAACGTCCAGGCAGAGTCCCCCGTTTCCTGTGTCCGTTACGCCCCCACAGCGGCTGGACGCAGAGAGGAAGCAGGAGGAGGGAACAGGGAAGGGGACGGAAACGGAAAACAACGGCAGCCCACCTGTGACGAGGACAGACCTGCTCTGGGGCGGATCTCCTGCCCTGGGGCAGATCACCTGCCCTGGGGTGAATCTCCTGCCCTGGGGTGGATCTCCTGCCCTGGGGTGAATCTCCTGCCCTGGGGTGGATCTCCTGCCCTGGGGTGGATCTCCTGCCCTGGGGTGAATCTCCTGCCCTGGGGTGATCACCTGCCCAGGGGGTGGATCACCTGCCCTGGGGTGGATCACCTGCCCTGGGGTGGATCTCCTGCCCTGGGGTGGATCTCCTGCCCTGGGGTGGATCTCCTGCCCTGGGGTGATCACCTGCCCTGGGGCGGATCTCCTGTCCTGGGGTGATCACCTGCCCCGGGGGGGGATCAGCAGGACAGTGAAGAGAAACGTGAGCTGCAAGGGCACGGCTCCTCCACCAAAGCAGCACATTTCGGACGTGCCTGTTTTCCAAGGTCCAGCAAACAGAGGCATCCAAGGCAGCCCGCGATTCTAAGCCGCGTGACTGAGACATAAGAGGGGGAGGGCGGGGCCGGGGCGCCGCGGGGCCCATGGGCAGCCTCGGGGGTCGCGGGCCCGCCCTTTCACAGGCAGATCAGCTCCGTGAGCTTTCATGCCGCAGCACCCCAAGCATCGTCTTTAAGGCTCTCGGACCCCCAGGACCAGGGGCCGGGAACGGCCGGTGGGGGCGCCCACCTGGGCTGTGCAGGGGTCTTCAAAGGCAGGTTAAAAACAGTCGCCTGACCTGTGGTTCACGAGGCACCCTGCCCCCTCACACCGCTGAACTCACCTCAGCCGTGAGAAGTCGGCCTGACGGACCCAGGCCTCCTCTCCGAGCGCCAGATGCCGCCTGGGACACAGAAGGTCCTGAGACACAGGACCCGCCCACACGCCACATGCCCCGTGGCGGGGGTCCCGGCCGCACCCCAGACGCCGGCACCGACGTTCCGGCCGCAGGACAGGCCGGGCTGTGGGCCGCGGTCGGCACGGAGCGCACGGCAGTTCAGGGCGTTTGCTGCGAGGTGGGCCCCGAGAAGGCGCGTGGCTTCCACGGCACCCGTCGTGGGCGAGCGCCCTGGAAAGCAGGGCTGCCCGTGAGGGCGGGCCGGGGGCCGGCGCGTCCGTGTCCGCAGGTGCTCGCCAGGCCGCTGAAGTCAGGGCTCGTCCGAGGTGACTGCGACGTGGGGGCAGGGCCACCAGGGCCCAGGGAGGTTTCGAGTCCTCAGAGGCGTGGGTCGCCGTGGCCTGCACCTCCCCCTTTCCTGGCAGCGGGGGCCAGCCCCACGCCCCACCCCCCAGCTCGGCGAGTCCGGGGATATCACAGAGACGGAGGAGGGTCCGGGCCCCAGGACGCAGCCGCCGTTGGTGGTCCTGTTTTCCCAGGTGAATTCCGGACGTCCTTTTACCTCTTTTATTTCCACGCGTAAAGTGAAGAAAGGAAGAAGAAAACACGAAGTGCGCGGAGGACGTCGCGTGGACGCTCGTGCAGGGGCCGCTGATACATCCCGGGGGGTCGAGCCGCGCAGCAGGGCCCCCCCAGCCCCGGCCCGCAAGGCCGCCCTGCGGCGTCGCCGCAGGGCACACGTGAGAGACGGTCCTAACCCACGAGCCACACAGTAATTTCCCTCTGAAACCCGCTCCTGTGTAATCAGTTCATCCAGGCGAAAGGATGAGTCTGCACCGCATCCCACAAAGAGGCACGTCGCGGCTACAGCCCCTCCCCGTCGGGTCCCCCGTCCAGCCCTGGGCCGTTCTGGGCTGAGGCGCACTCGCAGCGGGGACGGTCTGCCTTGGCTGGGGGTGGGGGGCGGGCCGCTGGCCGCTGGCGCTGGGGCCCGGCCGCCTGCGTTTCTTCAGACCTCCTGAGGAGACCTCCAGGGACCCGGTGGTAACCATGGAAACGCGGAAGCATGCGGAGAGAGGAGAGAGGCTTGGAAGGAAGGTCTGAGAACGTGGCCTGAATCCTGGGCGCGGACGGGAGTGGGTGGAATCGGTCAGGGCGCAGGCCCCGGGGTGGGTCAGCTTTCAGGCGGCTCACGCAGCCGGCAGGGAGGCACCGACGGAAACGTTCATACCCGGCTGGAGCTTGCAGGCGCCGCCGAGAGGGCTGGGGCGCAGGTCTGGAGAGCAGTGCGGGGTGCCCGCGGGGCTGGAGGGGGCGCCGGGCAAGGACAAGGAGCGGCGAGCCAGGAGGACACGCGTGGGGGGGTCCGCGGGAAGTGCCGCAAGGCGGCTGCGGAGGCAGGGCTGGTCCCTGACTCACATCCTGTGCGGTCAAGGCCCAGGCTGCTCAGCTCTGCAGACGAGGGGCAAGGTGGAGGGGATCGTAATTTAGGGAAAGTTCAGCACAGGCGCCACCTCTGCCCCACCGGCTCCGCGAGCTAAACGCACACGCTCGGAAGGAGCAGAGCCCAGGAGACGGAGGCCGAGCTCCAGGCCCTCTGCCCAGAGTCCCCACCCCGCTGCCCAGGAGGCGAAGGTCGCGTGGGCAGGGAGTACCCGGACGTGATGTTGTGCAGAGAAGAACCAGGCACGGGGACGGCCTGGGCAGCGAGCGGGAGAGGATCCCCTTCGGCCTGTGACCCGTCCCCGCAGGCCCAGGGGCAGAGCCCCGTGCACCCGATGCCTCGGCGGCCCACCTCCCACCCCCACCCCGCGTTCAGACGCGGCTCGCACCCCAGGCCGGCGCCCAGGACAGCAGCTCAGTGGTCCCAGCACACCGGCCACGGCGTCTGTGGGGTCCCACGGGGTGCACGGGGCGGGCTGGGGGGCGGCAGCCGCGTGGTGGGCGCACCCCCTCTCGTGCTTGTCCCCGCGGTTTCTGCCCCGACTCAGAGGGGCCGCAGCTCAGTCCCCTCGGCGGTCGCACTGCCTCCGCAGACCCGGGCCCTCTGGCTGTCCCCAGCCCCACCTGCTGGGCAGGGTCCCTCCCGGGCCACGTCCAAGTCCTCCTGCCCTGAAGACATCGAACTCCACCAGGCCACCTTCTGGCTTGCCCGCCTGGCAGACTCCCCGGCTGGAAGTGGGAGGAGTTTCTTCTGTCCCAGAGGCTCCGAGACAGTCCCAGGGGGTCGCCCCCAGCGACGCCCCCGCCCCCGCTTCTCCAACTCGGCTTCTGTGCCACGCGGACCTCACTCATCTTGTGTGTGGTACCTCCTCCCTGGTCCCCAAGAAAAGCGACCATGTCATGTTCAACTCTGCCCCCCCGCAAGCCTAATGCAGGGCCTCGTGCACGATAAACACTTGCATTCGTAGTTAATATTTTTTGCAGTGAATAAGTGAATTTTGGGAACATTAACATTAATCAAAAAACTTAAGTATTTTTTTCTGACCCATCATGATCCCAAATTTGGATACTCCTGGAAGAAAAAGGAATCAAAAAACAAACGCCAGCTGGTAAGTCTGGGGACTTGCTCCACTCAAGTTTGCCAAGTTCAACGTGTACACTCAGAACAGAGACACTCGAGTTGGTGGATGTTTCAAAAGCTCTTGTTGTAATGAGTAAAGATCTCTGAGTTTTCAGCAGCACTTGGAAGTAATGGCCTAATCACTATTAATTCCTCTGGTATTTCCTATGATAACATTAATCACAGCAAACTCATCTGGTGGAAACGGAAAATCGCAACCACTCCCGCAACGTTCCCCAGCACTCCCGCATCAATTACCTGGAGCATCTTGCAGAAGTGCCACTGTGCCTCCCGCGCAAGCACGTTTCCTGCACACTTTGATTAAGACACAAATCCTGAGCCAATAAAGAAGAAAACCGGGGAGGAAGGAAACACACGCCCTGTTGGCGTCCGGGGAGGAAAGCCCCAGGGAAGCGGCCCGGCCCTCACCACGTGCAGCCACACCGGCTGCTGGGACTGAACTCCTCAGGGGAGGTGTAGACCAAAAACGCCTTTTCCTGGACTTTCATCTATTAACTTCATATGTACAGAAGCCGTTCCAAATGCGTAGTAAACACTCCAGTGAAATAAAAGCATGATTTGCAAAGATACATGCTCAGTGCACATGGATGATATACACGAAGGCAGAGATTTATATGCAAACTTGTACCAAGGTACAGAAAACACCTCTTTTACCACTTAAGGTAAGTGTTCAATTTCCAGAGGCTAAATTGCATGCCACCTCATTCAGGAGCACAATTTTCTCCCCGATGCCTGCGCTCGGCTATCGAGGTGGAGAGAGGAGCGCATCACGGGGCCGCATGGCCTGCAGGGCAAAGGCATCATTACAGGAGGGTCCCCAGCAAATGGCAGCCACAGCCTCACAAAAGCCATGTCAGAAGCCACATCAATCATCCCATTCTCTCCTGCTGGTTCAAATGCACGTCTTTCTAGGGATGACAGCCACTCTCGGAGGACCGGGAAGGAGCGAATCACGCCTCAGATCTTACAGGGCGAACCGGAGCCGCCTGACAAACAGCCAGGACGAGAGCACCCGGGACGAGGGCGCCCGGGACGAGGGCCCCCGAGACGAGAGCCCCCGGGACGAGAGCACACCGATGCCGTCCAGACAGCAGAGGGAGGCCGTGGTCCCTCTGGGGAAACCCGGAACCTCACAGCACGAGGACAGAGCCCTGAGAGCTGCACCCCAGGCAGCAGAGCAGGATGGACACCCGTGCCCCAAACCTGCTTTGGGGTCAAGGAGTGGGTAGCAGGCTTCAAACAGGACAGCGCTGCCTGGGCTCCTGTGGCTGAGGGGCCGATGGGATGGACACGTGTATCTAGTTGTTAATCGCTTGCTGTGCCTAATTTACAGATTAAACTGTATCACAGATGTGCACATAGGAGGAACACAGTACACGCGAGGCAGGCATCCCCTCCATCTCAGCCATCCCCGGGGGGTGGGGGAGGGTCCAGGAACCATTCCCCGCTGCACATCATCTAGAAACCTTGCAAAATAACCAGAGGCTTTACAGAGAGGCCCTGTGTGGCCCAGAGGCGCACGAGAGAGACGTAATAGCCATTAGGCACCACTTATTCCATAACAAGCAACCCACCCGCAACAGCCGAGGCCGGCGGGAGGCAGCCCCGGGGCCTCACTCAAGTTACGATGGTTTCCTTATATACCGAATGCCCAGCTTCCGGGTCACAGGCAGGTGCAAATGTGTAATAAAAAGCGCTGTAAGATTTTTCAAATCTGTATTTATTTTTAACGTCCGTGGAAAATAACAAGAAAAGAAAGATAAAATTATTTTGAGAAGGTGCAGAAGAGAAAACACCCTTTCAATGTTGTAATCTTTCTGGAGATACGTTTCGGAGGGTCCACTCGTCAGCTGCACTAAGAGCCTTTGGTGAGCTTTTCTGTAGAACAGATCCTGAACAACACGTTTATCACGGGATCCCTCCCACGGCCGCTCTTCACAGTGGAGCTCAGGGCTCCGCAGGAAGGCTCAGCGCCCTCTGGGTCTTCTGACGGGAATTCTCCGGACTCACAGAGCCAAGCCCAGCGCCACACACAGCGGGCTCTGACCTGCTGGACCTCCCTGCGGCGGCCCTGGGGAGTGGTTCCGGGCCCGCGCGGCGGCAGGACCTGGGGGATCTGCTGTGAAGTCAGAGCGAAGGTCTGAGGACGAGGCCCTTCGTGGGCAGAGTCTAGGGGCGTCTCCCAGTCGGCACCTCAGTGAGATGCCGTGCTCCCATCCTCAGCTTGGACGTTTGGTTTCAGCCGCCAGAGAATTGGCTCCTTTGGATGGGGCCTCGACCCCAGAGGGCTGGGAAGGTGAGGAGGGGGCTGGGCGGGCAGAGCTTGCGGGAGGACCTGGGTGTTTGATGACAGAGAAGGTCCTGGGTGAGGGAGGGGCGTCCTGGGGAGGCTGGTGCTGCTGCGGGTGGAGCATCAGTGCCGGGCGGGCGGGGCCTCTGGACCGCAGGACGGGGAGCACCTGACCGGCAGGGGCGGGCCTAGGGGTCCAGAGGAGTCCTGAAGTGACAGCCTGTTTCACTCATTCCCCGTCCCCCTGCTGAGAGGCAGGCCCTGGGGAGAAGGAGGAACAGACCTGACGGGGAACCGGTGTCTCCTTCCCACGTCTCCCAGAGCATCTGGGCAATGCCGCGAATACGACTCAGGCACGTGGTAAATGTGTACTGCGTTGAGCTACGTGTACTTCTATCCAATAACTAGGATAAAATGTTCAGACGTAATTAACAGTAACTCTAGTATTTTGTTTTTAAAGGCACCCAGACCCACTTCACCTGGTTTATGGTAAACTTTGTGGAGGCGGGGAGCATTTTACAAGGTCGTTAGATGACGTAAATGCCTTTGCTTCAAGCCCCAGAATCACCACAACCAGATTTAGGGTAAGAAAAGTGAGTGGAAGCAAATCAGAGGTCATTAACAAAGGTCGCTGACACATTATGAATTGTTACAGATTTCACCAAAGGCCAAAGGCTATGTAATTCCTAACAGTGATAGTTTCAATCAAAACTATTAGTAGTTATGGAAAGTGAAATAGATTCAAGGACATGGACCAGAAGCAACAGTCCCGGCACCTAACTAATCACTGGACTAGTTCACGAAGGCGCGTCGACGAAGCACAGCTACGAGGGCGGGGGCAGCTCCGGGCGCCGGGTCCCAGCGGCGGGCCCTGTGGGCAGGTGGCACCGAGCTCCCCACCGACAGCACCCCCGACCGTCAGAGAGCAGCTCAGGAGCCGAGCGAGATAACTTCGGACGGTGACACGGCTCTGAACTGGGCAAGGAGGGTGCTGAGCGGGGCTGGGCGCCAGGGAAGGGCTGCCGAGGGGCGCGGGGCGGACGTGTGGAAGCCGCACGCCCAGGTCCCGCGGTCCATCCTTAGCGCGCGTAGACGGGGCTCGGGGCGCTCGGCAGGGACGGGAGGGCGGCGGGGCGGAGGCAGCGTGGGGGTGTGCGGGCATCGTGGTGGGGGTGGGCGCTGCGTCTCGGGAGGACGGCACGTGATCTGCTTGTCTCCACAGACCCCCACGGCGGCTGTGGCGGGAGAGCAGAAAGCACCAGCCCTGGGCGCTCGGACGCGGCTCCGACGACCAGGAGGCCGGCGGGGCGGACGCGGGCGCGCGGAGGCCAGCGTGTCACCGACAGATTCAATTCCAGACAGGTTTTTTAAGAAGAGGTGAGGGATGGGCCGGGTGGGTCTTCGTCATGACCACTGTTCAGGATAAAAGGGGCAGACGGGCTGCCCTTGGGGGGCTCCAGGCAGCCCTGAGGTTTACTGCTTCCGGGCGGCCACATCTCCCCGCTGAGGGCTCCACAGACAGCCCAGCTGGGACACGCGCGTGGGGCCTGAGGTACCTGGTCTGAGGTCACCTGGTCAGCATGTGAAAAGTCAGCATCTTAACCCAGGCAGCCTGACCGCGGAGGAATATTGCCTTTTTAGTTACTGAATTTGTCATCGGTGTGTGTGGAGTTTTTATGACGTCCACACACTGCTCGATGCTGCTCCCTTCAGGAGGTGGAGCCAAACTCCCTTCCTCTGGAGTGCGACCTGACTTAAAAACTCACATCCAATGAACCGAGTAAAATGGAAGCGACTCGGTCATAAGGGGTGCTGGGCTTCCGCCAGCTCCCTTTCTCTCCGGCATCACGTGTCCCGGGGCAGCCAGGCACCCTGCCACGGGCATCCGTCTGGAAGGGTCCACGCAGTGAGGAACCGGGGCTTTCGGCCAGCAGGTGTGTGAAGCTGCCGTTTCGGAAGCAGATCCTCCGCCCTGGTCACGCCCGCAGATGAAACTCCAGCCCAGACCTGCAGCTTGACGGCGGTCTGCTAAGAGGCTCTGGGCCAGAACCATCGGCTTAGCAGCTCCTGGATTTCTGACCTGCAGAAACTCTGTGAGATGATAAATGCGAGTGTGGGACAACTCGTCACACAGCATCAGGTGATGAAGGCAGTACATTTCCTTAATGAATGAAAAAAGCTTCTAGAAAACCTTGTAAAGGTCACCACTGAACTTCCCTTAGCCTCTACAACGTAACCCTATTCTCATTTAAAGTTCAATGGCCGTCACGTTTGATAACCTGGTAAAAATTCATCAGTGTTGAGAATGATGAGAGTACTAGCACATCGCTGAGATTTTCCTGTAACGATGGGACGCGGTAACACAGCAGCCGGGCGTTCCTTCTCTGCAGTCTGTGACTCTTAGGCCAGCGGGCTAGCTGGGCACCGACAGTTACCCAGCATCTCTGCCTCTGGGTAGGAAAGTTCTTAAACCATGCACTCTTTTACTGCAGGGAAGACTATTCTTCAAAAATCTTAGAAATGCAGCCAAGTTTTCTCAAAGGCCAAACAAAACTATCCCAGCTCTTTGCAGAGGGGGAAGGGAGATTCCCAGGCCTGAGCCGCTCTTCCGTTCCACGCGAGGGTCAGCGCTGAGCCTGCAGGAACCCTGGGAGAAGGGCGGCCTCCCCTCCACCGGGGAGCTGAGAGCAGGGCAGCGACACAACCGACGCGCACCTGCTTCCCTGAGGTTAACAAACCAGCCCATACATCTTAAACACACAAAACTCTGCCTCCAATCATAGATAAAACACCAGATGTTTTAAGAACAGTTAGTTGCCACATTGGGCTTTTGGGTTGAAAGCAAGAGACTGAAGGAGATGTCCCCTGCAGGAAATGTCATTTCTGAGTCTGCACAAATAACGCAAAGATGTTCCCACAGCTGGAGTCGGCCTGAGAGGCGGGAAGAGACATGCTGAGGTCAGCAGGGTTGGGAAGGGTGGCCAGGCCCCGCCCCGCCCTGGGCACAGCCGGGGCGCACAGAGCACACCGCCACCCTCCCTGCAGCAGCATCCGCAGGAAAGACCAGGACCACGTGGACAGCACGCTCCAGCGTCCGCTGGATAACCGGCTTCGCCCCAGGAGTGACCACGGACCCTGCAAGAGCCCCTGCTCTCCCTGGTCTTCACGCAGGCTCTGAGGAGGACCTGCAGACAGGGGTGTAACAGCCGCACGCGGGTGGAAAATGGGGAAACTTCCTGTGGCGGTAAGAACCCTACTCCAGCACAGACGGAACCCACTGGAATAAAACCAGCTCATGAGTTTTAAAACATAAGAAAGAATCTGACTCTGATCGTAGATAAAACAGGAGATTTTTAAAAGACAATTATTTCTTTTTAAAAAATAATAATTTTCTTTGTTTTGAAAGTTTTTCCCTTTAACTAGGGAGTTCTTCCATTTCTTTATTTTTTAATAATCCAGTTTTAACAAATTGAAAAAAAATCTGTACACCAAATGACTTAATGGTCTGATGTTCTAAAATCCGTTGGCGCATAATTTATCAGGACCTATACCCATGGCATAAGCAAGGCTTGCTCCAGAACTGCCTTTGGGTATCACGGTGATCCGTGTCCAAGTTAATGAATTGACAACACTTTCCGAACAGCACAGTTACGATCTGAAGACCTCAAGTTAATGTAACTGTAGCTCCCCTATCAAATGAAGCACGTCTTCATGGGCTTCTTAAAGCAAAGGTCCTCCAAGTACAGCCCCTAGACCAGGCATCACCTGGGACTGTGAGACGTGCAAACTCGGGCCCCACCCACACCTGCTGGAGGGTAACGGGGGAGACGGGAGGGACCGCGGTTCCCACAAACCTCCAGGTGACTCCGACACAGCCGGAGACGGAAACACGATTCTAAAAGATGTGCCTGTTCCCCCATTCAGCCTCCTTCCAAAGAGCAGAGGCCCTCCAGCCACACGCCCGCCCACACGGTCCCCGGGTGGGCTTGCGTCCCAGCAAGGGACAGCCAGCCTGCAAGCGTGCGTGTGTGTGTGTGTGTGTGTGTGTGTGTGAGATGCCCACATACGGGAGCGTCTGCAGACAGACCGGGCCGAGCACCGCCCTGACCATCTCCGTGTGACCGCTGGCCCCGTGACGGGCTGTTTGTGTGATGAGACTGGCAGTGTCACGGGTCGCTAGCTCAGCAGGTGCCGGCGTGGCCCTCAGATTAGAACACAGAACTGGTCTACAGGCACTTGCGTAGCTGAGCACAGAGAAAGGTGACGCTTGGTACCGGCGGAGACAGCCATCAGCACCACGTTCCTCGTGCTCCCTCATCACGTGGAAGGTGGCGTCCCGGTGAGGATGACGTCCTCTAAAAGAGCATCGCCTGCCGCTGGGTACTCCCCCCAACCCTAAGCTCCATGTGACAGGGACCACCCGCTCTGGCTGGGAATCGGAGGACCGCGGCTGCAGCCGGCAGGGAGGTGCTGGGCCCTTGGGGTGTCCGGCCTGGAGACCAGTTCCCTGGCGATGGGCCATGTGAGCCTCCTGGAAGCACCCGGGTCCTCCTGACCCCTTCTCCGCAACTCCGGCCTCCTCCCGGCCCGTCTACAGGCCAGTGCCCCCCACTCTCGAGCGCTGTCCCGCGTCCCCTCCGCCTGCCCGGGACGGCTCCCGGCGGCACCCTGGGGGCAGGCCCAGGGCTCACGTCCGCCTCCGTGATCTCGGGCTCAGGCTGCACTCAGCGCCCCATCAGGATCCAGCGCGCCCCAGCGCGAGCCCTCGGAGCCCCCGCCCCCGCCCCCAGCCCTTCCCATGCCCCAGACGTGCTCCCGGCCGGAAGGCCCACGGCTCTCGGCCCAAGTCCCACCCATCTCCCCAGGTCCCCACGGCCTCCCTCTGTCCCTTCCCAGACACCCACCTCGACAACAATCCTTTCTACAATTCTGGAAACATGGTACGTGCTCACTAAAAACTCCCTTTTAAAAAATTAATAAGATGTTCTGGGCCCAATTTACGTGAAAACCACTCAGTATGTGCTGCACAAGAAGCCTGCGTCTAAAGGAAACTAAATAACTTAATCACAACCAATCACTCCTTCCTGGTGATGAAAGCAGAAGCTGTCTCATTACAGCCCAATTTACTGCTCTAAACTAGAGGCCAAAGCAAGCCATTTGTATCTTGCAAGTTTTAACATATCTGCCTGTCGACACCCACACGTATGCAGAGGAAGTTATTCTGAGCACGTGGGGTGCTTTCACAAATAATTTCTATGGAAAACAGCAGCCAGACAGTAATACAGGCCCAAGGTGACCTCATTACCAGAATCTGTTCTAGTTGTCATTAGACATATCACACTGTGTCACTCAGAAGGGGCAAGAAATAAAAGATACTGACATGTAGCACGAGTGATTAGAGATGAGAAATGCAGTTATGCTATAGAAGCCCTTGGCCGGAAAGGAATATGTATGGTATCGAAGACCCGGTCACCCTCAGACCCATCACTGTGGTCTCGAAGCCTCCATCCCGCTATTCTTTGTAGCTTTCGTAGCAAAGGTGTTCTCTACACGTTGCAAAGCCGGCTTTTCTCTTGAGGGAAGTGCTGGGAGAGGTGTAGGTACGAGGCCATCAGCCCAAATACCGAGAGCAAGAAAAGCAGGCCATGCACCCCACCCGGTCCATCAGCGAGGATGGTTCCCGATCTACCTCCACCAAGCCGCTCGGGAAGCACCCTCGGGCAGGGACCCTCCCCGGGGTACTTGGAGTTGAGATGGGACCGCCTCCAGCCCTGACAAGGGAAAGGCGGGAACAGCCACGCCCCGGCCCCCGTGGGGGGTGGGGGTGGGCGAGGGGTTTCCCCACAGCGTCGCGGGTCCTCAGCTTGAGGCGCTGTGAGTCGCGCTGGCCCACAGCCCGAAGCCATCACATCAGGGGCGGCTGTGCAAGAGGCGCCGCAGAGCCGGAACCGTGGGCAAACTTATCACGTTCAGCAGCTTGCTGTTTCTACTGTGAGGCCTCAGGCGAAACGGCACAGCGGTGAGGGTGAGCTGCGGCCGGCCTTCAAATCACGGAACTTTGGAGCCGCTAAAGGCTGGAGGGTCAGCACTTCCCGTTTCTTTGTTTAGAGATGCAGAGCCCCACAGAGGTGCCTGTGGTCACGGCGCACTGACCGGGCACTTGGGAGACTCAGATAGGTGTTTAGGATAAACGAGCGGACACTGTCCCTCAGGCCTGTCATCTGAGCTATGATGTGCAGGATGTCTCTTAAAGTCTCACTTTTTAATTGAATAAATTAGTATTATAGAAAAGTGTGTATCGCTGTTGTAAATGAAAACCGACATCGTTGCTATGAGAAGGCAATCCTGAAGATAAGAAGAATGAAAACAAAATTTTTAGGTAAAATATGTGAAAAACAGTGAAATACTGCAAGCGGACCCGTCCTTCAGCGAGAAGAGGTGGGTCGTGCTAACCCTAAGGGACTGGAGCTGGTCCCCGTCCCGGCCCGCGTGGGGCTGTGGAGTCGGGGGTCGCGGGGGCGGTGACCCTGGTGGCCCCGCTGTCTGAACGGCTTGGGTGGGAGGCCAAGCCGTCCAGAGGAAGCAGGGTGCAGGGTCCCTCGTTCCACACAGTCCCGGTGAAATCGCAGTTCACAGTGAGAGGTTTTCCACACACATTACATCACGCACTGAAGCTGAAATAAAAGCCAGACCTGACCTTCCCTGGAGGTCGCCTGTCGAGGCCGGCTCGGGTCTCAGCCCAGGGCCAGGGAGGGTAGGCTGAAGGCAGAGGCCGGAGACAGAGGCCAAGCCAGACCAGGAGCCCGGGGACCCCAGGATCACGGCCCATCAGTGTCGAGGGGTTTCCCGACAGTCGTTCAGGTGTCTCCGGCATCTAGGCTTAATCACTGCAAACACCTACACATTAAGAACAAACACCGGATAAAAGGACCCTTTGCCATCTTCACTTAGGAAGCATTTAGGAAGGTACTTTCTGTACCTCCACGTGGGCACCCTTGAAAGAGAATAAACAGGCCAGGGGTCGGCAGCTCCCCGCGGAGGAGCCGCGTCACCCAGGAAGGCAGGGCTCCCTGACGGGGGCCGCGGGGCTGCTGGCGCCCAGCTCTCACACGGAGCATCCCACAGTGCTTCCAACGGGCCGTGTATCGCAGCTTCCATTTTCTGATAGCCAGCTCAAACTCATTTTCCCACAATATATCGTGGGCCACTCTAAAGATTTTCCATCACACATAAGTAGATTCAGATTTCTCTGAAGAGCAGGTTTCCCATATTGATGTACCAGTCCAGGTTAAGATTAAGTCCAAGGACATGGAGGAAAATAGATTTTTTTCTAGGTGGTATGACCTGATGACATTAAAAAATATTAGTATCTGAGCAGCAACCAGCATTTGCCGAGGAAAAGACGTATGAGCCCGTCCCTATCCTCCGTCAGAGCCGACACGCTCACTGTGGGTGTCAATTTTCTTTTCCTTTCAGAAAAGTAATTTCCGTGATGTATCCACCCAGGACCGGGGACTGCAAAAGAGAAAGCACAGCAGGAAGCCTCCAAGGCGCCTCGAAACGCTCAGGAAAGGCAGGAACGATGCCACTTTAATCATCTGCCCGCCTAAAGAATCACGGCCGCCCGCCAGGAAAAGCCAGCTCCTCCCTGCCTCTCCCCCTCCCGCAAGCAGAGGAGGGAGGCCCGGGGAGGCTCTGGGGAGCCTGGGCAACGGAGCCACTGCCGGCCCAGGACCAGGGGACTGGGTCATTCCAGACCGGGAATCCAAATTTCCAATTGCAGACCAGCGTTGTCCACTCAGGGGAGGGGAGGATGTGGGAGTGGGCAGAACTGTCTGGAGTCAGAGGACGAACCCCCAAGTGCCCACAGCCGGCAGGAGACGAAAATAAGGTGGTGTCGCCGACCTTCCCCGGCCGCGTGCCACACACGAGCGCACTCCCAGCCGTTGTTTCGCTGCACAAGCTCACATGCTCGGCCACAACTCACACAGGACACGTGATGTGAATATTTCCTGTCAGGGTCGTGATTACTGTTGGGTTGCGTGTTAGGTGCTTCTTTGAAACCAGCAGAGCAGACTTCACATCCCAACGTTGTCTTCAAACTCTTTACGTACGTATTTTCAACACAGCAACACCACCTGGGCCACCAACAGTCTCCTGCTTCCAGAGGGAAAGTGATCACACAGCTTCAGGTAGGGGATGCCTACTCTGACCACGGCGGCCTGCGTTCCTGGGTGGCCGTGACATCCTCTCCTGTCTCCTTTCTCATTGATTCCCATAAAAAGCACAATGAAGTTTCCCAGTATTTCTGTCCTTAAAATTGTCGAAACACAAACAAGCCAACAGAAAGCCAGCATCCGGT
The DNA here is from genome assembly GCF_030028045.1 of Hippopotamus amphibius kiboko. Taxonomy (NCBI): domain Eukaryota; kingdom Metazoa; phylum Chordata; class Mammalia; order Artiodactyla; family Hippopotamidae; genus Hippopotamus; species Hippopotamus amphibius. Next base: position 836,294 of record NC_080189.1, on the reverse strand, counting down.
CCAGGAGGAGAACTCAGGGCTCGGGGGCCTGGGGTGTCCGTGGCTGGGCCGGCCTCTCTACCAGTGGTTCTGGTCTCCGCACGCATTCGTCCCTCACATCAAAGGTCAGGCTCCTGACCAAAAACACTGGGCCCTGTTCTGCCATTTCCGTCCCGTTTTATGCCCATCTGACTCTCCCAGGGCCTGGCTGTTGCTTGGGGACTACTTGGCCAGTCCGGCTGCATTTGGGAGACAAAAACGCCCATCTGCTCCGTGAAACCTGCCTGTCTCAATTCAACCAGTGTTTATGAAACACATCCCCGACGTCTGGAACCATGACCCCAAATTCCGTAGGGCAGTGACTCTAACGTTTCGGGACGTGCAGAGGGCAGGAGCTGACGGAGCCTACGTGTGACCCAGGACTCCACCCACTGTGCATAGGGCTCCGCCCCGTCACCCCGCGGTGCACACAGGAGGGGTCGCCCATCGAAACCTGAGTTCCCTGGCAAATATTCAAGTTCCAGTAAAAATAATTTTAAAATCAGACCAACGTTCAAAAATCTGGTTCAGATTAGAAGAGCCCACTGGTTCCGGGGCGGCCCTGGGGAGGGTCACCTGCACGGATGCAGATGTCCGTGCGTGGACGTCTGTGTCCTTGCCCTGCCGGTGCCCCCCTCCCCCAGCCACAGGCGGACCACATGCACAGGAGGGGCCTGAGTTTCCCCAGCGCCTGCCGGGTCCTCGGGGCCCCCTGGGCCCCACGCCAGGTCCCCAGTGCCCACAGGGTGGCCCCGATGCCCCATGGCCCCCACTTCACCAGGAGGGCCCTGGCCCCCGGCTGCGCCCAGGGCTCCCCCTGCCACCCTGAGGGCTCCGGCAGCTGTGGCACAGGGTCCCGTGGAGGCGCCCACAGGAGGAACCTCTGGGGTTCAGGCCACACGCTTGCCCCACAAAACCGCACTTCGTGGGGGGAGGGGCTCCTGAACCTACACGCCTTCCCGCCCCTTTTCTCGGGCAAGTGGCTCTGGTTAGCTGCAAAGTCCGTTTGTTCAGGTTCAAGGGGAAAGGCTGTCGGCAGATCTTCGAGTCCCGGGGAGGCCCCAGGAAGGAGAGTGACAGGGTGGTCGGACCTGTCTGGGGCTGGGGGCTGCCTTGAGGAAGGGGCAGTGACGCCCGGGCTGGAAAGAAGGCCGGCGGGACTGCAGGGCAGGGGGCGAGGGGTGTGAGGGGCCCGGAGGAGCCACCCCGGCCGTGGGGTCAGGCCTGGCTGCCCCTCGCCTCCCCTGCAACGTGAGGGGCCGGCAGGCTCGTGGACTGCCCTCCACCACGTCACGGCTCCCAGGGGACCAGCCCGGAGCCCTGGTGTGACCCCAGGCTCGGCCTGGGAGCGGGCGCCCCGGAGAGCCTGCCATCAGTTCCAGCCAGCTTCCCGAGCCCGAGCAGACGTTCCGATGGGACGGGGCATCGGAAGGATGGCGCGGGACGCGCACCTGTTTCTGCTCTGAATTGGAGCTGCCCGTCTTCGGCCCATTCCACGAGGGACCGGGGAGCCGTCAGCCGGGTGGGACTCGCAGAGCTGTGACCCAGCTCAGCCCTCTGCCTTCCGAGTGGGAAAGCAGGAGAGCTCGACCTTCATCCCAAAGCAAGAGGCAGGCCTGCATCTCCACCGGTCACTTTATCTTTTGTTTTAGGTGACGCCGAGGGCCGGTGAGGTTGGGGGTGAGCTGGGTCCCCAAAAGGGGCTGGTCTGAAAGACACATTATTAAAATAGGGGCTATTGGGAAAGAAAAATGATGAAACCTTTCTCTCTCGAAAGTCACGGACCTGCTTCAACAATCTGCCCTGGCCCTGGGAGCCCAGCATCTCTGAGGCTCCCGCCCCACGCGCGGCTGCACGGTGATGGTGAAGACCACCTCTGTCTCCACGTCGGGGTGAAAACCACCCATGGGGGGTTTACCACCTGAGTCACCAACTGCTCATCTGATCAAGAGCTCGGTGACGAATCTGCCAAAAAGGACCCCGACGTTCAGGAGACCTGCGTTCTTCATGGGTAAAACCCCTGTAATGTGGCCTTTTAGGAGCCGGGGTGCCTGCTTCCAGTTCTGAGATGGGAGGGTCCCCCCCGGACCTCAGAATCACCCAGGCCTCACCGTGAAACGTCAAGACAGTAACAGCAGCCGTGGAGACGAGGAGGTCGTGGGTGAGACCTCCGGCCCCACACGCCCTGCTGGGCTCTGCAGGCCCCTCCCTTCCCCTGGTGCAGACAAGGCGCCAGGAGCCCGACAGGACCCGTCCACTCGCCACAGGGTCCCGCGCGGCCCCTCCTCCCCCACCCCCTCCCCCGCCTCAGGACAGGGAGGGGAGACGGTCCGGTTGAGCGGGCCGGGGGTGCAGGCCGATGGACGGTGACGCTGTAACGCTTTCCGGCCACGATCTCAGCTCCAGACGCTTCCCTGTATCAAACTGAACCACCGGGCCCGTCCCGTTCGTTACAGGGGCCACCACCCACACGCGGCCACCTCAACGTAAAGTAACAGCTCAGCCCCTCCGCCCGGCCGGCACGTGGCCAGTGCTCAGCAGCCCCGCGGCCAGCGGCCTCCCACTGGGCAGCGCGACTGCGGGACAGAGGCTCCGGCAAGGCGGCGGCTCCGCGGCCCGGGGGCACACGGACCACCGGGATGCGCGGCGTTTACGGAGGTCGGGGCCACGACACGCGAGCGCATTTACGTGTTTGGGGGTAAAAAGCAGGACAGAGGGGAACAGAATGAACGCGTGCCGAGAGCGCGCCCGCTGCGGAGGCCGGGCCAGCCGCCCCCTCTTCTCCTTTCCAATCGCCTGCCGGACCCCACGGTCCACCTGCGCTCCTCTGCGGGACGGGAAAGGGGCCGCGGGACCCTCGCGGGACCCAGCAGCGGCTCTGCGCGCGGCCCCCCGGCCTCCGGCTGCGGGCGCAGGTCTGGGCGGCCGCCGCCTCCCCGCGAAGCCGGCTGCGGCCGCCCACCGACAAGGCGCGCGTTCGCCTGGGACGTCCCGGCCGCTGCCCGCCTCTCAGTCCCGCTGCCCAGGCTGCGTCCGCCCCCGCGGGCGGGGTCCCTGCGCGGGCCGCCTCCCCGCCTCCCGCTGGCGCCCCGCCCCCGCCCCGCCCCCGCCCCCCCCACCTCTCCCCGCCCCCCCACCGCTCCCCGCCCCCCCAGCGCCCGCCTCGCGCCCCAGCCTCGCTTGCCCTCCCGCTCAGGCCCTCGGGGTTCGCGTCTGCGGGTCCACCCTCGTCTTCCCTTCAAATAGACAGCAAGCCTCTTCACCACGCGCTCCGCAAACGAACCCGGGTTCCCCCCAACGGAGCGGCTGGCCCCCCGGTTTCCCATCAACTGCACAGGCCGCTGTGCACAGATGAGGCCGCCAGGCGGACACCCTGGACCAGGAGGCCGATTTCTCCCTCCTCGCCACGTCCTGGGGGCTCCACCGCGGCCAGGTGGGGAGGCCTGGGAGGGGCTCTGGGCTCCCCCTGTGCCGGGGGCCTGGAAGGGAGCCACGGTGGGGGACACGGTCCCCCCGTGAGCCAGTGCGCTGTTATGGCGTGCGGGCCGACGTGGCGGTGGGCGCCCGTATCTGAGCTCAGGGTTTACGTGATGAACTTTGGCCTCTGTTTCCTACTTTTTAACAATTAAGTGTTTGCTTCACTGATAAAACCCTTTTCTACAGCCACAGGATCACCTCAGGCCACCGGGGGAGGGGGACAGCTAGAATGAACGCGGAAGGTGTCATCAGTTCACAGCACAACCAGGGCAGGAGGGTGCAGAGCCCAGCGACCCCGGGAAGCACAGGCCCTGCGAGAAGGTGCCTGGCAGCCACGTGGCGAGAGCCCCGGTGCCCGGGCGCTGTGCTTCCTCCGGTCCTCGTCCCTCCCTCTGCTCCACGAGCGGCAGCCCGGTGTTCAGACTCTGCCCTGCGCACCCGACACGGTCGACCCCGAGATGCGGCGTTTCGAGTCTGTTTGTCAAGTGGGTCTGAAGCGCACAGGCCTGTGCGACTCGCCTCAGCTCACACAGCTACCACATCCAGAGCCAGGGTCGGAAACCGGCAGCCCAAGCCGAGGCTGTCTCCTTGGGATGGACGGCTGCAGGGCCGACTCCCCGGCCTGCTGGGCACCTGCATGTTGCAGACAAACAGGTACGCGGTGCTGTAACTTCGGGACACGAGCTGTGTAAAGCTCTGATGAGAGTTCAGCCACTTCCGCGATGTAATTCTCAATCTATCCTACACGTGCGGCGCCACCGTGAAAGATCTGTAAAATCATTCACGTGTTTAGAGGTTCGGTCCCGTTCGCGGCCATATCTCCCCCAGAACCAGCCCGTGTGAAAGACATCCCTGGACTGTACCACCTCTCAGACAGTCTGAACACACATGTCCTGGCACCATGGATCCAGAAACCAGATAAGCACCACAAACCAGGTAAACTGTCTCCCACTCCCAGGACGGGGATTTATAAATACAGACGTGGGCCGTCGGCTTTACGCTAAGAAACGTTTGGTGCCATTTCCCCCGGAGCAAGATCAGGAGCCACGGGGCACTCGCCGCAGCCCCGCCATCAACACGGGGCGAAGGGGAGCCCCCTCCTCGCTCAACCCCCCTCATGGGAAACGACGTAGCCACTGGCACTCACGGCCAGGCTGCCCGGCCACCCAAGCAGCAGAGGTCACGGCCTGGACGGAGACCACGCACCACGCAGAAACCCCATCTCAGGGAGGCAGCGTCCGGCCCGTGCGAGCTCCATGCTGGTGTGGTCGGCCACGCACACGCTCACCCACGCGCTCACCCACTCACCCACTCACTCACTCACTCACCCACCGCTCGCTCGTGCGTCAGGGGCAGCTATCTTAAGTGTTGATTCGGTTGAAGACGGAAGGTTCAGGACCCGGTGGAGGGAGAGGCGAGGGAAGCGTGACCCCTGTGCCCAGGTTAAAGGCGCGGGTTAGATGGTGGCGAGCACGGCAGATGCTGCAGCCTCTCGGCGGACGGCCACGTGGTGTCCTGATGCCCCGTGCAGCAGGCGGTACCCAGAGAGCTTAGCGACGCCAAGAAAAGAACGTGGATGAAGAAACCCTGAAATCATCGTGTGGTTCGTGAGGCCCAGACCAAACGCACGCAAACACGGAGGACGCGGGAAAGGGGTCGGAAGCGTGACGAGGAGGGCGGTGATTTGGGCCATGTGCTCAAGGTCCCGCGGTTGTTGAGAGAGACGCCTCTGGGCCTCGGGGTCTGGGCGGAACCACGGGGAGTGAGAGGATGGGCTGGGGGAGGGAGAGGGCCTTCTGGGTCGGGGCCCTGGAAGGCCTCCACCAGCCCCTGGGCCTCAGAGACACTCCCACCCGAGCACAGGGTCAGGCCTGGGTGCCCTCCCCTCACCGGTCACCCAACGGGTCAGCAGCCCTGGAGGTGCCTGGAGCGGCCAGTGGGGCTGCCCTCTTGGGATCGTGGGCTCTGTCGGGGCAGCTGACCGACAGCGGGACGGACTCCTCGGTCTTTCCGTCTGAGCACTGCTCGGCGGGGGCGCGTCAGCCCCGCCCTTCCCAGACGTCTGAGGTCATTGATGAAACGGAGGGACGTCTTCCGGGCTCTCTCTCCTGTTTGAGGAATAGCTTGCTTGTCTAATTTCTTCGAGAGTATCTATTAATTTCATCCCTGCTGCCGACTTCATCAGAAACTTCATTTACAATTCTATCAACTGCGAAACTCACTCGCTGCTTACTGTCACATGTTACAGCCGACTTGTCAGCACCTCGTCCCCCGTCCGACGTTTCTCATCTCCCTGAATTTCCGAAAATCTAAATTGAGCCAGAATAAACTGGGCCCACATGGAAGCTTCAGTTCCTCATTTACAATGCCTCATGCCTGGAGCTGTGCCAAGGCACACATTCCTCTATTCATGCTTCCAGTGTCAAATCTGGAGGTAAAGAATGGATGTCATCATCCGAAAAAGAGACCAGCAGTGATGTTTATGCCTGAGAAAAGTGTGCAGGGCTTCGGCGGGCTTGTGGCCGTCTCTGTGTCTCCTGGACACGTCAACTGCCCCGTCGGGCCCCAGGAGAGCCCTTGCGTCACGTGAGACGGGCTCCGACCGCACCCGAGGGGCCCACGTCCCACACGTCGCTGTCGGGCCTCTGCCTCCACCGCGGGGGCCTCTTCTCTTAGCAGCAAACGTTCGGTTAATCAAGGTGCTCTTAAAGGATTGCACACATTCCTTGGCTAGGATCAACACCTTACCTGACACACACACAAAAGAATGAAAAACCAAGCTTGATTTTCACTATGGCTTTGCTGCTTGTTTACGTTAGATTTCTCTGAGATAACAGAAACAGGCAAATTGTATCGCCTTGCCGACAGTTTAATTTCAAGACCGTGGAACACGACACGCTTGTGTGGGAAATATTCACCCCCTGGCTTTCTGCGCTCCCTAAATTCGCTTCTGTTTTAAAAAAATTTGTGACAATATATTATTTTTCCTGGAGGTTTTATAAACGTCCTTCAAGAAAATAAACATAAATTTCACTCTGACTCTGAGTTCATTTCAAGGAACGTTTTGAGACGTGGTACCTGCACGTCACCACATTTTGTCTTTAAACCGCTTCTTTCTGTTCTTCCCACAGCAGTGGAGACACTCAGGTGATTTTAGAGCCTCCGGGAGCATAAGACGTGCTGCAGAAATGCTGACAGCCTCACAAACAAAACGGCAAAAACAACCAATCTCCCTTCTCCTTGGAAGGCGCGGGGTCTCCAGCGGCAACCGGAGGAGAGGCGGCTGGCGTCCAGGCCGCCGCGCGTGCCGGGCGGCTTCTTAAGGTCACGGCAGCTTACGCTAATGAGTGTGGAAAGGTTGCTGCTGTTGTCTTTGTTGATTTCTTCTAGAAAACGCGGAAGAGAGAAAGGTCACTAAGCCGCATCTGGAATCCACGGATCCAACACTGACGGGAACACAGGACTGCTAACAGGGCCACTTCAGACACAGAAACAGGAGCGGAGGGCGCTGGGTCCTCACGCCGCCTGCAGGGAGCCAGAGGTGGGCGGGCACGGGCAGGCACGGACGGACGGACAGACAGAGCTCAGAGGGGCGCCCGGCCTGCGGCCGCGCAGACCTCCTGTGCCCGGGGACCTCGGGGCCGAGCGCACTTGGTTCAAGTGCTGGCCCGCGCAGGTGCCCGCAGCTGGAGCCCGTCATGGAAGCGACCGCTAGAGGCCCGGTGGCCTCACGCTGGGCCTGACTCTGCGTTTCTAGGACGCTCACATCCCAGCCTCTGGACAGAAAGCCTGGCCCTGACGGCCCGGAGGGACACTCAAGGTCGGCAGCTGCAGACGTGGGGCAGGAGGGCGGGGGAGGGGCGCAGGGGGCTCCTTTGCTCCCACACGAGTCCACTCGCCACTGGCAGCCACGCCGAGGGCAGAGGTCAGAGGGGACGACCTGTCAGACGGGAGAGTCAGAGACCTCGCAAGGGGCCCCCCAAAGTAAGTGGATGTAACATCACAGTGAGTCCCCATGGTGCTCCCATCAAGAGGGGCCTCACGTACCTGTAAAGGGACTGAAACCAACAGTCGTGGATTCGTGAGGAAGAGGGATGGCTGGGAAAGAAACCAGAGAGAAAAATACAACAGCGGAGGACGCGTGAGTGTGATGATGGCTAATTATGTCATACACACACAGGGTGCTTGATGAGCTCTGAGGACCGAACGGACCAGTGGGTCATGCTGACACCGTCCAGAACTCCTCCTGACAGCACCGAGGGGAGACTCAGGGTCGTGGCTCTCCCCAGTTTCATCTTCAAGACAAAGACGGGCTGGGAGCCCCGTGTGGGGAACCGCCACCCGCCTGTGCACGTCCAGCTCCGCCTCTCCTTCAACCGGGTCTGAAAGGTTCCACCTTCACTGTGATGCCTTCAGAATATCCAAAGGGGTTTCCAAACGTCACGGAAAGTGTCGGCTTTGTCTTGTCTTCCGCGGATTGTTACTTATCTTACAAACCGCACTCGGGCTCCAGAGCCTCCTCCTTGCTCATCTTTGCACAACGCCTGGTCCATCACAGGCACTTCACAAACATCTGGAATTTAAAGAGCGCTTCCGCAAAACTCCGCCTTCTGCGCCCTCCCCCCCCACAGGAACGTCCTCCTTGTCATCTCGTCATCGGGTTGTCACTCTTAAGTACGTATGTAGCAAGTGTGACAAGTAAACGTTTGATGCTCAGGGAGTTGTACCACAGCCACGGACCCGTGACCTGCCCCTGAAGTTACAGGACAGACCCTCTCCGCTGGGGGCTCTGAGGGCCGCGGGCCCAGCACGGCAGGCGTCCTGCAGGACTGGTCCTCCCGGGAATTCCCCTCCCTCGTCCGGAGGGAGGAAGGCCTCTTGCGGGAGGAGCCGGGTCCGCCAGGGCACTCAAGCCCCGTGCGGCATCTCAGACGTTTCACAGTCACTCTCTCCAGGCTGGACTTGGAAACACCGTCATGAGTCACCAAATCCGTGTCCAGCCGGCTCAGGCCAGCAGTTCTGAGGCGCGACATCACCCCGCAGACGCTGCTCTAAGCTCTGTGCAAACGGGCCTCCACCCTGCGCGGTTACCTGCTCTCCTCCGGGGGAGGGAAAGTTACCCTTTTCTTCTAAATGCAAATGAAGTCAACTCTGCACGGAGAGCAGAGCTCACACAAGAGGGAAGCGGTGATCATGTGATATGAAGCAACAGCTTCCAACCAAGAGGCCGTGATTCTTAATGATAACTAGGCATTCTTAACCCCAAATCTTACAGGAGTCATATTTTCCCACTTGTGTGAAGACCCTGGTGCCGTCCTGAGTGTCAGGACACGTTTAAACTCTGACTAAAAGCAATTCTGTCCACAGGCCTCGCGCCCCCAAAGCCCCCGCTGTGCACGCTGGAGCCGAGCCTCCCCTTGCAGCGTCCACTGGGCGCAGCTCTTCCTGGGCTAAGAGCAGTGCGGGGGTCTCTCGTGAAGCCCCACAGGGAAGACCCCTGAGGCGATGGCAGGCCTGTGAGTCTCCAGTCTGGAGTCCTGAGCACTGCCGATGACACACTCCCCACGCGCGGGACACTCCCCTGATGCGTCAGTGCTCTTCACATACGATCTGCGTGATGTCATCTCTGGAATCCCACGCCCTCGCCCGACTTCGCCCTTCTGCACCAGCTCGTGCTGCCGGGGAGACCCCTCCCCCAGCCCCACCAGGGCCACTTCACCACCTTCCCTTCCTCCCCGTTCCCTGCACGCCTGCGCCTCTGGCAGACTTCCTCCCATCTGCACCGCCGTCTCCCATCCGGGCGCCGTGGCAGGACTGCCCCATCGTGGGCATCCCCACTGGCTCCCCGGGCGAAGTCTCAGCAGGGCTCATGGGGGCATCTGTCTCCTTCCCCAGAGCAGAGGGCCCTGGGGGTGAAAGGCCTTCGCTCCCTCACAGCTGTACCCACTGGCTCCGCATGCACCTGCTGCCCACAGGCGCCTGAAATGCACCTACAGGGACGTGAATGCTCAACTTTTAAAGTTCAGTTAATAACACTGGGTGTGTCCCAGTCGCTTACAATCACAATATCTTTTCTACACTTCAAAAAGTAAGACTCCCTAAAAAAAAAAAAAAAAAAAAAAAAAAAAAGTAAGACTCCCTAAAAAAAAAAAAAAAAAAAAAAAAAAAGTAAGACTCCCCAGATCAGTGGTTAAAGTGGGGGATGGAGGCTGGAGTCAGTTCCATTTCACAGGGACCCCCACGTGTGCACGGAGGCAACGGAAGAGTCTTGCAAATATTAAAAACCATAGAAAAATTCAGGGTTCAGAGAAGATACAGTAGCACCTCATTTATTTAGTATGAATAAGGTAAAAGTTGTTCCAAAATCTATATATTTCCAAGATAACGTAAACATACCTGCATAAGTGCCCATTTGAGAGGTTTAAAACGGAAGTCTATTTTGTAAAAGTATTGCTTATTTCTCTGATGTCCTAAGCCCAGCAGAATGAACAGACACTAATTTATTCTTGACGACTCAGAGTCCTCATTTCAAATATTAGCACAGTGCTGTCAGTGTCAAACCCAAAGCCCGAGACACTGTGGGACAAGGAGGCTGCGGCCCCATTCCAAATGGTCCCCGCTGGCTGCGGAGGGGAAGGAACATCCCCACTTGAACAGCATCTTTCTGCTTTGAATAAACCCCACTTCTACACACAGAAGATTTTAGAAGTTCACCAGTTTATGAATGCAGATGGGATCATGGAATGTGATAGCCTTGAAAATGACCAAAGATGTTCATTACGGGATCTCCATGGTGTCTTCATCAACACAAGATCCCGTCTGCATGTCATCGCTAAGGAAAACAGAAAGGGCCTCTGTGTTACATTGAAAACAACTCTCACAGTGGCCTCTGCTTCCCTGTGATGCCTAAAGATGGGGAGTTTTATATAAGAACAGCACCATAGTCTCTATCTCTTAATTATCATTAAGGGCTGTTAGAAGCTCTTCTCTGTTATCTTTGTTCTTGAAACCCTTTATTGGAGCGATTTTTTTAAATACTAACACCCTCAATCACAGGTGCACATGTGTTTGGTCCCATTCCAATTGAAAGTGTCTTCCAACAAGAAGAGGGAGCACATGTTTAAAAGAATCGTAAACAATCAGAACGTCATCACGAGCAGAATAACAGTATCCAGTAATACGAAACTACAGATCAGGCTTAGGACATATTATGATGCTTTGGTTCATAAGGAGATGTGGGCCAAGAGAAATAAAATTAGAGAATATAAAACAAACACCACCATACAAAACCTAAGGATGCAGCAAAAGCAATTCTTAGAGGAAAGTTCATAGCAATACAGCCCTTCCTCAAAAAGCAAGAAAAATCTCAAATAAACAACCTAACTCACCACCTAAAAGAGTTAGAAAAAGAACAAACAAAACCTAAAGTTAACAGAAGGAAGGAAATAATAAATATCAGAGAGGAAAGAAATAGAGATTAAGAAACATAGACAAAATCAACAAAACCAAGAGCTGGTTCTTTGAAAAGGTAAACAAAATTGACAAACGTCTGGCCAAGCTCCCTAAGAAGGAGAGAGAGCCAAAATAAATAAAATAAAAAATGAAAGCGGAGAAATCGCAGCTGGTACTACAGATGTAGAGAAACCATAAGAGCATACTATGAGCAATTATATGCCAACAAAGTGGACAACCTAGAAGAAATAAACAAGTTTCCAGAAATATACAGCTCACCAAAACTGAATTAAGAAGAAACAGATAATTTGAACAGACTGATCAGTAGAGGTGAAATACAAGTAAATTAAAAAACGCCCTGCAAACAAAAGTCCAGGACCAGATGGCTTCACCGGGGAATTCTACCAAACATACAAAGAACTTATACCAATCCTTCCCAAACGCTTCCAAAAGACTGAAGAGGAGGGAACACTTCCAACGTCATTCTGTGAAGCCACCATCACCCTGATACCAAAACCAGACAAAGACACTACCAGTAAGAAAATTATAGGCCAATATCTCTGATGAACATAGACGCAAAAATCCTCAACAAAATATTAGCAAACCGAATCCAACAACAGATGAAAAAGATCACACACCACAATCAGGCTGGATTCATTCCAGGATCACAAGGATGGTTCAATATACGGAAATCAATCAATGTGATTCACCACATCAACAAGAGAAGAGGCAACCCCACATGATCATCTTGATAAAAGCAGAAAAAGCATTTCATAAAATTCATCATCCATTCATGATAAAAACTCTTACCAAAGTGGGTATAGAAGGAACAGATCTCAACATAATAAAAGCTATTTATGACAAACCCACAGCCAACATAATATTCATCAGTGAAAAGCTGAAAGCCTCCCCGCTAAAATCTGGAACAAGACAAGGATGCCCACTCTCACCACTTCTATTCACCATAGTATTGGAAACCCTAGCCACAGCAATCAGACAAGAAGAAGAAATAAATGGTAAACAAATTGGAAGAGAAGAGGTAAAATTGTCATTATATGCAGAGGACATGATACTATATATAGAAAACCCTAAAGACTTCAAACAAAAACTATTAGAATGGGTAAACAAATTCAGCAAGGTAGCAGGATACAAGATTAATGTACAGAAATCGGTTGCATTTCTTTACACTAACAATGAAATATCAGAAAGAGAAAGTAAAAAAAAAGAACAATCCCTTTTTAAATTGCATCAAAAAAATAAATATAATACTTGGGAATGAACCTGACCAAGGAGGGAAAAGACTTATATGTCAAGAACCATAAAACATTGATAAAGGAAACTGAAGGTGATTCAAAGACATGGAAAGATATCCCATGCTCTTGGGTTGGAAAAATATTGTTAAAATGGCCACACTACCTGAGGTAATCTACAGATTTAATGCAATCCCTATCAAATTACCTATGATATTTTTCACAGATAGAACAAATAATCCTAAAATTTATATGGAAACACAAAAGACCCAAAATTGCCAAAGCACTCCTGAGGAAAAACGAAAAAAGCTGGAAGCATAACCCTCCCAGACTTCAGACAATACTACAAAGCTATAGTAATCAATACAGCACAGTGCTGGCACAAAAGTGGACACACGGATCAATGGAACAGAATGGAGAGCCCAGAAATAAACCCACACACCTATGGTCCATTAATCTACAAAGGAGGCAAGAGTACACAATGGAGAAAAGACAGCCTCTTCAGCAAGTGGTGCTGGGAAAGCTGCACATCTGCATGTAAGTCAGTGAAGTTAGAAGACACCCTCTCACCACACACAAAAATAAACTCAAAATGGCTTAAAGGCTTAAATATAATACATGGCACCATAAAACCCCTAGATGAGGCCGTGGGATAAATGCTGTCTGACATAAACCACAGCAATGTTTTCTTAGGCCAGTCTCCCAAAGCAACAGGAATAAAAGCAAAAATAAACAATTTGGAACTAATCAAACTTATAAGCTTTTGCACAGCAAAGGAAAACCATACACAAAATGAAAAGACAACCTACTGACTGGGAGAAACTATTTGCAAATGATATGACCCACAAGGGCTTAATTTCCAAAATATACAAACAGCTCATACAACTCAAAAACAAGAAAACAAACAGCCCAATCAAAAAATTGGCAGAAAACCTAAACAAACATTTCTCCAAAGAAGACACATGAAAAGATGTTCAACGTCGCTAATTGTTAGAGAAATGCACATCAAAACCACAATGAGGTATCACCTCACACCAGTCAGAATGCCCATTATCAAAAAATCTACAAATAATAAATGCTGGAGAGGGTGTGGAGGAAAAGGAACCTTCCTACACTCTTGGTGGGAATGTAAATTGGTGCAGCCACTATGGAAAACAGTATGGAGGTTCCTTAAAAATCTAAAAATAGAGTTACCATATGATCCTGCAATCCCATTCTTGGACACATATCCGGAGAGAACTACAACTCAAAAAGACACCTGCACCACAATGTTTACAGCAGCACCACTCACAACAGCCAAGACACAGAAGCAACCTAAATGCCCATCAACAGAGGAATAGGTAAAGAAGATGGGGTACATGTATACAATGGAATACTACTCAGCCATAAGAAGGAATGAAATAATGCCATTTGCAGCAATAGAATGTACCTAGAGATTGTCATACTAAGTGAAGTAAGCCAGACAGAGAAAGGCACATTTCATATGATATCACTTACATGTGGAATCTAAAATAGGACATAGGTGAACTTACCCATAAAACAGAAACAGACTCACAGACTTAGCAAACAAACTTACGATTAGCAAAGGGGAAAGGGGGTGGGGATGGAATAAATTAGGACTAGATATAGAAAAAAACAACAAAGCTCTACTGTACAGCACAAGGAACTATAATATCCCGTAACAAACCACAGTGGGAAAGAATATGGAAAAGAATGTATATATACACATATATATGTATATGTATACATATATATGTATATGTATGTGTGTGTGAGTGTATATACATACATATAAAACTGAACCACTTTGCTGTACACCAGAAACTAACACAACATTGTAAATCAACTATATTTCAAGAAAAAAAAGAATACAGAACAACGATGAAAGTAGGAACGCGCCTCGTATTCTGTCTGCTCTGCTGTCTGTGGCAGCTGGTTTATAGACTAGCGACCCGGACACAGGGTGGGCCAGGGACCAGCGGTGCCAGCTGACCACTGCCCTCATCCAACCTGCACCACAGAGAAGTTCCACTGAACCCAACGAGAAAATGAAAGAAGATGTGTACCAGATCAGTCTTATTTTTAAACAGAGAGCAAGGATAATCTTATTTCTTCCAGTTTTATTGTGAGGAGGATGTGGAGAGAAAGGAAGCCTTGTGCACCACCAGTGGGAATGTAAGTTGGTGCAGCCGCTGTGGAAAATAGTATGGAGGTTCCTCAAACAACTGCAAATAGAACTACCAGCAATTCTACTTCTGGGGATACACCTAAGGAAACAAATCACATCTCAAGGAGACCTCCGCACCCCACGCTCACCGCAGCACTATTCACAATAGCCAAGACAGGGAAACAGCCTAAGTGCATGTCTGTGGATGAATGGTAAAGAAACGAGGCGTATACACACGATGCGATGTTATCCAGCCTTAAAAAGGAAGGGAATCCTGCCATCTCTGATGACAGAGGGGAACGTGGAGCACATGACGCCAAGTGAAAGAACGCCGTTAGAAGTCCAGCTGGTTTAGCTTCTCATAGGCACTTGTTTTACAGGAAGCTGCCTTTCCCAGCTCTTTCTCAGCCCAATCATAGCCTAGAATTATTTTTTTTCTTTCCCCTTCCTGCCTTCCTTCCTTCCTTCCTCTCTCCCTCCCTTTTAAGAAAACGATAACAATAAGATCAAAAATAGCCATTTCATAACTTACCAAGGATTTCAGACTCAACCTGGGACAACAAAGAGAAGCCTTTTACTCGTGTATGAATTCAAGGTCATTATGAAAGTCACTCAGATTTCTGCTTTGTTTAGAGTTATTTACTGTGTAAGTAATAGATCATTGTTCCCTTTCTAGAACCTTTCCTAACAGACTGTAGGAGCACAGAGGGCAGGGCCCACAGCTCACTCATTTGTGTATTATTCATGGAGTTGAATACACATGTCTCACAGAGAGGATGTTTACAAATACCCATGAGGTGCGTGAGTGGCCAGATGGAGGAAGAAGGAAGAAACGCCTAGCGTGTGATACGCAGAGGACGTATGGCAGTTTCACACTCAGTGAGTCACCATGAGACAGACACAAGCAAGCCTGCAGAATTTAGGCATCAATGTGTCAAAAAACAATCTACGGTGTTCAGTAAACCAGAGCAGAAAATTGTAAAGTGAGGGACAGCAAATCCCCATGGAAGAAACACCAAAATTCACCAAACGTAGGAGGGAGACTGTTTAAGGTGTATCCAGTGACCAGCTCGGGCTGGGGTGAGTGGATCTCCGTTTACACCCACACCAGCTGCCGACACGTGCAGTGCAGTCTCGCTAGCACTGACTCTGGCTGCGTGACAGGAAAGACCCGAGTAACGACACAGCAGATGGTCTCCCACGTAAAACCTGGAGGCTGAGAGTTCAGGGGTAACACGGGGACCTGGGTTTCTGAGCCCTCCTTTCTCTCTCTTGCCGCTCTGTTATGTGGCCTCAATTCCCAAGTCACCTCATGGACTGTAGGTGTGGCATCCATTCCAGCCATCACACCTACATTCTGGAAGCAAGAATGAGACTAGGAATTGAGGAAGGAACAGAGAATGTGGGCAGAACACTCTGGCCAGGACTTAGTCAAGTGGCCTCCCCTAGATGACGGTTTTACCCTGGGAGGGTGGCCATGTGCCCAAACTCAACTACAGTTCCACAACTAAGGAAGAAGAGGTGCAATGTGGGGCTCAGCGCACCCACGTGGGGGTGGAGCAGTTTAAACGTGCTTGGCATCAGGGCACAGCATTCTGGGTGCACTGTGGCAGAGATGTGGTGGTCGGGGAGAAAAATAGACCCGGGATCATCATCCGCCAGCTCGGCTGCTCTAATGGGACCACAGGTGGGGCAGCTTAAACCACAGACGATTACTTCTCATGGTTCTGGACTCTGGACGTCTGAGGTCTGGCGCCAGCATGGCCAGGTCACGGTGAAGGCCCTCTTTACAGACGGTTGTCCTCTCATTGTGCACCCTCTCTGGTGGAGAGAGAACAATCTCACGTCCTTTTCCCTTTTATGAGGGCACTAATTCCATCAAGAGGGCTCCATCCTCATGACCTAATCACTCCAGATGTCATCACACCAGGGGTTAAGATTTCAGCATCTGGGATTTGCTGGTGCACCAACTTTCAGTCACAGCAATCGGATACTTAGAAAAGTTTCTGTACCCATCATCCCCCACAGACAGCGGGCCCAGCCCTTCTGTGTCTGTCTTCACGTGTGGTTCAGAGGAGCACGTACACCTGCAAGGCTGTGAAGGAAATGCCCATCTGGAGGGCTCACTGTTCATAACCGCCTGCATTTTCAACCCATGACACTCATGATGGAGACCTAGATCTGTCCTCAGACCCTGGACAGCTGCTCCACTGGACAGGAGGAAATGGATGGGGTTGTCAAAAACTTAGCCAAAGGAGAAAAATTAATGTTGCCACTCATGCTGCACTCACCAAGGCTCCCATCAGCTGAATGGCATGCTTACTGAAGCGAAACTCTTCCCTGAATTCCACTTCAGAATCAAGAGCCCAGTGCCTTCTCCTTTAGCCAGTCAGCTCCTGAGCAGATTAGGGACACCATTCTATCAGGCAGGATGTGTAGGGGTGTTGGCCCCTGCTGAATGTGTACCTTTCATCCACCATCTTCCATCCATTCCTCTATCCACCCACCATCCATCCATCCTCTGTCCATCCATCCATCATGCACCCATCTATCCATCCATCCATCATCCACCATCCATCATCCATCCACCATCCATCCATCCATCATCCACCATCCATCATCCATCCATCCATCCGTCCACCCATCATCCACCATCCATCCATCCACCATCTATCCATCATCTACCTCTATTCACCTATCTTTCCCTTTGTTTCAAAAAAAAAAGAGTTAAGGTTATTGTTTTCCATGAAATCTCTTTTTAAATTCAAAAACTTACTTTCATTTCCTAATTTTTAACATAATATGAACTTCTCAAAGTCTTTCTTCCTCTTCTGCTCTCTCATTTGTTTCTCTTTTTTCTTTCCTTTTATCTTGAAAATACCACAGAGAAAAGTAGATAGCTGAAATTAGAGGCTTGGACAGAGCAGAAGAAAAAAAAACTGTAGCTCCAAATGCCCAGGAAGCCCAAGCACTTAGCTGACCTGTCTTCACACGCACGGCCGAGTGCCAGTCCACTCCCCATCTGTGCTCCGCGTTGGATCCAATGACTTGATCGTCTATCTTTGAGTTTCTCTAAACCATAATATCTCCAGTTACCTTTTCTCCACTTGTCCTCATTTGTTCATTTTGTTTCTAACCTAAAATACTAAGATGGGTGAATTCCCTGTCTACTGATAAAGAAGTATTCAAGGTACTTTTAGATACAAATGAGAGGACAGGACTGAAGCATGAACTGTGTCTCCAGGAGAGCTGGCGGGGGGGGGGGGGGGGGGGGGCATGACCTTTAGCCTCCAGTGGGGAAGTGCGGGTGCTGAAGCCCCCTGCTTGCTCGGTTTGGATTCTGCCCGGTTCTGCGTCCTTGCACTATGACCCGTCTCACAATTCCTTTCACGTTTACCTGCCCACGATGGGGACAAACACCTGCTTCCTCCCCCCAACCCCCCTCCCTTCCTCCCCATCTATGTATTTAGAATCCACTTTCAAAGGAAGCTGAACATATGGGGTCTTTCTTCCTTTTTTCTGCGATGAAGCAAATAGCTATAGGAATTCAAAACAAATAACAAATACGTCTATGACAATTGTCTGCCAGTTCTCATGGTAAACAGTCATGGGAAACGTCTATTCCTTAGAGCCTGGTAATTAAGACAGAGCAGCACAGAGTCCAGGATCTGGGTTGGGGAGCGAGGGAAAGGGGGAGGGCAAAGGCAAGGAGAGAAGGGAAGGAGGGGGGAGGGGAGGGGGGAGATGGGGGGAGGGGAGGGGGAGGGGAGCAAAGACCACGAGAGTCTCATCTTAAGGCTAGCAGACCCTCCCATCACTGGGCACGTTCTGAGCACCTCACAGGCTGCAGGGAATGACCCTGAGTGGACTGTCACCCTGGGCGCTCCGGCTCTGTGAGCCTCCCCGGAAAACACAGAGCACACAGGTCGCAAGGCTGGCCTCCCACTCGAGGAATAAGAACTGCTTCCTAGACCTCGTCCATTCAAGCCAACAACCAGCATTTCTCTGAGAGGAAGAAAAACGAAGCGTATCTCTAAGGCGCCATCTGATGCTGTCAAAGGCTCACGAGGAGGGAAGTGGACAGGAGGGGACAGCGGGTGACGTTCCTGCACAGGGAACCACGTCTCCATGTGGGACGTGTGTGTCTCTGCCCGCAGCACCGCCACCTGGGGTCACACGTGTGCAGATGGGTCACGTGCTCCCAGGCTGAGCTGGGACAGAGACAGGATGCGGCTGAGTCACAGAAGGGGTCCGGGGGTCCTCCCTCCGTGGCCGAGGGCAGAGGGCCCTCAGAGCCCACTTCCTCTCTGAAGGTCATTAGGGACGACTCCCAGTAAACACACACACCCCCATCAGATTAGCAGACAAGACGGTTTCCGTGGCAACGACTGGACAAGAGAGTTGCCTGTATTCGGCATTAATTTAAAATACTTTCCCCCAGTCTCCTTGGAGTCGGTTCTGTGAAACACAAGTGCTCGCAAGCTCTCTCATCTGCAGCAGCCTTTGAAATTCCATCCAGTGTGTGTTGAAGCTGAGCCAATTAGCGTGGAGAGAACTGGGTGGATGGCAGAGCCGCTGGCAAGGCTGTGTTTACCAATTAGTTTTTTTTATGATGCAAATGCTGCACAGCACGCAGCAGAAATAAAAGCTGGCTAAGCTGAATATGAAACTGTTAATTGCATTTTCGGAGACACAGCTACAAGGTGAAACTAATCATACAGATGATAAGTGAGTTTCACCACCTACTGAGCTTCGCTGTTGCACTTGGACTAATCTGTGTTAAAACAGCCCCGTACATCTTTGCAGGAAAGGAAAACACAGCATTTGGTATAACCTCCCAATTTTAAGGGGGAAAACGTGCATACGTGGGAAGCAATATAAAGGACAGTTTCCACCTAAGTCAGGTTAATAAGTCAACAAACACTAAGGCAGAGGGCGGGGCGGGGCGTCCTGAGATGCACGTCCTGCCTTGAGATCCCAGGAAGGTGCGTTTGCAAAGGGACGCCAGCACCTCCTGACACCTGTGGCTTAAGCGCGTGAGAGAAGAAAGGCCACGATAATTATCCACTGTTGATTTTCCCAGCGAGAAACGTCAAACAGAGAGGCCATCCTCGAGTCGGGGAGAAGGGACATCCTGAGAGCCCGGCTGAATCAGCGCCCAGCAGCCAGGTGGGGGGTGGGGCGGGGACCTCCAGGTGGGCAAGGACCCAAGCCCAAGGCACAGGGGGTCTCTGCTCCAGGTCTCCTGACTGAGCTGGTGCCACCCCAGGGCTCTGAGCAGAAGCAGTGCTGGAAGGGGTGGTCACATTTGGGTCAGGTTTGGTTTTAAAGTACCCCGGAATAATTTATGTTCTTTCCCTCATTTCTCAGCATTAACTGCCCCAGTTCTGCCTAAGTTCATGCTAAAATGCATGGGCAGTCAGTGAGGAACAAGCCGGCAGCCAAGAAAAGGGCTCGGTGGGGGGAGTGACCCTCTGCCCCACAGCTGGGCAGCAGGTCCCTGTGGGAGGTGCCTTCCTGAGAGCGAGTGGGTCTTACTTTCAGGAGAACCAGAGGGCTGGGGAAATAGGGGCTCCACTCTTAAAGGGCACACCCAAAATCTCACACACTCAGGGACCTAGGGCAGAAGCAGTCATGTGAAAGGAGTCTGAGTCAGACCTTCCTGCTGATCTTGGCAAGTCCCCAAGAGGCAGGAGGCAACCACTCACCCTGGGGACACAGATACCGGCACAGCCTTCCTGGGAGCACAGCCATCCTGGGAGCTCATTCTACGAGGTGGACACAAGCACCTTTCTGGACGCTCCCTCTAGCTCAGCAGCACCAGGACCAGCCCCACCAGTCAGCCTGTCAGCACTGGTACAGGGAAGCTTCCAGCCAAGCAACAGCCCCGCCCACCAGCAGACAGGCTGCCTTAAGACCCCTGAGCCCACAGCTGCCCCTGGACATGGCCCCGCCCACCAGCAGACAGGCTGCCTTAAGACCCCTGAGCCCACAGCGGCCCCTGGACACGGCCCCGCCCACCAGCAGACAGGCTGCCTTAAGACCCCTGAGCCCACAGCTGCCCCTGGACATGGCCCTGCCCACCAAAGGGCTCAGGACTTGGCCCCACACCCCAGGGCACAAGCATTAGACCGGGGACCCCCAGGGCCCTGCAGCCAGAGACCTTGGGACCCAGCCCCACCCACCAGTAAGCAGGCACCAGCCCCAGAACCCCTGGCCCCGCCCACCACTGAGCCTGCTGTAGCCTGGGTACCCGTACCCCCGCCAGAGGGTGGATACCAGTGGCAAGACCACCACAGCCCCACAGTCTGGGGACCTAGACCACCCACCAACAGGCCAATGGAAACTTTGGGACACTGTGGACCCCACACCCAGCTGTCTCAAGAATTGGGCCCACCTACCAGTGGTCCAACAGCCCTGGGCCCCACAGCCAGACCCCAGGACCCAACTCTGCTTGCCAGTGGGCTGGCACTAGCCCCAGAGCCTGGCTTCACCCACTAGAGGGTGGACACCAGCCCCATGGTCTCACCCCACCAGTGAACCAGCACTAGCCCCGGGGACCCCAGGGGTCCACAGCCTGCCGCCTCATAACCTGGCCTCACCAACCAGCAATTGGCAGCCTTCACACAAGGCAGGGCCTGGCAACCAACGGGACCAGGCACCAACCAAGCCTACCAGACTGCCACAGTAGTCAGCCTACCACAAGAGAAGGACCCCATGGCCCACAGCAGGGGCAACCCTGCAGTGTGCAGCTCTGGTGATGAGAGGGGAGTGTGCTGCTGGGTCACACAGGGCGTCTCCTACAAAATGTCAGGAAACTCAGACAACCAGCCAGATACATAGAAATAAAAACAGCATGTTAGGACTTCCTAGGTGGCACAGTGGGTAAGAATCCGCCTGCCAGTGCAGGGGACATGGGTTCAATCCCTGCCCCAGGAAGATACCACATGCCACGGAGCAACGAAGCCCATGCACCACAACTATTGAGCCTGTGCTCTAGAGCCCGTGAGCCACAACTATTGAGCCCATGTGCTGCAACTACTGAAGCCCACGTGCCTGGAGCCCATGCTCTGCAACAAGAGAGGCCACCGCAATGAGAAGCCCGTGCACCACAATGAAGAGTAGCCCCCACTCGCCACAACTAGAGAAAGCCCGTGCGCAGCAACGAAGACCCAACACAGCCAATAAAATAAATAAATAAATAAAATTTTAAAACACAAAACAAACAAAACAAAAAAAACAGCATGTTAGGCAAAATGAGGCAGCAGAGGAATGTGTCAAAGGAACAAGATAAAACCCCAGAAAACAGACTACATGATGTGGAGATGGGCAATTACCTGATAAAGAGCTCAGGGTAATGACCATAAAGTTATTCAAAGAACTCAGGAGAAGAACGGATACACAGAGTGAGAAGTTAGACGTTTTTAACAAACAGTTAAAAAATATAAAAAACAACCAAACAGAGATGAAAAATACAATAACTGAAACGAAAAATACACCAGAAGGACTCAAGAGTAGAATAAACGATTCAGAAGAATGGATCAGTGAGCTGGAAGACAGAATAGTGGAAATTACTGCTGCTGAAGGGAAAAAAGAAGAAAGAGTGAAAAGAAATGAGGACAGTTTAAGAGACCTCTCAGACAATATCAAGCATGTTAATATTTGCATTATAGAGGTCCCAGAAGGAGAAGAGAGACAGAAAAGGGCTGAGGACATATTTGAAGACATGATAGATGAAATCTTCCCTAACCTGGGAAAGGAAATAGTCACCCAAGTCCGGGAAGTGCATAGAGTCCCAAACAGGATTAAACCAAAGAGGAATATGCTAAGAAACACTGTATTTAAAAGGACAATATTAAAGATAAAGAGAGAATATTAAAAACAATAAGAGAAAAGCAACTAATAACACACAAGGGAACTCCCATAAGGCTTCCAGCAGATTTTTCAGCAGCAACTCTGCAGGCCAGAAGGGAGTGGCACAATATATTTAAAGTGTTAAAAGGGAAAAGCCTACAACCAAGAATACTCTACCCAGCAAGGCTCTCATTCAGATTTGATGGAGAGATCAAAAGTTTTACAGATGAGCAAAAGCTAAAAGAGTTCAGCATCACCAACCCAGATGTACATGAAATGATAAAGGTGAAAAAGGCCACAACTAGAAACACAAAAATTATGAAAGGAAAAAGCTCATCAATAAGGGCAAATATACAGTAAAGATAGTAAACCATCCACACGCAAAGCTAGCAGGAAGGTGAAAAGACAAAAGTAGTAAACTCATCCATATTCAAAGCAAGTAGTTAAGAGACACATAAAACAATTAGATGTAAAATATGATATCAAAAACAGTAATCATAAGGAGAAGAGAATACAAATGCAGGGTTGTTAAAATGCATTTGAAATTGAGAGGTAGCAACTGAAAACAATCACATATATAAATAGATGGCTATACATAAACCTCATGGTAACCACAAACCAAAAATCTATAATAGATATACACACAAGAAAAGAGAAAGGAATCCAAATATGACACTAAAAATAGTCACCAAATCACAAGAGAACAAAAGAAGAAAGGAACAAAAAAGAACTACAAAAACAATTAACAACATGGCAATAAGAACATACATATCAATAATTAATTTAAATGTAAACAAACTAAGCGCTCCAACCAGAAGACATAGATTGGCCGAAAGCATACAACAGCAAGACCCATAAATACGCTGCCTATAAGAGACTCAGTTTAGTTCTAAAGATACACAAAGACTGAAAATGAGGAGACGGAGAAAGGCATTCCACGCAAATGGAAATCAAAAGAAAGCCAGGGTAGCAACACTTACATCAGACAAAATACAGTCCTTAAAACAAAGACAGTAACAAGAGACAAAGAACAACATTACAAAATGATCAAGGGATCAATCCAAGGAGAAGATGTAACAACTGAAAATATATACACAACCAAGATAGCAGCACCTAAATATACAAAGAAAATATTAACAGACATAAAGGGAAAAATTGACAGTAACACAATAATAGTAGGGGACTTCAACCCCCACTCACACCAATGGACAGAACACACAGAACATCCATAAAATCAACAAGGAAACACAGGTCTTAAATGACACAGACCAAATGGATTTAATTGATACCTGTCTATCTATCTGTATAACATTCCATCCCAAAGCAGCAGAATACACATTCTTTTCAAGTGCATATGAAACATTCTCCAAGATAGATCACATGCTAGGCCACAAAACAAGCCCCTATAAATTTAAGAAGATTAAAATCATATCAAGCATCTTTCCTGAACACAATGCTATGATACTAGAAATCAACTACAAGAAAAAAAACTCCAAAAACTCAAAACACATGGAGGCTAAACAACGTGCTACTAAACAACCAATGAATCATTGAAGAAGTCAAAGAGAAAATCAAAAAATACCTAGACAAATGAAAACAAAACCACAATGATCCAATATGTATGGGACACAGCAAAAGCAGTTTCTAAGAGGGAAATTGATAGTGATAAAGCTTATCTCAGGAAACAAGAAAAATCTCAAAAAAAAAACAAAAAACCCCAACATAGCATTACATCTAAATAAACCAGAAAAAGAAGAAGAGACAAAATTCAAAGTCAGTAAAAGGAAAAAAAATCATAAAAATCAGAGAAGAAATAAATGAAATAGAAACTTAAAAAAAAATGAAAAGATCAATGAAACTAAGAGTTGGTTCTTTGAAAAAGTAAACAAAATTGACAAGCCTTTAGCCAGACTCATCAATCTTAAAAAAAGAGGGCCCCAATCAATAAAATCAGAAGTGAAAAAGAAGTTACAACCCACAACCCAGAAATACAGAGGCTCATAAGAGACTACTACAAACAACTATATGCCAATAAAATGGACAACCAAGAAGAAATGGACAGATTCCTAGAAGTGTATAATCTCCCAAGACTGAACCAGGAAGAAACAGAAATATGAAAAGAGCAATTACAGTAATGAAATTGAATCAGTAATTTAAAAAACTTCCAACAAAGAAAAATCCAGGACCAGATGATTTCACAGGTGAATTCTACCAAACATTTAGAGAAGAGTTAACAACTACCCTTCTCAAAGTAATACAAAAAAATTATAGAGGAAGAAATGCTTCCAAACTCATTTGGAGGCCAGCATTACCCTGATATCAAAACCAGACAAAGATAACACAAAAAAAGAAAATTACAGGCCAATATCACTGATGCATATAGATGCAAAAAGCCTCAACAAAATCTTAGCAAACCGAATCCAAAAACATATTAGAGGGATCATACATCATGGTCAAGTGGGATTTATCTCAGGAATGCAAGGATTTTTCAATATCTGCATATCAATTGTGATAAGCCACAATGACAAACTGAAGAATGAAAACCATATGATGACCTCAATAGATGCAGAAAAATTTTTTGATAAAATTCAACACCTATTTATGATAAAAACTCTTCAGAATGTGGGCATAGAGGGAACATACCTCACATAATCAAGGCCATTTATAAGCCCACAGCTAACATCATACTCAATGATGAAAAACTAAAAGCATTTCCTCTAACATCAGGAACAAGACAAGGATGCCCACTCTCACCACTTTTATTCAACACAGTATTGGAAGTCCTTGCCACAGCAATCAGAGAACAAAAACAAATAAAAGGAATCCAACTTGGAAAGGAAGAAGTAACATCATCAGTGTTTGCAGATGACATGATACTTAACATAGAAAATTCTAAAGGTGCCACCAAAAAAACTACTAGAGTTCATCAATGAACTCAGTAAAGTTGCAGGATACAAAATTAATATACAGAAATCTCCATTTCTATACACTAACAATAAACTATCAGAAAGAGAAATTAAGGGAACAATTTGATTTACAGCCACAACCAAAAAATAAAATATCAGGGAAAAACCTTATCTAAGGAGGTAAATGACCTGTACTCAGAAAACTGTAAGACACTGATGAAAGAAACACAGCCAGATGGAAAGATATACTGTGTTCACAGACTGGATGAATTAATACTGTTAAAATGACCATAATACCCACAAGAATCTACAGATTCAATGCAATCCCTAGCAAAACACCAATGGTACTTTTCACAGAACTAGAACAGAAAAAGTTAATTTATATGGAAACACAAAAGACCCCGAATAGCCAAAGCAACCTTGAGAAAGAAGAACAGAGCTGGTGGTATCAGGCTCCCTGACCTCAGACTATACTACAAAGCTACAGTAATCAAAACAGTATGGTACTGGCACGAAAACAGACACATATATCAGTGGAACAGCATAGCCCAGAAATAGACTTAGACACTTATAGTCAATTAATCTATGATAAAGGAGGCAAGAATATACAATGGAGAAAAGACAGTCTCTTCAGCAAGTGGTGTTGGGATAACTGGACAGCTGCATGTGAAAGAATGAAATTAAAACATTTTCTACTAGCATATACAAAAACAAAATCAAAATGGATTAAATACCTAAATATAAGACCAGAAATCATAAAAATCCTAGAAGAGCACAGGCAGAACACTCTTTGACATAAATCACGGCATTATTTTTTGGGTCTCTCCTAAGGCAAAGGAAATAAAAGCAAAAATAAACAGGTTGGACCTAATTAAACTTAAAGGCTTTTGCACAACAAAGGAAACCATCGACAAAACGAAAAGACAACCTAACGAATGGGAGAAAATATTTGCAAATGATATGACCAATAAGGGGTTAATATCCCAAATATATGAACAGCTCATATAACTTAGTATCAAAAAAAAACCAAACAACCCAATTAAAAGATGAGCAGAAAACCTGAATAGACATGTTTCCAAACAAGTCATGCAGATGGCCAACAAGCACATGAAAAGATGCTCAACATCGCTAATCATCAGAGAAATGCAATTCAAAACCATAATGAGATATACCTCATCCCTTTCAGAATGCCCATCATCAGAAAGTCTATAAAAAACAAATGCTGGAGAGGGTGTGGAGAAAAGGGAATCCTCCTGCCCTGCTGGTGGGAATGTAAGCTGGTGCAGCCACTATGGAGAACAGTATGGAGGGTCCTCCGACAAATAAAAATAGAGTTAATATATGATCCAGCAATCCCACTCCTGGGTATCTGTCTGAAAAAAATGAAAACACTAATTTGAAAAGATACATGCACCCCAATGTTCATAGCAGCATTATTTACAATGCCAAGATACGGAAGAAACCAAAGTGTCCAAGGGCAGATGAGGGGATAAAGATGAGGGTATCTCTAAAGAATGGAATATCACCCAGCTATAAAAAGGATAAAATTTTGCCACTTGCAACAACATGAATAGACTTGGAGAGTAGTGTGCTTAGTGAAATAAGTCTGACAGGGAAAGACAGCTGCTGCGTGGTATCACTTACATATGGAATCTAAAAAATAAAACAAACTAGTGAATACAGCAACAAAGTAGCAGACTCACAGATACAGAGAACAAACTTGTGGTTACCAGCCTGGGGAGGGAAGAGCGAGGGGCAAGACAGGGGTAGGGGACTGAGAGGTAGAAACTACCATGTGGGAAGTAAAGAAGCTACAGGATACCATGTGCAGCACGGGAAGATAAAACAGCCTACGGTATTTATACAACTATGAGTGGAGTGCAACCTTTAACATTGTGAACCACTATGTTACACACCTGAAACATATCTGTACATCAACTATACCTCAATTTATAAAATCACACAAAAAATTTTAAAGAATATAAGATATGTATAAATCAAGTGAAATTAATTCACCAAAATTCGGAAGTAGAAAATATTACAACGTGACCACGTCCGCACGTAACACAGAATGAGGGAAGCGGCTCTGGACCCGTCTGAGCTGTGGGTAGAAACACCGGGGGGGGCCTGGGGCCAGCGTCCCACCCACTGTGCGCTTCCAGAAACGACCTCAAGGGCCAAGGGTCATCCTGACCTGCAGACAAGATGCCACGTGGGTCCCAGACTCAAGGGGAGCTTTCCTGACTCTAGGGCTGTCTGTTGCCATAACAATGTGTTTTGTCACCAAATAATATTTATTTTGTATTAAGTATTTTCCGTGCACAAGTATTTATAAGGTAACGAGCACTGTAAGTAACTAGCATATAGATTGGATGCGGGGTACATGAGGGAGGCGGGGAGATGGTGGGAGTCTGTAAGCCCCCTCTCCCCTAGGCGTGGACACGGGAGACGGGGTGAAGCAGGACGCAGCACAACACCCTGCCTGCAGGACCTGTGCACGGGGCCCCACCCTCGTCCCGTGTGGTTTGGACCGAGGGGCATCCGGAGGGCCCGGCGCTGCCTCTGCTACCTGCAACGTCACACGGTTGCGACTGCAGCTCCGTGCAGCCGCATTCCTGCACCTTAACTCCTCCTTGGGTTCAACGCTAGAGGCACAGCGAGAACCAGGGGCCCAGGGAGGCCACCGCTGCTGCGTCTCGAGAGGCTCCTGGGGGGACTTCCTGCAGGGTCTCGCTCAGGGGCGGGGTGGGGGGCGGCCCCAGGCACCTGCCAGTGCTGGAGCTGGGGCCAAGAAGCAGCGTGTGAGGCTGCCGGGAGCCTGCGGGGCGAGGCAGGGAGCGGCCGGGAGGGACGCGGGCAGGTGAGCAAGGACCGCAGCGTCCGTCTGCGCCCAGCGGCCACTGGGGGCTCTGACCTGGTGAGGAACGAGTCAGGACTGGGTTGGGGGGACGTGACGGGCCTGCACGGGGGATGCAGTCGGCAGCTGAGGAGCTTTACAGACTCCGGGGTCACCCTGGAGGTGAAATCAGAGGCGTGGTGATGCCTGACACGCCTGGTGAGGTCCCCAAACCCTGCCTTGCCGGTGCTCCCACGACCGCAGCAGAAACAGATTCTCAAACAGAATGAGGAATGGACCCGGGGAGAAGCCAAGTGCAGGCAGAGGCCACGGAGAGCTGTGCTGTGGCAGACATGGGGGCAGAAGGTCCCCTCACGCCTCTAGCAGCTGTGGCGGGTGGAGGCCCCACCTTGACTTCACTTTGAGCTGTGTCTGGTCTCACCCCACCCCCTCCCTCCCCTCCGCTGGACCAAACTTCACAGAAGACTTTCCTCCGCTGACCTCTGGTCGAACAGCCCCTTTCCCTCTTGGCCACTGAACTCCCTTTGCAGCCCTAAAATAATCCTCTCTCCTGGGATCCTAACACTCAAAATTCTTGGCTGCACTTCGGCCCATCTTGGTCACCGCTTTGCCAAGGAAAACGCACTTAACCCCTTCCCACTCTTCTCGCAAGTAAATCTTCCAGCTCTTAACCATTTCTGTGCTTTTCTCTCAATTCCCTGCAATTCGTCAACCTCCTTTGGCTTCTCGGGTTTTCAACGCATGCACATACTTTGTGAGAACACAGCAGGTATTAGGAAGGAGCTGGATGAGACTCAGGCCACAGTGATCACAGGAGGACACGTTCAGAAGCCTTGAGAGAACACAGCAAGTAAGAAGGGAAAGAAAGAAATCACAGCAGTGACCGGCAGACACACTTTTCTACTTCAGGACAATGAGAAACTCAATCAATGATATTGGCCAAAACAACTACCTATTAAGAAAGAGAATATCAGGAAGTCCTTAAGGAAAACAGATAGAAGGATATGTATTGGTAACTGATACAGAATACAGACCCCGCCCCCAGTTCCACAGTGTTGGGCCTTTGGAGGCTTTTAGTTAACACAGACTCAATACCGAACGTCCAGGGGAACAGACTTTTAACTCTGATGTGCTGTTTTAGCTTCTGAACTGCGCTCAAATCCTGGTCCTGGGAAGTAATTACAAATTCCATGTCCTTTTCCCAGCGTGATGGCTAATCTTTCTTGTGAATTTTAGAGAAATTGGGGTCGGCTTCAACTCTTTCAAGCCGCTATAACATGAAAACAGTCACAGGGAAAATCTACCCGAGTGGGAACGACTAGGTGCCTGTCAGGCAAGCTTTCCAGTTAAACTAGACTTCCTAGCGTTTCCTGTGCACAGCTTGCTATTTCCCTGAAATTTAAGTTTAATTGCTGTGCTGTGTCTCTATCTGCTGACTCTGGTGTCACGGGCTGAGCTGTGCCTCCTCAGACTCAGATGCTGAAGCCTTCGACCCCTGCACGTCAGACTGGGACCTACTCGGAGATGGGGCCTTTCGAGGGGGATTAAGTTAAAACCGGGCTGTTAGGATGGGCCCTAATGCAATGTGACTGGCGTCCTTCCAGGAGAGGAGATGTGGACACAGGACGAGACAGAGTCTGCACACACAGAGGGGGAACCTGCGGGACACAGTGGGGAGGAGGCCCCCCGGGGAGAGGGGCCGCAGGAGGAACCGGCCCTGCTGACAGTGCAATCGCGGGCTTCCAGCCTCCGGACTCGGGGAAGATAACCTTCCCCTGTGTAAGCCGC
This sequence comes from Hippopotamus amphibius kiboko, assembly GCF_030028045.1. Lineage (NCBI taxonomy): Eukaryota > Metazoa > Chordata > Mammalia > Artiodactyla > Hippopotamidae > Hippopotamus > Hippopotamus amphibius. The sequence goes on along the minus strand of NC_080189.1, from coordinate 806,525 downwards.
CCGCTCTGTGGTGCTCCCGGCAGCCCTGGAGATGGATACGCCTAACAGCAAAACTCGTTCCAGCAGAACTTCTGTTTATAAAACCAGGTGGCCAGTTAGGCGGCCGGAGTGCCAACCTGTCCTGGAGAGAAACCCAAACCACGTGAAGTGGTCTCACGTGATGACCCGGGGAAGGGAGGGGCGGTGGTCTCTGTGGTCCAGCCTCGCCCCCCCTCGCGGGGCTGCGGGCACCACAGGGGACTGAACACACACCACGTGGCCTCTGCTCCGTGGCCCCCGACAGGTGATGGGGTCCCAGGCACGTCAGCCTCGGGTTTGCACCGGGAGGGAAGAACGCCTGCAGGAGCAGGGCCAGGAGGCCACCTCCAGGAGCTGGTGCTGGGGAGCGGGGGCGGGGCCTGGGGAAGGGTCCCACCTCGGAGCACAGACCCTCTTCCTGAAGGTCTCCCGTCAGGAGGCCTCCGGGGGTCCCTACCCTCCCACCCCCTCCTGTCCTAAGGGGGCCACTGACAGAACACCAGCCAAACCCACAAGGCATTTCTCTCCAAGCAGGAGACACCCGGTGGCGTGTTTGGGGGCGGCCGGCACCGCGCATCTCAAGGCGCGCATCTCAAGGCCCGCGTCTCGCAGAGACTTCAGGCAGGGGCACGGCGGCTCCCCAAGGGCCCCCCGGGGCAGGGCACCCCGTCCAGGGCACCTTCACACACGAGGACGAAGCGGACACAGCCCTGCCACGGTCTGCCCCTGTCCCCCCAAAGCCTTGTTGGATCCTCACCCCCGAGGCTGAGACAGTAGGAGACGGGGCCTTCACGACGGGGAGCCTTGATGACGGCATCGGCGCCCTTGGAAGGGACCTCAGCGAGGAGGACAGGTGAGAACAAACTCCTGCTGTGGGCGTGCGGGCTGGGTTCTGTCACAGCAGCCCGGATGGGCTGAGCCGGAAGCTTAACCCTCGAAGCGGAGTTTCCACTCCAGGCCGTCCACCGTCTTCGCTCCCGGAGAGCTGGTCCAGGAGGCGGGGAGAGGCCCGAGGAGCGCTCCCGGATTCTCAGGCAGCTTCATCCCTAATAAATGACATCACAGCACAAACCCCGCGGGTCACACGCGGCGGCCCACCTGCAGAAACTGCCGCTTTTCTTGAGCTCCTCATCAATTATCAGCGGTACCTGTGTTCCTCACTGCGCAGAGCTGTCCCCAGGCCCCTGGTGACAAGTGGATAAAGAGGAGGCGGTCCCCTTCAGATCACAGGGGGCGAGCCCGCTGGCCCGTGGCTGGGGCTGAGGAAGGCCACTCGCGCGAAGGTGTCCCCGACCTCGGGTGCCGGGTATCATCGGGTGCCTTCCCACGGCCTCCCCGTGTCCACCTTGTACCTGGACAAATATCACACCGCAGCTTCTCGATAAACAACAGATTTTACCTAAACCCAAGCTTTGGTGGGCTTGGGGGCTGCAGGGCACCAGCCTGCTCCGTCGGTGGTGGGTGTGTGGCTTTGTGGTGCTGGAGTGGATCCCTCTTCCCAGGTGGTCCGGGCCCCGGGGTCCGAGGGACTGGCCCCGAGGGCGCAGGCCAGTGGCACTGCTGGCAGAGGGCGTGACCTCTGAGTGTGACACACACCCTGCACTTCAGCCGCTGGACGAGAAAGGCCTGATTCCAGAAGCAGCAGAGCGGCCACTGCCCGCAGAGACAGAGACCCCCCTGCAGGACACGATGCAGCCGGCCACATCTCGCCTGCCCCTTCAGCTAGAAAGCCTGGTTGATACTGAAGAGACACAGATCGAGGTCCCCACGGTGCACGCCTGGCCTGGCTTCTGATCCCCAAGCCCCAGGGCTCCCGCTCCCGTGGCCACTGCACCCCAGAAACGGGGTCAGATTTCAGACACTGGGCTGCGCGGCCTGCGGGCTTGCCTGGGCGGTAGCCTCCCGCCCACGACCGGGCCCACCGCAAAGAGCAGGCACAGGTAGCAAACGACCCCGCGTGGGCTGAAACGCACAGGGGACCCCCGGCACGGCCTCGGCTGTGTGCACACATCTCCCTGCTCCGCTGCTCAGCGAGTATCGGCAGGTGAGATCCGGAAGCAGAAACAAAACACCGAACAAAATCACAGCGCTTCCACAGAGGCTCTGCCGTGAGTGTGCGGGCAGCAGTGGACACAAGGCTGAGAGCAGGCCCCCGTGCCCGGCCACCGCCGCGACCCAGGGCGGATCCCCTCCTGCGCTTCCTTCCCTGGGCTGGGCCTTATTTTTGCCTTCCCTCTCGTCACAGGTGGTGGGTGTTACCGACAGCGAACGTGAGCCTTCGGAGGCGGCCGCGCTCTGGGGGGAGCAGCGTCCTGCACGTGCTGGGGCCGCCGCCCGGCTCAGCGCACACCTGGCCATCAGAGCAGCACAGGGCTGGGCTGGAAACCGGGGTCACGTGCGGGAGGGCTGAGCGGCTGATGCACGGTTTAGATGGCGTGGTTTCATCTGGAGGAACTGCATGTTTGTGGAAAATCACAGAACCCACAGGCCTATTTTCACACGCTTCCCAGGGATTACTGAACTGACACGTGCACAAAACTCAGAAGACGGTGTCCTGGTCCAGTCAACCCAGCTCTTTTGGAGAAGGTGTGAGTGTTTCCGGTGGGCAGTCTGCGGGGGTGGGGTGGGTGCTGGATTCTGTGTGGACGTGGGCAGGACGCCGCAGGGCAGCGCCTTCACAGGACTCAGCCAGGCAGACCCCACTTAGAGGCAAGACTCAGATCTCAGCACTGACTCAAATTCCTTCTGCTCTTCTCTTACACACGTGTAAACACAAGCATAAGTCCTTATGTCCTTGGCTCTTATGTGATGATAAGCTAAAGGAATCTGCCAGTTAGAGACCCACTAACTGCTCATAGGCGCACCAAGGGCTCCTGACACGGAAGCAGCGGCAACTCCCAACCGGAGGCCCCGGGACCAGAGCTGCCCTTTGGTCCTGAACCTGCCCTGCTGAGGCCCTGCAGCAGCAGTGCCTGCACTCCTCTGGGCGCTCTGCTCAGCCACACCGGCGGTTCCACACACTCGACTCGAGGCTGGCCTCAGTGTTTTCCATAAGGAGAGGCCTGACGACACGGCCGCTGTTTCCTCCAGTGGAGCTGAGTGACAGACGAGCAGCCCAGCAGACAGCAACTCTGCCGGGTGGACCCGGGTACACAGGCAGGGCCGTGCCATGTAACAAACAGCCCCAGCAATGGCCCAGCGTTCACACAATGTCTCCTGAAATCTCTGGGGATCAGATTATGTTGACAGTGTTTTGAATGACACTCAACTTGCAAAACCTACACAAACAAAACAGGTGAAAAATCTGCTTGAGGAGAAAAGAAGGAGGAGAAAAAAGAAGAAGGAGGTAAAACTTTTAAAACTAAGAAGAAAAGTGAAGAGAAGGTGCTTTATAAAGCTGCACCAGGCACCCACCGGTCTGTCTCTCCCAAATCCCAGAAGAAAGCCATTTAGATAAGAGAGAGAAGGAGAAAAAACAGGCAAGGAAACTGTAACCAGACTACCAACGAGCCTAAAACAAAAAGAGATGATGGAGCAACTGAATGAAACCTGGGGACAAGGGAAAGAGAAGTGAATGAGGTTAACTGATGTTAATTGGGAGAGGAAGGACTAAAGTTTTGGAAGGAAAAAGCAGTTTTGAACAGCAACCTTAGGAAGAAGGCCCCGCCTCTTTTGAAACACTGGTTCACAGGCTGTTCTCCCCCCAGAGCCGAGCGTCCTGCCCCAGGGTCAGCACGTGAGGGACGGAGGGGCCAGCCTTGCCCTGCAGGCAGCATGGACTAAACCAGCACCATCGGGGTAGAATCAACACCCGCCGCCGGGGAGCAGCCCAGAGCAGGGTGAGGGGAGCCAGAGCCCCTTCCCATGCAGGAGGCCGGGACCCTGAACGGGGGAGGACACGGCCCTGCCCAGGCTGCAAAGTCCACCTGGTTGAAAACCCCTCGACTCCGTGAAAGCAGCCGCCCTAACTCCCGAATCAGAGCATCGGGCTGTCAGCTCGAACCAGCAGGAGCAGTCACCCGCCCCAGCAACTGGGGGACAAGGCAGGCTGCTCCAGCTGGCCTGAGAAGAGGAGGAGGTCCAGCACGGGGCCTGCGTGAGTCCCCATCACCTCCAGCACAGCCTGGCCGGGCCGTGAGCTCCAACCACAGGTGCTGGGTGACCTGTGGCCCACCCGGCACGACCCCCACGTCTCTCCTGCCCACAGTCAGACAGCTGACAGAGCCCGGAGGACATGACGTCCGTAAACAAACACGAACGTACGAATTTCAAATACAACCAAAGTCACGTAGAGAGGACACACACACAAGCAAGGACAGTAATGATATCGTGTGAGGTTGAAAAGGAACCCCTTCCCGAACAGATGCAACACCCGATCGGTTACAGCTGAAGAACCAGCAGAAAGTACCCACCATGCCTAGTTCTGAGGCGGAATTTCCACGCCGGAGCTTTGCCTGCCAATCAAGACTGGTTACTTTTAAAGGTAGAACAGTACAGACATGAATCCCCCCAAAGAGGCAAGTCGCACGAACAGGGCAGACCTGCCAGGCCCGCGAGGTGCACCCACCACCCGCGGCCCCGACCGCTCCAGGAAAGGGCGCTGCCGCCACTGCCGCCTGCGCGTGGCCCCACAGAGATGCGCTGGGCTTAACTGCCAGGCCCTGCGGCGGGACCGCGTTGTGACAGGGTCTTCGCAGCGCAAGCAACTGACGAGGAGCTTACAGGGCGGGCCGAACCCAGCGTGACTGTGTCCTCGCGAGAGTGGAAAATGTGGATGGGGACAAGCAAGACGGCAGGTGAAGAAGAGGCGATGCAGGCGGGGTGACGCGTCTACGGCCTGGGGACCCCGGGGACGCGGCCACACCAGATCCCGGACGGAAGAGGCGCCCGCAGAGAGCCTGGCCCTGCGACGCCTACGGCCGGTGAGGCCATCGTCCCTGCAGTTTTCAGCCACCAGGTCGTGGTGCTGCTTCGGCCGCCGAGGGACCAGCACCGCCCTGCGGCCGCGCCGCCCGCTGCGCTGCCAGCCGGGTCTGCCGCACCAGGGCCTCCTCGCAGCCCTGAGGCGCTCCCTCCCAGAGTCTCTCTTCTCCACCCTGTGGTTGTTAAGTTGGAAAAGAAGACAGGGACTCATATTAAATAACACCATCAAGTAATCTGTAACATACGCTGAAGATTCAAGGTGATGTTTTAATTCAGCCGAAACAAGGTGGCTTGCTCACCAAACCACCGCTTTCTTTAATGTTTTGCTTGTCTGCCCAGCTTTTCTAAAATTTAAAAGCAGATCCAAACATCTATTCTGCAAGACTATGTGATCTGATCACTGTCTTGCTCCCGCAAAGAGACAAACGCCACCAGGACGATAAATTCTACGTCACACCTCTCCGAGCGTTCTTGCTTTCCTGCACTTGGAGGTCCCCACTTTTGACGTCTGGGCTCTGTTTTGTTTTCAGGGAAGGACAGGTCTCACCAAGGGTAGAGCAACGAACGGTAACGTCACAGAAACGCCCTTAAGAATAAGAAGATATTCACTTATAGCCAGTGTGTTTGCACCGAATGCCATCACTTTGTGATAAAATATTGTCCATAAGTTGGGTGTGAAAAAAATCCCTTTAAGTTGCTTTATGTTTATTTTTTAAATGAAAAATTATAATATCAATAAATGCATATTCAGGAATTGGGAATTTAATGCTTCTTGTGACTTTAGAAAAAATGAGTGAAGGGCAGGCAGAGGGTGTTTTGTGGGAATGGTGTCCTCACACACCTTCAAAAGTGCTTTAATCCTCAGTGGAGGTTACTATTCATTTATATAAAAAAAAAAGGAAAAGGAAAAGGGAGAGAAGTAAGGAGCCACTAAATAACGTGACAGACAAACTTGGGAAAACAAGGTAAACTGTGCAGAGAAGAGGGGCCGGCACCGCGGGCGGGGCTGTTTACAGCGGGATGAGGGGCCGTGGTAATTACCGTCTCAGTGAAACCACGAAGGAGGGGGAGGCCACTGCCTCAGAAACCTTTCAAGTCTCGTTTCCTCTGCTTCTCGCTCTGGAGCAGCCGAGCTGGCCCTTCTCTCCCTTTCCTGTCATCACTGCCTCTCCTGGAGCAGGAGACGCTCTTGGAGGGGGCAGCGGGGCTCTGACGCAGGTCCCCGTCTCCAGGCCCCTCCGGTGCCCCCGCTCCTGTGAGCGTCCTGGCAGGGAGCGTGGCGTGACACCCGAGAGGGCGGGTCCTCCGTGGGCCGAGAGGGACTGAGGGAGCCCAGGACACCGTGTGCGGCCACCGCCCTGCTCTGTGCCAGCCGCCTCCGTACGTGTGCAGGGAAAGGCGGCCCCCACTGGGCACAACCCAAACGCAGGCAGCAAATCCCATCTTCTGTACAATTAAATGATGAGGCCACGTGACGGGACTATTCTGGGCCCCCGAGAGGACGCAATCCCAGGCAGATGCATACACTTACACTCCCCGGAACCGGAAGCATGCTTTATGTCTTTAAACAAGGCCTTAGGAGTGTCTGTGGTTTAAATACCTACCAAAATAATCCCTCTAAAACTCATCTGGACACAGAGCAAGACACAAGGATCTCGGACAAGCAGGGCCTCTGCTGTCCCTTCAGACGGTGGCGCCGCCACTGCCCTGCGTTTCCCTGAAGCATCAGAAACGCTGCTGGGGTCACTTACGTCACCTCATGGGTCTCCAGGTGCTGGGTCACCACAAACGTAACTTGAGCCATAACTATTTCTAGAGGAAAACAGTAAAAAGTCCCACTATTGGGGAGATATTATGAAATAACTGTGAATCAGGCAACCACGTCAGCGCAGTAGCGCCTGCACGTGGGCTTGTGTGTGAGCTGTACTGTGGGGGGGGGCTGTGTGTGTGTGTCTTGTGTGTGTGCATGCACCTCAGAATTGAAACGACGTCCAGAGGAAGGCAAAGGTAAGTCAAGTTAAAGGAAGAAAGTCTACAATCGATGACTGTTTTGTCTGGAAAGACGGGTTACCAAGTTTTGAATCCCACGCACAGAGCACCTACGGGCACACTGGCAGTTTTTTTGTGTGTTAGAATGAGACTGGATGCTGTGAGGCTCAGACTAGGAAAATTTAGGATAAACGGCATGTGATGCTGGGTGCTGAGTCTGTACAACTGTCAGCGTGGAGAGATGCTAAGTACACTTGGACGTAAACCGACGGAGAAGCAGGCACCTGTCTCCCGCTGATCGTGCAGGGAGACCCCTGGAGGGCTGACTGTCCCAAGACAGGACCGAGCAGAGCTCTGGACCTGGGAGGCCATGCATCCACCGTGGCCTGGGGGGCAGTGAGCTCCTCGAGGACGGTCAGGGGGTGGGCGCTGGTCCCTGCACAGCAGGGGCGGTTGTTGGTTTCCAGGCTCCGCAGAGGACGGGGCAGGTCTCCTCGGGAGAAACCCCCGTGAGCTGCTTTCAGGACATGTCTGTTCTGTGTTTCCTCCTGGGAGTCACTCAGGGAGGCACCTGGCCAACTTGTAGAATAGTTCCGGGCCGGAGGCAGGATCTGGGCAAAGAGAGGCTCGGTGAGGCCGCCGGAAGGTCAGGCACGAGGCTGGGGATGCAGGTGGCCCCCCCGGCGGGGGTGGGGCCAAGAGGCAGGAAGCAGAAGCCGTGCCAGTGCCGCCGAGACCCCGGTGACCTCGCCGGAGGCTCAGAACTGGCTGCCTTGTCCCAGTTCCCGGGAGGAGCCGCTCACTCCCTGGAGCTCCCTGTGACGGGCGCTTCCTCGAACCACGCCTGATGGCTCCGGATGGGGCTGCCCCCAGAGAGGCCTCGCAGCAGGGGAGGCTGGGGCAGGGGCCACGGTGCCCGCCAGACCCCGGCCCACGTCTCAGCAGCTTCGCCCACACGGCGAGACCCCGTACGAGCCCCGGCATCCGGTCAGGAGCCACTGACCCGGCAGTGCCCTGCTGTCCTGACAGATGCACGTGGGGGAGGGCGACGGGCCCGGCTCCCAGGGGAGGGGGCACAGGAACCGCGTTCGGGGCCCCCCAGACCACGTCCTCTGGGTCCCTTCTTTCAGGGCCCCTGGTCTGTACCCCCTTTTTGGCTGTAATGAAACTGTACTCACAAGGAGAGTGCTTTCCTGAGTTCTCCGAGTTGTTCTAGCAAATTACTGAGCCTGAGGGAGTCGCGGGAACTGCAGATTCACAGCCGGCTGGTCAGAAGTGTGGGCCGCCTGGGGACCCTCAAGCCTGCAGCTGGGGTGTGAGCGAGGGCTGCCTGGAGGGGCTGTGCCGTCCACCCGAGAAGCGGGGCTCACCCCGGGTAGTGGGGCCAGATCCACGGCGGCCCCGCACGGCACCCAGTCTGTGGCGCCTGAAGCTCAGCCGTCCTCCCCACCCCGGCGTGAGAGAGACACACAGAGGGACCGACAGGGCCCCCACCGAGGGGCCGGCAGGGGGCCACACCAGACCCGGAACCGGAGTCAGGGGTCGCTGGGCCCCTCACCTGCCCCCGGCTGCCCCCCACTCCAGAACTGCGACCACCTGACCGCCCGGGTCCCAGCAGAGGCCTGGGCTGTGGACATGGAGACCAGCCCACAGGATGGGCCCAGCACGTGGCAGAGTGGACTCCGTCCCCCGGGAGCCAGTGGTACGAGGTGCACACGGACACCCGCCTGCCAGCCGTTGTTCCACTCAGAACCTCCCCACTCCCACGCTGGACAGAATGCTATCACTGAAAACTGGGCTCGGCTCAGCAGTTCTCATAACTACGGTCGCCGTGTTTTAGGAGCTCTGCCCCAGAACACGCAGCCTGTCCCGTACACCTGAGTTCAGGAGGGCTGAAAATCTGAGGTCCGACTGTCTAGGAAATCTGACGTGTGGCTGTCTTTAAAAGCATCCGTGTGGCAAAAATGGGCACCTTCAAAGACTCTAATTTCATAACCAACAAGCATGTATCACAGAGCTTTACAGGGTCACCAGGGGCTTTAGGTTGACGCGCACGTTGTGAAAACCGCGCGGACACGGCTCCCTGTCGGGTGATGGACGTGCTGGACAGAACGGGACAGAGATTTGGATCCACAACTAAAATGGGAAAAGCAGAGGGAAACCCCAGACGCCCCCAAACTCGAGCCACAAGCACACACGGCGACGGCGGGGGGGGGTCCGACAGGCAGGGTCCTGACACCCTCACGAGGGCAGGAGAGCCTCGCGGGGCACCAGGCAGGGACGGAACCGCCGCCCCGCGTGCCAGTGGGTCACGGCAGCCTGTCCTCGTCTTCAGGCTCTGGACGGAAACAAGCATCTCTCTCACAGGAAAGACCCAGAGTCTGCATCCCCCAGGCTGTCACGTCCTAACACAGTAGGACTCTCGTATGCTTAACACTCCAACGGGAATCACGCCCTACAACCACCGTGGAGGGACACTTCCACAGGGAGGCTTCCTGGGGCTTCCATACGACTTTCCCAAGAGGAAGGGAGACACTGGAGATAACTCTACAAAGGAAATTATAAACCACGTAGAAAATGCTCTATAACGAGGCACTGTCAGCTAAATTTAAAAGGAAAGGCCAACAGGAGAATTCAGCCATAAGCCACTGAGACAACGTGATCATCTGAAAGCGACCCTAACAGCAGACATTCATGAAAAGGAAAGAGAGAGAGAACACCCACCAAAACCCGGAAGCTGGTCAGTCGAGACGTCTTGTGAAGTCAGAGGACGTCTAATCAAGATTATCAGGAAAGAAGAGAAAGCAAAAATCAGCAACATGAGGAAAGAAAAGGGGATATGAGGACACACACAGCAGAGATTTACAAAACCCCAAGAGGATATGATGAACAACACAAACATAACTGGAAAACACAAAGGAAGTGAATCATTTTCAGGAAAAAATACAAAGTTCCAAAACCGAAGTGAAGAGACCAGAACCTGACTATTCTCACCACGTGAAACGGCTGCATCAGGCGTCCCCGCAGCCCCAGCACCAGCTTCCCTGTCTTACGTTGATTTTCCCGTAGTTGAGAGCCCCCTCGATACTAAAACTGGACAACAAAAACATGAGAAAGAAAAATAAGTGAATTCCACTTCCCCCAAAATAGTAGCAACTCAATCTCACAAAGGAAATCAACAAAACTTCATAACCAAAAAGTCTTACCCCAAACGGCAAAAACGCTTCTACCGCAGGAAGTCTGTCAATGTCATTTGCTTCACTAAGAGATAAAGGGAGAAAAGACCCCATAACATCTCAGAGATCAAGAATACGCATTTCATCCACTCAAAATTTTAAACGTTTAAAACACTGGGAATACAACTTCCTTCATTCAATAAAGCTTTTCTGCTAAAATCCTTCAGCAAACATCATCTTCAGCAAAGTGAAATACTGGAAAAGTGATGGGTGTCCCCACCACTCCTTTTATTTACCATGGTACAGAGGATCCCACACAACTTAATAGACTAAGAAAGGTTACACGATATGCAGGTTAGAAAGGAAGACAGCCAATATTCACCGTAGCTGACACGTCTGCGAAAAACGCTAAGGGGCTTCCCTGGTGGCGCAGTGGTTGAGAACCCGCCTGCCCATGCAGGGGGCACGGGTTCCACCCCTGGGCCGGGAAGATCCCACGTGCCGCGGAGCAAACTAAGCCCGTGCGCCACAACTACTGAGCCTGAGCTCTAGAGCCCATGGCCCACAACTGCTGAAGCCCGTGCACCTACAGCCCATGCTCCGCAACAAGAGAAGCCACCGCAATGAGAAGCCCGCGCACCGCCATGAAGAGGAGCCCCCACTTGCCGCAACTAGAGAAAGCCCGTGTGCGGCAATGAAGATGCAATACAGCCAATAACTAAATAAAAAAATTTGAAAAAACTCTAAGAGAACCTACAATCGAGCAAGCACAGTGTGCCCACAGCCCAGCAGCAACCAGCTGTGAGCGAGCTCCACCTCGTCCCAGCGGAGCGGATGCTCACCATTCTGCAGCCCTGCTGAGACACGATGGACATGTAACACGGTACACGCACACGCTGTGAAAGGATGAGCGTGCACACCACCTCACACCGTTACTGCTGCGTGCGGGGGGCACACCTAAGACCCACCCTCAGCACTCCCGTGTTATTCACCGCGGTGGCCAGGCTGGCATCGGGTCTCCAGCACTCATTTCTCTTCTAACTGAATCCTGTGTCCCCTGACGGTCTCCCCACCCCCACCCTGGGAGAAACCAGTCAGCTCCCCGTGTCTGTGGGTTTGGTTTTTAGGCTGCACAGGGAGGAGTAACTGTCTTTCTCCGCCTGGCTTCCTTCACTGAGCGTAACACCCTCCAGCTTCGTCACAGCGTCACAATGGCAGGGTTTCCTTCCTCCTGTGGCTGAGTAATGTTCCACGCATATAACAGAGCAAAACATTGGAAAGAAAAATACTGATACACGTGATGAGGTTAACTTTTCAATTCTATGCAGTAAAAAGATGCCATACAAAAAGATAAAAGCTGTATCTTCATCTTTGTAACATATATAATGAACTGAAATCTCACAGTGTTCAAATGTGATACTACAAGATTATAGAACAAAATATTATGCCATACATAAAAATATTAACATTTATATGTAAAAAATATATATTTATATATTACATTATATTTTAGTGTAATACAGGTGACCCTTGAACAACACGGGTTTGAACTGCATGGGGTTTTTTTCAGTAATAAACACTACAGGACTGTGGTTGGTTTAATCACGGATGTGGAACCGCAGGTATGATACGCTGACTGTAAAGTTACACACAGATTTTCACCTGTGTGGGGGTTGGCACGCTATTCCCCACACTGTTCAAGGCTCAACTGTGTATATTTATATAACCTGTAAAGCGTACATAGTATTTATAATGCGTATGTAACACAGCATATATAATATGCTGCAGATACTACGTAGGCACTATTTATAAGACACAAATTATATCTGTATGTTCCCAGCTCCAGGCCCCTCCAGCCCGCACGCCTCACTTGAGGGAGAGCAACGCGGGGACGCGTGTGCGAAGGCCCAGCCGGGCTCACTGAGGACGGAGACCTGCCCGCAGACCCGGGGCTGGGCCCCGCCCCCTCCCTCCACTCCCCACCACCACATCGCAGGGCTTCTGCACAGTGACAGGGAATCACGGGTAAGGAATCGTGCATCTCAGACTTCGCTGAAGAAGAAGTCTCTAGGGAAACCCGAGGAAGGAAGACAGAGGAGACAAAACAAAGACACTGGAAAACTGTTCGCCTCTGACACCCACGGCTACATCAAACAGTAAACACTGCCTAACTCGCAGCCAGAGACGTAAAACCGCACACCGAAGGCCTCTTTACCCCCGTTCCTTTCGCCCCGTACATCGTGCCTGGCTTTCGACAACAACAAAAATACATTACTAAGCATATTAAAAAGCAAACAAAACAAAACAGAAACAAAAATCACTGTCTGAAGAGACAAAGTGAGATCAGAACCAGACTCAGACTCAGACAAAACAGAGATTGGGAATTATGAGACCAGGGATTTTAAATAACTACGCTCACTATGCTAAGATCTCTAATGAAAAAGCGGACGGCACGGGACCACAGACAGGCAGTGTACGTAGAGAGATGGAAGCGCTCAGAAAGAATCAAAAAGAAGTGCTAGGAGTCGGAACACTGCAGCAGAAACAGTGGCGGCCTCGGCGGGACAGGGCTGAGGGACGAGGGCCCAGAACTGCTCTGCGGAGAGAGAGGAGGTTACCCAGGAATCGGGGGGCGGCTACAAAAGGTGCACGTGCATGATGGGAAAATCAAAAGGGGAAGAAGAAACAATGAAGACATGACGGCTGGAAAAGTTCAAAATGCGTGGCAGACACTAAACCACACCCAGGAAGCTCGGAGGACACCGCGCGAATGGGTTCCCACAGGACCTGCACCTACGCACGTCTCACTCACACTGCACAGCATCAGAGACAGAGATGGTCGTGCGTGAGCCCCAGGGAGAGCAGCCACAGAGGAGCAAGGACAGACGCACACCCACCTGGTTTCAGGAACCACGCGCGTGAGGCGGGAACGGAGCTAAGCGTGTAAGAAGCACACACACCGACCTAGGAGGTCTGTACCCTCCACAGCTGAAGGAGAAATAAGGACTTTTCCAGGTAGAAGAAAAACGAGTGAGTTTGTCAACCATTGATCCGCCTTGAAAGACACATTAAAACAAGTTGCTTAGAGAGAAGGAAAGTGATCTACGTGAGAACCTCGATCTACGTAAAGAAACGACGCAAACATGGAGGGAAATCACTGAGGGCTTCCGGGAGGCGGTGCAGAGGCCCCAGGGGAGCGTGCCTGGAACGTCTGAGGAGCAGCAGGAAAGCCAGGGAAGTTGAAATGGACCTGCCCACTATTAAGGGACGTCAAAAGTAAGAATAAGAGTACACTATCCGTATAAAATTGTTGACTGCTTTTTCCCAAGTAGTTCTTAATACCATTAATATAAAGAAACAATCTAAAGCTACACATAGTCAATATTTATTCTCTTGGAAAACCTCTGGCCAGACAGAGACCTGAGTACTTAGGTCCAGAAAAAGGAACTCAGTTTATGCGGAATTGGTTCATTTAAGGTCAGCTCTCAGCTTTTCCTAACCCTTTGTCAGGAGACTCTTCCCAATAACATCCTTTCCTACCAGTGATTAAGCTTGTGTTTGAAAAGACAGACTGCCTTCAAGCCATGTCTAGCTCCTTTATTAATGCTTCTGTCTTGCAAAGCTCTTATTAATCACATGGTTTGGGGTCTTCCTGTATAGATATTACCTGTTAGAAGCCTTCTGGAAGGTCAATGTCAAAAGAGAGACGTCTGTATTAAAGGAAGGTGCGATTAAACACACCAGGAGATTCTGAAGCTGGACACACGACTCGGGAAGACACGTGCCTCCTGCCAGATCCCACACGCAACCCGCACAGCCTCGTGGAACGAACGAGATTAACGTCCTTCATTCGCTGAAAGGCTCACCGAGCACCTAAGTGTGCAGGGAACGGAGGGACAGGTGAGGACTCCACGGGTGAGGACAGACCCGCCACCAACACTGCGTCTCACCCTCCTGTCCTACACCACGGCGCACGCAATTTTCATAAAATTAATTAACCCCCAAAGCAACCCTGTAGCATGCTTAGGCTCAGAAAATTTTAAAACACTTTATCTGAGTTATATGATTTTATAAACCAACAGCCCATGAAATGTCCAAATCAGTCTTTGGTTAAATAAAAAATGATTGAGGGGCGCAGAAAACAGCAGAGAAATTATTCAGCTGGTGTGTCTAGGGAGCACTTGACGAGATGACGAGAGAGGAGCCGGAAAGAGGGGGAGGGGCCGGGGGCACACGTATCCTCCATTCCCTCCGCGTCCGGCCCTCACCCCCTCCCGGCCGATGCCTCACCTCTGCAGAAACTGGAAAAAGACAAAGCAAAGCAGCTTTCCAACACGTGTGTCTTTCCAGTCTCTGCTAAAGTACTTGCAGCCCCACAGGGAGAGCCGTCGTCAGGGGCCGGTGCCGTGGAGACCCGGCGGGGAGGGGGCCCGGCACCCCGGGTCAGCGTAAAATCAAGCGCGGCAGCGGAGGGCAGGGGGCACGAGAACGGCTGAGATAACAGCGGCTGGACGACCATGAGGGCCCAGCCGGGGCAGTGGGGGCCGGTGCCCGCCGCCCAGGAAAGATGCCCCCTGCTCGCGAGCCCCAGCGGTTCAGCTTCGTGACAGGAAGCCCCAGGCGGGCGCAGCTGGAAGCCCAGAGGAGAAGCAGGAGGGCGGGAGAGGTGCTCCCTGCCGGATGCTCTTTAAGCAAACTTCCCACGTTAAAAGCAGACCTCCCTGTGCTGAGCCTACACGCGTGCACTGACCCCGAAATCAACGGGGATGTATGCTGAGGCCCCTGAAGGTACCGCTGGGGGCGGGATCCAGGGCCGCTAAACACGTCCAGGGCTTTTTGGGAAACAGGCACGTGCCTGCAGTTCCGGCGTCTGTTCCCGGCGAAGACAGCCGCGAACACGCAGAGCCAAGCCGGCCTCCGTCGGGAGGCCCCGCGTGCTGGGGAGACAAAGCGGGTTGGGAAGACGTGTACGCGCCTCGGGCCCCCACTCTCCCGCTTCCCGGGGTGAAGATCCTGCCCGCGCAGACGGAGTCCCCGGGCGGGGCTGCCGGCTCAGCGCTGCGCACCCGCCGCGAGGAGACGCCCGGGCAGCGCGGCGGGCGGAGGGGAAGCCGCAAGGCGCGCGCAGGTGCGCCGCGCCCCGGGCTCAGGGCATCTTCCCCCAGGAGACATTCCAGGGGTGACTTAGCAAACACCCCGTTTTATAACGTGGGGCCTGAGGAGTCGAGAGAGCAGCAACCCGTAATCGTTCCACAGCTAGTTAGTGACAACCAACTCCACCGGTGAGCGAGGGACCCAGCAGCGAAACCGAAGCCCTGGGTCCGGACGCCGCCTCCCCCGCGCCCTTCCCTCACCGAGCCCACCCTGGGCTTTGCTGCGAGGCACGTCCCCACACTGTCCCCGCGACACGACGCCAAGCCCGCCCACCCCGCAGGGTGTGGGCACCCAGTGCCCCTCGGGGGGGAGCGCAGCCTGGACGCGGCGGCGGAGCAGGGCCAGGGCCCACGGGAGGGGCCCCCGCGCCTCCCTTCTGGGGACGCTCCCTCGGCCGCGAGCCCTCACCACGCCTGCCCCCGCGGGCCCAGCCCCGCCCACTGTGCCCCGCAGCTGCGCACGGGCCCGCCGGCCCACCCACCGCCTGGCACCTTAACCCTCCTGGCTCCGCAGAGGGCAGGCGACCAGGCGGGCAGGGCGGGTGGCCCCCCGCCGGGTGGAACCTCCGGACACGGCCCTGACCGACACCGACTCTGCTCGGGCACCTGTGGGTACCAGCCATGCTCTCCGGGCCGGCTCAGCGGGGCGGGGGTCACGGGCAGGGGCAGGAAGACCCGCGGGGGCCCCGGGGAGGACCAGGGGCCTCCTTCCCTCTCGGGGGCCTTCCATCCCAGAGGAGGAAGAGGGACGCACTGGATGACCAGTCATGTCGCCGTGGCCCCAGGAAGAGAAGGGCTGCAGCGTCCTGCCCGCCAGCCTCCAGGCGAGGGACGCGCAGCCTGTAGAGCCAGCGGCACCAGGGCTGGCGCCCGGGGGGATGGAGGTGCTGGGGCGGGAGGCGGGTCTTGGAGGGGAGCCGGAGCCAGACAAGAGGCCACATGCGGACTGATGCGGCCAGACTCTCCGCTGGAATGAGGGGCCGCCTGGGCGTCCCGGCCCCGGCACTGCGGGGGGACAGAGGGCAGCTGTGCCAAGGTCGGGGCCCCAGGCGGATGAGACACGTGAGGCAGGTGCCCGCCAAGCCCCCTTTCCAGCGCTGCAGGCCCGCCACGTCCTGCCTCCCTCCACCAGGTCCCTTCCTGCGCCACCCCCGCCGGGGCCTCAGCTGCCCAGAGACTGGCCTCTGCCCGGCCGGCTTCCCCGTCCTCGGCCGACCATCCCTGCCGCCTCCCGGCCACCAAGTCTCAGCTCCTGAGGCCCCCGCTCTCCCGGCGGACGCTGCCCCGTCTCCCGCCGTGTTCCTCGAGACCCTCGAAGGGCTGCGTGAGCACTGAGGCCGGAGGCAGGCCTGGCGCTCAGACCCGTGGCCGATCCCCAAGCTCCGGGGCCGGGGCCGCCCCTCGCTGCCTGGCACACCCTCGGGGCTCGGCCACCACCAGGGCCCCGGCAGTGACGGAACGGAGGACACTGGCCCACCGCGAACAACCCAGCGGGCGCCCTGACCAGGGCCAAGCACGTCCCTGGAAAGACGGGTCCAAGCGAACAGCCGCCTAGATGGCCTAAGAAGCGTTCCAGCTGAAACTGCTGACAGAACTACTCTGAAGAGCAGAACCGCCCGTGAATGCAGGTTTTCATGGATTATTCATGTTTTAAAGCAATCGTGCTTATGTTTCCATCTTCTCTTCAAAGCGCAGAACAAGCACACGCTGCAGGGCGGAGCCTCTACCCCACGCCCCATCCTCCTGCCTGTGGGCACCGCTGCCCTTCACGTCTCCTTAGCTCCCGTCCTCTCGCTGAACCAGCCAAAGGGGGCAGACGTGAGCCTCGACCAGATTTCATGACTCCCCCCTGCAGGGCCTGGAGCCGGCCACCTGGTCCTCTGGGGGCGCGCACACAGGCTCCGAGGCTCCCCCCCGGGCTCCCCCACCACCCAAAGGCCACGCGCCTGCCTCCGCGGCCTCGCGGTGCCGGCTGCCCCGTCCCGGCCTGGTCTCTGCAGCCGGGCCGGGCTCCTTTCCCTGCAGGGCTCGGAGGCAGCCCTGGCTAACGAGGGTGGGGGCACCCCAGGGGGACCTCACCCCACCCCACTCTGTCCCTCCCACGGTCTTGCCTGCCCGTTCCCAGCTCCTCCTCTGGTACCTACCACCAAAAAGGAAAAGCCTGCTCACGGCTCGTGCAGCTCTGTGCCTGCAAAAAGACACCGGCACAGCAGGGGCCCCCCCACGCCATCTCTGTCCAGCTCCTGACCCTCTCCGTCCACCGCTGCCTCACTGGGTCGGGTTCACTGCTGCAGTTACAAAAGCTGGTCCCGTGGGGAACAGCCTGGAAAGCACCCGCCCCCCGTGACCCCATGCAGGGCGCTGGTGGACAGTCACGTGAGGACGGGGAGGCGGAACCTGCCGACGCTGTCTCCCCAGCGGGTCCCCGGGCCCAGCGGTCCTCACGCCCGGGGGCTCGGGCCTCCCTCAGCCGGTTCCGACTAAGGGGCGGGAAGCAGAGGTGACGGCGAGCAGGGTGACCACGGTGGAGCAGCGGGCGGTGCCGCGGAGGGTGTGTTTGGGGGGCGGAGTAGCGGCTGTCACCGCAGAGCCGGCGCCACGGAGCAGCAGGGCCTCTGCGCGGCTTCCCCGCGGGGGCCCAGCTCCAAGCGTGCTGTGCGCGTGCAGGGCGGGAGCCCTGCCTGAGCTCCGGGCGAAGCTCAGGGCCTGGGGCCCCGTGTGACGCTGGGGCAGGCCCGGGACACGGCCCTCCTCCCCACTTCCACGCGCCTGCATGCTTGTGCGCGCGCACTCGCCCCATGCGCTGCACGCTCACACAGGCTCGCACACTCACATCCGCAGGGGATTCACGGGTCACCCTGGTGTCCGGCGCCCCCAGGGCTCCTGCAAGTCAGCACCCAGGACAGAGACACAGCCCTGCTGCGTGTTCACGTGTCTCGCTGCGTTTAGAGAAGCAGCAAAACGGGGCAGCCGAGTCCCCACAGAGACGGAGACCTGGCACCTTGACCTTTCCTCATCTTGAGGACGCGCGGCACTGATTACAAAGTGTCTCAGCTCGTAATATGTTCGCTTCATTTTTCTTCAAATGTGTTTTTTATTCAGTTCTCAGATGAATCCGATTAGCATATCACTGTGCCTGATTAAATGTGCCTCATGTAAATTCACACGTCAAAACACACACTGAACGTGCGCAGGCCATGTCGCCAGGCCTCCGTCAACAGCCCTGCAGGCACAGCCAGCTTGAAACACAAAGGCTGACGTTTCCATCTCAGGAGGACCGGGCACAGAGGGCGGAAGAGCCCCGCGCCGGTGTCACGCACGCCCAAGGGAGGCGTGAGTACCCATGTGGGCCTCTCTCTGCCTCTGATGAAAAGCCACCGACAGGAGGGTCCCCGTCCGCATTGGAGGCTGTCACCTCGGCTGAGCTCAGCAGGTGACAGACACACGGCCGCTGATCCAAAGCGGGTCCCTGGGCCACGAATTCGAGAGGCTGTTGCACACGGATGACGTTCCCTTCGGCAGCAGGACTAAATCAGCACGGGAACGACTCCTCCAGGGAGGCTTCCTGCCGAGCACGTGCGAACGGTCACCACCTGCAGCATCTTCTGATCACGTGACCTCCACCGATGCCCTCGTCACGTGCTCCTTGGTTTCCATCCTTCTCTTCAGAAGGCAGCAAAAACAGTGTCTGGAAACCGGGCTTTGAAAGTTAAGAAAAGAGGGAGAGCCCTCCCTGGATTCCTCCAAAAGCAAGGCCTACGGGGTTTGCGGCTGATCTGCGCAGATTCTTAAAGTATTGAAATGGTTTGGCCGTTCACCACCAGAAACATCGGGACCCGGAGTGGGGCGTTCGGTCTCGTCCTCACCTCCCTGCCACACACGTGGGGGCCCTGGGGGCAAGGAGGGCTGCCACAGGGGCACGGACGGCCAGCGGCCCGGCCATCCCCTCCAAGGCCAGGGTCCTCAGGCTGCTGCCGGCGGGGGTGGAGGGCGTGGGGCTGTGAGCGCCGTCTGGCTCCTGCCCTGCTCGACCTCCGGGGGGTCTGCCGCACAGTGCCCTCCGCGGGGCCCAGACCACGGCCACACGGCACAGGAAAGCTCCGCTTTTCCACCACCACGTCGTCACGTGGGGCGGGGGGCTGTCCCTTCAACCTCGGATCACGTCAGTGGAGGTGGTTCCCATAACCTCACCCAGAAGGAGGTTTGCCTGGGACAGAATCTCAGGGAGCGGTGAGTGGGCATCAGACCAGCTCAGACTGTGGAGGAGCTCATGACGGCGGCGCCGCCACGGGGTCAGAGCCACCGCGGGGTCAGAGCCGCCGCTGCAGCCAAGTCGGCGCTTTCCTGGGAGGAGCAGGAAAAGCGGGGCCTGTGACACCAGGGTGGCTTCTGGGGGAAGGTCCCTACTTAGTGTGGAGCAGAGGAAAACAGGTTACTCGAAAAAGAGAAAAAGAAAAGGTGCTCAGGACCAACTGTAGCCTCTCATACCCGGCGTGGGGCGCTCCACACAGTGAGCAACGTCCTGGCCAAACAGGAAACAAACTTCCCTGTGTGCTCGTGACAAACGGTTAAAGGGGTTACATTCGCCTAATGTGATAAAACATGTAAACACAACAGGCGTGTTCTGGAGACCGCACGTAAGGACGTTTCTCTTCATTCAGACAGTGTTTGAAACGACTGTGGACGATGTAAGGGAACCCCAGAGAGAGCGTGCGCTCCTGTGGGGCGTAGACGCCTCTCCAGAGACAGAGGCTGGGAGGGTGCGCAGGTCCGGGGTCCCCGGAGGCAGGGCGGCCCTGCAGGCGGGGGAGGGACCACGGCGCCACAGGACCCGGCCCACACGGTGCTGAGAACCAAGAGGAGACCGGCCGCCCGGGCGAGGGGTCGGGGGTCGGAGCGGCGGGAAGAGGCCAGTCTGGAGAGGCGGCGCCCCCCGCCACGGAGGCCACGGGAAGGAGGGCAGGGTGAGGGCAGCGGACCTTCCCACGTCGGCCCAGCTCCCCGAGTCGCGTCTTACCCATCACTCTCCAAGATGCAGCATTTATCTGGCAAACTCTCTGCGTGTCCTCCCGCGGCCGGTGGGAGAGGCACGGGGGGCCGCCCAGCTCTCCGGCGTTCGGTGGCCACAGGAGGCCCCACGTGGGGACGGACTCCCCCGACCCCCACCCCGGCCTCACACTCCCACCTGCACGCGCCCAGGTGATCCTGCGAGCCTTCGACCCGGACGTGCCCATCGGTCCAGGGAGAGGCCCTGGCCGCACGCCTCTGTCCGCTCGGCGTCCCCCACAGAGGGCACGTCACAGGGCTGCTTCTGATCGAGCCCTGCCTTCCTGTGCAGCCTTGCTCCGGCCACGCTGCCTCCCCGGGCCCCTGCAGCCGGGCTCACGTCCCTGCGCGGGCGGGGTGGGGGGCTGCCCTGTCCCGCCCGCCCCCTGCCTGGAACGGCCGCCCCCCCCAACGTGCCGTCGACAGCACCTTCAAACCACACTCACCTCGACCCACGGGGGAGGGCTACCCTCCTGCAGACGCGGGCAGCTCTCCTCACAGAGGCCGCGCACATCACAGCCCCCGTGGTGAAGCGCGTCTCCGCAGACAGAGGCCCGAGGGTGGGGCGGATCGGCCACGTGGGAGGCAGCGCCCGAGGCGCCGTGCGGCCCTCACAGCCCCCACAGCCCCATCCGTCCTGGGAGAGCGTGGGGAGAACCACGTCCTAAAAGTCACCCTTGGGTGTGTCGTCAGCGGAAACGAACTCCTCCTGCGCCCCGGGCTGGGCCGCCTGGGCCCCCAGGGGACGTTCCGTGCGGGGTCTTCTCTGCCGAGCCCCTCCCGGGGAGTCTACGTCCCTCGGTTGCAGTTTTCCCGCTTGATTTCTGACTCGAAGAACCTTTCCAGGGAACACAGGCAACACGACAGGTGCCTGACGGCGTCCCCTCATCGAATCCTCCCCCGCGGGTTCACGGGCCAGCGTCCTCGCCGGGGGGGACGGGGAACGGCCCGGTGAGACCGGCTGGGAGTCAGAGGCCAGGCTGCAGGCTCTGCTCGGGCCCCCGCGGAGCGCCCCCGGCCGAGGGGGGACCCAGGTCTGGGAGCGGCACCCCCGCACGTGCTGCCTGCCCAGCCCGGCCTCAGGCCCGCTCGCGGGCGGGGGGGCCCCGTCACCGGCCCTTGTGTGAGGCTTTTATTTCCAGCGCGGGGTAAACGCAAGAATCGCCTGGCACACGTCCACATCTCCCTCCCCCTCCCGCCCCTGCCCCACGGCGCTCCTCCCTGGCAATTCCAGGACCCGCCGGAGACGCCTCGGCTCTCGTCCGGCCGGCAGGGGCCTCGCTCGCAGTTCCCCACCCGCCACGCTCGTTCCTCAGCCGGCGCCACCGGGCTGTGGGGCAGGTGTGATCCGAGGCGAGCCTCCTTTCCCACGACAAGCATGTGGATGTCCACGAATCAACACCGTCCCCGATCCGAGGCGGCTGACGTGTGATGCTCGGCCAGGCCCGCCTCCGGGCTCCGGGGCCACAACGTCTGGGTCCAGGTGTGAGAGCAAAATAAGACAGGCGCCCACGTCACCCTCACGCCGGGGCGGCCAGGCGACGGGAGGCCCAGCAGCAACGGTGCAGCTGCGGGCGGTCTGTGCTGGGGCCTTGACTGCATCCCCCCAGCACCCCTGCTTAGCCGTCCACACAGAGCCGTCCACACAGAGCAGTCCACACAGAGCCATCCACACAGAGCACTCCACACAGAGTGATCCACACAGAGTGATCCACACAGAGTGATCCACACAGAGCAGTCCACACAGAGAGCCATCCACACAGAGCGTGATCCACACAGAGCCATCCACACAGAGCCGTCCACACAGAGCAGTCCACACAGAGCAGTCCACACAGAGCAGTCCACACAGAGCTGTCCACACAGAGCGATCCACACAGAGCAGTCCACACAGAGTGATCCACACAGAGCAGTCCACACAGAGCGGTCCACACAGAAAGCTGTCCACACAGAGCGGTCCACACAGAGCGGTCCACACAGAGAGCCGTCCACACAGAGAGCCATCCACACAGAGCCGTCATCACAGAGCGGTCCACACAGAGCGGTCCACACAGAGCAGTCCACACAGAGCTGTCTACACAGAGCGGTCCACACAGAGAGCCATCCACACAGAGCGTGATCCACACAGAGCCACCCACACAGAGCCGTCCACACAGAGTGATCCACACAGAGCAGTCCACACAGAGCGATCCACACAGAGCAGTCCACACAGAGCGGTCCACACAGAGCCGTCCACACAGAGCGGTCCACACAGAGTGATCCACACAGAGCAGTCCACACAGAGTGATCCACACAGAGTGATCCACACAGAGCAGTCCACACAGAGCGATCCACACAGAGCAGTCCACACAGAGCGGTCCACACAGAGCCGTCCACACAGAGCGGTCCACACAGAGTGATCCACACAGAGCAGTCCACACAGAGTGATCCACACAGAGCAGTCCACACAGAGAGCCATCCACACAGAGCGTGATCCACACAGAGCCATCCACACAGAGCCGTCCACACAGAGCGGTCCACACAGAGCAGTCCACACAGAGCAGTCCACACAGAGCTGTCCACACAGAGCGATCCACACAGAGCAGTCCACACAGAGTGATCCACACAGAGCAGTCCACACAGAGCGGTCCACACAGAAAGCTGTCCACACAGAGCGGTCCACACAGAGAGCCGTCCACACAGAGAGCCATCCACACAGAGCCGTCATCACAGAGCGGTCCACACAGAGCGGTCCACACAGAGCAATCCACACAGAGCAGTCCACACAGAGCGGTCCACACAGATCCGTACACACAGAGCGGTCCACACAGAGCAGTCCACATAGAGCAGTCCACACAGAGCTGTCTACACAGAGCGGTCCACACAGAGAGCCATCCACACAGAGCGTGATCCACACAGAGCCACCCACACAGAGCCGTCCACACAGAGCGATCCACACAGAGCAGTCCACACAGAGTGATCCACACAGAGCAGTCCACACAGAGCGGTCCACACAGAGCAGTCCACACAGAGCGATCCACACAGAGCAGTCCACACAGAGTGATCCACACAGAGCCGTCCACACAGAGCGATCCACACAGAGCAGTCCACACAGAGCGGTCCACACAGAGCGGTCCACACAGAGCAGTCCACACAGAGCGGTCCACACAGAGCCGTCCACACAGAGCGGTCCACACAGAGTGATCCACAGAGAGCTGTCCACACAGAGTGATCCATACAGAGCTGTCCACACAGAGCCGTCCACACAGAGAGCCATCCACACAGAGCGATCCACACAGAGTGATCCACACAGAGCCATCCACACAGAGCGGTCCACACAGCCATCCACACAGAGCTTTCCACACAGAGCCATCCACACAGAGCGGTCCACACAGCCATCCACACAGAGCTTTCCACACAGAGCCATCCACACAGAGCAGTCCACACAGAGCCGTCCACATAGAGAGCCGTCCACACAGAGAGCCATCCACACAGAGCAGTCCACACAGAGTGATCCATACAGAGAGCCATCCACACAGAGTGATCCACACAGAGAGCCATCCACACAGAGCGGTCCACACAGAGTGATCCACACAGAGTGATCCACACAGAGAGCCATCCACACAGAGCCGTCCACACAGAGCTGTCCACACAGAGAGGTCCACACAGAGCAGTCCACACAGAGTGATCCACACAGAGAGCCGTCCACACAGAGCTGCCTGCTCGTTGTATCTGAAGGATGCCAATGACGCCATCTCTCTCTGCACAACCCTTTTCTTGATGACACCATCCTCATCCACGTAACCTGGAACCCTCCCACTGCAGTGGCTTCCAGAAGGCCATCAGCTGGGGGACACCCGCCGGTTGTGGGGAGGGAGGCACGAGGTTCCCTTCCATGAGCAGGACTGTCCTCCAAGCGCGTCTGCTCGGGGCCTCAGGACCCTGGGCCTGTGACCGTCCTACAGAACTGCAGGTTGTCTGGTGTCCCCTGGAAATTCGGGACAGACGGTCCACGTGGGGCACAGGCAGCTAAATGGCAGTGATGGTCAACCCTCCGCCTGCTTCTGAGGGGACGGAAAGCAGCTCCCGGGAGCTCAGGGCAGCGACACGACACAATGGGACACGGTGTGAAATAACACAGGCCAGGACACAGCAGATGCGACACGTGACAGGATACGGGATGCGGCACACACCCAGGCGGGAAACGGTAAACACGGGGGCACAGAGTCCAGCTGCGAGGCGCACGGAGTCCAGGTGGTCGGGGCGAAGAGGAGAAACGATGGGCTCAGCGACTCTCAGCCCTCCTGGTAGGAATCCTGACGGGTCCCGGACACAGCCTCCACCCCGGCACGCGCTCCAAGGTGTATCGGGGAGCTTCCTGGCCAAGAGCCGTGGAGATGCTCCCTAACCAGCCGCAGGTGTGCTGTCCCCCCAAGGGCTCCTTTCAGCGGTGGGTCCACGTCTCGGGGAACCTCCAGGAGCAGGTAGTAGACCCCCCTCAGCACGCAGGCCTCCGCGCCAGCTGTTCTGCAGCGACGTTCTGGCCGCGTGCAGGTAAGTCTCAGGTGAGTGCCTGGGAGGCTGCGAGGCAGCCAGGTGTGCCTGACGCGGACGGTGTGTGCAGGGAGGCTGCCCGCGGGGTGGCAGGGGTCACGGCAACAACACTGCCGCAGGTCAAGCCCACGGGCGCGTCAGGACTCCTGGTTCCACCACGCGTGGACAGTAGCAGGTGGAACCGTTCGCCAGAGCGCTGCCGGGAACGCTCCACGCAGTCACGTATCTTTTTCCGGCTGCGCCGCGTGTGGGATCTGAGCTCCCCAACCAGGGATGGAACCCGCAGGCCCTGCAGCGGAAGCGTGGCGTCCTAACCGCTGGACTGCCCGGGACGTCCCCCACTCATTCATTTTCAGAATAACAAAGTCAAAAATCCACAAGGACCTTCAAATAATAACACATTCTGGATTTAATTACAGATCAACAAAACCTGACTTGTCTTCAATGATGAGAGGTTTCACATTTAGAGTGGAAATTACCCGAGAGCAGGAGAATGTCAGTGTCTCTGTGTACTGTTTTAGAAGAAAGACGATCATTTGGTTCTTGAAAACATTTCTTCAGAATTGAGAATAAGAACTCACGAGTGCGCGCTCCAGCCCCGGGTTCCGACCCAGCCTGGGGACGGCGGGTCCCGAGCCAGATGCCTCCTCCCTGCCTCCCGCGGGGCCCGCCGTTCCGGCTCCAGGTGGGAAAGAGCCTTAACGAGGCGTTCGTCCCCAGGGGCCGGGCTCAGGCACCTGGGGCTGCGTTTCTTTTGGAAACCTTCGAACGTCTCGCAAGTTCTTCCACCTGGAAAGACCCAGAGAGCACAAAAAGGAGTCCCAGCTTTCAGATGGGCACGTAGGCATTTACAAAATGCGGTGGAGACATTCCAAATCATCGTGAAGACATGAAAAGTCACCTTCCACAAGATGTTCCAGTTAAGGTTACTTCTAGGAATCTGAGTTGTCCCAGCTCTCACCCGACGGGCCCCCTTCTGGAGGCACCTCCCCTTGTCGAGACTTCAGGCTGCGACAGGAAAGAGCTGGTGACGGAGCTGAGCAGACCCCGGTCACGCTGGGCGACTGGACCCCGTACGGGTCACTCAGGCTGACCAGCAGGAAGCAACCAGCAGACCCCGTGGCCTTTGCCCTGGTCATGGGAAGTGTCCGGGCAGCAGTCATCACCGCAGACAGATCAAAACCTCAGAGCCGGGGAGAGAGCGGGCTGTGTCCCCGTCTCCTCCACCAGCAGCAAAGCCGCTGCAGACGCAGTGGGGCAGCCCAGGCGGTCAGCGGGGTGCTTGGGGCGGGGGGGGGGGTGGCGGGAGTGTAAGGATGAAGCTTTTATTTCATGTACACGAAACTGCCACGAACGCACGTTTTAATCAGGACGCTCCCACGGAGGGTGGCTCTTGAAACGGGACACGCACTTCAAGTGCCCACACTTTCCTCTCGTCCACAGCATGGCACGTGCCCACCAGTGACGTCACCTGTGCCCCGCGGCAGGTGCAGCCCAGCCAGGGGGCAGGTCCGGAGACCTCCGAGGGTTCGGGTCTGTGTCTGGGGGCATCTGTCTGCAACAGCCAGAGGTTCTCAAGTGTCCACACCACAGCGGCCCCCGCAGGGCTGGTTCCAACAGGGATTGTGGCCCCTCCCCAGAGACGGGCTTCAGGACACCTGGGGGCCCAGGAATTTGCCTTTTTAACAAGCTCCCAGGCAGTACGGACTTGGCCGCTCTGGGGACCACACGTGGAGAGCCGCCGTCCCAGGACTCGGTCAGCAAGCGCCTCCCGCAAGCGGCACAGAGGAGAGAGCGTGGGCCTTGTGGCCGCGGGGTCGCTGCACCGCAACGCTCCTCGGGACACGGGAGCCTGGCTGCGTGCCAACGAGCCTCCCGGGGCTGCAGGACGCCGGCCTGGCCAAGGGCCACCCGAGGCGGGGCGGGGGCGGGTGTGGGTCGCGTGGGCCGCGAGGGCAGACGCGGCCGTTGGCTCCAGGGTGAGGAAGGCACTGCCGAGCCGCCTCGGAAGGCCTCCTGCTGGGCTGGGCACGCCTGCACCCGGGGCCGCCGCAGCGGGGCTGGAGGCAGCAGGAAGGGCGGCCCGGGGCTGCAGGAAGAGCCTGCGGGGGCAGGTGAAGGGCTGGGCTGCTCCGCGCGGCGGGTGGGCCGCAGCGTCCTGGGCAGCAGAGCTTCCAGGCCCGGCGAGCGGGCGGCCCCTCCGCAGGGGCCCCGGGCCCGGCCTGCCTGTTCCTTTCGCTCCCTCGACGCTCAGGAGAAAGAGACCAGGAGGCAGACAAATGCCACGGGTGACGCCTTTGCTGCCCCGAGGTTTGCTCCCCTCCCACCAGGCTCCCTAAAGTCACAAAGGCCCCGCACAGAGCGTCGCTGCCCCAGCTCTCCAGCGAGAGACGCGAACCAGCAGCCCCTGCGGAAAGCTCCGCGGCTGGCGTCCCTGTTCTCACTCGTGAAAGTCGTGGTTACATAAATCTCTGCGGCTGGGCGACCTCCCACAGGACGAGGGTCACGGTCGTCAGGGCGGGAGGGCCACGCCTGCTCCTCACGACCAGGCTTCCTCCAAAAAGTGGCAGCTTAAGCTACCAGCTTGAGGGCGAGTTTGGGGATGTCCATTTGGTGGTGACCTTGGCGAGACTTTATTTGCACCATTTCATCCTGTGGGAGGGAATCCTATCACTACTTTTGCTGAAGACTTTTCATCTTCAATTTGCTTTCTCACGCTTTGCAATTGTAATAAGACAAGGTGTTGACAGAAAGCAAACCGTCTCTAAATGTAAGAGGAGTAATTGTACAACCACCTTCATCAGCGTGAGGGCACAGACCCCGAGGGCATCCTTCCCAAGCTGCCTTCCCCCAGGCGCCCGTCCACACCGAGGCTTGGTGCTCACGCTGCAGACTGCGGGCCTCTCGGCAGCAAACAGGCTCCGTCCTCGTGCAGAACGCAGCCCAGGGGCAAAGGGTGGCCACACACCGCCCGCCCCACCGCTCCAGGAAGACCTGAGTCCGTGAAGCGTGACCACACAATGGCCCCATCAGCCCGCGATCCTCCTGGGACCCTCACACGCGTCTGCTCCCATTTGTCCGGCCCCACCAGGCACCGTGGCAGCTCTGGCCACGCCGAGAACCCCAGGCACGCTGGGCCAGCAAAGCCGACAGAGATCCCAGGTGGGCGGTGACAGCAACCTGTCACAGCCCTTTGGAAGCAACGTTGCACGCACACCAAACGCCTCCTCCGTCCCTTGACTCCACTGCAGCCCCCCCGGGGCGTGACTGCTAGACGAAGAGGCAGAAGCAGGACGGGGCCAGGACTCGGCTCTGAACCCTGGTCCTCACGCTCTCGGGGCCCTGTCCCCAGCTTCACCTGCTGCTTCGCCGGGCGGGGACTGGAGCCCATCCTGATCTGGCTCTTAGCTCGAGGGAGACCCTGCAGCCGGCCCGCCAGGAAGTCGCTGCCCGCCGTGTGCGCCCGCCCCCTTCCCGCAGAGACGGCTGTGGGAGCCTCTCAAGCTGGGGGTCACAGGCCATCCCGTTAAACCCCTGAGTTTACTGGCTGATGTGCGTCTCACACACGCGTCATCGCCCCAAGGACTGCTGTCCCACAACACAACCGCCTGCGGTGTCACCCAACGGCCCGGTGCACGCACCGCGTCTCCACAGCCTTGTGTCTCAGGGCCGATGGACGCAGGGCACCGACGTCCCCTGTGAGCCAGGTGGGCCTGGGGTACCGGCGTGACCTGTAAATTAGAGGCTCACTTTCAGGAACGGGCCTTCGGCGCCTCAGGGTCCCTGGGCAGGAGGAAAGCGGGTGCGTGGGCGGAACAGGCCGGGAAGGCGGCCTGAGCAGCCTGCTGACAGCGAGACCCGCCCGTGACAAATGTCCCCACCGGTTTCCGAAGGCTTCCTGCCCAAGAGCCAACGGACAAAGCCAGGGCCCCGGCCCCCCGCCGCAGGCAGCTCTGGGCTCCTGTCCCTCCTCTGTCCTTCCGCGGGAGGTGCCTCTCCTGACCCCAGCGTCTGCAGGCCCTGCCCTGGGCCAGCCAGGGGACCGCCCGCGGCTGTCAGGTGTGCGGAGGGGCTACGTGCTGCAGGTACGTCTAGAGGAACGGGTGAGGCCTGCAGACACGGATGGGCTCATGGGACGTATCTGTTAAATGGGCATCACAGGGGCTCTGAAATTACAGCTTCGGGATGACTCACGTGTCAGAGACCTGAGCTTGGCTATGGACATGGTCTGATGGCCTCTCAGCAGGAAGAAGCCCCCCAGGTCTGCGTGGGGCTCGCGGCTTCCCGACCCAGCACCGCCGGAGCCAGGGAAGGGGCCGGGCTGGGAGCCTCTGCTCAGACCCCACCCGGAGCAGCCGGCACGCAGAAACACGGAAACACGCTCACGGCCGCCCCACGGCTCCGCAGCCTCCGCCGTTGCCATGGGGACCGGTGCAGCAGGAGAGCCCGGGAGGCAGCTCGGACACACGCAGCACTTGCCCCGCGTGCGGGCAGGGGGCAGCGGGGGGCCATGAAACGGTGCTGAAGGAGGCGCTGGCCGTGGGGCCCGCACGCGGCCGGGTGGCCTGCCCGCCTGTTACCCGGTCTCCTCCCACAGACGCCTGTCTTGCTGCAGCCACAGCCCTACTTCAGAACCGGCCACCTTCCACTCAGGCACAAAGACGCTCACAGGTCTGTGCTGAGGCGAGGACGTGGGAACAGCATTCACGTGCCAACAGAGCGTCACAGGGATCGATCGCGGGAGCGGTCGTGTGACTTGGAAGGACTGGGGTTTAGGACAATCACTAAGCAGAAGGGCAAAGCCGTGGCGCCCTCTGCATGTCGCCAGGGGGCCGGGGCCCCGTCACCGGACGCAGCGTCCACCTGAGCCCCGTGCATGGTGGGGCACCTCCTCCGCGGGCGGCCGGCTCTGCCCTGACCACTGAGAAGAGCCCTGACCCCGCGGGGCCGGGGGCTGCGTCAGCGCAGGGGGAGGCCCACGGGCAGGGAGGGAGTCTGGCGACCACACCCCCGTGGCAGCTCACGGGACACTGCCCGCTGGGTGCCCGTGGGCCGGGCCCTCTCCTGAGCTTGCCTAACCCAGCACTCGGCTGTGCCGCGGATCAGAGGTCCCACGTCCTCTACACACGAGCCCACCAGGCCTTAGCGAGGAGCAGCCTGTCTGAGGTCAGAGGGCTGGGGCATAGGTCACAGGACGGGGTGGGGCCCCTCCGGCCCAGAAGGCTGCCCTCCCCAGACACCAGCCGCTGAGGAGGCACCTGCCCAGCACGGGTCAGCGCGCTCGGGGCTGCGGCGGCCGCTTCCCTCCAGCCGCGTCTGCGCGTCTCACTCGCGGAGACTCAGGGCCCCAGACGCACACGGGCCGAACAACACTTAACACGCCCCCGTAACACGTCATCCTGCACGCTTCCCATCCCCCTGGCAAACACCCCTCTGCCCGGCGCCCCGGCCAGGAAAGGTGCCCTCAGCCCGGACACTTCCCGCATGTCCAGCACTGTCATCACACGCCAGGTCCAGCAGACACGACCCCAGAACCCCTGCACTCTCACCCGCGACGTCACTGCATCCCCATCCGTGTCCCTCTGGACCACACAAAACCTCGGCGCATTTCCTCGTCTCCCCACACGTCCCTCAAGCTGAAGCCAAGAGCTTCATAAGTGTCACGTGTCACAGTTAAAACTGCAGGTCTGATTCCATCACCTCTCATGAGCCCTAGGGCTCCCCCCTCAACATGCCTCCTCCAGGAAGCCCTCCCTGCCTCCTCAGGCTGTCTGGGGGCAACGTCTCTCTTTCCAGCAGACACCAGGCTTGGTGAGGACAAGACCTGTTCCGCCCAGTTCTCTGTGGCTCCCGGCACCCAGCACAGAGCGGGCAGAGGAAAGGAGGGGAGGCAGGGCGGGACGTGGAAGGAGAAGGAAGGAGGAAAGGGACTTCTAAGGGTGAGACGACAAAACCACCTCGACAGCCACAAACAGACTCCGAGCACGTGCTGGGCGTCGTGTCGCCAGCTCCTGGATCCAGGACCCCGACCCACAGACACAGACCTGCCACGCGTACGCGGAGGCCGGACTCCAAGAGCAGCGAGTCCCGCCAGCCCCTCACCTGCCCCAAACCCGCCCCCTCACCAGCGGCAGCCCCGGCTTCTCTCTCCACGGCCGCTCTGGGCCTCGTCTGAGCACCACCTAAACCAGCTCCGTCCCGACCCGTCAGCTCGCACGTGCTGCCTGGGCTCTCTTCAGACCGCTCGAGGTGTCCTGACGCGGTGTGAAGCTGTACAACATGCTACAGCACGGTGCGCCGCGTGTTACCAGGTCACGTTATACCACTGCGCCTCACGCGACGCTGTCACACAGCACACACTACACCACGCGACGTCACGCATCATACAACATGTTAGGTAACACCACACAACAATGTCACTGCGCTCTGTGATGTCATACATGGTGTTGCACGGACTGCCTGGCACCTTCCTGTTACACGAGCGCGCACGCCACCTCGCCCCAGGCCCAGCCGCCTCACGTTTCACAGCACATGGACGTCCTCCTCCTCTGTCGCCCCCGCTGGGCTGCAGCGTCCCCAGGCCCGAGTCCCTGTTCTGTCACCCCAGCGTCCCCACTGCCAGCACAGGGCCCGGCGCGCGGCCGACCTGCATGGGTACCAACCGATGCCCAGTAAGCGGGAAACTGGCCTCGACTAAAAGCAGCTCCACAAGATGCCTCGACCTTCGGAGGCAACGGGACTCAGAAGGCCTCGGCATGGACATCTCAAAGCTACGCCCGAGAATACCTTTCTGGGGCCGAGGACGAGGGAGGAGGTTCGCTCACAAACAGGCCTTCCAGTCTTTCCAGACAGACGCACGTTTCAACATCATTAAATATGAAGAGGCAGCGGCCTCAACTGCTATCACAGGAGCTTCTTGAGTTGAGTTCTCCAAAAACGGAAACATCCCCCAAATGACAGTGTGTTTTGACTGTTAATAGATTCTCTTTTTCCAACAGCGAGAGCCACCTCCTTCCACCCGACGTGTGTTCTCAGCTGGTCGCGAATCAGCCCCGGGGTGAATCAGTCCCGTCACCACCTCCGCTTCCTTCCAAACAGGCGTGAGGACCAAGGCTCTGTCTTTAGACTCCTTTCTCGTCCCCAGGAGAAGCACAAACACCTGCCGAAGCAGGGCCTCCCGGCCGCATTCCCTCCGGGGGAGGACGCTCACTTGCCCACTGCGACCCCAGGCCCGTACGAGCCTTGTTTCCGGACAGCAGACACAGAGGGCGCGTGCGACGGCCAGCAGGAGCATGGACCTCTGTCCCGCACTTCGCTCTGGAAACACACAATCCATCCGTTGGGTGAAATAAAGCAAACTCGGCCCTTCCAGGTAATGACACAGGGTACAGGACAGACAGAGCTGGGAAAGCATTCAGTCTCTTTTCCGGAACGGCCCTGCTGGAGTCTGCGGCCCTCGCCGAGTCCCCAGACCTCGGCCCGCTCCCTCTGCTCCCCGTCTCCCCGCTTCAGTCCTCCCGTGCTGCGTCCTCCAGCCCGCGTGCTGAATCGGGAAGAGCCGGTGA
The DNA here is from genome assembly GCF_030028045.1 of Hippopotamus amphibius kiboko. Classification (NCBI taxonomy): domain Eukaryota; kingdom Metazoa; phylum Chordata; class Mammalia; order Artiodactyla; family Hippopotamidae; genus Hippopotamus; species Hippopotamus amphibius. The sequence continues at coordinate 774,125 of NC_080189.1, read as the reverse complement.
GCTGGCCCCGCAGGGACCCTGCCTGTCGCTGGGGACCCCCAGCGGTCCAGCCAGGCTTCACGGCCCCTCGACCTGGAACCTGCCCTAGGCTGTCTGGCACCGAGACGCACCAGAACCGCCTGGAGAGGTCACACCAGGCCACTCACCGCCTGGTCACGGTGACCCCACAAGCCCGCCCCCCGCTCCCACCGCCGGCCTCACCAGGAACCCACCACCGCTCTGGCCTGTGTCTCATCTGTGTCCCAAGGCGCAGATCAGGGGACCCCAAGGCCCCTTTTCTCCCGTTACATCTCGGAGAGGATGGGAGCTCCTGCAGGCTCTGGCTCTCACTGGCTTTCACCAGGCGCCCTGCTCACCGGCAGAGGAGCTCGGTTTCTCAGCAGCTGGGCTGCGGCGAGCATGTCCAAAGCGCCCTCCGCGGTCTTGTTGAGCAAGCACAGCCTGCGCCCCGCCTCCAGGGCCCACCCGTCCCTCTCACACTCACCCCCGCCTCTCATCACAGGGAGGGCACGCTGGGCACGAAGCCGACGGGCACAGCGCCCGGCCGCCCCCACAGCTCCAAGCACCGCGCCCCAGGCGAGGGCAGAGGGTGTGCCGGGGCGAGCGGGCCGGGCGGGGGGAGCTGCGGGCTGACGCTGCAGCGAGGAGCCCCTCCTCCCCGGGCCAGCGGCCTCCGGGGTGCTGCATTCCTCCGCAGCTGCGGCCACCTGGGCCGCCGGCCAAGACCCTCGGCAGGGCAGCGCTGACCCCGTCAGCCGCCGTGAATTCGCCACGTGCTTCTGGTGGACCCACAGGCCCCGTCCCAAGCTGAGCTGGCTGAGGGTCGAGCCTGCTGACCGCAGCCGGCCCGTGTGCAGGCACCGCACCCGCCCCTCGCGTGGCCCCCTGCTCCCCTCCAGCCCGCCTGGCCCCCACGCAGGTCCTCAGGGCCCCCCACCGACGGCCCAGGCGTGCCGTCCCCTCCTCTGAGGGCCGGGCTCTGCAGGTGTTCCCGTGGCCCGGGCCTCACGGGGTGCGCGTGTTCGGGGAGGAGGTAGGTCAGCTGTCCAGACGGCGGCACCGCGTGGGCACCACAGCAGGCGTCACACGTTCCAGAAGAGACACACCTGCCCCCTTCGCCCCAAGGCCAGAGGCTGGGCGGAGCTCACGAGGTCAGGCTGTCCTGGCCCCGAGCCCCGGGCCCACACCCGACAGTGTTCAAAGGCACCGTTCTCTGAACGGGAGATGCTGTGATTTAAACACCACACGTGTTACGTGAAATGAGCCCAGAGGAAGAACGGCAGCTGAGTGCCGAGGCCCGAGCTTGGATCGGGCAGGACGCGGCCGGTGGCGCTAAGCTCCACGTGAGCACCTGCTGGACGGTCACGCGTCAGCGAAGAGCAGCCGAGGCTGAGAAGGTCCCCGGGAGGGCGGCAGACCCCGCCGATCGCAGGGCAGGGGGGGAACACACGCCAGAGGCCACGAGACCCGGAGGCCACAGAGCTGGCGTCTCTGCAGAGGGGAGGGGAGCAGAGCGTGTGCTTCTCCCAAAAGTGATCGAGCACATCCTCTCTGCAGGGGAGACGCACACGTGGGTTAGAAACATGCTACTCAGGAATAAGCTACCAAGAAAATGAAGCGTAAGAAAGAGGATTTTTCCGTCCTGCTCAGTTTGACTAGAAGACGCGGCCACCAAGACTGGACGTGCTCTGGACACAGGAAGCGCCTCCTGGGAGACACTGCTCACCCACACCTGACGTCCACGCCCAAGTTCACCAGGAAGAACCAGCCGCACCAGCAACCCGCTGCCTCCACCACTCAGGACACGCCGCGCCACCTCTGAGGGCGCACAACCCTTCACGACGTTTCCCACCATTTTGTACAAAATTAGCAAAATAAACGCCCTTTACATCCCATCACAGGGCCGTGTCTCCCTTCGTCAGTAACAAAAGGTCCACAGCACAGTGTCACGGAGCCCGACAAGGAACCCAAGGCCAACAGCCATGGGACCGGCAGGCGGCGTCGGCACAAGGGCGGCCGTGACACAGCAGCGACCCCGGCAAAGGCTCTGCGGTCCGCACAGAAGGCTCCGCCGTCTGCACGGAAGGCTCTGTGGTCCACACGGGGCCACAGGCCTGCGGAAGCCTCTCCATCCCGCCAGCCCCACCCACACCACTAAGATTCCACATTCTCTGTTAAAACTAGAAGCCACAAAACGTCCTTCTGAGTTCACGTTACTCCCGATCACATGGGATCAAGTCCACCCCTACATGGACCCCACACTCGGCGGCGCTGCTTCTGCTGGTGGCAGCAAACACGCACGTGAGGCGGACGGGTCGAGGTGCCGCTACAGTTTGGTATTTCTGTCCTCAAATGCTCAGATCCTGTGGTCACAGACTATTCTCTGTAACCCTTTCCCGGTATAGCGTCGGGTACATTCATAACGTCATGAAATTACTTAAAATATAAAAGGAACTAAGTTTTTAAACTATGCACGTGTGTTACCCATCTTGCACAAGCACAACAAGCAGGAAGCGCCAGGGCCGGCACAGCTACAACGGTCCAGGGAAACGCGCTGGCGTGACTTAGACACCTGATGGTTCAGAGGGCTGTGGACGTGACTCAGGCTGCACGCGCAGCTTCTCCCTCGGTCCACGACATGAACGCACTTAAAACGACCAAGAAACCAGATTTCAAATAATCAACCTCATTTCCCACAGAAAGCAATAACAGAAATGAAAGGCCGTTGTCATGAGTGTACTGTCACAGTTCTAAAAAGACAAAAAGGCTTCATTCCATTTTATTCCGTTCATAGCATCTTTAAGTTCCAGCAAATCCAATTCTGAAAGTATCACTTCCCAGTCCCGGGATGAACTGCCGATTACGGAACAACGGTTGATGCATTTCTGGCTAAAACTCTGATAACTGACTTGGTCTTAGAGACATTCCATCGTGTCTTGTGCGGAGGAGCGAGGGCCGCAGAACGGGCGCCGTGCAGGGGAGGAAGCCCGAGGCCTCACGGGGTGAGCCACCGACACGGGGTTCCACGCCTGCTCCGGCGGCCGGGTGCTGAGGACACCGTGTGCTCACGTCCTTCTCCGGGACCCGCTCAGGCGCTCCGCCGGACGGGGACGCTGCCCTGCCTGGTCCGTTCCACCCGGGTTCCGCCCCCCACAACGACGCAAAGCCTGGGACGGGGAGTCAGCGCTCCTCGGGCTCAGAACGGCCAGATTTCTGGGAAGTAACACAACTTTGCAAGGAAGTCTTCTTTAACCAAAAAGTCTTGTTCCCCACATCATTATGTTCAGAAAATAAGAGTCACTAAGGGCACCAAAATACCCCACAAGTAAAAGCCAACGGCAGCCCGAATAGAGAAGACCTGTGGTTTGTTCCACTAAATGGGGTGTTTCAGCCATTTCTATGCCTTGTTTCCTGTCACTGGATAAAGAAACATTAACAGATGCCATGTGATGACACCGACATTGAGAATTAAACGACCAGATCTCTAAATCAGCCAGAATACTGTGCTGCATTGTACACCTGGGGAAAATGTAAATTTCATGAAAAACAGTTCCTCCATTTAGCCACATACAGGACCGGCGTCTAGGTCAGCGCGTTCAGCCACGTCGCTTAAGCAGTCCTTCCCACGGAGTTACTGCAAACCATCAGGCCCAGGTTCTCTTGCGTTTCCTATGTTTTTCTTACTGGGCAGAAAGACTGTACCTTTCACACAACTTTTCAGTAGCTGAAAACAAACGTGGGGCCGGGGGAAAGCCAGCCTCGTACAACACCCCGTATTCTGGGCTTCCTGTTTTTCATTCAGTGACAGACACCGACCACACACCGGGGCCCCCAGAAGGTCTCAAGACACACGAGCGGGTGGCGGGCTGGGCTCCAAGAGGGTCACCTCGGTCAAGCACTGGGCTACTCAGACCTTCGCTCCCTGCTGTCTCGGGCCAGGAGGACACAGTGAAGCCCGTGGGAGCTGCTGGCCTGGGACGGGACGGAAAACCTCAGAGCACAAGGGCATCATCCTGTCCACACGGGGTCACCGCAGAGGCCAGACCTCGCGCACACCTGCCTTCTACCTGAGCCAGCAAAGTGGTCACAGTCCTTCTCCGAAGCGCAGCCACTCCACGGCAGCCCCCGTGAGCATCCGGGCTCTGGGGAGACCTCCGTCCTCCAAGCAGCCGGCCCTCCCTCCCCTGCCCAGCGGGCACGTGCCCTTGTGCGGAAGCAGCCTCACCTGCGGCCTTCACAGCATCTGCCGCCGTCACGTTCTGGACGTTGGTGCGCACCCTGAAGGTCACCGCTGGCCCCGTGACCCTGCAAGAGACCGCAGAACAGGCGTGAGAACCACTCAGCACACGGGCCTCTTCCCTGAGCACGACACGCACCCCAGGCGCTGCTTCTCCACACGCAAGCTTGGCGCGGCTCTGCGGGGTCACTGAGACCGATTCCCGAATTCCATCCACAGGCTTTGCTTTCCTAAAATGCACACGGCAGGGCTCTTACAAAACATTCAAATCAACCCAGTAACCCAATAATAACAGGCAGATACTCTCGCAAGGGAGAAAGAAAACCGTCATGGAAACAGATTTTGGAATTTGGTTCCCAGGGGAGCCTAGGAACCAAAAACGGAAAAGAAACAAATGGGTATTTTTAAAATTCTCTTGAAAGGCACTGTTTAAAAAACTCACTGAAATCTTTAGAGCTTCTCAGTATAAAAACAACTGGCAGGGGACCGCCAGACCAGTTATCAAAACTTTTCAAAGCTCTTTAAATCCTGTGTTGAACATGACTTTGAAAAGCACAGCCCTCTTTTAACAACTGATTCGTCTGAAGGGGGCGGTGGCCGCCTTCGTCAGGACTGTCCCAGCTCCGCATCTCCTGCCCGTCATCTCCCGGACGCCCCCCAGAAGCCGGTGTCGCAGGGGGCGTGTGCTCGGCCCTTCCCGGCAGACACGTGGTTTCCAGGGGCCCGAGGCCATCAGGATGCTCCCGGCAGGACAGCTGCTCTTCCTGGTGACCAGCGAGCTTCCCCGTGACAGGCTCTGACTGCCCTCCCTGGTCCAGGGGCCGCGCCTTCCTTGCTGGTGCCGTAGAATCTCATCAACGTGCACAGGTTCCACCACCACACGGCACCACCGAGAACAAAACCACATGCCTGCCGTCTGCAGAGCCCTGCATGCACGGGAACGTCACACGTGTCGTGTTTAATCCCCCCGGCGAGGCCGGCGAGGTCACCTCCATCCACAATGAGCACCCCAGGGACCCGAAGGCCGTCCTCCCGTCAAGGGAGCCCAGCCGAGGCCCAGGGGTGCCGCCCGCACCTCCGCGCCCGCTGTCACGGCGGAGCCGCGTCGTCCCGGGTCCTGCGCCCCTGCACGTAGCACCCCGAGGACCTGCCCCCGGAGGCCTTGCTGACCCTGTGCCCGCGTCCACGGAACAGGCCCCGGGGTCTGAGGGGAGCCGGAGCGGCTCCCTGTCCCCGCTGCGCGCTCCCTGCGGACGAGGGCAGCCTCCCCGGCCCCCATCTCGGCCTCTGCCCTCGTGCTGATCCACGTCCTGCTGCCGTGTCTCCCCCCCGACCCCGCCGTGGGAATTGGGGTCCGCCCCCTCTCAGTTCCCACTCCCCCACAGACGCTCTGACAACGGTTGCTCTGGGACAATCTACCAAGTGCAGTGACTGCCTGACGTGCGCTTGAACTGCACGCTATGCTACAGATCTCTCACGTGACGATGCTTCCTGCCAGCGCCTTACACACGCATGGGCGATGGGTCCATGTCTGGGACTGAGTCATGACATCCGAGCACAACTGCTTCCAAAACTGATAGAAAGTCCTTAACTAACCCGAGCAGTCTGCCCCCCCATCAAAGAGCACTAACCACAGGGGCGCACGCACCACTCCAGGCTCACGTGTGGTTTCTGTGACATTTCTAAGCTAAACCACGTCTACAGAGTCCCAAGCAGACGGGATCCCCCAAACCTAATCTTCCCTCAGATGCTGAGAGCTTCCTCTAAAGATCACACGGACGTCCCTGGTTTCCCAAAGACGGAGCACATGGGGGTCGTTCACCTGCCACCACACTTGTGGGACTATCAGGAGAGGCAGATGGGGTGCCACGGCCTGCCTTCCTTCCAAGACAACACACGTGTCCCTGGGACGTACACATGTGACCCTGGGATGTGTGCACATGACCCTGGGATGTACACACGTGACCCTGGGACATGCACACGTGACCCTAGGACACGCACGTGTGACCCTGGGACGTACACATGTGACCCTGTGACGTACACACACGACCCTGGGACATGCATAGGTGACCCTGGGATGTATACACGTGACCCTGGGACATGCACACGTGACCCTGGGATGTGCATGTGACCCTGGGACTGCCTAGCACCCTCCCTGAATGGAGGGGTGCTGTCGCCATCACCAAGACCCTACCTGACCCCGCGTCTGTGACGGCCCGGCTCCTGTGCGGCCAAGCCCTGGCCCTGGGTCACCCTCTGCACAGGGCAGGTCTGACCCCTTATGGCCGAACGCATGAGCTCAGGCTCTCCCTCCCCAGCACCGGCTCTGATGCGCGGGGGTGTGTCTGCACAGAGGTCTCCGCTGCACGTCCTCCTCACCCTGCTGAGCCTTTTAAACCTCCGAGGCCTCGGTTTCCTCAGTCGTAAAATGGGGGGGGGGGGAGCGGTTCTGGCAAGTCTCCCGGGAGACAATGGGCAAATAAGCACAGACTCTGCCCCAGGAAATGGACACGTGTCTTCCGGAATCCTCTAAACCCCCGGGGGTCCTCACGTGGGCTGTGGGGGTGGGGGGCATGGGACGGAGGGGCTGCGTCCTCGCCGGGCCCCTGTGGGAGGGCGTCCACCGGCCGCGCCCGGGAGACCTCGCCCCCGTGTCGGCCCGTGACCCCCGCTGCGTCTTCAGGCGCCGCCCCTCACCCGCGCAGAGCAGGGGACCCCTCCTCGCCTTCTGAGGACGCGGGCAGGGATCCGGGATGGGACTGGCCCCCCCACCTGACACGAGCGCAAAGCAGCCGCATCCATCCGCGCGGCCCTGCGGCCGCCGTGAGGTGATAAAACGATAACCGCGGTCGTGCGCGTCTGCTGGCCTAATGACACCCGCCTGCTGATGCCGCTTTAATGGTCCCTAGTGATGTAATGAGAGATAACGGAATTTACCCGATGGCTACATAACCATTAACAAAACAGATTAGGCATAACTAGCATTTCCATCAAAACGCAGGCAATCCTGAAAGTGCCGCTTGGCGGGGCAGCCTCCTCCCCCTCCCGGAACGATGACCGGCCCTGAGAGCGTCCACCACACGCAGATCCCGGCGCCGGCCACGCCGTCGTCCCCCCAGCGCTCCCCCAGCCCCGCCCAGGCCAGTCCCGGCGGCCGGTCCCTCGGTCCTGGGGGCAACACAGGAGATGCGCGTGCCGCTCGGGACACACAGGCACCCTCACGTGTGCAGCATTGAAGATCCAGAGGTGCGGGACGTGCGCTAACCGGGCAGCACCGGGGCTCCCGAGAGGCGCTGGCACCAAGAGGACAGGCTCGAGGGCAGACTGGGGTCTCCAGGGCCGGCCAAGTCCACGGGGGAAGGACCGCTCAGGGGTTTGGTCCCACGAGAGCCGTGGAGCAGACTCCCAAAGTGGGGAGACAGAGTGGGGGGGGGCTGGTGTGGCCCTGGGGGAAGCAGGAAGCCCCCGTTCCCTGAGCAGGAAAGAGACTGGCAGGTGATGTTTACAAAAGAGCTGGCCTGGGAACCGGCTCAGCCTCTGGAGGCTGGAAAGCCCCCCAGGACACCCCTGTGCCCCCTGAGTCTCCAGACCTGGAGGTGGTGTGTGTGGGAGGGGCTGAGCTAAGACGTGAGGAGCAGGCCCGGGTGAGGTGTCACGGGAGAGGGGGCGCCAGACAGGTTAGGCAGCATCTCCTGAAGCCCCCAGACCCAAGCCCCTCCCACTGGAGCCCCCAGGCCCAAGTCGCTCCCACTGGAGCGGCCACGCCCAATGCCCCTCCCACTGGAGCCCCCAGGCCCAGTGCCCCCTCCCACTGGAGCCCCCAGGCCCAAGCCCCTCCCACTGGAGCCCCCAGGCCCAGTGCCCCTCCCACTGGAGCCCCCAGGCCCAAGCCCCTCCCACTGGAGCCCCCAGGCCCAGTGCCCCTCCCACTGGAGCCCCCAGGCCCAGTGCCCCTCCCACTGGAGCCCCCAGGCCCAATGCCCCTCCCACTGGAGGCCCCAGGCCCAAGCCCCTCCCACTGGAGCCCCCAAGCCAGATGTCCCTCCAACACCTCCCCCTCCTCTGCAGCCCCACCCTCCCCCCAGTCAGGAAGGTCTCTAAGAAACAAGGGGTGGCGGGGGGCGGCGGGGGGCGGCAGGGGCATGTCTCCAGGAAACACGCCCGGTCAGGGCGGGGCCTCTGCCCTCCGCCTGCTCCGCGGTCACCACGGAAGGAGGGTTTTGCCAAAGGGGATGAGGGAGATTCACTCAGCCCAGCCCCGCGGGGGCCTGAGGACGCCCGCTCTAGAGCCGCCTCCTGTGGTTACTTCTGGGCCGTGAGGACGGTCTCCGAGCGCCGCTGGCGCCCGCTGTCCTGGAAGCTCGGCCCCCGGCCCGGTGCATGAGGCCCTCAGGTTTCCCGCAGGAGGTTGTCGCCTTCGATGAAGGAGGCGCCCATCCACCCCCACCCCCACCCCCCCACGGCAGCAGGGGCCCTGGGCTCCTGGACGGCGGCGGCACCGCTGGGGGGCTGTTGGGGGCCCCAGACCCGCTTGTGCCACCCATTCTGTCGTGCGTGCACACACGTGTGTGACATGTACCCACGCCGTGCCGTCGGCGGGCCAGGTGCTGATGCAGATGTGAGCAGGGACCCCCGGGCCTGAGCTGGGGCCTCGGCGGCCAAGCCCGCGGGCGCCCAGTGGTGTGTGCGGCCCAGGGGAGGCGCCCCCGGGAGCCGGGGATGGGGTGGGGAGCTCCAGGGACCCCTCCTCTTCTTGAAGGGAAAGGCAGCACCCACGGGTCAGGCCGTCTGTCACGCTTAACTGGTCCACGTGGAGACCATGACGGAGCCAATGGGCCTGTGGACGCGGCCGCGGTCAGACGGCACGGCTCCGCTGGGCTGTGCAGCCCTCTCGCTCCGGCGCCTGAGTCCACCAACACGGGCAGTGCCGCTGGCACAGCCGATCCAATGTGATTTGACAAAAGACAACCGGGAAGGGCTATTGACGTCACAGGTGGAGAGGACAGTGGCTGCGGCCTGCGTGTGGTTGATACCCGCAGGCGACGCCTCTCACACCTGCCCCTCCGGCCGCCCCTGCTCCGGGCCACTGCCCGACACTGGAGACCTCAGTAGCCCCACGGCACGTGTGCTCTGTTGTGTCCCCGGTAGTTTGTTCCCTGCGTGGCTGGAGAGACACGCTCCTGGAGAACGCCCACGGCGGATACCGCACTGGGGGGAAGCCACCTGGGCTGCCCGCCTGCTCACGTGGCCCGTGGTCCTCCCGTGGGGACGTCTCCCATGGGCGGGGTCTCCCGCCCCGGGCCCCTCCCTCTCGGCCTCGGCCCGCTCTGTCTACGCGTCCACTTCTGCTGGAAGGTCAGTTCCCCAGAGCAGGACCCCGCCTGCTCTCCGCTCAGGGCACCTGGCACTCAGTAAACATCTGTGTAAGGAAACCGTCCACGGGGGCCGCCACGGGGGTGGAGCTGTCCGCCGAGCCTCAGTACCTGAGGCGCCGTCCCCAAGGCCTGGCTCACCTTCCGCTTCTTCCCTCACCAGTTTCTCTGCGACACAGTTAACAAGCCCCACAGGCTCACGGAGGACCCGCCAGACCGAGAAGATGCCCAGAGCCCCGCCCACACTCACGCGATGTCCGCGAAGACGCTCGCCGGCACCTCCAGGAGACGCGCCACGTCCTCCAGCACCTCCGTCCCCTTCTCTGGGCTCAGGGGGCTGTGGGGAGAGCACAGGGGTTACACGGTGGGCTTGACGCACCCGAGGAGTGGGGACCCCCTGCCCCCCACCCCCAGCCCTGCTCCAAGAGCCGCCCTGGCTGTATCCCCATCACGTGGGGGCCGGTCACAGGCGCCCGGGAGCAGGTGCCCCCCCAGCCACGATGAATCGCTTGCATTTTCCAGCCGGGAGACCTACAGCGCAGCGCGAACAGGGTTGTTGGGGGCGTGGCGGGCCCAGGAAGCAGCAGTCGCAGCCTCAACAGACACATGGCGGGGCGGGGACGCGAGGGGGCGGGGACGCGAGGGGGCGGGGACGCGAGGGGGCGGGGACGCGAGGGGGCGGAGACGCCGAGGCGAGAGCCCAAGTTCAGGAGGGGCGGCAAACGCACGCCGGGAACGCCTGTCTTCAAACGGATTCCCTTCTAAGACACGTTACACGCCAGCGAGGATACGGACGTGTGACGCGTTTAAGGACGGTCAGGGGACAGGCCGGCAGCGGCGACGCCCCAAAGGGGCTCAAGTGCTGCAGCGTGGGTCCTCGGGCCCCGGCAAGGCCGGCAGCCCAGGCAGCGCGTGACTCGGGTCCTCGAGACCAGCTCGTCGCACACCCCGGGCGCTGCCCGTGAAGCCCCGTCAGAGGAGCCCTCGAGGCGGGGACGTGGGCACCGTGCACACCGCGGTTTCCGTCCCAGCCCATCACTCATCCACTCACTCATTCACTTGGCGGAAGTGCAAGAGAGCCACTGGGCGCCGGGCGCCGCCCAGGAAATGCAGCAACAGGCACCGAGCCCGCTCCTTGGGGTTTGTACCCAAGTGGGGACGCAGGCAGCAAAGTCACCAACAAGAGAAAGGGACGGTGTGGATGGGGACTGAATTGTGTCACCGAAAATCCACAAGTTCACGTCCTAAACCCGGAACCACCACGTGTAGCCTCACGTGGAAACAGGGTCTGTGAGGTCATCAGGTGGGCCTCACCCACCCGCACCGGTCCTCACTGGAAGGGGAGGTCGGGACACGGCCACGCCCAAAGGGACGACCTCAAGGACCCAGGCGCAGCCCCCAGCAGAGGGCCGTAGGGACCCCACCCCCAGCCCCACGCCTCGTGAGCTCAGGACAGTGAACATGCCGGCGGTGCCCCGTGGGGGTGTCCCAGGATTGCCGGGGGAGCGGGGCACGAGAAGGAACCAAGCGGGCGCCGAGAGGCCGGGCCGTGGCGGGGGGAGGCTGCGGGGCGAGCCCTGTGGCCTCAGATGTGCGGACAGAGGGGCCTGCGGGTGAGCAGGACCACGGGACGCCTCGGGAAGGGCGGAGGCTGGAGCCCTGCGGGGACACACCAGCACGGCTGTGAGGGGCGTCGGTTGGGGAGGACTCCAGACACCTCTGTGCCCCAGGAGACGTGGCACGGAGGGGACTGCTCTGGGATCCCGTGGGACCTGCACTTCCTGCCCGGGAAGACGCTGTCACTGGGAGCCACTGGGAGGCCGGTGATGAGGCAGGTCTGGCCGGGCCGCGCCTCGCGCTCCACCCACCCCAGCCTTCCTTCTGTGGGGGGGTGGGCAGTCCCGCGAAGGAGCTGGGAGATGGTTTCCGCCAGTGGTGCCACTTTTACTGACTTTGCCAAGCCCACCCCTCACACCCCTGCTGGCAACTCCAAGCCTCTCTCCAGCCTCCACGCTGTTCTTCCTGAGATGAGGAAGGAGCGGTCAGTCCTGGGTCTGCAATCAAGGGGCTGCCCCCCCCACCCCCCGCACCATCCTGCTTCCTGAGTGAGTACCCCTCAGGGCTGGGGACCCGGCCATCAAAGGTGGACGCGTCCCCCAAAGCTCCCAAACACACTCCCCAGAGGCTTTCACGTTATGAGGTTTTAAAGTATGAATATTTTTAAAGCGGTGTGTGCACACGTGGTGCAGACACACGCCCTTTCACCCCATCCCCGCACTCACGGACGCCTCTCAGGGCTGGCGCCTGAGCCCCACCAGGAGGTCAGTGGCCGCCTGAGCAAGGGGTCCACTCAGAACCGTGGTGTCGTCCTCTTCACTCCCAGCCAGGAGGGCAGGCGGGTCTGTGTCTGTCAGCCGGCCCAGTGCTCGAGCATGTCTGCACATGCACGAAGTCTGCTAGGACCCCAAGCTCCATGTGGGGACAGGCCAGGCCGAACGGCAGCCCCGCGGGCACCTGTGCCCTGGTGCCAAGGATGGGTCTCGAGGGAGCCGTGCGGTGCTGCTCCCAGCGCCGGCTCAGTGCTCGGGAGAAATCCCGCCACGTCAGAGTGGTCGAGTCCCACAGCCCGGCGTCAGGAGGACAGGGCCCCGCCCCGGCCGCTGAGCAGGCCCAGAGCTCTAACCCGACGGCCGCGAGGCTCCCTCGCGTCCCTAGACGCCCCCGCACGTTGGTTCACAACCACCCAGCGCTGCTCGTTTTCAAGGTCTCTATGATTTCACATGTTTCAGCCCCGTCTCCGTCCACAAGCTGCAGAGGCTCCGTGAGGACGTGACCCGCTCTTACCGTTTTTTCTCTCTCCAAAGCCTATACCCATGCCTGATACAGACCAACGTCCCAGCCAGGTCGCTACGGGATTCCAGGAGCCCCACTTCCTAGCTTGTCTTAAGCAAAGGGCGACGTAAGGAGACGCGGAGCCCAGGCCTCGGTCGCGGGTGCCGGGCCCACCGCGCGCCTCCTGACCCCACCCTCCTTCCCCCCACAGCACAGAAAGTGAACACTTGCCTCCGTTGCGAGATTACCTGAATCAGCCTAGAAGGTGGTGAGGAAGTTCAGCCCGGAGCAGTTTCAGGGGCCGCCGGGACGGCTGCACGGAGACCCCCCCGGCCCTCCCGTCTCGCTGTGGCCGCGCAGGGGCGGGCCCGGCGGCTAAGACAACGGCGGCTCCGCGCCCGTTCAAGGCGGACACACGAGAGCGGCTGCTCGTCCTCGAAACCAGCACGCAGTTGTTTCTATTTTACTGTAAACTACGTGGCCACCAGCGGTCACGTCACGGTCTGAACTTCCTTAGAGAGCCGCTGGAGTTCATCTCAAGGATCGATGGACGGATGCAGCACGTGCGATGTCACGGGCCCGTCTGGGACAACTGCCGCCCCGATTCCCTAGACGCCCGGCGCCGCCCGGAAGAGAGGGACGGGGGCGCGTTCGCGGCTCGAGGTCAGCGCCGGGCGCGGCGGCGGGTCCTCAGCCTGCCTCCCGCCTGAAGCAGCACGTCCCTGCCGTTTATCCGTGAGCGCGGCCGCGGCGGGCGAGCGGCTCGCTCAGCACAGGGGAGACGGCCGGCGTCCGCACCGGGCGCTCGGGGACACGCGCTGGGGGCGGCCCCCCCACACCCCGAGGGCCTCGCCGCCACTCACGCAGCCCCACGCGGCCGCGGCGGCCTGCGACACGGCTGGAACGGAGGCCTGGGCCGAAACGAGGGAAACGGAGCGTGGTGAGGTGACGAGGGAGCCTTGGAGGCCGCTCTCAGGACAGAGGCTGGTGAAGACGCACGAGGGCCAGAAACATCAGGACCCGCGCCAGCTTCCCGCAGGCGCCCTCCGCCCTCCGCCACGCACGACTCCAGGGGAGTGCTCTCAGTCTCGGCTCCCAACGGACCTGGGAGGACGGTCCCGTACGAGCCTCACGTGAAAGAGGTGGAAACGGAGACTCAGGAAGTTCAGTTTGTTGCCCGAGATCATGCTACTATCTCCCCAAAGGAAGAGGCAAACAGGAAACGTTAAGTGAGCGCTGGGATGCCGGCTTCCCGACTGGAGCGAGACCCGGACCGCGGCACCTTTGCTCGGATTTTATCCTGACCGGACTGAAGCGCGTCTGCTCCGTAATCTCTCCAGCTCTTATTTTCCCAAGTGCTACTGTCTCTTACTCATGAGACACATGAAACCAAGCTGAGAACACGTAGCCACGGGGCTGGGCGCTCCTGCCAACTGGACGTTCACACCCAGGACCTGCGTCCTAGGGCGCTGCGGCTTCACTTCCTGACCGTGAACACGTCACTGTTTATTTGAAAATTCACCAAAGGTTGGGAACCCAATGAGTGGCGGGTTGCAAAATGAAAATGGGTCAACCTTGATACAAGTTCTTTTGATGAGATGATAATTAATAAAATGAGGTTTTCATGGGATTCACCAATTATTCTAGTTACCCATATCCATCATTATAACAAATAACGATGTTTATATTTTTAAATACTCTTATAAGGCAGGTAAAATCGTGGCTAACCCCAGGCTCTCTCCCGCTGCAGAGAAGGCTGCAGGCACTGCTGGTGAGGACAAGGCTGCGGGCACGGGCACCACGGCGACTCCAGCCCCAGCCCCGCTGAGGCTCCACCGTTCTCCCCAAGGAGTCGAACGAAGCCCCGCCTCTCACTGCGCGCGGGGAGGCGAGCCCACCACAACCTGTGCAGACAGGAGCCCCTGTGAGGGCTGAGCTCCCAGCGTCCTGAGTCTCCAACAGCCCGGAATTACTCTTATTAGAAAACTGCTAACAGGGGGCTTCCCTGGTGGCGCAGGGGTTAAGAATCCGCCTGCCAATGCAGGGGACACGGCTTCAGTCCCTGGTCCGGGAAGATCCCACATGCCACGGAGCAACTAAGCCCGCCACACACCACAACTACTGAGCCTATGCGATTTAGAGCCCTCGAGCCACAACTTCTAAAGCCTGTGTGCCACAACTACTGAGCCTGCACTCTAGAGGAGCCCGTGCTCCACAACAAGAGAAGCCCCCTCAGTGAGGAGCCCGTGCACCACAATGAAGAGCAGCCCCCGCTCGCCACAACTAAACAGAAAACCTCATGTGCAGCAATGAAGACTCAATGCAGCCAAAAATAAATTGATTACATTTTTAAAAAAACTGCTCAAAACCATCAACTTTTCACAGGTAAAAAATAGATAAAAAAACTGTTGTACGTGAACAACTTATTTTTTATCATCAAGATGAAACTGTGCTTCTCAACATAAATACATTCAAATTCGTAATAAATATGTTCTCAAAAAACTTTTATTGTCCAGAAGAAAAAATTTTGCCAACAGCTTAATACAAATCTAAGTACGCAATGTCTTAGTCACCTTTATAAAAAGTGCATGGACATCAAAAACATAAAGGGAGTAACGTAAACACGTAAAGCTTTTGTGTGCATTCAACGTGAAGTTGCCGTCGACTTAAAATACACTTGCAAATACAAGAAGTTTTATGGAGGCCTCACGGTAAACACAGAGCAAAAGCCAATGGCAGCACCATCTTGGAGGAGACACTTCCAGCTTTTCACCGTTGCGTGTGAGGTCACCTGTGGGTTTGCCACATGCCACGTGTGGCCTCCCTCTGTGCCTGCTCTGCTGAGAGTTTCCATCATGAAAGGACGTGGGATTTTGTCAAATGCTGTTTCTGTAACTCTCGAGCCGATCACCCTCGCCTGCTTCCACGCCACTCAGCGCAACCCAGACACACCGCGTGTCTCAGACAGTGTCGCGCGGGTCTGGGTGTGGGGGGAGCGTGGGGGGCGGGAGGATCTCCTCCCTGGGAGCCCTTCCCCTGACTCTCCTCCCCCGCCCCCCTCCCACACGTCGGGATCTCCACTGAACCTCCTGGGGACACACGGCCTCCATCAGCGCAGCCCTGCAGCGGGAAGCGGGGTGGCCCTCTGCTGGCTCCCCCGACCTGCCCCCAGGCCCCGCAGGCTGCCCCGTGTACCTCACCAGGGCTGACTCCTCCCCCCGGTGGTCGTGGTGCAACTGCTGAACTCAGATTTCAGTCCAGCCCAGGCCACAGCGGGGTCGACACCCGCGGCCCAGAGAGTGAGGCTGGCACGGCACCGATGGCCAGCACGCCCCCTGGCCGGTCTCCTCCGTCCACCGCGGGTCCCCTCACCCCTCCTCCACTGGCAGCAGAGGACCCAGGAGTGTGGACCCCGACCTCGCCGCCCACCTGCCTGGCACCTGCAGGGCCCTGTCTCCGCCCCTCGGTGTCCGCGCGTCTCCTTCCCTGCATGTGCTGCTCCCCCCGGCTGCCCCTCGGGAGCTCCGGGCAGAGGCCCTGCAAGCTCATCGGAAGCCTGACACCCACCCCGACGCGATCAGCACCCACAGCGAGCGCTTCCAGTGAAGCTTTACGTCATCGTCCCCAGTAAAGCCGGTACCCTCAGCTGAGTCACCTCCGGACACCATCGTTCTCTGTTTTTCCTTTCCCCAGCTTCATTACTCATTTGCAGACTTACTACTATTTTGACAGCAGAGCAAATCTCATCCTTTCATATTTTGCTCCCTCTTTTCTACTCCTTCATATGTAGGAGTGGAACTTACACTGCTTCACTTTGACAGATTGAAGTCTTGGCCCATTTATAACACAGATGACACTTGGAGAAAAATCAATTGCAGGTGTTAGGGTATGAAGGTCCATGGGGATCACTGTGGAATTTCAGGGCATCAAAGAGGACGAGAAACTAAGCTTCCCCGATGATCATGGAAATCCAGCAGCAAAGCAGGTGGGCTCCACAGACACAGATACGGAGGTGGATGTAGACGGTACAGACGTAGGTACAGATACACAGGTGTAGGTACAGGTGTAGATGCAGGTGTGGATGTAGATAGATATAGACATAAATAGGTGATACAGACGTGAGCGTAGGTGCAGCTATAGATGGAGATGGAGATGTCCAGATGTAGGTATAGGTGTGAGTGTAAGTGTACACATAGGTGTAGACATGTAGACACGGACAGGGACATAGATACAGGTAAGTAAGTGCAGGTGTGAGTGTAGAAGTAGGGACATAGACACAGCTGATACGGACACAAGCAGACGACACAGATGTAGGTGTGAAGCTGGAGGTGTCCGCGCAGGTGCAGCTGTGGACACACAGACACACGTGCAGGCACTCATGGTGCACCCCCTGCCGCCATCGCACATGAGCACGGCTGAACGAGAACAGCGTCTCCATGTCACCAGACCCTCCTTCGTGTCACACTCCCAGGCTGAGCTGTAGAACCGGCCACAGGAGCTGGCCTCTTCGGACAACCAGGCGGAGGACGGAGGGTGAGGGCCAGGCGCCAGGCCCGCTCAGCGTGGGCTGGGCTGGGCTCCCTCCACGCCCGTCCCTGTCCCCGCCCCCCCACCCCCACTGGCAACAGATCTCGCCCTCCGCCCTCCAGCAGGAGGCTCCCACACGGGAAGGGGGCTCACGGTCAGAGACCACAGGGGCCCCCGGCACCGTCGTTCCTTCTGGCACCTGCTGGGCAGCTAGACACGGCCAAGCTGACCTGGAAGGCATTGGGCCAAGGAGGCACTGAAGTGTTTGTAACACCCACCACATCTGCACTTCCATGGCGTTTTCTCACTTTGCCTGCAGCCAGGGTTGGAGGCCAGACAAACGGGAAACGTCCTCCAGTTCTAGAATTCCAGCCCGTAACAGACGTCAGAATCCAACTCACTCCATGACCTCAGCGGACGCGCACCTGCAGATTCCAAGCCACAGCAGACCAGAGAGCCACCTGCCAGGTGTCGCCGTCTCCGGAGCCGGAGTCAACAAGCAAACAGACGAAAACAGAGTTCTGACACTGACTTGACAATCGGCGATGTGAACACAGACGCGTGATGTTAAGGGCTTTGGGGTCCTTTTCCGGTGTGATACGGGCGTCAAGCGAGGAGCCTGCGTGATCGAGCGGCAGCACCCGGGCTGTATCGGGGGGGGGGGGGGCAGCATGTGCAGGGAAGGCGGGTGGGGGGCTGCCAAGGGTGCGAGAGGGAAGGAAAGCACAGCAGACCGCCAGCTCCTCGGAGGAGCCGGGGGCAGGGACGCCGCTGAGCAAACACGGACGCGGCCCCCACTCCAGAGAGGAATAGCCCCACAGGGCATATCGTTTCACCCCCAGGTAAGGGTCTGAGGGGAGGGGCAGTAGGAAGAAGGATCCTGACCAAGGAAGGCTGCCTGGAGGAGGTGGCATCTGAGCTGCCATTGGGAGGAGGAGGACATAAAGGGGAGGAGCAACCCAAGGCCTCCTGCCAGCGCCCCGCACACTCCAGGGCAGAAAGAAAGTGGCTGGGGAGGGAACCGGAGCCCGCAGGGCCCGGGCCTGGACCTGAGGCACCGCGGAGGCCACGGCAAGGCCACCGGGGACGGAACAGTACTGTCAGGTTCAGGCTGTGGAGTGCTCTCCTGGGGGGAAGGGATGGACCGGACACAGGGAGACCCGGGAGGGGTCCTGCCGGGGCAGCACGGGTAGCGCCTCCCCAGACGCGGAGGAGGAACGGGGCCGCTGGGGAGGGGGCTGGAGGCAGGCGCCACGGCCCTGGTGACGGCAGAGGAAGCGGGCCGGAGGGGTGAGCTGAGCCCTGTCGGGTTCAGGTCCTGGGATTCTGTGACTAGCACGCAGAGGACCCGGGGTGAGCTGCTCGTGGTAAAGGTCTGGTTCACGCTGTGACAGGGATGTTGGCATTCTTCACTTCACGGGCTCGGGGACAACTGAGCTAAAACCACGTACACCTCCACCAACACCACAGACACCGCAGGATTCTGAAATCTCACAGCCACGTCTACACTTTCCACAGCTGAATTTCAAAACAACCCACCAAGTTAAACTGGGATACGTCTGACTTCCTCGGGGAGAAACCACACGGTGTTGCATCTGGGTCCCTCCTTCTGTGAGTGCCTCCCGTGTGCTGGTCACTGTGGGTCCTCAGTGCCTGCCCGGTTCCACAGCGGGGGCACCAAGTGCAGGAAGGCCAGCAGGAAACACGCACGTCAGAACTGGGCCACGATCTGGGGCGGGAAGCCCACTGCTCACCGCCCTTCTCCCCGACCGTCTCCAGAACCACCCACTAAGCACTCAAGGACTGTAGTTTCAGGGTATTTTTTGTTTCTTTTCCTTACCATTTTTTAATAAACAAAAAATCATGACTTTTTACCATCACACTGAAGATAGTCTTTGAAGACAAACAAACCCAAGAGATGGATGTGTCATTGGAGGGCCATCCAGGAGGTTGCCGCGCAGATGGGGCTGCAGCTCCTGAGCAAGTTAGAATACGCCACGGAGACGCGCGCCCAGGGCGGAGCAGGGTGGCTACGGTCTGCGCTGACACCACACACACAGAATCCCTGCAGGGCTCCTTCTCCAACACGGAAGGGAAAACCGGGAGAGACGACACAGCACCCAGGCCCCCCACCCCGCCCGCGCTCGTGGACCCACAACCACCGGACCCACGTGAGCTCCGAGGGCTGCGCGGGGCGGGGCGGGGCCGTGGGCGGGGCCGGGTCGGGCGGGGGCGGGGCCGGGCCGGGGCCGTGGGCGGGGCCGGGCGGAGGGAGACCCGCGCCGGCCGCCCTCCCCTCGCACCACCCCGGCTCCCGGCCGGTGCGTCCGTCCAGAGCGCGTGGGGTTCACACTCTGGTGAGCGATGGGGGGCGGGGGGCAGGCGTTTGGGGGGGGGGGACGGCATTTGTCCCGGGCGTGGCCGCCCCAGCCTCGTGCACGGGCCTCCGGGCGGCACCGCTCCCCGGGCCTTGGCCCACTGAGCCGCGACTCCTGAAGCTCCCCCTGGACGCGCACCCTCGGCGAGGACACGGGCCTCCAGGAAGAAGCGGCGGGAAAGCAGCCCTCCTGCCTCTTGAGGGAAGTCTGCGGCCTCAGAGGCGGCACAGAACCGGCACTCGCCCCCCGGCGCCCTCCCGAGACCCCCCGACGGACGCGCCATCGCTCCCCTAATCCTGGGGGGCGGCCTCCCGGCCGTGAGCCGCCCGCGTCCCCGCGCCCCCCGCCCATCCCCCCCGCGCGCCCCCCCACCCACCGCAGATCCTCTCGGTGGGCGCGGCCGTCACCGCCCCACGGCGGCCTCTTCCCCGCGGCCCAGGGCGCACAGATCGGCGGGACCCCGGCTTCGCCCCGCGGCGGGGGTTCCAGGCGCTCCGGCAGGGCTGCTGGGCTGCAGGCTCCCCGCCTCCGTTTCCTGGTCACACGCCGCCGGGCCCGAGGGCGCGGGGCCCTCTGCACGTGCTCGGGCGGCGGGTCTCCTTCCCCAGACTCGGTCTGCACCGCCTGGGGGATCACGGCCCCGACCGTCCCCGGGGGACACGGGGGCTCTCCTCCCTGCGGGGGCCGTGCGGCCCAGATTCTCAGCTGTGAGGGCGGTTCTCCCTCTGCCGGCAGGGAAGCAGCCCCCTCTGCTTCACACGCCACCCACCCTGTGGTCACTTCCTGACACCCTAACTTGAAGTAACTTTTGCATCGTCCTTGGAGGACCTGGGATGGCTGTCCTGCCTTTCACGCGTCGTGAATAATCGGTCCGGTCTGTAAGGAGGATGCAACGTAAACGGCGAAGGATGAAACTATGCCCGTCCACCAGGAGACAGAAGAGCGGGTCCGCACACGTTCCCGCCGCGGTCAGCGGTGAGATAACACAGAGTGCCACCCCCCCCCCCCACCACCGCCTTCTCCTTTTATGAATAACCAAACATACAAAAGTCCTTAAAAAAAAAAAAAAAGGAAGGGTGTCAGATTCTTGTCAATTAATAGCTGATCCATTACAGCTTAAACTGAGATCTGGTGAAATCTTGCCCCAGAGAATCCCAAATTACCAATTAATCTGACAGCAGAGGTGGGAACCTCCGTCTGTCTGGGGCGGGAGGGAGGGAGGGGCTCCCGGAGCACCTCGCCCGTGACAGACGCAGGTTGCTGACATAACTCTGTCGTCTGCACCACAGATCTTCCATCCCACGGAAGCAGCAAAAGAGAAAAAAGGAAGTCAGCCAAGATAAGAGAATCATCTGTCCTTTAACCCGTGTTTGTAGCAGGTGAATGTTCAGGCCCCAAAGGTGGGGCCAAGGAAAACTCTGCAGGAAAATGAACTCTGGACGCAGAGAAAAAACCCCTCTGACAGTGGCTTCGTGTTCCGGGAAAGTCAGCCAGAGGGAGAGGATGGGTCTCCCTCCGCCCAGGGCGCCGTCCGCTCACGCCGGGGCTCGTGTGATGCAGAGGATGGTCGGCCCGGATGGTCCTGCTCTAAAGCTCACCGACCGCTCATCTGTTGTTCACGTGGACGTGAAGAGTCTTTCCAATGATCAGACTCCTTTCCCAGCACTTTCACGGGGGCTCACCCTATGTGCACAGCGGAGCCCGGGCGCCAGACAGGGGCAGCCCCACGCCCTGCACCGCGGACCCACCCTCGGGCACCCGGACACCCTGGCGAGAGGAGAGGTGCTCAGAGCAGCTGTACAGTGGTCCCTCCAGTGACCGCGCACACATGCGACCCAGAGATGCACACAGACACAGTCACACAGACACACAGGGACACGTACATACGACACACACACGCACACAGTCACACACACATGACAGCAACGTCTGCCAAGAAAGGGAAAACCCACAGCGCAGGGCAGACTGGGCAGCAGGCCGTCTGGAGGGTCCAGGCCCCGGGTGCTCTGCGTCAGGCGTGATCCCGACACACCCAGCGGGAGGTCCAGTTCCGAGCAGGACGGCTCAGGGTGGAGAGCGTGCCCGGAGCCCGGCCTCCACACCTTGAGAGGGCGGGCGCGTCTTCATGGAAAGCCCAGAGAAGGAGCCAGGCGCCAGCACGGAGGACGCCCCCCAGCCCAGGGGAGCACCATCCCCCATTTAACATGGCCTTGGCGCAGGGCCGGTGCTTGTGGTACTGGAGGCGCCTGCTGTGTGCGCCGCAGCCATGGGGACCACGCGCGGGGCGAGAGCACAGGCCGCGCAGGTCCAGCGGGAGGGGCGGGTCCGTCTCCCACGCAGCCCGCTCCCCACGGGAGGAACCACGGCAGCGCGCGCCGTGCCTGACCCGCCGCACGCGATGCCGCGCAGCAAGACCACAGGCGGGTGTGCGCATGCCCGAACACACCCGCACACGCAGACAGACAGACACGCTCTCCCTCGGGAAGACTGCTTCCATTCCTCGAAGCAAACACACCGTCACAAAGCACAGCGTCAAATGTCAGACTCATTAGCGAGACGACCTGAGGGCGGGGCGACCCCTTGTTGCTTGCTGGGCACGTGACGGTGTCTGTCCGCTGTCACGCTCAGGACAGAACCTGCAGTGCTGTGAGGCGTGTTTTTCCCTTTGAAGGAAGACCTGTACCCTGGTGTTTGCACAACTTGAAACTTTTGGAGTTTTAGCAGATGTGGAGCCAGTGGTCAGCACAGACCCCAGTGCCACCTGTCCCGCCTGGGACCACTCTGGTCACGGCTCCAACAGGCACCCACGGGCCGAGCTGCAGGGGATGGGGCCAGGACTGAGGCCCCGGGCAGGGGCTTCTTCCGTGGAGACGCGCCCTCAAGCCCAGGTGCCCAGTCCAGAACACGAGGCCAGGCAGCAGGGGTGGCTCCTGGCTGCCCTCCCATACGCGCACAACCAGGGACGCCCAGCCTCTGCCCCCAGGCGAGGATGCGGAGGAAACAAAAGCACCTCCCCAGCCCACCAGGCGCCGGGTCTCACCCACCGAGAGATGAAAACCTCCCACTCACTCGTTTTCCGTCACGATGTAGCCGTACTCCTCCTCGGGAGGCCGGACTTCCAGCCGCAGGCCTTGGCCGGGGGGTCCCTGCGCCCCGGCCCCGAGGCGCTGGTCCTCCTGCGACACCCGGAGCCCGCCCAGCCTGGGCTCCTGCTGCGGCGGCCTCCGCAGCAGCTCCTTGGCGTAGGTCAGACTCTTCACGTTCTCCACCCCCGCGCGCTCCTCCTCTGAAGACAGGGAGGCCTCGGGGTCCTCCGATTTCTTGATCTCCGTCTTGAAAGGCTCCGCAAGACGGGGGGCTCCAGGCAGGAATGGGGACCCGGGACCCTGGAGGAGGTCCCCGAGTCTGACGCCCAGACGGTTGACCTGGCAGAAAGGAAATGAGCTTGAGCACGTGCCCCAAGTAACAGAGAAGCCATAAGCGTGGGACTCAGCGGGGACGGGCGTAGGCGTGTGTGAGCCCGGGGCGGGGGTGGGCCACCCAGGCCGGATTCGGGGTCTGCCGGATGCATGTCGTCTGGAGACCCCGAGCTCTGCTGGCCTCTCCCTCCACGTCCCGAATCAGGAAACATGTCCCTAGACCCCACGCCTCCCTCCATAACTCCGATAGCCGCCCCCTGCATTTTTAATTTCTGGTGGACATTTAGAAGAACTGTTGGTGTTTTCTTCACCACTTGCTAACAGGCACCGGCCAGGAACCACTAACCTGATCTGACAAGGGAAGTGCTAACCAGAAAGCTCTTTCCCCCCACAAAACAGAGTTTCATAGAAGCACATCACTGCCATTGCTTATGAGCTGGTGTTCTGCAGCCGTGGGACCTGTACAAACGCACAAAGGTTCTTCCACAGGAAAGACCAACAGACCGCTCTGTGGGTGGGCACTGTCCGTGTCCCGCCTTTTCCAGACCCCTCTCGACCGCGCTGCTGAGGGTGCCGTGGAGAAGAGGGGTCTGCCCATCCCGAGAGTCACGGGGGAGCACGGGGCAGGCGGCGGGTGCCGCTGGGGAACTGAAGTTTTATTTACTTAATTTTAATGGATTTAAGTTCAAGCAGCCACATGTGGTGGGTGGCTGCCACCATGGACAGTGTGGGTCTAAATGACCCAGAGTCTGTGAACGTCCGTTAAATGAACCTCGGACACCAGCGCACACAGGACAGCCTCAACGGCACAAAGTGGGCGTGCGGTGTTATCAGCCCAGTTCCCTCGGTGGGGGAGCTCTGAGGAATATTAATTTGAGATTGTGAGGGGTTTTCTATCTTTTTCTGGGAAAAATTGTTTTGTATTTCACATATGTTCCCAGACTATGGACAAGAAGATAACCAGCCCAGCTCTGGGTGTCACGGGACTCGAACACGCCCCACCTTACCTCCTGGTAAGATCCTCCACCGCCGTCTCGCGCTCTGTTATCTGTGAAAGACACGAGCTCATCAAAATCGTGGTCAAGAACGTTGGCACAAGGTCACAGCCTGTACAGGGGTGACCGCGGAGAAGGTCAGGCGCGAAGACGCTGGCTTTGTTCCCACGACAACGTAAGCCTGCGCTTACAGCACAGGGATGGCTCTCCATACATCCACGACAGAGGAGCGGTGACCCTCTGGGTCAGACATGAAGTCGGCCAACCACGCAACAGCTCCAGGGAACCACGTGTGACCCTTCGTGTTAGCTCAGGGCAGGAAAGAGTCGCTGAGCCAGAAGCGTTGAGCAGTTACGAATAAGGAGAGTGAAGTGTCAAAGCCAGACATCTTGGGTTGAGATGCCTCCAGGCTGGTCCACAGTGTGCGGCTCTGTGGCACCTGTGGCCCCCGCAGACCCTCCCAGCCCCAGGACAGGGGACAGCGCCCCCAGGACCACCTCGTCCGAGGGGGGACCCAGCATCTTTTCCGCATCAGTCAAGCCGTGCTTCCAGCTTCCATGGGCCTCGCTCCCACCCACAGAGGAGGGAGGCACACCCTTCACCTGGCACGTGTCTAGGTGCCTGCTGTGCGGGGGGGCCCTGTGCTGGGTGCCTGCTGTGCGGGGGGCCCTGTGCTGGGTGCCTGCTGTGCTGGGGGGGCCCTGTGCTGGGTGCCTGCTGTGCTGGGGGGCCCTGGGCTAGGTGCCTGCTGTGTGGGGGGCCCTGTGCTGGGTGCCTGCTGTGCGGGGGGCCCTGAGCTGGGCGCCTGCTGTGCCAGGGGCCCTGCGCTGGGCGCCTGCTGTGCAGGGGGTGCCTCGTGCTGGGTGCCTGCTGTGCTGGGGGGGGGGCCCTGGGTTGGGCGCCTGCTGTGCGGGGGGGGCCCTGTGCTAGGTGCCTGCTGTGCGGGGGGGGCCCTGTGCTGGGCGCCTGCTGTGCGGGGGGGGCCCTGTGCTAGGTGCCTGCTGTGCGGGGGGGGCCCTGTGCTGGGTGCCTGCTGTGCGGGGGGCCCTGGGCTGGGTGCCTGCTGTGCTGGGGGGGCCCTGTGCTGGGCGCCTGCTGTGCGGGGGGCCCTGGGCTAGGTGCCTGCTGTGTGGGGGGGCCCTGGGCTAGGTGCCTGCTGTGTGGGGGGGCCCTGGGCTAGGTGCCTGCTGTGCGGGGGGCCCTGGGCTGGGTGCCTGCTGTGCGGGGGGCCCTGAGCTGGGTGCCTGCTGTGCCAGGGGCCCTGCGCTGGGCGCCTGCTGTGCAGGGGGTGCCTCGTGCTGGGTGCCTGCTGTGCTGGGGGGGGGGCCCTGGGCTAGGTGCCTGCTGTGCGGGGGGCCCTGGGCTGGGTGCCTGCTGTGTGGGGGGGCCCTGGGCTAGGTGCCTGCTGTGTGGGGGGGCCCTGGGCTAGGTGCCTGCTGTGTGGGGGGCCCTGTGCTGGGTGCCTGCTGTGTGGGGGGCCCTGTGCTGGGTGCCTGCTGTGCAGGGGGTGCCTCGTGCTGGGTGCCTGCTGTGCTGGGGGGGGGGCCCTGTGCTGGGTGCCTGCTGTGTGGGGGGGCCCTGGGCTAGGTGCCTGCTGTGTGGGGGGGCCCTGGGCTAGGTGCCTGCTGTGTGGGGGGCCCTGTGCTGGGTGCCTGCTGTGCGGGGGGCCCTGTGCTGGGTGCCTGCTGTGTGGGGGGGCCCTGGGCTAGGTGCCTGCTGTGTGGGGGGGCCCTGGGCTAGGTGCCTGCTGTGTGGGGGGGCCCTGGGCTAGGTGCCTGCTGTGTGGGGGGGCCCTGGGCTAGGTGCCTGCTGTGTGGGGGGGCCCTGGGCTAGGTGCCTGCTGTGTGGGGGGGCCCTGGGCTAGGTGCCTGCTGTGTGGGGGGGCCCTGGGCTAGGTGCCTGCTGTGTGGGGGGGCCCTGGGCTAGGTGCCTGCTGTGTGGGGGGGCCCTGGGCTAGGTGCCTGCTGTGTGGGGGGCCCTGTGCTGGGTGCCTGCTGTGCGGGGGGCCCTGTGCTGGGTGCCTGCTGTGCGGGGGGCCCTGGGCTGGGTGCCTGCTGTGCTGGGGGGCCCTGGGTTGGGTGCCTGCTGTGCAGGGGGGGCCCTGGGCTAGGTGCCTGCTGTGTGGGGGGCCCTGTGCTGGGTGCCTGCTGTGCTGGGGGGGCCCTGTGCTGGGTGCCTGCTGTGCCAGGGGCCCTGCGCTGGGCGCCTGCTGTGCAGGGGGTGCCTCGTGCTGGGTGCCTGCTGTGCTGGGGGGGGGGCCCTGTGCTGGGTGCCTGCTGTGCGGGGGGCCCTGTGCTGGGTGCCTGCTGTGCAGGGGGGGCCCTGGGCTAGATGCTTTACTGTAGCTCCCAAGACCCTGAGCGGCGGTCAGGCAGGGGAGACGGAGCCTGCCCTGCTCGGCCCTCACCCAAGGGCCCTGGCAGCTGTTTGTGTGTGTGTGTGTGTGTATGAGTGAGTGTGTGTAAGTGCTGGGGTGTGTGAGTGTGTCTCTGTGAGTGTGTGCCTGTGAGTGTGTGAGAGTGCGAGGGTTAGGGGTGTAAGTGTGTCTCTGCGTGTGGATGAGTGTGTGTGTGTGTGTGCGAAGGTTGGGGTGTGCATGTGTTTGTGTGTGTGGATGTGTGTGAGTGGGTGTGCGTGTGCGGGGCTGCGGGCACCTCTACTCTCCCTGGAACTGCCTCAGAGGCGGGTGTGAGACAAGCAGACGCTTGGATGAAGCCCTTTCACTTCCTTCATGAAATGTTTGCCTCCACATGTCCACTCACACAGCCCAACCAGAGCACTCCCTGTCGCCCCGTCTTCCCTGCCCTGAACCCCGCGCACCAGAGAGCAGCCTGCCCTTCGCCGCGGCCGCTCTGGAAGGGCCAGCCCGGAGGAAAGCTCGCAGAGGCAACGGTCCGGGCAGATACAGGTGGTGACGGCACACCCCACCCCCCAGCAGGAGGAACGCGGCCACGCCCCCGTGTGCACACGCGTGTGAGTGGCTGGGGCTCACCTGGCGCGCCATCTCCGTGCAGCGCGGCTCCGGAGTGCTCCGCCTGCCCTCCGGGTCCGCCGCCGCCTCTCCTGGCACTGCCTTGCGCCCCAGCCGGGCCCCCACTGGGCATGGCGCCGGCAATCACGCGGGCCACCTCGTCCACGTCCAGGCCGCGCAGGCCCTCCACGCCACCCGGGTGCTTCCGCAGGTCCTCCAGTAGAGTCTGCACACGTGCTTCTACACGGCACATGCAAAACAGACACACGTGGAGACGGGGGCCGCGTTAGAGCAAGGAGGGGCGGCACCCGGGAGCGCCGCAGAGGACCGTCCGCAAACGAGACGTCCGCAAACGAGACGTCCGCACGTGGAACGTGAGCGCTCGCTGGATGGGCTTGACCGCAGACGGAGGACGGTTAAGAACAGAGGGCCAGTGCGTCTGAGGACAGACCATGGCCACGACTGTGGTCCGCGACTAGGGAGGAAGGGCTGCACGGAAACTTGGCCGCCTGGCACAACGTCAGGCAGCAGGAGTGTGCCTGAATCTGGGAGGGACAAAGAAGAGAAGAAACCTCCGCAAGTTCCCCAAATCAGGAAGAGTAACTCAGGGATTCAAGGCACTCGGCAAACCCCAAGAAGAACGACACGAAGAGAACCACGCAGAGGCCTCGCACAGCCAAGCATGCGCCGCCCCACGGAGAACCAAGCTGGAGAAGGTGTTGAACCCGCCAGAGGCAGGGCGGGCGGGCAGCCCTGGACACGCCCAGCACCCAGGAAGCATGACACACGTGGCGTGATACCAAGCTACACACCGGATCACTTACATATGAGGGACGCATGTGTAAGTGATAAAAGAAAAGCTAATTCAGAAGTCTCGATTACCCGGTGAAAATATCCTTCAAACGTGAGAGGCCAAGAAGGACATGTCCATATGATTGAAACACAGTTACCATGGTCCCGGCCCGTGGACCTGCAATGCAGGAAATGCCAGGGGGAGCTCTGCAGGCTGGAGAGACGTCGGGTGCCCCGGGGGCTCCCACAGGGTTAGCTGCGGGCAGTGACAATGCCGGCCTCACCTCCGTGTTGACCACAAGCTCCTGATGCGCTGACCGCTGGGCTTGCGCTCCCGGCTGCTTCCAAATGCGAACCCGCCACCCCGGGGCCCCACCCCACTGGCCCCTGCCCTGGCCCCCCGGCCCAGGTCCCCACAACCGGGGCCACCCCTCTGCCCAGAGCCACTGACGTTACTCGCACCAGCCAGTCCTGGCCGCTGACCTGCCCCCCCCCCCCGCCCGGCTCCTTCCTGCAAAACCACAGGAAGGCCCTGCCCGCGGCTCCCCTGCCTCTGCCCCGTCACCAGCCTGGGGCTTCCCCGTGTGGCCCCCGCCTCTTTTCGGTGATAACCCTCTCCTGATCTGTTGGTCTCACCACACCTGAACAGTCGTAACACCTGCCCGTTGGGACAGCTTCCCGTGGAAGGAAAGGCAGGTGGATGCCTTCCCCACGGCTGCCGCCTCCCTGGTCCTCACCGCAGACGTGAGCCCCTAGGGAGGGCGCTGTCCCCTGCAGCCGCACCTCCCCCTGCACCCCTCTCCACCCCCGCAGCCCCACAGACGCCCTGCCAGACGTGTAGGGACCAAACGCTTGCCTTAAAAATCACTCCCAGCAGTGAACTTGGAAGACTAGTTCTCACTTCCTCATAAACAGAAACATTGTAAAAACACAGAAAAGCATGCATGACATAGAGCAGCACAGGAGGCTGAAGGCTGCCGGAATTCCTGGCTTCCTGGGCTGACAGCGGGCACGTGCTTCGTAGAAAAGAAAAAACTAAGGAAGAGTAAGAAGTAAGAAAAACAGCCCCTAGCTCTTTATGAAGCCTTCAGCATTATACATGCATCAACGTTCAGTGGTCTGCCCTGTCGCAGCCACGTGTGAAAGGCGAGGAGTCAGTGCCCGGAACTAGAGGCGCGGCCCCTGCAGGCGCCGTCCCCGCCCGGGGCCGGAGCACGGCGGAACCCGCCCGGCGTCCCGGGACACCGGCCAAGGCAGGAAACGGATCAGCACATGTACGAGAGGTTTTTAACAAGTGTTGAACCCAAAATGGGTTCCTGCTGACCACAGACTTAACCAGGCTGAGGACACCGTTCCATTCCCGAGGGCCGTGGGTCGCCGAGCATCTGCTCTGGTCTCCGCTGGGCCGTCCTTGACACAGAGCGGTGTCCACGCAAATGACGGTGCCCTGCGAAGATGCTTCACCACCAAGTTAATCCCCCCAGTCGCGCTGCTGGCCAGTCTCAAGGAGTCCAGAACATTTCCTTCTAAGATCTCAACCTTCTCTCCGGCTTCCCTCCAATTCCAGACTGAGGAACACATGCTAGAGCCGTACCGCAGACGGGAGCACACGGGTACCAGGGTGACGGCTCAGGCCCTGAGCTGCAGCGAACGGACCGCTGACAAAACTGTGACTGAAGCAGGCGGAGTGCCCTGGGCACGTCCCGGCCCGTGGGCGGCGTCCGTGGCTCCCGAGCCCCGGTGCTGACCTCCGTGCAGGAGGCCAGGGTCTGTCTCCGCCTTGAGCCCTTTGTGTCACATACATCGCTCCCCTGGCTGCTCTCAGGCTGCCTGGGTGGGAGACACTCATTCCCGGTCACGAGGGAGGCAGGTAATCAGTGAGAGATTCAGCCTCCTCCCCGAGGGCCTCAAACCTAAACAGCAGCCCTCAAGAGCAGGAATGCTCCCCCCGACCTTGTTCTTTCCTTCCTTCAACAAACGCTCGCTGCACATTTTCTAGGCTCAGCTACCTGTCAAGGTGCAGGAATAAAGCAGTTAGCAAAGCCCTTGCTTTCACGGAACCTTCATCCACAGTAGAAGAGACAGAGAATAAACAATGAAAAACAAACACGTACAATGTCTGGTGGAGAAGGAGCTGTGGAAACAGTGATCCCCGGGCTGGAGGACGGGGCCGCCATGCGAGACAGGACTGTTGGAGGAAAGCTCAGAGACCCAGGAGGTGAGTCCTGAGCCTCTGCACGCGGAGGAAACAGCAAGTGCAACGGCCCTGGGGCAGAGGGACTGGAAGGACAGAACGACGCCAGGGTGGGGGACCCGGAGCGGCGAGGGGGCTGTGAGGTGGGGGGCATCTTACAGGGTCTCAGACCGTGAAAAGGACCTGGGCTTCTGCTGAGTGAGACGAGAAGCCCTTGCTGGGCTTCGAGCAGAGGCGTCATCCGGTTTTCCGCGTTAAGAGGCCTGCAGGCTGGAGACACGTTCTGAGCAGGAGGCCGGGGGAGGCTCCCGCAGGGACCCGCTGGCGATGGCGCAGGCGTGGGGGGGGGGTGGGGGTGGCAGGAGCCTGCGTGTGTTTCTACCGCAGGTCTGGATGGACTGGATGTGAGGCTCAGGGCACGGACGGAGCCCAGGTGGAAGGTGACGCACGGCAAAGCTGGAGGAGCTGTGCGAGGTCAGCTCCCGACGCCAGGGGAGCCTGGGCAGGGGTCGGGGCTCGCGGCAGGCAGCCCCTCCAATCATCCCACCAGCAGGAAGGATGCCGGTCAAACGCAGGGCAAGTCAGACCAGACATCCTAAAAGACCCCCCGCACAAGGGGTCCCGACCTTTTGGAGAAAGCGCGGCTGCCGCCAGACACACCCAGGCTCGCCGCCCAGCCCCTCCAGGGCCAGGGCCGGCCTGCGTAGACGGGGTCTGTGTTCCCACTTGGAGGGGTTATTGAGAAAGCGAAGTCGAACGTGGAGACTGTCTGCCACGTCTCATAACCAAACAGCTAAGGGCAAGTCATGCCCCTCCGCCAACAACCTGTCCTGACGTTTAATAACTCAGAGAAATCCTCCCTGCGGTCACCACATCACGCATCTCTTCCCTCAGCTTCCCTCAGCTCCACTCTCCTTATTTGGGGGAAGAGCAGAAACACGTGCAGCGTGGAAACACCCGTGTTCTTTAAGATAAAGACCAGCGCACAGGAGAGATGTGCCGTGGCGCCTCTGGCTATAAGTATCCCTCTTCAAAGGGGAATAATGAAATGCAGTTCCTAAAATTGTCTCTTCTCATCCAAAAAAGAAACTTTTCAGGTCACCGTTAGTGAAAAATAACTAAAGAACCCTTTGGCACACCGTGGGAGACACTGAGCGGCCGACCGCTCAGGGGGAGAGCCGGCAACACCTGTGAGCGACCGCCCCGCACGGGCGCCGTCAGCCGCGCCCTGAGCTCAGGGGCGCCCACCACCGGTCGTCGGAAGATGAACAGAACGGAGGAAACCCTCTGTAAAGAGTCCACCGGTCCTGGTGGACGGAAGGGGGCCGTGGCTCAGGACACCGTCACACACCACACGCATCAAAGCGGCCGCTCTGCGCCCCCCGCCGCACCGTGGAATCCTGAGATCCGGCCGGCTTACGATGACATTTTAAGGAGCTTTCCATGTGCCACGCGGGCTCTAGCAGAGCAATTACATGAAATGTCAGGACATCAAGTACGTAAGGCCTGGAGCAGGAGATCAGCGCCCGTGCACAGCCGCGGCAGGCCTGGGCTACGGAAATCATACGTCGTAATAGGGTCCCCCAGACAGACGCGACAAGCTTTAGAGAATAAGCAGTGGTGCACAGCTGGTCCCCCACCAACTGCTCTCGCAAAGAGCACATGAGTTCTGCACAACAGCTTTCGCTCCTGTATATCTCTGTCGCCATGTGTACACGCGTACACCGTTTAGGCAGGTCCAAACACACCCGCCACCGCCACCACCACCACCGCCACCATCACCACTGCCGCCATCACCACCACCACCATGACCACTGCTGCCACCACCACCACCACCGCAGCCGCCATCGCCACCACCACCATCACCACCACCACCAAGAGGTATTTACCCGCACAGCACACGTGTTTAGAAAGTGTACAGTCATTTAATTGCTGAAGTCCAGCCTCTGGTATTCATGAAGGATTCAGATAATTCAGTGGAGGTTATTATTTTATCCTGACCTCACCCAGGAGGCACAGGCGTAATCAGCCATCCGTCGGCTTCCTATTGTCACTGAAAACAGCACAAGTGAAGTAACCTGTGTTCTCTGTGCAGCCTGGGGCCTACAGTATCACAGCCACGTGGCGTGTATCACTCAGGCTACGTGAGAAATGAGAAGCCCCAACCTGCAGCTGGGACGAAGCGTCCGTCGCCCACACAGGCCATGCTGTCTGTACTCACAGGCTCTGCAGACACCAGCCTCTCTCTCTGCTACGCGTAACAGTGAGTCACAGAACCAGAGATCCATCCGCTTCGGCGCTGCTCACGTGACTCGCCTGGCGGTGGGGCTGCTGAGGGATGTTGCCTCTAGATTCGCATTCACACGAGGCCGCACGCTCAGGGGAGCAGCCTAGACGCGTGCTGGGTGGCCCGTGCAGACCAGGCAGAAAGCTGCCCAGGAAGGGCTCCCGGGGCAGCCCCTGACGCCTGTCTGCGGTGACTAGACGGGCTGACGGGCAAGACACGTGGATCCCATTCACAGAAACAGCCTCTGAACGTGAGCGCTGCTGAACTCCGCCCCTGCAGCAAGGCTGGCTCGGAGGGGCCCGGCTGTGCACCTCCACGCCTCACTGCTGCAGCCGGGAACTCGGTCTATGATCAGAACCAAACCGATTTGTATTCACCACGGTTTTTCTTTTTTAATGTAAACACAAAAACTGGCATCACACCGTTGATTAGCTTAGAGTGACTGGAGTTCGTGGGACTTGCCTAAAGTTTAACCCAGCGCTGGAGGAAGAGCCAGCCCTGGAGAGTGCGCTGCGGCAACGAGGAGGGTTGCGAGACCTCACACACGCACACGGAGACACACCCAGTGCGGGCAGCACCTTCCTGGTGGCCATGGGAGCACAGGTGGCTCGCTTCCTTCCTTCTACACACCTACGATTCTGGTTTTACATGGTAACCATCTACTACTCTTACAGCTGACAAAACACACAGCAAATAATCCTTGACAAATTCCGCTTCCCGTAGAGAACGATCACAGAATACAGAACAGCCTAACGAGGAGCATTCCCAGCCGGGCCGTGACCCGGGACGCCGCGTCCTCAACAGGAGAAGCTGGACCAGCCGTGCCTGAAACCCCGCCTTCACCGCACACGCTGTGGTCTGCTCTTCCTGTTACCCTCCTGCACACTGGTCTTTCACTTATATGTGAATTTAAGCTTTTTCAAAAGCGACAAGGTGTACATAATGAGTCAGTGAAGGAAGAGGGTCTCTTTTCTAAGTTTTTAGCAGATGAGCATTTGCTACACACATGAAGTCAGTGCCCTGATTTACTTATTTGGGAACAGGGATGGGTGGGTCTTCCTGAGCCCTGGAGGCTACAAATTGGACTTGACCGTCCCGCAGAAGGGTGACCCCTCTCTGAGTCACCCACGTCTCTGTCCTCTGCACTGAAGCCCTTGGGGCGCCGGCACAGCCAGCTCTCCGGGGCCCCACCCCCTGAGAGGTCACGCACCCCAGCCCTCCGGGCCTCCCTTCCCCACCTTCTCACTGGTGCTTTCAAGGTGAAACCAGGTTTCCAGGACAGGGCTGCCGTGTGCTCGCGCCTTCCTAGGAGTCCTGTGCTCACGGCTCACTGCATCCACCCGCACTCTCCCCGAGGTTCCCGGGGGCTGTTGGGCCAAATGGCAGGGGGAGTTTCCAGGGCTGAGTGGTGTGGAATGGGCTGCCCGTGACTGGGCTGGCCAGGTAACCCCGGCAAGCTCTGCGGCTTTAGAAGATGGGTGGTCTTTTGTTTCCCTGTCCTTTTTCACTGACTGTGTAAGAAGAGGACCCTTCCTCCCTCCAGCCTGGCTGACACCCCCGCCCCCAGGTAACGGTTCTCTATTCCTCTGTTCCCCCAAAGGCTCAGCGCACGACTCTGCCACAATGAATAGTCAGAGAAAGCTAGAATTTGGAGCTGGATGGCCATTTAAAACATTGACGTCCAGGACTGATTAGCTGGAGAAACAAAGCAAATTGTGTTTAAATCTACATTTCAGATAGCTGGTTCTTAAGAGCTCCCATCAACTTTGCCTTAAGTGATTTGACTCTGGACAAGTACCACCACCGGCCATCTCAAGCTGCAGTTTTCTCATCAGGAAAATGAGGTTGACGATAACACCACCTTCACGGTTGACAGGAAGGGCAGCCGACACCACTCACCCACCCAGCAAACACCCTGCAGGCACATGCTGAGCCCTGGGGGCAACTGTGAGAAGAGGTACCCTTTGCCGGCTTCCTTAAGCTGATGGCCTACAGGCGGAGACAAGCACGTATCAAGGACAGGGGAACGCGCAACTCAGACTGCGAGAGGTGCTCCAGAGGCAAGGACAGCCCGACGGCATCCCTGGGGGTGGGGCAGGGTGGGGTGGGGCAGAGCTCCTCTTGTCGAGGGATCGAGCACTTTCCAAACAGTCAAGGTGAAATCTGCCAGAAAGGCTGCGTGGCCAGGGCCGCTGGACGCTAACGAGATGCAGCGAGGCGGCGCCCCGTCACAGGAGGTCGCCCCCGCCGCCCGCCCCCGCGAGGCCTCCTTGCCGAACACTGGACACAACGGTCCCCTCTCTGAGCTCCTAGTTCACAGGACGCACGGAGCAGAGCAACAAGTGAACGTGCTCTCCGGGTGCAATCAGGAAAGTGCAGGACGTGGGTGAAAGGACGGCAGCGACGGGTAGGAAAGCAGAGAGGTGGTCTCGCCAAGGGAAAGCCTGCGCCCAGGCCACGGGGACCCACAAGCCGGGAAGGACCACAAAGGGGTGAATCTTTCCCCTGAGGAGTGAGGGGCTTGAGCTCCACAGGAGGCACCCCAACCCCTAGGTCCCGCACAGGAGAGGTGAGCCCCCAAAACACCTGGCTTTGAAAACCAACAGGAAACACATCTAAGAAAACTATGGAACTGCCGCAGGGGATGGGAACTTGGCTCTAAAAGGGCCCTTGTGCAGACTCACTTGACTCAACACCAACGCAAAACTGCCAGACGGCAGGCGCCCGGACCACAGAGGGAGGGGCCCATTACTAACTTGAAGTGCCTGCCGGAGAAACAGGGACCACGTGGGATGCTCCCCAGGGGCTCAGGCATTGCAGGCGCCGTCATGGAAATCTCCACCTCACCCGTTAGCGCCCTGCCACGCGCGCTGCCACTCCTGCACCTCAGCAGGGCTCGCGGTCCCTCAGGCAATAACCCCGTCCGCCAGCAGCCCACCGCAACCTTGACCCCGCCACCACAGGAGGGCAGGTGCAGCCCATGGGGGACACCCCTCAAGCCCCTGGCTCTGGTGGCCAGTAGGACTGTGCCTCTGAGCCCCACGGGGCATCGCCTGCAAAAGCCACTCCTTCACGACTGGGAGGGGTAGGTGATACACCTACAGACACAGAGGATTAGGCCAAGTGAGGAGACAAAGGAACACATTCCAATCAAAAGAGCAAGACAAAAACCTCTGAAAAAGAACTAAATGAAATAGAGATAAGCAGCTCATCTCATAAAGAGTTTAAATAATGGTCATAAAGATGCTCACTGGGCCCAGGAGAAGAATGGATAGACACAGCCAGGACTTAACAAAGGGACAGAAATCATCAGCGAGTACCACAAAGAAGTTACAGCTGAACAGAAGGATGCACTGGAGGGCTTCCGTGGCAGACGGGATGTGGCAGAAGACAAAAAGCAGCGGAACTCACCCAGACAGAGCAGCAAAACGAAAAAGAACGTAAAAGGTGAAGATACCTCAAGGGACCTTTGGGACAATATCAAGTGAAATAATATTTGCTTTATGGGAACCCCAGAAGGAGAAGGGGGGGCAGAAAAATTATTAGAAGAAACAGTGGCTGATGGGGGCTTCCCTGGGGGTGCGATGGTTAAGAATCTGCCTGCCAATGCAGGGGACACGGGTTCGAGCCCTGGTCCAGGAAGATCCCACATGCCGCGGAACAACTGGGCCCGTGCGCCACAACTATTGAGCCCATGCGCCTAGAGCCTGTGCTCCGCAACAAGAGAAGCCACCCCAGTGAGAAGCCTGCGCACCACAACAAAGAGTAGCCCCTGCTTGCCGCAACTAGAGAAAGCCCACACGCAGCAATGAAGACTCAGCGCAGCCAAAAAATAATAAAATAAAATAAAAAAGAAGAAACAGTGCTGAAAATTTCCCTCATCTGGGGAAGGAAACAGACATCCAGGTCCCGGAAGCCCAGAGAGTTCTGAAGAAGATGAACCCAAAGAGAGACACACCAAGACACATTATAATCAAAATGATAAAAGTTAAGGATAAAGAGAGAATCCTAAAAGCAACAAGAGAAAAGCAACTTGTTACACAGAAGGGACGCCCCGCCCCCACCGAGGCTATCCGCAGATTTTCAGCAGAAAGTTTGCAGCCAGAATGGAGTGGCAAGACATATTCATATTCCACGTGCTGAAAGGAGAAAACCTCCAACCAAGAATTCCCCTCCTAGCAAGGTCATCGTTCCTTGTTCACGGTTAGAAGAATGGGTATCTACAACAGAGGAGGCAAGAATATATAATGGAGAAAAGACAGTCTCTTCAATAAATGGTGCTGGGAAAACTGAACAGCCACGTGTAAAAGAATGAAACTAGACTAAAATCTTGCACCATACACAAAAATTAACTTAAAATGGATTAAAGACTTGAATGTAAGACCTGAAACCATGAAATTCCTAGAAGAAAACATACACAATAACTTCACTGACATGGATCTTAGAGATGTTTTTGTGGCTCTGACACCAAAGGCAAGGGAAATAAACGCAAAACAAACAAGCGGGACCACATCACACTGCAAAGCTTCCATACAGCAAAGGAGACCGTTGTCAAAGTGAAATGGCAGCCTACTGAATGGGGGGAGAGATCCGAAAAGCTTATAACAATAAGGGGTTAATATCCAAGATATAAAAAGAACTCTGGCAACTCAACAACAGAAAAAACAACCAACCTGATTAAAAAATGGGCTGAGGATCTGAATAGACATTTTTCGAAGGAAGACATACAGATGACCAACAGGCACATGAAAAGATGCTCAATGTCACTAACCACCAGAGACATGCAGAGCAAAACCACAGTGAGGTATCACCTCACGCCTGTTAGAACAGCTATTATTGGAAAGATGAGAAATAACAAATGGACAGAAGGCGGAGGAGAGGGAATGCGCGTGCTCTATTGCTGGGAATGTCAATAGGTGCAGCCACCTAAGAGTACACAGGTTCCTCAAGAAACTAAAAATAGAACGATCATATGATCCAACAATTCCACTCTTCAGTATTTATCCAAAGAAAACAAACACACTAATTCAAAAAGATACGTGCACCCTCATGTTCATCACAGCACTATTTACAATAGGAAGCAACCTAAGTGTCCATCAACAGAGGAATGGATAAAAAAGATGAAGTCCATATATACACAGTGGAATATTACGCAGCCATGAAAAAGAAAGAAATTCCACCATGTGCTCCAACACAGATGGACCTAGAGGGTATTAAGCTACTGAAATAAGTCAGACAAAGACAAATACTGTATGATTTCACTCACATGTGGAATCTAAAACAAACAAACAAAATAAGACAAAAACTCACAGATACAGGGAACAGCTTAAAGATTACCAGAGGGGAAGGTGTGGGGGGGAAGATGGGAGTAAGGTCAGCTGTAAGGAGCTGGATGCCAGCTAGACCTTCGGTGGTGATCAGTCTGTAGTGTATACAGATGTCAAACTGAAATGTTGTACACCTGAAACTTACATATTTTTTTAAAATGATGCAAGGGGGAAGAAAAGAGGAAGGAGAAAGAGAAAGATTTTGTAGTTTAAAGGCGCTTAACAGGTACGTCCACCAATTCAGTGGACCTTCTTTGGATCCTGCCTTCAAAGAACCAACTGTGAAGAAAATTTACAACAAGCAAAAAATTTAAACATGGATTAGATATTTGGTGGTATTAAGACACTAGTATTAATTGTAACGTGATAAAGCTGTTTGGTTTGGGTTATTCGGGAATCGTATCTCTGGGCAATGCAATAGTGAGGTTGACAGATGAAATCAGACAGGGGCATGCAGGGGGGGTAGGGGTCACAGAAGTAGGAGAGAAGCCAGATCGGCCGCGTGTCGGAGCCCAGCCCCAGCGGTGCATGTGGGCGTTCATCCTACAAGTCTCTGTTTGCTTTGAGACTGACATCTTACATGACTCTTTTTAAAGCATACAGTGGCAGCTAGGAAGACAATGTATATAAAAAGATAACCAACGTTGCACCTTAGCACAGGAAAAAACGCCACAGGGTCACTGGGGAGTGGAGAGAGCATCTTCAGAGGATGTTCCCAAAGAGCCGCCCCTCAGGGGACGTGAGGAAGAGCGCGGAGGCCCCGGCAGAGGGAGGACAGAAGCTCACTCTGAGCAGGGGACGAGCACGGCAGATACGTGGAGCCCGCCACGCTCTGCCTGAGGAAGTACCGGCTCCAGAGGACTGAAGTCCCTGCGGTGGGGCAGCAGTGTTTACCTCCTCCTATTTCTAATAACTGGGACAGAGGCAGTCAACAGATGGGATCTTTTACGTTGTGGGAGACGAGGAAGGAGACAGAGAGAAAAGAGGACGTTACTGAACACGGGGGAGCACACACAGGAGGCGGGAACGTGGCATCAGGGCCTGCAGGTCTGCGCAGAGGCCACTGCTTGGCCACCAGGTGGCCACAGGTGACCTTCACGGCACGTTTACAGCACAGCTGAGAGGTGATGCTGAGCGCGGTCGGATCAGAAAACACAGCGACCACGGAGAGACCACTGGCGGTGCTTAGAAATCATGGGAGGGCAGAGGCGGCAAGGCCAGTGCTCGGGGAGTGTGCGGTTTAGAGCGGGGGAAGCCCCAGAGGAGGGACAGCGCTGGAGGGAGAGGAGCTCCTCCCGTACGACCTCCTGCCCGTCGACACCAGGCTCGCTGCCCGTGTGCTCACCTGCACACGACGCTGAGTCAGGTGCACCGTCTGTTTCCTCCCCCACCTTCCTTCCCAAGACAGGAGCGGGGCTCATGGCCGCATACCCTTCCCTCCAGCCACAACTCTGCAGCCCTCTCATTCAGAAGTGCCAGAAAGGCTGTTTGCACAAAGAGGGACACACGAGACGGCCAGCTGGCTGCACGGCGCCACGTGTGGAAGAGGAGCCTCTCACAGCAGCTCCAATGAAGCCTTCACTGCGGCTTCCCTGGGGGCGAGAGGTTGAGAGACCACCTGCCAACGCAGGGGACATGGATTTGATCCCTGCTCCGGGAAGATCCCACATGCCTGGAGCAGCTAAGCCCGTGCACCACAACTACTGAGCCCAAGTACCACAACTACTGAAGCCCATGCTCTACAACAAGGGACGCCTCCGCAGCGAGAAGCCCGTGCACCGCAAGGAAGAGTAGCCCCCTCTCACCACAATGAGAGAAAGCCTGCGCAGCAACGAAAACCCAACACAGCCAATAAATAAAATAAATAAATATTTTAAAAAAAAGAAAGAAAGAAAAAGCAAGGGTGTGCTAACGGGAGCGGATTCTCACTCAACATTTTGTTAATCTGTTACCTGCTCCATGTTATTATTTGCATATCTTCAAAGAATTCGTATTTTGTCAGAATCTCACTTTATATTTTACGGACTTAGGGAAAGGCTTTTAGAAAGCAGAAGAGGCCCCTGGGCATCTTACAGAGGCTAGGACCAGCCAGCAGCCATCCTCCTGTGAGACAACCCCAGCAGGGGCGACTCCCATCAAAGCGCCGAGGCTGTGGCCTTGAGGGCCCAAGTGCACTCACGGCACGGGGAGTGCATTCGTGGGGTCCAGAAAATACCTATAAACCAAGGAGCTGGGCATGCGTTTGACCCCAGGAGTGGGGAGGCTGAGACAGGATGAAAGCCCAGGGGACTCTGACAAGGTTCGTATCCCATGTGCCAAACGCTACGCGGGGTCAGATGACAGCGAAATACTAGGGGCAGTGACAGCTAAACTGCAAGGGCCCCTCCCCACCCGACGGCCCTCCCCCACGCCCCTCCCCCGCAGTCCGCAGCCTGAACCCCGCGGCCGAGGCGCAGGACCAGCAGGATGGGCCCCCCAGCACCTCGGCCCCTCCCCCCACCGGGCAGCCTGGCGCCGCGTGTGAAGAGACCCCCGGGGCCCGGGCTGGGCAGGTCCAGGGAAACAGCACCAGCCGAGGAGAAGAGCGCGAAGGGGGCTCACCTCCGTCCGCGCCCGGGGCGTCCCTGGGGTCCGGAGGCGAGGGCCATCTCTGGGGGGCCGCCGGCGCCGCGAGGACCCTGGGTGCGCTCCAGGCCGCGCGCACAAGGTCGCGGGCCGCGGGGTCGTCGTCCGCGGGGGGCGCGGGGGGCCTCCGGGCCGCGTAGGCGCCGAGCGCGGCGACCAGACTCCGCCGGTCCGCGCCGCCGGCCGCCTTGGGGCTGAGCTCGTCGGGCTGGAGCCGGCCCGGCGCGCGCGGCGGGCGGCCCTCGGGGAAAGCGGCCCGGGCCGCGGGCGCGTAGGTCAGGGCGGACGTCTGGGCCATGAAGGTCAGCACGCTGTCGGCCAGGGGGTCCTCGCCCTGCAGGGGCCAGGGGACAAACAGCAGGTGAGCGCCGTCGCCAGCCGCGCCCCGAAGCGGCGCCGGGCACCGGAGCGCGCACCCCGAACCCGCCCCGCGATTCCTTTACTGATGGGCCGGGTGCCACGGCCCACCCTCCTCCCGCGGCGTGTTTTTCGTAACAGCTCTGCGGAAGAGCAGCTCTCATGCCCTGGGAGGCACCCCCGTTCCGTGTTTTTAGCACACCCGAGTGGTGCAAACATGGCCTTTCTGATACAGAACACCTGCTCACCCCATTTCCATCCCTCCTGCCCAGCCCTGGCCACTGCGGGTCTACCTCCCCTCCACGAATTTGCCTGTTTTGGACGTTTCACGTAAACTCAATCAACACGTGGCCTCTGTGTCTGGCTTCTGCCCACAGCACGATGACTGCGACGTGCGCCGACGCTGTGGCGCGTCCGTGCCAAATCCCTTTCCCTGACTGAAGAACATTCTGCTTTAAGGATAGAGCCCATTTTGGTTTGTTCATTCATCGGCTGGTGAACGCTTGGGTTGTTTCCACTTTGGGGCCATTATGACTCACGGTGCTGGGAACAGCCGTGAACAAGTCTCTGTGTGGCCGTGGTACATGTCTTCCTGGCCTGGCAGTGGGGCGCTGGGCGTGGGCAGCTCTGCAGTAACTGCCCAGGAGCCGCCACAACGTGTCCCGCGGGGCTGCACCACGGACACCGCGCAGGCAGCGTGAGGCTGCGATTCTCCACTTACTGCTTAGTTGACAGCAGAGCCGCCTGCCGTGGGTACCGCCGGGCAGCACCGCGGAAGCGCCTGCGGGCTCTGGTCTGCGTTCCCTGCTGGTGAGTGACGCGGAGCCCCTCTCACGCGCTCCTGTCTTCTGTGGGGACTGTCTCCCCAACCCCTTTGCCTGCGTTTCCTGTCACTCCGCCGAGGAGCCTCCCCCGCGACGGACGCTCACCTTTGTCTGGCGGTCTGTATTTCATCCGGCTCCTCTCCGTACGGATCATGAATCCCTGTTATATCTGAT
Organism: Hippopotamus amphibius kiboko; assembly: GCF_030028045.1. Lineage (NCBI taxonomy): Eukaryota > Metazoa > Chordata > Mammalia > Artiodactyla > Hippopotamidae > Hippopotamus > Hippopotamus amphibius. The sequence continues at coordinate 732,814 of NC_080189.1, read as the reverse complement.
CCTTTTAACAGCGACATTCTGGCCGGTGGGGCCGCTGGGGCCTCTTGTTTCACACGCGATGTGGAAGCCACAGCCTTTCCCTCAGCTCCACCCACTGTTCCCCTCGCTCATCTAGTAAACGCTCCCAGGAGGACGTGGTCGCGTCACACTTTGTTTTTCCCACTAGAGAAAACAAGGCCCAGTTTCCTCACGTCTGGGATGGCTGTAAAAACGTTAGAAATCTCAGTGTTCCACCTCTGCAGCGCCACGAGACTTTCATGAACAAGAGGTAACGTCCCACCTGGGTTTTACGAGGTGCTGCCTTCACGTGTGCTCTGGGCGCAGGCGCCACACACGTTTCCAGTCTTGCCTGTTCATATTTTCTACATGCACCTGCCTTGGGGCACAAATGAGCGCTGAGTCAGCGGGTCTGTACCGGGGGATCTAGGTAAGATGTGCAGCCATCCCTGAACTTAAGGCAGTAGCTCCGACTCCCAAGTCTGTCTGTTTTTTCAGATATTTGGGCTCAGCCTTGCAGGATAGATGGTGGTGCAGCGAGCCTGAAGCAGGAAGCGGGTTGACACGGGGGCTGCTTTGCTTTCTCACATATGAACTTGGGCAAATCACCTGACCTTCCGACTCTGTTTTCTTCTGTCAAAGCAGATTGGCCATGACCTCTAAGATGGTTTTTATTTCTACATGATGTGAGTTTAGTTGTCATCCAAATTGTTTGGTTGTCCAAATGCCGACTGAAATCAGCTGCTTTTCCTTTAGAAAAGGTAGTATTCATGAGAGAGAGAGGAGGTCTCCACAACAAACAGCCCCTCCAGCAGCTTTGCACAAATTGGGTGTACGTGTCAACCGTCAGTCCAGCCTGAGCCCCGCCGAGAACACTGTCTCTGAGCACCTGGTCGGCCAGCGCCGGGGGCTGGGACGCCTCCGGGAGCCTTGTTAACATGCCACCGGCACCCACCCTCCTTGCTACGAACGCAGCTTCTCCTCAAAGGGCCTTTCATTACAGGCGAGTGGAGAGCCCGGGTGGAGGACACAGCAGCTGCGTCCAGCGTGTGACAGCCAGAGCCAAGCATGATCCGTGCGGTGGAGGAGGATAAACAATCTGTGTGGGTCTTTTATCTCTGAACCAAATTCAGGTCAAAAGGGAAAAGGAATATTTCAGCAGGCAGACTGTAAAAGTAAGAAAGAACTTTAGTTTTCACACGTGACCGCAGGTCCTCTGAGAGCAGGAGAGCTTACTGCGGCTCCAGGTGAGGGTGTCCAGGTCACCAAGAGCCTGGGGGCGCTGAGCAAGGAGGAAGGCATCCTTGGGGTTGCTTCCTCTCTGAGGCTTCACATCACATCCCGACGGTGCGAGCGAGTAGAAGGGGCTGGACTCTGGGCAAGGCTGCTGGGCTTGGATCCCACCTCTGCTGCTTAGTGACCTTTGCCTTGACGAGTATTTCGCCTCTAAGTCATCTGTAAAATGGGGGTGATGGTCGCAGCACCTGGCACAGAAGCTAGCGGCTCCTGCTTACCGGCAGCTTACCCAGCTCACCAGCAGCTAGTGGCTGTCACTCAGTGGACCCTCTCACACCTGCACTTCCTTTAGAGCAGCAGGGACTCGAGGGCCAGCCCTGGGGGAGCCATCCAAGTGGACGCTGTTCCACGTTCACCTCTGAGTCTAAGATTCTACGACTCATTTTCAAACCCCTATTTTGAAGATTTTTACACCTCAATTCAACAAACCTGTGACGTCAGGTTTCCTAAGAGAGTGCTGAATAATAGTTAGGACTGCCGTTGCCCAAATCTGGAGATTAGCAACCGAAAAGTGTGAGAACTGGCCGATCTCCAGCATGTGGTATGGCCACTTCTGGCCCGTTAACCCTTCACACCATGTGTCAGACAAATCTAGTTTGGGCGTCACTGGTGTGGTCCACGCTGTGTGTGTGAAGCAGCTGAGAACTGCCGCCCACCTTGCTGACATGTGCCCTGAAATGGTATCCTCAGCCCATGGTGTGCAACACGAGACAGTGTAGATCCACTCGCTGCACATCCCACAAGGGTCTGCCGAGTAAACCAACGGGACAGAAGGCTCGCTTGGGAGACGGGTCCAGTCCTGTCAGCACGGTGTTGTGAAACCTCTGTAACTTTCTAACCTCTTTGAGCTCCACTTTTACCAACTGCAAAACGGGGGGAGGGGATCCTTTTTTTCTTGAAGCAGTTGTGAGTATTAGGGAGAGTATAGGTGTCTAGTTCAGCACACAGCCCAGAGGAAGCGCTGGATACATGGTGGTCAGCATCAGCATCAGTGCCATCCAGCATCCCCACCAGCATCAGCATCCCTGCCAGCATCGGCATCCCCGCCAGCACCAGCATCCCCAGCAGCATCAGCATCACAACCATCCCCAGCAGCATCAGCATCGCCAGCAGCATCCCCGCCAGCATCAGCATCCCCGCCAGCATCAGCATCCCCAGCAGCATCGGCATCCCCGCCAGCATCAGCATCCCCAGCAGCATCGGCATCCCCGCCAGCATCAGCATCACCAGCAGCATCCCCGCCAGCATCAGCATCACAACCATCAGCAGCAGCATCTCCACCACCATTAGCATCACCACCATTATCACCACCATCAGCAGCATCACCAGTACTGCTGCTATGTGCTGAGCTCTGGACCACATTCTACATTCTGTGGGGGAAGAAGCCTCAAACATGGACCTGTCTTCAAACAGCTTGCAGACATCCGTAACTATAATGGAAAGTCTATCAAAGCCGTTTGGTGATACAGCGTTTGGAGGGCAGTGATCATATGCAGCTGGGGAAATCAGGGCAGCTCCCTGGAGCCACAACCGGCATCGCGTCCCCTGCCTGCATGGGCCCCCTTGCTCCCAGCCAAGCCAGGGCCTGGGTAGTAGAGTGGAAGTCAGGGCTCCTTCCTCTCAATGGAAATTCACCCACCCCAGTCCCAGATTGCACAATCATGAGTTCAGACTGCCAGGAAGGCCTGCAGGCCCTCAGAGTCCCACCTGCCAGCAAACACTGAGTGGATGAGACTTCCATCTATACACTGGTCACTCATGCTCAGCAGATATTCTCTTGTGCCAAGGACCCAAATTAGGAAACCCAAATTGGGTCATCTTCTGACCACATAACAAACATTTCCTCCAGTCTGTCTCACAGCCCGAAGGCAGCGTTGACAAGCACATTGATCAAGACACACTTGCTGCCGGCGTGACAAAGCACACAGCGGAGGGGCTGTCCACAGGCTTCCTAATGAGACGGCCCCACGATGCCATTGGAGGTGGCAAGATTTGGGTCTCAGGAACCCCCACCCCCAGCTCATTAATGTAGAGTTAGGGTCAGTTCTCTGCCTTTTTGTGCTCAGGCCATCGAGGGTGATTCTGGCAAACTGTTGTCTCTGTCTCTCTCAGCACAGTGGAGAGGCTGTCAATGCTGAATACTGTTCAGGCTCACCGTTACCCGCCCGCGTTCAGGGCAGTAGATTGGAGGTGTCATTCTTACCGACAGCACTGTCACCAGGACAAAACATTCTTGCGTTCAGAGGAGCCTCACGCTGCTCTGTCTTTGACCACGACAGCCATGCTATCTGCTGCTCAGATGCAGCACCTTCAGTTAGGAAAATCAGCCCCCGGTTTCCAGCATTCACAAAATCTGAGGTTGAAGAGCTGTTCAGTTCTAAACCACAGGACCAATGAATTTCGCAGAAAGTTGACAGCAGCACAAAGTGTGGATGTTAAATTATGGAATCCGCAAACGGTGGTCCATTGCGTGGCGTGGAATTTGTCTGCAGAGAGCACAGACGGTGGGGAGCACGTGTTGCTTCTCGTCTCACCTCGGCCCTGCCTTCTTGCTCTGTCACCCCTGCTTCACCGGGCTCCCCTCTCGCTTTGCATGTTGTCCTTTGCAGCAGCTGCACCCCACACCCTCAGGCCTGCAAGTAGAAAGCATAGGGAATGGACTGAAGCAGAGTTGCAACCCATGTTTCTGTCCACCGTGGCTGAGCACGAGGTGTGGAGTCACAGGCCTGCTGCTGGCAGTGTCCACCTGGAGGACCACAGGACAACGACTGCAACGTGGGGGGTGTTTTCTGAGTGCCAGGCCGTTCTTTGGCTCTGTGTGCTTTTACTTCTTTTTTGACCCTCTCAGCATCCCTCTGGCGTAGACATGACTCTCCTCATTTTGTGGATAAGGAGACAGTGCTCCAGAGAGTAGGAGCAGGGCCGGGATCCGCCTCAGGCCTGGCTTTGGGCAGAGCCACAGAGAAGCAGGCCCGTCCCGCAGGCTGGCTGACGGAAAATACACAGCTCCTCAATGTTTTAAAGTTTTCAGCGTATAAAGCCCTACACATATTTTGTTAGATTATCTCTATTTCATAATTTTGTATGTTATGACAAATATTTTTATAACTCCAATACCTAATTGTTTCTGGTATATAGAAATATACAATTGATTTGTGTATATTTACTCTGCATTCTATATCATTTCCACACTCACTTATTAGTGTTAGTAGCTCTTTTGTCGATTCCACCAAATTTTCTACAGAGACAATCACGTAATCTGGATGGCTTTTAATCCCTTCCCTCACTTTATTGCATGGCTAGGCCCTCCAGTGCAGTGCTGCGCTGAAGAGGTAAGAGCGGACTCCCTTGTCTAATTCCAGCTCTGAAGTGGGAAGCATTCAGTCCTTCCTCATTCAGCGTGACATATGGTGTTAGTTTTAGGTCTCCACCATGAGGTTGGCTTTTGTCAAAAGCGTTTTCCTGCATCCTTTTTTTTTTTTAGGAACTTTTATTGAGAAACAGTTAACAGACAATAAACAGCAAATATTTAGAGTGTACAATTTGGTATCCCAATCTCCCAATTCATTCCCCCCCCAACCCTCCCCGCTTTCCCCACTTGGTGTCCATGTGTTTGTTCTCTACACCTGGGTCTCTATTTCTGCCTTGCATTTCCCCTTTCATAGTTGTTAGCATTTGCCTTATGTATTGAGGGGCTCCTATATTGGGTGCATATATATTTATAATTGTTATCTCCTCTTCTTGGATGGATCCCTTGATCTTTATGTAGTGTCCTTTCTGGTCTCTTGTAACATTTTTTTATTTTAAAGTCTATTTTATCTGATATGAGTATCACGACTCCAGCTTTCTTTTGATTTCCATTTGCATGGAATATCTTTTTCCATCCCCTCACTTTCCGTCTGTATGTGTGCCTAGGTCTGAAGTGGGTCTGTTGTAGACAGCATATATATGGGTCTTGTTTCTGTATCCATTCAGCCAGTCTGTGTCTTTTGGTTGGTGCATTTAGTCCATTTACATTCAAGGTAATTATCGATATGTATGTTCCTATTACCATTTTCTTAAGTGTTTTGTTTTTGTAGTTCCTTATCTTCTCCTATGTTTCCAGCTTAGAGAAGTTCCTTTAGCATTTGTTGTAGGGCTGGTTTGGTGGTGCTGAATTCTCTTAGCTGTTGCTCACCTGTAAAGCTTTTGATTTCTCCGTCGAATCTGAATGAGATCCTTGCTGGGTAGAGTATTCTTGGTTGTAGGTTCTTCCCTTTCATCACTTGAAATACATCATGCCACTCCCTTCTGGCTTGCAGAGTTTCTGCTGAGAAATCAGCTGTTAATGTGATGGGAGTTCCCTTGTATGTTATTTGTCGTTTTTCCCTTGTTGCTTTTAATAACTTCTATCTAATTTTTGTCAATTTGACTACTATATGTCTTGGAGCGATTCTCCTTGGGTTTATCCTGCCTGGGACTCTCTGCGCTTCCTGGACTTGGGTAGCTATTTCCTTTCCCAGGTTAGGGAAGTTTTCAACTATAATCTCTTCCAATATTTTCTCGGGTCCTTTCTCTCTCTCTTCTCCTTCTGGGACCCTTATAATGCAAATGTTGGAGTGTTTAACATTGTCCCAGAGGTCTCTTAGGCTGTCTTCAGTTCTTTTCATTCTTTTTTCTTTATTCTTTTCCACATCAGTGACTATCACCATTCTGTCTTCCAGGTCACTTATTTGCCCTTCTGCCTCCGTTAATCTGCTGTTGGTTCCTTCTAGTGTATTTTTCATTTCAGCTATTGTGTTGCATATCTCTGTTTGCTCTTTAATTCTTCTAGGTCTTTGGTAAACTTTTCCATCTTTGCATCCAGTCTTTTTTCAAAGTCCTGGATCATCTTCACCATCATTATTCTGAATGCTTTTTCTGTAAGGGTGCCTATCTCCTCTTCCTTTAGTTGTTTTTCTGGCTTTTTATCTTGTCCCTTCATCTGGTACAAAGTCTTTTGCCATTTCATTTTCTCTATCTTTCTGTGGCTGTGGTTTTCAGTTCCACAAGATGAAATACTGCTGATACTGCTTGATTCTGCTGTCTGCCCTCTTGTGGAGGAAGCTATCTAGGAGGCTCCTGGGTGCTTCCTGATGGGAGGGACTGAGGGTGGGTTGGGCTGGGTGGGCGGAGCTCAGTAAAACTTTAATCCGATTTGGTGTCTGGGAGGGCTCACACCAATGAGCACTTCCCAGAACCCCTGCTGCCAGTGCCCCTGTCTCCTCCGTGAGCCACAGCTGCCCCCCACCTCTGCAGGCAACCCCCCAACACCAGCAGGCAGGTCTGGTTCAGTCTCCTATGGGGTCACTGCTCCTTCCCCCTGGGTCCTGGTGAGCACACGTTTTTTGTGTGCCCTCCAAGAGTAGAGTCTCCATTTCCCCCAGTCCTGTGGAGGTCCTGCAATCAAATCCCGCTGGCTTTCAAAGTCTGATTCTCTGGGGATTCCTCCTCCCATTGCTGGACTCCCAGGTTGGGAAGCCTGATGCGGGGCTCAGAACCCTCAGGACTTCTGCAGTATAACTGTTCTCCAGCATGTGAGTCACCCACTCAGCATTTATGGGATTTGATTTTAACACGATTGCGCCCCTCCTACCATCTCATTGTGGCTTCTCCTTTGTCTCTGGATGTGGGGTGTCTTTTTTGGTGAGTTCCAGTGTCTTTCTGCTGATGGTTGTTCAGCAGTGTTGTAATTCCGGTGCTCTTGCAAGAGGGAGTGAGTGCACGTCCTCCTACTCCGCCATCTTGATCCTATCTCTCCATTTTCCTGCATCTTTTGAGACTATCATATTAGCTTTTCTTTCCCTGCTTAATATGGTAAATTGTACTCATTAATTTTCAGATGTAATCCTCCTTGATCATGATGTCTTATCTATTTTTTATATTGTTGGGCTTGATTTGCCACAATTTGTCTAGAATGTTTGTTTCTATATTTCTGAGATAATCGTCTGTAGTTTTCTTTTAATGTCTTTCTCTGTCTGACTTTGATCCTTTGACATTTGTTGAGACTTATTTTATATCTCAGCATACGAGCCATCTTGGGAAGTTCTGTGTGTGCTTGCAAATGATGTGCACTGAGCAGTGTGTAGGTGTGTCATTCTACACACACCAATTAGGCTACGCAGGTGGACGGTGGTGTTCACATCTTCCACCTCCTTAATGATATTTTATCTATTTGTATAATCGGTTACTGAGAGAGGAAATTTAACATTTCTAAAAATGATTATGGACTTGTATATTTCCCTTTAATAATTCTGTATTTTTGCTTTATGTATTTGAGGCTCTGATATTAGGTTCATAAAAACACTTCTATGTCATCTTAATGAATTGACCACTTATTCATTGTGCAATGTCTCTGTGTCTAATAATACTAGCTGTCTTGAAGTGATTCATATCGATGTAGTTATACTGGTTTTCTCATATTTAGAGATTCCATTGTGTATATTTTCCATACTTTTGCTTCCAACCTGTATATGTCTATTTCATGTGCTTTGGCTTTAGTAGAATATAGTTGAAGCTTCTTTTTATTTTTATTCAGATTGAACATCTCTGCTTTTTATTTGAAGGGCTTAATCCATTTGATTTAATGTAATTATTGATATGAATGCACTTAATCCTACTTTCTTGATATTTGCTTTAGATTCAACCCAACTCGCCTTTGTTCCTTTCTGCCTCCTTTCTTTCCTTCCTATGGATAAATGAAGCATTTTTAGCATTCCATTTTATCCCTGAGTTGACCTTCAGTTATACCTATTTTTTGCTTATTTTTAAAAATGGTTGCTGTAAAAATTATAATGTGTCTAATTTATCACAGTCTACCTTCAAATAATATCACAAAACTTCACAAATCAACAAAAAGTTACAACAGTGTAATTAGCAGTCATCCTACTACTTTTTGTGGTCTTGTTTCACATAAGCTAAAAACGTCACAATACGTTTTTATTATTTTGCTTTAAATATCCAATAGCTTTTATCCAAAAATGTATATATGTTATGTGTGTGTATCTTTTATATTTACTTGCAAATTTTCCATTTCTGGTTCTTTTCATCCCCTTTGTAGATATTGGCTTCTATATGATATCATTTTTCTTTAAGCTGAAGAACTTCCTTTAGCATTTCTGGAGTATGAGTCTTCCAGACACAGTCTTCCCGTTTCACCTACAGTTTTGAACAATATAGACGTCTAAACTGACAGGGTTTGTTTGTTTGTTTTTCCTTTTCAGTACTTTAAAGATGTCATTCCATTGTTTTCTGGTCTCCTAATGAGAAAATTTCATTCTTACAATCATTCCCCTAGATGTAAGGTGTCTTTTTCCCCCTGAGGATACCTTTAAGATTTTCTCTTTATCTTTGGTTTTCCCCTGTTTGATTACGATATGCCTAGATTTGTATTTATCTTGCTTGAGGTTCACTTAGCTTCTTGGATCTATGTTTTGCTAAGTTTTGTCAATTTTGGGAAAACCCCAGCCATTATTTCTTTAAATATTTCTTCTGCCTCATTCTCTCTCTCTTTCCCTTCCAGGACTCCATGATACACGTGTTAGGGTATTTGAAATTGCACCACGTATCCTGGATGTTTTGTTCCATATCGCACTCTTTTTTACATGTTCTTTTTGTTTTGTTTTTGGTCATTTCTACTGGCCTGACTTGAAATTCACTGATTCTTCCCTCTACTGTGTCTAGTCTATCATTAAGCTCCTCCAATGATTTCTTTACTTCTGATCTTATTACTTTAATTTCTAGCATTTCCATTTGGTTCTTTTTTTACAGTTTCCATCTTTCTGCTGCAATTTTCCATTTGTTCGTCTATGCTTTTTCACTGTTCCCACTCAATCCTTTAACATTTATCTTAATTATTAAGATATCCTTTTCTAATAGTTCCAACGACTGAGTCATAGCAGGGTCTTCTCCTATCAACTCTTTACTTTCTTGACCAAGAGTGACATTTTCTTGTTCCTCCATGTGTCTCCCAATTTTTGATTGTATGCTGGAAATTTTGTTTAAGAGTAATGGAGAGTGAAGTAACTGATATTTAACCCTAGAAAGTGGCGTGTCCTTCTTCTCTCAGTCTGCTGATGTGGGGCTGAGTCCATGAAACCTGTCATTTAAATGGGTGTGGATTTTGTTGCAGAGTCAGTCAGATCCGGTCACTGCTGCCTACATTAATGTTGAGGGTGGGATCGGGGCCTCTTCTCCAGCAGGGCTAAGGTCCAAGCCCCAGTGCAACGCTGAGGATCATGTCAGGCTTTGCAGACAGCTGCCGGTTCTCTGAACCATGGGTGCTCTCTCTGATTCACAGCCCAATACACTTCGGGTTGCTGAAGAATTCTTTTCCTGGCTTTCTGCATGATATACACAGATCTTCCTCCACCACGTGGCCTCATTCCCAGCCTTCGGAATGCTGAGGTGTGCTCAGAAAGGCCTGGAGTTCCTTGGAAGGACACCTCTCAGCCCTCGTCCCTTTGTCCCCCTCCAGTGTCCTGTCTCGGGTCCTCAGTGCTCTGTGCAGCATGCCTTTGGACTCTACCCTCATGTCAGCCTCCACGGCCATCAGTTCCTTAGAACCCAGGCTGCATCCTTCCTCTCCCCCCGTGCCTCCTGCCTGTAGGAACGAGGCTGTGGTCTCTTCTCCCTTAGAATGAGCTCACCACTTTCTGAATTTAGTTCATTCTGCTCTCTTTCTTCATATCCTCAGCTCTCTGTTGTTTGTTTGTTTGCTTGTTTTGTTTTGTTTTGCTTTTAAGGCTATGGTTTAGTAGCTCGCCTGGCTTGTTCCTGTTGTCAGGGGGGGTTGGGCTGGTTTCTTGACATCCTGCTAAACTTCAAGTTCATCTAAACATCTTCCACTGCTGACCTCTGGTTGTTCTTCCAACACCCATTCTCTGCGAAGCCCTTGACCCCGTGTGCCCATCTGGCTCAAGTTCAGCCTTCCCTCCATTACCACACCTTCTCTGTTTTTAACCATATCTTTTTCTCTCCCTTACTCAGTAAAATTCTAGAGGGCAGGACTGTAAAATCCCAGCACCTAGCACAGTGTCTTGCACGTTAAAAATGCTTAAAACAATGATTCCAAATAAATCAGTTAATTCATGGTACTTCCAAATGATGAATTTTGGTTTAAACCTCCTCCGAAGCATAGAATACATTGGGACCTAGGTTGGGATGTTGTCCGTGATGAATGAGCAGTACGTGGTTGATAAAAGCGGGAGCTGGTTCCCACCACTAAAAACGCAGAAGCAGGAGCTGCACTGATGTAGTGATGATAAGAGCACAGCTGTGCGTCAGGGCTTGGGGCTGGGCGGTTCTGTCTAAGAGGACCGTGACTTTACTCCCTCTGGCTTCTGCCAGGAAGTAATCAGTACTAAGCCTCTAAAGGGAATAATCCACAGCGTTTCTCTATGACAGCCAGATTCTTGACGGCACACGCACAGAAGAGATGATCATAAAATAAGTTGTTGGAAATCGGCTGCACCTGGAAAGCTCATCAGTGTGGAGAGCTTACACTTCCCATGGAAATACCTCCCCAGCCGAGAGCAGAAGGGATCAGGAAACGCTGCCCAACCCCCGCAGAAAGAGCTTCTTGTACCTTGTCCCATCTCAGTGTGTTAGAGGGATGACAAACAGCTTTCTCCTCATTTAAACCCTGGACAGAGAAAATAATGAGTTCTAGGTTTTCATGCATTTTTAATATATTAAGAAGCATCTATCTTAACACAGAATAAAATACGCAAGCCGAAATGCCACCAAGTGCTCGTTTTCTGAATAACCCTTGTGACTGTCCTGCTGGAGCAGCTGTGTGGTGAGATGACCACAGAAGCCACTATTCAAACTGCACGTTTCTGAGAGGGAAAGGGGCCTGTTAGAAATTGTGATGGGGAGCAGGTGTAAACCGGCCCGGTCCAGGCAGGACCATGAGGGGCGGTCATTCCACCAGGTGGGCGCTTTAAAGATTACGGAGGCCAGACTTGATGGACGGTGGCCGTCGCTGACGGAACGCTGGACCAGATCGGGGCTTGTTTCCTGAAATGGAGAGCAGGTCAGGGTCGTGTTCCTCTGATTCTCTCGTGGAGTCGAGAACTCCACTGAGAATCCAGCAGGTGTTTTTCAGACTCTTGACCTAATTTTCATTTTGTTTTTAAAATGTTTTATTAATACTACTACTACTAACTACTATTAGTTGAGCCGTTGGTTGAGGGCTTCACGTGTTTTCTTTGCTTAATCTTCACCACGACGTCACGACCGTGATCACCCAGTTTCACGGTGAGGACACTGGAGAACAGAGAGGTCAAGCAGCCTCTCAAGGCCACACAGCACTGCTGGAAGAGCCGGTTCTGAGCCGCTGCAGCGTCAGGGTCTCTCCCACCACGCCTGCCCTGCGCCGGTTCCCCCAGGAAAAGAGCTCTGTGGCATCCATTTCGCCCCCAAGACATCTCGCTGGGAATCTGATTTCTAGAAGGTGCTTGGTCAGCATCAGTGAATGATGAAACCCCTGAGCTTAACCTTAAATTCAAACAGTGTTAGTGGACCCGGGTCAGCGGGCTAGGCCTGTACTGAGAAGCGTGCGGATGGCCGAGGGAAAGGCTCTAAACCCCTGCTCCGTCGGGCAACCACCGGGGCGGGGGGTGGCGGGCAGGGGGCTTGAGTGAAGCGGTGCTGGCCCTCCCTCATCGTATGCGTCCCCTCCGGGCGCCCCAAGCTCGGCCCCCCCCCGCCCCCCCAACCGCCCCCACGTGTGTGCCACCCAACGTGCAGCCCAGAGCCGGCGGACGTGGCAGGAGGGCGAGTGAGGGCGTGGCCCAAATCGCCCCCTGGGTGTCCCAGGGCTGAGCCGCCTTGGGGTGGATCTGGGGGGTGTGCGAGGAGCAGAGCGTCCCCCGCCTCCATCGCCTTCCAGCACGGCATCAGGGTGAGAAAGAAAAATGGGTCCAGTTCCGTTGATGGAACGAATCTTCCGTATAAAGGAAGTGTGAGTGTGGCTGTCAAACACCCAACACGCCCAGAGCACCTGGACTTCGATGCTTTGCCCCAAAGACCATCCTCAGGATGCGTGAGGGCCTCTGGCTCTGGACACCCCTTCTAGACCCTTCTCTTCCAGCCAAGTCAAAAGCTGGCCACTCCAGTTTAACCAGCTGTCATAAAATCACACATACTTTCCCATCTAGACTGTAAACTGTTGTTTCCAGTGGGCTTGGCATAGATGGCTCGAGAGCAGACGGGCCTTGGTACGGAATGAAGCTGCAGCCGAGGGCCTGGCAGCTGGCACACAGGACCCCCCAAGGCAGGTGTGCGGAAGGAGAGCTGTCACCCTGTGCCCACCACCTTCCTGCCGTCCTGCCTCACAGTGGGCCCTGCAGCCCAGGTCCCGGGTCCAGTGGTGAGTGCAGGTCCTCCTGGAAGGTGGGAGAGGTGCCACGTCCCTCCGCGGCCCCCTCCCCCACTAACCTGGGACCCACGAAAAGCCCAGAGACAGCACAGGCATAGCAAGCATTCCCTGTGTGCACCCAGAGGGAACCCCCAGCAGGTACAGACACGCCCCAGCCCAGAGAGGGGCTCGGAGGGTCACCTGGGTGGGCGGCCTGTCCAGCTTCAGCCCGGGCAGCGTGTTGGGGGCGGCAGCCTGGGACAGGGCCTCCAGGTAGGGCAGGTAGCGCTGAAGGGCCTCGGCCAGCACGTCGCCTTCCAGGCTGAGGCCCCTCTCGTCCTGGATGCTCTGCTTTGAGCTCCTGCAAAGCAAAAGGAAAGTGTGAGCAAGTCCACTGGGCGCGGCATCGATTCCAGTGCCGCGGGGAAGGAGGGCGCGGGGGAAGGAGGGCGGCCACAGGGCTACTTGGGGACGTGGGCGCCAGGCCAGGCGGCGAGGGCCCAGCCCCCTCTGCTCTCGCCGACCGCGGCTGGGACCTCGCACGCGCCCCGGAGCCTGGTGGCCGGACACTGTGCGGACTTGGTGAGTGACGCTGCGAGGAGGGCCAGCCCTGAAGTTTGTTCTAAACCATCACCCCGACCACCAGGGCAGGAGACAGACTAGGACGCGGGAAACAGCCTGCACCTGCTCAAGTCCCACAAGAACCTGAGCAGCAGCAGCGAGATCTCCCCAGTGGGGGCAGGGGTGACTGGAGGCCGGGGTGACCGGTCCTACCTCCCACGTGCTCTGGGACCCCCAGCCCAGCCAGTGCCCCCGCGTGCAAGGGAACGGGGTGAGGACGCCCTGGGTGAGGCGGCCGTGCTCACGACGGCGCATCCCGGCTCCCGTGAGCTGTGACCGTGTGGGGTTCCGTGGCCTGGGGCGGGGGAGGTGGCATCAGCTGCGAGTCAGCTGACCCTCAGGTGGGGAGGTGACCCCGGGCCCTCCCGCTTCCCCAGGGTGACCGCTAGGCCCTTAGACGAGGAAGAGGGGGCAGAGGGCTGGTCTCAGAGTGCTGTCGTGAGAAAGACCTACAGCTCTGAAGGACGGGGCCCAAGGACTGCAAAAGGCAGGAAGGGACCCCGGGAGGCTGCTTGGAAGAAGGGACCTTGTTCTTGTGGGTTTTTCTTGTTCACCGCTCTGCCCAGAATCCGCACAGAGCCGAAGTCACAGCCGGCCCTGAAAACAGCATCCGCTGAACAAACGACTTGGAAACACCCAGTAGGCTCTGGGGTGACGCAGAGTTAGCTCACAACCCTAGCCCTTCCAGCATCAGGCACTTTTCCAGCATTAGGAAAAGTGTCTCTGTGACGAAAATCGTTTATCAGTGGGAGTGATTTCAGGACAACAAGCAGATTACTGTGGTGAACAGCAGTGATGCAGGTTATGGACGTATTTGGAAAAAAACATGTCTTGTTTTAAGAAACTGCATTTTTAAAATTATATAGGGACTTCCTTGGTGGTGCAGTGGTTAAGAATCCGCCTGCCAATGCAGGGGACACGGGTTCGAGCCCCAATCCAGGAAGATCCCATATGCTGCAGAGCAATAAAGCCCATGCACCACAACTACTGAGACCATGTGCCACAACTACTGAAGCCCATGTGTCTAGAGTCCTTGCTCTGTGACAAGAGAAGCCACAGCAATGAGAAGCCCGCCCACCGCAATGAAGAGGAGCCCCCGCTCGCCGCAGCGAGAGAAAGCCCGCATGCAGCAATGAAGACCCAATGCAGCCAAATAAATACACTTAAAAAATTTTTTTAAATAAGAATAAAAATAAGCTTAAAAAGTTATATACAACACAATACTCAGTCCCTGTTAAGCTCTTTGACAACCGCAGACACCGTCTGTGGCGAAAGAGCTGGGGCCTCAGGTTGCGCTCTGTGCTGGGGGCTCCTTAAACGTGCGGGGAGGCGTGACTCATAAATAACAGCAAACACGCGCAGCCTGACCTTTACGTTCCGTGCACGTGGGTTTTCTCACCTACTAAGCGCATGTGATCTTCATGTAAGTAAATATTGGGTTTGAAGTTTGTTTCACTTTGTATTCACTGCCAGGAGTGCCCTAGATGTTGAACAAGAATAGCCCAGGCCACCAGCAGAGGCAGAGCCCGCGTGCCATCTGTGTGGCTTAGGGAGACGCGCACGCGTGAAGGACTGGGACACATTCGCTGTTCTTCATTTCTTCCCATCCTCTCTCTGAGTTTGTATCTGGAGAGACACGGCTTCTCAGTAACCACCTGATTTTCACTCTTATTTACAAATGTACCGAATATGATAAAAGTCATGATAACTGTAGAAAAGGAGGTGTTCTGACGTGCAGAGGTGGACGTCCTGCAGCTCCCCAGCCCAGCAGGGCCGGCTCCCTGTTAGGCCGCTGCCGCCCGCTGTAGCCGGAGGACAGCGCACGGCCGTGCGCGGAGGGGGCCGCCCGGGCTGCCTGGGTCACCTCGGGAGCCGCGCGCCAGCCCCGGCCCGGGCGGGTCCGGGCTCCAGAGCCTCAGTGCCCCGGCCGCCCCGCCCCCAGCTCCCCTGCACAGCGGAGCCCGGACCCTGCACAGCTCCGGACCCAACCGAGGCGAGCTCGCTGGGCGCGCCGCGTCCGGATCCCGCTGGGCTTGGGTCGCAGGCCCCCCCTCGGCCCCGCCCGCACGCACACCTCCTGGGGACAGGACGCCCACCGCCTCTTCAGGTCCAGGACGACGTCCTGTTACCCAAGCTGATCCGGACGCCCTGCTCCAGCCCCACAGGGAGAACGGAAGCGACCTCCATCCTGGTGGCAACAAGGTGTTTGCAGAGACCAAGGGTGGGGTCACCACGCACACATGCATGTCTGCACGCATGTCTATGAGTGTAAGTCTATGTGTGTGTCTGTGTGTATGTATGTAGCTGTGTGTCTGCGTGCACCTGTGTGTGTGTGCCTGAGTGTGTACATGTGTGTATCTGTGTGAGTCAGTGTGTGTCTGTGCGTGTGTGTGTGCCAGTGTGTGTCTGTGTGTGTGTGTGCCTGAGTGTGTACATGTGTGTATCTGTGTGAGTTTGTGTGTGTGTGTCAGTGTGTGTCTGTGTGTGTCTGTGTGTGCCTGAGTGTGTACATGTGTGTATCTGTGTGAGTGTGTGTGTGTCAGTGTGTGTCTGTGTGTGTGTGTCTGTGTGTGTGTGTGTCTGTGTGTGGCCTGTGTGTTTTGCAGGTGTTGGGTGAGGTTGTGTTACTGCACATAAAGTGCCCATTTGCTAATAAGCACATCCACTTTCAATGATCAGGAAACAATGTTTTAAGTATATTACATCAAAAAGGACCATTTGTGAAAAAAAAAAGGACCACTGGTTACTGGCATGTGGGTCTTCACTGTGATTTAGGGAACGTGTGGCGCTTCTAGGTGGGTGTGCACCTCACTGCAGACGTCTCACTTGGAGTAACGGAGAACGGGCTCCCGGCTAGTGCTCCCACACAGAAAGTCTGACTTTTAAGAACTACTGTTAGGGGTTTGGTATTTGTACATATTTCATAAAAGCTGGGACTTGAAGAAAATCTTCACGTTTGTGTTTAATTATCACAGCTGATAGAACGGTCCTGTCTTTATTTGTGACGCCTTTTCAAGTTACACTGGCTCAGACTTAATAGGCATATAAACGCTCAGGAGCTGCATGGTTCTTTGCATCTCAAATCACGGCCGCAGCTTCCTTGACCATTTTTTAATGGATGAAATGTCACGTTCTGCGTTGCCAGAGTGCCATTTAACTGAAGTCAGTTTACTGTTCTGGTACTTCCTCTGGTTTTCTCACTAACTGCTAGTCAGTGCAGACAGAACCACCTCGTAAATGTGCCTCTAAATGGTCTCGTTCGTTTTCCCCGTGCGCCAGCTGCGGGCGGAGAGTTGTGACACCGTAACACGGTACAGTGAGAGCCACTGTGTGCGCCACGGCAGCGATTAGCCTGCAGACGGACTGTTGCCCTGCCATGCGGCCTGAAGTAGGTCAAAACTTTGTAGGTATACATTTTCTATCAAAAGACTAAGAATGTAGTCTCTACGTGTCGGTCTCCACTGGTCCCTTTCCCACTTCCCTGCACTGACCTTCAGGCTCCAATAACATGCGATGCTTTAAGCTGGCACCCGATTTGCTCGAGAAAAAAAAAATCCGAATTATAAACATAATCTTTGCAAAGAGCACACGGTGACCTGGTTCTCACTATGGTCTCCGTAATCCTAACCTCATCTAACGATCCTTCCAGGGCCATTTTACTTTTCACGTAAACAGAACCCACGGCTCAGTCAAGTCCTCGGTGACATGGCCGCCCACCCACCCCCATCCGTTCCTGCCATCCGGGGCCTCAGCAGAGGGCAGCCCCAGGCCCCCGGCGCCGTCCCTCGCCCGCAGCGTCCACGACAGGGCTTTGCCTCTTCCCGGCTCCCAGGCAGGGCGTGCTCCGCTCGCCCCAAGCCCGGGGCTGGGTGTCCTGACGCTGCACGCTGAGCCCACAGCCACCTTCCGAACAGGTCACTGGTTTGGGGCAAGTTCCTTCATCTCTTCTACAGTCAACTGTCCTGTCCCAAGAACACTGACGGCGGATACTCACACGTCTACCAGGACAGAAAGCTCTGCAAGTGCCCTGTGGAATGAAGGTCGGGCAGGACTCCTGGTCCCTGTGGTTACCCACGTGATAACCAAAAGTGTCATGAGATTCTTCTCTGATCAACAGCTCTGGGCCAGACACCCACGCTGCACGGCCTGTGCCCGGAGCCAGGGCTGCGCTGGGAAGGGGGTGGGTCCAAAGGCAGGATTCCTCCACGGATAGTAACCCAGCCCTGTCACTTCAAAAACTACCTGCGAAGCCTAAAGCTGACGACCGCAGACTGACTGTAAAGTAAGATGCACAGTCACAAATGCTAAAGATGGTGACAGCGAACCAGTCCCAGGCCACAGAGGGAAAGACAGGAAGCAGAGAAACCGGGGGTCCCGCCAAGCTGCCCGGGGGGGGCTGTAAAAATGCTGCCTGATGTTGTTTATAAAAGTTGCATGCCAAACAGAGAGCGTCCAAAGGGCAGAATTTTAAAGGATTAATTAGGCAGCAAAACAGAGAGAACACAGGAATGGTGATACTGACTTTAGAAAAGTAGGATCAAGACAAAAAGTGCTGGGGCTCCCCTGGTGTCCAGCAGTAAAGAATCCGTCCTTCAGGGCAGGCGACATGGATTCAATCCCTGGTCAGGGACCTACGATCCCACGTGCCTCGGGGCAGCTAAGCCCACACGCTGCAGCTAGAGAGAGAAAACCCACACGTCACAGCTAGAAACCCACGCGCCGCAGTGAAGAGCCCTTGCACTGCAATGAAGCCAAAAAAAAAAAAAAATTAAAAAAAATCCAACTCAATTAAAAAAAAAGAAAGACAAGAAGCACTGACGATGATAAAGGCTCCATTTAAAAGCAGCGGGAGGTGGGAGGACCCACAGTGAGGAGGAAATGCTGACAGTGAGTGTGGGCTGAACCTCAGAACCCACAGGGTGTAAAGCAAGATAGGCTGAAGACGGAAGGAAATGTATGGAAATAGATTTCTCTAAGGAATTTCAATAACTCAAAATATAAATAAGAGTATTTGATTTGAGTAATATCATTTACATTTATATGTAATTATAAATTTTATATATGGTTATAAACTATATACAGAAATAGTGGATACGATAGTTTTTTGAAGTATCCATTGAAAATTAATAAAAGCATGGTATAAACTAGGCCACAAAGAAAATCCCAAATTTCTAAAAAGTAAAAACTGAACACGTCACATTCTCTAACTAAAATGCAATAAAACTAGACACTCATTTAAAGCCTAAAAACATGTGCACATAAATATCAACAAAGCAAAGCGCCTACACTTATTGCTCCCAAAGGATATAAAATTATAATTACAGATAATTTAGAGCAAAAGCAAATGAGCCTGTCAACGTTCCAGGGTGACGCCCAAACCAGGCCCACGGGCGAATGCGTAGCCGTAAGTGATTTCACTACCTTTTAACGATGAATACGTAAAAATAAGAGCAAAACTTTCACCTGAAGAAGTTTCATAAAAAACAATGAATCTAAGCACAGTAGAAAGAGGAACGTCTAAGAGATAATTATTTTTAAAAGTTGTGTTCAAAGGGTAGAGAGAAAAATCAATGGCAAAGGTGTGATAATTACACATGCAGTGAATGTTGGTTTGAATTCTAATGCAGTGCTGTGAATCACACCAAGTGAGCAAATTTGGAAATCCCTATGAAAAGGACACCAGTTGTCTGCAAAAGTGTAAAACCTGTGAGCCTATTTCACCAATAATGTCAGGAGACAATGAAAGTGTTATGAGATTTACCTACAAAGAAAGATTATTTAGAAATATATACCACCCAGCAGAGAATTGCAACACTAAAGAAAGTTTTGCAGAAGGTTTTTGAATAGAAAGAAAACTACTCTGTGTGCATCATGATCCTATAACCTTGACAAAAGCTGAGGAAGAAGAGTGTGGGTGACCAGGGTTCCTGTCACCAGGCAGAGGCCCGACAGCACACACGGCATCTCCACACGGGACGTCCGGCAGTTTAATGAAGGAACGGCTCACAGAGACACAGCAGGACCAAGAGGACGGACAAGCTAACGGTGGAGAAGGGCTGGATCTACGGGGGGGAGGAGTGAAAGGGCCATAGCAGGGGCCCAAGGGGCCGTGACCTTGGCAGAGCAGTGGGTGCGATGCTGTCCCTGCCCTCCCGGTGGGGGTGCAGCGTGGCCAAACCCACCCAGCCCGAGGCCAAGCGACCTGCTGGGGCCGCCCAGGAAGCCCACCTCTCCAGGAGAGAGCGGGACGTGGGGGAGGGGTGGGGGACACCCCAGTGGGTCCCCCGGACCGGGCTCTGCTGGGAGAGCCACTGGATTGGTTTATTCAGGTTCAACACCCTCAAGGCAAGAAATTAGAAACCCCAGCTCGAGAGGGCTGTGAGCCGCGTTTCCACGGGTATCTGTACCTGCGTCACCCACCGCGGCGGTCCCCAGCCCCCGGGCCGCGGACAGGTGCCAGGTATTGTTCGCATCACCGCCTGAGCCCCGCCTCCCGGCAGATCAGGCCGCGTTAGATTCTCATAGGAGCGCGAGCCCTCCTGTGCGCTGTGCACGCGAGGGACCTGGGGTGTGGGCTCTTTATGAGACTCTAAACGTCTGATGATCTGAGGGGGAGCTGAGGCGGTGATGCTAGGGCTGGGGAGCGGCTGCAAACACAGATTATCGCTAGCGGAGAGGCCTGACCGCACAGAGACCACACTCCACCAACTGCTTGCAGACGCGCATCAGAGCCCGACCAGCGAGGGCACGTGACAAGCAGGCTGCACCTGGTGACAGGCGTCACAGAGGCAAGCGGCTTGATGCACCACACTTGTACGGCTGCTTCGGGTGCAGCCTTCCAGTCAGAATCCGACACTTGTTTTAGTCCGCGTGTGGCCCGCCCGTGGCTTTGTTTACCACTTGCTGCGTTGCCTCTTTCCCGCACTGCGCGCTCCTCTCAGTCACGGTCTCGTGAGCCCGCAAGCTAACCCTGGCCAAGAGGAGTGAAAAACAAACGCCACTGCAGAGCTTCTCTGCAAAGGGGGAAGACCAAATGATGAGACAGCAGAAGACTCTAAGACTGCCACCAAAAAGAAAGCTGCATTGAAAAGGAAATACCAAGAGTCCTACATAAATTATGGGTTCGCTGCGCCAGGCGATCCACGTTCTCCAGGCCCGCTTTGTGTACTACGTGGTGACCTGCCATCCAGCGAAGCCGTGAAAGCTCTCACACTGCTTCCCCACAGGGAGACCAAGCACCCTGCGTGAAAAGACGAGTTGTTGGAGTTTTCAAAAGGAAAAAACGTGAGCACAAAGGCCAGGAGCCGTTACCGAAGGCCACCGCTTCACCAAGCGTGTCTGCGCTGAGCTCGCTGCGCTCAGGGGCGAGCGGCATCGCTAAAGGGAAGACGCCCTTTACTGTCGGGGAGGAGCTGGTCCCGCCTGCGGCTAAGGGCCTTCGTCGTGAACATTTAGGGGAGGCTGCAGCTCGGGAGGCGGCACGCGCGCCTCTCCCAGCCGGCACCGCAACCAGATGACGTGATGAAACCGCAGAGGACCCTGAGGCACAGCTGTTAGAGAGGATGAGAGTCGCCGTGGTACACAGTCCCGGTTGACGGGTCTACCGAAGTGGACGACAAGGCAGCAGTGTGTGCTCCTGTGCCATACGTTGTTCAGGAGGACGTGTGTGAGGATACGTCACGTGCACGTCTGTTGCCCGCCAGCACCACCACTGCAGAACTACTCAGGTCTTTGAATGATTACATACCAGGAAGACTGAACTGGCCATTTGTGTCGGTATATACACGGTGGAGCGGCTGCCGTGCCTGGACGGCTTTCTGGTTTCGCTGCTCGGGTCAAAGAGGTCACTTCTGAATGTGAGTCCACGCACTGTGTCACCCATAGAAGTGCTGGCTAGCCGAAAAATGTCACCTGAGCTTAACAATGTTTTGCAGGATTAAAATGATCAACCACATTAACGTACAGGCCCTTCACTCACGTCTGCTCGCGCAGCTCTGTGAGGGGGTGGGCGCAGAGCACGCGTCTTCTCTCACACACAGAAGGGAGATGGCTTTCTAAAGGTAGGTCACTGGCCAGAGTTTCTGAGTTACGAGAGCCACTCCAGAGATTTCTTTTGGAAAAACAGTCACCACTGGCAGCACATTTCAGTGATGCAGAATGGGTCACAAAACTTGCTTACCTGGGTGACATATTCAACCTGCTCAGCGAACTCAACCTGTCACTTCAGGGGAGAACGACAACTGTGTTCACGTTGGCAGATAAAGTGGCCGCGTCAGAGCCAAACTGGAATTACAGGGGCGATGAGGGAACACTGGGGTCTCTGACCTGTTTCAAACATTAGCAGAGATCACGAAAGAGGCTGAGCCGGGGCCCTCTTTCTCCCAGCTGGTGCATGGTCACCTGTCTCAGCTTTCAAGAGTTTGAGCATCTCTTCCCAACCACAAAAGACCCCCGGACTGGGAAGGAATGGATCCGCGACCCACTTGTGAATAAGCCAGGTGAGTCGACTGTCCCTGCTAGAGGAGGATCAGCTGCTTGAGATCGCAAGTGACGGTGGCCTTAAAAGTATGTTTGAGACACGTTCAAGTCTCCATACGTTCCGGATTAAAGTCAAGGCAGAATATCTGGAGGTTGCCACAAAAGCCCTGAAAAGCCTGCTTCCATTTCCAGCGTCCTATCCTTGTGAAGCAGGGGTTTCTGCAGCAACAGCAACCAAAACGAGATTGCGGAGTAGCCTGGACACAGCAGCACACTCCGCGCCGCTGTCTCCCACCGCCTCCAGATGGGACCATCCAGTTCAGGAGAACAAGCTCAGGGCTCCCACTGGTCTGCACTATGGTGAGTGGTGTAATTGTTTCATTATGTCTTACAGTGTAATAACAACAGGAATACAGTGCGCAGTAAATGTAACGCACTTGAATCACCCCGAAACCATCCGCCCCCCACCCCCCCACCCCCCCACCAGGCGTGGAAAAACTGTCTTCCACGAAACTGGACGCTGGTGCCAAAACGGTTGGGGACCACTGACCTATGGAACAGACTAGAAAGCTGGCACGTGAAGGGTTACTAGCCTTAATTGTGAAGACTCTATGCAGAAAGAAAGCAGAAAAATACTTCTTCTATGGACAAAGATCATGTATGGGAACTCCATACAGAAAATTCCGGTCTCTACACATGCACATATTTAAACTATTAATCTCACTTGTGATCTAAAATAGCGAAGTTACCAATTTTCATAACAAATGGACAGTTATTTTAAACACAGTGAACGTGCACATGGTCTCACCTTGCCTGATTTCTCGGGGCCGTTCTCCCTGG
This sequence comes from Hippopotamus amphibius kiboko, assembly GCF_030028045.1. Classification (NCBI taxonomy): domain Eukaryota; kingdom Metazoa; phylum Chordata; class Mammalia; order Artiodactyla; family Hippopotamidae; genus Hippopotamus; species Hippopotamus amphibius. The sequence continues at coordinate 710,202 of NC_080189.1, read as the reverse complement.
AGACGCTCTGCCGGACCACAGTCCGGCCTCTCCCCCACGCTCGTCGCCTGTCTAGGCGACAGGAGGAGCTGTTCCTGCTCGGTTTTCCTATCCCTCGCCCTTCGGCCTCCCCGGTGGAGTTCAAGGCCGTCTGGGACCGTGCTCCCCACTCAGGTACATCTTCCCCAGGACAGGGGGAGCAGCGGGTGGCAGTGAAGTGCCCAAGTGTCATGGAAAGACCCACGTGAAGAGTCGGAGCTCACCCAGGTGCAAACGGAAATTCAGGATAGCATGACTGTGGTTTTTGTGTTTTGTTTTTACAGAGTAGACTACAGAGGCACGTGCTCTTTGTTACAGCTCAATAGACCAGCGAGAATGACAAGGACAGCGCCTACCCTCGAGAAACGCACGGTCTGGCCAGCCAGAGAGCCGCCACCGTGGACGTGCTTTCACGTTTGGCGCATTTAACCCCGCAGGACCTGGTGGGTTAGCTGCTTCCTCCGCTCGGCGGCATGGCAGGAAGGCAGACGCCTCATGTTTCTGTCGCTGAGATTATCCTGAGGCTACGGATGGAGAGAACGCTCTCTCTGAGGGAAGAGCGGACCTCCAAGCGAAGCCTTGGGGGCAGGTCGTCTCCCTGTCGTATAAACGTGAGCAGGTCGGCTGGGGCCCGAGGCAGCCCGCTCCCTGCGCTCTGTCCCTGGACCGAGTCCTCGCCTCCCCCGGCTGTGTGTCCGCCCTGGGCACGTGTGCAGGGAGGACAAGATGGGACGCGCCCGGCTCACACAGGCTGCGCGCCTCTCGTGGTTTAATTTGCTTTTTGTACATAAGTGACATAACCGTGAACACAAGCTCTTGCTGGGAAATGAGAATTCCTGGCTTCTCTGCTTTCTACCAAGGCTCTGAAGATGCAGACTTTCCAAGGGTCTCAGGAGGTGGGGGGAGGGCCCTCGGGCACGTCTGTTGGTGAGAATGGTCCCTGTGGGAGGGTCACTCCCATACCCCCTTCCCCCAGGGTCCTGTCTGCTCCTTACACACATTCCAACTTCCTGGAGGGTCTACAGCAGAAAGACGGGGCTACTTTGCTACACGGAACAAGGGAAAGGGCTGGTGGACACGGGTGCGGGCACCCTTGAGGACACACAGAGCAAGTGCGCTTACCTGGCGGGGCTGGGAGCCTCGGGGCGCCGCGGGTAGGCCTGGGGGAGGCTGGCGAGCTCCCGCGCCATCACGTGCTGCGTGTAGTCATCCCGCCACGAGAGACCTGCGGGGAGAGTGGCAGGAACCGCGTTAACGAGGTGCACGTCGAGCCAGGGCTCCCGCTTCAGTCTCTAACCGCCGCTGTCCGCCTGCTTCCAGCAGTCCGACCCATCAGCCAAGGCCCCTCTCGCTGCAGTTTATTACCAGGTCTCCTCCTTGCAGAAACTGCAGCCCTCTGCGGCCCCTCAACCAGAAACGTGGTGGGCGCTTTGCTCTGTGGGGAAAGCAGGCGTGGCGGGTGGCTGCGGCCGGACGGGAGGCACGTGCGGGGTTGGAAGAGAGACTCCGTCCAAGTGAAAGATGCACACTTCTACCTGGAAAGGTCTGGTCACAGCAAAGGCATTCCTCACCCCAAAGTGCACTCGTGGCCGCCCCTCAGCGCCACCCCGCCCGCTCGCTGCCACGTCCTGGCGATCTGCTCTTCACCACCCGGTCCTGCTTAAGAGCCACACGTTTGGGATGAAATAAGGGGTGTTGTTACTGTGGAAGCAATTATCACGGGGCTTAATGTACTGTATCCGGGAGCCAATTACATTATATTTATACTCAAATGTTATGACAAAGAGCTTTATAACAAGGGCGAAGTAGTTATGGAGGCAAAATCCATGTGATTATGCGTTAATTACACGCACTGCAGATCACATGATAATTATGCCGGGAGTCACCGCATAACTCCCGAGAATAATTATTATGCAATTTGTACATTTTAGATCTTACGGTAACACTTCGGCACTTAGAACTACCCCATGCAATTATCCATAATTATCTAATCACTAAATATCGTGTAATTACAGAGATATATTTTTATGCCCTGTACAAAAACACATTACCCAAATCTCCAAATCAGGACGGCTGCGCTTGTTTGTGTGTGTGCGTGAGTGCGGTACAAGAAGGTCCAGAACTCGCTGAGAACACGTATCTGGGTGGCATTAAAAGAGCAGCTCTTGCACAGAAGCTGCCTTCATGAACACACTTGAATATTTTTTCAAATGCAAATTTAACATTTTTTAAAATTTACAAATGGCAAGATTCAAACAGTTGGAACGGTTCTAAATCTCAGAAGACCCGACGGCCTCGCCCAACGTGGGAGATGCTGGGAAAGCCGCCCCACAGGCCGCCCCACGGCACCGGCGAGCGGCTCAGTTTGTGACAACACGGCGTTTGAGAGAGGTCAGTGCAGGGAAACCCAGCCCCACAGGCACCGTTCGCCTCACTTTAGGATTCAATATGCGTAATAATAAGCACGTCTGCTCCACTGGCCAAAAGCAACTGGACAATGCCCCACGTGAAATATGTTTTTGTGGCTATTATGGGTCCATTCCCAGGAGTATCCACAATGGGAAGCACGTTTGCAACATTAGCATAACATCTAACACCGCAGACTCAGGAAACAGGCGCGGTTTAACCATGTCATTCCCAAAAGGATGGTCTTCATATTAACATCCACCAGAGAACAGAAAAAATCAAGAGCGCCAAAAAGTTTCTGTGAAAAAAATTCATCTTAAAAATGTATATAACGGAACGTCAGTAATGTTGTTAACTAAAGAGCACAGACGTCTGAGCTGTGCCAACGCTGGGGTCTGTGAGGAGCCCTCAGCTGCAGCAGGTGGGCACCCGACAGAGCTGGTCTGTACGGGCTGGGAGGGGGACCCCGAACTGCAGCCCAGATCGCTCAGCTTTCCCGGGAGCAGGCAGGAGCTGGGCACTCGGAGAGAAAAACCAAGGAATGCGTAGGCCCGGAGGCCTAGACGTCCTCCCTGAAGTTCTCTCCAAGGTCAGTCAGAGGCGGTAAAACCCTGGGAAGAGAGGGTTCACGTCTGGAGGATGAGAAGACACGCTTCCCACCAGCTGCAGCCAATCCCTGGAAACCATCCATGAGGAAGGCCGTGCTGTGTGGAAAGACAACTGGCCAGGGACCCAGGGACCCAAGACACAGGTGCTGGGCGCCCTGGGGTTCCCCTGGCCTGTGAGCTCAGACTTGGAACGGAATCAGCCAGCAACCCGGCTGCCGAGGAGGCCCTGCTGAGTCACCTCTCTCTGGTCAGAGGGCCAGGAGAGGAGCGACTGCGCACATGGTAGACACGACAGCTCCACTCCCACCAAACACCACAAAGGCCGCGAGGAAGCCTGGGCGTCCTCCCTCTTCAGGCCAGAGGGACCCCGCCAGTGTCAACGGAGCAGCCGAGTGGGGAGAGGAGCGTCCCTCCTCACCGGGTGGAAGCCAGCCCTTCATGTCCCAGTGGAGACCATGTGGGGAGTGCAGACTCGCACCTACCCCACTGCCCAGCAGTGAGGACAAGAGCCCTCCCTCGGGTGTCAGCAGAGATCTGGTGGGGAACCTGGGCTTCTGCCTCCACTGTCGGGAATGGAGCCCCCCCCATCCCACCCCCCCACCCCCGGCAGAGCAGTGCCAGAAAAAGCCAGCTAAAGCACAGGTTTACGTGGGATCTGCAGTCTCACAATATAACACAAAAATGCCCAGGTTTCCACAGAAAACCACTCTTACCAAAACCAAGAAAACCTCCAACTGAATGAAAAAAGACAATCGGCACACACCAACACTGAGAGGTTAGCCTCATCTGACAAAGACTACAAGGCAGCCATGATAAAAATACTTCCAGGAACATTCTGGAAACACACGAGAAAATGGGAAGCCTCAGTAAAGACACAAATATAAAAAGAACCAAGTCAAGATGTTATAACTAAAAAGTACAATAACCCACATAAACAGCTCACTGGATGCACTTGGAAGGATGGAGGGGACAGAGGGAAGAACCAGTCGTCTGGAAGAGAGAACAAGAGAAATCACCAATTCCAACAACAGAGAGAAGATAGTCTGAGAAAAAAAGGCACAGAGCCTCTGGGTTGTGAGGCTATAACAAAAGATATAACATTCATGCCGTCAGAATCCCAGAAGGAGAGGAGAAAGAAGGTAGGGCTCAAAAAATACTGACTGAAAATTTCTCAGTTTTGGCAAAAGATATAAACCTAAAGATTCCAGAAGCTGAACACCCCAAGTGGGACAAACCCAAATCTCCTCCAAGACACGTGATAATTAAACTTTTGAGGACTATATGCAAAGAAAAAAAACCTGACAGTAGCCAGAGAAATGACCTTACCTATGAGAGGAACACAATTCAAATGACAGAATATTTCTCATCAGAAACCACAGAGGCCACATGAAATCACTTTTTCAAGTGCTGAAAGAAAAAGCTGTTAATCCAGAATCCTGAAGATATATCAATCCAGACACCTAGTGACAATATGGTTCAGGAATGACAGGGAAATGAAGACATTCTCAGACAAATGAAAATGAGAGCATACGTTACCAGCAGACCCACCCCCAAAGAACTGCTAAATGAACTTCTCTGAATGGAAAGGTGATGATAGAAGAAGAAACTTGGAACATCAAGACAGAAAAAGGTCATGAAAGTTAAAGGTATGAGTAAATACGATAAGCTTTCCTTCTTCTGAGCTTTCTAAATTATGTTTGACAGTTGAAGAAAACATAATAGCACTGTCTGATGAGCTTCTAAATATATGTAGAGGAAATATTTTTAAAGAATTATAATTAACAGGGGGAAAATAATAAAGGGAAGTAAGGTTTCGATACTCCACTCAAAATGGTAAAGTGATGACACCAGTAAATTGTGATAGTTTTGCATATATAACGTACTATCTATACCAACTACTAAAAAGGCTATCAAGAGATACACTCCAAAACACTATAGATAAATCAAAACAAAATACTGCTGGAAAAAGAATACAGAGAAAAACAGAACAAATAGAAAACAAAAATAAAATAGGAGTTTGAGTCTTAATGAATCAATAATTACATTAAATATAAGCAGGCTAAATATACCAATGAAGACAGACACTGAGTAGATTAAAAATGCATGACCCAATCATATGCTGTTCATAAGAAACTCACTCCAACTTTCAAGTTGAAGTTAAAGGATAAAAAAAGATATATCATTAATCAAAGAAAAGTAGCAGTGGCTATCGTAATAGCAGATAAATTATACGGTCTTCAGGGCAAACAAAATTACCAGGGACAGAGACATAATATAATGATAAAAGGGTCAACCTGCCAAGAAGATATAGCAATCCTAAATGTATATGCACCAAGCAATAGAGCTGCAAATATGGGAAGCAGAAACTGACAAAAATTTCTGCATTGTCATCATCCCAATTAACCTCCTAACCATGTGCATCTTCATCTAATTAAGGTGGACCGTATCCTGGAATATATACATAAAACTCAGCGAGGTGAAAAGAATCAAAGTCATTCAGAGTACGTTCTCCAATGACAATGGAGCCAAACTTGAAATCAATAATGTAAATATAACAAGAAAAGTCTCCAAACACTTGGAACTTAAACAACACTTCTAAACAAACTACAGGTCAAAGTGAATCAAGGGAAAAAATACACTGAACTGAGTGAAAATGAAAATACATTTGTGGGACACAGTTAAAGCTGCACTGAGTGGAATATTGAGTACTAAATACTTACATTAGAAAAAGTCTCAAATCAATCATCTAAATTCCCACATGAAAAAGCTAGAAAGAGGACAGCAAAATAAACCCAAAGCAAGTAGCAGGAAGGAAATAATAAAGAATAGAAATGAATAAAATTGAAATTAAAAGAATAGAGAAATCAGTGAAAACAAAGGCTGCTTCCTGAAAAGATCAGTAAAATTGGCAAACCCCTAGCAAGACTGACAATGAAAAAGAAAGAGCAGTCACAAATTATCGATATCGGCAACGAAACGGGACATCAGTACAGACCCTGCAGACCTTACAAGGGAACAAACAAATCTACACACATAAACAGAGCAACTTAGAGGAAATGGACCCAGTCCTTGAAAAACACAAACTACTACAACTCACCCAATATGAAATAGATAACTGAACAGCCCTATAACTGTTAGGAAAATTGAATTCATAATTTAAAACCTCCCCAAAAAGATATCTCCAGACCCAGATGGTTTCACTGGATGATTCTACCAAACATTTAAGGGAGAATTAATATGAATTCTACACAATCCCTTCCAGAAAACAGGAAAGGAGGAAACAGTTTCCAATTAATTTTATGTCGCTAATATTAACCTGATACCAAAAGCAGACAAAGAGAGTACCAAAAAAAAGAAAAAAAGAAAAAAGAAACCTACATACCAATATCCCTCATGAATACTGATATAAAAATCCATGCGATAATATTAACATATAAAATCTAGCAATATATAAAAATAATTATACATCAATGGGGTTTATTCCAGGGACACAAAACTGGTTTAATCCAAAATAAATCAATTAATTCAACACCTTTTCATGATGGATAATCTCAGAAATATAGGAACTGAGAGAAACTGCATCAACTTGGCAATGAACATCTACACAAGCCCTACAGCTAACATCATACTAAATGACAAGAAGATAGAAGATTTTCCACTAAGAGCAGGAAATAGACAAGGATGTCTTCTCTCACCACTTTTACTCAACAGAGCCAAAAATTCTCAACAGTGCAATTGGGCAATATAAGGAAAGAAAGGTCATGCAGATGAAAAAGGAAGAAATAAAACTGTACCTATTTCCAGATGACATAACTTTCCACGTGGAAAATTCCAATGAGTCTACAAAAAACTCCTTGAATAAATTATTTTTCTACATTAGCTATGAACACATTGACACTGAAACTAAAATATTATTACAGTCACACATGAAGTTAAATGCTCAGGTGTAACTCTCACAAGACATGTTCAGGACTTTGCATACTGAAAACTACACAATGTCGATGAAAGAAATCAAAGGCCTAAATAAATGATAGACATACTGTTTTTGTGCACTGGAAACCTCAGCATAACAATGATGTAAACTCTCCCAACGTCGATATACAAGTTTAACACGATGCCTATCCGCATCCCAGCAAAATTCTTTGCAGATACAGACAAGAAACTTATGTGGAACAGCAAAGGAACTAGAGAACTAGAGAACCTAAAACAATTTGGGAAAAGAAGAATGAAGCAGAGTGAGCCGCCGACAAAAATACTGATGGCTAGGCGACTGGAAGCAGTTGATCACATATATAGTTCTGTATGTGATCAATGATTGCAACAGTGTAACTCTAGATATGGGAAGATGCAGCACGAGGGAATGTTTCCTGGACCATAAGAGACTAGAAACACAGGTGGTCCAGAGAACTCTGACCTTTGTTGAAAAGATCTAGCCAGCAATAGCACACTGAGTGGCCTATCCGCGAAACCTTCGCCAGACCTAGGAATGAGCCTTCCTAGCACCGTGGGACGAAATGCCCGTGAAACGCCTCCCAGAGCGCGGTCGAGTCTGTGAGCATGAGGGGCCCTGCCAGCTACAATGGGCACTGGCCAGCTGCCTCTACAAGGACTGAACCACGTGCTGCCGCAGCGGCTGCCCGCCCACACCCCCCGAAAGGTGCTCGGGGGGAGGGCTGAAACGAGGCGCTCTGTGCTCTGTGAACAACTGGCAGAACAGGTTACACAGTGAGATATTTTCAGGAGCCAACGTTATGGGCCCAATTCTTGTATCTCCTCATATCTAGAAAAGCGCTAAAATCCCTCATGGTGACGACTGTTCCTTGTGAGTAGCAGTGACCTTCTGTAAACAAGGTGTGCTTGATTGCATGTTTTTCCCTTTCACCAAAGCCACATCTATACTGAGCTTCCCCCCTGCAACTGTGGAACAGTGTCTCAGAGATACATGGGATGCTGTCTCCTGGCTGCAGTCCTCATTTTGCCCCAAATAAAACTAAACTCGCAACAAGAAAGGGAGGAAAGGAGGGAGGGAGGGAGGAAGAAAGAAAGGGAGAGAGAAAGGAAGAAAGAAAGCAAGAAACAGTGCTGGAGGGACTGAAGACAGGCACAGCCCCTCTGGAAAACAGTTTGGCAGTTTCTTAAAAAACTAAACATGCACATCATACGACCCAGCAATTGAACCCCTGGCCATTCATCCCAGAGACGTGGAGACTTATGTTCACATGCAAACTTGTATAAACAAATGCAGTTTTATTTATAACACCCCTGAACTGGAAACAGCCCAGACACCACCCGGCGAGTAAACGTTAAACAAACAGGTCCCTCCACACCAGGGACTAGCACTCAGCAGTAAAAACAACTCAGCAAGAAAAAGGGAGGAAGTACGGACACAGCCACGACCTGGATGAACCTCCAGAAAATTCTGCCACGTGAAAAAAGCCAGTCGAGAAAGGTTACTGGGTGCCTGGGAGGGCATGACGAGGTTGGTGAGGGCGCGAGTCCAGCGACGGGGCAGAGGAGGGGGTGGAGGGCAGGCGTGAGGCCACAGGAGGCCCTGGACACCGACGGGAAGGGATGGCGCTTTCTGCACGCAGCGCATAGGACAGAAATACCCAACTGTGTCTTAGATGATGAAACAGCTGCATGAAAAAAATTTAAAATGTTAAAACAATAAAAATATCTATCCACGAACCAGGCAATCTTCTAGTACGTCCTGTTGTAATCCTCAGGATTTGTGAATGATGAGTGAAAGGTAGTAGACACAAGGAAAAAGCAACGGGTAAGAGGTGTAAAAATGGTGCAGTTTGAGAGACAATGAGGTTGGGCTCTGGGGGACTCACAGAGGGGGTGGTCTGCGCTGCAGGTCCACCTGGGGGCACAAGGGCAGGGGGTCAAAGGCTGCACCTGCGCCACAGGGAATGCGGATCCTTAAAGGAGGAGGACGGACCTCCCTGGGTGGGGACTTGCAAAGGGGGGACCTCACGGGGAGGGGGGACCTCACAGAGGGGGGACCTCACGGTGGGGGAAGCTCGCCGGGGAGGCTCCTAGGCGGAGGCAGGGTTTGGGGGCGGCGGTGCTGGGGGGACGACGAGGGGGAAGCAGCTGAGCCCCCCGGGCAGGAGCTGGCTGTGCTGGGAGAGGCACGCAGGGCTCCCCACCCTCCAGCGGGGCTGACCCGGGCGTGGCACGGAGGCCGAGCCCGGGTAGACAGCGGCGTTTCTCCGCAGGCCGCGTGGGGGGACCCCCGGCGTCCGCCAGGGCTCCTTCCTGAGGACAGGGCGTCCCTGAGGCGGGGGTGTGAGCCCGGCAGGAGGCCAGGGAGCCCCAGGTCACAGGCGACACGGGGCCTGAGCCTCCCAGCCACGGAGGCCCGCGGCTTCGCAGGAAGCCCGGCTGGGACCTCTGCATCCAGGACGTTCAGAGACGCTGCCGTGCGGTCAGGGTAATTGTTTCTGCCTCTTTGGAAAATGTTTTCAGAGACGGGTTACAAACCACACAAGAGATCAGTCTTGTTATTATATATTCGCACGTCATTTTCACATTGAAAACTGTGATCATCAGCTCGCTTCCAGAGGCGGCGGTGGGTAACTGACATCCCTCCTGCAGGTTCCCCGGAGCCGGGGAGCAGCCGGCCCGTGTGTCCCCGGCCAGGCAGGCCCTGTGCGTCCATTTAAAGGAACGTGGGTTCATCCGGCAGCAAAAGCAGAGCTGGCCGGACTCAGGCAGGGCAGACAGGCCCAAGGGTCCGCGCGGCCCCCCTGCGGGTTCCAAATGCCCTTCTCCTGCCGCGTCACCGTCCCTCTTCACCGGCAGCACGCCCCGTCTTGGTGCTGTGAGTCTGAGCAGGAAACCGTCTCATCCTAGAGTTCAGGTTTCTCACGCACTGCTCTGTGGCGCCTTCTCCCCCCGTTCTTTAACGGGAACGTCCCCCGGGAGGGGGCCCGCTGGGGGCTGTCCCAGGGGATGAGGCTCCGTGGCGCGTGGTCCAGCGGCCAGAGGGCTTCCACCGCAGGCCCTGAGTAACAGAGGACTCTGGAAGAGGCCACCAAGCCAGGGACCCGGCGGCACGGGCCGGGGGCCGGGGGCCGGGCAGCGCTGCCCCGCGGGGCGCAGACCCCACGCGGCACCTGCCCGCGGCCGCCCCCCGTGCTGAGCCCAGGCTGCCTCGCGTCCCTCCTGGAGGATAACGTCTCTCCTGTCAACAGGTGCCAGTAAAGTGATGGTGAACGTGTGAGAAAGGGGGGGGACGTCTCAAGGACATAAAACCAGCAAAATGGTCTTTTAAACGAGTACGAGAAGGGAGGCAGGGAGAGGCAGGAACCGTATTCTATGCCCTGACATAAAGACTTAAAACACAGCCGCACCAGGAAGGCTGGCGTGATGGAAGGCTGAGGCTGCCTCTCCCTCAAAGTCCACGCTTACCAGACCCGAACCCTCTGCTAAGGCCCATTCAGCGGGGAACCACATTTTTCTAACAGCAAATGAGAAAAGCCCCAGGAAATGACTGAGAGGACGTCCTGGTTCTCAGCCATCCATGAGCGGGGCGGGGCGTGAGCGCAGGCTGTGCCAGGCCCGGCGGAGCCCCCGTGCAGGCCCAGACACTGGTAGGAGGTCAATCCCACACCCACGGACCGCGAGCACGTCTGTGGTGCTGGTGGGCGCAGCCTCACGCAGGCCCCCTCGGGCTGGAGCCCCCGTACGTGTGGCCTCCGTGCTGACGACCAGCAAGCAGCCAGGTCCAGCTTCACGATGGAGACGCCACAGTTTTCCAGATCATGGCATTTTATAAATTCTTTCCATCACCAGGCAGGTTTTGGCAGTATTTCCTTCCGTAACAGACGGTTGATGGGCTCTACCTTTTAATTAAAATCTTTCACTGCTCTCAATACAGACTCCAAAGTACAAGTTATCCCATCCAATCTTGCCATAATGATACTGTTTCCTGACATTCTTATTCCTCTGGTCTTAGTCCACTGGGGAAGGATTCCTCCGGAATCTTGTGATTGATTTTATTTTATTTTAATTTTATTTATTTGTGGCTGCATTGGGTCTTCGTTGTCACGTGTGGGCTTTCTTCTCTAGTTGCGATGAGCGGGGGCTACTCTTTGATGCAGCGCATGGGCTTCTCATTGTGGTGGCTTCTCTTGTTGCAGAGCATGGGCTCTGGGTGCCTGGGCTTCAGTAGTTGCAGCATGTGGGCTCAGTAGTTGTGGCTCATGGGCCCTAGAGGGCATAGGCTTCAGCAGTTGTGGCACACGGGCTTTGTTGCTCTACAGCATGTGGGATCTTCCCGGACCAGGGATGGGACCCGTGTCACCTGCATTGGCAGGCGGATTCTTAACCACTGAGCCACCAAGGGAAGTCCTTGTGATTGATTTTAAACTAACATTCTATGGCCCACGGTTCCCTTGAGGAGAAATCACAGCTCTGGGGCCCCTCAAGTGCTTACTGAGTAAGAAAATATTTTGGAACATTTTTTAAAGTCAAGGAGATGATACAGCTTCAGTGTTCCTAAAAATGTGTGTGGACCTGAGAGAAGAGCAGCCTGCATGACCCCAGCAGCACTAGGATGTGAAATCTCTTGGGCACAAGATGTGTCTCACCCAGGAGATTGTATTTTCACTAAGTTGCCTGTCCTGTTACTTGTGCTGCTGAGGATGAAGTACTACCGAGTGCTAAGTACCTGCTCAGCAGCCGTCTCCACCGAGGACTACATACTACTGAGGACTAAGCACTAAGTACCCCCTCCGCAGCATCCGCTGAGTCCTGACCGCTGCCTCTTGGATGGCGCCGTCGCTGCCCCCCTCCCCCCCTCCCTCCTCCCGCCACGGCGCACTTTCCCCTCCAACTGTGTCCGCAGCACCCAGGACGCCCGCGGTGGTGCCTGCTGGGTCAGGAGGGAGAGCTGAGGCCCCGTCTGGACAAAGGGCATCTTGAGCTCAGACACGCGTTCCTGGTCTCGTCCGACATGGCATCCTCCCCGGGACTTGGAAGAACTCCCATAGCAGCTTTTATGTCTTGACTCAGAAGTGCAGACAAATGAAACTAACCTTCCAAGCACGGCTTTGGGGCAGAGGCAGTGCAAAAGTGCCTCCGAGTAGAAACAAGTGGAAAGGGAAAACATCAAGGCCTCGCACGGAAGCAGAGGCTGAAAATCTCCCACAGACGTGCACCAAACAGGAGACAGAAAGGGATGTGGAACACTCACAGATGCTGCGCTGTCTGCTGTGTGTGAGGGTGCATGTGTGTGCACGTGTGTGAGAGTGTGGGTGTACGAGTGTGAGTGTGCATCTGTGCACACTGTGTGCATGTGAGCATGTGGGTGTGTGCACACGTGAGTGTGTGCATGTGTGTTTTCACAGGAACTGAACTTTCTCTGAGCCTACGTGTGGCTGACGTAACAGAGGAGGGGGAGGAGAGGGGGAGGAGGAGGGGGGGAGGAGGGGGGGAGGAGGAGGGGGAGGAAGCCCCCCGCCCTCAGGCTGCGTGTTCCAGGCAGCGACATCACCCTTCAGGTGACCAGGTTCGTCATGTGTAAAAGGACCATCTCAAGTTTGCCTTGAGCGTTAAATTAGACAAAATGTGTTTCATTCACACCTGGAATGCTGCCGTCCTGTCACCGAGGTATCCATGGAAACAGGTAACATGGGAGAGGAGAACCCACGTGACAGGAAGTCTGATCCTTCAAAAGAGGCCAAGTGAGCCCCACATCCCAGCTATTCCCACACATGCTGGGGGGCCCAGCAGGGAGGAGCTCTCGGGCACAGGGTCCCCCAGGAAGCCTCATGGTGGGCGCATCCTTTCAGAACGAGCTCCGTCAGTGGATTGAGCGCTGTGGCCCGTGGGGCCTGACTGACTAGGTGTTCGTGGTGTCCTCCTCTCGCGTGGCCTGAGAGCCACGGGACGCCCCCGCCTGAGTCGCAGCAGAGAACCTTCATCCGAGCAGATCCCTGGAAACAGGGCAGAATCTCCTCGTGAAGGATGGGCCCCGTGCCCACTTCATCCATTACCCGGGCTGAGGGAGCCTCTCAGGCTGGATCTAGTCTGGACACGAATGGAACTCTGCACGTCCACGTTCACGGCAGTAGGACTGTGTCACGACCCTGGGCGCTGTGCTCCTGAGACCTGGACAGGGTCCCACACGGCTGCTGGCAGGACACGAGGCGGCCGGGAGCAGCGGGCACAGCAGGTGGTGGTCCTCACGCTCGGTGCCTGTTTCCATCCACCCGGCGCCACAAGCACCCGCAGGGTGGGCGCCCGCCCGACTCCCGCGGGGAAAGCCTCTCCGGGAAACATGATTCCCCCGCGGTATCGAGGTACAAACCAACACGGCTGGCAGCAGCGGGGCTTTCCAAGAGGCCTTCTCCCCCGTGAGCACTGACACCGCGTCATGCTGCCTCCAGTGATGACAAGCCTGTGATAACAGGACACCTTACAAATGGACAGTCTGGGCTGGGCTGCCTGCACAGCTTGGTGGATTTATTTATTAGGCTTATTTAAAATACACAGTGCTCCTAGCCTCTGGGTACATGTAGCAAATATAAATACCCTACAAAAATTAAAGTCCGCACTTACAGGAAGGGAGAAAGGGCCCCGTGTGCGGAAGTGACAGTGGAACCCCCAGGGGTCTCCGGGTGACCTGGAGGCAGGTTCCTCGAGGTGAGCGGCGAAGAGAAATGGAAGGTGCTGTGGGCCGCGGGCTTGGTTCCCCAGGGTCCACGTGCTGAAGCCCAGCCCCCGGGGGACGCTCCTGGGCGGGGACGAGGGTTAGTCGAGGCTGTGAGTGGGGAGCCCCAGGGTGGGATCCGTGCCCCCTCTCTGCCCTGTGAGGACCATGAGAAGGCGGTCGTCTGCAGAACAAAACCAGCGTCCTCACCAGACACGCATCTGCGGTGCCCTGACCTTGGACTTCCGGCGCCCCGATGGTGAGCGGTCCACGTCCGCTGTTTCAGCCCAGTCTGGGTTCCGTGCGGAGCCCGAGCAGAATGAGGTAGACTACGTTCAGTGAGAAAGCGTGTGGGTCCTGGCCACCGCAGCCCCCCGCGGCCTGAGACCTGCCGCTCGGGGTGTGAGCTGCGGGCGCTTGTCCAGGACGGGTGCCCGAGGGTCACAGCCACGTCAGGGCCACATCTCAGCGGTCTGGCCTCCCGGTCGCCTCACACAACACTCGCGTTCCACATAAAAGGTGATCTGCACCAAAGGCCCCCGTCCTCTGCCTGGGCAGCCGGCCTCCCCACTTGTCACGGCAACCCCAGCACGTCCAGCTCCTGGAGAGAGAGGGGATCTGCGGCACCGGGCACACGGCCTCACGGCTCTACCGCGTCCGCCTCACGTGCGCATCCGCGTCCACTGCGGAGTCCGGGCCGGGACCGCGGCCTCGCGCCCACCGCGCGGGCTGGCCGCCTGGCGCCCCTCACAAACCTGGCTGGGCCCCTGGGTGGGCGGGTGCCGGGGACAGAGCGGATCCGCACAGGTGGACCCGCACGCACCGCCGCTGGATCACCTGTGCGCGGCCAGCGTGGCGGCCCGTCGGCCCCCCAGCCTCACCTCCGCCCTGGTGACAGCCGGCGAGCGAGACGCACGTCCCCCGACAGCCGCGTCCCCCACCCCCCTCAGGGGGCGCGGCGCGGGCTCCGGGGAGGCCGCACGGAAGGCCAGACAGGTGCGGTCACAGCTGAGCGCCACGGAGAAAGGCGGGCAGGCCGCCCAGCGCGGTCCGGCGTCGGGCGGGACACAGCACAAGCTCCGCGAAGGAGGCGGGCGCGGCGCGGACCCAGCCGGGGGCCCCCGCCCGCCCCGACGCCGGCCCTCCCTCGGCGCCGTCCAGCGATGAGGCGGCTCAGATGCAGGGCAAGCGGGCCCCCTTCCCCAGGGACGCCGTCCTTCAGGGAGGTCTGCTGAGTCCTCCCCGGGCGGAGGCTCACCGGGTACGGGTCGGGTCGATCCAGAATTCCTTCCCTCCCCCTCACAAGCCAAGAACCAGCGACGAAGGCGAAGGCGCGACTCCCCCGAGGGGGAGTTAACCGTGCGGCACAAGTCAGAGCAGAATTCCTCTACCGTTCATTTCCTGGAGCTTTAAACACGTGTTCAGCACCAGCACTGGGGGAGTTTACACTCCACGTGTGTCTTTGCTCCCATTAAACCAACCGGATCTGCAGACCCACCTCGGCCATCTCATCGTCCGGGTGGCCTGAACCGGGGCGTGCGGAGAAGCTGCCCAGGCTGAGCCGGGGACCGGAGTGGGGCCTGGTCGTCCGTCACCGTGAGTTAGCGGGTTAGTCGTTAGTGCATTCCTCTCACAGGGCCTTCCTACAGAAAGGAGGGCGGGGCGCGCTGAACGCGAGCGTCCTCTCCCCATTCTCGGCAGGTCCCCGGGATTAGGAAGGTCCCTGTAATTGGGAAGGTCCCCGTGATGGACTGGGAAGATGCCCGAGATTGGTTAGGAAGACCCCCGTGATTGGGAAGGTCCCCGGGATTGGGAAGGTCCCCGGGATTAGAAGCAACACGTGTTGCTTCTACAAAGAACCCTGCACAGAACCAGGACAGCCCGAGACTGCCCACCCGGGTGGGGCCGCCCCAGCACACAGCGTCCCCCGGCCTGGGCAGCACAGGACAGCCTGCCGGCTGACTCTGTTCCTGCCCTTGGCGGCTGCTGGCTCCGCGGCTGGGATCTAGGCCGTCCCCGGGCAAAGGCACCCAGTGTTAAAAATGCTCCCCAAAGAGGCAGACATTGAGGAAATGGCTCCGAGAAGGGGGGACCAGCTCTGGAAACGACGCTTCAGAGGTTCACACACTCGCTGGGCGAAGGCGAGCAGCCTCCGCGCGTCTCTCTCTGAACGCTGAGCTCCACAGTTGTCTTCAGAGCAGCGCAGACCCGCCGCTTCCCGAAGGCGCTGACAGCCTTCGACCCCACATTAAGGACGGAGAGGGCGTGGGTTTAACGGCCCACAGGACAAGGGGCGACTTCGGACACCTGTGCGCCTGCAAAACCAAGGACTTCCGCTTCCTGGAGCCCTGAAACTTACTTCGTAGACAAACTGCTTTGTCTAGCAAAACAGACCTGAAAACAAATAAGAGATATGAACCGCTGCGTTACAGGGAAACACCTGAGACGCGGACTCGTCCCAGGAGAAAACACAGAGGAGGCAAAACGAACGCGCGGGCTCCGGGTCCTCGGCAGCCCCGCACGCCGCCCCGGCCTCTCCTTCTGCGGGGCTCCCGTCCGTTCCTGACGCCCTGCGCGCCAGAGCGTCCAGCGCCTCACCACCAGGAGTGCGTGCAACCCGATGTACGCACACGCGTGCACACACGCACAGAGACGCGAGGACACGCTTTTTTAGAAGAACCCGCTCAAGGCTACAACATCCCTCCAAAAGAGCACCCGTACCGGGGTTTCACCTGAGCGTACTGGGGAGAAACACGGGGGCCTCTCCGGCCCTCCCACAAGCGTCCCGCACGTCACACCGCAACAGAGACCCAGACACACGGGATTGCCCTGTTTGAAGGGGCTCAGCCCCTGAGGGCCAAGCTCGTGGAGGGAAAGAGGGTTCACGCCCAAGGCAGCCTCGAGCGGAGCCCCTGGGTCTCAGAGCAGGGGTCCTCTTCCTCATCGGGAGCAGCCGGTCGCCACCACGAGGAAACAGCGCGGGAGAGCGTGTGCGGGGGCCTGTGAGCCGGGCGGCTGCACGTGGGCCCACGCCTCCTCCCTGCCTGGGCGTCCAGCGGCCCTCGCCGCGGCTCCAGGCCGGCCCTGCCCCCGCACCCGGTCTCCGTGCGGCTGCGCGCCCCCGCGGCCGTCGGACAGGTCTCAGAGTGCCCGCCTCACGTCGCCCCCGGACCACGAGCCTCGGAACAGCCGCTGCAGCCCCGTTCTCCCTGGGCCAGGCTCGGGGGCCGGTCTCCTCCGGGGGACGTTTCATCTCACCCGGGGCCCCGTCCCCTGAGCCGGTGCCCAGCGTCTCCGTGGGAAGCAGCACCTGGTGCTCCTGGGAGGAGTCTGGGGGGGGTGGGCGCTGCCCGAGGCGCCCGGCGAGAGAGGAGAAGGGGCCGCGCCCCCGGAGACCCCCCACGGCCCCCACGACCAGCCTTCAAGACCTTCCACTCGGCTGACCCGCCCCGCCCCGTGGTCCCGAACGCCGGGCTCTGCCTCGACGTGCCCCCGCGAGCCCCCCTCCGCCCCCCGAAAGCCACGGCGGCCGGAGGCTCCCTCCCTCCCGCCCAGGCCGCTGGTCACCAGGCTGCCCGGCTGGACACACGGCTGCGCTCCGGCGGAGACCCGGGTACCGGGAGCTCTCCTGCGAGACGGTGCGGCCGGATGAGCCCCGCCGAGCCCCTGCTGCTCAGGTCACCCCAGGGGGCCCCCGCACCTGCCCCGCAGAGCCCAGGCTGCGACCTGACCCCTGACCCCGGTGGCACAGCCGACTCCAAACCCCAGGAGGCTGCGGGCGGAGACCAAGGCGGATCAGGGGTGGGTGTAGGCGGGAAAGGGGAAGAAGGCAGGAAGACGGGCCTCCGTCCAGAGCAGAGGACCGCGCCCCAGCAGCCCCCACGCCCGGCCGGCAGGGGAAGGAGGCCCCCGGGGTCTAGCGTGGACGCGGGGTCAGGAGCAGAAGAGCCTCGGACGAGCCTAAAGGAAACGTGTGGGTTAACCGGTCAGAGGCCCAGGCGGGGGAGGGGGCCCAGCGCCAGGCTGCCTGCTGCCTCCCGGGGAGAGCCTGCTGAGGCCCGGGCGTGGGGTCGGGGAGCGAGGCCGGGAGCAGGAGGGACGAGAGGCGTGCGGGCGGGGTGGGCGCGGTCCTCTGCACAGCATCCCAGCGGGAACATCCGCGGCTGTGAGGCCCTGGCTTGTCTCGGGCTCCCGCGACCACAGCAGGGCCGAGGAACCTGCACACACGCGCGCCAACCGCGAGCACGTGCCTAGGTCAACGCGCGGTGGGGATGCTGGTCCAAAGGGCACCTGAGCGTGCAGAAGAGAGAATGACAGCTTTTCCTCCCAGAAAGTTGAGCCGATTTTAATCCCCGTCAGCTGTGTATGAGAGCTCCTTTTTCCACCCCTCTCCCCGGCACCGGCACCCCCAAAAGCCTCATTTCGTGTCAATCTATGAAGCGAGAAATTCTACCCCATTGTTTTTGTCTGTTTCTCTGTGATCACGAGTGAGCCTGAGTGTTCACACATGTGCAGTTGCCTCGCACATCTGCTTCTGTGGACCGCCTGCAGACGGCCTGGGCCGTTTCTCAGTCGGCTTGTTTATGCCCTTCACGCCCATTTGTATGAGATGTAAAGTTCATAAAAGTTTAGTTCTTGCCAGTCACACGTGTCTTACAACTTTTCTTATCATATTTTTTTCCATTCAATTTTTTAAAAAGTTTTATACAGTCAAATTTATCACTCTTTCCATTTATGGCTTCTGAGATTTGCATCACAATTAAAAAGGGCTCCCATGACATAAATCAAGTTCACCCATGCTTTCTTCTACAATTTTTTTTGTATCACTTTCATTTAAATCATTGATCCATTTGGAATTTATTTTTGCGAAAAGAAATAAGAACTCAAATATGTTTTTCCCCAATTAGAACACAGTTTATTGAACAACTTATCTTCTTCCTATTGATTTAAAAATCTATCTTTATCAGACTCAAATTCCATATGCATTTTAGTCTATTTCTGGACTCTCTTCCGTTTTTCTAATAAGCTATGAAGCATGATGCTTAACTTGAAAACCTTCAGTATTTATCTACATTCTGGAGTAGGTCACAAAGCATTGAAATTATCCATTTCTTGAAGATGTGAAATAATTTACCTGTGAAACCAACTAACCTGTTACTTGATGGGTGGTGGGAAGGGTTGCTTGTGTAACTGATCACTCTCCCAATACCAGCAGGCTGCTCAGGCAGCCCTCATCTTCTGTGATCAGACTTTTTAACTTTTTTCTTTTAAAAGAATTCATTTCACTCAGAGTTTAAATGTAATTGTATGCTTTCACGAAGTTTTAATAACTGACCTTTTGCATCTAATTTTGCACCTTTGTTTATCGCTCCTTTTTCTGGATTAGCTGTCACGTTATTTTCTTCTTCTCTGTTTCTCATAAAGAACTGGCTCTTAACATTATTTGCTGATTTTACTGACTTTCCGTATTTAATCCACTAATTTCTGCTCTGTCTTCTTTGTTTACTTCTTGTGCTTTCCTGAGTGTGTCTTGCCCTTTTCCTAACTTCTTCACCAAATGTTTCACTCATTTACCCCCCGTCTGTTTCAGGTATCGTGGGGACACTGTGCACCTCCAAGCTGGGCCATCCCTTACTACGCCCACCAAGGCTAGAAGAGCTGACCACACACCTAGGGGTCGCTGGTGACCAGTTCTGACCACTGAAAAAGGCAGGAGACCACTCAGGGAGGGTGTGCTGGGCTGGGATGGAAATTATTTCCTTTGCTGTAAAAGGAAAGAACCACTCAAGGAAAATTCCTTTTGCCTCTGGTCCTGCCTCTCTCGTCACAAATATGGTGCCTGGACTGCGGGAGACATTTGGGATCATTAGGTAACAAGGACAGGGATGAGAAGTTTGAGAAAGAAGAGCTGCCATGCTGAGAATTGTGGAGCAGGAGTCTGGGTCTGAACCAATATTATGGCCCAGTTAACAGACGTCTACTTCCAACTTCCTTGTGTGGGGAGATCAGAACTACCTGTATCGCTTAGCCCACCATTGGATTTCCTTCCTTTCAGCTGTAAGCACGCCTGCCTATAGAGTAATGTGGGTGGTAAAAGCTATGACTTTTCCTCCGAGTGCTGCTTTAGCCATACCCCACCAGTGTTGAATGTAATGCATTTTTTATTATGGCTACTTTCCACTCTTTTGTCATCTAAGAGTCATTTATGGGAAAGTTTTTAGTTTCCAAGTGGAGCACTAACCCTACCTCAGGAAACCAGCCATTTGTTGAGAGACCCCATGTACAATTTATCTTCAAGTAGGTTTATCAAGAACTGGCCCTGATTCTTTCTCACTTGATGTTCCTTTTGCGGCTTTGTTGAATGTCCTGCCTGGAGTCTTCTCTACTCTCTCTGCCTTAGAGCCTGTTCCCAAACCCACCCAAGCCTCAGACTCTTGCAGAAACACCGCCCAGCAGCTTCCCCACCTCCTCCCCCACCACTGTGGCCCAGCGTCTCCCCTGCAGCCTCTCCTCTGCACACAGACTGGTGGGCAATCTGATAGGTAGGCAGCCCATGGGAACCCTGCTCTCTGTGGGCCTCCCTCTTGCTCCAGTCCTCACAGATGACTTTTCTTTTTCCCGTTGTTGACGTTTTGATTGGATTTCTTTTGGTTGCTGCAGAAATGTGAATCTGTGCATTCACCATCCTTCTGCTCTGCACCCCTGCATCTCCACCCAAAGGGACACCCTGGGTGGCACTCAGGTAAGACGCTCCTGTCCCCGTTTCTCGGGGGATGAGGAGTGACCCTGAGCAGCTCCACTTCTGTAGGATCACCTGGCTTCTCCAGGGCTGCCCACACCTGTGGTTTTTCTCACTCTTATTTGTCTGGTTTTGCCTGCTTGTTGTTCATATTGTTAAGATGTGGGGAAACACTTTGAGATGTGGCTTAACGTGACACCTAAACCAGAAGCCACAGCCACAAGAGTTCTCCCACGAGCAGGCACTGGGGTGGACGCAGTGCTGACCAACGGGTGGACAGCACCCTGTTGGACGTCCCGGTCCCATCAGGAGACGCCATGGAGGGGGTAACGCCAGCAAAACAGCTCTAACAGCTGGTGGGACAGAAGACCTGGAGGGACACACGGCCTGGGGGCCTCCAGGCTGCCACTTGCACAGCTGGGCCTTGAAGCACACACATTGCTCCAAAAGGCTCCTTGATGCCTCCTCTCTCTGATGCTGAAGATTCTAAGTCAGAACCTGCTCGCAAACTTCAGTCTGGTGGAGGCATAACTTGTGGAGAGACTTCTGGGAGCAGAGGATGCTCGGGAGTAGAGCATAGACACGTGACCGCTGGCGTCTGCACGACAAGGGCAGCAGCTGAGGTGCGCGCAAGCGGGCGGGAAGGAAGTGAAGGAGACGGGCGCCTCCCAGCCCCTCATTGGCTCCTGCCGCTCCTATTGTGCTACGGGAAAGGGCAGTGAGGTCCCAACGCTTCTCAGTCACCAGGACGAACCTGCAGGAGCTTCTCTGACGTCCACCTAAGTCTGTCTTCACCAACGGCCGGAACATCTCACTCAGAAGCTGGAGAAGAGTGTTTCTAGCTCCCTGACCGCCACACAGCACAAACACTTCCCTGCCGGGCACAGGAGAGCCCAAGGGGGGAGTGACTCTCCCTGTGGACCCAGCCCTCCCACGCTGGGATGGGGGTGATGCAGGGAGCAGACGCAACTGTGTGTGTGTGTGCGCGCGTGTGTGCAGGTGCACGTGTGCATCACGTGTGCTTGCGCGCGTGGGTCTGCATGTGCGTGTGTATGCGTGCGTGTGCGCCCATGTGTGGGGGATTCGAGTCTGCAGATGGGAAACAGAACGCCTGTGTGCCTGACAGACAGGGTGCCTGTCTGTCTACCCGTGGGGCTTGGAGGCACCCATCTGTGCAGTCACCACACACGCTAACCCAGCAACACCGAACAAATGACCCACGGGAGGACCCCGGAGCCAGGCTGCTGCCACGCGCTGCCTTCCTGCGTCCCCCGCAGGCTTGACAAAAGCTTTCATATCGGTGCCTGCGAGACTGCCTTCTCAGCACTGCTCAAATTTTATTAAATAATTCCCCGGGGAAATAAGATTTTATACACAACTTTGCTTTATAAATAATTTGTCAGTAATGTATAATGAGGCCTGCATTCATAAATCATGGTTAAAGAAGCTATGAAACCAGCTGGGTGTGACTTCTTCTAAAGGCACAGGAAAAGCACCTATTTGGATAGAGCCCAGAAGGGCTATAAAATCCAAAGCATGTGCTTCCACGACCTCCAAAACAAAACGCCCACAACACGTATCCTGTAGATGTTCAAACTGTGTTGACAGGTTCCAATCCCTGCCCACGAAGCGCGTGTCACACGCAAGGACAAGTGAGCTGTTGCCGCTGCTGCCGACGGGTCTGCCGACAGCAAGACCCCTGACTCGCCGCCACTCAGTGCCTCCACAGAAGAGGGACTCAGGCAGGTGCAGACGCGGTTTCTTCCTCCTAAACTCTGAGCAGGAAAAGCAACTAGGAAAATCCACTGGCTAAAACGTTAGAGGGAGCCCGTCAGCAGCTCGGGCAGGGACCAGGGAGGCCAAGAATACGGTCAGCCTCACGTGAGCCACGCGCAGACAGCGGAGCCGAGGCAGCGGCTCCGGGGTCAGCTCCGTGGTCCGGCGCCCTCCCCCCCGGTGTGAGAGCGGGAGTCAGTCCTCCGAGCAGCCGCCCTCCAGCGGGAACCCGGGCATCTAACCCGGGAGCCACCGGCCCGGCCGGGACGGCTCACGTTTCGGCACGTTGCAGCGACAGGGGCCCAGAGAGGAGGACACGTGGGCTCTTCCCCGACGGCCCAGAGGATGCAGCGCGACAGGGGCTGGGCGGCTCAGAGGGCGGGCAGGTGAGGCTGGGGCTGGCGCGGAGGAGGCAGCCCCGCAAGGAAGGTACAGGCACGAGGGAGCCCCTGTGACGGAGGGAGACACGGCCCAGAAAAGAGTAACAGCATATGGCATTCAGAGACGCCTCCTTCCCTGCCACACGACGCCACGTGGTCCCTGCAGGAGGCCTGGACAGGTTCCAGGAGCGCTGGGCCAAGACCGAGGGGCGCGGGCGAGAGGCGGGGACAGTGAGGCTGGGGCGGCAGCTCTGGCGGGGGCTGGGGGCCCCAGCAGCCTGGCCTACCGCAACGCCGAGCTGGGAAAGACTGAGCGGCGAGACGCACAGTTACCCGCGCGTGCCCATGCGTTGGGCTCTTACTGCACACCGTGCGCAGCAGTCTCCACCGCCTGGCACTGGGCTCTGACAATTCTCAGGGCGCCAGGGCCTCTCTGGGCCCTGTCCAGGCAGCAGGGTGGCCCAGGACTGCACCGCAGCTCCTGTGCGGAGAGAGACCCGGGCGGGCGAGAGCAGCAGGGGGGTGGTTTCAGGGGCAGCAGTCCAGACGAGAGACGCCACCTCTGGAGGGAGACCTGACACGGTTCCACACTCTCTCGTCAGGACAGGAGGACCGGCGGGGTGGGGGTGGAGCCAAGGGCCTCTCCCCAGGACCCCTCTCCTCACCAGAGCTCCAGCCCGTGTTTCAGCTGGGTGCCGCAAAGCCCTGATTTCTGAAGGCGGCCCGTGCTGTGTGCCTTCCTGGTGGAAAGCCCTGGAACGGTGCCCAGCACACCCCCTCCAGCACACGACCTCCGCCCGGCCAGCGGCATGCCCACACCAGGGCCCGGCCACTCTGGGCACGTCCCTCAAAATCTTGGGAGGCGCTTCAGGTCCCACACTTTGCTTCTCCCCTCCTGCCTCTCCCCTGTGTAGACAGCTGCTCCTCCGCCCTCTCGCCCGAGGGGCAGACAAGACGCCTCCCTCTAGGGCCGTCCTTGCAAGCCTCGGGCTCTCTGCCCTGTGCGCGCCTGGCCCGGGGGCACTTCCTATCTGCTCCACGTACCCCGCCCCCTGGGCCACCACGTCCTGACCGCAGGGGCTCTTCCGTGGCGATGCCTCAGAGGCTGGTGGGCAGTGGTCTCAGCGGAGACCCCGATGGCCCTGGTTCCACTCGCGCACTGGCTGTGTGGCCGGGGACCCTCCAGGCAGCCCCAGCCCCCTCCTCCTGCCATGGCCGAGGCCTCCCACCCTCTGGGCAGCCTGCTGTCTGCACGGCCGGGAGAGGTAGGCCCTGGGGCTCCCGTGGCCCTGGCCGGGCGGCGGCCCAGAGGAGACACCCTCACACACAGCGTGCCGCACGAGCCTGGCGGACGCAAGGCACGAGCAGCTGGGCAGTGGTCCAGACACGTCTCCGAAGGCCCGTGGCCTGAGCACCAGCTCCTCCCCGGGCAGAGGTCCGGCCAA
Source organism: Hippopotamus amphibius kiboko (assembly GCF_030028045.1). Taxonomy (NCBI): domain Eukaryota; kingdom Metazoa; phylum Chordata; class Mammalia; order Artiodactyla; family Hippopotamidae; genus Hippopotamus; species Hippopotamus amphibius. The sequence goes on along the minus strand of NC_080189.1, from coordinate 686,167 downwards.
AGCCTTTGGACTGAGACCCCTGTCTCCAAGGCTGCTGGGTGGTCCTGGGCAGGAAGGGTGGGGGCAGTGCCCCCTCCCGGGAGGGAGAGCTCCGCCGAGGAGCAAAGCCCTCCCCAAGCTGGGCGGCGTCTTCAGAGTGTGAGCGAGCTGGGCTCCTTCTCGGCACATTCAAGCAGGCTTTGTTCCTCCTCTCTCTGGGGGGTGGGGAGGGATGCACGTGTCCCAAGCCCAGGACTGTTCACCGGGAACAGGCCGGAAGGAAGACAGAGCGGGACGCTCGCCCCTGCCTCCCGGCACCGCGGTCGCTGTCAGTGGCCGAGCCCGGGCTCCATGCAGACGGACAGACGCAGGGGCCACACGCAGGCCGCACCCGGCTCCCCCCGGCTCCCCAGCGTTCCCGGGGGAAGGTGCGTGGCACAGCTGCGGGCCTGCTGGAACGAGAGACAACAAGACAGAGGGAGGAGCCAGAACATGCTGTCAGGTCCAAAGCTGCCCTGCGGATGGCAAGGTGCAGAGCAGGCACGTCTGGGGCCGTGGGCACCTTCCTGGCACCGTGACGTGTGGCAAAAGGAAACCACGCGTCAGAGGGACTGTGGGCCGTGCCTGACTCCGCACAGTTAGGGAAGGTTCTGAAAAAGGGGCCTCGCAGATGCGGCCGCCGGGGCAACTTCGCCCTTGCAGAGCAGCGGTGAAGCCCTGTTACCTCTGAAGGGCTTCCGTCTGAATTCACAGTCAGTTCAGTCACTCAAAGCATCATCGTTAAGTGACACCATTGAAAGGTGGAGTTCGGGGACTTCCCTGGTGGCTCCGTGGCTAAGACTCCGCGATTCCACCGCAAGGGGAGTGAGGTCGATTCCTGGGCCGGGAACCGAGATCGCACAGACCACGTGGTGCAGCCAAAAACACCATTTCAAAAGAAAAAAAGACGGCGTTCAATTACGCCAGATTTTTAAAATTCTCATCCATTGGTCACACAAAAGGGGAAGAATAGGCTCCAAGGTCGTGGCACCGTCCGCTAACGAGGGGGCCGACCGGGAGCCGCTGCCAGGGGACCTGCCCTTCAGATGCGCCGCGGCCGCGCCCGGCCCGCTCCCTCTGCATCGGACACGCGCTGCGTCTCCCGTTTCCTCTGCTGCTAAAGGGCAGAGGAGCTGCAGCGAAGATGCCTGGCGCACGTTCAAGCCTCCTTCTGATGATTTATACATCAGACGGCTGCTCCGCCTGCCGCAGCTTCCGCCCGACGCTCGGGAAGCGCTTCTGTGTAGGAGGTTCAGAAGCCTTGACCCCTCGCTGTGGGCTCGCCAAGGGCTTAATCCCGAAGGAGCCACAGAGACCCTGGAGGGCAGGGCCGGCTTCTTGCCCGAGCTCGGGCCGCAGAGCTGCTGGGGCTCAGCGCCTGCCGCACGGGCGGGACACGGGCCCCGCCGGACTCACGGGGTGGGGGTGGGGGGCACCGAGCTCGCCGTCTCAGGGTCCCCAGGAGCCGAGCAAGCGTGTCAGGAGCGACCGTGGACAGCACCCCCCCAGGCAGGGAGCACCGGGGCCGGCAGCCCCCGCACAGGAGGTCTCCATCCTGGAGCCGCAGGGACCCTCCGGGGAGGTGGGGGGCCACCGGGACCCTCGTGCCAACGGTGGTGGAGCCAGAGCCTGGCGGGGCCTGGCGGTGTGGCCCGCTCTCAGACAGCTGACGACAGCGGACGGGGGGTCTGCTCGGTCGCAGCTGAGCCCCTACCTGCCCTCTCTGGACCAAGACGTCCAAAATCCTGTGGTCCTTCTCCCCCTTTCCTTGCATCTCCCTGTCCTCCTTCCATAAGGTGCGGCCAAACTTAAATCACCGCTTGCGAGACTTCCAGCGCGCCCCGCCCTCAGCGCCCAGGGCCGCGCACCCCCCGCGGGCAGCACACAGACCCCGCCCCCGCGCCTGGCCCGGCCCGGCTCTCCCTTCCCCGCGGCGCAGGCAAGGCTCTGGGCATTTGTCTACATCGTTAGTGGTGCCCGCGATGCCAGAAATATTATCTCCTGCTCCATGCGTCACATCGCCTCCCCTCCTCTGCGGCGAAAGTCACACGAACGCTGGAACAGCGCACTCCACGCTGGTCGCTTCAACACCCGTGGGGGCCGGTGACACACCGAGCGCTGGCCCAGCGGAGTGCACTCGGGGCCGCGGGGGCCGCAGCGGCAGGGACCTTCTGGTCAGCACGAGAAACCTCGGGGTGGCGCAGGGGCGGCGGCAATCGCATGGTCCGCGACCCAGGTGGGTCCGGGAGCGCGTCGAGAGCCAAGCACGGACTCCCGGTGACCCTGCCATCGGAGCACCCGCTGACGCTGCTACTGAAAGCGGCCACCAGGCCCGAGGACTGCAGTGGCTGGAACGCGTGTGCCGCACACCCAGACGCGCTTCCGGAAGGTCGCGGGGGCTGCCGGCCGCTCTGCACACGGGACCCGAGGAGGGCTCGGGCGTGGTCACCGCCGTCCCCGCTCACCCCCCGCCCGCACGTCTTCCGTCGGACGGTTCTCTAGGTGCGTACACCGAAGGCCTTGCTCACCACAGACGCTCCGCAGGTTTGCCCAGAAGATACAGTCCCTGCGTCCCAAGGTCAGGATGTCCTTCCCCGTCCCCCCATGCTCCCCCTCGCCCTCCACCCACGCGTGGCCCCACCTCCACGGTGCTGCACCCGGCACACGTGGCTCACACGGCAACACTGGGGTGAAACCCGCGTCTGGACCGAGCCAGCGTTGCAAGAGCACGGATGTCTGAGTGCCGGGAGCCAGGAAGTCTGAAGCTGCTGCTGTGGGTCAGGGAGCCCTCTGCCGTGAGAACCGACCTCACGGGATCTCCTCTGTGGAGCTGTGACACGACACTCACAAGCGCCCGGTGCGGGCGTCCTACACGTGGATGAGAGAGACGGAGCGTGCTGACCAGAGGGGGCGGAGGACCGGCCACGGGGAGGGCCGAGTCCGGAGGACGTAACACACGCGCCCGCAGGTCCCCCTGCAGGTCCCCCCCGCAGGACACCACACATCACCCCCGCCGGTCACCCCGCCGGTCACCCTGGCTGACTCCCCCCGCGGCACTAGTCCGTCGAGTCCTGCAGCTGCTCCAGCGCAGCCCTCAGCCGCGTGGGGAGGAAGGGACTCACCTGGGGGGGCGCCGGCCCCTCCTCCTGCCCCGCCCTTTCCGTTCCCTGCTGACCGGACGATCTGGGAAGTCAGGAGCGTTTCCCGACGCCTGGTCGTGCCGTCCCCCCGACACGCTGTACCTCTCATCGTCCCCACCACCTCCCCGTCCACATGCGTGGAACCAGCCTCAGAGAAACCTCGCTCACGGCCTCATCGCGGCAGCTGGCAGGTCACCTGACCCCACGTCATATGCCACAACGTGACGTGGTTTACTTTCGTGGCAACATGTCTGTGTCTTTATTCATTTCCTTAGTCCTGTTCATACTGAATCATCGAGGGTCGGAAATGTTCCTCAATTTCTTAAATTATATTTTTACCATCTTAAGGAGTAGATCGTGTGCCGTGACAGAGCTGACACGTTTTGGCATTCACAGGAGCCCTGGCACACAGCCGCCGCGCACGCCAGGCTCCTGCTGCAGCCACCGCACAGCCACGCAGGCGCTGTCGCGAACGCGAGCCTGTCTCCCCCGTATCAGCTCGTGGTGGTGCTGCCAGCAGGTGACACACAAAGCTGGACGCCCCATCCCAGCGGAGACTCCAGTCCGGCCCGATCCCCCGGCAGAGGAGGCGGGGAGGGTGCTACCTGCGTCCACCCAGACCTGAGCGAGGACCGAAGGGACCTGTGCCCGCAGGAGGCACTTCCCCGCAGCCCGGGGCCAGCACGGGCCTGCGGCAGGAGCCCGAGGCCGGGAGAGCCCCCATCCCGCCGAGCGCTGTGCCCAGGCGGGCACCCGGCAGGCGCTGCCCAGGAGCGAAGGCCTCGGCTGCGCTGAGGGTCTGCAGCCGGGGTCGTGGAGCCACCGTGCGCCCTGCGCCTCCTCTTCCCTCCTCCCTGGCCGCCGGGAGGGAGGCCCCGAGAGGACCCACCGCGGCGGGGCCTCAGGGCGCTGGTCACTGTTTGGAGACACGGGGCGGGACTGCCACCTCCAGGACATCGTTTCATTCATCCGCGCACCATCTGTGAGGGTCCTGCTGTAACCCAGGCTCCGCGCTGTGCCCCACGGTCCCCAGGGGAGCCCGGCGGCCCTGAGAGCTGCACCAGGCACTCCGTTCCACCCCGGCCCCGCCGGGCACGGGCGCGCACAGAGCAAACCTGGGTGGCTTTATCATCACTCTTCTTCCTCCTGCTTATCCTCTACATCACAGCACTTCATGTTTTTAAATTTTTTTGTATTGGGATGCTGTTAATTAATTTTATTTTAAGGTGGTAAAGGGGGCGTCACAAAACACTTCGTGTAAAGAGAGCCCGGATCTGAGCAGGCAGAGCCCCCCGCGAGCCGGGTGGGACCCTCCCGTGACTTTCTGCGTCCCACCCGTGACTTTCTGCAGCGGCTGTGGACTTGGGCTTGAGGAGCTCAGGCCACTGGGCGTGAGGGGCTTGCAGACTTGGCAAAGGAACCTGAGCGGCAGGAGGAAGACAGAGGGCAGGAAGCCTGGGCCCGCGTGGGGTGGCGTGGACGGCGGTAGCTGGGCGAGGCGGGTCAGCACCCAGCACCCAGCCCAGGGCTCCGCGCGGGCGGGACAGACAGGCTGCCATCGGGAGGGGCAGGGGTCACCCCGGTCCCGGGTTTGCTCAGGAGAAAGAAACGAGGGTGAGCACGGTCGCCTCTCGTCTCTGGTCTGTGGCCCCTGGTCCCACTGTTCCCGACAGGAAGTAAGCACGGGAAGGCGGGGACCACACTCACGTGTCAGTTACTGCCTTGGATGTAGACGTCATGCACAGTTAACATGACTAGTTTGCACGGTTCCCAGATGAACCCCCGTCATTTCATTTCTGAAGAATTTACCCGGAATATTATCTGCCACTTGACAAAGGAGGTGGCAGATTTCATCAGGGATAAGACCCCCTCTCGGGTGGACAAGGACGGTCTCCTGCCTGCCGTCCACGTGCACACCCAGCGTTAGGAGGCGAACGCGGTGAGGCCAGAGCCCCCGGCCTCGCTGGCCCGAGCGCGCCCCAGCACCCTGCCCGCTGAGTAGGGGCTTCTGCCCGGGAAGCGGGGGGCAGTAGGGAACAGGAGGACTCGGGCCCCGGGCAGCACCGTCAGTGTCCTACACTGCCCCGTGCTGCCCGCTCCAGCCCGGCCGTCAAGAGGGCCCGCGGCCGCCCTGGCCTGCGTCCTGGGGCCCAGCGAGCTGACACGCGCCCTGGACACGGGCCCGAGGGGCCAGGGGCCGGCCCGGTTCTGGGGCTAATCTCCTGTAAGCGACTCTGAACAAACCAAGAGGGGGTGACTCAGTGGGAGGCCGGGTGAGCACACATCTTCCACACGCTCGGCAAACGGCCTGGTGACAGCCGGGATCAGCCCTCTGTTCTCACCTCACTTCCAAGACTGCGGTTATCTCACTCCCCCAAACACCCTACCCAGCAAATTCTGCTGAACAAAGTGTCAGGAAAAAAAGACCCAATAATACAACTCAGGGGCACCCCTCGAATAAAGGCATCACCCAGAAAATGCACTAAATGAGGATTTAATTGCTAGAAATTACGTTCCATTACTAAAAATGACAACAAATTGCTTATTGAAGAGACACATTCTTTCACCACCATTAATAATTTAAAATCGCGAACTGCATGTAATCGTGAGTGATTTTGTTCCCTGGGGAGAGGCGAGGTGCTGCACCAGGCTGCTGTCGTGCCAGGGCTGGGCCCCCACGCAGGGCACCTCCGCGGGCAGCCGTCTCCAGGCCAGGCCTCCCGGGACAGGGAAGACAGCCTGTGGCCGGGCAGGGCCGGGGTGGCCGCCTCCTCACCTGCGAGGAGGGTGCTGTGCAGCGAGAGATGCGCGTGGGACTCCGAGACTCCCTGGGGGGCCGGGACCACTCCCCCAGCCGCAGCACAGATGATTCCAGAAGCACGGGACGCCCCTCCCAGGTGCAGCCTCTCTTGGATGAAGCAGTGGGAACTGCCCGCCTCCCGCGTGGTCGCGTTCCCGCCAGCGACCCCCGAAAGAGGGGCTCAAGGTCAAGTCGCAGCCCTGAATCGATCACCGTAACCAGTGAGGCCCCCCTCCTGACGTGACAGACGCGAGGGAGCAGGACCTCCGCGTGTGCCAGGTGCACGAGGCCGGGCGGGGCCGGCAGAGCTGCCGCCCCAGGAGGCGTCGCGGCTCTGCGGTGCCCGCGCGGCCCCGTCTCCTCACTGGATCCACGGGTCCTGGGCCACAGCCTGGCGCCCAGGGGCCCGAGAGAAGCCGGAGCGCTCTCCAAATGTGCCCAGGGGCAGCTGAAGCCACCCTGCCTGCGGGCAGCGGGGGAGCGCCCCGTGCAGGACAGGACGGGACAGGGTCCGCGTGGGCCCGCAGGGCTCTGACACTCTGCCCGGGGAGGCGGGGGCGGGTCTGCGGTCCCCCCGCGCCCACACTCCACCTGGGAATTCCAGATGCTCTCGTGACCCCAAAGCCTCCAGCCTCCATCACAAACCATTTTCATGTATTTAATTGGCTCTCTCTGGGGGATGTTTTTGAAATCAGCTCTTTGAAGACCTTTCATTGTGGTACTGAGATAAAGCTGGAAAAGCAGGGGTTTATCCAGACAGGAAAGAGCGGATAAAATGAGAAGCTGGAGATGAAAGGACGCTTGGACGACAAAAGAAGGCGCGTGAGGACTGAGGACGGCGCGGCCCGGCGGGGCCTGGGGGCTCCCCCGCCCAGACCCTCGGAGCTGGTGCATTAACTCCACAGGGGGCCTCACAGGCCTCCCTCCTTCAAGGGCCGTGTTAGCAATTCTTAAATTTTCCTGAATGTTGAACAATGGAAGCTTTTTTTGCAGAGAGCGTTTAAGAAATGAAAAGCCAAGCCTGATGGGGGCTGGGGGTGGTGGGTCGGTTCGGGCACGAGAACGGGGGGAGCAGAGGGCCTGTGTGAGGACAGCGCGTCTCACAACTGCTGACCGCAGTGGGCATCACGCGCCTCACTCGGCCCCCAAGGGCTCCGCGGACACGGGAGTGTCACGCAGCGCCCACGTGAGAACACGTGTGCGCGCTCCCTGCCCTTTCACAAAGAACGGGGTCACCGGCTGACTTCGGGGTTGACAGGAACTGAACCCACAAAGCACCGTCCCCCAGCCTCGAGCTCGAGCTCCACGGCCCCAACCTGACCCACTCGGGGGGCCGGAGGAAGACGCGGAGCTGGAGCCCGGGGCCTGACACGCAGGGCTTTTCTTCCCACCATGGCGCCAGAAGCACACGGAACCCGGCCTGGGAAGCCAGGGTCCTTCCGGGCCACGGCGCCCATCCACGCTCCCGGTGGAGACAGCTCTCCACGCAGGCGCGGGGATCAGTAACAGACAAAACCCAGAGAAATCCTGGCCGTCTCCCGAGGCTTCCGTGGCCTCAGATGCCCGCACCCCACACAGCTCGGTTTTGCTAACAGGACAAGGGGATGGACGTTCTCAAAGGGCGCAGAGCCCAGGCATTGTCTCGCAGACTCTGTGGCCTCGCGGAACGTGCACCCCTGTCCAGGTGAGGGTTCTTCTCTGGATGAGGCTGAGGGGATGCCGCCTCCTGAGAGGGGCTCCAGCCTCCGACGCCTGAGGCTCAGGGGTCTCCCCTGGAAGGTTTTCGTAAGGTCCGACCGAGCCTGCTGGCAGACGGCCTGGGGTTCATCATCCGACCTCCCTCGGCCTCCACTCTTTTCTCTTTTAAAGAAACAAAATAGAGGAAATTAGGCATCTGCCCAAGAAAGCTTCGGGATACCTCTTCCGCTACGTCTACACAGATTCTCACCCAGCATAAGCAGCACGTCATCCTAAAAACCAGAACTGAGTCACCTCTCTTTCCCTGTCGTCCTGGGAAAGGGACGCACCCAAAGTAGAAGGAAGAAGCATATTCCGTTCTTCAGGCGAAGGTGAAGCAGGTGACTTGGGAACACAACGTGCGGCTTCAGCGTGACCATCCACGCAGGGCGTGGGCGGGGGCTGCAGACCCGGGGTCACGGCCCCAAAGCCCCGGGCGGGCCTGACCCTTCCTAAGGCTGCGGCACTTACCTCGTGACACACGCGGTGTATCACAGGAGACTACGCGACGGAAGCGAGGGCTTCCCTCCCCTCCCGGCCCCCAGGCTCCAGGAGAAAAGCACCCTGAGGGAAGCAGCACAGAAGAGAAGGGCCAGTGGCCAGAAGGAGGGCGCGGTCGGCCGGCGGTGCGCCCGGCAGCAGGGGTACCAGCGCGTGTCACTGTGACTTTACACTCATCACGAGAGGAAGCCAGCAGCGTCCTGCTGGGTGATGCGCGGGAAGTGGGCTCAGGCCCCGCTGGCGCCCAGCGCCCACACAGACCCCCCCACGACCACAGCCGCCCCTCCCTCGGGGCACGCCCCCCCCAGGCCCCCAGAACAACAGAAGAGGTGAGAAACTCCACCGAAATGCACTCGAATTGTCTCCATCTTTAATTCCACGTCTCAGAGACGCACACACGAAAACGGACCACAGTTTCTTCACAATGATTGTCCTGCTTTTAAAAACTTTTGACTTCAAGGACATCGAAAGCAGACCATATGTTAGTCCATTATGAGTTTACAACATGCTTTAGAGAGGTGCTCGTAACTATATATTTGAGGTCGCTGTATTTCCACGGTGGATGCTCTTACATTCCCTTCACAGCCCCCCGCGAGCGGACGCGGAGGCCAGGCCTCGCCGGCTCCGAGCACTCTCGCCCAGCCAGGCGGCCCGCCGTGGAAGCGCCGGTCTCCCGGCCACCCCGCCGCCTGTGGTACTGACACCCAGCACCCGGCCTTGCATTTCCTGACGACCCCGTAGGGGGACTCGGCTCCCCGAGGCCTTTCCTGGAATCCCAGACCCTTCTCTCTGGCCCCACCCCCGCCGCCGCGTTCACTTCCTCCCGGCCTGCCCCCCCTCCATCCCCCCTGCCCCCGCTGCGTCCACCGACACGCTGCCAGAAGGTTCCTGAGCAAACAGCTGAGGGCTCTGCGCCTGCAGCCTTGGGTAACTGCGAGGACCGTTACGGCACGTGTGCACACACAGCGGTACCGCAGCAGGTGGGAGCACGCAGCCCTGTGCTCGCCCACGCTGCGCCACGTGGCCCTCTCTGCACACCCACGCTGTGTCCCCCGCGGCAGTGCACAGGGCGACGTCGCCCTCCCACGAACCTCTGATGTTTGTGGTTTTGGTTTTGACCACTTGGAGCCGGTCCTGCTGGCGCGCCACTGAAACATAAGGCGTCTGCAAGCCGCTGCGCGCCCCGGGAGGCTCACGGTCCTGCGGGGAGCGTGTGGGGAGGCGCAGAGACGCTGGGGCCGAACGGGGGGCTTGGGCCCTCTGCTGGGGGAACGCGTCCAGGCTGACGGGACGGGAGGGTGCGCCCAGGGTCACCGTGCCGCTGCAGGGTCAGCAGGCTGCGCTGTCCGTGCACAGGACAAGTGCCCCAGGACCGGCTCCTGGCTGCTGTGCAGGGAGACGCAGCGGGATGGGCCCGCGGTGGCCGGGAAGCCCATGCCTCCCACGTCCTCCGCCAGCGGGCGCCTCCCGCTGTGCCTGCAGGGCCGTGCGCCCTGTCACCAGCCTCCTCGGCTCGACGGCCAGCTTCCAGAGAGAAGGTCCGGAGAGCCCGTCTCCACATCCAGGAACCCCGGAACGTTCCAGAAATGGTGCCTAAAGGATGTGGGGGCACCTGCAACGTCTGCAGAGAAAGGGGGTCTGATTCCTAAGGAAGGGGGGACTCGGTGGGGGGGGGTGGCCGGCCGAGCAGGAAGTGCTTCCTGGAAGGGGCGGTGCGGGGAACAGAGGCGTCCCCTCCGCCCCACAGGCTGGGCGGGCAGCGGCCCCGAGCGCGCCCGCCACACCGCCGCGGGCCTTCAGGACGCCCCGCTGCGGGTCCGGCGGTGCTCCTCTGCACGGCGGACCGCGGCCGACCGTCCTCAGGCCTGAGGGCTCCAGACAGAGTCGGAGCAGGACTGCACACACCTGCAGATCTGGGAGATAACGGAGATCTCATTTATTGGACTGTGTTCACTTTTCTTTTGGATTATTTTGCTTTTTCAGTCTAAGGTCTAGGACCCTCTGACTCTCACCCTTCGTTTTGGCACATAAACTAGATTTTGGTTGGTTTCTAATGTATTACAGAAGATGTTCATCCATCTGCCTTCTGTCTTGAAACTTGAGATTCGCCGGGTTGAGTAAAAGAGAGTTCCGTATCAAGAACGCAACCCAGAACAGCCGTGTCGGACGCTGGACGTGGCCGGCACCACCAGCTGCCTGGCCTATTGCTTCTGGTTTGTGATAAATCCTTTAGAGGCTGAAGACGGTGTTAGAAGAAAGTCTCTCTTTGCACCAGTGTCCCCGCGCTTTGTAATCCAATTCCCGAGTGCAAACACTGTACTTCTTCATGTAGCTTTGCCATCTACTCATACGGCCAGCTAACACCCCCGGAACCCTTCAAAACCACAACGTTTAGTTGGAGGAGGGAGAGAAAGAAGAGGAAGACGGCAAAAGCATCTCCAAAACGAGAGGTCCAGAAATCACCACGTGATTATTTGCCCACACGAGGCGGAAGGCTCTTATTTGATAAGGCAAGTAATACATGAGCCTGAAATGTGAATTATTTCAAAGAGTAAAAGCCTGCTTGTCTCCACGGCCCTACAGCCCCTAGCACGGTTTAAGACAAAATCACACTCTACACAGCCTATCCGTGGATCCCCTCTGCCCACCTTCCTGCTGTTCTCAGAAATGCAGGGTTTTCAGTGCCGCCTGGGAAGCCTCCAGGTTTCTAGAGGTCCGGATTTCCGCCTCTGTGGCTACATCCAGTTCTCCTGAGGGTGACGTCTCTGCCGTGTCTGACACGAAGCCCCCACCCAGGGCGTTCGAAGGCAGATGCCCGCCTGCCCCCGATTCACCTCTCCTGTTCATGCTCCACCGCGCCCTGAACCAAGCCTTCAGCTTGTGAAATTTTAGTGCAGATGCAGTCTACCTGACCTCATACTTCAAAGTTAAAAAGTAAAAGTCTCTAGTTTGCAGCAGAAAAAAATGCAAGCTTTCAAAGTGTTCAAAATTAAGAAATCTAGTTTTAATCAAGAGTAGTATACAGTTTGTCAATATTTCTTGAACCTACAGGGATATCTAGGCACCTCCTAAAAGATGAAAATTCGCCTCTCAAATACATATAAATAAGAATGACTTTGGTTTGCCTCCAAAGTGGTGACACTTCGTGGGAGGTTTCTGTCTGCGTTTCTGGTTCCCGTATTGGAAGCGAGTCTCCGTGTGAAGTGAAGGTTCGCCCTGGGTCGGCTGACGGCAACCCAGCCTGGGTGACAGAGGTCGCTTTTCTGCGTCTCCTCTGCCGGGAGAAGTCATGCGTCCCAGCCACCCGCACCAGAAAGACAAACTGCGTCCTCGGAAACGTCTGCATCTCCTCTGATGGTCGGAGGCGCCCCGGGGCCTGTGACGGGGCGGGACGGGGGTGTCGGTGAGGACGGGTGATGAGCGCGGTTCCAGCAGGGTCCCCAGGGGACGTGGGACCTGGGCTCCACCGCGTCCACCACCGGGTTCCCTCCCCACTGGGGCCCGGATGCGAGGCGTCCACACCCCTGCCTTGTCGGCACCTTCCGGCATTTCCACAAGCAGCGTGTTCAGGGACAGCCGTGCCAGGTGCAAATCGCTATCGTCGACTCAGACGCCCGACGGGGGGGGGGGCTTCAAATCCTCCGCGGGTGACCGTGCGCGGGTGACCGTGTGCGCGTAAGCCCCGGCCCTCTCAGCCCGCCCGCTCACGACAGCTGTCCCTCTTTCTGCAGCAGCTCACGGGGCAGAGTGCGTGGTCTGTGGCGCGAAGGCCGTGCATCCTCCTCACAGTCCGGCCTCTGGGACCCCACGGGGCCAGGCTGGGGCCGGCGAGCACGGCCAGACGGCACCACGCTGGGCGTCCTCAAAGGTCACGGAAAGTACGAGCCCACCACATCCGGAGACACAAGAGGGAAAACGCCACGTGCAAGGTAAGACGGATTCTCTCAGGGTCACGTCCCAGAGGCGCAGGCGCGGGGCGTGCGCAGTTTCTGGGACCACAGCTCAGAGGGGCCGCAGAAGCGGCTTTAGAAACCAGTCATTTTCTGTTCTAAGCACAGGGCTGTTCTCGCTTCATTTCAGGGTGATCAACATTTAGCTGCAGGGCTTCCTAGGTGGCGCAGTGGTTGAGAATCTGCCTGCCAGTGCAGGGGACACAGGTTTGATCCTTGTTCCGGGAAGATCCCACATGCCTCAGAGCAACTAAGCCCGTGCACCACAACGACTGAGCCTGTGCTTTAGAGCCCGTGAGCCACAACTATTGAGCCCATGTGCTGCAACTACTGAAGCCCACGCACCTAGAGCCCACGCTCCGCAATGAGAAGCCACGGCAATGAGGAGCCCGCGCACCACAACGAAGAGTAGCCCCCACTCACCGCAACTAAGAAGAAAGCCCACGCACAACAAAAAAGACCCAACACAGCCAATAAAATAAATTTATATAAAAAAAAACCATTTAGCTGCAAACTCTGGCTTTCACACATCTGCCCTGGTATCAGGATCTGGAAACCAATTCTGAGACGTGCCAGGGGAGATCTTGTGCAAAGGAAATCCACCAAGAATGCGCTTGGGGCCCCTCTGCAATGCCGATGACGTCATGAAGGCGCTCGTGGGGGACACTGCCTTTCCTTTCAGTTCAGCAACCCTCCTCCCAGGACACCTCGAGCTCCGTCAACCATCCTCTCCACTTCTTCAGAGACAGAGAAGGCGTTTGTCTTGGAAAGGCTCTTCATTTAATTAAGGCCTCCATTTCTCTTTGGTTGCAAAACCCACCAATAAGGAGGGGTTCCTTAGAGCCAGTGAGGAAATGTAGCAGGTAAATACGGACCTAGAGAAAACTACAGTTCAGGGGGATTCTTACCAAACGGGAGATACGGTCAACGTTCAGTCTCACAAAGGCTCCTGCACAGTTTAGACTTCCACGCGCACCACGGGCCAGGCGGGAACGACGTCCGCGGGGGCGCCCCCCTCACCTCTGGGGCCAGTCCCAGGTGTGGGGCGTCATCGCACGAGGGCCGTCTGGGGACAGGACGGCTTTCCCACGACGAACGCAGACTACGCTCACCGAATCTACAGAAACAACTCTTTGAAAATCTAGCTATATGATTTCTTAACGGTTATAGGTTTATTCAAAAGTGACCTCGCTGAGTCACTTCTATCGGTGTATAGCTTTTAAACAGCCTCCTCACAGCTCTCAGGACTGTCCACTGTTCTCCTGTGATTTTTAAACTCCGCTCCCCTACAGCGATGCTCCCTTTCCCCCAGTAACTGTGTATTTACGCCGTTTTGTTCCTGTTGTTGGTCAGAGGCCTACCTTACATGCTTTTCCAAAGAACTAGGTGTTTTGCTTTTCTCGACGCTTGCCTTTTCCATCCAGTTCTCATTTTCTGCTCTTTTTCTCATCACTCCTTCTTTCTAATGTCTCTTGCTTGCTCTGTAGGCCTTTTTATTATTTAGTTTATTGTGAGATGTTTTGGGGGTCACAGAGGAGTAAAGCCACACACGGACGTGCCCAGACGCGCCCGTGCACATCCCTGACTTGTGGAAGACGGGAAACAGCTGCGCGATTCCCCTCTGAGGGTGCCTCTCTCGTCACCTCGCCGGAGCTGACAACCGTCCCACCACCGTACTCGACGTGCCCCACGCCCCTTACGTGTTCGCCGTGTGCGTGAATTCTCCTAAACGGCACATGGAACGGGTTCTCCTTTGATTCACACACTCTGTGCCCCTGTGTGTTCTGTGCTCTACCTGCTCACCACACTGGTGAGACACAGACACGTGACACCTGTGCCTCCAGGTGGCTGGTGGCGGTTACTTGTGGCGCTGAGCGGCCCTCCGGTTGACGGGTGTCTGGGAAACTGCCACGTGACCACTGGTGGGATGCGTGTGGCCTGCCTGTTGGGGACAGGCTTCCGAGTGCCCAGACCCTGGAGTGAGGCACCTGCAGCGGCAGTGCTTCCGTGCCGGACTTTCATGCCATCGTTTCTGTCGTTGTTGCCAAAACAGCATGGAAAATGGTTCTACCAGCTGCGTCTAAGAATTTCCAACTTGCCCTAGATGTTGGGATTGTCAGATTCTTTCGTTTTGCCAGTCTTACAGTGAATGAAACAATATCTTGTGATTTTAGCTTCAACTTCTCTGATGTCCAGTGAGCCTGAGCGACCTTTACGTCCTCCTGACATTCAGGTGTTCTTCACATGCCGGGCACGGATGCAGACTCCCCGTCCCGCCTGCGCCCGGCTCCGTCCGCACTTCCCTCCCGGTGTGCCCGCACACAGACCTTGTCCTCGCGACACTGCGGGCTCTTCTGGTCTTGCTCCTCTATGGCCTGTGCTTCTGCATCTTTTCGGGGGCCTGTGTCCCTCCTGAAACACATGCCTTAGACGTTCCTTTAGTTTGTTAGTGGGAAACTCAGTTTCCATTTGTCATTTCTCCCTTTGCTTTTAGTTACAGCTTTAGTGGACACACGATTCCGGCTGACAATTATCTTCTCTCAGAACCTGGCAGAATTCCCCACTGTCCCCTGCTTTCCTTGCTGCTGAGAAAGGTGCAGTCTACACACTGTCCCTTCTCATGTATTTTGTCTCCTCTTGGACTCCGCTCTCCCGCTGTCCCATTACGACGTGTCCAACCTCGACTTTCCAGTTTGGAACACCCTGCTGGTCACTCGGGTCCCCCCGCGGCATGCAGCCTCGTGCCCCCGAGCACTTCCGGGAGCCCCGCGGCCCTTCCTTCAAGTCCTGCCTCTCCTGCACCCTCCCCTCTCTCCTCCGGGAACGTGCACGTGGTCCCGCGCGGACCTCCCATCCCCGCCTGCCCCGGCACGTTCTCCGTCTACCCCTGTTCGCTCGACGCTGCACTGCAGGTCACCTCTTGGGATCCACGCTGCAGCTCAACAACCCTCACTTTCTGGCAGGCGTCTGACCAGCCATCCGACCCGTCCACAGAGTTCCAGTTTCCAGGACCACATTTTCTGTTTCCGTAAGCTCTGGCACTTCTGTTTGAACCTCTCATTCCTTTTTCATTCTGTTGCATTTTCATTACTGCTTGCATTATTTCCTTAATTATTTCACACAGTGAACAGGCAGCCTACTTTCAGCCTCTCCATCCTTTCTGTTCTCAGAGTCTGACTCTTATCTGTTGCTTCTTCCGGCTCATCCGAGAGGGTGATTTCTTCCTGTGATCTCGTTTGAGTCAGGGTCTCCAGCTCATCTCAGATCCAAAGTCAGGCAAGTGTGGCTTCCACCTGCCCCGGCATCTCAGCGGTTCTGGGAACCTGTCCTGATAAACACAGTCCTCTGAGAAGCAGCACACGAACACCCCCCTCGAAACGCCAACCTTCAGAACAGCTTCAGAGGCTCCCTTCCAGGAATCGTCCTCAGGGTTACACGTCAATAGTCCAGCTTCTTTGCTGTATAATGTTGCTTCTCACTGAAAAGCTTCCTGATTGTTCTATTTAACTCCAAGGCACATTTAGATGTTCTAAACATCTCCACATATTTTCTCCGCATATAAAGTGTTCCGCTTTCAATGCATATTCAAGTAGACACGTCAGTCTCTGATCACATTGTCAAAGAGTCGCCCCCACAGTGCCATTAGCAGCGGCAGCTGAGTCTGAGGACCCCGCTTTGGAGATGGCCATTCTCGCATGTTTAGCACCTGGGTCATTTCGAGGGCAGCACCGGTTTTGACACTGACATGAGACGGCTCCTTAGCAGAGGACGCTCACGCCCACCACCATCTCCAGAAGCAGCCAGACTAAAACACAGCGTTCTGCCTTCACGCATTTAATAGAAACTTAACTTGTCAAGAGAACACACATAAATCTAGAACAAATTATGTCACCTAAGGATATCTGGTAGATGGCTGGCTACCTTTTGAAATGCTTCTGGGGAACTGACCGTCCAGACGGGATGGAGGACAAAATACACAAACCTGCCCCGTGTAAACGGGGACCCCGACACGGTGCGGAGAGAAGCGCGGGGGCAGGGGAGCCAGGAAAGGGGCTGCGGCCCGGGTGAGCCTAGGGGACCCACAGCCAGGTACCGGGTGAGATGCAGATGCCGCCGTTCGCTCCGCAGCCCGGGCCTCACCCCGCGTCCCTGGGGACCCCGCGTCCCTGGGGAGGTGAGGGCACCCAGCGCCGGCAGCCCCTCGGCCTCAGATGGGCACCTGGAAGCCGCTGTCCAGGGAGCCCTGCACAGGCGCGTCGCGGGGCAGCCTCGCGCATTCTGATCTCTCGGGCTTCTCTGCGGCTCCGCTTTCAGCTCCTCCACCTCCCAACCCAGCGGGAGACCCCCACGTTGCCCCCTCCGGTCTCCCAGCCTCGCGTCTGCCTCCCACCCGCAGGGCTTCCCGTGACGCCACCCCCCACACCCCCAGGCCTGGCTTCCCCTGGCTCCGCCCAGCTCCACGGACCCGTCTCCAAAGCCTCAGTCACTGCGCCTGCAGAGGCCTTTCCCGGGGTCCGCATCCAGGGGCTCGCGGGGCGGGTGGGCGGCACAAGCTCCCATTCCTCCCGGAGACACAGTTTCCCCGCGACCGGCCCTCGAAAGGATTTTTGTTCGGTGTGGAAACCTGGGACGTTCTGGCAGCAGCAATGATGTCACCTTGAAGCACAGACGGCGCCTCTGAGATGACAAGGTGGGCCGGGGCAGACGCCGACGCTCATAGAGACACGCTCTCGGCCACTGGTGGGGGCGGGGGGGGTGGTGATGCCCGGTGGTGAGGTCGGCTGCGATCCCCCTCGAGGCGACCCCCGTTTGCGCCGTCAGTCACACCCGGGGGTCCCACTCACACCCACCCAGCTGTGCGGACACAGCACCGGCCCGCGCGCACAGGGGCTCCGTTTGCTTTCATCCTCTACACCCCCGGCCTGAAATTCTCAACTTCACCTCTGAACTTGCGTTCAGCAGGCGCACCAGGCGACCGCGGAGGTGCGTGCTGTTGGAGGGCCGTGCCCGCGGCCCTTCCTGGCCCGCTCACACCTCGACGGGGAGACACCCCAGCTCAGAACGCAGGGGGCCCCCAGAGACCAGCTCTCCTCTGCCCATAACGCAATTCGCATGCAGAAAGCAGGCAGCGGCGTTCTGAGAAACAGACAACGCAGGGCCCCACTGACTCCCGCCACTTCCCCGAGTTCCCAGCCTTCTCTGCCGAATGACGACAGGCAACGAGAGGAGGCGGTAGGGCGTTCCCCTCCCTCCGTCCTCCACATCCATCCGGGAGCGAAGGTGGGCTCGGTGGGATGTGTCCGTACCAAGAAGTGAAACAGAGCAGCGTCTCCACCGTCTGACACTGACAAGCTCGTAGGCACGTTCCAGCCATGAAATAGGAGCTGGTTAATGTTGGTGACTTTGCATGTGAATTAAATGCTCTCATACTTGCATTTAAAACCAGAATTGCACAATATGAAGAGAAAGGGTAAAAGCCCATGCTAATAATTTCTCAATCTTCCTTGACTTAGAATGACGCTGAACAGCAAATAAAAACACCGGAATAGGTGGAGGGCCCACGTGATGCCTCAGCTCCTGCGGGGGGCCCCCCCGCCCCCGCCGGGCCTGCGGCCGCGGAGCCTGCTCGGGGGGAGCGTGTGCAGACGCCAGCGCCTGCTCAGCCCGCCTGTGAGGCTCCGTGTGGCGGTGCTCCACGCCCCCACCTTCCTTTTAGGATCCGCTGGCGTTAATTTGCTCCCGATTGTAAAAAGCTGAATCCCAAGCAGTTAACCAGAGTCCCCAAACCTCATGGATTAAAATTCTCGTTTTAGCGCCTGAGATACTTCGTAGAATGTTCTGGGTTCATAAGCGACCCACGGAACGGTCACACCGAGCCAGCCGTTGTGTGCTGCGTACGTCGGTCCTCCTCCCGGCCAGCCAGCGCGCGCCCGCGTACGTTGCGAGAGTCCTCGCGTGGAAGGGAAGGCTCTGCACGCTCCGCGCGGGCGAGAAAGCGCCTCAGCATCTCCCGAGGCTCAGGGACTGGCGCCCCCGATCTCGTCTCTGGAACCGTCCCATGAGGCGGCATTACTGTATCTCATGCATGCTGAGGAACGACTGATTTCAAGACAGGCCATCATTTCAGTATTGCTAAGAAAAAGCCAGAATGCTGCCAGTGAGACATGGCGCGCTACTGATGTCAGATGCACCCTGATCTGAGGGTGTTGAGATGTGACCACAAAGTGCGTCTGAGAAGCGACGGAACAGGGCGCAGCGGCTGCGGGTCGCGCTGCACAGACGCCTCCGCAGGGCTCGGCCTCGGACACCGGCGGGCCGGCGGCTCTCCGCTGCAGCTGGGTCTGGTCCGTCCCCTCGGCCACGGGGAGCGGCCTCGCCTAAGCCACCACCCCCGGCCTCCTCCCGGGCAGCGTGCGCCCCGGGGCCCTCCTCGGGGCACAGAGGCCAGCCCCGCGGGGTCCCCTCTGAAGGCGGAGCCCAGCCCCCGGTGCTGAGCTCCTCCTGGGTCGGCTCAGCACCTCCTGTGTGGCATCACCCCTCCAGCCCCCTCTGCCCGACCGGGCCCCCCTCACCTGCACAGGTGTCAGGCCCAGCACGTTCCAGGGACCCACCCACAGCACACCTCCCCCTCAGCGTCTGGTCCCAGGGCGCCCGCCCGGAGGGGGGTGGTGCTACCCCCACGTCACAGGTAGGGTATCGGGAACCCGGAGAGCTTAGGGGTGTGCGGAGCGGACGTGGCCGGCTCCTTCTGGCTCCAGACCCACGCTCTCCTCTCTCTACAGCGGTTCTCAACGTGTGGCCAGAGGGCCTCCGTGGGTGCCTGAGGCTCTAAGCTAGGCATTAGGGCAAAATTATTTTCATAAAATACCAAGGCTCTATTTGCCCTCTTCATTTTATTTTCTCTTACACGGGAGTTTTCTAGAGGCAGTGTTGGGGGAAATTGCCTGGAATGAGTGCAGAAGCAGATAGGAGTCCCCAGCTGTTCTCTCTCAAGGCAAACATTAGGAAATATGCAAAAATGTAAAACAAAACAAAAACATCCCCCTTAGCGCATGTCAAAAATGTTTTTGAAGACAGTTACCAGTTATTATGTAACACGTTTATCATGACTATTTTTATGTTAAACTGAATTAAAACATAGCTGTTTAAAATGTTCTCAATCTTAACTTTCTAAGACAGTAAATGTGGAGAGCACTAACCCACAAACAAAACCAGACGCTCTTCGGGGTCTTTGATAATTTTTAACAGCGTGAAGGAGTCCTGGGGTCAGAGTTTTGAGGACTACTGTGGAGAGTTCTAACCTCAGCTCTGCACCAACTCCATGGCACTGGGAGTGTCCTTTGTGCCTGGTTTTGCTGTTGTTGTTTTGGGGGTTTTTTTTATGTACTAAATGAAAAGGTGTATTCTTCTTACAGCAAAAAGAAAGCATGGGTAGAATACTGAAATTATAACTATCTAAAAATTATACTCTCCTGGAGTACAGAAATACACCATGTAGAGAGTGGAGAACTTCTCTCAGCCCACTCCCCAGAAAACCACTGTCACCACTGTTTATTTAAATGTTTTACATTGTGACTTATTGCAACAATTTCTGCAGCAACAAGTGGCCGGGGGCAGGGGTGGGGGGGGGGTACCTATATTAACACTAGAGACTTCCCTGGTGGCCCAGTAGTTAATACTCCGCCCTCCCACTGCAGGGGACACAGCTTCCGTCCATCCCTGGTTGGCGAACTAAGATCTCACGTGCGGCACAGTGCAGCCAAAAATTAATTCAATAAATAAATTAATAATAAGGAAAAAACGAACTAGATAACAGGAGTCCACACCTTGTCCTTCGTTTCCCTTCCCAAGGTTTCAGGTATCCATGGTAAACTGTGACCTGAAAATATTAAATGGAAAATTCCAGAAATAAACAATTCAGGAGTTTTAAATTGTGTGCCTTTGTGGTATGATGATGAAACCTTGAGCCTCTCATTGTCCAGCGTGTTTACACTGTACAGGACACCCTCCCACTAGGAGGAAAAGCATCATCTGTACAGGATTCAGTACCATCCGCTGTGTCGCACACTGGAGCGCGTCCCTTGCAGATAAGGAGGCACCATGCCAGCGGCCTGTTAAATGTGGTTATTTCAAGATGATGGGATCTTGGGTGATTGTTTTTCTACTTCCTATCGTTTATCTGCACTTTCTACAACAAATATGTGACTTGTGTCGTTTTTTAAGTTATAAGGACAGTAAATAGGTTCCAAAAGCCAAAAAATAAAAATAAAAAATAAAAATAAAAATTATACTCGTCTACACTGAGTATTGCTATTCTCTGTTATTCTATGAAAATTATGACAAAATATATCATATTAACTTACCATATAGGATTAAAATGCTGTTAAATGTGCAATTTGAAAATCTTAAAACATTCAGATAAAAAATTTAAGACATGAATAGGGAGAAAGTGATGTGTATGTTTGTAGTTAAAACAAGTTTTAGGTAATTCAGAGACTGCGAGTCCCATTTGATAGGAAAAGAGAGATTAAGACAATGGAATCACCTGGGGAATTTGCAGGAGACGCTGACGGTGGCCCCTTATGAGGCCATTTAAGTTAGGATCTTCGGGGTAAGACTCAGACATCCTCTTTCCTGAGGCTTCCTAAGTTATGTCAGTGTGATGCCAGGGCTGAAACTGCTGTCCTAGAGGCAGAATGGCTCGCTTCCCTCAGTGCAGGGTAATGCAATGGATGTTTTCAACAAAGAAAGGGCAAGAGATTAAATAGGCATTCATTTCCACGTTAGACAAAAGAGAGAGACGATATATATATATATATATATTCTCATATATATATACAGAGAGAGAGAGGATAGAAATTGGTTGACTGATCAGCTGATTCTGGGAAGATGGACGTGGCCATGGCAGCAATGTTTTAGATAATCCCCAATCACTACAAAAAAGTAGACGTAGCAGCTAGGCGTTGAGCCAAACCCAGCACCACATTTAAATAAAATCTAAGTGAAGTTATCTCCAAGGACAGGTAACCCCAAGATAACATCCAGAAAAAGGGAGACAGGAAACCTCAAGAAGCCATCCCTGGCGCCAGTACAGACGGCGGTCCTCCATGAAAACAATGAGAAAGATGTCAGAGGTGGTCAGGATCAACTCTTTCAGCTGCAAGTCAAGGCAGGCAGGAAGCTGGAGGTAGCATTTACTTCAGAGAAACGGCTGATTCTCAGCAGGAACAGTGAACTTACTGGCTTTGTAACGTGCCCTGTTTCCACACCCTCTCCAGCTCCGCCTCAGCCGGGAAACAAACAGCCACGATCACAGTGAAGACAGAGGCCTGGCCGCCACAGGAAAGAGCAGGATGGGCTGGAGCTCCTTCAAAGCCTCATTACCAGAGGCTGTCACCATCTGACCCGGCTGTGGTTCCCTAGAAGACCTGACTTGTCTTTGTTTAATCTGACTCACAGCTCACCGTGTGTGAAAGCCTCTCCCCCGGGGGCAGTTGTTGAAAACATTCAGAGGCATGTTGACCTTCTCAGCTGCCTAAGGTGGGGGTAACAGTTGAGGAAAACAGTAGACTAACCGAGAAGCTGTAAAGGAGAAACTCAGGAATGAGATATCCACAGGCGCTTTGTAGAGCGCTCCCACCGTCCTGGGAGTCCGGGTGGCCACAGGCATGTGTGGGGCTGACTGCGTGCCCAGAGCTGTGCATATGCTCAGGAAAGACATGAGAAGACCCTCAGTGCTCACCTCTGGATGACCTTGAGGCTCTGGGCCAGTGGGAAGTGAAGGCCAAGGCAGAGTTCTCAGCTGCCTGGCTGAGTGCTGAGGGCGTGCACACACAGAACCTTCAGCGAAGCCCAGAGACTTAATGGTTCCAGGTGTTTAAGGAAACTGGTCCAATCGTGATCTGACCACTAAGTTAGCTAAGCCCAGATTTCAGTGCCACATACAACAAAGAGCACAGACTTCGCAGCATTTGTTCCCCAGAGTCACTAAAAAGACAATAAGAAATGGTAACAACAGTAACAACAGAACTTGGCCCACAAGCTGCAACTAAGGAGCCCATGTGCTGCAACTAAAGATCCAGTGAGCCGCAACTAAGGAGCCCATGTGCTGCAACTAAAGAGCCAGAGAGCCGCAACTAAGGAGCCCACGTGCTGCAACTAAAGAGCCAGAGAGCCACAACTAAGGAGCCCATGTGCTGCAACTAAAGAGCTGGCGAACTACAACTAAGGAGCCCACATGCTGCAACTAAAGAGCTGGTGAGCCACAACTAAGGAGCCCATGTGCTGCAACTAAAGAGCTGACGAGCCACAACTAAGGAGCCTGCGAGCCACAACTAAGACCTGGCACAACAAAATAAATATTTTTTTTAAAGTTTAAAAGCAAAAACAAAAAACAAACCTTAAGTAGGAGGAAGAAACTGATTTCCAGGGTTGCCATGCTGTACCATTTAAAACATCCAGTTTTCAATGAAAATTTTTGGGACCTGCAAATGAACAAGAAAGTGTGCTCCTCCATGCCTCGCAGAATACAGGATCTTGGTTTCCCCAGTCAGGGATCAAGCCAGCACCCTGTGCTCTGGAAGCTTGGAGTCTTAACTGCTATACCACCAGGGAATCCCCCCAGTGATTTTACAAAATGAAAGTGTATTCTACTCCTGAATCTTAGTGAGTCACTGTAATCATTGATAAAAATACATTTTCTTTTTTAAAAAAAAAAGTACTCTCCATACACAGAGGGGAAAAACAATAAAAACTGTCCATTAGAAACTGGATGTTGAACTCACTAGACAGAGACTTTGCATGAGCTATTTTAAATATGTTCAAAAACTAAAGGACACCATGTCTAAAGAACTCATGGGAGAATGAGAACAATGTGTCATCAAATAGAAAATGCCAATAAAGAGGTAAAAATAACATTAATAAAACAACAGAAATTCTTCAGTTAAAAATTATAATAACTGAAATGAAAAGTCCACTAGAAGAGCTCAACAGCAGATCTGAGCAGGCAGAGAAAGAGTCGTAATCTTGAGGATAGTCAGCTGAGATCAACCGGTCTGAGGAACAGAAAAACAAAGAATGACGAGAAACGAACAGAGCCTGTGAGACATCATCAAATATGCCAACATACACACAACAGAAGTCTCAGGTGGAAAAGAAAGAGAGACGGGGCAGAAGATATTTAAAGAAAAAATGACCCAAACTCCCCAAATTTGATGAAAACTATGAGTCCACCCAACCAGTAAACTTAAGAAATCCTAAGCAGGCAAAATCAGAGATGCACGCGTATCACATCGGCATCAAACTGGCAAAAGCTAGACCGAGAATCCTGAAAGTGGCAAGAGAGGAGCAACTCATCCCACACAATTATTTGTCGTTAGCGAATAATCTTAGCGGGGGCGGAGTCAAGACGGTGGCGTGGGAAGGTGCTGAGATGAAGGCACGGAGATGAAGGCGCGGAGATGAAGGCGCGGAGACAGAACAGTGACCGGAGGCCGGCGGAGGACCTGAGGCCCAAGCAGACCGGAACCCCGCAGCACCCGGGTAGGACCTGGGGGAAGTCAGGGGGGCGGGGAAGGGGAAGCCCGACGGGACCGGCGCCCCTGGGGGGTGGCTGGGGGAGGGAGAGGATCCTGCCTGGAGGGACCACTGGGGGCTGGGGAGATCCGGGAAACCGCGACTGGGTTTCTCCCACCCAGGAGGCCAGGGGGTCTGCTGAGCTCCCCGGCTTGGGGCCCTGCTGAGTTCCCCGGCGGGGTCCTCCACCCTCCAAGGCCCCCTCCGGGCTGCCTGGGTCCTGGGGGGTGGGAAGGAGGGAGGAGGGGCGAGGAGGTGGAGAGGCAGGCAGGAGGGGGTGTGGGCTTTGAGATCGGGGCACGGGGGAGGCTGGAGGGCGTTTCGCCTGCCCTCTTGGCCAGGGAGGCCGACTGGGCTCCCAGGCCTGGTCCTTCATTCTCCAGCCCCCCTCCAGCTGCTTAGAACCTAGGAGAGTGGGGGGCCGGGGAGAGGAAGAGAGGCAGACAGGGACCCTACCAGACTGGGAGATCTGGGGAAGTGCGGCAGGCGTTACCCTAGCCCAGCTGGCCCTGGGAAGCCTGTTGGGCGTCAGAGTCTGGTCTCCTGCCTTTCAGGGCCCCCTGCAGCTGTGAGAGTCCTAGGGGAATAGGAGAGAGGGGGTGGGAAAGAACAGAGCCCAAGGGGGAGGGACCCTCCGAGACTGGAGGACTAGGGGAGGTGCTTGCATCTCTCCCACCAACTCGGGCCCAGGGAGCCCACTGGGTACCTTGACCCGGTCCTTTGCTCCCAGGACCAGAGGCATTCCTGGGCCCCTCTGCCTCATGGGGCCTAAGGCCCGTTCCCCACTGCCCCCAGGGCCTTCTCTAAGGGGAGGCCCTGCCCACTGCCTAACCTCCCCCCCCCACCCCCACCCTTGTCTAAGCCCCATCCCCACAGCCAAGGTCTTTTCTGGCTTTTTTTTTTTTTCTTTTTCTTTTTTCTTCCCACCTCCTCACTTAGGATATTGCAGTTATTTTACCTTCCAGTTGTTGCTCTATCTTTTTTTTTCATTTTTTCTAACACATCTGTTAGTTTTCTATTATCGTATTTTTATCTTGCTATTATTCTGCTGTTCTCCTACCTTTTTTCTTTTTTCATTTTCCCTGCTCCACATGGCTTGTGGGATCTTGATACACAAGCCCAGTGTCAGGCCTGCACTCCTGAGGTGGGAGCTCTGAGTCCAACACATTGGACTGACAGGGAAACCCAGTTCCCAGGGAATATCCTTTACCGTGAGGTCTCCCAGAGGTTCTCAACTTAACACCAAGACCCAGCGATATTCAACAGCCTACAAACTCCAGTGCTTGAAACCTCAGGCCAAACACCCAGTGGGACAGGAACACAATCCCGCCCATCCAAAGTGGGGGGAAAATGAGATGACAAAAAAATATGTCACAGATGAAGGAACAAGGTAAAAATACACAAGACCAAATAAATGAAGAGGAAATAGGAAAACTGCCTGAAAAAGAATTCAGAGTCATGATAGTAAAGATGATCCAAAATCTCGATAACAAAATACAGAAAATAGAAGAAACAGTTAATAAGGAATCAGAAGAACTAAAGAGCAAACAAACAGTAATAGATAACAAAATAAACGAAATTAAAAATACTCTAGATGCTATAAACAGTAGAATAACTGAGGTAGAAGAACGAATAAGTGAGTTGGAAGATAGAATGGGGGAAATAAATGCCACAGAGCAGGAAAGAGAAAAAAGAATAAAAAGAATGGAAGACAGTCTCCGAGACCTTGGTGACAACATTAAGTGCACCAACACTCGAATCATAGGCATCTCAGAAGAAGAAGAATAAAAGAAAGGGTCTGAGAAAATATTTGAAGAGGTTATAGTGGAAAACTTCCCCAACAGGGGAAAGGAAATAATTAATCAAGTCCAAGAAGCACAGAGAGTCCCATACAGAATAAACCCAAGGAGAAATACACCAAGGCACATATTAATCAAACTAACAAAAATTAAACACACAGAAAAAATATTAAAAGCAGCAAGAGAAAAGCAACAAATAACATTAAAGGGAAAACCCATAACAGCTGATCTTTCTGCAGAAACTCTGCAGGCCAGAAGGGAGTGGCAGGATATACTGATAGTCCTGAGAGAGAAAAACCTACAGCCAAGAATACTCTACCCAGCAAGAATCTCATTCAGATTTGATGGAGAAATCAAAAGCTTTACAGACAAGCAAAAGTTAAGAGAATTCAGCACCACCAAACCAGCCTTACAACAATTGCTAAAGGAACTTTTCTAAGCAGGGAACAAAAGAGAATGAAAAGACCTACAAAAACAAACCCAAAACAATTAAGAAAATGGTAAAAGGAACATACATGTCAATAATTACCTTAAATGTAAATGGATTAAATGCTCCAATCAAAAGACACAGACTGGCTGAATGGGTACAAAAACAAGACCCTTAAATATGCTGTCTAAAAGAAACCCACTTCAGACCAAGGGATACATATAGACTGAAAGTAAGGGGATGGAAAAAGATACTCCATGCAAATGGAAGCCAAAAGAAAGCTGCAGTAGTAGCAATACTCATATCAGACACATTAGACTTTAAAGACTATTACAAGAGACAAGGAAGGACACTACAGAATGATCAAGGGATCCATCCAAGAAGAACATGTAACAATTGTAATATGCACCCAACATAGGAGCACCTAAATACATAAGGCAAATGCTAACAGCCATAAAAGGGGACATCGACAGTAACACAATAATAGTAGGAGACTTTAACACCCCACTTACATCAATGGACAGATCATCCAAACAGAAAATAAATAAGGATACACAAGCTTTAAATGACACATTAGACCATGTCAACTTAATTGATATTTATAGGACATTCCATCCAAAAACTACAGAATACACTTTCTTCTCAAGTGCACATGGAACATTCTCCAGGATAGATCCATCTTGGGTCACAAATCAAGCCTTGGTAAATTCAAAAAAATTGAAATCGTATCAAGCATTTTCTCTGACCACAATGCCATGAGACTAGATGTCAATTACAGGAAAAAAACTGTAAAAAATTCAACCACATGGAGACTAAACAATATGCTATTAAACAACCAAGAAATCACTAAAGAAATCAAAGAGGAAATTAAAAAATACCTAGAAACAAAGGACAATGAAAACACAATGACCCAAAACTTATGGGACGCAGCAAAAGCAGTCCTAAGAGGGAAGTTTATAGCAATACAGTCCTACATCAAGAAACAAGAAAAATATCAAATAAACAACCTAACCTTACACCTAAAACAACTTGAGAAAGAAGAACAAAATAACCCCAAAGTGAGCAGAAGGAAAGAAATCATAAAGATCAGATCAGAAATAAATGAAAAAGAAATGAAGGAAACAATAGCAAAGATCAATAAAACTAAAAGCTGGTTCTATGAGAAGATAAACAAAATTGATAAACCGTTAGCTAAACTTATCAGGAAAAAAAGGGAGAAGATGCAAATCAACAGAATTAGAAATGAAAAAGCAGAAGTAACAACAGACACCACAGAAATACACAAGATCATGAGAGACTACTACAAACAACTATATGCCAATAAATTGGATAACCTGGAAGAAATGGATAAATTCTTAGAAAACTACAACCTTTCAAGACTGAACCAGGAAGAAATAGAACATATGAACAGACCAATCACAAGTATGGAAATTGAGACTTTGATTAAAAATCTCCCAACAAACAAAAGCCCAGGGCCAGATGGCTTCACAGGCAAATTCTATCAAACATTTAGAGAAGAGCTAACACCTGTCCTTCTCAAACTCTTCCAAAATATCGCAGAAGGAGGAACATGCCCAAACTCATTCTATGAGGCCACCATCACCCTGATACCAAAACCAGGCAAAGATGTCACAAAAAAAAGAAAATTACAGGCCAATATCACTGATGAATATAGATGCAAAAATCTTCAACAAAATACTAGCTAACAGAATCCAACAGCACATTAAAAAGATCATACACCATGGTCAAGTGGGGTTTATCCCCGGGATGCAAGGATTCTTCAATATACACAAGTCAATCAATGTGATACACCATATTAACAAATTGAAAGATTAAAACCATATGATAATCTCAACAGATGCAGAAAAAGCTTTTGACAAAATTCAACACCCATTTATGATAAAAACTCTCCAGAAAATGCACATAGAAGGAAATTACCTCAACATAATAAAAGCCATATATGACAAACCAACAGCCAACATCGTTCTAAATGGTGAAAAACTGAAAGCATTCCCTCTAAGGACAGGAGCAAGACAAGGGTTCCCACTCTCACCATTATTATTCAACATGATTTTGGAAGTGTTAGCCACGGCAATCAGAGAAGAAAAGGAAATAAGAGGAATCCAAATTGGAAAAGAAGAAGTAAAATTGTCACTCTTTGCAGATGACATGATATTATACATAGAAAACCCTAAAGATGCTACCAGAAAACTGCTAGCACTAATCGATGAATTTAGTAAAGTAGCAGCATACAAAATTAATACACAGAAAGCTCTTGCATTCCTATACACTAACAATGAAAGAGCAGAAAGAGAAATTAAGGAAACTCTTCCATTTACCACTGCAACAAAAAGAATAAAATACCTAGGAATAAATCTGCCTAAGGAGGCAAAAGACCTGTATGCAGAAAACTATAAGACACTGATGAAAGAAATCAAAGATGATACAAACAGATGGAGGGACATACCATGTTCTTGGATTGGAAGAATCAATATTGTGAAAATGACTATCTTACCCAAAGCAATTTACAGATTCAACACAATCCCTATCAAATTACCAATGGCATTTTTCACAGAACTAGAGCAAGAAATCTTACGATTTGTATGGAAACGCAAAAGACCCTAAATAGCCAAAGCAATCTTGAGAAGGAAAGATGGAGTTGGTGGAATCAGGCTTTCTGACTTCAAACTATACTATAAGGCCACAGTGATCAAGACAGTATGGTACTGGCACAAAAATAGAAAGGAAGATCAATGGAACAGAATAGAGAACTCAGAGATAAACCCAAGCACATATGGGCAGCTTATCTTTGACAAAGGAGGCAAGAAAATACAGTGGAAAAAAGACAGCCTCTTCAATAAGTGGTGCTGGGAAAATTGGACAGCAACATGTCAAAGAATGAAATTAGAACACTTCCTAACACCATACACACAAATAAACTCCAAATGGATTAAAGACCTACATGTAAGGCCAGACACTATAAAACTCCTAGAGGAAAACATAGGCAGAACATTCTATGACATACATCAAAGCAACATCCTCTTTGACCCACCTCCTAGAATCAGGGAAATAAAATCAAGAATAAACGAATGGGACCTCATGAAACTTAAAAGCTTTTGCACAGCAAAAGAAAACATAAACAAGACTAAAAGGCAACCCTCAGAATGGGAAAAAATAATTGCCTATGAAACAACAGACAAAGGATTAACCTCCAAAATATACAAGCAGCTCATGAAGCTTAATACCAAAAAAGCAAATAACCCAATCCACAAATGGGCAGAAGACCTAAATAGACATTTCTCCAAAGAAGACATACAGATGGCCAACAAACACATGAAAAGACGCTCAACATCACTAATCATCAGAGAAATGCAAGTCAAAGCCACAATGAGGTATCACCTCACACCAATCAGAATGGCCATCATCACAAAGTCTGGAAACAACAAATGTTGGAGAGGGTGTGGAGAAAAGGGAACTCTCCTGCACTGTTGGTGGGACTGTAAGTTGGTACAGCCACTATGGAAAACAATTTGGAGGTTCCTTAAAAAACTACAAATAGAACTACCATATGATCCAGTCATCCCACTCCCGGGCATATACCCAAAGAAAACCATAATCCCAAAAGAAACTTGTACCATAATGTTTATTGCAGCACTATTTACAATAGCCAGGACATGGAAGCAACCTAAATGCCCATCAACAAATGAATGGATACAGAAGATGTGGCATATATATACAATGGAATATTACTCAGCTATAAAAAGGGATGAGATGGAGCTATATGTCATCAGGTGGATAGAACTACAATCTGTCATACATAGTGAAGTAAGTCAGAAAGAGAAGGACAAATATTGTATGCTAACTAACATATATGGAATCTAAAAATGGTACTGATGAACTCAGTGACAAGAATAAGGATGCAGATACAGAGAATGGACTGGAGAACTCGAGGTATGGGAGGGGGGGGGGGATGAAGGGGAAACTGAGACGAAGTGAGAGAGTAGCACAGACATATATATACTACCAACTGTAAAATAGTCAGTGGGAAGTTGTATAACAAAGGGAGTCCAACTCGAGGATGGAAGATGCCTTAGAGGACTGGGGCCGTGCACCACAACTACTGAAGCCCGCATGTTCTAGGGCCTGTGTGCTGCAGCTACTGAAGCCCGAGCACCTAGAGCCTGTGCTCCGCAACAAGAGAAGCCACCACAATGAGAAGCCTGTGCACTGCAATGAAGCGTAGCCCCCGCTGGCCACAACTAGAGAAAGCCTGCACGCAGCAACAAAGAGCCCATGTAGCCAAAAAAAAAAAAAAAAAATGAATAGGAGTGTCTATACTAACATTAGATGCAATCAACTTTAAGATAAAAGGTGTTGCTAGAGACAAAGGGTCAATCTACCAAGAATGTATAATAATTATAAATATACAGGCACCCAACAACTGAGCTCCAACGTGCAGAAAGAAAAGCTGTCAGAATCAAAGGGAGGAACAGACAATAACAGTTGGAGGCTTCAACACTACACTTTCAATAGTAGATAGAACAGCTAAAGAAAAGATCAGCGCGAAAACCGAGGACTTGGACAACACTGAGAACCAGCCAGACCGCAGACACTCTAGAACACATCACACACACAGCAAAATACATATTCTTTTCAGAAGCACACGGAATGTTCTCAGAGAGAGACCGTATTTTAGGCCATAACCAAGTATAACGTTACTACACATGACCCACACATTCCACTCTGGTGTACCCAAAAGAATCGAAAACATATGTTGTTACAAAACCGTGTGCTGCGTATCCAAGACAATATTATGCATGATGGCCAGAAACAGAACAATTCAAACGTCCACCAACTGAGAAGTGGATAAACGAAATGCGGTATATCCAGGCAGCAGGGTGTTATTCACCTTCAGAAGGACCAGCGTGTGACACAAGCTGCAGGATGAACACAGCTTGAAAACATGAGGCCAAGGGAGAGAGAGCCAGACGCAGAGGCCACGTCTGTATGAACCCATTTATATGAAACGTGCGAAGTAAGCAAATCCACTACGAGAGACCCGCAGGCCCCCCACGGACAGGAGCCGCTCTGACACGGAGGGTGACCCCCCAGCAGCCACGTCCTGGGTGGTCTGCCCCCCGCCCCGCCTGCAGAAACTGCCCCCGTCCCCCTGCCTGGCGTCTAGTCCGCGTCCGCCTCCGCCGCCCGCGCGTGCCGCCCCGGGCCAGGCAGGATGCTGGGCCCCGAGATCCTCACAGAGACTCCAGTTCAGAGACGATGCCCCTTCGCGCCCCTGAGGCTGCGCGAGGCTGCAGCGCTCCCCGTGGGAGGGGCCGGCGGGACCAGACCCCCGCCTCGCCTCCCCCCGTGCCCCTGAGCCCATGGACCGCCGCCTGCCGGCCTCGTGGGCCTGTTTAACCCCGAGCTCTGGAGCTCGCATTGTTACCTGGGAAGTTCCTGGTTCACAGAAGTGCCTTTCACAGAATCGGCCTGGACGTGGAGAAGTCAGAGCACCCCAGGTGGAGGACCCTCACCACCTCCGTCTCCCCTCCGCTTGCCGTCCACTCCTGGGGCCCTCGGCCGTGTTTCTGCCAGGCGTGACCGTCCAGCTGGATGTCACGGAGTCCTGTGAAGGCCAGTGTCCACTTTGTGCCCGGGGCCCGTCCCCACAGCGGGACCCCCCGGAGCGCGGGCCGGTGGCCTCAACTGGACCCCAGCGAGATGGCGTGGCCCCGGTCTCCCAGGGCACGGGGCACGTGTCCCCACAGGAGCCGACAGGTGAGGGAGTGCCGGTCACTGGAGCCCAAGGAGCCGCCCAGCGGGACCAACGCTCCGCCCGACGGACCAGCCGGGAGCCGCCCGCAGGCGCCCACACGGCGGCCGCCCCCATGTCTGGCCACCTCTCAGCCCGCGTGGCTCTCCTGCGTTCTGTTCCGTATCACTGGGGGATTTCTCCTCATTCTTTTCTAAGGAAATATGACATTGTGTTAGATTTTTAATTTTTGTTTTTGTTTTTTGCTTTTGTCATACAGTTCAACACATCAGGAGATTCCTGCAGGAAATACATCCATAGTTGTTTTTATGACAGCAAATTACGTGCCAATGAGTGACATTTACATGGGCTTGTCAGAAGACGTGAAATGTACTTTTAAAAAATTTAATACATGAGAGAACAATGTGTCCTCCCGGGAAACGACGCTGCCTGCGGGAGACAAGAATAGTAAATAAAAAGTGCAAGTCTTGTGTCCCTTGATGTATGTATTTATGTCGAAACAGAAAGCTGCACAATTAAACCCCGTCTTCCCTTCCTTCTTCAAGCGCGAGGCCGTGCGAGCCGCCGTCTGTCCTGAGAGCAGCCCCGCATCTCTGAGGAGGGGCCTCGTGGCGGCCGAGCCGTGGGCACGCGCGCGCCTCTGCCTCAGCCACGGCGCAGGGGCCGCCACATGGCAGGGAGGTTGGATCCTGCCGTCTCCCGCGCGAGAGGGTGGAAACGGGACGCCACCCACCCCCTTTACGAAGAGCAGCCCGGACTCCCAGGCGCCGGACTCTCCAGTTGGATGAGTTTCCCCAAGAACCGTCACGACACTGCTGGAGAGCTGCAGACCTGACCTCCAGAGACGGACCCTCACACCCACGGACCACGGGCAGTTTGGAGGGGGGTCTACCCCTACGGCCCGGGGCCGCCACCTCCAGCGTGCTGGCCGGTGCGGGGGTGGGGGCGGGGAGAGGCAGAGGAGGGGTCCCAGCCACCAGCCCTGGCGGGGAGAGGCGGGGGAGGCGGCAGCGTTAGCCGGGGAGGGGCCTGGGGTGGAACACAGCATCACGTTCAGAAAGTGCTGGAACGTGAAGTTCAGGACAGCACCGACGTCCCCGTGATGCTTTCTTCAACCTCGCCTAGGAAACCATACGTCACGCCTACCCCTGCCGGCTTACCAGGGCGAGTCCTCCGCGGCCGCCAAGACGGAGGAAGGGCGGCGCCGCCAGCCACCCACTGACCGGGGGCACCGCCTGGGCCTGCCCGGTCCCTCGGACGTGCCCTCTGGCGGCCCGGCAGCAAACAGCCACCGCAGCAGAAGCCAAGACGCCACCCCCAACCAGGCCCCCAGGCCCCACAGAACGCCTCCAGCTTCCGTGGGAGCGCCACCCGCTCAGGCCCGCCGGTGGGGGTTAACTTAAACACGGGGTGTCCCGGGAGGGGCCCCGGCGTCCCGGGGACGGGACGGGTGTCCCGGGGAGGGGCCGAGTCAGGCTCAGGGAGGACGCGGAGGCGGCTCCAGGCCCGGACGGTCCTCCCCGCCCGTCCCCTCGCGCCGTGGTCGCGGGGACCCTGCAGACGGGCTCCTGCGGGCTGTCGGCAAGGTGACCTGCGCCATCGCTGCCGTCACCACTGTTCTAAGGGAAGAGCGGGGACGTACCCTCATCCCTCAGGAAATACTTGCTTTCCCGGCACGTGAGCTGATGCACGGAGCTAACCAACCCCGCGGACGCCTGGCAGTCATTCCACTGGTGGGTATGGTGTGTGCAACAGCCACGTACACTGGAAACAGAGTATCAAATAAATAATATTTAACACTTGGAAATATTTACATGTATAACATGGTTTAAAATATTTTACTTGATGTCATCACGGGACCGTCACAGCAGCCGTGTTTGATCGTCGCCGTTCACCAGAGGAAGAAATTGCACCTCGCGGAGGTTTACTAGCTCCTCTCCCCGCCACACCCGCTGCCAGGAGACAGGCAGGCAGTTAACGACAAAACTAAACGTGCCCTCACCGTAAGATCCAGCCATAACCCTCCTTGGTATTTGCCCGAAGGAGCCGAAAACTCGTGTCCACACAAAACCCTGCACACGGACGTTTACACCAGCTCTACCCATAGCTGCCAGCACTTGGGGGCAACCACGATGTCGTTCAGAGGCCAGCTGACAAACACACCGGTCCATCCCGACAGTGGACTGTTATCCAGCGCCAAAAAGAAACGCGCTACCAAGCCATAAAAAGTCATGGAAGAAACGCCAAGGATGTTGCTAAGTGAGAGAAGCCAATCTGAAAAGGTTACCGACTGTGTGACCCCAGCCGTAGGACGTTCTGGAAGAGGCAGTTAAAGGATGAGCGGCTGCCAAGGATTGGCGGGACGGGGGGTGGAGAGGCGTGGTTAGGGCGGTGAAACTACTCTACGCAGTCACACGCTGGCGGCTGCACCACCGTGCACGTCTGGCAACACCTGCAGAGTGCACTAAGCAGAAAGGTCACCCTCGTGCACGCTGCGCATGTCCGTTGGTAACGATGGGTCAACACTGACGCCAGGCAGTTGTGGATAACAGAGGGATAACGGAGAAAACCTTCTCGGGGGTGCGAGGCAGGTACGTGCAAACTCTCTACTCCTGCTCAGCCTTTCTGTAAATCTGAAACTGCTTGAAACAACGAAATCTATTCATGTAAAACCGTATTTTCCTCTGTGTTTTGCCTCCTCCATGAAGTGCTCTCTGTATGTCTCAAACTCCCTCCGAAATGAACTCACAGTCTGACCCCGTGTGACTGAGCCGCGAAGCGCACTGGACCCCAGCTTCACAGCCTTTGGGCGCAGCGCTCGGACCGGGCGCTGGGACCGGGATGGGGGCAGGGGGCACATGGTGACCAAGCCGGGACACGGATCCCGCACACCCGCCCCGCCGGCAGAAGCACCCCTTCCTCTCCTGAGAACCTGCAGTGCCCCCGGGGGGCGGCCTCGTCGGCCCTGTTGACCCTCTGCCTCTCCGTGCCTCTCGACCCGCATCCGGACGGCAGTCCCGCAGGCCCAAGGGGGAGGCACGGCCTCGAAGACGCGGCAGCACTGCGTATGTTGCCGATGCGTAGCAACAGAAACCCACGTGGGGATGGACCTTCGGGATGCGAGGTCAGGGCGGGATGAACAGAAACTGGACCAGGCCGCGTCTATCGCTAGGGGCCCCTGTGCACAGGTTCCCCGGCCAGCGGCTCCAGCAGGCTCCCCCGCTGGCTGACATAAGTAGGGACACAAGGTCTACATGAAGTGAAGTGGAAACACCAGAGCTCCCTCGCTCCGTCACAGAGGCACGTGTCCAAAGGCTTAGAGAGATCAGCACAGTAGACCTGCCAGTGACCCAGGAGGGTCCAGAGGGCAGAGAAAGATGTTGATGGGTCCCAGCATCCTTGAAGGGTGCGTGGTGACACCCCCGTGTGTCCGGAGCTCACAGGGAGTGGCTTCCATCCATCTGGACCCAAGTGCACCAGGGTGACGAGGCCTTGGGAGGCAGGGGCCGAGGGGGGGCACTTAGTGCCAAAGAGCAGGGGGTGTGGCCACCACAGAGCGCTGAACAGAGGAGAGTGGCCCATGGGGACCTCGGCATCGGCTAGCTGCTGGCTGGACGAGATGGGCCTTCCACCAGCATCCCGGGGTCTGCACCGCAGGAACGTTCTACATCTGCCGAATCACCAAGACAGTCACAGTCCTCCTCCAGTCTGCACACTCGGAAATTCCATCTCACAGGCCAGAGCCCCTTGACTGACGGGGCGGGGGCGTGGGAGGCAGGCCCCCCGGAGGAAAGACGGCTACACAAGCCGAATGCTCATCCTGTTCATCTTTCCCAGCCTCCAGAGGGACCTGCGGCCTCGCACCAGGGCAGCTGTGCCCTGAGGAAAAGGACATCAGCAGACTCTCCAGTGACCACTGGACCCTGGCTCTCAACGACACTCATACCAGAACCCCCAAAACATCACAGGGGTCCACCAGGCACACGGGGGCTCACGGGGCAGGTGATCAAACCCGTCCTGTGGACAGTCCCCGGCTCTGCAAGGCACCCCCTCGGCGGCTGCCAGAATCGCCGCCCCGGTCCCCCGACCTGTGGAGGGAGGGCTATCACGGCGGCAAAGGCGCTCCACGTGCCTTCACTTACGCGTGCCACACGCCACAACTTCCACTCACAAGATCATAGAGCCAAAGCAACATCCCATTCCTTCCACCAAGGAAGCCTGACGACCCCCTCCTCCCCCCGCCAGCACCCGTCTGCAGACGGCCGCGCGGGTCCCGGCGGACGGCTGTGAGCTCCCCGCAGGCACCCACGTGGGGCCCGACCCCTGCCGCCGTCACCACGTGGCTTCTCTGCTGGAGCAAAAGGGCACGGCACCTGCTCCCCGCCGGCAGGAGCGGTCATCCCCAGCCAGGCCACCATCACCTGTCAGCGCTCCCGCCCTCGGGGTCAGCTGGGGCTCAGGGGCCCTGATCACCTTTCCTCTCACGGGACTCATGCGGGGGACATGGGGACACTGAGGACACTGTGGGCAGGATGCTGCCACGGTCCCACTTCTGCCGGTGAGACGCCTGCGCTCGGGGGGTCTGCGGCGTACACGAGCCTGGGGAGCCACGGTTGGTGAATCACGGCGCAGACCCTCAGAGCTCATCCTCTCCGGCCCGCTCCTGGCCTCCGTCACGACTGCACACGTGACCGTGTGCCACGGAGGAGCCAGGCGGCTAGGCTCGGACACTAGGGGCGGCGTTTTGACGGCGCGGCCATTTCGTAGTGACACACGCGTGCGGCCACCCCTCCACCCTCACTGACCCGCGGCACCGGCCACGGCCGCCAGGACAGCCTCGGACCAGGAGGAGCCCAGGCCGCCAGCCCCCCGCCCATCGCACACCGGTGACTCGCCTTCTGCTAACTCCTCACTACCTAAGAGGCCGAGGGTCTTTCAGAAGCAGCAGCACGTCTGCTGAGCACTTGGGGCCGTAGCGGCCGCCAGCCCACGCGCCAGGACGTGGAGGGGGCCCAGGCCCGCGTACCTGTGCGGGACAGCCTCTGCAGGGTGGCTGTCAGGTGCTGCAGGACCCCTGGCGACACTTCATAGCGGTGCATGTCTATCGCCGGAAACTCCTGACACCGTCCAAACACTCCATCTGTGACAAAGGGGAGGGAGAGAAGAAAGAGCAGGTGAGAGGGAGACGACAGATAGCCAGACAGCCCTGGCCGTTCCCGCGGTGAGGCCCCGAAGAGCTGCCAGGATCAGCAGCACTTGGAAAGTAACATTTGTTCAAATAAAAAGCAGGGCATCACGAAAACCACAGATGCAGAGGTTGAGTCCAGTGCAGCTTCGGGTTTTAGGCTATTTTCCAGCCCTCCCTCCCCAACCCCTGCCTTTTCGTCATTTTCCACCTGAGACGTTCACACTTTTGATGTGAAGCTCTGCTTCTGACTGTCCAGTGACCAAGAAGTCAA
Source organism: Hippopotamus amphibius kiboko (assembly GCF_030028045.1). Classification (NCBI taxonomy): domain Eukaryota; kingdom Metazoa; phylum Chordata; class Mammalia; order Artiodactyla; family Hippopotamidae; genus Hippopotamus; species Hippopotamus amphibius. Next base: position 648,989 of record NC_080189.1, on the reverse strand, counting down.
GAGCATTCAGGGCCGGTTTTCCAGATGAGGATCAGGACACTCAGGAACGTAAGTACTGGTCTGCAGGAGGTGCTGGCGGTGGGGGCCACGGAGCCCCGGCGGGGCTGGCTTGCGGGGGGCCTCCCGAGAATGCAGTGAAGAACGGGGGCTCCAGGAGCAGTGAGATATTAATGGGGACCCATTTATCCCGCTCTGTCCCATCTGTCTGAAATGACAGACTCTGCTCAACAACATCTTTTCAAACTGCACCTTCTAATTAATTTAGCCCCTAATTAGTCCTTATTCGGGCGAATTGTTCACTTTGAGCCAAGCTTCCTGTGGGGGGTTCAAACATTCAAATCACCGCCTCGGGGACAAAAGGCTACTTCAGGGCCCGGGGCCTCACACGGGGCGGCACCTGCAACCCAGGCCAGGCGCAGGGGAAGGCGCTCCCGTTGTTCACAACAGTTTCATTGCCGCATGTAGCTGCAGAGAGCCTTTCAGATGCAACCAGCTTAATTAGCAGACGCACATTCGCCCAGCGCCAGGCTGATCAGTAATTGCTGGTCGGATATTACACGTGTGCTCAAGAAAGCCCCGCGAGAGCAGCAGAAAATCATCTGAAGTATTGCATCAGCTCCTGGGTTTCTGGGGGCCTCTGCGAAGCACAGAGGATGCAGGGGGCCACCTGCCGGGCGGCACGGGGAGCAGGTGGACGGGGCAGGACGACGGCCACGCGACGATTCCAACCTTCGGCCTCCTCCACGCGCCGGGCCCCGGGGCGCTGCCCCGCCATCTGAGAGCCCCTGGGATTAACCCAGCTGCCAAGAGGGATCCGGGGACAGCTGTCTCCAAGGGAGGGTCTCCTCCCCACCGCCACCCCGTGCAAGACGGACGGTCTGCTCAGCTGGAACACAGACGATAAGTGTCCCTGCTCTTTGACTTTGTTTTGTGCAAAGAATCCCAGGGCAGTGGGTGGTGCGTTGTGAGGACGAGGGGAGAAACGTGAGAACTCTGCAGAGTGTACCTGGAACTTTCATTTCACTTTTCACACGGAAATATCTTGAAAACAGGGAATGGAAGGAGCCTTAAGGTGGTCCAACCCAACATTTTAAAGATGAGAAAAGCAGGGCTGGAATGTGGGGAGGGTCAGTGGCAGAGCCGGAGGCAGAGAAATCAGGTCCGTGTGAGTGACCAGCACAGGGTAACCTGCTTCCAGGGAGGCACCTGAGGCCCACCTCGCCCAGGAGACACCCCATCACCCAGGTCGGCACAGAGGAAGACGGACACAGTTCCTACCTATTTTGGAACATTCCAAGTAAATTATTTCCCTTCTGAAGTATAATGGCATCATTCTTTACGTTTGGTTTGTGGTGTACAATGTGGTAAATATGTTCTAAGAAAAATGTTAATTAGGTTTTCTTGAAACCTTTCTTTGAAACATATATTTAGACTATCTATAACATAATACATAATACTGTTTGTGCTTTTAGAATTAATTTTAGCTAATAATTTGTTGGAATTGTCTGAAAGCTGACCACGGATTCTCTTTGCTCCTAGACTATAGCCATGCTGATGAGGTAGAGACACTGTCCCCAATGGATTTTTTCAGTTAATAAACCTATTTTTCAGAGCAGCGTCGGGTTCACAGCAAAACTAAGAAGGTACGCAGATTTCCCACAAGCCTCCTGCCCCCACGCACACACAGCCTCCCCGTTACCAGCAATCCCATCAAATAGTGCATGTGTTACCACTGAGGGACCTACGCGGACACGTCAGTATCCTACGGAAGCCACAGCTGACCTTAGGGCTCAGCCTTGGGGTTGCACTTCTGTGGGCTTGAGCAAAGGTATAACGACGTGGATCTACCAGCCCAGGATCACACGGGTACGCTCACTGCCCTGAAAGTCCTCGGTGCCCCCTCTGCTCACCCGTCCCTCCTCCCTCGCCCTGGCCACCACGGATGTTTTTCACTGTCTCCATAAGTTTGCCTTTTCCAGAGCGTCACGTGGTTGGAATCACACCGTGCGTAGCCTTTTCAGGTTGGCTTCTTTCACTAAGTGAAACTTAGGCACTTAAGGTTCCCCCAGTCTTTTCGAGGCGTGACGGCTCATTTCCTACTGACACCGAACGATACTCCAGTGTCTGGAGGCACCACAGGGTATTTACCCGTTCACCTGCCAGAGGACACCTTGGTAACTTCCAAGCGTGGGCGGTCACGGATAAAGCTGCTGGAAACACCCACGTGCAGGTTCTGCGTGGACATGTCTTCAGCTCCTTCGGGTAAGTGCCAAGATCGCTGGAGCCTGTGGCGAGGGCGTGTTTGGTTCTATAGTCAGCCAGCAAGCTTCCGTCTGAAGTGGCAGTCCCATCGTGCCCCACCCCCCAGCCACGAGCGGGGCTCCCGCGGCCCCGCAGCCTCGCCTGCAGGCGGCGTGGTCGTGTCCGGGTCCGGGCTGTTCCAGCAGCTGTGCCGGCTCTCGCTGTCTAGGTCTCACCCGGGGCATGTTGCAACAACGTAACCCATCTTTGTCGTCATATTTAAAGGACACCACGGTATCTGTGCGTGTGTGTGCACGTGCGCGCATGTCTACATATGTGTGTGTTCATGCACGTGTGTGTATGTGCCCACGTGTATGTGGGCGTGTGTATAAGCACGTGTATATGTGTGTGTGCATACGTCTACTTCCATGTGTGTACGTGCTTATTCGTGTCTACTGTGTGTTTGTGCGTGTAACGTGTGCATGTGTGTCCACGTGCACATATGTACACACACAGCCTCTAACGTGTGTTCACCTGAGAACAAGGAGGCTGCTCGTCCAACCTCTAGATTCATCCCGGAAACAGATGTTTCCAACACTCTGTCCCAGAAACCTGGTTCCCTCTCTTTGTCCTCAATGAACACCTTCACTGCTTTCTTCTCTGCTTCCGCTGGAGGACGGCGTACACGCTCGCATCAGCGCAGCTCTGAGCACGTCTCGACGCGTGTCCACGGCGCGTGTGTGAGGCTCCTTCCCGCGCTGATGCGTGGACGCCTCCCCACCACACCGCCCTGCGCTGCCCCCGACCCCCGGACACAGCCCTGCTCTAACGCCCCACTGGACAAACAGGCAGGACAGCCACGGGACGCGCACCTGCGGCAAAGGCTCTGCTCTCCCGGGCTTCCAGCTCACGTGGCAGATGGCCACACAGCATGAACCACACGCAAATTATTCACCTCTAACTGTGACGCGGCCACACTGGACAGGCTACGAGGACGGCACCAAGAAGGCGCCCCAGCCCCTCCCACAGGCAGAGGCCCCCAGAGCAGTGGCACCTACGGAACGGGGTGGCCCACGCGGGGCTGGCGGGGACACGCAGGCTGGGGAGCAGGACTGTGGAGGGAGGACGGCGCCCGACACTGGGCTCTGGGACCTGGAGGGACAGAGCTCCAGGCTGCAACGAGCCGGCAGGTGAGGCAGACACGCGGGCGTGGGGTGCTGCAGGGTGTGCAGGGCCTTGCGGGGGGGGGGGCACCGGCTGCCAGGAGCCACGGGCTGAAGGGAGCTGCCGGCGCAGAGGGGGTGGGTCAGCGAGGGCGGGGCGGTAGCGATGGAAGACCTGGACAGATCTGCAGCCTTTCCAGAGGAGAGCCCGCAGGACACCGGTGCCGCCCAGCCTCGGGGCGGCCCCACCCATGTCTGTGGCCCAGAGAGGTTCTGGGGTCGAGGGGATCTTCTGGGAGGCGGCCCGCAGCACGTGGTTCTCCAAAGCAGTGACAAAGCTGTCTCGAGGCCGGCTGGCAGCTGTGGGGAGACAGCGGCATCCTTCTGACAGCCGCCGGCCCCAAGCACTGCCCACGGGCCCCCCGGGGGGTGAGGCTGCATCCTTCCAGGGGAACGTCGCCTCCCAGACCTCCGTGGGACGTGCCCACAGCAACCACAGATGCAGGCATGGACTTAAAATCCCCAGACTTGGTGACCTCAGCGGGATTCTGAGGCTGTCCGCGCCTGCCCCCTTTCTTCTGCACGGCAGAAGACCGGACCCCCACTGCCTCCGGGGCCCAGAGAGTGGATGAGTCTAAAGATAGGAAGGGGGGGACGTTCAAGGCCCTGAGAAAGCGGATGGCCGCCTCCCAGCCAACCAAGCGCCACTGCCCAGGAGCTCCGAGGAGCAAAGCTCTGTTTAGAGACACGGATTATCAGTCACCTAGAACTGGGAGCTGACGTCTTCTACTGGAAAGGGAAAACAGTGACAATTGTTTTGCTGGATTTTTGGAAGCGTGTGGAAAAAAGGCATTTTTTTTTTCTGCTCATCTGTTTCAACCAGCACTGCTCGGAGCACGGGCCCCACAGCGTTCATGTTCACTCACAGATGTCACTGTCCCCTCAACACTGACGCAGGCCTGTCCCAGGCCCTCCTGCGGGACCAGCTTTCCAGACTCACGTTCCGCTGAGGACGTGGGGGCTGTGCGTGGTCCCCGGCCCCACACCACATGCCTGTGCACAGATACACATATGCACGCACACACTCACACGATCCCCCATGCACACACGTGCACGCGCGTCTCCCTGTCGACAAGACCCCCTCAGCCCCACAACCCGTGGGCGGCAACGCACGCCTCTGGCCCAGGAGCGCCCGCGCTCCCGAAGGCAGGCGTCACGGCTCCCGCCTCGGAGACCTCCCAGGCCTGACCCTGTGCTCCGCAGCCGCTGTGCGGTAAATAAACACCTGCGTCTGATTAACCAGCGTTTTTCCATTTGCCTGGAATAAAACTGAGATGCCCACAGAAATGTATAACACCACTGGCCAGAACCCTAATTTGCTGGAATCTCATGTAGATGTAGAAGTCTCCAACTCCCGGCAGTGACCCGGCTGGATTAAGGACCGAATAACTGAGACAAAACAGAGGGGTCATGGTGAGGACAGCAAAGGAAGGGTGGGTGTCCCCGCACCTTCTCAGCCAGCGCCACGCCTCCTCCCCTCTGAGACTCTCAGGCTCACGTGCGGCTTTGCCCCAGCACATCCATTCCCCGCCTCACACGTGGAGAAGGTGGTCCTAGTGGACCTCCGCTCGGGGCAGGGACGCACGGAGATGCTGAGCCTTCACCCTCAAGACGCTGTGTCTTTCAGGGGCTGCTGAGCGCTGGGCGTCTTGGAGGACGGCCCAGAACCACGAGGTCAGACCAGCGGGCAGCCGCGGGCTCGGCCAAGTCTGTTGGGGCTCCCCTGAGACAACCGCTGTTGCTACGTGGCCCTTCGGTGGTGTGCCTCGGGCGTGCATTAAAGGACCCTCTACGAAAAAAGCCTATGGAAGCTAACTGCACACCGGCCGAGAACGGCCACCCCCGGCGTCACCAGCATCTCCATCCTGAGACCCACGGGAGGAGCCCCCAGACCCCGCGCCGGGATGGGCCGCCCCCACCTTCCAGGGTCCTCTGCGCCTGGGCCACCGGGCACCTCCTGTCAGGTGACGGCCGTTCTCGGTGGTGCAGGCCCCCCGGTACCGCTCATCTCAGAGGAGTGACCGTTTCCTTTGCTCCCCTAACATGCCATCCTCTTTTCTCCTTTCCTAAGGTCTTTGCCTGTTTTTGTGATATGTCTTTTTTGCATCTCTTATCTCTTTGAGAAGAGATCACAGGACAGGAGATTACTAACGATGATGCCATCACTTAGCCTAGATTTTGAAAGCGGGCCAGTCAGCTGAGGGCATGTTTACGAAGTATCGCCACGCACACAGCTGCGCGGTCATCGTGTGCATGGTTTATTCACGTAAATAACACACGTGTGCACATGTGCTGCCTTGGTTCCCTGGGAACCTCAGAATGCACGTTCTTGATTGTGGAGCGAGAAGAGGTAGACAGCAAAGATGCCGCGGTTATAAAGCCTGAAAGTGAGGGTGCGCCAGAGGAGGCTTGAAAACAGTCACGGGCGGCGGGAGAGAGAGCATGGACCGGCCGAGCCCGAGTCCCCGCGAGGGCGGCACGGGCAGCGCGCACGGGCAGCGCCCACCAGCGCGGGGGCCAGCCTGGCGCCCCCCACCCCCAGTCACAGGCAGGGCCTCCGGGGGCTGTGTGCAGCGGGCGCCACGCTCCGCCCGTGCACCCTGCCGGGGACCAGCTGCGGGCGGCAGGGCTCCGCGGGCAGCCGCTCCGGGGCCCCGGGGCGGGTGGGCGCAGGCGAGGCCGCGGGGCCTGCGGACCTGAGGCCGGCGGGGAACGGCGGGCGCCGGCGGCCTGTCCGCCCTCGCGGGGCTGCGGGTCCCGCTCGGGGAGACCGGCTCCTCGTCGCCCCGCCGCCCGGCCGCGCCCCCAGCCCCGGGAGGGGCAGGCGGGGCGGCGAGACCCGCACACGCCTGTGCGCACGCGCCAAGCACACGCACGCCAGCTTACACGCTCGCGGCGGAATGCCCACACGCTCGCGCGTGCACAGCACACCCCCGTGCGCACGGTCCCCCCGGCTCTGCGCACGCGCGCTCGCGCACTCGCACACGGGGCGGGGCCGCGCGGAGCCGTCCCGCGCCGACCCCCGAGCCGTGTCCCGGGGCGCTGACCCAGCCTCGCCCCGGGCCCGCGCTCGCGCAGCCCCGAGCCCCGCCGTCTCCGCACGGCTCCATCTGGGCCGGCCCCGGCCCGCGGGGGCTCAGCCGCTCGGGCGAGGGTGCTGTCCCGCCCTCCGGAGTGAAGGCGCCCTCGCGGCCTGCGGGCCGGCTGTCCCCGCAGAGGAAGCGCCGCGCCCAGGCCACCCCGAGGGGCCCCGCAGAGCCCGTGCCCGCCCGGTCAGCGCCGAGCCCTCCAGCCGTGAATCCGCCCCCGGGCAGGCACACGCCCCTCACCCCCGGAGAAGCACAGCCAGCGGGCTGCGGCCCCCTGCCCGTCTGCAGGCCCCCAGCCAGGCCAGCCGCCGCCCCCCCTGCAGACGGCTGCCTGCACCCCGCTCGCAGGCCGGCCTGGGGACCTCCGGCCTCCAGGGTCCCGCTGGGCCAGGCTGGACCACCCTCTCGTTCTTTCCTGAGTCCCCTCCTGGGGCCCCTCAGGACCCAGGCTTCCCCCCCCCCCCCCAGCGGTGGGAGCCGCCCTGCAGGGAAGCCTGGGCCTCCCCACCGAGTCACCGCAGAGGAAGGAACGGGTGCTCCCTCAGGGCCCCGGGGGCGCAGCAGCAAGGAAAAAGCCCTCCCCGGACATTTTTGGAGAAGGAAAAAGTAACAGCGGCCTAGAATCACTACCCTGTTGAAAAGACCTCTCCACAGAGGAGGAAAAACTTTTCTTTGAGCTGATAAAACATCCTCCACATACGTTTCTTCAGCGAACTACAAAATTGTCTCCATTCTTGGGGAACACAGTTCCAGGCTCCTGCGATGGGCAGGGTGTGCGCGGCGAGGCTGGGGACCGCCAGAGGCCTGAACTCTCGGGAGCCGCCCGCGGGCCTCGGGCCCCCGGGCTCAGGAGAGGGAGGTACCCCACCCTTCTGTGAACGGCAGGCAGCCACCTCCCCACCCCCCAGAGGGGAATGGGGTCCCGGCAGGTAAACCTGGTAACGAGCCCCAGGCCAGGGGCCGGGCTGGGGATCAGGCCCCCCGCGCGGGGACCGTGTGAAAACAGCAAGAGCAGAGCCTGCGCGCGTCCGAGCGCTTCCCTGAGCGTTTCGTGGGAAATGACTTGCCGTGTCCCAGCCACGCTCCCAGGAACGTGCTGCACACGGGCCCCGTCCGCCCGCGCCACACAGAGGGTCGGGGGTCACCCGACGTCACCGCCGCAGCTCCCGCCGTGACGCCTGCAGGTCCAGCCCGAGGCCTCCACTCGGCCCCCTTCACTTTCTGGCCTCAGCATCCCGAGCTCAAGCCTCCCTTCAGGACCTGGTCCCAGTTTTTCACATAGAAAATGACGTCATCATCGTCACGCTGCAGTGAGGGAGTGTCCTGTCCTCTAAAGTCCCCGTGGTCCCCTGTAGGTCAACTCTCAAAATAAGAGTGAATGTTTACCGATGGTTGCGGCGTGCCAGGCCCATTCTGACACACTCGACCTGGTTCACCCTATGACAATGCTCAGTGGTCTACGCGATCAAGGTCCCCTTTCACTGTCGGGAAAACTAGGGCCCAGAGAGGTTGAGCGACTTGCCGCAGGTCACACAGGAAGCGGCAGGCTGGCTCCAGCATCCCCACACTTTATTACAGTCACACCATCTCTCTCGTGTGGCTGTGACCGAGAGCCCCGGCCAGGGCGTGGGGAGCAAGACCAGCTGTTCCAGACTCGAGCAGCTTTGTGGTTGCCTGAGCCCACCTCCAGGAGGGCAGGAGAGAGAAGGCCGCCCAGCGCATGGCTCCGGTACCGGGGGCACCCGCGACAGCTCTCCCTGGACTCTGCACCTCGGCCGAGTCACCCACGGCCACAGGCAGCGTGCGCGGCCCTCCTGGAGGCCGTTCCCCGGCCCTGCATGCGGCCGTCCTAGAGGCAGAGCCTCCCACTAGGGATGACGTGATGGGCTGACACGAGCGAGGGCGGCTCCCTGCGAAAACTACCGAGACGTGAGGTTACGGAGGCAGCCGGGCTTCCCCGATAAAACAGGGACCCACAGGCCAGTGCTGCCCCCGTCCACGGTCAGCGCACGGTCAGCCCACGCTGCCCTGGCGCTCCCTGCTCAGCTCGAGGCTGAGGGCTGGATGAGGCCGGCACGCCCTCCCTGCTCAGCTGCCTCCACGTTTCCCAAAGAAGCAAAGTACCAGTTGTCACCATGACTCATGGACGCACTCGGCGCCTGAGAAAGCGGAGAACCACAAGGCACCTGAATTTTAAAAAACGAGCAACCTAGGTAAAGGACCAAGACAAATGCGACTTCTCTTTAAAAAGCAAACAACCTGCAAAACGAGTCTCTGGATAATTTGCCGGGGGTGCAGAGGGGTGCAGCCGCCACGGAACGCAGGGGAGTGCCCCCAAAAGTTACATACAAAATCACCACACCACCCAGCAAGCCCAGGTCTGGGCGGCTCCCGGAACGCAGCCCGGGAGGCAGAGGCCTGGGAGAGCCTCCAGGCAGACGAGGCACCTCTGGACGCCGGCTCCCCACCCTCCTCCCGCGAGGCCCTGGGACAGAGACGCCCGTCACCCCCCGGTGTGAACCGTGCAACCGCGTTCTGAGGCAATCAGGTCCCATCAGAACCGGCTTCCAGGACCCACAGGGATCCCACTAAGCAAAACCAAAACTAACTTTGGGGGACCCAGGGGCGCGGCGGGAGAGGGCAGAGCCAGCACCCCGGTGGGTGTCGTGGCCACCGGGGCCCTGCCGCCCCCTCCCCCCGTGGCTGCCCCAGCCAGCCCGCCCCCACGGGCAAGGCCGTCCACGAGGACGGGGCGCTTTCCTCAGCAGCGGTTCAGACTCTGGCCGCCGCGCAGAGCGCTGAGGAGGGAGTGCACGGGCCCCAGGACCCGAGCGCCCTTCTCCGTGGCCCCTCCCCACCCCCGCGCCCCGCCGGTCCACGCGGCGCTGTCCCCGGCCGCCACCTGGCAGTGATCACAGAGAACGGACGGGTCTGGCCTGTGCATCGCCGCCCACGCCCGGCTGCAGCGTGACTTCTTAGTGACCTGTGACCCCTGAGGACACAGTGTCTGGGGCCCCGGCGCAGAACGTCTGGGCCCCAGAGCTGGGCAGGGAGGGGCTGGCGTCGGGGTCCTGGGAACAGCACTGATTGGCCAAAGCGAGTCACACCCACCTGCGCCTCCGCGGCCTAGCCCTTCCTGCAAAGAAAACCCAGCTCAGCAGGAGGCTTCAGTCGCGGGAAGGGGAACGTCCGGTGGGAGGAGTAACAGATCCCCGATTGGAGGCGTGAACCTTCCAGAGCCCCCCCGCCCCGGTGCAGCAGCTGTGCCTGGCGTCCCTCTGCTCCGGAACCGCCGGACCCGGCCTGGCCGCCTGCCGGCCGCTCCGCACAGCAGCAGAGTCTCCAAACCGCGGTCCGCATGCCACAGCACACCTTGTGATTCCAGAATAATCAGGGTGTTTTTTAAACCAGAGTGGAAGAAAACAGCAGCGTGCAGTTCATTCAGACCCTTTCGTCTTACAGACGGGAAGGCTGAGGTCCTGAGGGGTCCTGGGTGCCGCCTGCGGCTGCCACCCTCACTCCCGGCCCTGGTCTGGTGCTTCGGCGCATGGCTTTCCGTCAGCAGGTGACGAGAGAGTAGACTTTACGGTCGGGGTAGAAGGACGACACACGCTCGGGGCTGCGTCCTAAAAGGACCCTGGTCGGGCGGCTTGCCCCTGCCGGGCAGGGTGCTGAGCTGCAGCCCTGCTCACGTCAGGCCTGCACGCCTGCGTCTGCCTCTCGCCTGCACACCCGCGCTCCTGGGTGCTGCCAACCGCGGGGCGACGACAGCGGGACCCAGGCTCCCGTCCCAGCTCCTGCTGTGCAGCCCCGGCGCCTCATGTCACTTCTCTGTGCCTCAGTTCCTAAAACACAACAGCTGAATCAGATATCTCCTAAGAGCCATGCTGGTTCGAGTGCTCTGGGCTTGCTTGGAAGCCCCGGGGCCCTGGTGGGCCTCTGCGCTCTGGCTGTTCTGAGAGCAGGAACTGCCCACATCCACCCCTTCTGCGAGGCCAGGCCCCCCAGCCCCTGCTCCTCCCTGCACTGGGCCCGTCTGTCCACCTGCAACCAAAGAACTGAATGGAGGCGGCCGCCACAGCGACTCACCCGTGCGGGGCTGCCCTCCAGCAGCTGGAGGCCATCTGGGCCCGAGAGCGCCCAGCGGGCAGAGGATCCTCTGGTCCCCAAAGCACCGGGCTTTGCAGGGCCGCTTGGCTGCGTCCACCATCCGGGGTCCACCACCTGGATGCCACAGGGGCTGCTGTCCTCACAGGTGGCCAGAGAGCAAAATCCAGAGGACTCCAGGCGGAGAGGAGAAGGCCACACCGGTGGCCCCTGAGACGGGGGAGGAAAAAGCCAGCTCCCTGGGGAGGCAAGCTCGGCTGCCCAGCTGCCAGGACCCAGCGCTGACTGGCCTCCAGGGGCCCCATTCCCAGGACTGAGGTCCCAGCCATTGAGCCTCAGGCCCAGCCTTTTTTCTCTGGTGGAGAATTTTTTCACACTCGTTCACACACGCACACCAGCGCCCGTGTCCTCGTGGCTCAGTCTCCGTGGTGGCTCAAGAAGTTATTACAACCCTCACTGCGGGGACACAAGAGAGCGACTGTAAAAGGTGGTCCTTCCAAGCCTCAGGGCAATGGAGCCGGTTTGACTGCTGAAAGGTTGACAACCCCCTCCTTGGACTCTGAGCCACTCGTCCCTCCCTGTGTCACCTCATACGGGAACGTTCATATTTTTTAGAGGAAAGAACCCAGCTTATTGCTTTCCCCCTTTCCTCCCACATGCCAGGGCCTCCAGGCAAAGGTCAGGCTCCGAGCAGCAGCCTGCGGGCGGAGGGCAGCCGTCTCTCCCGCTGCTCCTGGGCTCGGGTTCCTCGTTCCAGCCTCAGGCGCACCTGCTCTCACTACACTCTGGCTGCTTCCTTACTTGAGTTGTGGCCGCGGCTGCTGTTGTCAGAGGAAAGCAGAAGGTACTCAAACGTCGTAACGGTAAACTCCCAGCTGAACAGCGACCAGGATCCTCGCACCGGCCGCGCTGAGCTGGGCGGGGACCGAGGCCGCCGCTCCGCGGGCGAACAGGAAGCCTGACTCTGAACGCGCACCAGCCGCGCCCGGGAGAAAACGCAGAGCCGGGGACGGAGCTTGCGGCCTCTCTGAGGAGCCAGGTGTGTGGACAAGTGATAACGTTATAAAAAAAAGTGGAAGTACGATTTCTAGCAGCCAAATTGACTTCACGTTTTCTGTGGGGAAATCAGACGGACTGGCCCGGGGAGGGAACGTTCGTGTAGACCGACTGAAACACATCACGGTCACCCGCAAAACTGCTGCTGGGAAGCGGGCAGCACCTTCGGGAGTCCAGCCTGGAGGAGGCCGGAGGGCTGTGTGGCTTTCGCCCTACGCTGAGCCTCTCTGGTCGTCAGGGGTTTGGGGTTTGAATTTTGTTGGTTTGCTTCGGAAAATAACAGAGGAGAACCAAATGATCTGAACCTCTCTCCCAATTCTAAAATCCCACGGTCTTTTACAAACAGCCAGAAAACAAGAGGCAAGATTCAGGAGTAGAGGAGAGGAGAGGGGACGCGGGGCTCGTGCGCGGGCAGGCGGCTCCCAGACGCCGGCCGGGTCTCATCTACACTAAAGGGCGCCTCCTGGAAGAAAGACGATTAAGATGAAGGAGCAAAAACCAAACCACGGCTGCGCCCCGGGTGCAGGTCTCGGCTGCCAGCCCGCCCTGTCCCCACCGGGGCTGCTTCTGCACACCGGCCAGGCTTCCGGAATGTCCGCGGCGTTTTCTGTTGTCTTCTTGGGGGCGACAGGACCAACCAGCCAGCCAGCCCCAGCTCCAGGCCCCTGGAGGCCAGGCTCCTCCGGGCAGAGGGACCCCCCAAGGCCGGCTCAAGGGCGCTCCATTTCCGGAGCTCAGATCCCACCCAAACCTCTGCTGTCTGTCGTGGGCGCGCAGAGACGCAGCGGGAAGCAAGGCCCGGCAGCTCATCTCCCATCAGCAGCCCTCCCTCTGCTCCAGCCTGTTGCCGGGTAACGAGGCCGCTGCTCTTATCGGCCCGGAACGTTCCATTGACCATTCAGAGGAGAACAGAAAGGCCTGGCACCAAGGGCTGCGAGCAGCACTGAAGGAAAAGGGCTCGTTATGTGGGTACGCGGATGGACCGTTAGCCCTCGTCCTGCCTGGAGGGTGACAGTCACTCAGAAACAGCCATCCGCCCCCCGCCTCCCCACCCACTCCTATTCCACCTACGGAAGAGGGTCTTGGCCCCTCCAGAGAGAGGCGGGGGGGGGGGAGGGGACGTGTCCATCACCGGGTTTATCCTCAGGACCCCCTACCTCTGCTTTCTTCTCTCTGCCCCTCCCCCTTTCTCCCCCTCCCTCTCCCTCCCCCTCCCCCCTCACAGAAGGAAGGCAGCTCCTCAGAATGGAAGGTGCCACCTGCTCAGTCACCCACATACGTGCCTGCGATCCAGGGGGCCCGGCCAAGCCCCCCGCAGGCCGACCACACCCCCAGTCCTGAGTCTGGGACCCGGCGGGGCCCAGGCCCGGCACGAGCCTCAGGAGGACACCGCAGCCAAGGTCCATCCACCAAGACCCTCGCCCCACCTCGCTCCCAGCTGTGTCATCACGTCGGGGGAGGAGGAACGCCAGGACCAAGTTCCTGGGGAGGCGCAGGCAAGGCCACGGCTCTGGGTGAGGGTGGCTCCGTGGCCACCAGCCTCCCCTCCTGGGAGCCCAGGGGAGAAGCCCCCAGGCCAGAGCCCCGCCTCAGGCTCCCACCCTCTGGTGCGCCCAGCTCTCTGCGGACGGCCGTGCACGTGTGGGTGTGCCTGTCCCCAGCCCCCACTAGGCCGCCAGGACTCAGGGAACGTGTTAGGGTGCCTCCTGGAGGCGACCCTCACCCTCACCCTGACCCTGACCCTAACTCTAACCCTGACCTTGACCCTCACCCTGACCCTGACCCTGACACTAACCCTGACCCTCACCCTGACCCTCACCCTGACCTTCCCGGTGTCTCAGGTGCAGGGTTGGGAGCTCCATGGCCCTCGTCTCTGCTCCCTCAGCCTCGCTCACCGACCAAGCTGTGGACACCTTCTGTCCCGGAGGCCCCACCCCTGTTCCCCGCACCCTCCCAACAGTCCCAGGACGCTGTCCACATCCCGGGGCCCAGGCTGCGTGGCTGGAAATCGGCTCACCACTCCCCCGGGACCCAGTCTCCTGGCCCCTCGACCCCTGCATCGCCCACGCTCCCTGGTGTGCAGGGAGCCCTGCGGTCCGGAACCCTCCTTCACCCACCTGTGCCCTGGCCATAGGGAAGGTGGGTCTACCCACCAGAGTGCTTGGCCCTTGGAAACTGCTTAGTGATAATAATGTACCAAAGTCTAAAGCAGGGGCTTGAAGACATATGTGCACGTCCATGTTCACAGCAGCCAGGAAGCAACGCAAGTGTCCACCGAGGGCTAAACAGATACAATGTGGTCCATCCATGGTTCAGCCTGAAACAGGAAAGGAATCCTGACACCTGCTGCACGTGGATGAACCTGAGGACGCGATGCTGAGCGAGCTTAGCCCCTCGCAAAAGGACAGCTGCTGTGTGATCCCACGTACGTGAGCACCTGCAGTGATCCAGTTCATACAGACAGAAAGTAGAGGGTGGGGGTGGGTCCCAGGGTGGCGGGTCCCACCCAGCAGCTGGGGGCAGGACGGGGGGAATCGTGTTGAACGGGGACAGAGTTTCAGTTTGGGAAGATGAGAAAGTTCTGGAGGTGGTGGTGGTGTTGAGGGCTGCACAACAGGGAGAATGTACTAGATGCCACGGAATTGTGGCCCCAAAAGGTTAAGATAAATGGTAAGTTGAATGTCATGCATATTTTACTACATTTTTTTTTGGCATTGCAGTGCTACTTACAACAGTCAGGACATGGAGACAACCTAAATGTCCATCCACAGAGGAATGGATGAAGGAGATGTGGCACATGTATACAATGGAACATTATGCAGCCATAAAAAAGGACAAAATAATGCCATTTGCAGCAACATGGATGGACCTAGAGATTGTTGTACGGAGTGAAGGACGTGAGACACAGAAAGACAAATATATGATGTCACTTACATGTGGAATCTAAAAGAAAGGGTACAAATGAACTTATTTACAAACCAGAAGCAGAGTCGGGAATGTAGGAAACAAACACGGTTACCAGGGGATGGGGGGGGATAAACTGGGAGCCAGCGACTGACACACACACACCAACATATGTAAAAGAGATAACCGAGAAGGACCTGCTATACAGCACAGGGAAATCTACTCAGGACTCTGTGATGCTCTATAAGGGGAGAGTATCCTAAAAAAAACAAAGAGTAGATACATGTATATCTATCACTGATTAACTTTGCTGTACACCTGAAACTAACACAACATTGTAAGCCCAGTTTTTCTTTGTAAATTTAATTTACAGACAGCCTAATATATGCATCATATTGCTTTTCATTATTTAATTCTTTTTTTAAAAAATAAATTTATTTATTTATTGGCTGTGTTGTGTCTTTTTTGCTGCACGCGGGCTTTCTCTAGTGGCGGAGAGTGGGGGCTACTCTTCATTGCGGTGTGCAGGCTTCTCATTGCAGTGGCTTCTCTTGTGGAGCACAGGCTCTAGGCGTGCGGGCTTCAGTAGTTGTGGCACTTGGGCTCAACAGTTGTGGCTCTCGGTCTCCAGAGCGCAGGCTCAATACTTGTGGCGCACGGGCTTAGCTGCTCTGTGGCACGTGGTATCTTCCCAGACCAGGGAACGAACCCGCGTTCCCTGTATTGGCAGGCGGATTCTTAACCACTGTGCCACCAGGCAAGCCCTCCTTATTTAATTCTTTAAGATAAAGTTCTTCCCATTCAGTTTCTAAAATAAAGGTGATGCCCTTCACAAGTCAAGGGTGCTCCCTCGGCCCCTCAGTGGTACACCCTAAGACATTGCTGTTTCACCCCCCGGGCCCCTTGGTGGTGGGATCAGGGACCAGCAGATATAGATGCCCGTGGACCATTCCGGGCGGGTTCATCTCTCGCCCTGAACTCCAACTCTGCGAACGCCTTGCGGGTCCCAGACGGACGGCCAACGGGAACTGGGCAGGCGGGGGCTGGGCGGGTGGGGGGGGGGGCTATTACATTTTTTAAAGGGCAATAAAAAAACTTGGCAAACGAACGGGAAACCGAACGGGAGAGAGAAGCTCCCCACTTGGAGGAGGGTGACGGCAGACAGGCCTGCAGACTCATGGGCTGCGAATTCGAGACACCACGAAGCGACCGTCCGAGAGCTGCCCAGAGATCAGGAAAAAGCATCATGGTTCCCCGAGGCCCCACAATTCAGAACCCCACGGGCCAAAGCCGTCCATGTGTGGGTCAGATCGCATCATCAGAGCCCAGGGCCTCCTGAGAGACAACCAGATCCAGCGGAAGAGCCCGTGATTGACCCTGAAATTGTCTTGGTTTTGATTTGAACAATATCAGCTCCTGGGGGATGGGTTTTTTGGGGGTTTCTTGAGATTTTTTTTTTATGTGGACCATTTTTAAATTTTTTATTGAATTTGTTACAATATTGCTTCTGTTTTATGTCTTGGTTTTTTGGCCACGAGGCATGTGGGACCTTAGCTCCCCAACCAGGTATCAAACCCACACCCCGGCATCGGAAGGCGAAGTCTTAACCACTGGATGGCCAGGGACGTCCCAGGTGAGTTTTTTAAAACAGTGAACTTACAAAAACAACTTCATCTGGTTTCCTGTTGGCAAAGAGATCTCAGGTGAGGCTGACAGCCGGTCCAGCCCCTCCCAGACCCCAGACGGACTCCTGATGAAGAGCCAGCCGGACCCAGGAGCCTCCTCCACACAAGGTCAAGGACAGTCTCCATCCTCACATGGCCTTCACAGGTTTTCATCAAAAGGACCAATTTCAGCAACTCTCTACATCGTTTTCTCAAAGACTAAAACATAATAGTTCCTGTAAACCAGCATGGACCGTCCCTAATTACTGCACTGCAGCCCCGGCTATTCAAAAACCAAGCTCAGAGAAGAGCTGACACACATTAATGAGCAGTGATGCACACATGGTATAGTAAATGAAAGGATAATGAAAGTAATTTATTTGAAAATTAAAATGTGATTAAAAATGGCAGCCCGTGCAAGAGCCCAGATGCCTAAGGAAAGGGATGTGCAGCCAGCTCTCATTCGCTGAGGTCCTGATGAAATCGCTTTCCTTCCTCTGACAGTTTTAATATCAAGTAACTGCACTCATAGAAGGGGTGTCCTCCCGGAACCCAAGACCTGGGGCACATGCGGAAGCAGGGCGCTGAGGGTACTCCATCTGGCGGGGCCTCACCGAGACCACACTCGACAGAGAGTCCCTGAGACAGAAGCATGGACCCGAGTGTCCGCCCACACGTGGGACCCCGAGGGTGTCCGCCCACACCCGGGACGCATGTGTCCGCACACACCTGGGAGCCCAGGATGCCATGGGCACTGCTGACAGAATCCTCTGGGTTCTTTCCTCGCTCCCTGGGTATCGGTCACCCTTCCCAGATCTTCCCTGTTACAGGATTTAAAGCCCCGCCCCAGACGGGAGATGTGAGACGGTCGCGGCCCCACCGTCCCCGAGCTCCTCCGTGGACATTGCAGGGGCAGGGACGTCCGTCTGCCCACCAAGGACACCGGGTGCAGAGCCAGGCTACGCCCACCTGGCTGTCATCAGACGTCAGAGCCCTGCATGGGATCGGGCAGCGGAGCCAGGTGGCCCAGAGCAAGGCTGGTGCACAGAGGGTGCACACACACGGGCGCACACACACACACACACACACACACATGTGCACCCACGCACACCCACTCAGCAGAAAACCTTTCCTTCACCCGTAACAAAAGAGGCGCACATGGCAGCAACATGGTGGTTTTGCACAAAGGGTGGGCAAAGGCTGTGTGGGGGATGGTCTGGCTGCTGCTGGTTGGTGAGTGTGACAGGCTTGTCCATTTTAAACTAGATGATTATTGTTGGGAAGCGTGTAAACGGGACTCACTCTTTCTGAAGGACAATTCTGCAAGGTGATCACAGCTGTAAAATACTGAAACGTTTCTCTGCAGTGCTCGGAGCACTCAGAGCACGGACGTCAGCAGGCCCGAGCGGCGGCGCGCGGCCCCTGCTCGCTCACCAAGGCGGCGGCTCGCGCCCCCGGCTCCACGGTGAGTCGGCCTCAGCCACCAGCGCGACTGCAGCTCCTCTGCCTGTCACCATCGCGGCCACCACAGGGTGAGGCTGGCAGTCCTAGAACACTGTTCTAAATCCCTGACGTCACAAAGAACACTGCTGTGACGTTTAAATGATCACACGGAGACGGTGTGAGGTATTCAGAGCCTTCGTTTGTAGAGAATATTCAGCTATGTAAGAAAATTTCCTTTTGATCCTATGGAAAAATCATGCTCATTTGCAAATGTGAGATGGTTCTGTTTGTGCTTCAGGTGTGCGTGCCCGCCTTCATTTTCTGCAGAAAGGGTGTGATGAACCTCTTGTTTGTGAGGAATGTTTACCGAGACGAGAGGTGTGTGCTTCCACAGCCCGGGGCCACAGGCTCGCGTGCGCGGAAAGCGGCGCACCGTCTCCCCGCTGCCCCGCCGCCAACGGTGCGGCGAGGAGGGACCACCGCTGCGTTTGTTCCCCAGGGTGGGGGGCGCGGGGCACCGGGAGCCCCCCCAGGCCCGGGCGTGCGCCCTGCGGGCGCGCCTGCGGCCGGGAGGACCCGCTCTCCGGCGGCGCCGCACACGCCCGGGAGCACAGTCACCGCTGGGAGAAGCAGCAGGACACGTAAACCGCCGACACCCTGCGGGCACGCGGCATCGCCATGGCAACCGGGAGGCCCCCGGCGCCAGGGCGGGGCGGCATCCCCAGCACCGGCGCGCGCGCTGCCGGAAGGGCGGGGGCCACGCCGCGCAGGCAGGTCTCCCGCCACAGGCGCGGACCTGGCTCAGGGACCTCTCCTGCTACATCCGTCGTCACTCACGGCCAGCGGCCCCGCTCCCGGACGGTGGCTCTCTGCCTCTGGTCGCCCGAGACCTGAGAGCTGCTGCCACGCGACGGACTTCTGTTTCCAGGGTTCGCGAGCACGAGTCAACCTTGACCGCAAGCGCGGCCGCGCCAGGGAAGCGGGGCTGAAGCCGCCCCGGCCTGATCCCGCCGCACGCAGCAGGCGACCGCGGCTGCCCCGGCCCGTCCGCGTCCCCTCGGGGCCGCCCGGCGCCACCGCCGCGGCCGGGGCAGCGGGCCTGCCCACAGGAGGCCCTGCGCGTCTCCGGGAAAGGCGGGCTCACCCGCGAGGAAGGGCCGAGCCGGGCCGTGGCCGCAGGGGATCCGCAGACCTGGCTTCCCCGCCCCCGCGCTCCCGGGAACTACAATTTTAGGACAGAAACGTGTGGACAGAAGTGAAGACAGAGGGCGTGGGTTGAGAGCGTGTGCGCGCGAACAGCTACGTCCAAGCCCTCAACACTCGGCCAGCGGCCAAGTGGCAAGAGCAGGACACCCCCGCCTGGCGGGGGGCCAAGGGAGAAACAGGCCAACGCGGGCATTCGGGAGGACGGCCACTGCCCAGCCACGGGGACAGGACCTGGGAGGCCCACGCATCCTGTTCCGGGCAAGCATCGGCCTGAATGTACGCTTCCTCACGCAAGGATAAACACAGTTACGAACAGCCACGAGCAACGTCAGACACCAAAGACGAGAACGTGAGCGCTAAAGCATGATTCTGTGACACAAGAAAGGTAAACCTGCACGGATGGTGCAAGAAAAATATTTTTTTTAATTACTATCAGAAACCCACAGAAATTTTAAAAAGCATCTGATTTGTGTTCTCAGGAACATTTAAGAAAATTTTGGCAATTATATAAAAGGAGATAATAGCACAACAGGCCAGACGTAAAGGAAGTTGAGTGAAAGACAGAAGAAAGGAAGTTCGACAAGAAAAAGACAGAGTGGGGAGAGAGGCAAGAATGGAGGGTCTGGATCCCAGAATCACAGGACAGAACAGTCCCCGTGGAAAGTCTATCGATCGTATAGAAGCCAAACTTGGAAACATGAGAAGCTGTGTTAACACGCGAGCAGCGTGGTGGAGAAGGCGACACACAGGGAAGACTGAGAACGACAGCCAGCGTGGGAGAAACGCCAAGAAGACGCGGAAGAAGAAAGCGGAGGAAGAGGGAGAGACAGATGAGTGGGAAGGAAGCAAGGTCAAGGCTGTAAGTCAGGGAGCCTTGCAGGACCAAAGGCTCCGTCTGAAGACCAAAGAGTTTACTAGATACCATATTAAACGAATAACGTTTTTAAAGTCCTATATGTAACTATTCTGAATTACAAAGAAGCAGATGAACTATTAAAATTAAAGAGTCTTGGTAAAGCAGCTCACTGTAAGACAAAAGTTAAAAATATACAAGGAATTACCACTTAGAAAATGTAATGGAGAAAAATAATCTCATTCACAAAAGTAAATCCAAAATTTAAATACCTAGGAATAACCTTGAGGTGGCCAGCACCACAGGGCATGAAATGAGGTGTGTGTTACCAGGATAATTTCTCAGTTTACCCCTAACAGCAAATAAAGATAGATTAAGTAGAATAAAATAAAACCTATAAAACTAGAAAGAATTTAGGTGAATAGTCATCGGATCTTAGAATAAGAAAGTCTTCCAAGCAAAACAGAAAGCAAAGGAGAACATGAATGTGATTTCATAAAGACGTCCCTTTCTGTTAAACAACCTAAAGAGTGTAATTGGCATCCAGGATAGAATACTTGAAACAAGCTTCACCGCTTACATTCACAAGACAAAGAATAAACTTTCTAAGCACAGGAAAGGAAAACTAGAACAAGACTGAAGAGCCAGGCATCCACCCTGGTGAGCGTGTAAGGGCCTGTGCTGAGCAGCGGGAAGCTCAGCCTCTGGAGGAAGCTGGGCGGCTCTCCAGGAAGCACGTCCCAGGGCCGCCTCGCGTATCCTGCTCAGTCGGCTCGGAAGGGCCCCTCGCTCCCACTGAGCGAGCTGAGCCACCGCTGGCCTGAGCGCCCACCTGCTCTCTCCCACCGGGGCCCCCCAGCTCTGACCTCCAGGGCCGGTCCTGGGGCCTCCCCCCAAATCACCCCTCACGCAGCGTCTTCCTGGGAAACCCCACCTGCTACTTCTGCTGGGGTTTTTTTTATACAGTTTGTATTATTTTCAAGTGCAGTTAAAAAAAAAAATTACTAAACAAGTAAACCCAAAGGACATGCAGTGGGGGAGAGCAGGGCTCCTCTGTGCTCTGGACACCGCCACGTGTCCCGCAGCCTCAGCTCAGCCGAGCCCTCGGCCCCCGTGCCCGGCCGGCGGCCTCCGGGCACCTTTCCCGACAGCCCGGCCGGAAACGGAGGCGACCCCTCCACCTGCCAGCACCTGACAAAGTGGACCCGCGAGGAGTTCGCGCCCAGAGACGTCTGCAGGCAAGGATTCTCGCGCACAGGAAACCTGCGCTGATGTGAGCCCAGGCGGCTCTGTCTGGGAGGGAATGTGAGCGCACCATGCAGGAAAGTGAGCCAGCAGCGCCGCGGCTCCGTCACCACGCACGCGCTGCGGGACCGCCTTATGCAAGCGGCGCCCCAGACGGCTCTGCACGCAGGCGACCCAGAGGCCGACCTCCCGCTGGAGCCGGCTCTCGGGTCTGCCAGAGGCTTGGAGGCACTTCTGTCCCGCCTGAGGACGAACGAGCTGACCTTCACAGCACCACCCGTCCTCGAGTACATTTATCTTCCGCAAGAACAGCTAGACTGATGTAAAGAAAAACGTTTCCTTTTAGCAAACTGTGGGCCCAGAGGCGGCAAGGCCATTTCTCTAACACACATAGTTACCGAGACTTCCTTCACTCTTCAGAGGAAAAGCTACACCAGCTACCACGGAATCAAACACCGTCTGCCTCTCCTGGCACAGATGTCCGGTTGCTTTGGTTTGGAGGCCACGGTTTCCCGTGGGGCTGGTGTGACTCAGCCACCTTGAGGTGGAGGCTGCGCGGCAGCGGGGCCAGTTCCCAGCAGCCGAGACGCGAGGAAGGAACAGGACTCGGGGACGTTCGACACATGACGGTCGACTGAAGAGGAGAGACCAGCTTGGCAAGCGAGGAAGTGCAAAGCCCATCGCGTGGGGGAGGCCAGGGCGCCTCTGAACCCGGAGCCTCCCCCTCCGTGTGGCCTGCCTCCCGCCCAAGGCCCACAGTCGGCCTTGCCCAGGTGGCCCCTGAGGACCACGGGGCGAGGGGATGAGGATGTCGTGCTTCCCCGAGGACCAAGGGGCGAGAGGACGAGGACGCCGTGCTTCCCCGAGGACCGCGGGGTGAGAGGACGAGGATGCCGTGCTTCCGCGAGGACCAAGGGGCGAGAGGGGGAGGATGCTGTGCTTCCCTGAGGACCACGGGGCGAGAGGACGAGGACGCCGTGCTTCCCCGAGGACCGCGGGGTGAGAGGACGAGGATGCTGTGCTTCCGCGAGGACCAAGGGGCGAGAGGACGAGGATGCTGTGCTTCCCCAAGGACCAAGGGGCGAGAGGGGGAGGACGCCGTGCTTCCCCGAGGACGGCGGGGGCGAGAGGACGAGGACGCCGTGCTTCCCCAAGGACAGTGGGGCGAGAGGAGGAGGACGCCGTGCTTCCCCGAGGACCGCGGGGCGAGAGGGGGAGGATGCGGTGCTTCCCTGAGGACCACGGGGCGAGAGGACGAGGACGCCGTGCTTTCTTCCTCAAGCAGCACGGAGCTGAACCAGCACAGCAGGACAGCGGGCCGCACGGGGGACACAGCGATGACAGGGAACTTGTGTGCTGCTCCAAGAGCTGCGCCTTTTCCCCGAGGGGCGCCGTGTCTGTCCCCGCCTCACGGAGCCCGAGCGGTTCGCCCCAGGCCCCTGCAGCAGTTCCGGGAAGAGCTGCGTTCCAAACGCTGACCTCTCTGACCTCAGGCTCTTGTTGAGATGGGAAGCTACACCCCAAAGGGACGTCACAAACGGAAACTGAGGTGCCGGCCAGGACGCAGAGCGACCGGCTCCCACGTTCTAGCAAAGGAGGGAGTAGAACCCCTCGGGGAAGAACCTGCAGCTTCCTATAACCCAGGGCTTCCACTCCTGTGTATCTGCTCTGGAGGAATGAAAGCACATGTCCATAAAATAACCGTACAAGGATGTTCAGAGGTGCTGCGTTCACAGCAGCCAAAAAGGAAGAAGGAATCGTCCCTCAGCAGGAAAGCGGACGTTGTGCCCAGACGCAGACTCTGTGCGCCCGTAGACGGACCGCCGCTCAGCGGTAGGCAGGAGCCACTGAGACGGGCCTCGCAAGGATGACTTTACTGCGCGAAGTTACATCCGTGATGCCCTGAACAAACCCGACGTCATACGTGAGCCGCGCCGGCCCCTCCGGGCGGCTGTGGCTGGCGGCCCCACAGACCTCGACAAGGTGTCTGTCTCCACGTAACCCAGCCGGGTCCGCGTCCCTGCCCAGTTCTGACGACCCGTCACCTGCACATCCCACAGCGCCCACCGCCCGCCGCCTCACTGCAGGAAGTGCGCCCTCTTCACAGAAGCGGGATGCTCTGCAGGGCAGGCAGCCTGTGCAGCAGCTCCCCGGACATGCGCCCAGGCCGGGGGCACCTCATCCTCTCCCTCAGAGCTGAAGGGCCGGGCACCCCTCCACGTGGCCCCCGGGGCCTCGGCCAGGTACCCTGCCTTGACACCTCCACGTGTCCTAAGCAAGGATGCCAACCCTGGGCGTCGGGGCCGGGCGCCCCAACGCAGGGCTCTGGACTTGGGGGTTTTCTGTGTGCGTGGGCTCGGGCACGTGCTTTGTTAGAGTCTTTAAATCTATAAATTAGGATAACAGCACCCCTGCCTCACAGGCTGCTGTTAGAAGGAGCTGAAACAATGCACACAAAACGCTCAGTGATGTTCTCACCTGAACGTGACGGCGGCCCTTGTGATGAGGGTAACGGGTTCTCCTACGTGCAGACCTTAATAGAACGGAGGGAACTGCAGCTCTGAAGCCCTCCCGTCCACGGATGCGTTTACTACTAGACACATCACAAGCTCCTGTGGCTGCATCCTGCCCGCAGGGAGCCCATCAAAGGAGACAGTTGACCAGGGCCGTCGGGGCGCGGGGCTCCCCCAGCCCCGGGGAGGGCGGGAGGCCCCGCGCGGCCCCGGGGCCCTGATGGCCGAGCGCGGCGGAGGTGGGAGGGCCGCGGCCCCCACGAGCCGGGCTCCCCGAAGGACAGCGGGGAACGGCCGAGGGGCTGGGACGTGACGCAGGCCAGCACGCAGGGGCTCCCTGGGCAGCACCTGGAGCAGGAGCCGGAGGGACCCCGGGAAGAGGACGGAGGTGGGGGTGCTGGCGTGGGAGACGCAACGCTGCTGCTGCACCTGACCTTCGCCCTTCGCCCTTCACGGGAGGCGGCAACTCAGCGGGGCCGCGGGGCAGGCGGCTCCGTGGACGGTGTTTACGCAGAGGAACGCTGCCGGCAGCAGGGCGGGCGGAGGGAAGGAGGAGACACGGGCGCAGGTGGGGCGGGAGGGGCGGGGAGGCGGAAAGCCAGGTCTGCCCTCGAGCCCCAGCGACCGACCGGACCGCGGCAGGGAGGGGGGCCCCGGCTCCGAAGGCAGGCGCCGCCGGACGCGTCCCAGGGGGCTGCGAGGGGCAGGCTCTGAGGTCGGGCTCCCCGGGCGCCCAGGCTCCGGCCCGCGGGGTGGACGGCCTGGAAGCCCCTCGGGGACGTGGAGGAGGACGAGGAACCTGGGCCGGGTCCCAGGAGCGACGCCCCCGGCTGGGAGCACAGGCCCCCGGCTTCCCGGGTCGGGTCGGTGAGACCGCGCTGACCGGCGACGTCCTCTGAAAGTGCCAGCTTCTCCCAGCCCCCCCCTCCCGCTCCGGCCTCCTCAGGAGATACCAAGGAAGAGAAGCTTTCCTCTGAGGAAGGAAAGTTTCCTCTGGTTCTGTCCTCCTGTGGTATATTCATAAGCGATGCACACCCCCGTCCGTGTCCTTACAGCACATTCATGTTTATCAGCCATGCCACCTAGCGAATATGAATCTGCATGTTCACACACCAGGGTTTCCTTGAAGAGGCGCCTCCTGAACTGAACATCTGACAAGAACTCAAAAGGAAGACCTAATGTAAAATTCTTATTAAATTGCTTTGAAGAATTATTTTTACAACTCATTTGAAAAAAGTGATCAGAGGCAAAAGTGGCAGGTGGACTCAGGCATGTCTCTTCCAATACCGAGAACGTCTGTTTGGCGTGGCCTGCGGGGCAGTGTTTGCTTCGGAGCCCAGCAACGACGTCACGAAGCCCGCTCCCAGCCCTCTGGGAGAGTCTGCTGCGTAAGCACCGCGCACCCACCTGTGGCACCACGGGAGCGAGACGGAGACTCTGGCCCCGGCACGCGCTCTCGCTTCTCCCTGATTACATGGAGTCAAAGACACCAAATATTCTGCAGGGAACCCAAGAAATGGTTTTCAGGTGAACCCGCCCGAGTGTCAGAAATGTAATTTGACGTTCAAACGTCAAGATAACACTCTAAATAGAATCATGAAAACAGGAGGGCAGAGAAAGGCCGTGGCGTGGTCCGGGCAGACGGGCGTTGACGCAGTCCAGGGCCAGAGCGTGAGCTCAGAGAAGCGCCAGCGAGACACCCGGGCGGCGGGGCCAGGGCGCCTCTGCCTTGTGACAGAGACACGACCAGGCGTGGTCATGAATGCCGCTTCGAGCCCGTGACACGTGAGAGAGGCCACGGCCCGGGACGTCCGAGTACATGGAACGTGTCTGCCTGTGCTTGAAGCCCTGGTTTGAAAAGACTCCCCGGTTTCTAATGTGACTTTCTGCTGAGGATGCTGGCTCTGAACCTCTTCAGAGAAAAGGACTTTTTTTTTGTACATCTTTATTGGAGTAGAATTGCTTTATGCTGTTGTGTTAGTTTCCACCGTACAACAAAGTGGATCAGCTGTATTTATCCATCCATCCCCATGTCCCCTGCCTCTGGAGCCTCCCCCCACCCTCCCCATCCCACCGCTCTAGGTCATCCCCAAGCACCCAGTTGATCTCCCTGTGCTCTGCGGCAGCCTCCCACTAGCCGTCTATTTTACACTCGGTCGTGTGTATGTGTCGATACTGCTCTCTCACTCTGTCCCAGCTTCCCCTTCACCCCCCCCAACCCCCCCAACCCTGTGTCCTCCAGTCCATTCTCTGCATCTGCATCCTTGTTCTCGCCCTGTCACTGGGTTCATCAGTACCATTTTTCTAGATTCCACATATATGAGTCAGCTTACGGTATTTTTCTCTTTCTGGTTTACTTCACTCTGTATGACAGACTCTAGGTCCATCCGCCTCACTACAAATAACTCAGTTTCATTCCCTTTTATGGCTGAGTAATATTCCATTGTATATATGTGCCACATCTTCTTTATCCATTCATCTGTGGATGGGCATTTAGGTGGCTTCCATGTCCTGGCTATTGTAAATAGTGCTGCAATGAACATTATGGGTACATGTGTCTTTTTGGGTTATGGTTTTCTCTGGATATATGCCCAGGAGTGGGATGACTGGATCACATGGTAGTTCTATTTTTAGTTTTTTAAGGAACCTCCAAACTGTTTTCTATAGTGGCTGTACCGACTTACATTCCCACCAACAGTGCAGGAGAGTTCCCTTTTCTCTACACCCTCTCCAACATTTGTAGTTTCTAGATTTTTAGATGATGGCCATTCTGACCAGTGTGAGGTGATACCTCATTGTGGCTTTGACCTGCATTTCTCTAATGATTAGTTATGTGAGCATTTTTTCATGGGTTTGTTGGCCATCTGTATGTCTTCTTTGGAGATATGTCTATTTAGGTATTCCACCCATTTGTGGATTGGGTTATTTGCTTTTTTGATATTGGGCTGCACGAGCTGCTTGTATATTTCGGAGATAATCCTTTGTCAGTTGCTTTGTTTGCAAATATTTTCTCCCATTCTGAGGGCTGTCTTCTTGTCTTGTTTATGGTTTCTTTTGCTGTGCAAAAGCTTTTAAGTTTCATTAGGTCCCATTTGTTTATTTTTGTTTTTATTTCCATTACTCTAGGAGGTGAGTCAAAAAGGATCTTGCTTTGATGTATGTCATAGAGTGTTCTGCCTATGTTTTCCTCAAGATTTTATAGTGTCTGGCCTTACATGTAGGTCTTTCATCCATTTTGAGTTTATTTTTGCGTATGGTGTTAGGAAGTGTTCTAATTTCATTCTTTTACATGTAGCTGTCCAATGTTCCCAGCAGCACTTATTGACGAGGCTGTCTTTTTTCCACTGTATATTCTTGCCTCCTTTGTCAAAGATTAGGTGACCATATGTGGATGGGTTTATCTCTGGGCTCTCTATCCTGTTCCATTGATCTGTATGTCTGTTTTTGTGCCAGTGCCGTACTGTCTTGATCCCTCTAGCCTTGTAGTATAGTCTGAAGTCAGGAAGCCTGATTCCTCCAGTTCCATTTTTCTTTCTCAAGATTGCTGTGGCTATTTGGGGTCTTTTGTGTTTCCATACAAATCATAAATTTTTTTGTTCCAATTCTGTGAAAAATGCCATTGGTAATTTGATAGGGACTGCGTTGAATCTGTAAATTGCTTTGGGTAGTACAGTCATTTGCACAATGTTGATTCTTCCAATCCAAGAACATGGTATATCTCTCCATCTATTTGTGTCATGTTTGATTTCTTTCATCAGTGTCTTATTTTCTTCTGCATACAAGTCTTTTGCCTCCTTAGGTAGGTTTATTCCTAGGTATTTTATTCTTTTTGTTGCAATGGTAATGGGAGTGTTTCCTTAATTTCTCTTTCTGATTTTTCATTGTTAGTGTATAGGAATGCAAGAGATTTCTGTGTGTTAATTTTGTATCCTGCAATTTTACCAAATTCATTGATTAGCTCCAGAAGTTTTCTGGTGGCATCCTTAGCATTTTCTGTGTATAGTATCATGTCATCTGCAAACAGTGACCGTTTTACTTCTTTTCCAACTTGTATTCCTTTTCTTCCCTGATTTCTGTGGCTAAAACTTCCAACACTAGGTTGAATAGTAGTGGCGAGAGTGGACATCCTTGTCTTGTTCCTGATCTTAGAGGGAATGCTTGCAGTTTATCACCATTGAGAATGATGTGTGCTGTGGGTCTGTCGTATACGGCCTTTATTATGTGGAGGTAGGTTCCCACTATGCCCACTTTCTGGAGAGTTTTTATCATAAATCGGTGTTGAATTTTGTCACAAGCTTTTTCTGCATCTATTGAGATGATCATGGGGTTTTTTCCTTCAATTTGTTGATATGGTGTTTCACATTATTTGCGTATATTGAAGGAATGACATTTTAAATTAAGAATGGAAGTGTTTTTATAGATAAGAGACCGTGGCAAACGTTAGATGCTGAGGATTCACTCTCGGTACCCCTCTGCCTCTGTCACTGATCATCCCCACGTGTCCTGCACAGGGGACCCACGTGTGCCACCTGCCGCACCTCCTCCCTTTCTCACTGAGCCTCTCTGGACACGCCTGTGTCCACTGACAGCCCCAACAGAGCCGTGTCTGCAGGTGAAGGAGAGAGACCACCAGGGGTCTGCACCATCGCACATTCCACAGCAGACGAGTCCACGGATTTCCAGTGTTGCTGGCAGCCTGGAGACCAGGAAGGCCCTCTCGGCCAGGCTCGCAGCAGCACACGCTCACGAGACAACACTGGGAACGGGCACCCAGGCCGCGGGGACCACGGGCCGTGAAAACCGCTACTGAGGGCTGCAGAAGCAGCCATCCGACCTGCAAAGGCTTCTCCTGCCGGGCTGCCGCCTGCGGTGAGGGCAGGGTCACTAGTGGTCAGAGTCGAGTCCCTGCAGCGGAAACCGAGGAGTGCGCCCGCCTCCAGGGCCGGGGACAGGTGAGCGCCGGACTGTGGAGGCCACCTCCGAGGCCAGAAGAGGGCCTTCACCTCATCCAAAGTCACCTCAAACTCTGCATGTTTAAAATAAGTGTAATTTACAAAAAATGATGATATTCATCTCTGGAATATGCACCAAAGGCACAAGCGCTGAAGTGACCGTTCTCGGAGGATGACCAAGCCACTCAGGGACGGGAGCAGAGCGCCCTGTACCAGATCCCACCGGAACCTCAGCGTCCTGGGCCGGGTTTCCTTCTCCTGAGCTTTCTGCTCCCCACTCCTCGCCGGTGCCCTGGAAGCCCCGCATAAAGAGGGGACGATTCATCCCTTCTGGCAGCAGAGACAAGGACCTAAGCTTCCTCTGCGTAGGCCGCCACCCCTGGAGTCCCACGATGACGGGAGCTGCCTCGACGTCCTGGAGGCAGCTCCGCAGACCAGAGTCCCAGCCAATTCTGTCTCACCCGTTATAATCAAGGCAAGATGCCGCGGAGAAATTTTCTTAGTTGCGCCCATGAAAATTTGCTCTGATGAAAGTTCAGCTTTGAAGGGATTTAAAGGTTAGCAGAAAACCAACGTAGAATTGACTTCTGTCTTTAGTTCCATGAAAAACATCATGACATTGCAACCAGAGAGAGCCGTTTGGAGGTAATCAAATTCAGAGACACACATTCGCCTGGGCAAACACACAACACCCTAGTTAACTGAAAACCAGCTTATCAAGACCATAGTACCATTTTTCCCAGTGATTAGAATGCCAACCATCTCATCTTTAATTTTCAAGTTTCAGAAAACATCCTTTTTCATTCAAGTAATGGTGGCCAAACCGAGTGGCCCCGCCATGCTGGGGTGACACTGAGATATTGAGGTGGCATCTGTGGGCAGCCCCCCGCTCCCCAGGGGGTCCCGCACCCCCGTCCCCCGTTTCCTCAAACTTGTGCCGAAGACAGACAGGGCCAGGGTGACAACTCCTCTGAACTGAAGAGAAACGTGAGCCCATTCTCCTGGAAACTCAGATCACCTATTTCCTATCAAAATCTGCTCCCAAAGTTACGTGCGCTTTGAATTGTCCGTATCGGGGTTGCTGTCCCCGGACTGGATGGACAATTCCCATCCCTGTGCTCTGCCTGCACCTCTGGGCGGGGCGGTGGGTCCCGCTCCCAGGGGTCTGGCGCGGACCACTCCGCTTCCCCAGGGCCGCCCTTCCCCCTCACTCTCCTCCATGTGATGGGATGACCACCCAGGCGACCCTCAGACACTATAGCAGGCTCACGCCCGAGGACCCGGTCAGATGTGTCCTTTGAGATGCAGTTCAGCCTGGGTCCTGGATTAAACACTCCCTCAGGCCTCCGTATTTACCTGTAAGAGAAGCAACGTTATCACCCACTGTAAAGCTACAACCTGCCAACGATCGCAGGAGGTGGTACCCGTCCAGCCCTCTGGGTCCTGAATCTCAGGGGGTGAGAATCACACCTGCAGCTACTGCCGTGTTTGGGACAAAGATACTCACTTTTTCCTTGTCTGTCATGTTTCTGTAGTAAGATGTGTTACAGGGGTGATTAAACACAAACAAATGTTAGAGCAAAACAACGACCTGGAGACCGGAATGCAGAGAACGTACTACTTGGGAGCTCTCCAGGATCCCGTTGCTGCGCGTGTGAGAGCTCCAGAGCGCAAGCCGGGCCGCAGGGAGACGCGGCGCACCCTCTCCCGGGCGGCACCCGCTAAGTCCCTGTCACGGGGGCTGGGGCACGGCGGCCCGCGGGCCCTCACGGACGTGGGGCCCAGGTGAACCAGCCAGCGGACGCCCCTCGAGACAGCGGGCGCTGCGCGGTGGGCGCACGAGGAAAGCACGCTCCACGGGAAGAGACGCCCCTGGCACAACCTAATTCTGGGCGCTCCCGCGAGGCCCCGGCCTCTCCCTGGTCCCGCCTGTCCGGCTCTGATGCGCCTTCCAGCCCCAAGGCAGAAACAGCTGAGTGAAAACCCAGCCTGCCCTCCCTCCCGGTTCTCCTCCTCCCTCCTCACCAAACAGCGTCTGCTGGGGAGAAATGAGGTAGCATCGGAGGTCTTTGGGCAAGGCTGTCAAGTTTGCACAGATACATCCCGAGACGCAGGAGGACCTGGGCCCGGGCTCTGGTCAAGGCAGCGCACCCTGGACACCAGCCTCCCTCCTGCAGGCACAGGGCTGCTGCCTCCCCGTCCAGGGGCTGAGTAACAACGCTGTTTACATCCCTTCCCAAGACCAGACGGAGCCTAAGAGGGGTGAGGTCTCTCAAAGCTATGCAACTCTCAGCCACTTCCATTCAAACCCACTGTCCCCGCTGGCCTCCTTCCCCAGCCTCCAGCCAGCTGCCAGGTGCACTGAAGTGTGTGCAAACGCGGTTCCACCCCCCACCAGGGCATCGTCCATCCCGGGTCTCGTCCTGTTCCTCTGACGGGTCCTGCAGCTCAGCGCCGCCCAGCCAGCCGCGCGCACCTCCCAGCCCTGGAGAAGCCGGGAACACGTCCTTCCTAAGAAGTTATTTGGAGGCAGGGGTCACGGGAAAGTCAAGTCAAACCAATCTGCTTACGGAAAAAGGACTTGCCTTCAAAGAAAGTGCAAGTGGAACCAACAGCTGGACGGGCTGAAGGGTGAGAGCAGAGAGGAGCTCCTCCGTGGGACGGGGGACCCCGGACCGCCCGGGCCCTCCCTCTCTCTATCCCTGTAACACGGGACAAGTTCACGGGGACTCGCCCTCAGAGCCGGCCCTGATGGCCTCGTTTAATGGGCGGGAACCGGCCGAGCGGGAAGGCCCCCAGGCTGCGCGTCCCTCCCGCCGCAGGACGCGGGCCACACACGCGCCCTCCTTCCTCGCGCCGGGAGGGCCCGTCCTGCCTCCCCACCCCCACCCCTGCTCCATCCCAAACATCGTCACGACGCGCGGCGCCAGGGCCAGCCCGCGGGGTACGTGTAGGGATGTCCGAATAAAAGGAGGAGGAAACTGCGAAACACAGGAGGAAAGGCAGCTGGAAAACCGCGGTGTCCCCTGTCTACACCACATGCTTCCTGCAGGTCTCAGCACTCGTGGTGCAAACCAGTGACCACAGCCCCCAACGTGCGTGGGGTTGGAATATTCCAGCACAGCCCGGCTGCGGCTCCCCACGAGGGTCTGCAGGCAGCTGCTGCCCTGTAAGCTCAGGCGTGACACGGCCGGTTACAGGGCCAAACAGGCACGTCTTCTTCCAAAGGCCCCGCCCCACGGCTGCCGTTCCTTTAAGGCCACAGGCTCACCCAGGCTTCAGGCCCTGCTTCTGAACAGCCCCCTGGGCTGGGGCGCGGCCAGCAGGGCCCCCAGTTCCTACAGAGGCTCCCTCTCCTGGCCAGTCCGCACCCCTCCCGGACCCCAGGCCCTGCGTGACCTCAGAGCCGAAGCCCCTCCTCCGGGGGCTGCCCGCCGTGGCCGCAGCGGGAGCCGGCCCGGCTCTGCGAGGGGCCCCACCCCCGGCAGGACGCCCCCCGCTCTTCCCGGAGCTAAGATCGCCAACCTAGGGGACAAGACTGCTGCTTACGTGACGTGACACACCTGACCGCCCCCAGCAGAAGGGGCTTCCAGTGCACGCGGGGGGTGTCGGTCCCCGGGCCCCCACGAAGGGAGACCGTCCCCGGGGTGCGACGGGCGGAGGCCCGCGGTGGGGGCGGGGCGGCCCGGGGCTGGACCGGGAGCCCCAGCGGTCAGTGAGGCGCGAAGAGCTGCGCCCCAGGCAACGTCAGCCCACCAGCGGGACATCGTCAGACGGCACCCTCCTGCCGCAGCGCGTGCCTGGGCGTCAGCTCTGGGGCGGACAGAGCCCTGCTGCTCAGCTGAGACCCGTCCGGACGGGCCCTGGACAGACAGGTGGCACACCCCGCCCGGGAGTTACAGGGGGTTCCGCGGGGGCCATCCCGAGGGCCAGGCTGGGTGTGGGCCGGCATCGCGGGGACCGCGCCGCACCAGGGCTGGTAGGTGAAGAGCGGCCGCGCGCCGGGCGTGGGGGGTGGGCCGGACAGGGCCGGGGGGCAGACACTGGGGGCCAGGCGGGGGCCCCCGGGAGCAACATCAAGGGCTGTGGACCTGGGCAGGCGGGACAGGAAGCAATCAAGGCTCATCTTGGGCGAAGCAGCTGGGACGTGAACACAGGAACGATCTGTCCGTACATCGGTTCAGCGCGCGGGAGGAGGTAGGACGCGGGGTCACGCAGGTGGCCCGCTCCGTCCGGGTGGTGACAGCCCCACCGGACACCACTGCGATCTGGGGAGGACCTCGGGCCGCCGGGTCAGGGCCACCGGGTGCAGGCCTCACGGGGTGGGACCGCCCCGGCGCCCGCCCCGGCGCCCACCCCGCCGCCCGGACGCACCCGTCCCGCGGTCAAGCTGACGCAGGCGCCGGGGCCCATCGCAGCTTGATGCCGAGAGAGCGAGGAGATGCGTGTGCTCCCTGAGCTGCCAGGACGTGAGGCTGGGCCGGGCACCCGGCTGCCCTCCCCTTACCGCCCGCCCCCCAGCTGGGACCCGCGGACTGGGCCTCCGCCGCGGTCCGCCGCCACGGTCCCAGGCCTCCCCTCGTGCCCGGGGGTGTAGGCCGAAGGGCGATAAGGACACAGAAGGCAACCTTCCCGACCTTCCCGTCTCCCCTGAAGCCGCGCGGAGACCCCCGCGCACCGGCAGGCGGCGGGTCACCAGGCAGCGTCCACGAGACGGCTTCCCCTCCCCCCCAGGGCCCCGGACACAGCGGGGGGCCCGTCCTCACAGGGCCCTGCACCCGACAGGCGGCCGTGGCCCCGCGCCGACTCTGGCCGAAGGCAGCGGGGGCGGGAGGAGCGCGGGGGCTGGCGGGCACTCCGCGGACGGCGGCCATCCCCACCCGCCAGCGGCCGTTCAGGCCAAACACCTGACTCTGAAACGCCTGCCAACACCCAGGACACAGCGCGTGGTTATCCATCCAGAGGGTCTCGTGGACTCTGCAGGTGGCCCGGCTCCCACCTGGGAAACCACGGGGCAGCCTGGCTTCTCCGACACGCCCGCCGGGGCGCCCTGGGGAACCCACTCCAGGAGCACCCGCGGCAGGTCTGCCCTCAGCCCCCTCCCCCCGCCGCCCTCCGCCCAGGGGACGACGCGCTGGGAGAGACGGCAGGGCGTCACGTGGGGACTGAAGCAATCCCGTGAGACACCCCTCGGGCCCCCTGCCTGAGCGCCTGCTGGGGCTTTCCCATCGCTGTGGAGGTCTTACTTTGGTGAATTTGCACCTTGGAATTGAAATTCTTCACATGTAATTTTCATCAGATAAAGTTCCTTGTTTTTCAGAGCAATTTCTGGTGGCTTACTGGGTGAGCCTTCCAAATGGTGCAATTACTCTCCTGGTGTTCATGACAACCTCATCCCCTCATGCTGTAAGGAGGGGATATGATGCGTAGTGGCGGCACTGAAGCGCCTCCTGGCGGAACATCGTTCACTGGCTTCTGGGGAGAGGTTCCAGGCGCCGTCCACAGCCTCCCTCGTCCCCCGCCCACCACACGACCCCAGTCATCAATCCAGCCATCTCCCGTCTCCCGGGACGGGGGGTGGGGGTGGGGACAGCTCTGGGAGGGCTGGGAGGGTTCCCCGGGGAGCGCACAAGAGGAGGCCTAGAGCAATCTCCCAGGCCAAGCCCGGCCCAGCTCAGGGTGGCGGGGGCCTTGCAGGCAGAGGCCCTGGGGTGCGAGGCCGGGCTCACTCCCTGCCGTCCGGGGCTGCGCTGCTCTGCGGAGGGGTGCTGAGCAGGGACAGGGCTGCTCCCGTCACGGCGGCGCGGCGGGGAGGGGGCAGGAAACAGGCAAGCTGGGCGGGCGAGACGGACCTCCCCACTGGGGGAGAAACGGGAGCCTCAAACCTCCTAACGCTGCAGGAGCAAGCAGCCTCTGCGCTCATCTGGGTGGTCGTTCCTGGTTTCCACCCGCTTCCAGGCCCTACGACTCATTCTACCCGCTTTTCTGGGATTCTGGTTCGGGTGGGAGGGGTGCGGTACCACAACGTGGCCACGAGATGGCACCCGCGAGAGGCCTCTCCCCAGAGCCTGGCCCCGCCGCGCACCCGCGTGTCCAGCTGCGCCTGCCCGCTCCGTGCCCTCCCTCGGGAAGGGCGGGCGCGGGCGAGGGAGGAGGGGCCGCGTCCCCGGGGCTGCAGGGAGAAGAGAACCCAGCTCCTGCCTCGGGCTTTCACAGGGGTGAAGGCAGGTCCCCGTCACGGGCAGACCCTCTGGCGAAGGGCCCGGGAGGGGACAGGGTCCAGCCGCCCGGGTGGTTCCAGTGAGTCCAAGGGGAGCAGCTGGGTGGGCCGCTCCCTCCCAGGAGCCCTGCACCCTCAGGCTGGCCTCGGCCTCCCCACACGGTGACCGGCCAGCCACGTTCTCAGGCAGAAGCGGAGGCCGGGTGCCACCCGGATTGCTCTGGGGACAGCTGGAGACAGCCCTGGGGACAGCGTGGGGACCTGCTCTGGGGACAGCCTGGGGTCGGCCTCAGGGTGCCACGCGGGGCCGGGGGGCAGGTCCCCAGACCCCCAGCGCTGCGGGCCCCTCTTCCGGGAGATGCTGCACCGCGGGGGCCGCTTCTCTCACTGTCCCTATCAAAAGCCTTTGGAGCACTTTCACCAAACAAGAAAAAGAAACTGTTCGAAGCACAGAATAAAAGTATCACGTGGGGGTCATGGTTACTCGGTATAGTTTTACTTTCAAACACGCAAAATAGCCTAAAACCGAAAAGGCCTCAGAAATGGGCGCAGAAAGCGTGAGACCTGCTCGCGGGCCGCCCCATCCTCGGCCTCCAGCCGCAGACGCCAGGCTCGGAAGCCAGCCAGCTCGGCATGGCGCCCCAGGCAACACGGCAAGAGCCCAGAAGCAGCCCCTGAGGAGCTGAACCCCAAGAAAAGGGCGCCGTACGTGCCACTGAGATGGCTCTGGGGATTCCAACACGCCCCCCCGGACACGGCCCTCCCGCTGACCCCGGGAAGCCTCCGGACGTGGGCTCCCCTGCCTGGTCCACGTTCTGCCCGCACGCCGACATGCAGACGTCTGCCTCCCCTTTCCCTG
Source organism: Hippopotamus amphibius kiboko (assembly GCF_030028045.1). NCBI lineage: Eukaryota > Metazoa > Chordata > Mammalia > Artiodactyla > Hippopotamidae > Hippopotamus > Hippopotamus amphibius. The sequence continues at coordinate 613,414 of NC_080189.1, read as the reverse complement.
CATGATCCTCCAACCCAGCGAGACCTAGAGAGACTCACTGCTGCATCCTGGGCCAGAGACCGGGCCTCCACGTTCAGGGGCCGGGTCCGCATGGGCCCGGGCCCTGCAGAAATCCCCGCCCTGAGCTGACCCTTCTCGCAGGGACCCCGGCACCCTCCCTCCAGACATACGGGAGCTGTACAGGTGCCCACAGCGCACCCACGACATACAGGGCCAGCGGCAGGACCCCTCCCTGGACCTGCCCTCGGAGCACTCGCTGGAGCAGGGAGGCTGGACGCCAAGGACTGATGTCCGGGTCACGGCGGGTCCTGTGGCCCTGGCGTCTCTTGGGTCCCAGCAGCCTTGCCCTACTCCCCGGAGAAACGGCTCGTTGTGTTCCTGCGTCAAATGAGGGATGAAACAGGGCTCCGCCCCAGCTCTCTGGGGGCCCAGCGGCCACCCCATCTGAGCCCCTCACACCCGACTGCTGATTCACACCTGGGCCTCCCAGGAGTAGGCTGTAGGGGAAGAGACAGGATGAAATCACGATGCTGGTCTCAGAGTCCCAGAGCTCAGGGTAGGGCCTCAGTCCTGCCACTAAGGAACAAATCTCCATCCCTCTGAGCCTCTAACTGAGCTGGGTTCCCCCACCCTCAAGAGAAGAAAGACCTCTTGAGGTATTTCAACCAAAAAGAAACAAGAAACAAATACAGAATAAAAGTATAACCACAAAACAAGAGCAACGACTCGAATACACAGACAAACACGCAAAGCAGACAAAGGAAGCACGCTTGGAAACACACCACCGGGGTGGCGTGTTGGGACGTCGGGATGACACAAAAGGCCTCTGCGCACGCGACGTCGCCCGTGCACGCGGTGCTGAAGGGGCGCGGCAGAGGCCGAGGGCCTCAGAGAGAAATGAGGCCTCATCCTGTGGCCGGGCACTCAAGTTCCTCAGGGAACCTTCCGTGGGGACACGTGTACACGTTCCCGCAGTCCTGAGGGAAAGGCTCAGACTCACACCCCCGTCTGGAAACGCCCAACCACAGCACAGAACGTCACTCACCCGCACACACCGGTACGTTCCGCTCCAAGTGTCCCCCCTGCACGGACCACGTGTTTCCAGTGTGGCAAGAACCAACGGTTCCCAACAGACGCTGGGTGTGAGCATCCCATCTGGGGTAGGAAACGTCCGTCACTAGGCTGCGCTTCCCCAAACAGCCTTCCGAGGCAGGGCGCCGAGGCCTGGCCGCCGTCTCCTGAGGAGCCAGCTGGCCCTGCGGCCCTCCCTGCTCCGCACGGGCTGGGAGGTCGGGTCCACGCCGTCCACCGTCCATCCCTAGTGCCGGCGCAGGGGATAAACGCATTTGCTGGAACAGAGCGCAGGAGACGTGTAAACCGCACCTGGGTGTTTTCTGCTGCTGCTGTTGTAAAGGTTAACTCTTGCGTTTCATCTTAGGATTTATTTCTTAACGTTATACACAGGGCAGTTTTTCTTGTCAGGAAAACCGGCAAATCTAACCCTCTTCCACCCCACCTTTTCCCTGCTCCCCAGAGCCAGGCACTCTCAGCGGTCGATCGGCCCTTGGTTTTTGTCTCTGCGTCACTGAACGTCACATGGTCCCTGCTCTTTCTCACGTTTTCAGGTTCAGGGTCACCTGCTGACGTCTCTGTCACACGTCACTGCTTCGACACTCACCCTCTCTCGCCCCCGCACACGCAGACACCTGCTGTCCCACTTCAGTCACGTGTAACTGTCATTAGGTCAATATTCTGTCACAGCTGCCCTATTACGACTTTGCAAAAGCTGCTCCCAGCTGGGCCGTGCGCACACCGCGACCCGCACGCCTTTCTCACGCGCCTTCTCATTTCTCCTGGGGTCGTAACCGTCCCGCGTGTTTGCTTCTTTTTCAGTCTCTGTTTATTCCTCAGCCTCTTCCTCCCCGTGCCCGTGCGGACGCCTGTCCTCTACCGCGGGCTTTCTGTAGGAGTCCCGTGGGCCCGGGCTGCCCGCTCGCGCTCCGTGAGGATAAGCAGCTGGCCAGGAGCCGTGGGCCCCTGGAGCTGCTGACGGCGGCGCCAGCGCAGGAAACCCCCCGGAGCTGTTTCTTGGGCACATTTTGACCTTGTCTCTGTCCCCCCGGAAGCAGACTCTGAAGCTAGAAATGCTGGTACTGGGAGAGTGGGACAACGAGAGGCAGACGTCCGGCGACGAGGCCCCGTCAAGCGGGTTACCACTGTGGGTACCGGGGGCGTGACCCCACGGGGAGCCCTGGGCACTCACGCGACCACGCACCTCAGAAGCATCCCACCCAAGGAGGGGAGGTGGGGCGCCCCTCCCTCGGCCGCGGGCTGGCGCTCCTGCAGCAAGGGGGGCGGGAGCGGGGCTCGTTAGTCCGCTGCACGTTCCGTCCCAAAGGGCCGCGGGCGGGTCACACCCGGAGGGGCTGGGGCCGGAGCTCCTGCGCTTCCAGGCAAGTGTCTCCAGGCGGTTCTGTCAACGCCCTGGGCGTGAAGACTCCGCGACGACTGCAGCACTTCAACTCCACCCACACGGCACCTGTACGCCCGTGCTTAGTGGGGGTTAGCTAGAGTAAATCAACACCTTTTGCACACGATAGATGCTTCTATGTAAATAATCCAGTAAACAAAGGGCCAAACAGGAAAGAAATTCTATAAACGTACCCCCTGCCCTCTCCTGCAGGCTGAACCTGAACCCGGCATGCTACCGAACAAAACCAAGCTTGACGTTGACCCCGTGAATGTCATGAATTACTCCCAAAGAAAGAGCATACCTGGTCAGTACTTCTCTTGACGCCAATGCCTCGATCCCCTCTGGGCCCCAGTCACGTGTCCAACAGGAGCGTGGACCTGGCACAATTCACGTGACGGAGCGTCCGCAGCCGAGACCCGTGCGTCCCGGTCTCCACACTTGGGGTTTGCGCAGACGTCTGGTTTTATTTTTATTTTGTTGTATTGCTGTATGTTTTATCAGCCATGGCGCTCCTCAAAAACCTGACAGAAAAATCTCTTTATATCACTGCAACAAAATAGCCATAAAAGTCAATGGGATCACTTTATAATCACTCAAGTCAATTTCTCTGATATTCAAAGCCATCTTGACATCATAATGTGGCATGGGTCAGGTCAATGCAGATCCGATAAAAACAATGGAACTGCATTAACCTCTGGTCTCTGGTCTCAATTAAGACCAAAGTGAAGAATGGTTGGGCGTCTCCGTCCCCGTGAGCTCCCAGTCTGCACCGTGAGCTGCATCTCTCCAGCAGCTGAGACCCATCTCAGGAGCCAGAAGGTTCGGCGGCCACCCCTCCAGCCACAAGCGCAGACGGGACGCATTTGCTCATATCCCCTGAAGCACCTGATCAGGGCCAGGCTTTGAGTCCCGTGGAGCTTCACGCCATGACGTGTCCTGCACACAGACAAAGGCACGGCCTGTGCCACGCCGGCCACGCCAGCGGGGACAGGTCTCTGGGCAGCCTGGCTCTGGGTGAGCTCCTCAAACACCAACCAGTAACCCCCATCCCTTCCCTCCCCTCCCCGGATCCCGTGAAAAATACCTTGGCTGTACAACATTCTCCCCTTGCGAGTAGAAGCTGAGCAAGCTGTCAGCCCGCAGGTCCCCCAAGCTGCCCTTGCATCCTGCTCCAGCCTCTGTGACCCAAGCGCATCCCTGTAAGGGTTACTCTCCGCATGCACTGAGATGGGGGACACACAGGGAGGCAGGGCGCCCTCCGCGGGTTGGGTGTGCAGGCGGCAGCGGTGACCCTGAGTGGCCTGAGGGTGCCTGGAACTTGGGACTGATGGTTGTTCAGAAACGTGGCCCAAAGGCAGGCAGGCAGGCCAGGCTCCCTCCCGGTGCGGGAGAGGAAGGCGTGAGACCCGAGGCTGCATCCCTCCTTTGCTGTTCCCACTCCGCTCTCCCCCTTCTTCTTCAGTGACAAGCCTCTGAAAACCTCCGCAGAGGAAGAAGTAAGCCGGGAGCTCACTTCCCTTTCTGCTGCTGCAACGGAAGCAGCTGGACCCTCACGGGGCCACGGCGTGAAGACAGAGACCGGGAGGGGCTCGGCCCTGGGGTGTATGAGACGCTGGGGGTCCCTGGCACCCGTGTCACGGTTGTGACTGCATTCTCCTAGAAAGTCACCAGTAGGGGAGGAGTGTTGGCTTCACAGCCAACAGCATATTCTTGGGGAAAACGTATAGTTAGTAAAATACCCTGATGTATTTTAGAGGAGGAAAGAATAGCTAAGATGTGGCTTGAAGGGGCTGAGAGGCAGACGATGAGAAGGTCAAGTGGCTGCACTGATGAAAGCCGAGAGACAGCAGACACGCTGACCCGCACAGGGATGGACACAGGGGCTTAAGAACTGGGACGTGTGAGTCCTCTTGTGGGATGTCTGCCTTGGTCCCGCCTTCAGTGAAGTCAGAGACACCTGGGAAAGGAAGATCTGGTTGGCGTCCAGCAGGGTGTGGGAAAGGCACAGTGCTGGGGACAGAGAGGAGCTGGGGACGCTGGCACAGTCAGCACTCTCTCCGCAAGCGGCCGGGAGAGCTGGGGAGCTTGGAGAATCCCGGAGACCCACCGCAGAGAGCGGCCACCGTGACTCTACCGCCGTCAGGACCGGGAGCAGGGTCTCCATGCCGAGGGGGCTCACACCTCGGTGCAGCCTTGAGCGTCTGTCCAGGCGGGAAGGCGCATCCCACACCCAGAAGGTCACCTGGGCTCTCAGGACCGGGCGGCTGTGATGTGGGGTCTCACTGACGCACCCGCACCCTCCACCCTGGAGAGTTTAACTCAGTGAGAATCTAAGCATCCTTCTGAGGTCCTTGCGCTGCGGCACCAGATACCAGTGTCACAGCACGACTGCATCCGACGTCCTACACGTGGGGGTCCAGCCCACATTCGCTGGATAAAGGTAAAGCCCTCCCCCAAACGCAGAGGGCGAGGGTCTTGTACCTCCGTCCGAGGCTGACTGGCCTCGGGCAGACCCCGCAGTGGCTCCTGGGCAAGAAAAGTCTCAGCAGAGGACCCACCGCCCCTGCAGCCCCACATCCTGGGCGAGGACTCCCTGCGTGGGCTCGGGGTGTCTGGCAGTTCTGGTCTGACGCTGCCGGAGATGGAGGGACGGGCGGGCGTGGTGTCCACGGCAAATGCGTTTAACCAAGAAGCCGGGGGAGCAGCGGGCAGCAGGCGCTGTGCGGGAGGCAGGCTCTCCACCCGCGCGACCGGAACAAAGGCTGCGGCCCCCAGGTGCCCCTTCTGGGTGGGGCTCCGGACCTGGATTCCTCACGCAGCCTCAGCCCAATCAGAAAAGTCCCGGTGAGGCGGACACACGTCTGTTCCAGAGGAGAGACACAAGGCATGATTTCGTTTGCTGGAGGAGGGTGGGTTCAGGAGACCCCGGCCCCACCTTCCAGGGCTGAGTCGCCCCCGGAGCAGCCGACTGTGTCCACGAGGCTGCGGTGTCGCGTGTGCTCGGGGGCAGTGAGCACCTGCATGCAGCCCGCTTGCTCTCTTCCGCCTCCAGGAAACTGGAATCGGGGCTAGGGCAGCCTCGCGCCATCCCTGAAGGCCTGTCTTGTTGCCCCATTTTACAAGGAGGAGGCTCAGCCGACTGGCACTCCTGGTCAAGGCTTCTCACCGCCTCCGCAGGACCCTCACGGGCTCCACGGGAGGCTGTACCCTCCAGGAAGGAAGGGCAGTGTGCGAGGCTGACCACTGACGGCCACTCCCATCACCACATGCCGTCAGCAGCACCACGCAGGCCACCTCGTTCATGCTCTCCCCTCCTCCGTCTGCGCGTACATCTTTGCCATGAATGACCGCACACCCGAAACTGTTGATATTGAAGGCTGTGTCGGTCACGATTCTTGTATCAGACCAAACAGAACAAACCCACATCACCCCTGATGGCTTGCTGCCGTCACAGTTCATCAGAATCTGCCCTCAAAACCTGAATATTGGGACTTCCCTGGTGGTGCAGTGGTTAAGAACCCACCTGCCAATGCAGGGGACACGGGTTTGATCCCTGGTCCGAGATGATCCCACGTGCCGTGGAGCAAATAAGCCCGTGCGCCACAACTACTGAGCCTGCGCTCTGGAGCCCACAAGCCACAGCTACTGAGCCCACACACCACAACGACTGAAGCCCATGCGCCTAGAGCCCGTGCTCTGCAACAAGAGAAGCCACCGCAGTGAGAAGCCCGCGCACCACAATGAAGAGTAGCCCCCAATCGCCACAGCTAGAGAAAGCCTGCAAACAGCAACAGACCCAATGCAGCCAATAAATAAATTTTTTTTAAAATAAGATACACTGAACATTTAAGAGGATAGATCCCATGTTATGTTCTTCTCACAATATTTTTAAAAACCCTGACTATCTCAGCACCTTACAATGGCATCCTTGATTCTGTTTTTCTTTTTTTACTGTGTTGAAATACACATAACACAAAATTTACCATCTTTAAGTGCACTGCTCAGTGGGGTTAACTACCTGCACAGCGCTGTGCAGCCGTCACCGGCTCCGTGCAGCCGTCACCGGCTCCACCTCCACAGCTTCCTCATCTTGTAAAAGTGAAGCTGTCCCGTTAAACACGAGCTCCCCCTCCCCTCCCCCAGCCCCTGCCCCCCCCCATTCTGCTTTCCGTGTCTGTGAACTTGACTCCTCAGGGACCTCACAGTACCTGTCCTTATGGGACTGCCGTATCTCACTGAGCACAGTGTCTTCAAGGTTCATCCCCGTTGCACCACACTGCAGAATCTCCTTCCTCTTTAAGGCTGAATAGCACGCCGTTGCATAGAGGGACCACATTTCGTGCATCCGTTCACTCATCGATGGACACCTGGGCTGCTTCCACATTGTAGCTGTTGTAAGTAATGCTGCAGGGAACGTGGGGGTGCAGATACTTTTTCAATTCGTGTTTCTGTTTTCTTCAAATGAATATGGTAGTTCCATTTTTAGTTTTTTTGTGGGAACTCCATACTGTTTTCCACAGTGCCTGCCCCGATTTACGTTCCCACCACCCGTGCACCAGGGCTGCGGCTTCCTCACACCCTCTCCAATGCTTCCTTCCTGTCTTACAGCAGCCATCGGTCTTCCATCTCTTTGTGTCTTTGGGTCCCAGGTGAGCCACCCGTAGACAGCACGTGGTGGGAGCAGGCGCTTTGATCCATTCAAAGCGCAGAGATACCTGCCGTGTGGCTGGGGTGGGGGCCGGGTACCTACTCCTGGGCTAAGAGCTGCAATCGACGAAAATTAACTGCAATGACCACCCAAGCCTTCTCCTGGAAGCTGCAAGCCTTCAAGAGACTCCAGAGCTCCACACTAGTCACACCCAGGAGACCCAGCCAGGGCCGCTGGGGTGCAGCGGGGAGACAGACTCTGGTGCTTCCTGCCTCACCACGTCCCCAGAATCCTCCTGTTTGTTTGTTTGTTTTAAATAAAACTTCTCTCCTCCATGGAACTTGCAATTCTCCATGGATTCTCAGACGTGCGTTACTACTGAACAGCCCTAGACAACTTTTGTGTGTGATTAAACAGAATCTAGTTGAGTCTTCTGTGGATAGACATCCCATGAGTAATTTCCCATCAGTCCTGCGACGGCTCTAATCTCTCTTTACTGGGACTGGACCACCTCCGCCTCCGCAGGACGAGGGGCTGGCGGGGAGGGACGGCGCGCCGCAGCTCCCAGGCGCGCGCGTCGTCGTGCGGACGTGTTGCAAGCAGGTCCGTGAACATCAGTCAGAATAGTCATGTCTCATAATGACAGACATAATTAAAGCACAGGGTCCTTCCCGAGGTAATGAGTAATCGTCCTTCACAAAATCCTGCCTGCAATTCCCTACAACACACCTTCTCCCTCACGGCCAAATTCAGGTGAGCGGATAAACTGTGCAAAACAAAAGGTGAAATTCCCTCTTACAGGCTTCCCTGCAACACAGGGCCCCCGTGGCACAGTGGGCTGACGGCCTGGCTCCAGCCTGACAGCCCGGCTCCAGCCTGACAGCCCAGCCAGGGTGGTGAGGCTGGAGGGTGGTGAGGCTGGGGGGTGGTGAGACTGGGGGGTGGTGAGGCTGGAGGGTGGTGAGGCTGGAGGGTGGTGAGGCTCGGGGGTGGTGAGGCTGGAGGGTGGTGAGGCTGGAGGGTGGTGAGGCTGGAGGGTGGTGAGGCTCGGGGGTGGTGAGGCTGGGGGGTGGTGAGGCTGGAGGGTGGTGAGGCTGGGGGGTGGTACCGGGTGCCGGGTCCCCGCTCCTCCTCCTGCGATGAGGAGCACAGGTGGCTAACCCACCCCCGGGTTCCTTTCCCTGCTGACCACCTCCACCGGCACTGCAGACGAGCAGGCACCAGACGCTCCTCCGCCCCAGTACCTGGCGGTGGCCTCCATCCCACTGGCTTTCCCGGGAGGTTACCGTGACGGCGCCTGTGCACGTGCGTCCACCTTGACCCCCCGATGCTTCGGCTGGCGCGGCACTGCCTCGAGACACCATCCGAGGCAGGAAGACAACCCCAGCTGGAGAGGGGGAGCTCACCCCCCCACCCCCGTCTCTGCCCACCAAGCACCCCGTGCACCCGGCCACTGGACACGTGCAGGGGAAACGCCCCTTTCCAGGAGCTACGGCAGGTCCCTGGCGTTGCCCGCGGACGGCTGCGCTTTCTGGGTTACTTCCAGGGCTCATGGCGATCGAGCAGAAGAGAGAGCCAGGAGCCTGCACCAAACAGGAAGCGGGCACACCCGAGGGCTCCCCAGGGCCTGGCCTGGGGGGGTGATCCTTGGTCCGCCCCCGGGCTCCCGGGCCTGTGTGGGGACGCAGGGGGCTGCTGCCTCGTCCTGGGGTCTCGGCACAGCGCCTGACTTGAGAGTCAAGACAGACTCCCCGCTCCTGTCTTCTCAAGGCCGGCACAGCCTCGCGCCGCGCGAGACTCCAGGGCCGGCCCAGCTGCCCCGTCGGCTCCCTGTCCTTCCTCCCCGCACACCCGGCTCTGCATGCATGTGTTTAAAACACTGAGATCAGACTCTGAAGACCAGCTCCCGTCTCACCAGAATGGATGTGGGAACCTTGTCAAGACATTATTTTTACTCCCAAGAAAAGTTCACAGGCTCTCCCTGGTCTTGTCACTCAAGAGAGACTGAACTGACTTTCAGGAGGAAAAAAAGAGCTACTTTTGGGCAAAGACCAAATGAGCCTTTTTTCCATCTGGCGCTCCGATGGAAAGTCGAGATTTTTGGTTTCAGGGGCAGGCAGGCTGAGAGCTGGTGAGTAGGAAAAGGTGCAAGTCTGGAGTCAGAGATGCAAAGGCAGCCGGGGCGGCTGAAGCCAGACAACACCCCCAAGAAGGCCAGGGGCTGAGTCCCAGCCAAGGCGTGGGGCCTGCATCAGCTTCCGGGGGGCCACAACCAAGCCCCCCAGACTGGACGGCTCAGAGCAGCGGAAGCGCGCACCCTCGCTCCTGGAGGCTGCTTTCTCCGGGGGCCCCTCTCCGTGGCGTGCGCACAGCTCTCTCCCCCGTGTCTTCACACGGCCGTCCCTGCTCTTACAAGGACCCCTGTCACGTGGGAGCTGGGCCCACCGTGATGAGTGATCTCCACTCATGACACCTGCAGCAACCCCGTTACCAGTGACCGTCACGTCCTGGGGTGCCGGGGCGCCGCCGTCAGACACGGCTCGGGCCCCCCGTTCCTCGGGGCCTCCGGCTTTCGGGCCGCTCTCCAAGCGCGGGGGACCCTCGAGAACCTCCTGGGCCTCCGTCCCCCCCGCACGTCCCACGTCTTAGGGTGTCCCGCGGCAGCAGGGTGGACGTTCTGCCCCTTCCTGGTAAGACGGTCTGGAGGCAGCTCAGGAGTTTTGGTAAAACTCCCATGAAGGCGTCATGGTGCCTGTCGCGACGTGCACACGGGAGGCAGAGTCCATGCAGCCGCGTGAGCGGGACAGACCTGCACCAGCAAAGGGTCGAAGGGCAGGACCTCGGCTGCTGCGCCTCTGTTAACAGAGGCCACGTGACGCCACCTCTCAGGCTACAGACGCCAAGGACACAACACGGGATTTCCTTTCTGTACAATTTAAAAAATCACCCCAGGGTATGACCTAGAGCAGTCCTTCTCCATCCTGGCTGGACGTGGGGATCCACTGAGGATTTTTATAGGGACGTGCAGTCTGACAGGCCAGCTGCGGCCACGAGCCCAGGCTGCCGGGCGGTTCCCCTGGGCCGCAGGTTTGAGGACCAGGGGCCGATAACAAGTGCATGTGAGGCCCAAACTCCACGGAGAGGCTCGCTGAAATATTCTCACTGGGGTGAGGGGAGCGCGGCAGGCTGAGAAGCAGACGGGCCCCCACCCACTCGGAGGAGCCCTGCACCCACCAGCGTCCCTTAGAACTGGACCTCGTCGGCATTCCCTGGAGTTCTGACGCTGATCCTAGGATAATACACTTTGGAAAAGTCAACAACTGCTGAAAGGGAGGAAATTTATAGTTGCTTTACCTCTTAGCTTAATGTAAAAATTCAACTAATCAAGGTAATCAAATTTTAAATGCAGGTTAAAAGTCACAAAGTACACTGCGATTTCATTTTTATGAAGACGCGTGCACCTGCCACAGGAAAGAAATACGGACGGGACACACGCAGAAGCAGCGATGGAATACTCCGCTGGCCTAGACCTTCCTGCTGGTCATCTGTGTCCTCGGAACGCTCTAGGAAGAAAGGCATCCCTGTGACAACGAGAAACATTAATTTTACAGACGTCGCTAGCTCAGGGCGCACCGTCCCCCGAGAACTTCCTGACGGTAACCGGAGGCTCCGCTGCGAACGACGCGCGGTCCGGGAGGCCCGAGACTCCCAGCGCAGCCCCCGCCGCGCGCGCCTCCGGCACCGCACCTGGAGGAGCCGCCTGCCTGGCGCTGCGCCACGCGGGCACACAGGGCGCGCTGCAGGCGTCCGCTCGGTCCGCCCGACGGGCCGGCCACAGGCCGCAGGAGCTCCTGATACAGTGTTTGCTCCCTGCTGCAACACACAGTTTACCAGCTACGTGGTGGCCGGTATTTTCCTCACCATAGTCCGTATTTACCACTCTGAACACAACCACATGTGCGCTCTGTCTGCGCCTGAACACGTGAAACTCCTCTGTGACGCCTCGCCTTAGAAAGCCTGGAAAGCCTTTCCAGCAGCGACGCAGGGCGGCTGTGTGCCGAGGCCGAAGATGCAAGGCCCCGAGACGTCTGACTGAAACGGGGATCGAAGAGGCGGCGCCTGCGACCTGCAGGAGGCTGGTCCCCCCGAGGGGCTCCGCCGCCCCGTCCCGCGCCCAGGGCGGCAGCGCCCGCAGAGCCTGGCCGAGCCCACGGCAACCCCGCAGCTCCCTGCCTGAGCCCGGGCTCCTCTCCCAGCTCGAGGCCGCTCTCTCACCCCGTCCTCCTGCACAAGCGGCTGCCACGTCCTCACCCGGCCTCCACGCACACCTGCGCTCAACACACGCCCCTGACTTGGGGGGTCTCTTCCAGGTTTGTGTTTCTGCTCGTTTTGTTTCTATCACCTGATATCAGACAGAGCTTAGACAGCAAGGTTCCAAACCGGACAGATCAGTGACTTTAGGCAAGTTATTTCCCTTCCCTCAACTGTGAAATGTGGAGAGACGTTTATCAATGTGAATCGGACAGGGGCTCGCCCACCGGTAACACGCCGCCCCTGGCCCTGGAAAGAAAAGGAGCCTGTGCACCCTGGACAGACCTGCCCGCCCTCGGGCTGTAAGCAAGGGCCCTGGAGGGAGGACTGATGGGGTGGGGGGGTGGGGCGCCTCTGAGGAGGTCAAAGTTCAGACAAAGACCCAAGACCCAGACTGAGCCCCCTCAGCCCTGATCCAGCAGCCGCCTGGTGACCTGCAGCGCCGTGCTGCTGAGAGCAAAGGAGACAAACTGGCAACTCTTCAGGCAGGGGCTGCAGAGCTTCATGTCCTTGCAGGGCCGCATGCACGGTCCCCAACCCCCCGATCTCAGGTCAGCAGAGATCCCACGACAGAGGCCCCAGTGCAGCCCTGAGATTTTACCCGTCACGTTACACTGACACGTGGTGGTCTCTCGCTCTGTAATCTGCACACACACAGAATCAAAACACGTCTTCACTTCTCCTTTGGGATTGAAAGCCAAGACCACCAGAGGCAGCAGACAATGTTAATAAAATAATGAAGAAATTATTAAGAACACACCTTTATGCCTTTTTCATTTTAATAAACCAAAAGAATAAAGCATGATTTTCCTGTTTCTGGCCACAGCTTAAGAGCCAGATTGGAGTAGCTCTGTGCACAGTGGAACTTTTCAAACAGAATTCAACCGGAAGAGGAGGAGGAAGACGTCAGTCCCCAGGGGCACCACCCAGGAGGCCTCTCTCCCGTGGGCAGAGCTGCAAACACAGAGACGCCGGACGTGCGAGAGCACCTCACAGGAAGCTCCGGCCACGCTTCAGGGGTGAAATGAGGAGAAAGTGGCGGTCCATCACTCATTTCCACAGTGACATTTATCACTGTGCCTTCCACAGTTAAATGAACAAAATGGGTAACCCAATAGGCTCAAGAAAGTCCAAATCATAAGAAAAGGTAACTTCACAGGATAGGTGTTTCCCTGAGTTTGCAGAAACACTCAAACATGTGAGCGCCCACCGCTTTCAGTCTGACCGCGGTGATGACCGACACCCACGAGAAGATGGGAGGCCGGATCCAAACCGCAAGTGTGGTCAGAGGTCAGAAGTGTTTACGTAAACGACCGTTATCACAGACGCTGGGCCTCTCCAGTGACATCGTACGTGTTTCTTGTCTGTTCCTACAGACTCCAAACCAGTTTCAAACGGTGTCACTGCACACGTTACATTAAAAGAAACAACGTTAATCCCCACGTTGGTCACCCGTTCTAGTCATAACTTTACCCTCTTTAACTTATAAAAACATCAAAGGGTCCTCATCCCCACCTCCCTGGCCAGGCACCATCTAACCCACTTTTCGCGGCAGCCCAGGAGTGAGCCCCACCTCACAGGTGCACCGGCGGCGTCTCCAGGCGTGGAAGAGCACCCGCCCCAGGCTCACTTGCCGGCCTCAGGGGGCGTGTTCAGCTCCCCGGACGTGCGGGGAGCCCGGGGGTCTGGCCCAGGAGCCTCTCCCTCCTGCCGCCCCACCCCCTGGGCGACACCCGCTCCCACGTGAGCTAAGAGCCGCGGCGGCTCCCAGGGCTCTCGTCCACACCTTCCCGAGGCTGCACAGAGCCTGCCTCCCCCGCGGCACCTGACCCTAACCCTAACCCTAACCCTGCCCCTAACCCTAACCCTGCCCCTAACCCTAACCCTGCAGGATCTGAGGAGTATTTTAAGACTGAAGTAAAGAGCCAAGAAAAATGTGCTGATATCGCCTGTCTAAAAACCCAGTATGAAAAAGAAAGAAAGCTGGTGCCTTTTTGAGTAGATGCCAGGCACCTGGGAGGACGGGCACGTGCCCACGTGGTCCCCACCCAGATGCTCACCTCGCCACCAGAGCCGCTGCCTGACTCACCTCAGGGTCTGGACTTTGCCTTCGAAATCTTCCAGAGGCTGCAAGCAGAACGCGAGAGCCGTGCTGCCGCAGCAAGATCTGTGGACACCTTTGTTCACGAGCGCTGGTTACGAAACACGCAGCGCACCTCCGTGGCACTGATGCCCTCCGCTCCCACCTCCAGGCACCGGCCAAGGTACACGCCGCCCCGGGAGCCCCATTCTCTTTGCGCAGCTCTTTCCCCATCCCCAGAGCATCAACTTCATCAAGAGCGATGAGGACACGCGTGTGGTCCCCTGGGGGGGGGGGGGCGGTGAGGGAGGAGGACAGACTAAGGTCAGGACAACAGGGTCTGTCCTGCCAGTGTCACCCCGCGGACCCCAAGATTCTGCAGAAGGAAGGGGATGGGGCAGGAACTTTCTAAGCGGACCTCCAGCTCCAGCCAAGGTTCCTTCCTGCCAAAGCCCCGCGATTCTGAGCCCCTGTGGGCACCGGGGGCGCAGGCTCCCAGGGCATCCCGAGTCAGATGAAGCCTTTGAGCAAGAGCAACCTCTCAGTAGCCATGCCCCGGCCCTGAAGGGAAGGTGAACACCTGTGCTCTTCACCCTTCTGGGAACAGGTCCTGCGATGGCCTGAAGAGGCCCTGCTCGGAACTCGGTGGTCCCTGGAAACAGGGTCTCTGCAGATGCTACCAGCAGGGATCTCGAGATGAGATACCCTGGAGTTAGGGTGGGCCCAGAACCCCATAACTGGGGTCCTTCCAGAAGAAGAGATGCGCCCAGACCACAGGGAGGAGGGCAGCGTCTCCTCACTTGGAGGCCGGCTCCCCGAGACGAGAACCCCACGGTCTCCCACGTGCAGCCCAGCCTCCCTCAGAGCGGACACCGGATGGACCCCTGGGGAGCTGGGGGCCCCAGGAAACACAGCGCGTCACCTTGATCAAAGCTCCCCGCCTCTCGTGAGCGTTTCCCTGGGGCCCGTCTCTTCTGACCCCGCGGGGAGACGGCCCAGAAGCCATCGGCACCCAGCTCCTCTTGGCCGCGGGTCTCTGGGCTCCTTCTCCTGCCCGACCTCGCCCCACGGAGGGCCCCGTGCCCTTCCGGACCCCCGTCATCCCTCCCTGCCCGTGGGGCCACGGGAAGCCACGGCCCCGGCAGCCTGTCCTGTCCTCAGGGTGTCGGGGGCGGACCTCACTGCACGGGCGCCGTCCTTGGCATCTGCAGGAACCCCTTCCACTGGCTGAGGGGTCCCTCAAACCCCTCCAGGCTTGGGCCTGATGGTCACACTTCCCCGGTCTTCCCAAGGTTGGGAGATGCAGCTCAGCAACAGCCTTCGAGGAACTTGCCCCTGGCACCTCGGCCCGCGTTCTCAGCCCTGTGCGTACCCGTGCGCACCCGTGCGTATCCGTGTTGGGCCCAGGCTGGGGAGCCAGGAGGCACGGGGCGGTCGCCGGGCGCTTCCCGGTGGATCTGCACCCTGGAGGCCTTGCACTTGTATCCCTGAAGCGCGCCTGAGCTGGGAGGGAGGAGCCGGCAGTGGTGGTGCTGCGCCCGGGAACCGTCACTGCGGGCTCCACACGTGCCGGATCAGGAAGCGTCCCGTGTCGTCCTCGCCCAGCACCCCCCGACGTCCACTGCTGTCCTCCGGCCTGGAGCCTGGCCCTCGCCAGTCACTGCCTGTGAACACACCCTCCTGTCCACAGTTACAAAGCCCCTGTGTTTTAAATTTCAGTCTGTTTCTCTCCCAAGCTGGTGGGTGTCGGTGTCCGCTCTGCAGGATGGCGGGCGGAGGCGCTGTCGGCCCCACACCTCGGATGAGCTCTGCCCAGTCCATCCACTGTGCCCAGAGCCCCACTCCCGCGGGTACCTGGCGTCTCCCCGCGGTTCCCACCGGGGCACCGGGAGCCCCAGCGTCCTCAGCCTCAGTCTATCCCGGGGGCCAGCTGCGCCTGAGGAGGGCACCCCACACGTCCCCTTCTGGTCCCTGAGAGGCGAGCCCCCTGGCGACGACGGCTGGGTCAGAGAACGCCAGCACCGGGTCACTCTCCTCGTGCTTCTCAAAGCATCGTCACTTCAGGTGGGGACCCCTGGCCACCTGTGCACCCACTACCGTCCGCCACTACCCAGGCTCACGCTGCCCGCCTTGGGCCCTCGGCAAGGAGCCCGCCACGGAGGTCAGGGCCCCCCAGAGTTCCAGCGCCGCCCCCAAGGTCAGCAGACCTCCCCCGGGTGAGCCCCCACCCCGCCGAGGGGCCGTGTGGCGCTGGGTGGCAGTGACCTCCTCCTCGGGCTCCGTCTGTGAGCCGGGAGGACCACCCCCTCTCGCGAGGAGGGGGACAGAAGGCCACGTGCGTGCGGACCTGGGGAGGGCCCGGCCGCCGGCACACAGCACGCCGCGCCCCTGCGACGCCATTCCTCTCTCCGCGGAGCAGCCGGTGTCCCAGTGCCGGCCTCACAGAGGTGAGCTCCCAAAGACCCGCGACAGCATCGACAGCAAGGAAGACAAACCCTGAACTAGAGTTTCCTTCGGGAGCAAAGCAGTCCTCTGCTTTTGATTTGTAACACGTCGTAGGGAGTTATGAAAAAAACGGAACTCAGTTCCTCGTGTATGTTTAAATTTCCCATACAGTTCACTTAGCATCTGAACCCAAACGGAGACAAAAGTAAAATACAGTAAGACGTTACCCGTCAGCGGACACGACGTGGGCACCTGAGGCGTGGGTTTGCTGCCCTCTGCCCGCCCGCCTTCTGCACCAAGGCGGATAGATGGTGTGCCCGGCCTCAGGCCCTTCCAACAGCCCAGAGGAAGAGCCCAGCGGGCGCTCTCCAGGGCCGCCCAGCCATGACGGGTCGTTTTCTCTAGAGAAAGCACCCCGGGAAGACCGGCCCTCGGGTCAGAGATGAGTCACTACCCCGGGGCCCGGGCACCCACTTGAAGTGCCCGAGCCCTGAGGTACGGGCTCCCCGCATCTCGGGAGTCTTCCTGTGCAGGGGGCAGGCTCCAGGGAGGCCGCAGGCCAGGGCACTGGGCGCACGAGGACAGGCCTGAAAGCGAGGCCAGGCCCCACCAACGGGTCCAGTCAGGGAGAGGGGAGCCATGGACCCGCAACTCCAGCCGGACTCAGACCAGAGAGCTTCCAGGCGATGCGGCTGGTGTGGCGCGACTCTCCTCCCATCCCCACCCCAGAGGGAGCCAGGCGTCCCCGCCCACCGTGAGGAGGAGGGGGCACCAACCACGGGGTTAGGGCAAAGGCGCTGCGCAGGAGAGCTCACCTGGGGGAGAGCAAAGAGCAAACTAACGGGCTCAGCACTGAGCCCAAGAGGGCAGATCCGGGAGGGTAGCAGGGCGTTAACAACGGCTATTCAAGCTTTCCCTCCAGAGAGAAGAAATAACCTTAAGACAGAATCTCGTCACATCCTCCTGGACCACATGTCACTGCAGTAATCGCATCTGTGAGAAAGACGGGTGCAAGAGAAACGAGGCGCCTCCGGGCTCCGCTGCAAGTAACGTGTCAGAACCACCCGCCGAGAGTTCCCATGAAGGAGCCGGCCCCCGTGCGGCGAACGCGCGGACGCGGCCTCCCCCACGGCCCACAGGGCCTCGCCCCGGGGTCCCACATCCAGCGTGACTGTCCGGACGGCCCTGCCCCCTGCGGGGTCCACACCCATGTGGTCCATGCTCCGAGGGTCCCACTAACACCCAGGGCCGTGGACACCGGGGGCGGGGCGCCATCCTCCCCAAATCCATCACACGGCGTGAACGGCCGCGTCGTTGGAAGGAAGATGTTATCAGTCACCCACATTCGAGGGGCGGGAGAGAGGCTCCCCGCCGGACTGGAAATTAGTGGGCTACTCCGGCACAAGGCCCTTTAACAGGAGCCCAGCCGTTCACCCTCCTGACGGACCGCAGGGACACAAGCTGTACCTTCTGCTTCGCGCCTTCAGCCTCTTTTCCCCTCTCCAGCCACTGCCCTGAGACCGCTCGTCTGCACCCGTGCAGAGCCGCACACCGAGCGGCCACCCCCGAGCAGGCCCCTGGGGGGCCCGCCGGCTCCAGCCGCGCAGAGAGCCAGCGCCTCTGCCCCAGGGCCCCGGGTCACCTCGGCTGCAACCAGACCATCTGGGCCTTGAGAGCACAGGTGCCGGGCCCTGCCTGGGGGCTCTGGCGGGACTGGACGCCGGCACCCGCACGGGCTCCAGCACAAACTCCGCAGGCGACTCCGCGAGCAGCAAGGGTTTAGGACCCGGGGCCGAGTCCACGGACACAAACGAGGGGCCACGGCGCCCACCCTAGAATTGTTTCTGGCAAATTCCCCCCCCACGCCCGCCACCACCCTGTCGTGACTCCTCACACACGAGGAGGAGATCCCCCATCAAAGACCCTCATCACGGCCCCCAGCTCAGCATCCGTCCTCTTTGTTGCATGATAAACAAGAAAGTTTCTTAAGGAAAATCAAACAAATCAGGGTGATTCAGCCTCGATTTAGTCACCAAGAGGTGACTTCAGAGTCGTTTCTAAACTCACGTCTACAAGGATCTTCCGTGAGAGCGCGTACCGGAGTGCGGGGGTCCCCCCAGGAGCCTTGCGGCTGTGAGACCCGGGAGGCCCGGCTGCCCTGTGGGCTGCGCCCTGCGCCGCC
This sequence comes from Hippopotamus amphibius kiboko, assembly GCF_030028045.1. Taxonomy (NCBI): domain Eukaryota; kingdom Metazoa; phylum Chordata; class Mammalia; order Artiodactyla; family Hippopotamidae; genus Hippopotamus; species Hippopotamus amphibius. The sequence goes on along the minus strand of NC_080189.1, from coordinate 595,275 downwards.
TTCCTGGCTCCGTGTCGGCGAGGCCTCCCCCTGCAGCAACACCGGGTACTGAGCCTGGCCTGCTTCGCTCCCACACCTGACTGTGGAGGTGGCCTCACGGACGGTAAACCCTACCTGTCGGTTTCCCCAAACCTGACCGCACGTCAGAGCCGCCCTGAGAGAGTTTCCACACGTGTACACGGCCTGGCAGGTCTGTCTTGGGGCCCAGGAGCCAGAGTTCAGTTCCAGTCGATCATCACCAGGTCTGGGCCCTGCTCTCCTGCTGGAAGCTGAGCCAGACTTCGCGTAAAGGTGCAGGTCGACGTGCCAAGTCCTGGAGCCCCCACTCCCTCCTCACAAGAAGGCGGCACCGTCGGAACCAGACGGAAGAAGGCCGACCCTCCACGTGTTTCATGCTTTAAGTCACGTGCACTAAATCAACATCAATGTTTCGGTTCCCACTTACACACACAACCAGCGTTAAGAGACTTAATTTTTTGACACAAAATCTTAAAGGCCTCGGAGCCACCGCACGTCTCCCCACTGGTGGCTGACGGTCACCGCAGCCCGAGTCGGCCAGCCTCATCCAGGTCCCGCACCTCCGGGAGAGCAAGGACCGCGGGCACCGGTCTCGTGGGCGCCCGCTGTGTTCCAACCCTCTGCCCAACACGCACACAGCATCGCCGAGTGCTGAGGGAGAGGCATCCAGCCTGAGAGCCTGTGTCTCGGGCAGCGTGGTTCCTATGACGGGCCGCTGTGAGCACCTCCACGCACGTCCATCTTTCCAAAACATTTCTGGGAGTTATTGTTTCATAGGAAGTCTCTTTGGCCAAGGCCCCGCTTAGGAACTGGCCGTTCTGCAAACATTACACGTGGTACACAACAAGCCAGGGTCCCCCCGCTGCTTTACTGACTACTCACAGACGGAGGACGTCTACATCGAGGGCACAGGGGAGCCCTTCAGACTCGCAAAAACGCACGGCTTCACAGAAGCACGGTTGAAGCGGGACGTCAGATGAGGGCCAGCTCTTTCCTTCCCAAAATTATTCCTCGAGGACTGACCCCGATTTGTGCAGACCTTCTCTTCCACGTCACGCGAGAGGGCAGGCAGCAGCGTGCTGCGGACCGGAATTAAAACGATGTACGAGGGTAAACAGCCCCATCAACGAGCCCACGGCTACCTTCCTGTGCCAGTGTTCAGCACCAGAGACTGCTGGGGCTGCTTAGAAATAACGTCTCAACACCTTCAGGAGCTCCGCGCGCCACCCTTCCACCATCTCCGCCCCCAGAGGCAGGGGGTGGTCCCCACTTCAAAGGCGCTCCTGCGGGAGGCCTGGACCATCCAGTGGGGAGAGGGAAGCCCGCCGGGTGCAGAGCCCACCCTGGGCTGCACCGGCCTTGAACGCCTCTGCCACTCACTCGGCAACTCTACCCGACGAACGTCGCTGCCGTCGTGCTCTCCGCACGGGACCTCGTCGTCTCGTCTCCCAGCCTGAGTGGCACTAGGTCACAACGCATTGGTTTCTGCCAGGCTGGGCCCGAGCACCCCACAGGAGGGCAAAGTACAGCGAGGCCGTCTCTCTCCCGACACAGCTGAGTCCGCGCCACGGCGACCCCGTGCCTGGGCCCAGACACAGCGGTCGGAGGAGCAGGACCCCCCCCACAGAGGCGCCCCAGGCCTCCTCACCCTCCTCACACCCGGGGGCTCCTTTTCGAGCACGGGCCTCGGCAGGACGGCTCCCAGCAGCGCGGCCGCAAAAGCTCCCCCTCCCCCCGACGGCAGAGGCGAGCGGCTCGTCTGTGAAGCTGGCACTGGCTCTCAGCTCAAGCAGTGTTTCCAGGAAGGGGAGGCTTAACCAGTGTCACACAATCACTTTACACACGGAAGTACTGCTCCTGAGCTGTTCTTCCCTCCCAAAGACACGGGCTGTCACGGGCGTGAATCAGGAAAACAACGTCTTCGCTCTAAACCAAGTGGGCTTTCAGAAAACCAGAGTCCATCTCCCTCGTGCCGCCTCCCATCCTGGAAAGTGTGACCCCACGGCAGCCGCCGAGTCACGTCCTCCCCGTCCTTGTCAGCGAGACGTGTCCACGGCCCCAGCGCAGCTGTCACAGAGCGGGAAACCGCGGGGACCACAGCCCTGGGGAGGAAACAGCCCAGGTTCCAGCAGAGCCGTGAGGAGAACCCCGCCTTCCTCCTCCTGCTTCCAAAGCCGACGCGCGTTTCAGAAGGCAACCACGCGCCCACTTCTGCCAAGGTCATCTGATGTCACGACTGAGTACAAGTTCATTTCTGGAGAGACGACTCACACCTCCTTAAGCCCCTGTTGGCTTTGCTCTTTATTTCAGGCTTCAGAATAAAAATAGACCAGTTTTACCCGCTTCCCAGGTCCGTGACCAATTAGGAATACGCTAGTATATACATTACATACTAACTACCATTTGGTCTCAAGTCTTCAGACAGCAATGTCAACAGAATCACACTTGAAAGGAAAAATTTAAGCTGTTGCATATTATTGAGACCCACCCCGTTAAGAAATATAAATATACAATTTGTTTTGTTTCATGGAGTCTTCAAATTTATTTACGTTGGGGTAATAGCACTGGGTGTTTGAACCCTAAGTGAAATAGAACTTAATTATGTATGCAAAAACGCATCGACAAAGCGATACCTAAAGTTTCTGACACACTTTCCTTCCTGTAGCTTCTCCAAGTGAGACATGTCAAGAAACAGCTTTCCTGCGACGCGCCTCAAAAATAAATGCAGGGAAAGAAGCGTGACAGATGGCCGGGATTCAGTTGGAACCGGGACGAGCGATGGCTTTTAGGACAGCTGGGTAATGCACTCTTTGCTCACAAACATGTTTGATCTGAAACACAGAAACAATCTATGGTTTCCATGAAAGTGAAAGAAAAATGAGGCTGAATGTGGAGCACGTCGCGGTTTTCTCTCCAGCATGTTCTGTGCTGCTCTGAGAGCCATGTGCTCCGTTTGATACAAATGGGATAAAACTGAAATTTAAACTGGTTACATTTAGAAGCGGTGACCAAACATGTATGCCACGTATTCATCAGTAGCTGTGAGGCAATAAAGCATCACTGTTGGGGGAAAATATAAAGTCTGTCTTAACTCCAGACAGGTAGGTTTCCGTTCCGTCGTTGTCAGATCTGGGAAACCGTCTCCAGAGGGGCTGAGACGGCGGCCACGTGGCTGTTAAAGAGGAATTTTGGTCATCAGCCATCCAGGTTCGTCACAGAAATACTTCAGTAAAATCCACCGTTCGAAGAACACCTACAGAACGTGCTGTTAAAATGCAAATGCGCTGGAATTCCTTAATCTCACAAGTTACTGAATCTTGCCTCCGAGATGGAAACTGGGACAGAGCTGGCCTCTACGGAAACCCAACCGCAACCAAGGAGACCCCACGACATTTACACACGCGCAGGCTCCCAGTCCCAGGCGGGCGGCTGAGCCGCCCAGACGGCCCCCGCGGTGGGAGAGGGGAGGCCGGGCCGGCGCTCTGGCCCCCCCGTGGGGGGAGACTTGGAGCCCTCGCAGTGGGGGCCCAGCCGCCCGCCAGCGGCAGCGCCCGGGCTCCCTCCGTGCTCTCCTCTCCCGAGCCGCGGGCTGGACACAGGCGCGAGCGGGCGCACTCCGGGTGCTGCCCGTCCTCACTCTCAGGCCCACGCCTGCTCTCGCGCGTCTCGGAGAAGGCAGAACAGAAGCAAGAGGGAAGCGACACAAAAGAAGGAAAACGACGCCCTCTCCACCCGGAGCAGCAGGTGCCACGCGAGAGGCCGTGACCCGCAGCCCAGCCCGCGGGCCCTGTAGCCCAGCCCGCGGGCCCTGTGGCCGAGCCCCGGCTCCTGGCGGCGTGGATCCGGGCTGGGCGCCACCCCACGCTCTCCGCGCCGCAGTGATGGAGACGAGCCCGGCCCTGGCTGTCCCCACAGACAGGACGAGAGAGGAGGTGAGGGTGCAGACCACAGGCCCCTCGCTCCGCGCGTCCGCCCACAGCAACGAGGAGAGGAAACCGGAGGCCAGTGCCCCTCGAGGGCACGTGTGTCTCAGAATGGTCACTTTTTAAGGTAGCAAAGGAGAGGGCGAGCGGGGCGGCTGGATGACGCGAGCCTCTGGGAAACACGCAGACAAGAGGCCTGGAGGCGAGGGGCGGGGGAGCCACGACGGCCCCCATCGCGGGCAGGCTGGGGGCTGTCCGCAAACCCTCGGGTCGCCCGGCACGGCTGGGCGAGGCTGGGAGGACCTCACCGGACCCTGGAACCCCAGGGCTGTCCTGGGGGGTCTTAGAAACGGGCCTGTCTGGTTCCTCCTCTTCCAGACGAGGAAAGTCTTCCAAACTGGAATTGGATCAGAAAGCGGAGAAGCTGTCTGCGCGGCTTGGCTCCGTCCGCGCACTCGCCGCTCCCCTCGCGGGGCCGCTGCCCTCCGCCCGGCTTCGTGAAGCGGGAGAAAAGCGGGATTGTGGCGAGAAGCCGCACGCACCCCCCTCGGCTGTAACGGACTCAGTCAAGGGCCACGCTGGGCGTCCCCGCAGGACCTGCCCCAGACACGCCGCTGCTTCTAGGTCTGTGCCTAGAGCCTGGGCTCGGGGCACCGAGGGCACAGCCTCCACGCAGGCCGAGGGACCCAGGGCCCCGGAGGCGGACGTGGCTGAAGAACCGACCCTCCCGGTTCTGCTCTCAACTGGTCTCTGGCCAAACGTAAGCAAACTGTGAGCACGCGGAGCAGACTGCACATGGGTCTGCACGCGCGATGCCGCCGGCAGGAGCCCTCCTCCGGCAGGAGCGGCCCTGAGAGCCGGGCGTGGGCGCCGCGCTTGTCCACACCCCACACGAGCCGGGCGGCCTGAGGGGCCCCGCCGCAGTCCCGGGCTTGGCTGGTCTCACTGGCTGCTTAAACAGACGCTAACCTCGGCGTGGCTGTGAAGCTTTCTGTGGATGGATTACCAAGCAGCCAGTGGACCATAAGTAAAGGGCACTGCCCTCCGCACTGTCGACCTCATGCACTCATCTGCAGGCCTGAGGAGCAAAGGCTGGAGTTTCCCAAGAAGTTCTGCCTCGAGACGGCAACGGCTCCTCCTGCCCGTGTCTGCAGCCTCAGGCCCGCCCCACAGAGCATGCACTTGCCAGCCACACAGCCACATGGGCCAATCCCTTAAGATAAATCTCTGCACAAACACACACACACACACACACCCACACCCTGTTTTTTCTGCATCTCTGGAAACCCTGACAATACAGCAGCTGCGAGAGAGAGAAGGAGAGAGATGCAAATATGCTGTTACAATGAAATGTCAGGAGACGGGCATTGACCTAGAGGCACAGGCGAGCACTCGGGGTGCAGAGGAGACACACCAGCCTGGCCAGTGTGACTCTGGGATCAGAGATGCTCTGGGGAAGGTGGGCTGGACCAGCCAGGTGACCAAGCAGACACAGCAGGGGAGAAAGGGGAGGTCCAGACCCACAGGGAGCAGGTGCGGGCAGAGACGGCACACAGGAGGGAGGTGGAGTGGGGGCAGACAGGCACCCTCCCGGGCCGGGTTGTCTGCTGCTGGAAGCACGTGGGAAAGGGCTACGGAGAGCCGGTCCCGTGTGCTGGTTGCAGCTAAGAACCTGGAACGACACGCTGGAAAAGTCCTGCCTGATTTGCTACCAGGAGAGACACTGATGCTTCCGTACCTAATTCTGCCTGGACCCTAAATTCTGCTTCATCTCCACGTTCCAGGGGTTCTCGTACCCTGTAACCAAGTGTCCAGGGAAGGCGCTGCGGGACCCAGAAAACCCACCTCTGAGCTGGGGCCGCATGGGAACCTGGCTCCTGTGAGGGGGACACAGGGACAGTCCTTTGTCAAGGAGGGCGGCAGACGGCAGTGAGTGCACGCGAGGTTCAGCAAATGCACAGAGCATCCAAGGGAAAAGGGGCAAGAGAGAGGTGACGCGAGCCTCAAGGAAGCCTTTCCTAAAGGTCCTGTCCAAGGCTGTCCTTTTAAGGAATTTGTGTTCACACACAGAAAACCGTAAAGAAGAAAATGAAACGTACTTACAACCCTACCAACCTGAGGAACTGCTACTGACAGCCGGCACAGGTCCTTTTCTCTCCCTCCAGGCCTCCCTCACAGAGCTGAGGTCGCGTTCTTTGTACGACTGTACGGTTTCCTTTCCCATTTACCGTTATGGCACGAGACGTTTCTTCTGTGCTTAGAAAGCTCTTCACACACACCACTGCGCGGCGCATGGCCCCCGCACCTCCACGCCTCTCTTCTGCACGGGAGGGCCCTCCCACGTAGCAAACGTGCTCTGAGGGGACTGCGGCAGGTGTGCCCGGCCAGGCAGCAAACAAACCCAACAACGCCGTGACGACTGTCACTCCGGCTCCCGCTCGGGAGGTTCCTCTCCGGTGCTTTCATGCGATGCCGGCACTCCTTTCGGAGTTCTTTCCAATAAAGACAGAGGTTCTTTTATAGCAATGGGAATTTCCCGCAACCCCAGGAACGACTGGGGTGAGACAAAGTGGCGTGTGCCGCCGGCGGCGCGTGCTCTGCCCCCGGTGCCAGCACGGCCTCACTGCAGGCGGGCCGCGGGCGCGCAGCCAAGGCGGACCTGGCCGCACAGCTGCCCGGCCGCGGAGCCCGGGCTGGCACCCAGGGCTTGGCTCCCGGCCCCGGCTGCTTCACTTGCTGGCTGGTAATACTCTCACAACTGCCCTGCTCCTGGAAAGCACGCTGTCTGCGGCTAACGGACGCCGGAGTGAGTGGCCGTCCCTGAGTCCCCGGCAGCAGCGGGTAGGGGGCCGTCCGTGCCAAGAGGCCCAGAACTGGGTTTCAAACTTCCCCCCGCGGCACAGGCTGCTCCGTGTCTCCAGGAAGAGCACGTTGACATCAGGACCACGGCACACGCCCGCAGGTCCGTGAAGAAACAGGGCCCAGGAAAGCCCGGGGGACGCCGTGCGCAGAGAGCAAGGCTGCAGGCGGACGGGAGCCCGGCGCGCGCCGGCCCCTGTGGGCTTCCCGCCGTCCCGCTCCTCAGCTTCTACAGGCGTCCTCGGTCCCCACAGGCTCACCCACTCCTGGCCCGGGGTCCCCGCCACCTGTGGCTCGGCCGGCCGGGTGCTCAGGTGTGCACCAGCAGCCTTCGAGCGGCAGCGTCCTGCCCGCCAAGACGCGCCCCAGGGCAGCCGCGTCAGCCCGCAAACCCGCCCAAGAGGCAGGTAGACGCGCTTCCTGCTACTTCATTAAGTTTACAGCCTTTCCACTAGCGCGGTTTAAATTCAAAGAGATGGGGGGAGGTTCCCATGACACGGTACAGACTGTGAGCTAGTGCGGTTTGACGTGTCAAGTCCAAACCTCCAAACAAAATCAGTTCCTTACAGGGAGGCGCGAGGGGGTGACAGGAAGCCTCCACAGGCACAGAGACTAAGCACGCCCAGACCTGCAGGGCAGCACGAGGTGAAAGCACCTATGCGTGCAACGTGCAGTTTTCTCAAACAACCGTACTTTGCAAGGACTCCAACAGGCAAGAGAATCAAATTGGACTGTAACTGCCCACGGAACGCAGCCCCTCAGCCCTTGCTAAAGGGCAGCGTGGTCTCCCGCCCAGAGGAGGGATGCTCAGGCCTGTGTTTTAGGTGGAACAAGTTGAGGCGAGAGTGGTTCTAGCAACCGGGCTCGCGGTGGCTCAGCTGTCTGGGGACAGCTCTGTGAGGTGAGACCACTGCGCTAGAGGGCGTGGGCCTCGCACCTCGGTGACCGGCACGGTTCAGTGGGGAAGGGCCGTGGACTGGGAAAAACATAAGCTCAAATTCCGGGCCCCACTAGTTGTTAGCTGTGCAATTTTGAACAAACCAGAACCGATTAAAACTCCCGTCTCTGTATCAATTAAGACACGTTCAGTTGCAAATCAGAGAAAATGTGACTGAAACTGGCTTTAAATCAGGGAATGAGTTGGTTCACATAACTAAGGCGTCCAGAAGACAAGGCTGATTCTAGGGCAGCTGCGTGCAGTGGCTCTGCTGTGTTACCCAGTCTGCGCTCTCTCCCTCTCTGATCCGCCCGCTGCGTCACGGGGTTCACTGCAGGCTCCCTCCTCCGGGTGATGACGGCAGCACAGCTCTCACACCTGCTGTCCTGTTCACCCGATCCCCGGCATTCTCGGGAACTCCTACGGTTCACCCTGACTGGGTAGTGGGTGTCACATGACCCCTCCTGACCCATGACTGCAGCCAGAACCACAGAGTGTTCTCCAGACTCTCCAGAGGAGCAGGTACCTTCCACGAACTGTGCGGGAGGAAAGAACGACGGCCATGCCTGCAGCGATGTGGAGAGGACCAACGGAAGAGATGTGTGCAGGTGTCTGCACAACGGCTGGCGTGGACAGGTGTTTGGAAACAGCGGATCTGCTCCCTAAACGAGCACCCAAGCTGAACCAGCTGCGGAAGACTGCCCTCACACCGGGAGCTCACGCATCAGTTCAAACACGCAGCTTATAACAAGTGAGTCCAGCTGTGTGTCCTCAGGCCACGCTGAAGAGCGGGAGGGATGCAGACGGAGCTGAGCTGGGATGCTGGATCTGGCTCAGACACCCTCTACCCGGTGCAGATGAAGGTTGCTCAGAGCTTGGGGTCTCCTCCTATGAAGCTTTCCTGTGAGTTTCAGCTGAGACAGTATATTTTAAGGCCCCTGGGACATGTTTAAAATAGTATGAAAACAAGCTACTTTTTATCAAAATATAACACGCGTTCCAAAGAGCGCACAAATGCAAAGCGTGCAGCCTGAGGCTTTCACAGAACGCCCGCACCCACTCAGACCCAGACCCGTAATCCAGAGCCCAGCCTGTCCCACTCGGTCACCATCTGCGGGGGGTGTGACGGGAGTGGCGCTGCTGGGCCGCGGGAGAGGAGGACGGTCCGCTCTCACGGGTGTGGAACATCTGTGCCTGTGTCCGTTGGACAACGAAGGATGCATTTCTGTTTGGAATACTCACCTAGGAGTGAAGGTGCGGAATCACAGGGGAAGAGTCTACACACCCAGGTTTGCCTCCTTGCCTGAAGCTGCTCACAACATCCCCTCACTGCCGTATTCACGCCTCAGGGTCTAGAGCCACGGCCGCTGTTTACTCCTGGCATTGGCGACTTGGCCCTCCCCTCTTCTGTGGATTAGTCTTGCCGGAAATGTACATGAAAATCCTTCCAAAGAACCAATTATTGGCTTTGCATTCTCTCTGATGTGCATTTGTTTCCTACTACGGTGTTTTTTGGTGTTTATTATTTCCTTCCCTTTTTTAGTTAAATTTCCTGGTCTTTTTCTAAATCCTTGAGATGGATACTTGAATTAGTTATCTTTAGCTTTTCTCCTTCCCTAATAAAGCATTTAAGATCATAATTTCCTTCCAACCGTAGCGTTAGCTGTATCCCACAAATCTGATAATGCTGTGTTTTCACTATCATTCAGCTCAAGGTACTTTCTAATTTCCATTGATACGTCTTCTTTGATATACGGGGTATTTAGAAGAGCACTGCTTAATCTCCGAACATTTAGGGATTTTCTGCTCATCTTTGTGGATGTGCAGCTTCATTCCTTAAGTCACAGAGTGATCACTGAGTGATTTCAATCTTTGGGAATTCCTGGTGCCCAACACCGGATCCGTGCTGACAGTGCCCCACACACGTGTGAAAGGGTGTGCATTCTCCTCGGATGGGTGCAGGTTCTACCCGAGCCTCTTAGGTCAGGTGCGTTCCTCCCGGTCTTCCGATCTTCCTAATTCACGGATTACTTTTTGCTCCATTTGTTCTCTCAATTATTTAGACAAATATGCTAAAATCTGTAATTACACATTTTTTCTGCCTTTGGGTCTCTCAATTTTTGCTTTATGTACTTTGAAGTTCTATCATCCCGGGCATCAAATGTACAATTCTTGTGTGTTCCTGGTCGGCTGACCCTCATGTTCTGTTCTGACCCTTCCGTCTCCAAAAATGCTTCCTGCCTTAAAACCTACCGGTATTTTAGTATAGTTATGCCAGCTCTCTCTAGGTTAGTATTCTCATGGTATCCTCTTCCCGTCTTTCATTTTTAATCTTTCACATCCCCAAATTCACGGTGGTGATAAGCAACGTACCACAGGGTTTTGTTTTTCAATGACAATCCTTAATGTTCAGTTGGAGTATTGAGCCCTTTATCTTCAGCACAATTACTGGTGTATTGAGGTGTGCACCTACCACCTTATCACTGTTCCTATTTCTCCCACCTGCTCTGTGTGTCCTTTTTACCTTCTTTTGGGTGACTTCTATTATTCCTTTTTCCCCTTTGTCAGCTCGCTGGCTGTTCTTTTTGCGGCCACCTTAGAAAGTACAACATGGTCGCTGACTCACTACCGTGCAGCATGCTCCTCACATCCCAGGTGGGGCCACGACCGACGACACCTTCCCTCCCCGGAGGCCCACGTCTGTGTGTATCTGCTACCAGCCCCTCCCCACCCCTTCCTGCACCCCCTCATTTCCGCATCCTTCTCTCCGAAGAACTCCCTTCACGTGTTACTGAGAGTCTTCTCCGGATGGAGTCTCTCAAGTTCTGTTTGTCTGGACGTATAATTACGCCACCTTTATATCTAAACAATAATTTCAGAGAGTATTCTTGTCTAGGTGGAGAGCTGTTTCTCTCACCACATCAGAAGTGTCTTTACACTGTCGTCTGGTTTCCGTAGTTTCTGTTCAAACAGTGTTACTAATGAATGCAAAGTTGCTTTCCCGATTTTCACTCCAACTTTAGTTTTTACTAATTTTACTATGATCTTTACAGGTATGGTTTTCTTTATATTCATTCTATGGTGCTGAACCATAAAAAACTGCCTAGAGTCAACCTTTTTTTACCCACAAAATGGCTCTTTAGTTAATCTTTTAAAATCTAAGACGTGGTGTCTTTCTTCAGTTTTGGAAAGAAGTCTGAGACATTATCTCCTCAGGCATTGCTTCTGCACCATTTTCTCTCCTGTTCTGGGACTCCAGTTACGTGTATAGCAAACCTTTCAACATGTTGGTCTCATACACTCTTTCCTGTAGTTTTTATCTGTTTGCTCTGCCTGGTTATTTCCTTCTGCCCTACTTCCAGTTCTCTGATCCTCTCTTCTGCTGTGTTCAGTTTTCTGTTACACCATCATTAAGTTCCTAAATCCAATGCTAGTATTTCCATTTGGCTATTTTACGTCTAGAACCCATTTCTTCAGTAAAAGTTTATACCTTGTCATCTATCTTCTTGGTCACATCAGTCACCATTATTTTAAAATTTGAGTGTGGTAAGTATGATAACTGTGTGTGGACATTCTTCTACCATCTATTTTTGTGTACTGGTTTTGGTCATTCATTCTTGACAACTGAATGCCAGATATCACGCATGAAACTACAGCAGCTCTGGGTGATTTTACCTCCTTACCTCCCTCCTTGGTTAGGCAGCCAGACTGGGGTAGGTCCCTTAATCCAGTCGAGAACAAAGCCAACAAGACAGGCGTGTCATCTTGTCGGGGGCCTTTCTACACTGGGGTCACACACACGCCTGGGATGTAACTGACCAGGAGTCTACCGAGGCCTGGGTGTGGGCTCCGACCTCTCCTCCTCAGAGACCCTTGAATTCCAGTCGTCTCTTTGGATAGATGAGACTGCCGAGAATTCGGCTCTTCTTCTCTGTCCTTTCTGATCAGAATTTAGCCCTGCAACCCAATGATCGGGCAAATGCCCGGAAGGAGAGAGCCACAGACCCGGGGCTCCCTTCTCTGTGCCTGTTTCTCCTGGGGATGGAGGACTTCGCACCTGTGTGAGATGGCACGAGGTCCTGCTGGCTCCCCGCTCTCTTCCATGCCTCGTCCCCACAGCCCCTGCCTAGTTTCTCAGCCCCTCCTCCCAAGAAGCGCAGGAATCAGTCCTGCTCTGGCCCCTCCTCTGTGGGATCTCAGCCTCTTAAGTCCTGGTTGCTTTAGCAGCTGCCCAACACCTTCAAACACACGTCCTGTGTATTTCACCCAGGTTTTCTAGTTGTTCTTCACAGGAAATCTGACCTGCTGCAAATCTGCTCATCGTGGCCAAGGGGAGACGGCTGTGGTTCAGTTCTGATTCTTGTAAGTTTTCTTGGAAATTGGTGACTATGACTGCCTGCTGTGTGAAAACATCCTTTAAAACGCTGGTCGAGCTGGGTGTACAGGCGAGCAACGTGGGGCTCAGCAGAACTTCGGCTTCCAGTGACTTTGTGGGAGAGACTCTGAGCAGGGTCAGCAAGCTAGAGCCCTCAGACTCAGCCCTGCCCTTGGCCTCTCCTTACAGGACCTCTAGGCCAAGGATGATTTTACATGCTTAAAGGGAAGAAGAAAAAGGAGTCGAAGGAAATGGAGGAGGAGGAGATGGGGACCTTACGTGGCCTTCGAAGCAAAAATATCCATCACCTGATCATTTATAGTTTCCCAATCCCTCTTCTACCCCATCTCTCACTCTTCCAGTGTGAATTCTTAGTGTGTACTAATATAGATATTACATATTAAATACATCCATTATAGAAGGTGTAGGACATAGAAATAATTCTGCTGTGTTTGCAAGGCATGTCTTTCAAAGACCAGCAATAGGACCACAGGGTCTGCAGAGCCCTCTGGGGTATCTGAGGTGGTATATCTCACCGTGTCCACAGGGAGGCTAGGTCTCCCGGAACTCATTTTGCAAAGCGGAAATACTGAGTCCTGGGAGTAACTGTTGACGACCAGACCCACGGAGGAAAACCCCAAGGAAAAGCTGGTTTCAGGTTCTGTAATGTTGTGCCGAGACACCCACTGCGTTTCCTGGACATAACTAATGAAGTCACTTAGAGAACAGCTTCATTTCTACGTGTTCACGCGCGCGCTGCTGGGTCCTCGACTCCCTGGCCTCTCACGCGAACGTGCCACCACTTCTGAGCAGACACGCCCCCCACGCTGAGCTGTAAGAACAGAGACGGATACATGAATCTGTCCTCAAGCAGGATAGCCTGGGTGGCCACAGCCACGGAGGTGGAGAACCACACGAGAAACTGTCTCCTTGCAGGCAAAGACACCCCCTCAAACACGTGCTCCACGGGCTAGATATTCAGGTGCCAAACACCTCCAGGTGCAGCCCCCAAGAGCGCAGCACCCTCCAGAAAGGCCCTACGCTGGAGGCCTTGGTGCCTGCGAAGTGTTAACACAGCTCCAGCCAGACACGCTCAACATGGATGATGACGGCGGCGGGGGTGGTGGGCGGAAGACCACTCTCTGCCCACCTGAGACGGTAAAAAAACAGACACGCAACAACAAAAAACTGAAAGTAATGGATCCCCCAAACCTGAGCTGAGAATATCTCCATATGATGGTCAAAGGGGCTGAAACAGAACGCTGAAACCTAAGTTTGCATCACTAGAGACCTAGCTAGAGACGTAACAACACGCCCCCGCGATGGGCGCTGCCTGTCGGCACCCACCAGTGGGGCACGACTCAGCAAACCGGGGCAGGAGGGTCTGCGTTTTGGTAAGCGACAAGAAAAGTGTGCAGGACTGCAGGATTCCATTTTTGTGCCAGAAAAGCATCTGGAAGGACATTCCCCACGTATCCTTCATGACGATTACTTTGGGGTTTGGGATAATAAGTGCGTGATTTTTATTTTATTCCTGACAGCTTTCTGTACAACCCACATGTCCACATTCAGCATCTTTCTTTATTGTACGTATGCTTTAATTATGGGAATAATTATAGGAAACGCATACGAAAAAGGTATGAAAGGAAATAATTTCCTTTTTCATCAAAAAATTAGATAATACATGTCAATTTTGGGAAACATTAAAACAGATTTCGTCTACTTCCATTTTCCCAACCCACAGAAGATAAGAGGAAAGGGCCCCAAAACAAACTGACCACACTAGTCAGTTAAAGGCACATTTTTTTAAATATAAAATGTCAACAGCTTTCCAGAAAGATATCAGCACAGAGCCCTCTCAGGGACATAACTGTGCCTCTCTTTTTCTTCCTTTTCTGTCTTTTCTTTTTTTGGCTGCGTTGGGTCTCTGTTGCTGTGCGGGCTTCCTCTAGTTGCGGCGAGCGGGGGCTCCTCTTCGTGGTGGCGTGTGGGCGTCTCAATGTGGTGGCCTCTCTTGTTGCAGAGCATGGGCTCTCGGCACACGGGCTTCCGTAGCTGTGGCTCACGGGCTCTAGAGCGCAGCCTCGATCGTTGTGGTGCACGGGCCTCGTTGCCCCTCGGCCTGTGGGATCTTCCTGGACCAGGACGCAAACCCGTGCCCCCTTGCCTTGGCAGGTGGATCCTTAACCAGTGCCCCAGCAGGGACGTCCCCTCGTGTTTTCACACCTTCTGTTCTGTCTAATCCTGGCCCACCAGCACAGAACACACCGCGTCTTCCCACCTGAGGGGTGCGGCTCCCTGGACAGGTGGGGGTGGGGCGAAGCCCCTCGCGGCCGCTGCCCGCAGACGCTCACCTGCGGCTGCCGCCGCGGCCCGGGGCGCAGACTCTCGGCACGGGGCACCCAAGGCTTCACCTGAGTCACCTCCTCTCGCCTGAGCTGCCCATGGTCCGGGGTGGGGGGGGGGCGGGATGGTTTGTATCAAATCGACACACAGTTTCTTCAGAAAGGACCGACGGGACCAGCGGGGCATCGACCTTTAAGAGCTGTGCGCTTGCTCCCTGCGCACCTGGTGAACCGCGCCAGGAGGGCCCTCGAGGCACAGGGAGGAAGGCAGAGGGGCGGGCCCGGAAGAGCCTCGCTCGGGCGACGTCCTCCTCACGGGGCGTGGCTGCCACGTGCCCCCGCGGCCTGGGCCACCCTCTCCTCTCCGGGGCACCCGCGGGGTCCCCTCCCACAAGCGACACTCAGCAGAGACGGTCCCCCCGGCAGGGCGCCCGTCCTGCGTGAGGCCCCACCCTCGGCGAGGCCCCACCCTCGGCGAGGCCCCGCGGGTCACGTCCCAGGTGACAGAGGTCGGGGGCGCCTGCCAGCCTTCGGGGGGGCACCTGTCCCCCAGCGTCACGCGCAGACCCCAAGGTGCCTCGCCGTGGCCCTCGGGCGCCCCGCCGTCTCCCGCTGCACCGGCCGGGAGGCGCCCTGGGGCCGAGGGACAGCCGTCCGGGGGGGCCTGCCGGACGCAGCCTGCGTGGAGGGGAAGCCCCGGAGGCCAGGCCCCTCCGTCCCCTCTCCCTTGGCCGCGCCCTCCCTAGAGGGACCCGGGCTGCGGTCACCCCTCTCCTCCCCTCCCCCGGCCCACCTGGAACGTCAACCACCGCACAGCGACCTCCTCTGAACCCAAGACGAGCTGCACGCCCTGGACCGACGTCATCTCGTCCTGCTGAGCACGGCCTCCCGAGCTGCGGCCAGAAGCGCCTCAGCCACCACCCTCCCCACTTCGGGCGGCCCTCCCCCGCGGTGACCCGCCCTCCCCCCACCCTCTTCCCCGCCCCGGTGCCAAGAAGGGGGGGGCGGTCCTGCCCGCGGCCTGAGCTGCCGCGCTTCCCGGGGTCGGGGGAGCGGTCCGGGGCGGAGCCCCCAGGGAAGGCGCTCTGGGCGCTGCATCTGGGCAGGAGGTCACAGCCTCACCGGCCCGCCCGGGAGCCCGGGGCGGGTCCCACCACCACACACGGCCGGACGCGACGTCCCACCACCCCCCGCACTGCAGGCTCTCGTGAACGAGGGGACGACGTCTCAGGACCCGGGGGACCCTCTGGGTGTCTGCAGCGGGGGCGAGACACACGGGGGTGCTGTCCCGGTGGCGTCCGGGACCCAAGCCCAGGGGACCTTCTGCCGCTCCGTCAGTCAGGGGTCGCCGGACCCTGGACCCTCCCGCCGCACCTCCCGGCAACCAGCGGGGCAGGTGCAAGTCCCTGGACCTTCACGCCGGAGGGAAAACAAACCAGCTCCTCCTCTTCTCTCCTCCCAACCCACCAACGCAGGGAACAAGCAGGAGCCCCGCTTCCCCAGGTCGGGGGGTGGGGGCCGTGTTTCCAGGAAGAGACACGCACCCCAACCCCAGTCCCAAGCGGAGCGCACGCCGAACTCACAGGAATCTTCCAGCACTGCGAGCGCCAGCCAAGCTCACGGGACCACAGCTTCCAGCAGACCCTTTTATGATGCGCTCGGTTTTCTCAAATGAGTGTCCCTTCAGCAGCACGCTGGCTGGGCGACGTCCCTGCTGGTCCAGCGGCTGAGACTCTGCGCTCCCATCCCTGGTCCGGGAACGGGATCCCACGTGCCGCCACTGAAGACCCCGTGTGGCGCAGCTAAGACCCGGCGCAGCCAAATAAGTACTGGGTTTTTTTGTTTTTTTTTTAAATTTTATTTATTTATTTATTATTTTTGGGGGGGTACGAGAGCCACAGGGAGAGAGAGAGAAGCACGGTGACCTGGCGCCCTGTCCTCCGCTTCACCCCCACGCCGGAGGGACAATGCTGACTCTCACCCTAACGCGTGCTGTCGACCTCCCGATCCCAAAACAGCAAGGCTCCGAAGGGGACCACACCGCCTGGGACATGGGAAAGGGAGTCGCCACATTCCATCCTCCGGTGCCTGGGGATGGGAACATCCCCGCGGTCGCCTGAAGGAGGAAGGAACACGCGGGGCCGGTCCCCACGACAGAGTCACCAGGGCCTGCCAGCTGAGTGAGACCGAACCAAGAGGCGTCAACTCACAGCAGTCCTGGCTCTGTCTGAGGCTTTTTCTGGGTCCTCCCCAGACTCCCCCACATCACCGCCAGCGTGGTAGAGAGACCAGGACGAGGCCGAGAGCTCTGCCCTCCGCGTCTGAGCTGCCTGATGAAGCCATGGACAAGTCACGCTGTCTTCAGCTGTCACAAGACTTGCTGTGGCCTTTCATTCAATGTCTTTATAATCAAGGGAGCCTTTGTGATTTTCCCAGCAAACAGGAATGTTAAACCCCCTTTTATTCCTAATGTATCTGCTTTTCAAAACCATGTTATAATTGGCAGTAAAGTGAAGACAGAGCCAGGACCAACCTCAAACGTCGTTTTAACAGAGACAGAAAATTAGACACGAACACTGTACTCGCATTCAAGGTCCACGTCCCCTACTGCCTCCTCCAGAAACACAACCAGAGGACCCTACTCCTGCAGCTCCGTGGGGACTGCAGCCGGTTTCTGCCATCTTCCTTCTCCCTCTCCCTCACCGCGCATCGACTGACCAACTTTATTCACGTCGCTCTGAATAAACTCCAGGTTTCTTTGGCAAAATCATCGCTCATGCCACAGGGAGGATCTGGCCTGACCTGAGAAAGAGCTCGCTCGGTGGCCCGCGAGCCGGTGCCGACGGGCCGGCCTCTCTTCACTCAAGTCCCGGCCCCACCTCGTCTCCCTCCGTGCAGCGCTGGACCCACACGTTTGCTACGGGAAAGCCACCGCATGATGGAGTGATGCTGGCTGTTACGTGGCCTGGCCCCAAACAAACTCAAACGTCTAGAGAGGAGGCTGGGACCCCAGGAGCCGTGCTCAGGTGCCCCGGGGAGAGCCCTGGCCTGGGCTGGGAGGCTGCTCCCGGCTGTGCGTCCGTCAGCAGTCAGCCTGGTGGGACGTCTGCGTTGTCCACACAGCCGCCCGAGAAAAGGCGTCCGCACGTGAGCGCGTCTTCTCCAGGGGTCCGAAGAGAGAGCGGCCCCTGAAGCCGGCCTCGGGTTTCCTCTCCGCTGTCAACAGCCTTTGGTGACCGGAGAGGAAAACTTTTGCTGGTTCACTCACATCGCCCCTGTGTATGGAGCACGTACGCTTCCTGGCCTTTTGTAGGCAGTGGGATTTCTACCGTGGCCAACACGCGGGTCTCTTGCAGTCTGGGAGGTACGCTCCAAAGCCAGGAGCAGGAAAGCAGGGCCGCTGTCTGTCTCCTCCCTACGTCCTCCTGCGCTCACGGCCACCTGCTGGGGTCACCCGGATGCCCCTGAGTCCGGGCGGTGACCCAGGTGAGGACACCCCCGCCTCCTGCTGCTCCATCGGCAAAGGAAGCGTCACATCCACAACATTCCGGACTTTCAGAATTTGTTATTTTTGAAAAAGCAATCTTGTCATTTGTCACTGACCCCCAGCCAATCTGGAGGCAGTCCTTGAAGCAATGTGCACGTCGAGGATGAACCTCTCCTTCATTCGTCGCGTTCTACCACTGCACAGGATGACACCACAAGCACATCCTTGAATTTAACCTTTTCTTCCTCAAGAAAGGACACTTAGGTACAAATTCTCTCCTTTTTTTTAATCTTTATTGGACTATAATTGCTTTACACTATTGTGTCAGCTTCTGCTGTACAACAAAGTGAAAGAGCCACATGTCTACATGTATCCCCATATCCCCTCCCTCTTAAGCCTCCCTCCCAGCCTCCCTATCCCACCCCATTAAGTCTTCACAAAGCATCAAGCTGGTCTCCCTGTGCTCTGTAGTAGCTTCCCACCAGCCATCTATTTTACACTTGGTTGTGTGTATATGTCGATGCTACTCTCTCACTACATCCCAGCTTCCCCTATCCCTGGCAGCCTCAAGTCCGTTCTCTACATCTGCATCTTTATTCCTACCCTGCCACTAGGTTCATTAGTACCATTTTTCTAGATTTCGTATATATGCATTAGCATACAGTATTTGCTTTTCTCTTTCTGGCTTACTTCACTTTGTATGACAGACTCTAGGTCCATCCACCTCGCTACAAATAACTTGATTTCATTCCTTTTTATGGCTGAGTAATATTCCATTGTATATATGTGCCACATCTTCTTTATCCATTCATCTGTTGATGGGCATTTAGGTGGCTTCCATGTCCTGGCTATTGTAAACAGTGCTGCAGTGAACACTGTGGTATATGTTTCTTTTTGAATTACGGTTTTCTCCGGGCATATGCCCAGTAGCGGGATTGCTGGGTCATATGGTAGTTCTATTTTTAGTTTTTTAAGGAATCTCCATACTTTTCTCCACAGTGGCTGTACCAATTTACATTCCCACCAACAGTGCAGGAGGGTTCCCTTTTCTCCACACCCTCTCCAGCATTTATTGTTTCTAGATGTTTTGATGATGGCCATTCTGACCGGTGTGAGGTGATACCTCATTGTGGTTTTGGTTTGCATTTCTCTAATGATTAGTGATGTTGAGCAGCTTTTCATGTGTCTGTTGGCTATCTGTATGTCTTCCTTGGAGAAATGTCTATTTAGGTATTCCGCCCATTTTTGGATTGGGTTGTTTGTTTTTTTGATATTGAGCTGCATGAGCTGCTTGTATATTTTGGAGATTAATCCTTTGTCAGCTGCTTCATTTACAGATATTTTCTCCCATTCTGAGGCCTGTCTTTTCATTGTGTTTATGGTTTCTTTCGCTGTGCAAAAGATTTTAAGTTTCATCAGGTCCCATTTGTTTATTTTTGTTTTTATTTTCATTATTCTGGGAGGTGGGTCAAAAAGGATCTTGCTTTGATGTATGTCACAGAGTGCTCTGCCTATGTTTTCCTCTAGGAGTTTTACAGTGTCTGGCCTTACATTTAGGTCTTTAATCCATTTTGAGTTTATTTTTGTGTATGGTGTTAGGAAGTGTTCTAATTTCATTCTTTTCCATGTAGCTGTCCAGTTTTCCCAGCACCACTTATTGAAGAGGCTGTCTCTTCTCCATTGTACATTCTTGCCTCCTTTGTCATATATTAGGTGACCATATGTGTGTGGGTTTAACTCTGGGCTTTCTATCCTATAGCATTGATCTATATTTCTGTTTTTGTGCCAGTACCATACTGCCTTGGTTACCGTAGCTTTGTAGTATAGTCTGAAATTGGGAAGCCTGATTCCTCTGGCTCCGTTTTTCTTTCTCAAGATTGCTTTAGCTATTCAGGGTCTTTTGTGTTTCCACACAAATTGTAAAATTTTTTGTTCTAATTCTGTGAAAAATGCCATTGGTAATTTGATAGGGATTGCATTGAATCTGTAGATTGCTTTGGGTAGTATAGTCATTTTCACAATGTTGATTCATGTTCTTGGATTGGAAGAATCAAACTATTTCTTAATTAAGGACTTCCTAGGTGGCGCAGTGGGTAAGAATCCACCTGCCAATGCAGGGGACATGGGTTCTATCCCTGGCCCAGGAAGATACCACATGCTGTGGAGCAACTAAGCCTGTGCACCACAACTATTGAGCCTGCGCTCTAGAGCCCGTGAGCCACAACTATTGAGCCCATGTGTTGCAACTACTGAAGCCCATGTGCCTAGAGCCCGTGCTCTGAAACAAGAGAGGCCACCGCAATGAGAAGCCCACGCACCACAATGAAGAGCAGCCCCCGCTCGTCGCAACTAGAGAAAGCCCATGTGCAGCAACAAAGACCCAACACGGCCAATAAAATAAAACAAAATAAACAAATAAATATATTAAAAAAACTATTTCTTAATTTAAAAAAATCCATTACTGTCTGCTGAACATGCTGAAACATGTTTTAAATAAATAGTTTCATTTGGTTAAAACATGGGAAAACAAACCACTCGGATCACTGCAGAAGTTGCAGCTGTGGACGCAGCCACTGGGCGGGTGCTGAGCAGTGAAGTGAGCACAGGGGATGCTCTGGTGGGAGCTTCCTCCCTCCGGGGGAGCAGGGGCTGCATCCAGACCAGGCACACGCGCATCCACGTCAGGACCGTCACACCTGCACATGAGGCCTTCAGGACACGGGCCCAAAATTCTGCCATAAGCTTCCAGAGACAGTTTAAGCAGGTTGTACCTTCACGCTCAACCTCGGCAGCAGCTCCCCGGGAGCAGCAGCAGCAGGACCACAGGGGCAGCCCTGCTGTGCACACCGGCCTCGCCCTGGAGGACCATCCCCCCGCCATCTTCCCTTCTGCACCCAAAGCACGACACTCCACAGAACAAATGAGATACAGTCTTGGAAAAGCTGCATATCATTTAACTTTTTTTTGAAATTGTAGGCTTTTCATATGCACTGTAGAAAGCTAAGGTGAGTTTTCCTTTTTTCACTTAAAAAATTAATAAAAAAGAATTAAAATGGAATATCAATTTTCTTCCTATTCCCGACCCCAACCTACAGATGCCAGCTGATCCGCGGCATCCTTCAGAGAATGCCTTCCCACACGTGAGGACACACCCACATTGGTTCAACATGACAGGGATTCATTCCTGCACTTTTTGTCTTCCTATGAAATGTAGTGAACATAGAGAAATGTGCACAAAAGTATACAGTATAACAAATAAATATGAAGTGAATATTTATCTAATCACTCCCCAAGTCAAGAAATATCCTGCCAGCAGCCAGAAGCCCTGCGCCAAGCACACCTGCCCAGGTGGCTGCTGTGTTCCCGAGCCTTTCCCGTCTCGGAACTGGATGCATGTGGTGTGGCACCTCTCGTGCCTTCCTTCTTTCCCTCAGCTTTAGACGTGATCCAGGTCATCACCGTCTGTTCACTGTCCCTGCTGCGGGATGCTCCTACTGTACGCGTGTGAGGGATACGTGGGACACTCAGTTTCTACTCATGCACGTGAAAAACAGTCATACAAAATACAACACACGTGAACCTCAGCGTGTGACATGTTTATTTCAACCCTTCTGCTCCTGAGGAGCGTGCGGGGGTTTCCAGACTCGGGAGCTCATGGACGACTCTACTTACGAACATTGCTGTGCACGCACCTCCGGCGCCCCAGGGCGCTGCCGGCTGCCGTCCGGGGACCTGCCGGAGCTCGGGTGGTGCCTCTTCCACCACCAGGCTGGCATTCTCGTGCTCTGCACTGTTGACAGCGCCCAGGACTGGCAGGCTTGGCGTTCCCACCCATCTAGCAAGTGGTCTGCTGTGTGTCACACGGTTCCACCTCACGTCTCTGATTCAATAACCAGGCTGAACAGCAGCTTATACGTTTGTGTCATTTGCGTTTCCTCCTCAGAAGTTCCTGCTCAAGTGTTCTGCCAATTTTTCCTTGGTTGTCTGCCTTTTCCTTAAAGATCTGTTTGGAGTCTTTATGTCACTGACCCCGAGGCCTTTTCTGGGTGCATGTACTTTACGTTCTCCCAAGACGGTTGCTTGTCTTTACTCTGTCTTTATTAAGAGATTATCCATCTTTTACTCTGTGGTTAGTGTTTTCCGAGTCCTGTTTCAAAACCTTTGTCTACTCTGAGGTCATGAAAATGTTATGTTTTCATCTAAAAACCTGTACATTTTCACTTAAGTATATAAGAGTTGGTCTGTATGAAAGAAATTAGGGCTGATTTCATTTTTTTCTACTATGGATCCCAGCTGTTGTGCATCTTCATTTTTTCATTCAAAGTATCTTGAGATCTTTCTATATCTGCACATACACAGTTCCAGCTTGAGGAGAAACCACGATTTGAAGGATATTTAGGATGTGCACGCGGTTTTTCTATTCCAGTGTTTCAAAGCATCACTTTACATTTAATTCTTTACACACATACTGAAGCATATTCATCATGGACTTTCATAAGAGCAGGCCTGGGGAGTTAAAAGTATGTGCATTTTACATTTTCTTAGATACTGGGTGTTCTGTCTTGCTTTAAAAAATTAATTCCCTGTCAAAATTATTAAAAATTCCCCCAAGTTTTCTTCCAGTACTTATGAAGTCCCATCATACTTTTAAGATGGAGCCATCTGGATTTTATTTTGGGGTGAGAAGTTTGGGAGGAATCCAGCTACGTATTTTCCAAATGTCTGGCCAGTTGTCCCCAAATCATTACGGAATAATACATCTTTCCCCGCTGATTTTAAATGCCATCATGATCATGCACTAAATACTCATATGCATGGGTCTATCTCTAGGCTTTCTGTTCTTCTCTTTTATCCGTCTGTCTGTTCAGGATCACAGCCCCTCGGGTGTAAACACCATCATCTCGGCACACCCGGCGTGGGACAGCCAACGGCCCCCACACGACTTCCCTGCTTCAAAACGTTCCCGTTACTTCTCAACATGAGCTTTAAAACCACTTTGCTCAGTTTCAAAAGAAATTTTGCTCATGTTTCGTTGCGCTCATTAAGCATCAAGGTTAACTCAGAGAGAGCGGACAGGCTGTCATGTTAAACCTTCCTGCCCAGAAACACCGTCTTCCCGGCAATTTGCTCCCTCATAGCTCCGCGCTGGAGTCCAGACTTGCTGGGCACGTGCCTTCCGCACCGCCCTCCACGCCCGCTTCCCCCTGCCGCCGGCGAGGGTCACAGACGTCCCACCTGAAGACCTCCTGCTGGTGGCTCTTTAGTCAGAGCAGCCAGCAATAAGTTCTCTTTTTTTCTGATGGTCTGAAAATGTCATAATTTCCCTTTCCTTTTAGAAAGAAAGATACTTTCTCTGGGTATAGAAGTTCAGTTTGGCAGTTATTTTTTTTCAGTTTTGTAAAGACATCATTCCATTATCTTCTAGCTGCCCCCAACTCTGTCGAAGCTGCTGTCAACTACATAAGGAACCACCCCCAAAACCCACGAGCTGAAAGCAACAATCACATGGCATTTCGAGTGAGTCTGAATGAGCTGGGGGTCAGCCGGGGGGGGGGGGGGGGGCTGTGCTCCCGGTGACCCTCCTCCTCCTGAGGGCCAGGGCGTGGCTCAGCCACGCCT
This sequence comes from Hippopotamus amphibius kiboko, assembly GCF_030028045.1. Lineage (NCBI taxonomy): Eukaryota > Metazoa > Chordata > Mammalia > Artiodactyla > Hippopotamidae > Hippopotamus > Hippopotamus amphibius. Next base: position 571,712 of record NC_080189.1, on the reverse strand, counting down.
TCATGACAACGCTGGAGGAGTGCGAGAGGCCCCAGTGTCAGGACCTCATCATTCCATCCTCGTCCGGCTGGTCAAGGTGAGCCAGCGGCTGAGTCCAGACTAAGGCGGCAGGGAAGGAGCTGCGTCCGTAACGCGGAGCTGCTGGCAGAGGGCACGAGTGCAGGCGGAGAGGAAGGCCTGGGACTTACTCCATCTTCCGTGCGGTCTTCTGAGAACCTTTGAGGTCATATGTCTTTTCTCTGGCCTTTCTGGATTTTTTTAAAATTTGTATTTTCAACAATTTCACTATACTGTTCCGGGGCGGGGTGGGGGGGAGGTATGCGTGTGTGCGCACACGTGAGTATACTTCTTGGTATTTGCGGTGTTTCTTGAACTTTTGCTTGATGTTTTGGACACCTGCTACGCTTTATCTCCTCAAATGCTGCTTCCGCCCGTTCTCCATCTCCTTCCCTTCGTGGACCACAGTTCACCGTGAGCCACCGCTTTACAATGCTCGTGGGTCTCTCCCCGTCTCTCTCTATTTTCCACCCTTTTTTCTCTCTGGATATGGTCTCCTGACCGCCTCACTCATCCCCACTTCCGCTGTGTCTGATCTGCTTTTAAACCCATCGATGACACTTCTAAATTCAGTACCTGCATTTTTCAGGGCTAGAATTTCCACTTGGTTCTTTTCTGCAGCGTGTACGTCTCTGAAATTCTCCACTTATCAATCATGGTTTCAAACACCTGAATCATCATTATTTCCACGTCAAAGGCTGATGACTTCAATACCGGCACCACTTTGCATCTGTCGCTACCGTCGGCCTGTTTGCTCTGAGTCCTGTCTCTTCACATGCGAGGCAGTTCTGACCGAATGCTGACACAGCGTGTGAACCGTGGAAGAGGCTCTAGCCGGCACCTCACCCCAGACAGGGCTTTGCTTCAGCTTCCGGCAGCCAGTGGTGCAGGGTAAACGGCCTGTGTGCGTCACTGGGTGGGCTGAGAGACGGGGTAATTTCCCACCCACCCTTTCTCCTGTTGTGTTCACAGCCTTTCCGGGGTCCCAACTGAAAGCCTAGCTGCCCACCAGGGTCCACGCACCTTGGCAGGCCCTGAACAGCAGCTCTCGAGCCCCCAGCGGTGGGCGTGTCTGCAGCTGCTCTCTCTCCTGCGGTCCCTCTAGAGCATCGATTAATGACTGGCCTGAGCCGGCCCCCCCCCCCCCCCCCCCCCCCCCCCGCCCCGCGCTCCTGCCACTGCGCGTCCTGGCTGTCTCTGTACCTCCCTGGTGTCTCTACCGGGAGTCCTCTGTACCTGACCCAGCTTCTCTATCCATGTTGAGGTGAAACTGGTCTGCGGCACACTGGTCTGCGTTCTCAGAAGCAGAAGCCTGCTCAGCGGAATTCACGGGGGTTTTCATACACGACCTGCATGTTCTGCAGACCATTCCCAGATGGTTTAACTTTTCTCAGTGTTGTTTTCTTCCACTGTGTCTTCTGCTGGTTGTTGGCATCGAGGAAAACTCTTCATCTCTACATTAATCATGTGCCAGTCACCCCACTGAATACGTCAGGAGTCCTTTGACGGTTCGTTGAGGTTTTCCAGGTAATCATATCCTCTGAAAACAGTGATGATGTTGTCTCCTCCTTTCAGTTTTATCCCTCTTACGTTTTTCACATTTCATTAGCTAATACAGCGGTCTCTCACCCCAGAAATTCTGACTCCACTGATCTGAGGCAGAATGAAGACCACGGAGGCTCCCGAATGCTCCCAGGTGACCCTAACGTGGGGCCGGGCGGAGTGCCCTGGGCTGTGCCTCCGCGGCTGTGCTCCACGCCAGGGCGAACAGACGTGTGCAGCAGGTGTGCACACCCGTGTGGATGCTGAACTCCATGCAGCTGAGCTGGGTTTTGACACTCACCCTATGACCTGTAAGTCTTATCATGTTGAGGAATAGATGTTGGGTTTTCTCCGATCTCTTTTTGGTACTCTGCAGATAAAATGTGTATTTCCCCCTTTAAGCTATTAATATGCTTAAATACCATGGAATTCTTCACTCTTGGAATGAGCCCCAAATGATTCTGCCACAGCACGCTTTTAATGTGCTGCTAGATTACAGTGGTATATTTCACTCAGGGCTCGTGTAAGAACGTGTGAGTGGTAATGTGCTCTGACTTTTTTGACTCTGGGCTATCTTTACAGCCTTTTGTATCAATGCTGTTTTTGTAATAGAGAATCTGAAGGTTTTCTGTGTGTTATGTTCCAAAGTTGTTTAATTACCACTAGACTTACCAATTCTTTGGAAGTTAGATAGAAAGGTGGCGTTTTTATAAACAACATCGCTGTGATACCTTGCTCTGTACTGTTCATTTCTCCTAAAGTGGACTTCTAGGGCACAGCACCCCCACGTGTACACACACACACACGGATGGGTGACGGTACCGCACACGCCCTCCTGGTGATGAAGGTCTGTCTGGACAGCGGCCTCCCTCCTCCCCACGCTGGCTGAGTGAAGCTGGTCCGCGCCGCTCAATGGACTAAACACATGGACGCGTCACGTGTGCCAGTGCTGGGTCACGGATGATACAACACCTCCCGTCCCCGGGGGAGCAAAACGGATGCAAATGACCACCATGAAAGATCGGGGAAGATTCAGAGAAAAGGCGACACTTAAACCAGCTGTAAAAGCTTAGTAGCTCTTGCCTAGAATTTCTTCTCTCTCCACAATGCTACTCAACCTTAAACCTCTGAGCCCGGACCTTCCTCTGCCCCCACCATGAGGTGGGATTCGATGCTCCCACTTTGGGGCGGGACAGTGTTTTCCCAATTACCATTCTTCACACGTCTGCCTCCCCACATCCCTCCATTCTTGGGGGGGGCAGCTAAACCCCAGCTCCAGTCACTTTCTGGAACGGACACAAATGAAACGCCCTTCACAAAATGGTGAGTGAACGATCAAATGAAGGAACGAACAGATCTTCCAGACTATAAAGAGGGACTGTGGTTTTGATATTAATGTTAGGACCCAAAACTATTACTCTTTTAAAGGTTATATTTAGAAAGAGAATGAATTAGATAGGAAAACATGTATTATATAAATTCAAGAGAGAATTATAATAACATGTATATAAATGCATAAAACATGTCCAAATGCAGGAAAAACGCAGGTAAAAAGAGATCAAAACTAAGTTGTCTCAGGTGACAGGACCATGGGCTCGTCTTCTTCCTGTTTCCTGCACTTTCCAGTTTTTCTTTAATGAAGAATATTGCTTTTAGAATGGAAAATAAATAAAACCTCCATAAAACTCTGCACGTTGGGCTTTACCAGTCAGCACCTTTTGCTTCAGATAAGCAATGCCTACAGGCCCCTGTGCCAACACTGAAACCCTCGGGGCGCACCGTGACTCCGGCCCGGCAGGCACGGGGCCCAGAGCGAGGCCTTACCCTGCAGGGCAGAGTGACCGCCGCTACCCGTGACTGGAAAAGGAGCCTGTCTTAGGATAAAGGAGATGAAGGAGGAAACCAAAGCACATTTTTTAAAACTCTGATCTTAAGGGAATCAGTCAAAATTGAGAACAGGGTCGCGCAGGACGAAATCACTGTTGAACGACTTTCAATAATTATTCATCTGTATTACGCTTTCTTCTACCTACTTCTGCCCAGAGGAATATCTGCGGAAATGTTTAATCGAGTTTGACTGGATCCCATCTCTGCTCAGGTAGCCAGCCTTGTTGCACGCTGTCCTCACTGTCAGTGAAAATGTTTAGAAGATAAACTTAAATTTCACGACGTGTTTTATGAAAGCACTTACCCTTCAACGTCAGAGAACGGCTGTGCTGTGCCTCGGGGGTTTCCACGCCCAGAGCAGAGCAGAACTGACCCTGGGCGGACGCGGGGCGCCGGGGCTCCGCTCGCTCTTCTCGGGACCCTCGCGGCCCCCACGGGAGCCCACGCGCGCCTGCTCGGCCCCGCGCGGCGGGCGGGGAGGGTCACCCCCTCTGTGCGCGGGGCGCTTCACAGCTGCCGGCCCTCTCCCGGGGCGCTCCCCTCCCCGGGGGAGCAGCGCAGGGACCCCGCGCGCACCCCGACACCCCAGGCGCCTCTCCCGAGGGAGGACCCAGCGCCCCGCGCCCCGCCTGGCCAGGCGCTCCGGGCACAGACGCGGGCACGGACACGGACGCGGGCACGGGCGCGGGCACCGGGAGCCCCGAGGCCGCGCGGCGCCGCCCGGAGCCGCTCCCACGCTCCGCGGGGCTCCGCCAGACCGCAGGAAGCCCATCCGCGACCCGCGAGGAACCGGGGAGGAATTAAAGCAGGACTCTCCCGCCGCCTCGGGGGAGACAGGTTTCGGGCCTCGCCCCCACCTCGCCGGGACACCTGCAGCCTGTCCGCCCCGAGCTCCCTCTGACCCGCCCGCCACCCCAGCACCTCCGCTGGGACAACAGCGCCGGCGGCTCCGACAGCCTTGCCTTGTCTTGGCTCTTTTACGGCTGCGCTGGGGCTCAGCTGCGGCACACGGGATCTCTCGTTGCAGCGCGGGCTTCTCTCTAGTCGTGGCCTGCGGGTTTTCTCCTCTCTAGTTGGGGCGCACCGGCTCCAGGGCGCGTGGGCTCTGTAATTGTGGCACGTGGGTCCCAGGGCTCGGGGGCTCTGTAGTGGCGGCACGCAGGCGCTCTAGATGAGGCGCGCGAGCTCCGTAGTGGTGGCGCACGGGCTTCCTCGCCCCACAGCATCTGGGATCTTTGTTCCTTGACCAGGGATCAAACCTGCATCCCCTGCACTGGAAGGCAGAGTCTTGACCACTGGGCCTCCAGGAGTCCCCGACAGGCCTTTTGAGATCCGTCATGCAGTGATCTGATCCACATCACCTTGACTGTTTTAAGCACAGTCAGTCTTCAGTTACAGGGGCAGTTTGTTCCTATTTCCTTGAGGCAAGTTCTCGGCATCGTGGCAGCTCGTGCCACGGCTACAGGCTGCTTATCACGTAGTTAACGTCTTCCACCTGGTGGGGACATCTACAAAACAGCTCAAAGGACACAGCTCAGAATATTACCTTAGAGTCCCTGGGGAGAAACTAAAGGTCCTTGACTTTGTTTAAATGGCTAAACTATTATTATTTTGTCTTGTTTGACTGTTTTCCTTTGTTTCTGCATTTTCTGACTTCTCTGATTAAATGTATTCTTTAAAGGTTTTCTACAGACAAAAGGCAGGCAGAGGACATCTGTCCTGGGAAAGCCCCACAGAGTCCTGCTCTGTTACAACAGGAACAAGAGAAGGACCAGGGGACCCCGGTGACCACGGGCAGAAGGGCACGCCGTGAACACACAGAGGTGGCCGCCAGAGCTCAGACTGGACGGCCAGGCAGCGCTCCTGTGGGAAGTGCTCGCGGGGCAGGCAGCCTGGGGAGGGGGTGGGGTGTTCTGCTTTTATTGCAACCTTGTGTCAAACGTCTGTTTAAAACCACGTACATGCGCTGCTCTGATAGAGTTAACGGAGGGAAAGTTGAGAGCACGGTGTCCCACAAACACAGAGTAAACGCGGACATCTACTTTGACCAGCTCTGCAGCGGGCACTGTTGTAGACGCCCAAGAACATCAATTAGCCAGTCAAGACCCTGCCCGTGCAGCTCACGTTCCAGGGCAGACAGACCACAAGCCATACATGTAACTAGCATCCAGAGTGGTGACAGATGCCACCCTGGACACTGCCCTAAACACACGGCCTCCAGCAGATGCCACCAAGACCCAGCCACACACCAGGCACCTGCTGGACCTCCCGAGTCTACACGCAGAGAGCTCCCACGGTCACATGAGCTACGCTGCTCGCCTAGGAACCTACCTTCAGCCCTCCAACCCGGATCCCCCACCCTCTCGCCGGGCGGTCCTTCTGCTGCGTGGTGCGTCTGTGCAGCAACAAAAAGGACGCGCTAAAGCGAACACAGAACTCAGCCCTCACTCTACACGGCATATGTGCAAGTCACCGGCCTCCAGAGCTTAGGTAATTCTACTGCCAAGGACCTGGTAGCCCCCTCCCGGATCTGGCCTGTTGGGCTGGGCTGTACTGAGTTGTTGCCAACTGTTTACATCCCTGCTTTCCCTGACACCCTACCCTGTTCCCACCTGACCAAACAGCCGTACAAGTAGTGAGTCTAGGGTGCAACTGGAATTTTGTGGCTCAAGTGAAATAAAGCATATGAAATCTCCCATAAATTGTAAAACACTGCGCAGGTATTAATAATATTTTGTAGCAATTTTACCGTCTTCTGTGTTTGGGGTACATATCCTTAATAACGAAGTACAGAGTACCGTCAACTAACTGGACTAGGGTTATTTACCTAAGACAGTTTTGCGTTGCAATCTGCAATTTCTTAAATGGCAAATTAGTCATCTGCATTGATTTGCATGTCCACAGAGACGTCTCTTCTATGCTAATGATGGTCTTGCTAGCAAACTATACAAGCAGTAATGAGGAGACTGAACCCCCCACACCTTTGGCTTTGTTGCACAAAGCACAGCTGGTGTTTAGCGTAGATGTCATGGAATTTGTAGGGTTGGGAGGTTTCTTAGAAATCACCTGGCCCAGTGGTTCTCAGCTACGACTGCACGTTAGAATCACGCAGGGAGCTTCAAAAAGGAAGAAAGGAAGGAAAAGAAAGCTGATGCCAAACCCTCCTCCCCAATTCTGATTCAACAGTGCCAGCAACGCCTGGCCATCCGCTGTTTAAAAGCTTCCAGCTGTTTCTAACGGGCAGCCAAGGTCCGTAACCCGTACATGAGGATGGAGCCAGACTCTTCATCTTACAGGTGAGAAAACGGGCTCCTCCTGTGGAGAATTTACTTACACAAAAGGTCAAGGAAATGGCTGGTGGCAGAGCCTAGACGGGCCTTCACTTTTCCGACGTTCCATCCAACGTGTTCGTGCCTCAGACCTCACAAGCACGCTGTGTGGACGAAGGCGCGCGTGCGCACGTGCCAGCTGGATCGACGGCATCAGGCTTTCAGATTAAGGAAAACACTAATCCACTGCGAACAGACCCCAGATGAGTACAGTCTGGGTCTGGTTGTGTTGTTTGTGGTTCCTTTTGAAGAGTGAAGAAAGACAACACACGTCGTGGACATGCCTCTGAGGTGGAGAAGAGCCTGCAGCCCCGCGGCGGCCGTGGGCGCACGCAGCGCAGGACCCCCCGGCCCCCACCCTGACTGGGCAAGGAGGAGGCACGTGACTTGACGGCTGCCGTCGCCGGGGGCCAGAGCCACGCGGCCTACAGACGGGGCTGCTGAGCCGGGCTCCGGACACGTGAGGCTGACACGGGCCCGCGCCCCTTCCCCGAGACCACGGAGCTCTTGATAACGCTTGAGTGCATCTCTGCTCCCTGAAACAAACAGGAACAACAAAGTCCTACCAGGCCCCCAGAGCGGCCACCCAGCATCTGTCCAGGCCACTCGGCAAGTGAGAGAGCACCCCTAGCCAAAGGAAACCACGAGGAACGGGGACTTTTCCCACCATCATCACAAGGTCTGACATGTTGGCAAACAAAAGAGCAGAGGTGGAAGAATCCCACGTGGACGTAGGTTATCATCAAATAGGGTCACAGTGTTTCACGTCGACAGCCGCGAACATAAACATTGTTTCATTTTGCTGAAGCACCAAGACGGACCCAAAGGCAACCCTACTGTGTGTTTTCCTGACGGCACGTGGGATATTCTGCCTTTTACTTCTTCATTCTTATTCCCTACATTGCTGTGTCTTACCAGAGTCGCAGGTAACCTGACTCAAGGGAACGTCCCAGGTGGGCCCCCCAAGACATGCCCCACCTCCTCCACAAGGTCAGCAGGCCCCCAGAGGCCCTCACGCGGTGTTCACAGCAGCCGTCCTGCAACGGCCACACCCTGGCAACCGCCCGAACGCGGCCCCTCGTCCACAGGACGGGACGCGGCAGCGGAGGAACAAACGTCTGAGGCAGGTGTGCGGGCCGGAGCGGACGACCCCGGTGGAGAGCGGGCTCGGGACCCCAAGGAACCGGGGCGGGAGCGTACAGACAGGGAGACAAACCGCCCCGAGTGCGCGTCTCGGTGGGCTTTCATGCATCACGTGGGACTTAGGGAGGGGTGGGCTGCAAGTTGCTGGGTGGGCAGGGAGGGTGGGGGGTGGGGAGGGTCTGCTCCCTCCCCAGGCGAGACCACCAGGGCAGCCAGGGACCCCTTGAGGATGCGGCAACACTGCAGGGAGGGGCTCGGACCTGCGTGGTGACCGGACCCGCAGCACCACTCTGTTGGAGTGGCCTCTCAAGGACTCAAAACCCGGGTCATCTGTCTTGATGAGACCCGTCCCTGTCTGGCCCACAGCCTGGGTAATCGCTATTTTAATGCAGCCATTAATCTTGTACCACTTCCAGTCGCTTCACCGCGTTACACTGTTCACAAAACTGGACCCTTGATCTTGAGCTGGCCTGACTCCGCCAGACCCAGAGCAGCGGCAGGCGTGGGGAGCCTGAGGTCTGTCCAGACCAGTCCTGCCACGGAGAGCCCTTCAGAAAATCACGTTTCCCCCTCCCCCTTTCTCTCCAAGCACTCTCAGAGCATCAGTTCTATTCTAAGCAAAAATCAGAGCTGTTATTTTTCTTTCCAAAATGGAGGAAGAAAGCAGGAAAGCAAACTGTCTTCCTGTCAAACCTCACAGTGGCGAGCTGAGGAAGAGCCCTCCCCCACGGTGGAAGACAGAGCCGGTGAACCTCCTCCTGGGAGACGAAAGCGGTCTCCGCGGGGCTGGCCTCCCCCTCGGGCCCCCTCCCTCCTAACAAAGCCCACAGGCTGGCCACAGTCTGATCTTCACAGGGTCTCACCCACACGCAGCATCACCCGTTTCCAGTCTCTGGGATGTCCTCCAACTCTGAGAACATGTTTAAAACCCCGTTAACAAAGTCAATTTAAAGCCAAATGGATAAAGGGGATGTTTCCTCTCACTTACGAACACGAAAGCAACTGAGAGCTCCCGGGTGCGGGTACCCCCGCCCAGGCCTGCTCCAGCGCCTGGGCGCGTACGAGGCCTCTGGCTCATTCTATCACTGACATCTGTTTTCGGGGCAAAAAACGGACCCCAGTCACCAGCACGCCCCGCGGTGCCTCCAGCCCCCGCCCCGGCTCCGGCACAGGTGCTCGCGGCACAGTGCTTTCGCTTCCACGCCCATCTCGCCATAAACCACCATCTCCTCACTTTCGCCAGCATTGTGAAGGGTGCACAAGGAGCAAACCTAGGACCTGTCCCTTGAAGGCCCGCGACGGCGACCCCCGTGCTCCCGTGCAGTGTGAGGAGGAAGCGTGGGTCAGCCCGGGCTCTAGACCAGGTTCTGCCCCATTCCCCAAACTTAGCATCTAAGAGACAGAGTTTGCCATCCATTACATGAGAAAAGAGTTATCTCGGGAGGAGAGAATCGCTCAGGAACGTTGCAGAAATCCAAGGAGATAACATGTGAAAACACTCAGAAAAGGACAGAGCCCAAGGCAAACGCTGTTACCATGTGACACTGTTTCAGTTACAGACGAGACACGCAGGGCGTTAATCCACTCCGACTCCCTCACGAGCTCTGAGCCCGGGGAGCAGATCAGGGTGTGCTTCAAAACAACCCCACGCCAAGCTTAGCCTCGTGAAAATCACCCCTGAGTCGGAGGGTAGCAGAGACCTCTGCCGTGGTCACCCTGCCGTCAGCTGGCACGCGACAGACCCACCCCGTGGAACCGGCGCATCCCCAGCGTCCTGGCACCGGCAGAGGCCACCCTGGGGCGGCCACGGCTCCTGAGGGCTGGCTGTCGTGTGCCTTCCCAGCTTCCCTGTGGCGGGGCCGGTTGGCTGGAAATCCGCCCAGTGGCAACATGTAGGCCATAAAAACTGGCTACAGATCAACACACCCTGCTCAGAGCCGGTTATTGACTATTTGCCAACACGCCACTGGCTGAACCACTGAAATTGGGCCTCTATGGTTTACCCACACATCAAAAAAAAATGATTTTTTAAATATATAATCTCTAGAACTCGTTTAGTATAAAATTTTGCTTTAAAAATACAGTTTTGTGCTTTTCACACATGTGGCCACTGGCACACGCCGCCCACCCGGTCTCTGGTTGTGGCTAAAACACCAGCAGCTCGTGGCCCCAGCGCCAGCTCCCATCTCCCCCAGCGCCTCCAGCAAGACGAGCCAAAGCTGAATGAGGACGTAGCGCCTTTCCCGCAAGACTGGGCAGCTCCAGACTCAGTCCCGCTAACGGAGAAGCAACTGTCGTGAAAACACATTCACGCTTTAAAACCCTTCCTGCCACAAGCCCGTGTCCATCCTCTGATGAAAATGTCTCCACGTGGAGCTGTTTCAGGGTGTGGGTGTCGCCAGGGCCGGCAGGCATGAGCCCACTCCGGGCACAGCTCCTTGGAGGTCCCCGCCCCAGAGCAGAGAGGGCACACGCGTGGTCTGCGCTCCGCGGGGGCGGCTGCAGCTGGAAGAAAGCCGCACCCTGCAGACTGGACCACATGCTGCAGCCCTGTCCCCATTGGTGACACATTTACAGTCACCATGGCAACTGGATGGGGTAGGGGCGGGGGAGAGCAAAGGGTTCCCAACTCTGACCAGTGGATGCATCCCCAGATACGCGGCTCCCAAGAAGGACATGGTCATAGGCTCAGAAATCTTAGATTGGTTTGAAATGAGCCAATTAAAACTCCAATCTTGGCTTCGAAAGACAGCTCAGACCGTCCAACTACCTAACAGTTGACAATGATAAACTGGAAAAAAAATGTTGTTTTAAATATTAATGCAGAAAAAACAGGTTGCCACAAATATCTTAAAAACCAAATGTTTTAAGCCTTTTGAAAGGAAAAGAAAAAAACTGCAAAGCAAATACCGCTCCAATATAAACTGCGGATAGTGATACTTCTTGGCTCTGATATAACCTGCTTGGCTTAATTCGTTCCACCCAGGCCCCAGATGGCCTGCACGATAGAGGAGCGCTCTTCTTTACACTGACAGACACCAAGATCTAGCACTTACACGAGCGAAACCAAAACCAGAGCCTAAACAAATTAGCAGAGACTCAGGCCAGAAAGGAGGCCCTGGGGGGCGTGGGGTGGGTGCAGGGGTGTGGGTGTGGTTTCTCCCCCCCCCCGCTCACCCCCCCGCCCATCTGCAGAGCTGGGCAGCGTCGCCCCCTGGCAGCTAGCCGGCCATTCGTCCCAGCAGACCCTGACCCAAGGGGAAGAGGCACAGGGCCTCAGGATTCTACACCCGGCATCTGCTCTTTCATCGAGATGCTATTACTTGTTGAGATCACTGGCAGATCCGTGGACCCTGGACCCTGTAGGAGACGCTGTCCATTACTTGCACTTCGAGTTAACTTTCCCCCAGAGAAAGCTCTAAACAGCTCTGGCTTGGATGTGACGGGAAACAGGCAAATCGGTTTCATCTACTAGGCAACGCATTATCCTCTACGGTCCTCACGATGAGAGATTTTGAAGAGTTAGCCCGAGTAATTGGTAAATCAACCTAGAAACTGGGACAAAGGGAAAAAATAATATTTCAAGAGCATCTTAACACACGCGCATGTCCCAAGCAGGGGCGCTGTCCTCAAGGTGGGCGGTCCAGCTCTGAAATGAGACGCCTCCTCACACTCCGGGTCCTTCACCTGCGGGGGGAGGGGGCCCACCAGCTGGAGGTGAAGACCCCCGGCAGGGTGGCGCCTGAGGACGGCTGGGCAAGCCGGCGGCGGGGCTCCGGGGGACGGGTGCTGCCGGAGGACGTCCTGGAGAGGCCTGGGAGGAGACGGTCCCCAGCGGGACTGTGTATTCCCTGTGGACGGGTGATGACGGGGCAACTGAGAGCTGAGCAGGTCACCTCTGCGCCCCGGGAGCGGGGCACGGGGCCTGGAACCTTACACTGAAATTCCGAGGAGGCAGGTGCCCCCGGCAGAGCCGGACCGAGACCAGCCGTGGGCGCCCCGGGACAGGCTGAGCGGGGCTCGTCGGGCCCTGGGCTGCGGAAGAGGCGTGGGGTCAGCGTGCTCAGAGCCACGCTGTGCAGGCGTGAACCCCCAGAGTTTGCTTCCTTGACGCCCTGACTCGAGGGGAGACCACAGACCGCGAGGCCTGAAACGACACTTTTACTCGGGGACGTGTATCCTCGCGCTGTTTATTCAGAACAAGAAGACACCCCCGTCACTGCCCAGTACTGGTTGATGTCGTGACAAAGCCACACCAGATACGATCACATCAGAGTCACCCCGGGGACGGGGACGCGGCCGCCCTATGAAGACGCAAAGAGGCGGGGTCCTCCGCCTCCAGCACACGGATGTCTGATCCCCGGGGAACTGCCGGCCCAGGAGCAGAAGGAAGCGGCGCGTCTCCCCGGAAAGTCAGGGCCCAGAGCCGCTGAGGGGGAGGCGAGCGCGAGCGCCACTCCTGCCTGGTGACCTGCCAGCCGCCGGAGTCTCGGGGGAGGGAAAGCGGGTCCCTTCCAGGTGCCTCTGCCTGGTTCCCCAGCTGCCGGGACAGCCGCGTGCCAGGAGGAGCGAGAAGGCGGTTCCGCCCGCCGCGGCCCAGCGCAGGGCACAGCAGACGGGAGCCTGCAGAGCCCGGGGCGCCCGCGGCCCTGCCCGCTCCTGCGCGCGGCGGGCGCTGCCGTGCAGCGGACTCCGCTGTACCTCGTCTCCGGGCGTCCGGGCGAGGCTCAGACCTGCGTTCCTTCCCGCTGACGCACCACGTTAAGCTCGGCTTCACAGCGTTTACTCAGTAATTAACTCCCATTCCCGCCGACGTCTGATGAATCGGGATTGGGGAGTGGACCGAGCGCCCCGGCCACGCCGAGGGATGCGGGCCACACCTCCGGGCTCCGGGGCTGCGGGCGCCACGGCCCTGCGCGCGGAGCAGCCCCGGACGGCACGGGGGGCCCCGACCCAGCACAGCCCACGGGGGCTGGGCCGTCCGCGGGCGCCTCGCTAGGTCCTCTCATGGAGGAAACGCCTGGCACCTTCGGCGGCGGCGCACACAGGGCGCGGCCGGGCGGGCGCACAGCCGCGGGGAGGGCCGCTGCCTCCGGGCGGGCCGAGGGCGGCGGGAGAGCGCGCGGGGGAAGCACCCCGCGCTCCGCTCCGTGTGCGCAGACGCTCGCTTCCCAACGGGAACGTACCCACGGGCCAGCTGCAGAGTCCGCTCCGAAAGCTGGCAGACACGCCAGGAACGGACGTTTTCCTTTGATGGTGAGACTTGCTAACCTCCCACCATCAGGACGATGCGGCCGTGGGCTCGGGAGTGAGCGGGGTGCTCTGCCTCCCAGGGGAGCCGCGGGCTGACCGCCGCCCCCGGCCCCGGGCGCTCAGTCCACACACGGCATGAAAACGTGAAAAAGGAGAACTGCTTAAGTGGCAGCATCAGAAGCAGCTGTGGTGGCATCTCTGGGAGAGTTTTTATCGTGTCCTTTATCCTCGTCTTTATTTCCAGATTTTATAAATTATAAGTAGGAAAAATAAAACAAAGTCTTTATTTTTAAAAATCCACTTAACAGATGTGTATATAAGCAGTGAGACTTGACACACTATGACTCAGTGCAAAGTTACGTTCCCGTGTCCTCCCTGAGTCCACCGATCTGCTTCATTCCGCCAACCGCCACGGACGATACCTGAGTGTCAGGCGACTCGCTGGCCCCCGACCTCGGAGCTTGTGGTGAGGGAGGTGCACACACCCACCCTGCTCAGGGCAGAGGAGCAGGAGGTTCTAAATCAACCAGGAAGGCTTCCTGGAAGAGGAGAGTTTTGGCGTCGTCCCTGTGACATTCAATTAAATGGTGTGCGTCAGCTAGAAAATGACAAATAAAAGACAATTTTATTTCTAATAAGCTTTATTTTAAATAAACTTCACAGCATGGTATCCTCCTTAAGGATTCTGGGAGTGCTTTACTACTTGACAGTATGTCTTTGTAAAAACTGGTACGCTAGAAAGTTCTGGAAACCATCACCATTTACATGTTACGGGTAAAACATATTTGGTGGCACTCCAAATATTTGGTTCCCATTTTCTACCCTCTAAACAGCTGCTCAGCTTTAAACCAACACACATAAGTACCACGTTGTTGATTCAGGAGAGGATGCCAAACTCTCCATTAAAGCAAAAATAAACAAAAATCTTTGCCATCTCGGTAATGTGTCCTTTCTGTAAGTTTCAAGGACTCTGGACGGATTTTTTACAGGAGCACAGCCCCTCATTCTGCCGCTCTGCTTCTCAAACACACCAACCCAGATACGGGCTTCCCCTCATTTCTTCCCCGTCGCCAGGGACGCCAGGGACGGCCCGGACGGCCCTACGCTCTCCACCCAGAATGCTCGCGGCCATGTGAGAAGGAGGGTGGCTCAGCCCCAGCCTGGCACTGGCCTCCGGCCCCAGGCGGGCAGCACCTGGTCCGTGAAGTGCGTGTGGACGCAGCTGCGCTCAGAAGCTGCTTGGACAGGACTCGCCTCGGGGCCACAAGTCACATGAAAACCCTCTAGAGGGACAAACGGACCTTGGATGGGGAGCCCTACCTTCTCTCCTTAGAGCTCAACAGACACATCAAAGAAGGATCCAGCGCAGGAGCAGGGGGTTGGGGAGGACCGCGCAGGGCCAGACGAACGCTGCAGGGGGCGGGGTTGAAAAGGAGGGCCTCCCGGTCTCCTGGCTCCGCTCGCACCAGCCACCAGCCACACGGGGCCAGCTTCTCCACGCTCCCTCCTCTACCTCCCCAGCTGCTGCCTGCAGGACCTGTGCACACACTGGGTCAGGGTCTGGCCGCGGGAGGCGGGCAGGTCCCCGCGCCCCGAGCGGGTTCCAGAAAGGCCTTTCGGGGACAAGCACAAGTCCTGTGGGTCACCCCAGCCCCCGGCGGGCAGACAGTGCGCGTGAGGCCCCGGCTCGGCTCAGCAACGTCCCCCGCCTGCCAGGCGGGTCTGCGGCCAGGATGGCGGACGTACCTGGAGGCAGACCGCACAGCCAGGCCGACAGGCCCCGGGCAGGGGGCCCCCCCTGGCAGGAACCCACGGGAGAGACGAGGAGGAGGCGGGTGGGCAGGGGTGCTCTGTGCGCTAACCCACGACGGGCGCCATCCGACCAGCCCCCCGTGGGCTCGGGGCATGTCCTGGAAGAGGAGGCGCTGTGCTCCCAGCAGCTGCCCGTCACCGTCCATCCCCAAGATGCCTCCGTGTCTGCACGCGAACTGCCCATAAATCAGTCAGTGCTCTCTGCACGCCCATGACCCCAGACACCTCGCAGAGGAAAGGCGGTGCTTCAAGACGCCTCGAAAAGCTTCCACCCAGAAGGGACGTTAAAACACAAACCCTTAAAAACACTGCAGGCATGGAGATTCGTGGTAGGACAAGCGACGTGTTTTGGTGAAGAGCCGACGGAGGGCAAGACCGGCCTGTGCCAGAGCGGGAGGGAGGCGGGGGGCCCGCAGGAGGGAGGGGCCTGGGAGAGGAAGGAGGCGAGGACGATGCAGGCGGCCACCCAGTGAAGGAGGGCACCTTGAAAGCAACCCTGAGTGACCTCCAACGCTCACGCCGGCCGCAGGAGTCTAGAGAGGCGCCGAGGACCACAGCCGCAGCTGGTGCTGACGTGCAGGGGGCGCAGGGAGGAGGCGGGCGGGAGGCCCACCCCTCAGGAGGGAAACGCAGCACAGCAGGGGCACAGGCCCGTGAGGGTGAAAACCAGAGCATCAGGGGACCCTGCAGCGGGGGGGCGGGTGGGAACTGGGGGTCACTGTGCACGAGGGGTCCCCAAGATGCAGGGCGACAGACGAAAGGGAGAACTCTGAAGAGCAAACTCAAATAATTTTGGCCACTGGAGGAAAAATGTAAGTGTTCCAAAAGTGACTCTTGAGAGAAAGAGATGATCTCATCCTGGAGCGGATTATAGAAAAGAGAGGTTAGGGGAAATCCCATAGGTGTACTAAATACTAGGAAAGCAGGTTTCCAAATGTTTTAGACGTATACTTGATTCCATGGTCAATAACTCGAAATGGGAAATCGTCGAAAAACAGATGTTATGTCCTAACAATAAATTCTGAAGGTACAATTATCAACTACTCCATATATAAAGAAAAAAGGAGATCAAACTTGCAAAGGTTTTTAAAAGACTGTGCTTCTGCTGAGAAGCGAGGTGCTTGTTTTACGCCTGCCGTGGCAGCACACATCAGACCATGTGATGGAAACCAGTGGCCCCCAAGCGCCACGACCTCCAAGGCCCCACCACCAACGACCCAGTACCCTGGGTGTGAGAATACATTCCAGCAAACCCATCCAAAATACCACTGAAAACCTCAGGCACAAAGCTGTTCTTTGCTATGATATTTATATTAATTAATTAATTTATTTATTTAATTTTTTATTTTTTGGGGGTACACCAGGTTCAATCATCTGTTTTTATACACATATCCCCGTATTCCCTCCCTTCCTTGACTCCCCCGCCCTTGAGTCCCCCCCACCCTCCCCGCCCCAGTCCTCTAAGGCATCTTCCATCCTCGAGTTGGACTCCCTTTGTTATACAATAACTTCCCACTGACTGTTTTACAGTTGGTAGTATATATATGTCTGTGCTACTCTCTCGCTTCGTCTCAGTTTCCCCTTCACCCCCCGCCCCCTCCCATACCTCGAGTTCTCCTGTCCATTCTCTGTATCTGCATCCTTGTTCTTGTCACTGAGTTCATTAGTACCATTTTTAGATTCCGTATATGTGAGTTAGCATACAATATTTGTCCTTCTCTTTCTGACTTACTTCACTCTGTATGACAGATTGTAGTTCTATCCACCTCATGACATATAGCTCCATCTCATCCCTTTTTATAGCTGAGTAATATTCCATTGTATATATATGCCACATCTTCTGTATCCATTCATTTGTTGATGGGCATTTAGGTTGCTTCCATGTCCTGGCTATTGTAAATAGTGCTGCAATAAACATTATGGTACAAGTTTCTTTTGGGATTATGGTTTTCTTTGGGTATATGCCCAGGAGTGGGATTACTGGATCATATGGTAGTTCTATTTGTAGTTTTTTAATATATTTATATTAATTTAAACAATGGATGTATCCTAAATGTTAAAAACATGGAAGTGCTTTTTATTTTATTTATTTATTTATTTATTTATTTATTTATTTATTTATTTATTTACTGGCTGTGTTGGGGCTTCTCTAGTTGCCGGTGGTGCCCTCCGTTGTGGGGCACAGGCTCCTCATTGCGGTGGCGTCTGCTGGCGTGGAACCTGGGCTCCAGGCACGTGGGCTTCAGTCGTTGTGGCACATGGGCTCAGTCGTTGTGGCGCACAGGCTTAGTTGCTCCACAGCATGTGGGGTCTTCCCAGACCAGGGCTCGAACCCGTGTCCCCTGCATTGGCAGGCGGATTCCCAACCACTGCGCCACCAGGGACGTCCCCAATGGAAAAAGTTATGTTACACCCACATGATTTGAATACTATGCAGATACAAAAAAGAAAGTCTGCAAACAGGTATCCATAGCGTCAGGAAAGGCAGGTGTTGGACTAGTGACTGAGAAGCTAGGGCACAAAACCGTAGGGTGACTATGAGAGCGCCTGTGCAGAAACACGCCCAGGAAACAGGCTGGAGCAGTACACTACTGACACACAGGTGTGCCCGGGGCAGCACCTTCGACTCCCCTCCCATGTGCTGCTTTTCAAGCTTTTTAATAGCAGCCCACCTCTATTAAAAGAAGAGAAGGGGGAGGAAACGACTAAAGAAATCGGGAAGGACAGAGAGGGCCCCGATCCAGGAGCGGCACCAGAGTGCGGCAGGCG
Organism: Hippopotamus amphibius kiboko; assembly: GCF_030028045.1. Classification (NCBI taxonomy): domain Eukaryota; kingdom Metazoa; phylum Chordata; class Mammalia; order Artiodactyla; family Hippopotamidae; genus Hippopotamus; species Hippopotamus amphibius. Next base: position 553,920 of record NC_080189.1, on the reverse strand, counting down.
CCCCCGGGAGGGGTGTGTGCGCGGGCACACACCCGGGGGGGAAGGGTCACGCGTGTACTCCGAGAAGGAGGGGGAACCACTCCACCTGCCCCCTCTCGGGTCCGCCGGCCAAGGCTGCGTCGTGCTGCGATGACGGCATCCCCACAGGTCAGTGACCCGGCCGGCGCGGGGAGGTGCCGTCTGCAGCTCTGCTGTGGGGACCCGGCCTTCCCTCTGCGCCCGGGCCCGCCCCCTGGGGAGCGGCCGCGTCACCGCTGAGGGTTCACGTCCTCCCCCCGCGGAGCTCTCTGTGGCCGGGCACACCGTCCTTCCCAAGCCCCTTCCCACGGGAAGGGCAGGACGTCACCAGGAGCCGAGGACGCGGTGAAGTGAGGAGATGAGACTGAACGGCCGAGGACACAGCAGGAGAACCGTGCTTCCTTACAGGGACCGCTTCTCTGAGGCAAAGGGACCCCCGGATACTCGGACACTCCCCCAGGTTACACGCGTGGGCTCCTGCGTCTGGGCGTACTGCAGACGGCACAGCTGCCCTCCCGGATTCAGGGAGTTTTCGAGGAAAACCACGCTCAGTGGCCCACAGCAGCAGGCGTCACGGAAGGCACGAGGGCTGCCCCCAAACGGACAGACTTCAGAACATTCAAATCCTAACTTTCCTCCTGCTCCTTCGGGGCCATGTGTTTGGTCTCATTTGTCGTCTCCACCACAGCAATCTCGGGGAGGGCTTCCATGGGAAAGTGGACACGAGGAGGGGTGTCTGGCCACCAGTCGTCACCGCCTGGCAGAGGGGTCTCCTCAGGTACCCCCCGGGGCCTCGAGCAGAGGCCAACATGCAAACTCTGCAGCCTAACCCCCAAGAGCACTCCTCAGGAGCTGGAATCGCCCACGAAAAGCAAGAGAATGGCCCACTGGTGAAGATCAAAACCCGGACGTGGCCTCTACATCTTGCTGATAAAACGATCCTTGAAAGGCCATGTCCTCAACATCTTCATCCAAGACTTATAGAGCCATGAACTTGAGACGTATCCAGACAAAAATATTATCAGACTCTACCCCCTTGGAGTCTAGAGGCCCAGTCGGGATATTACCGTCGAGGGAAGAACCAGTAACCAGTTACTCCTCAGCTGCTTGTGTTACCTGAACAGTAGCAGCCAACACAGCAGCACCACCCTCCTGAAACGTGGTGGAGACGGCAAGAGAAGAACCGCAACGAGAAGCCCGCGCACCACAGCAAAGAGCCGCCCCGCTCAATGCAACTAGAGAAAGCCCACGCACAACAACCGAGGCCCAACACAGCCGGAAATTAATTAATTAATAAATTAATGTAGAAACAAATTTTGCAAAGCATTCCACGGAAATCCCATTAAGCGCCTGAAACAGCCTTAAGAGCTGGAGGGCCCGGAATGCTGAGCCCACACGCCGGGCAGCCCCTCCGTGCACAGCCGGCATCGGCCAAGGGCCGCGTCTCCTCAGCCCGCGGCCTCGACCGTCCCGGTCACAGGGGCCTCTCCAGGCCCTCTGGGTGGGCCATGATTCACCCTGCATTGATTTTATTGCTGCTACCTAATCTCTTTTTCAAACTGACTGTACTTCTTCATAGTCTCCAAGTTGTCAAATTAAAATGTCTTATTATTTTATTTTTTCCAGCGCAATAAAACAGAACAGCTCCGATTATGAAATCCGCACTGCAGGCTGGGTACACCAGTACATCACACCCAGCAGCGGACAAGCCCAGCTTGTGGTCACTAAACGTGAAAATGGAAAAAAAAAATGTCCTGAGGGGTTCCAACAAAAATACTGATTTTGTCTGCTTCTTTCAGCCCTCAAGAAAGCTTTAGAGGGAGAAGAAGGAAGCAGGGAGGGAGGGCGAGAGGGAGGGTGGTTCCTTCCTGTGCTCGGGGTGGGGGGCCTGTGCCCTGAGACGCGCAGGGTAGGTGCGCACCCGAGACCCAGGAGGGCCAACTCAAGAAAGAGGCAGTGGTGGCCTGAGACCTGACCCCAGGCCACTCCCCGATGTGGACGCCCGCCAGCCCAGCCGGGCCCAGGAGGCTCTTGCCGCGGTGAGGGATGCTGCTGAAGGGCGCTGGGGGGCCGTCCCGGGGGGTCCCCTCCCCAGCCCCCGTGTTTGCTCCCCTGATCCTGGCCCCACTGGTGTCCACCACTGGACCTCGCGGGCTGTTCTGTGCCCAGATTCCCGTCCCGTCACCCACCCCGTGCTAACCCCACCCAAAGCCCGTCAGGTACCCCCTGTCCTCCTGCCCACCCACCTCAGACACCCAAGACATTTCCACCGAGAAGCTTCCAGCGGTGGCCAGAACAGGGTCTCGTGGCTCCCCCAAGGCTGCCCTCTGCGTGGGAGCTGGGGGCTTGGCCGGAGTCCTGGCCCACACAGGTCAGCACCCGAGGCAGCAGGCCTGAACCAGACCTGCCTTTCAGAACCACCTCCGCAGACTCCGTGTGACAATAGCGTGAGCCCGCTTTAACGAAGAACGCAGTGCAAAGGCACTTAAGTGTGCGTCAACGGCACCCGCACGCACACCCCCCAGACCACCTCTAGCTCCCCCCAAAGACAGCAGCGGTCCTTTCACAGCCTTCTCCCTGGTCACACAGGGAGGGGGAAGCACACACGTGGATGGGCTTTCCCAGAAAAATCACACCACGCTATAACCACCGCTCCGCCACCTCCTTTTCTACTCACCACAGAGTGGACATCTTCCTGGTCAGAAAACAGACATTTCACAAGTAGCTTCGTAACGTTCCAGACCACAGACCCACCACAACTTATGAAACTGTTCCCACAAAGCACCCCCACGTCGGTGGAGTTGCGGCTGTTACGGGGTCTTGCCGCTGTAGACACTGCTGGACGCCCTTGCCCTGACGTGCGCGAATCTCCTACTGCCAGGTCACACTGTGAAAGAGGGTCACCGGCGCCCCCTCCCCTGCGCTCTCACCAGCACCGGACGCCACCTGCCTCCTAGTTTCCAGCGATCTGGTGGGTGCGGCTGACACGCGTGGTCCCCTGATTACCGCTGGAGGTTAACATACTTGCACGTGGGCGTCCTTCACGTCCGCGTCTGTGAGTTACTGTGCACACCTTCCCTCGCCTTCCTGTGGGACTCTCTGCCTTTTTCTAGTAATGTTATGTATGAGTCAGATCATAAGAGCTCTGCAGTTACGAATCCAAACCCCTGGTCTGCCGTGTGGCTAACGGTTTCCCAGCCTGCCGCTCTCCTTTGTCACCGTGGTAAGAGACACACGAGAAGCGCCATCGCACCCGCACCACGGGCACAGCTCAGCGGCACCCAGGCACCCTCACTGCTGCGCACATCGCCGCGTCCCTCTCCGGAAGCTCCTCATCTCCCCAGACTGGAGCTCTGTTCCCCCCCAGCCCCGGCACCCCCACCCATCCCACTTTCTGTCTCTATGAGTCGACTCCCCTCGGGACCGCAGGCGCGTGGAATCCTGCAGTATCTGTCCTTCTGCGGCGGGTTTCCCTCACTCAGCATCGCGCGCCGGGCACAGCGTGTTGTAACATGTGTCGGAACTTCCCGGCCTTCCCGGCTGGAGAGCGTCCCACCGTGTGGACCTTCTGCGAGTCCACTCACGTCACACACTCACGTCTGGGCTGCTTCCTGGCCGCTGTAACACTGCTGCGAGCTTGGAGGTGCAGGTCTCTACCCCAGTCCCTGTTTCCCTTTCTTCCGAGGATATACCAGAAGTGGAGGTGCTGGATCACGCGGTAACTATTTCTCATTGTTTGAGGAACCGCCAGCCCGGTTTCCACAGCAGCTGCCCCATTTTACATTCCCACCCACGGAGCGCAGAGTTCTAATTCCTCCACATCCCCCGACACGTGCAACTTTCTGGGCTTTGTTTCTCCGTAGCAGCCACGCTAACAGGTATGAAGTGGTGAGCCTGCTTCTTTCCACTTTTGTCTACGAAGTACCTGAGTCCGCATCCACACAAGGCATTTCAATCGTGCTTAACCAGGCCTGTTGGGCTTTCTGAAAATGCATATAAGGTAGGGTTACATACGTCTACCTGTACCCCAAGACAAGGGAGGGGAGGACGAGAGAGAGAGAGAGAGAGAGGAAACCTGAGTCTGACCACAGAGCACTCGGACTCTGCACCCTGGCATCCCCCCCGCCATCGTGTCCTGGCCGGCTGCCCGGCCACGCCGCCCTGCCCCACACCCCACCTGCCGCCAGGCTGAATCCCGCAGTCCCTGGTGGGAACCACGGATCCAGGCCAGCGGCTGCCTGCCACCCCACTCTGCCACCCCACAGCCGGTCCTTGACTGCACGAGAGAAAATGTCAAATATCGTCCGTCTCCACAAATCAAGGCCTGTGCGCTTACACGTACATTTAAACTGCTTTGCTTTCCCAAAGAACGCGAAGCTGTTACGTTACAGAAGGTTAACGCGACTCCACGCCAGGGAGGCCCGTGGAGGTTAGGGAAGGAAAGCCTCCGAGAACGGCTACGACTTCCAGGCCTGCTTTTGGTCAGGGACACCGGGGAGGGAACAGCGCTACTGCTTTTGCTCCGCTGGGGCCACCCTGTCAATTAAATTAAACACACGCACCTGTTTCCTCTATAGTCACACTTCAAGTCAGGGCAGATGGCACTTTTTTTTAATAAAATTATTATTTTAAAGCTGCCTCCAAATAAAAGCGTCACAAGGCACAGTCGCAAGGTGCCGCACGGGGCCCGGGGACAGGCCTGGCCGCGCACGGCCGCAGCACACAGGCCGGACAGCCCTGCAGCGGTCACACACCGGGCGACCTCTGATCACAGAGGTCGTGATTTCCTCCAGCCCAGGTCACCGTCTGTCCCAACCTGCACAGAAGTCGCCCCAACAAAGAAAAACCACGAAACGGAACCAGGCAGCCCATCAGCAGTTGGTCCCCAGGGCACGTGCGCTGCCGGGACGCAGACCACAGCTGCCCCCGGCCTGAAATCTGCGCTCTCCGATCCAGGACTTTCTCACTCTGCAGTGCTTGGCGCGCCTGGTTTTTGACCTTCAGACTCTCAACAGTGTCTCCTGTGGGCCCAGCGAAGAGCAGCTCAGGGGAGGTCGGGCAGAGGCGCCTTTCACCCTGAGGGCCTCACCGGACTGGACAGAGGGTCCCGGGGCCGCACGGCCTCCCAAGTCAGGTCCACCCAGGCCCCGCGTTTGCACAGAGAGCCGGGCGGAGCCAGGGCCCCTGCACCAGGTGGCGAGCGCCTCGGTCAGGACCCAGGCAGGGACAAACCACCCCCAGCCCCGCCCCAGCACACACACAAGCCAACGACAGAGACGGGCACTGAGGGAGCGAAGAACCCGCCCCACGCGGTCCTCACGGCGCCGCCTGGGGCCCTGCCCGCAGACTTCCCGGGGAGGGGGGTTCCGGCCTCACCGCCGCCCGCGTGCGCACCGCCCGGATCTGCGACCATCACACGAGGCGCGGGGTCTCCTTCTAAGAGGCAGCCCCTCTGAGCGAAGGCTGCAGAGCCCGGGCCTGGGCGGGTAACTGATATTTGAGGTCCCGCCCAGCGGGCTACGGGCCCCGCCTGAACACACAAAGCACCAGACGTCGTCTGCTCTCTACTGAGAGAGGAAAAGAGGGGGCCGCGGGGAGGCAGCTGCGGACGAGGAGAGACGGGAAGCACGGGAGGGTCCCGGGCCGGCCGGCCCTGCCCCGCCATTCCAGGGACGTGGGGCCTTCACCACGTTCACCTGCATTAGTCTCAGCATAATCACCTGCAGCTTTTCAACACAAAGCTTCTCACGAATCACCTTAAACTCCTGGGACGGGTACAGGTAAGGGTACAGACACACACACACGTGTTCACGGAAAGAACCTGTTCTACGTCCATCAATTTTCCATTTTCTCTCCTCTTAGCAGCGTCCAGAGACCTTTCAGCTCCACGACGCTCTTCGGAGAATTGAACAAGGCGAACCACACCCAGAGCCTTCAGGCCACATGGTGAGGCCACCCCTGGAGCCGCCCAGGGCTGGCGGGACGGAGACAACGCAGGCCCTCAGCGCGTCGGGCAGGACCGGCACTTACCGTGCACGCAGGTCTCGGAGGGTCTGCACAGGCCATCCGCGAACAGGCAGCCTGGGGAGGAAACACAAAGGAGAACGGGGTCAGAGCCTCGAGGAGAGCGACGTGCCGGCCGGGGCCACGGCACGTGCTGGCTCCCGAGTCCCGAAGGCACGCGGCCTTTCTGAGATGGTTCTGGGTCGTCTGGAAGCCAGAACAACACGCCCCGGCCTGAGTCAGTGACCGGAACAAACGCAGGCCCAGCTTCTCCACCGGGAGGAGGGCCCTCCCACCACCACCTCCGTGCTGAGCTCCCCACCAGGGCCAGGCCCACGGGCTCTGCAAGCAGCACCCCCGGGTCCTCCTCTCAGACATGCTGAGCCTACGTGCACGCCCGCGGCGGACGGGCAGCCTGCGTTTGTCGCCAAGGAGCGGACGAAAAGGCAGAGGGAGGAGGGCACGCGCGCCAACAAGACCAGAGGCGTTTACCCACAGGCGGGGGCGGGGGAGGGCACAGAAGGCAGACATCCTGCCCTGCGCGCACGCACATCTGACACACAGGGAAAGGACAAGAGGAGACCCAGCTCGGAGGGGTGAGCCCGTCGGGGGCGGGTGTGGACCCCGGGAACAACACTCAGAGGGGTCCCCAGGGCCCCATGCGGTAGTCACACCTCCCCCAGCGGAGGGTTGTGAGCCAACAAAAAAGCCAGGTGTTTTCTGGACACACCGTGCTTTCAGCCACACGGAGAACACGTTCCTGGCACAGCATAATGCCTGTGCCCGTTTCTCCGACTGACAAATGCCTGTTCATCCACTGAGACCCCAGTCAACAGCCCCACAGAGACTCCCTGGACCAAGCCGGCCAACTAGTGCCGTCCAGGCGTCCGCTGTGGGACTCTCCACATTGTGTTGTGATGTCAGCTTAAGGGCATAACTTCTCTGCACGTGAGAGTCTCGAGGTGAGAATCCTCATGAATGTATCTGTTTATCCTCCGCCGTTTCTTGAATGGCTGCCAGAGTGTCTGGTGAAGAGCACGTGCTTGGGAGCAAAGAGAGGAGTGAAAGAGGATGACAAGTAGGAGAAAGTTATGAACTGCCGGGGACTCACCGCCGGGGTGTAAGGCCTCCAGTCAGGGAATTGCTCTGACATCCTACAGCGGAAGCACGCATTCCCTTAAACAGATACGGACTGAGGCAGGCCCAGAACCCAGGTCCGCGGAGGATGAAAATATGGTCCCAGACCAAGGAGCAGAGTCTCACAGGGGACGGAGCTGCCTGAATCTATGAGAATAAGGACTCTCACCCCGCCCTTGCGACAATTTCGTGAGCCAGATCTTGCAGTCCCCTCGATCCAGGGGAGAAGCCCTAAGACGCAGGCCCAGGGCGCAGACCCACCGCAGGCTGGACGCTGCCTGGGCCTCAGCTCTCAGCAAAGGGTCCATCTTCCTGAGACCACATAACCTCATGAGAAACAGCATTTCCTCTTCCGTCTAGTTCCAACGCACACCTTCCCCCCCTCCTCCATCTGGGAACCGACCCCAGCGTCCGGCTCCCCTCTTCTCACGGCTCCGCCTCCGTCCCACTCCTCCCTCCCTCCAGAGCCGGGCCGCGCGGCGGAGAAGAGGAACCCCCCCTGAGAGGGAAGCTGGTGCCCCGCCCACCCCCCAAGACAGCCTGGCACGGGGAGACTGAGTCCAATCTGCTTCCCCCCAAAGCGGTGCCCTTGAGGAGGTCACCTGGCTCCTCTGGTCGCAGCAGCCTGAGCGGTGACGTCACGGCCGGCGAGCTGACCTCCAAGGCTCTGCCCAGCCCCCCAGAGCAGGACGAGGGAGGCCCCTCAGCCGGGCGACCCACAGCAACTGCCGAGGGCCTCGCGAGGCGCCCAGGTCGCGGGCTGCCTCTCCCACCGCCCAGCCCTCAGGGGGCGGCCGCTCTCCACGACACCCGGGATGATCGCAGAAGACCTCGGAGGAAGACAGGTCGAGGGGCGAGGACAGCCGCACGGCTCGGGCCGGAGACTCGCTCCCGGTGAGGATCCTGTGCTGCCACGTGGAAGTGGCAGGTGGCCCTGCGAGAAAGGCCGCAGGAAAGCGCCTCATTGCTTCCCAGCCGGCGTGGATCGCGGCCGACAGGGAGATGCGTCCTGAATCCCGACCGCGGGGCAGCAGCCTGCTCTCCGCGCTCCCCTGCTTGGTCCACCCCAGGCAGCTGGAGAAAACGCGTCCCAGAGACCTCCACCAGCAGCACGTCACGTCATCTGCAGCCAGAGATGAAATGCTGCGCGCATCTCAGCACGCTGCTCTGACTGCTGATTTACGTGTGTCGTTATTTGCGCTGATTAAGAAAGACCATATTTCATTTTAAACATCAGCCATAAACCAAGAGACGGAGAAAGAGACATTTGTCTGAGCGCTTGGTTCAGACACAGTCCCGTCCCCAGGTCAACACCAGCCCCCCCAGTGGGGTCATCGCACACCGCTGCCTCAGGTCCAGTGCACGCGTGGTCTCAGGTCCAGGCGTCCCTCTGAAGGCAAAAGTTACATCCACGGCCGCTGTCTACCCGCAACCTCCCGGGGCCCAGTGCTCAGACTGGAATTCCTCCCCGGAAGGGTGTGGTCCCCCTTGTCCATGAGGACAAGGCACGCGTGTGCACACAGAGACACACACACACAGAGACACACACACACACAGAGACACACACACACAGAGACACACAAACACACAGAGACACACACACACAGAGACACACACACACAGAGACACACAGAGACACACACAGAGACACACACACACAGAGACACATACACACACACACACAGAGACACACACACACAGACACACACACACACACACACACACAGATACACAGAGACACACACACACACAGACACACACACACACACAGAGACACACAGACACACTCACACACAGACACACACACACAGAGACACACACAGACACACTCACAGATACACAGAGACACACACACACACAGAGATACACAGAGACAGAGACACATACAGAGACACACACTCACACACACAGAGACACACACAGACACACTCACACACACACAGAGACACACACACAGACACACACACACACACAGATACAGACACACACACACAGAGACACACTCACACACACAGAGACACAGAGACACACACACACACACCCCCTGAGCTTTTTAGTTCAAAATCGGCTTCCTCTTTACTTTCTCTGAACACAGCGGTACCTGGCCACCATCGTGGCACCTCTTCTTCCGTATCTTGTGCATAATTAAAAGGGATCCAGCTCCTCCGAGAGGAGCCCGGCTGGCTCTGCCTCTCACCCCCCATCGTTCCCGAGTGGCACTCAGAAATGGTTTTGTATTTCGTGGTGGCAACAGTCCACGTGAGCCGGCCCCACCACCCTGCTGACTGGAGATCACCCTCACCTGCCCCTGACCTGTCCCTTCCACGCCAGGGTGTCCCCCCAGGTGGGACTTTGCCGCAGGGGACGGAGGGCCCGACCCCATCACCTCCGCTCCAGCCGGCCACAGGCGAGCCCGTCACCCTCCCGGGTCTGGTCTTCTCACCCGACTGGGCAGAATCGGAATAACGACCCTCCGTCAGGGCTTCTGCAGAAGGGCTGAGATGGACACAAAAACGCACTGACGTAATACAGAGGTTTTGTGACTGAATAACGTAAGAAAAAGATGCGTGTAAAGGGGATCCTCTCACAGAAATGAAATAGTTTTCCTCTCAGATGGACCACAAGGGCAGGACCCGTGATTTTGGACCTTCTACAAGGCAAGAGGAAGATTCTCAGAAACCAAGAGTATCCTCACTCAATTCTGTTAAAAGTGAGAGCCGATAACGCTACAAAGCCAAGACGGGGTTAGTATCACAGCCAAGAAAGACGACAGCGGAATTCGCCCGCACGAGGACGACGCGGTAATAGCAGTATGTTATCTTCTTCCCGATGGCAATTTTCCACGAAGTCTCTTCTCATACCGGATTTTCCGGATTTTCCGTTACTTTGTCACTTGTCCTAAGTAAACAGCACGATGTAGCGACCTTCCTGATGCCCTGTGCAGCTCTCTTCCTGGGCTGACCCAGTCGGACACTGTGCCCCGCGCCTTCCATACGCTGTGCCGCGTCCTAGGACCACCCTGCAACGCCCTGACTCCCATTTTACAGATGAGGAAACCGGGGCTTAACGCGGTGAATAACACGCCCACGGCCAAGGGCCTGGCTTGTCTCTGCCCCTGAGGTGCCCTCGCCCACTGTTCCATGCTGTTCCAGGGAAGCGGGTGTGTGCCCACCACCGTCACCGGAGCAGGGAGACGCGGGGTGAGGCCGCCGGGCTTTCCCTCGGGGGAGCGCTACGTCCGGACCTCGGCCTGCACGTCTCCACTGCCCCCGCTTCCCCTACACCCCTCCTCTCCCGTGCGCGTGTGCAGGTCGGGGGAAGGGCAGGCGAGTCTGTGCCTTACTCAGCGGGTGCCCTGCCATCCGGAGGGAGGGAGGGAGCCCCGTGCGCGCGCACCCCTCCCCGGCGGCGGACACCCCGCCGTGGCTCTGCTCCCGGCCCCCACACCCGGCCCAGCGCCCCGGGAGCCGCTCCCAGCCCGGCAGGAAGGGATGGGAGGCCCCGCGGCGTGGGCAGCCGGCGGTGCCTGGACTCATGACTCCTGCCTTCCGCCACCTACGGACGAGGACGGTGCGGCAAAGCCCGACCTGTGAGCTGGGTACCAGAAGCCCCGGCCCAGGTGCAGCCAGCCTGAGGCACATCTCAAAGCGGAAGCTGAAGAAACCAAACGCAACAGGGGGAGGCCAGCCCAGCAGCAGGGCCCATCTGGCAGCCCTCGGGGAAGCCCAGCAAGCGGGTGGACTCTCTGGGGCCGGTTTGTTTTCCAGGCTCCGGTTTTGGTATGGACTTGGCACAGACGTAGTTTGCTCTCCACTCATTTGGACCGTCGCTCTTTTTCCGGGAGCTGCTTCTCGGCTCTGACCGTCTAAGTAGAGCGATCTGGAGGCTGCACGTGCGAGTGGCCTTTGTGCGTGAAGGTCCATGCCTGACCCACGCTGTGAGCCGCTGGACCAGGTGGGGGAAGCGCGGGCCCTCCCGGCGCAGCGCCTGCAGGCCGGGCCAGGGGCGCGCGCGGGCTCGGGCCTGAGGGCCGTCTCCCCATGCAGCTGCCGGGCCAGCCAGGACAGCGCCGCGGTTCACGGGGCCCCGGGGGCCCCCCAGCTGGGCACAGACGCCGGGGCTCTTCTCCTTTCCCTGCTCGTCCCCTGCCAGGCCTTCCCGGGAGCTGGGCCAGCGCTCGGTAGATCGGGTGAGCGCGTGTGCGAGGAGTCGCTGCCCCGCTCGGGACAGGAGCTGGACGAGAGCCCTCCGAGGCCTCCAGCGCCCGGACGCCAGGCGCCCGCTCTCAGCATGAGGCTCGCCTGGGTCAGTGACGCCCTTTACTTGGAAAAGCAGTGTCCAAGCAGGCCACAGAGACCAGGCGCTTGGTAAAGCACGTGCCGCCCTCGCTCCACGCCCGTTCACCCCCCGGGGCAGGACGCCTCTTGAGCGCCTGAGCCGCCCACTAGGCAGTAGGAGTGCCTCCCTGGGGGGGCAGAGGTCCAGCGCAGGGGCGGCGACAGCCCCCTCCCCCACCACGACCGCCAGGTCTCCATTCGGGGCGGCCACCCGCTAAAAGCACAGACGCGGATGCTGCTGTCGGCCCTGCTAAGGTGGGGGGCGTCCTCCGCCGCTGCCGGTGGAGGCTGAAGGCCCAGCCTCGCCCCCGCCCCACGGGGTGGCCGGGACGCACAGGCAGCTGGGAATCCGGGTCATCCCGCCTCACAGACGCCAGGCAGGCCCGGCCGCACGGAGCTGGCACCTGACCGCAGGAACCGGGGCGGCCGCTGGTACCGGGCGATATCAGAGACGGTGGTCACCGGACCCCTGCACGCGGGGCCCGGGCCGCCACCCGCCTCTTCGCCAAGCTCGCGCGTGCCTTCCTCGAGGCCCGCGAGCGGCTGCCTGCAGGCACGCGCTCACCCTCGCCCCGAGCAGCTCCCCACGGGGTCCCCGCGACGCCCCATCCCCGCACACAGACCCGCGTCCGCGAGGCGTCTGAGGAGGTGTTTTATGCTCGGCGGCGCTGGCTCTGGGGCGGGGAGCACAGCAGACGTCACAGCCTGGTCCAAGGCAAAGTTAAGGGACAGGACACCCGCCTTTCCCTAGCTTCTTCTAGACCCCAGCGGACACCCAAGCACAGCGACCCCTGCCCACGGCCCACACCCGCGGACCCTCAGGCCCACTGCCGGCCCCGGGCCGCGAGCCCGCGGGCCTGGGCCCGCACCTGCTGTAGCCTTCGAGCGCGGCCACCCCTCACCAACCTCTCGTCGCTGCCCTCACAGAGGACGCTAAGGGTCTGCAACCCCGAGGTTCTGGGGATTAGATTACATCCTGTTCTAGGAGCTACACTAGCCAAGAAGGCATGAGAATGAAGACAGGTTCTCCTCAATGCCAGCGTCACCGGTACGGCTCCGAGGGGGAAGCAGAGTGGCTGTCCCGCCCCGTCTTCTCAGCAGCGAAGGGGTGGGCTCCCCGCCCTCGCCCGGCTCTCACGCCGCCGCACCGCAGGCACAGGCCGCACGCGCGGGGCCCCCCTGCGCCCACCGTGCTGTTCCGGGGGGCTTCGGTCAGCTCAACCGCAAAACGCCTCAGGGCAGGGCGTCCTGGCAGGAACAGAAAGCCACGTCCACATTAAACCGACTTCTCTTGGAACAAGATTCTGCAAAGGAAGCAGGAGATGAAAGAGCCCTGGCCCAGAGGCCACGCAGCCCGAAACGGGTGCCTCCCTCGGGCGACAAGGGCAACAAGATCTCCGATCAAAGCCCTGACGGGGATTTCAAAGACGAAAGGAAGAGGGAGCGCAGAGATAAAGGGGGAGAGGGAGGCGCGGGGCTGCCTGGCCCCCGGGACGTCCCAGAAGCGGCAGCCGCTCCCGTCACAGGCCCGCGCTCCCCCTGGCGAGGAGGGTGGGCAGCCCCTGTGCTGTGCGCGGCGCTCCACCAGCACGTCTCTGTCCACAAAAGGGACGCTGCAGCGTGCGGGGCGGCCACGGGAAGAAAGCCCCGCCGCCAGCCCGCGGCCAGGGGGCAGCAGCCCTCGTCCTCTGGTCCCGCCCGTCCGCCTTCCTCTTCCCAGTCGTTCAGAGGGGCTCTGCTAGGGCCATACCTCCCACCCCACGGCCACGCGACCCTCCCTCTCTCTGCTGCAAACCTGGGCGGCTCGCTGCGCGGCGGGAGAGCGCACCCGGTTCGGTCACATCAGCCGCGCGCGTTCCTGCTTCACCTGGACTAGGTGTGTTCCAAGGGGCATTTTAATTGTCTGCTTGCTTTTTGTTCTCAGACAGGTTTTCTGAAATGCAATAATATCTTCCCCCAAAAGGATGTTTGTGCAATTATTCTTTTGGATTTATTATTTTTTTTTAATATTTTCCTTTTTTTTAATTAATTAACGAATTTATTGGCTGTGTTGGGTCTTTGCTGCCGCACACAGGCTTTCTCTAGTTGCACAGGCTCCGTCGTTGTGGCGCACGGGCTTAGCTGCTCCGCGGCATGTCGGATCTTCCCGGACCAGGGCTCGAACCCAGGTCCCCTGCATTGGCAGGCGGATTCTTAACCACTGTGCCACCTAGGAAGTCCTTCTTTTAGATTTAGAAGGCATTTCTAAGCTTGTTTCTATAGATACAAAGTTAAAGTTTTGAAAAAAAAATTTAACAAGGAGCCTTGAGTGTCAAATCACGAGGGTACACATAGCTACTACATTAGGAAAAAGAAACGGAACCCCAGAGACCTCTGACCCACACAGCCATGAGCCAGACCAAATACAGCAGCTCCCCGTGGAAGAATGGCGTGGAAGTGAGAACAACTGACGGAGACCAGGCACGAAGCAGGGCTGCGGGTGCGGCAGACCCAGCCGTGCGCAGACATGCTGGGGCGTGGCCTGAGGACTGTCAGAGCTCTCGGCTGCCTCAGGTCTCAGACGAAAGAAGGACTAGTTCCGGTTCCCAGCCATTCCTGACGCACGGGGCCCCTCGACAGTCACAGAAAATCTCAGGACCCTCCCAGGAAATGTCTTATTTTGCCATCGTCACATGACAGAACACACAGTTCTGAAACTTCAGTGCCCGTGAATCCGCCAGGGTCCTGACAAAACGCCATGTGGATTCCTGAGGCCAGGGCTAGATCCCAAGTTCCTGCATTTCCAACGAGAAGCAAGGGCACAACACCTAGAAATAATTTTAAAGTTTTGAGTCAGCATATTATTGAAGATTGTATTATAAAGTGAATTTAACAAATTCTTTATGATTCACTTTTTGGATCCAGATTCTGTATCTTCCCAAACATCAAGTGACGTGACATTGAAATTATTTCATGTTAGCTATGAAAGAAAAATCATACATCAACTAACATTTATGGGTATCTTAGGTTCACTTCTAAGAGAGATGTATATTTAAACATACACATTTTAATTTAATCAGGGTTAAAAAGGCAAGAACTGCTCCTATGGCTTGATGTTTAGAATTCTCATACTACGAGCTCAAAAACATCAAATGTCTTTTTCAGATAACTTTCTGGTTTTGTTTTTAAATGATGAGATAAGAAAGAACGTTTGCTACTTGTGAGCACTTGTCCACAAAAGATGCATGGTCGTGAGTGCAGTCTTCACGCCAAACACGAGAACCCTAATGAGACAACTGTCACTGCGTGTCCTTCTAACACTGACGCGTGACGTGCTGGGGACGTGCAGACACACACAGAGGATGGGGCTACAGGGTCCAAGAAGAGCATCTGGGCAAACCTGAGCAGTAACTGTTTTGTCCTTGTTACCTTGCTATAGTTCAGCATCCTTGATCTCCTGCATCCTGCTGTCCATGGTAGGTCCAGATAAAATGGCAGAACAGAGAAGAAGAATGACTGAAGACTGATGTCACGGTGAAGTGGACGAGCAGCGTCCAGCCGACATCCCGTAGGATGCAGGCCACGGTGCGTTTAAAAGCTTTCTTCAGAAAGGGTTGGGGCCTCTGCCCTTGAAAGACGTGAGCTGAAATGTACCCGGTTTCTTCTCCACAGGACTTAGAACTCTCAATACCCTAACACGAACCCTAACCCTTTTCAAGTGTTTCCCAAAACCTGTGAAATGCAGCCCTCTGCCACCAACAAGGGCGAGCGTGACCTGCAAAGTCACCCTGCCCCATGGTTCTGCCTTGAGCACCCAGAGGACGTGTTAAAGTCGGTTGCTGGGCCCACCCAGTTCCCGACTTAGGAGATGTGGGTGGGCCAGAGACCCCCATTTCTAACAAGCTCCTGGTGATGCTGAGGCTCCGGGACCCCGTTCTCCACAAGCCGGTCGGCTCAGGGTTTCCAAACAGGTTCAGTGGGAGCCGTGCACTGAGGCGCCCTGGGCCCTGTGCACCTGGAACACCCCACACCTGATGTCCCCTCTTAAAGCTCAACGCATTGTAGGTGCTAACAATTCTGGGAGTTCTTCCTGAAATTAGAATTTTTCCAGTGTTGTTCATCTTGCGTTTTTCTGTTCTTGTTATTTTAAACTTTTTTAACCACTACGTCTTTGAGGCACATGGGAACAAGTAAGAGCCCACTTAGACCACACGGGCAAGACAGCCCCGTGTTTCCTCCTGAAACGCACTGTTTCCTTTACCATCTCTCCCGACCTCATTAGGTTATTCTCCAGCGCTTCCCCGGCCCCTGTTGCAGCCAAGCACACACCACATTGCTTAGCACCTTCGAAAGCCTGAGAGCTACGTGCCCTTCGAGGACGAGGAGGGGGCACCCACAGCTCAGATCCCACGCTCGGAGCCCTCCACCCAGGATGTGGTTGACGGATTCCCTGTAGGTGTGAGAACAGCTGCCTTCTGCTGGGAATCCCAACGGAAGCCCAGCCCACAGAGCCCAAGGGCAGGGCTTGTTCTTTCAAACCCTCCCACCCCAAGTCTGGGAGGCAGGCGTCCTGGAGAACAGGTTTGCCGAAAACTGCTGGGTTTCCCGCCTCCCACAGCATAAAGCAGCGGCCCGTGCGCACCAGCTGCTCTGCGTCCGCGGCGACGGCACAGCTACGCTGTGGGAAGAGACCAGCCACGTGATGCCCACGAGAGCGTCTCGTGCTGGAGGAGCCACAGCCTCCCAAAGCGGCCTCACCGCCGGGCACGCCCCCCAGCCCGTGCCAGAGCCCAGCCCAGCCCAGACAGACGCGCCTCGTGTCGGCACAGCTCCAAATACGTTCACGTTTTATTCTGCTGAGTATATGTTTATCCCCTGGAAGCTTCTGCAACTGACCTTAAAATCTGAGGACTACGCAGAGCAAAGCTTCTCCCTCTTAAAATGAGATGACAGGACTTCCCTGGTGGCGCAGTGGCTAAGAATCTGCCCGCCAATGCAGGGGACCTGGGCTCCATCCCTGCCCCGGGAAGATACCACATGCCGAGGAGCAACTGAGCCCGTGAGCCACAACTACTGAGCCCGTGTGCCGCAACTACTGAGCCCACGTGCCACAACGACTGAAGCCGACATGCCTAGAGCCCATGCTCTGCAACAAGAGAAGCCCCCACGGGCCACAACCAGAGAAAGTCCGTGTGCAACAATGAAGACCCAACGCAGCCAACAAATAAATAATAAACTAAATCCTTAAAAAAAAAATGAGATGACAACGCACCGCACAGTCCCGCACGGGGCGCTCCCAGGGAGCGCAGGGGCCCCGCCCCCCACAGGACAGCCCTTCAAGCTGACCCCCTCCTCCTCCGCGTGCGCATCCCAGAAACCGACAAGGCTTCAGTCCACCCTCCCTGCTCTCATCTGTGCCCGTCTCTGGTGAGGCTCCCGGGTCGAGAGGGCACAGAGACCAGGAGCCACAGGCCACCTGCAGCGGGGACACGCCTCTCCCTGTCCCGCCCGACCCCTGGCGTCACCAGCACGGGAGCCCATCACGCGGCCCAGGGATCAGAGAGCGGGGCCCCAGCAGCCTCCGGCTTCCTGGGGCACGGCACCCCACCACGCGCGTGTGCAGGGCACGTGCTGCTGGGACACAGCCACCCGCCCGCTCACACCTCACCTGTGGCCTGGCCGCTTCTCTCCTACAGCAGCTGACCGCAACACTTGCGACAGACACCACGGGCCTGGAAAGCCTCCGCCACTCACAGAAAAATTAGCGGGCCCCAGTCCCTCAAAAGGAAAGCGGGTTGCTCAGAGGACGAAAAGGAGGTTAGAAACTGGGCTTGAAAAAACGGGCGGGAACCAAGACAGGACGCGCCCAGAACACACCACGAGGGACGCAGCTGCCCCCACGGGGCTCCGCGGCCGCCTGGCCCGGCCCGCGCCTCGGCGGCCCCCGTTCCCACCGCGCTGCTCTGAGCGGGCAGGGAGCAGGATGCCGGCCTCGCTACATCAAGTGGCCTCACGTCCCCAGCCCAGCTCACACAGAGGCAGCCACACGCCCTCAAACCTGGACTGCGCTGCCCGAGTGCACGTGGGCCTTTCCGGGGCCCCAGGACACCACGGACGCCAAGTTCTCATGACAATACAAGCTTTTCTTCTTCTCACTTTCACAGCTGAGCCACCCGACCTGGACCATCCCGGACCACTCGAGTGTGTGGGCGGAGCCTGTCCGCTGGGCGCCGGGAAAAACAGGGCTGTCATCGCAGTAACGTCATCCTCAAGTGAAACAAGCCAGTCCGAAAACTCTATAGAATTTATAGGCAAAACTACAGAGACAGGAAGAGATCGGTGGTTGCCGGGGTCCAGGGAGAGAGGACTACTGGGAGGAGCACGGCGCGTCTGTAGCGCAGAGACACGCCTCTGCCTGTCACGGCAACTGTGGACACGTGGCTCTACGTGCCTGTCACAGCCCGCTGAACTTACAGCACAAGGATGAACCCAAGTGTATGCAAATTTAACCAAAAATTAACGGGGAGGCCGGGGCCCCGGGACAGAATGAAGGCTATGACAAAGGGACACAACCGTGTCACGAATGTGAGAGACCGCCCCACCTCAGGGCCGGGGGACGGTGCTGACCGAAGGGACCGTGGAAATGAAGAGAGCCTGTGAAACTTACGGCTAAAGAGCTGCACGCAAGCCCTGTACTCTAGTTGATAGAGTTTCCCAAGGAGTACAGCCTAGCAGTTCCGACACACATACCGAGATCCAATCGTCAAGTAAATGGATGGGGGGGGGGGGGCGGCCAGAGCGCTCCCCGTGAGGGCAGGAGGCCCCAGAAGCAAAAGCAGGAGGCAGGAGGCCCCCCTGGTCGTGGACCACACCGACCGGAGGAGGGTGGGCGCCACCAGCAAGAGCTGGCATTCAGCCTAACGCAGCTACGGATGGTCACAGGTGAAGGTGGGTATCAGTGTGACGCGTGCACGCACAGAACTCCACGCTCTGTCCGCGGAGCCGTCCAGACGCCACGAGCCCACGGCAGCAGCGCTCAGATCCTGGCATCTAATCCCATTCGCAAACAAAAGGCACCAAGGCTCCTTAGAGAAGCAGCTAATTCCAAGACTGGGGCAGGAAATACACCAGATGAGCCTAGAGCATCCTGTAGTGTCAGAAAGGAAGGAAGTGTGCAAAAAAACAGCCACGTGGAGGGGAGGATTCAAAGAGCGCCGACGGAGAGAGCTCCTAGTGTCCAAAGCTGGAAAAATTTGAGCAAAAAAAATAAATAAATGAAGCAGTAGTGGATTATTAACCAAAGTATAAAAGAAATCAGTGAATAAATACATGAGGAAAAGAGGCAAATCTATGCAGATTTTCCACCTCGCGGAGGGGAGCGCCACCCCCACGGCCTCCACGCGGGTGTGTGCAGTGAGTCCCTCCAGCGAGGACCGTGTGGAAACAGGGGAAGAGCCGCTTCACACGGAGACGCTGGCCGGGAGATGAAGGTCAACATCGACAGGGATACGTCGCCTCGGTGGCGTGTGCCCTCGACGTAACGTGAGGAGAACGGCCTTTACCTCTGCGGTCTTCCTCCCAGAAACGCAGGGCGCACGTCTACTCATGAGAAAGATATCAGCAAAGCCAAACTGAGGGGCCTTCTCCGGGATATCTGACCAGCACTCCTCACAGTCAAGGTCACCAAAAACAAGGGGCGTCTGAGGAGGCGTCCTGGCCGGGAGGAGCCCGAGGAAGCGTGATGACTGCTGTCGCACGGTCCCTGGACGGGCTCCTGGAGCAAAAAGAGACACTGAGGAGAATGAGGAACTCTGCATAAAGAGCGGAGCTGGCTGCTGGTGATGTGTCAGCACCGGTTCATTCACCGTGACAAATACGCCTACTAACGTAAGATGCGAATAAGAGGGAAACGGGGTCGTGGGAACGCCACTGTCACAGCTTTTTTGTAAACCTAAAACCTGTTCCTTAAAAAAGTTGTTTTATGTAAACTTTTTTACAAAACACACACACACACACATATACTCACACAGAGTACGGCCACACAACAGAATGTATGAAACTGTCGAACATTCTACACGTTCTTTCCTCACATAGTAACAGGCTGCGCTAAGTTCTGAAACGCGAGCTGCAAGCACCAAGGGTGTGGAAAGCCGCGCTGGGCTCTGCACCGGTCCTCGACCTCGGGAAGACACTGACATTTTATTTTCTTCTTTTTCTGTGAATCTGTGTTTTTAAACACGTTATTGCCTTTGTAGCGTGAAAAATTCTATAGGTTATCAGTTACTGGATTTACAAAAAGTCACTGGTAAAAGAAGTTGAGGAAACAACCACAATTTCTTCACCGTGTGAAAGCGGTCTCACCTGCTCACTCACTCAGCCCATCACGCCAAGAAAACCGCAAGGCCTGGCTCGTCCGTAAAACGCCCAGCACCCTGTGTGAGCAAACCTTGAACCGAACAACGCAGGCACCGAACGGAGAAGCGGTACCCACATTTCCTCCCTGAAGTCCATCCAAGGCGGATTCCAAGAAGGGCCGCTCAACAGGCCCTGACCTTCCCTTCGGTCCCCGAGTAGCCGGGCAGAGGCGACGCTCAGAGCTGGTGAGGTCACTGAGCTCACACGGCGCACGAGGAGACAGCCTCAGCTGTGTCCAGCTTCGGGTGTCCCAAGGGACGGACACCCCCCCCACACACACACCCCCCAAGAAAGACGACGGCTCCCACTGGCAAAAGAGTCATCGTTTCAGCGGCGCGCACTCACGCGTATATAACGGCCGCCCCTCCTCCTCTGTGCCCAGAGGGTGGTCAGAGGAAACACATTTAAGAACCAAATGCACTTTCTAAACAGAGCACCCATGGACACACAAACACGCCCCCCGCCAACACCCGCACGCAGGGCCCACCAACGTGCAGGCAGCCATCTGCTTGGGTTTGCGGCTTCTTCACGTAGAGGTGAGGAAAGATTAGGAAAATGTTTATGAAAAGAAAATATAAGAGGATGACTCTGCCCCAATCCGTTTTGTTAGAAATGAAATAGGCCGGTTTCTATAGAATTTCAAGGCCAAAAGATACTCCCCTCTAAAAATTTACCGTTCAAAGTTGATACAATATTTTTTAAAAAGAAAGAAAAGGGAAACAGGGACAGAAAAAGACACCACAAACGCACCCACGTGGTTGACCCTCCCAGAAGAATGGCCAGCTCCCCGCCTAAAACGCGCGGGCCTGTGCTGGGCGTGGTGACCCCGCCAGGCTGCTCTCGTCACAAAAGCCTCTGAGGCGCCAACGAGAGGCGGAGCTCGGGAAGCAAAGGAAACCGTCCGCCTGCATCCCGTTAATTGACACCCACTGTACTATTTCTTGTCCCAGTAACTTTCAATGAATGTTAAAAACAGAAAACACTGAAGACGATCAGGAAACGTGTAAGCAGAGTCCCAAGCCGGAGGGTGAGTCCGCGCGGAGAGGAGGCAGCGGCGGGCAAGCAGGGACTCCAGCGCCACACAGGGGCTCAGCACGTGCTGCCTTTTCCCCTCCCGCGTGTTTAATCGCTCAATACTAGGGTCTGCACCTGCGGGAGAACCTCCTCCCAGGCCGTCCAGCCGCCGTCTCCACGGCGCCCGCAGCCGCCGCCGCCCTTTCCGTCCCCGCCCGATGTGCTGCGTGGCCACGCGTGAGCCCGTCTCCCTGGGTCCCCCCGTTCTCTACCCAGCCCTCGTCTCCCTCCCAGTTCCCCTCCTCCACACACCTCTGAGGCATCCACGTCTACCAAACGTTTACCGTCGGCTCTCTCTCACGTTTTACACGCTTCCCCGGGTCTCTCTCCACATGGACGGTCTCAACCAGTAATGAATCCTAAATGCACGTCCAAACTCTTCCAGGAACTACAGAGGCAGCATCCAGCTTCTCTGGACACTGTCACCTCCGTGGCACGAGCACCTCTTCCTAAGCGGTCCCACGTTGGGCTCCTTACCCACTGCCCCGCGTGCTCACGGAGGAGGCCCACACCCGCGTTGGCTGCACCTCCGGAAAGCTCCTCTTCCGCTGCCTCCTCTCACGGCCGTTCCCGCCCCACCGTCTCTTGCCTCAACAGCGTGCTAACTAGTCCCCGTGCTTTAGGACACTTCCCTTCTAGCGATCCTCTCTGCGACCAGAGACTTTCCACGACACCCAGTGAATTGCATCCAGTGACAAGAACCCTCCAGCGACGGCCGGTCCCTCCTGTAAGACGCCACAGGGCCCTGTCGTCGGGTCTGTGGCCGCCACCCACTCCCACCTCCCTCCCAGCCCCCCTGCAGCTCTGGGCAGCCGCATTCTCCACGCTTTTGCAAGTCTTCCAGGGATCCAGGGATCTGGGATGCTCTTCTTCCCACTGGACCCCAGGGAAAGCTCCCACTTTAGTCCCGGCCCTGGCCTCGCCTCTCCTCTCTCTGGCTCTCCCCTGCAGGGGGCCTGACCGGGGCTCGGAAAACGGACCCCGTCGTCCTGCGTTCCTGAACTCACTTCCTGTGTGTGGGTGCGACGGGCTGAGCTGTGTCCCCCAAAATTTCTATGTTGAAGTCCTGACCCCGGGACCGCAGGATGTGACTGCATTTGGAGATGGGGGGGGGAGTCTTTAAAGAGGTGATTAAGCTAAAACCATGGGTCCTGGGTGGGCCTGATCCAGTGTCGCTGGTGTCATACGGAGAGGAGATCGGGACATAGACACGCACAGGAGGGCGCCCGTGTGAGGACACGGCAGGGGGAGGAGACGTCCATCCACACACCAAAGAGGGGGGCCTCGGAGGAATCAGCCTGCCCACGCTCGGGTCCGCCCAGCAGGCGAGCAGAAACAACGTGGAAATGCCCAGGAGAAGCCGGCAGGAACAGAGACCCCACCACGGAGAACCCACACACGGAACACCGAGAAACGACACCGGCACGGACACGGGTGTCCACGGAACCGCGCTTGGACACGCGTGCACAGTCCCCTCTCCCGGGGGTGGGCGGTCCTCTGTCTCGGGGTTCTGTGTATTCTAGACGAAAGAGAATCAGGCGGGAGGAGGGGACGTGGCAGCGGCCCAGCCGGCGCTGACCAACGTGAGGGGTGCGCGCGTGGGGCCCCCCGAGATGCTCCCTCAGGCCTGCACCGCCGGGGTCTCCATGGGGGCCCCACCACGTGGCTGAAGGGGGCCAAGGGGGCAGGTGAGGAGCTGAGCAGAAACATGGAACGAGCTCCTGTGATTCCCCCACCCCCTTCACACACACACACATGTGCGCACACACACACACACACGCCTGCACACCCCCCCGAAGGGTTTCTGCTGCAACCCAGACAGAAACAGAACACAAAGAGATACTGAGAGTCGCTCTCAGGATGGACGGTCCCCACTAAAGGAGTTAAGTCAGATATCTGGAACTCAGCTTAGCCATGCGGTGGCCGGGCCAGCCCACAGAGCCTGTTTAACCCGAAATACACGTTGCGCACCACGTCTGCAACAGACAGTAGTGGGAACCAGATCGCTGCAGCAGCGACCACGCAGAACCAATCAAGCGGAACCCCCAGTCCCTGCTTGTTCACACCAGGGGCTGCCGCGAGAACCCGAGGCAGGCAGTGAGTGGGAGCAGGCTGGGCACCAGGGCGGCGGCTCAGAGCTTCTGCGGCGCCTTCCGGGCGAGCCCGAGCCCCCCGGCGCCTGGCACGTGGCTCGCTGCACCGTGTCCTCCACCTCTCGCCGTCCTGCGCCTCTTCCTTGAGACGGGGGCATCGTCAGCACTAGCCTCACAGGCCCGGACCGTGCGGCGCGCCGTGCGGCTCACGGTGCAAGCGGGAGGCAGGTGGGCGGCAGGGCTGCAAGGAGAGGGCGGGAGAGCCGCCCTGGGCTGCCGGCAAGAGTCGGGAGAGGAGGCCGGGACGCGGCCGCGGGGCATGCGTGCGTGTGCACGCGTGACTGTGAGTGTGAGTGAGGGTATGTGTGGGGGCAGGGTGTGCGTGTGCAGGTTTACACACGTGTATGGAAAGCGGAGCTGGGGTTGGAATTACCCACGGTGCAGCGCTGGTGGCAAAGGAAAAGGAACACGGCGCTCCTGAGACGTGTTTTGCCACCAAACCCCCATTTCCTCGCCCTTTCTGAGGGTGTGCAGCCCCGACGGTCCCTGACGCGGCCTCTGTTCACTCGGAACAGCGTGGGTGTGATGGTGGCAGGTGATGCAGTGGGCGAGTCACCTGGAGATGCACGTGCACGTGTGCACGTGCGGGCGTGTGCTGGGGGGACGCACACAGGCTGCACGTGGACACAGGTGCAACCAAGGCTCGGTGGGTTAGCACCGCCACTCCCTGGAGTGGCATGAGCAGCATCCAGAGGTCGAAGGACGTGGAGTCGCTCTGCGCTCC
Source organism: Hippopotamus amphibius kiboko (assembly GCF_030028045.1). Classification (NCBI taxonomy): domain Eukaryota; kingdom Metazoa; phylum Chordata; class Mammalia; order Artiodactyla; family Hippopotamidae; genus Hippopotamus; species Hippopotamus amphibius. The sequence goes on along the minus strand of NC_080189.1, from coordinate 530,080 downwards.
AGTTTTTTTAATTTAAAAAGGAAAAAAGTAAAGGAAAAACCAATGAGGAACTTAGCTGCAGACAGAGCTCATTTCTCCCTCATTTTTCCATTGGCGTTGCCGCCAGGTGGAAGCCCGTCCATGGAGCTCACAGGAACTCGGGTTGCCACCAGAAGTCCAACAACAAATTAAAAGCCACTACAAGCGAGCCTGCGATCCCCACAGAGACGCCCAGGCGCCACGGCCAGGGTCGGGCCCCCCGAGGACCCTCAGGGCCGGGCAACAGGAGCGCCTCCGGAGGCGGCCCTGAGCCCTGCCCCCCCCGGGCCGCACCCCAGGAACGGCGGCCAGCCTTCCTCTCCAGGGCGCCCCGGCACGTCGCACCTCCATCCTGACGGTCTAGTCACGCCGCGGCGTCCTGAGCGCGGGGAAAGTCCTGACGCCGTCCGGATGCGGGTCTGCGGACCAAGGTCGCACCACGGGCCCAGGGCCCCCAGCCACCCACCAAGCGCGCCCCTGCCGCCCCGCGGGGCCCACGCGGCCCCGGCCCCCTGCCCTCACACGGCCCTGGGGGAGACGCGCGTGGAGGCCCCCAGCAGCGCACAGAGGCCGCTCTGGGTGACCGAAGCTGCGCGTCACAGGCGCCTCCGCGAAGGCGGCGGGCAGAGGGGCACGGCCTCCAGGCGGCTCAGGGAAGAGGAAAAGCAACGCGCCGCTAGCATGTGACCTTCGGAGAAATAAGAAAAGTGCATCCCCCAAAAGCAACGCTCAAACACGAGCCTCCGGTAGAGAGGAAAGGGACAGGACGTGCAGACGAGCACTTCCTTTCACGCTTACACAACACACGCCCGCGCACGCAGGTGTTGCCAAGTGACACCGAAAGGCAAACAGCACCGTCCCCGGCTCTGCAGAGTCTCCTGGAAACGAGATCTCCCCCGTGCAGACCAGCGGCCTACACTTTCACCCGGTGTGAGGGCGCGGGGGTGAGGACCCGGGTGTGACAGCCCTGGTGTGAGGACCCTGGTGTGAGGGCCCAGGTGTGAGGGCCCGGGGGTGAGGGCGTGGGTGTCCGGGCTGGTTGTTCACGAGAACATGGGGGCAAAAAGCCACAGCAGTCTAAGGCCTCTCATTCCACAGAGAGTAAAACATGCTTATTTTGTTCTTAGAACAGGTTTTTGCTGCATTAAAACTGCACACAAACAACAGAGCAGAAGGAAGAAGGGACGCGTTCACCCCAGCCCTGCCGGTCTCCACCTGCAGACGCCCGGGAGCCCCAAGGCTCACGGGGGTTCAACTGCTGGGAGCGAGCCAACGGCAATCAGCCTGCCGGGCGTGGAAGCCCCCGCTGCTCCGGGCGCCGTTTCCCCCCACGGAGCCCCCACCCAGCTCTCCGAGGCCCCCGACGGGCGCCCCACAGAGCGCAGGCATCTCCTCTCGAGATACGGTCACCCAGCGAACAGAGCAGAACACGCGCGACGAGGGCCACGCACGCCCTCCTGCTGCCCGCGTCCCAGGCCTCCCCAGCCGCCGGGACGGATCCCTCGCGGGAGGGATGCCTCGCCCGGACGTGCCTGGAGGCGGCGTCCCTGCCGGTCCCGTGGCGGGTGTGGCGCCATGACCGCCCCGCCCCCGGGCTCTGGTCGGGGGCAGCTCTGTGCTGTGACGGACATCCCGGACCTGCCACTGGACTTCTGAGACGGGCCCTGGCCACGCTGCCTCCCTCACGCTCCTGGCACCTCCGGGAGGTGCAGGGGAGGCGCTGCTCAGGCCGGCCGCCACAGCCCCCCCGGGACAGCCGTCTCTGCCGAGCTGGCCCTCACCGTCCCGGCCAACGCTAAGCGACGTAGCGCACGGGTCGCCTTCCCGGAGCCGTGTCGACCACGGCTCTGGAGACAAGACACTCGTCACACGCTCCACAGCTCCCGGCAGCTCATCCACGAAGACGTGCTGCTGGAGGGTGGGGACGGCACGCTGGTTCCCACGCTGCACGGGCGGGCGGGCGCACGTCGCAGGCCAGCCCCGCACGGGCGCCGCAGAAGGCAACGGCGCTAGCCAGCGGGATGCGCGGGCTCGGAACGGAAGCCCTCTCGGAGCTCGGCCCACACACGACACCCTTGGGGTCTCGAGCTCCCATCCGTCCTGCGTCATCACCCCACGATCCCCCACCTGGAAAAGCCAGGTCTCTGGGGTCCTTCCCTGTGGCTCTTACTCGTGTAACCTGGGGAAAGGTCTAAGCTCCAAGTCACCCTGCAGAAGAGGCGGTTCACGTTCCTTCCACAACCTCGTCAAAGAAAAAAGCAGCTTTGGTCTCTGATACTCTCGGCAACACAGTACGGAGGGGAACCGCGGGCTTCGGCCAAAGGGACCTGACTTAAATCCCCACTCCATCCCTTCCAGCTGCGAGAACCTGGGCAGGTGATTTGCACGGGCTGTGCCTCGGCTTTCCTTTCTGTGAAATGGGGCTTGGATGACGCCCACCTCGTGGGTGCCCGGGAGAACCGGTGTCCCCGTTGGGTTGGGAGCCTGGAGACGCTCCTGGCTTGGCCTCTCTCCCCACACACAGCTGCGCCTGAAGTCTTGCCTTCAGCAACTGAACTGCTGTCAAAGGCACGTTTAAAAAAGAGAGAAAGGTGGAGGGGTGACGAGGGCTTCTCTGGGGACCAGATCGTGGCATAGAGGACGCCCTCTCAGGGCATTCAGGTGGTTATTTGTTCAAAATATGTGAAAATACTCATTAGGCAACCATTAAAAATGAGGCCGTCAAGAGGTGTTCAAGTGCTTGGTAACTCGCTTACACAACGCCAAGTGAAAAATAACGGGGTACAAATTGTATGCTAAGTACGTCCACAACCACGGGTTTTTTTTTCAACCATGAATTTAAAAAAAGACTGGAAAGAAGTACAGCACATCTTAACACAGGGGCTACACCTGGTGCCATCCGTTTTCTCTTCTTCATTCTTTACAGACTGTCTAAATTTTCCACCCTGAGGCTGTGTTATTTTTATTTCAGAAAAACACTTCAAAAACGAATCCTCTAAAACGCCAAGCCCTAGGTAAGATGGACAGGGAACATAAGATTCTCGTTTACATGCAAAAGGCTAAGATTCTCTACAGCAAGTGCCCACCCGGCCCAGTCCCCAGTCAGGTTTGCTGTGGCTGCGGTGACGCAGCGCCCCAAATTTCACGGATCCAATCAATTAAAGCAATAAGGTTGGCAACATGAAAATGAAAACAGGAGGATCTGAAATGCCCTTTCACTTTGCTGGGAACCTTCACTCCAGCTCAGGGCCCAGAAAAGGATGGGTCACCAGGCTTGCTGAGGGACGCTGAAGACTTTAGATCTGAGGCATTGACGCATTCATAACCCTGATGACACGGTCAAGAAAGACAAACAAACGGTAAGAAGAAACGAAACAAGTGAGCCTGCTTGGGCGACACCTGTATTCTGCACCAGGTACGTATGAGACCCGCGGGCAGTCGCCCAGGCGTGGGCTCCCAGCTCCACCGCCAACGGAGCTGGAACTCGGGAGAGAACTGAGCAGCCCTCCTACTAGCCAGGGAGGACGGGAGACACCGAGCTACGGACGGCATGGCTGTGTCCCCCACACTCACCCTGAAACCCCAGGCCCGCAGGTCTGTCAGGAGGTGGGGACTGGGTCCTGAGGATGGAGCCCGTGACAGGGTTGGTGCCCTTGTAGGAAGAGACCTGAGGGCTTGCTTCCTCTGCTCTCTCCACCGCACGAGGACGCAGCGAGAGAGCCGTCTGCAAGCCAGGAAGAGACCTCTCACCAGGTGCGGGTCTGCGGCCCCTCCCTTCACCCTGGCCTCGGACGCCAGCCTCAGATGTCTGCGGTTCAAGCCACCCAGGCCATGGTGTTCTGTTACAGAAGCCCAAAGGGACTAAGACAGATGGCTCAGCCACACCAAGATCACGTGGAGAGGGTTTAATAGAGGGACCGCTACCCGGGTGTGTGGAGGGCGCAAGGAAACACGGGGGCTCTGCGGGAGCTCCCGGGCAGGACCCGCGGCCCCAGAAGATGAAGAGACTGTGGGGGGCAGGGACCTGCAGCCCCAGGACAGGGCCAACTGGGAGGGGGCCCGAGGAGGAAACACCAGACACCCCTGCTCCCTCTCGGTGCCTGCCGGGCTCCCCCTGCCAGCGGACCAGGGGCCCCTGGAGAAGGCCGGGAAGAGGGGACGGCACCCCTGAAGGGCAGAGAGCACCAGGCCACGTCCTGCCAGCAAAGCGGCCAGCCTGCTCTGGGCTCCTCCGCCAAGCTCTGTGTCCTGCTCGAGCATCTGGACACGGGGCCGAATCGCCCTGAACAGCTCCCGCCCGGCAGACGCCCGGCTCGTTTCCTACTCAGCGCTCTGATGAGTGGCCGGCTCTCCACTTGTATTGATGAATGTTCCTCTCCTTGTTAGATGTGCTAGTTTCACGCTGGCCTCATAAATTTAATTTGTTGTTTCAAATTCTAGCAGCAGAGCTGCTTTTCAAAATGCTGAAAAGCCATCATTTTAGCACGGGTGAGAGAAAATATTGGTTTTGCTCATAATTTATTTCTTCTAGCTTTGGAAGCAAAACTCTGGCTTTCCACGAGCGGCAATGAGTAAAACGCCAGGGAGTTTCACAGCCCCCTGGGGCGACGGAGACGGTCTGCCGTGGACCGTGAGGGAACACCACGTGCAGGCAGTTCCGGACCAGGGTCCGTTTCTCAGGGGGCTTCACAAAGCACACACGGCCTGGACGGTGAGCTTCATCTCATTTTGAAGCTGTTTTCAAAGGTCTTCTTTTGTTTACCGAGTAACTGCTGAGCACAGTTATAAACATTTATACTCAGCGGTCTCCCTCCTCGCCACTCACCCTGCTGCGGTGCCGGAGCTGTCCCGCGGAGGTCCACGAACGGACACCTCACCTCTGCGTCTCACCGTCCTGTGTGTGCCACGCCAGTCAGGGCATGACGGCGAGTCCCCGGGGGACAAGAGCGACAGGCTGTGTCCGTGACGCGGGGTCTCCGGGCGTCCAGCGTGGCTCACTCGTATTTCCTTCGATTCACAGATGTGATCGATCCCATGAGCTCTGCAGTGCCGCCTGCAATCCCACAGGCGACCGCGCCGTTCCCTGAGCAGTGGGGAGGAGAGCAGGGCCCTACCCCAGCGGCAGAGGCTGGGCCTGGCCCTCCGCTGCGCGGAATCTTCCGGACACACCTGTGTCCGCTGCATGGTCCAAAAAGGAGGACGCCGGGCAGAAGGGCCGGGCTGGGAAGTGTGGCTGCTGGCACGTGTGAACACCGGCCACGGGTGGGCGCGGAGCCCCGTGCTTTACCACGTCATCTCATAATTCAAACAATTACATGAACTCAGCATTCTACTCCCATTTCAGAGGTGCACAGAGGGGGCGGCGGGCTTGGGGCCCTGCACCCTTAGGTCTCACTCCCACACCCAGGCCCACCCCTGCAGGCCAGTCTTTCCAATCCCAGTGGGGTGACCACCCTTTTCCTTCCCAAAGCTCTGGAGGAAATTGAATTACAGATCCAGAAATGTTCCAAGGAAGACAGGGCTCCGGGAGGATGCCGGCCGCAGTTCTCCAGTCAGACCCTGCAAACCCTGCGCGGGTGACAAGCTAGCAAACCCACACCTTCCCCATGAACTGCTTCTCCACACTGCATCCAAAAATATGACCGAATTCAAATAAGCCTGAGAATCTTTTGAAATTTATATTCAAATGCATGACGGTGTGGATTTACTGTTTACCTCATTCACATTTTCAGTGCTTTTCGCCACAACTAACAGTAACATTGGTCCCTGCATTTAATTAACATAGATTTACCCCCCAAACTGGCAAGACAATCGGTTGCCTTTTAAACACCCTGGGGGTTGCTCCTTGAAAAGCAAGCGTTTCATTTCCACAGAGAACTACAGGGGAGCAGCTCAGCACCGCAGGGGGACGCTGGCCCAGGCCCACACCGCTGCCCTCCGCCCGGGCCTCGGCGCAGCCGCCCGAGCGCGTCTACAGAGCTCTCCCTCCCTGAGGACCCGGAGTGCACTCAGCTCCAGCCTCGGGGGCAAGAAGAGAAGGCGTCCGTGAGGGCTGCTCCAATGGTGGGCGGGGGGCACAGCCAGGACGTCTGCCTGGAGAGGAGGTGCCCGCAGCGCCTGCCGGGGGCGGGGCAGCGCCTCCTCCGTCTGGGCGGGGCCGCCGCTGTCACGACACCACCTCTGTGCAGCATCTGCTCCGGCCCCTGCAGCACCCGCGGCCGGGCCGCAGGCTGGGGAAAGTCTGACGGAGCCTGGCGTGGTGGGACCACGGCCTGTGCGTAGCTGTGCCCACGGGCATGCTGCCCCCGCTGCGGCGGGGAAGGTGGCAGCCGCACCTCGTCCCTGCTGGCCAGGGCCGGCCCTGGCCTGTGCCTCCTCACGGCTCCTCCAGGCCGCAGGGTCCACGTCACTGTCGCTGCTGTTTCCCTGCACAGGGCCTCCGACTCCTACGTCACTGACCTTCCAACGGAAGACTCAGCCCGGAGCTCTGGCCGTAGGCCAAGCATCCCTGGGGCTGCGCAGGCAGCTGGCTCCCCGCCTGCGTCTACAGCACGCTGGCGGGGGGGCCTCGCGGGTGAGGAGGAGCGGGCTGTGCCCCCCCCATCATCCTGGGAGCGAGGGCTTGGGTGCAGTGGGACGTAGGAGGGCGCCGCTCTCCCCGACGCCCGGAGGAAGGCTGGCAGGTGCGGCGCAGGGACATGGAGCACAGCACCCTCCCCCGCCCGGGTGGAGGCCGCACGGTCCCTGGGACGCTGGGGCGGTGACGTGGTGGCCCCAGGCCTCCCTGGGCACACTGGGGGTGCTCACACACCCACTCACCACGGGTGCCTCTTCCACCCTTAACACCTCACGAGTTTCCCCCTGCATTTGGACCAACCGGACACGTGCTCTGTGGCCGCATCCCTCTGACATCTAGTGATGTGTCACATTTATCGAGCATTTCTTGAGCTCCAACCACAGCGTGCTTTCCATAAACGACCTCATTTATCCTCACAACACCTTCGAGAGAGAAGCCCCCATGCTGCAGATGAGGAAACGGAGGCTCCGAGAGGTTAACTGACCTGCCCGAGGCTGCACAGGCAGTAATTGGCGCTGGAACTGAAATCCAGGTCTGATCCCGGTTGTACGACCACAGAACACCCGAGTGTCTCGTACCATCAGAGTGCCCGGCACTCCAGTACTTCCCGCGCCAGCCTCTCCTCCGGAAGACGGAGGGCAGAGTTCTGTCATAAATGTCAAAGTGATGTCCGTGGGCTCCCGTCGGGCCTCCCGTCGCCACATGCTACCTGAAGCGCCTGCAGCCTTCGCTGGTGGTGGGCGGCACCGTCCTGAGGACCAGGGCCGCGCCAGCAGGCCACCCACTGGGTGTGATCTGCCCAGAAGCACTGCAAACATAACTTTTCTAAAATTCAAGTCCAAACCGCAGAAAAGCAGCAGTTACTCACGCAGTCCCGCCCCGTCCCGCCCGACCCTGCACCCCGGGTCCGGGGGCCCCCTCCCATCCCGCCGTGTGACACCGGCACCGCTGCCACAAAGTCGGACCCCCGAGCCAGGTGAGCGCGCACACAGCACGTCAAGACAGAAAACCTGCGGCGGTCTCCGCGTAAGCAGTCAGACTCCACGGCCATCTGGCTGCCATTTCACAAGCTCTCTGCAAAATCTGGCTATAATTCTCCCACGTTGTGAACAGCCGTTAATTTTTTTTAAGGTTTAGCGAAGTGAACTGAAGAAAATCGAAGTACTTGCTAAAGCGTGCCACCACTGAGAATGAAAAAGGGCTGCAGTGCTACAGAAGGAGACGGAGCTGGAAGCGGGAGAGGACCCAGAACACAGCGCAAGGCTCCCCGCACACAGAACTGAGGACTGTCGCGAAGCTGTGGTTTGCTAAGTTGCTTTATGAAGCGAACTGGTCTCACCTACTTGAGCCCACAGACACTGCCCTATGACGAGGGCCCATTTTCAAACGACCAACGCATATGCTCATTACTAACATTTACATACACACACACATATATTGATCAAAGATCCCTAAGGAAGGGTAGGAAACCAAAAAATGTGTCTGTCTGGCTTCAGTTACGTTCTTCAAAAAGATAAAACTGGACGTGTTTCCCAGATTTTTCATCCGTTCCAGGAAAGCAGCTCCCTTACTTTTGTTATTTCTTCCTGATTCCTCAGCCGTATCTGGGGCCTCAGAGAGCCACACACACGCGTGCCGGGCGGGGCGTCCCCTCGTCCCGCGACGTGGGGCTCTCAGGCAGGGACAAACCAGAGCGCAGGGCTGCCCACGGCCGCCCTCCGGCGCGGCGGGCGAGGCGGGGCAGGCCGGCCGTCTTTCGGCGGAACACTCAACCCCACAGCCTCCCTCGGTCAGAAAGCCCGCGCGCCTACTTTGCCTTCTTCAGACGTGAATGATGGAAATCTCCACGTCTCCTACAACACTGAGCCATGCTGACGACAGACCTGTGCCTTTGGGCTCTACGCGTGAGGTGGGCTCCTTCTCCGTCCATCGAGGCTTTGCTCTGACGCCCCCAGGAACAGGCGAGCTGGGCCCTGGCCGCAATTCAGGCCCGCTGACCCCTGAGCGCTGAAGGTCCCTGCCAGGCGGGCGCTGCCGCGAGGAGACCACTGGGCCCTCCACGCCCCCCTCACGTCCCCAGGACAATCAGCGCGTGTTCCTAGGGAACGCCTCTATCAAATTTCACTTGAAGAAAAGATTCTCCCACTTTAAATATACTGGTCTGCTCAATCCATTCCCTGTTCCGACAGAAAAACTGAGACCCACGGAGCTGAGGGAACAGCGGCGGCCGGCGCCGGGTCACCGTCAGAGCAGCGCCCTGAGCGGAGGAGGCGGGCGCCTCGCCGTGGGCCTCGCTGGGCGCAGCCCCGGGCACCCGCGCAGCCTGCAGAGGCCGCCAGGGAGGCGGCCAGGGCCAAGGCCGACCACCCCTCCCGTCCCTGCTCCGGTTCACAAAACCCCCAAGGGGTCGGCTTGCCACACATAGCTGCATTTCCTTCTTGTATGTTATTTCCCTCTGACGATCACTAAAAACATCCCGGTACGTGATGGACACACAGACTTGAGAGCAACCGCATCATCTAAAGAAAACACAAAATAAAACACAAAACTCCCGCCAAGGTGGCGGAACCTTTGAGATTCGCGGATGATACCCGCGCCCTGGCACGCGCAGATGCCCGCACGCTCTCACGCCGAGTCCTGCGGGACCCACACGCTGCACGGGTGTGTGTGGGAGGCCGACCTGCCCACGCGGTGAGTGCCGGGAGACACGCGGCACAAACCCACGCCCGGCCAGAGCCCCGGCGCGCACGGGGGACCGACACGCCCCGCCCCCGCTGAGCCTGTGCGGGACCCGAGGAGTCACCAGAGGGAGGCGCGGGGGTGCCCTCCAGGGCAGACCTTCACCCCGTCCTTAACCTTAAGAGCCAGTGTTACTTCCCAGCCAAGAGCTCCCCGCGCCTCCGGCAGAGACGCAGCCAGGTGTGCGGCCGGTCCTCGGTGGGGCTGATGTATCCTTCCCGGACGGGTGCCCTTCACTGGGCACCCGCTCTCCGGGCCCTGCGCCCCTTCCTACGCGGCGTGCCGCGTTCCAAGACCTCGGGGAGGCACGTGGGGGCCGTGGCTGCGTTTCTGTCGACCGAGCGGCTTGCGGGGAGCCTGGCGCACGAAGCGCGGGGCTGTGCAGAGACGTGATCCTGGGACTCCGCCTGCCCCCCCCCCACCCCGCCCAGAACAACCACCGACCCCGGAGGAGCGCCCTCCAAAGCGCGCGGAGCCCGCCCGCGCAGCCCCGCACGCCAGGCTCGGAAGGCGCGTTTCCCGCAGACGCTGGGCTGCCGTCCGGCCCCGCTGGAGCCAGCCGCGTCGTGATCCCGTCGGCCCTGTGTGGGAATTTGATGGTTTCCTCTTTTTTAAGTTTTACGTAACATTATTTTTAACTCATCTCACCACCATCCCTTTAAAAAATCAAACAGAAATAGTTTAGCTCCCCGACACTCCGTCCCTAACCCTGCCCAGCTGAGTGACATCGAGGGGCAGTTAGACACGTAAAAACGTGTGAAAACCTTCAAGTCATCTGGCTTTCGGGCGAACCATGTCCTGCTTCCTGCTTGGGTTTTGTCACATCACAGGGACCCACAAGAGGACTCTCCCAGAAGGTGCTAGGAGCAGGTGGTGCCCGCACATCCTTTCCGGGCTCCTGGCAACGCTGGGTGGAGCCGACCAAGGTCCAAACGGGGGCCGGCGGGCGGGGTGCGGCCACCAGCCATGTCGGTGCTCCACCGAAGTCTCCTCCACCCTCTACCCTAGGAAGGAACTGGTCAGGACACACACAAGCCCAGGAGCCCTCTCATTCCTACACAAACCCTCCTGCCAAGTAAGTCATTTCCTTCCCTTCACCTTTCCCGGGACGGACACGGTCACTTTCAGCCCCAGAGAGGCGTTGGCGGGGCCTCGAAATAGTGCCGTCTCGAAACATCGCCGGGGGACTGCTGCCTGTGCCTTCGCACCCGCTACTGGAGAGGGGCAGACGCCACACGAGACCCCGGAGGGAAACAAGGAGCTGCCGTCCGGGAGCGAGCGGCCAGCGCATTCTCTGCAGCTGGACGGCTGTCCCCTCGGGAATCTCATCACACCCCCTTTTCCTTTACCTCTCAGATTTTATAAGACGTAATTTAGCAGGAATTACAGCTGGAGACCAAGCTTGGGGCACGTGCCCGCACACAGCTGGGCCCCGCAGCTCCGCCAGGCGCAGGAGCAGGACGGTGCTGCTGGACATGCCCCCGCACCCTCGCTGTCCTCCCGTACGGCCGGGCACAGGTCTCCCACTCAGGGCCCAGGTCTGACCTGAGGCCAGTTCAGGGAACTCTCTTCCCCGAGAAGCTCAAAAGTCTTTCCCATGCCGGCCGGTGGGGGGGGGGGGGGGGGGGGCGGTGCTTTGCCAAAACAAAGGTGCACGTTCAGTTTCTTTGCAATGCCTCCTCTGATCAGAGAATATACATTATGTAATCCAATGAGGTTTTGTTTTCGCTTTGGCTGCCAGGAAGCTCAGAGATCACTTTACTGTGAAGACATAACTGTGTCACCTCTGTTAGCAAAGCACTTACATTTTAAGTGGAACATCTGCGCTGGGCCTTTGCCAAAATGTTTGGCCCCGAGCAGCCAGCTGCAGAGGCCGGTGGTAAATTCAGCACCGAGAGCCTTCCGTAATCGTCGTGCTCTGTCATTCCACTCACTCCTCGCAGCCCTGCAGGGCGGGCACTGTGGTGCCCATTTTACGTTTGAGGAGACTGAGACTCAGACACGTGGACTTACAAGGAGCATGTCACCCACTCCCTCTTGTGGGAATTCCTGGTCCTGCCCTAACGTCCAGTCGATCAGATCAGGAGAGCCAAGCCTGAGCCCTCACCATCACCCCGGGAGAGCCCGCAGCAAACTGGACAGCAGTACAACCAGAGGCTTAGGCCAGCGGCCTGGGTCACGTTCTAGGGGACTCTGAGGCGCCAACAGGGCACAGTGACGAGAAACGAGGAATCCGGGGACTGGGTGTGTCCTCCTGGTCACAGAAAAGCAACCAGGAGTCTCGGCCATTGACGGCGCCCTCTTGGGTGAGAGGCATGGAGGACGTGGCTTCAGTTCCACACACACAGAAGGTTCCAGCATCTTGAGATTCCCACCTGCTCCGGGATGGGGGTTCCTGCAGCACGAGCTTTGAGCACAGCTTTGGACGATTTAACAAATCGCTGCTGGTAGCACGTGAATACCCTCGGAGGCGTCCAGCCGGCGGCCCTCCGAGGGTCAGTCTCCGAAAGCTCGTGCTCGCTAGACAGAAGCAGCCTCCGTCCCCCGAGAAATAAATGAAGTGTGCCCGAGGCGCTCAGAGGGCCGACGCAGAGCGGGGAGACCGGCCAGCGTGGCCTCGCGTGGAAGCCCCCGCCGGCACCCCCACCAGGTGCCCCGTGCCAGCAGCCGGGGGCTGTGGGCTTGAGGAGGGCTCCTGTGCGTCCTCCGCCATCGGGGCCACATCGTCACCACCACCCCCCGGGGCGTGTGCGCGGTGGGCGGTCCCCGGCGGAGCAGGAGGGCAGCCCGGACGTGTCTGCGCCCTCCTCCCCCGGGGCGAGGCCACGGAGCAGGTGCGGGCGGGCGGGCGGCTGAGCAGCCCAGAAAGGCACAGAGCCGCCCTCGGGCCTGTTCTCCCCGCCGCAGCGCTCAGGGTCCCCTGGCCTACTCCCCGCACAGCAGCAACCCCATGGCGCTCAGTTCTGTGCCGGGAAAGCTGACTTTCTTCATGTTGGTTTATTTTTGTTTCCTTCTCTGGAAGACCCAGGCCCGGCACAGAGGTCTTCTCATGGGTCAGACGGCCGGTTCACCTTGGAAACGGAGGACGCGCAGTGCAGAGCCCTGGCACCCAAGTTCACGGCTGCACCCCGACGTTCCCGATCCACCGCCGGAGCCGCCCACCACACGCGACCCCACGGCCCTGCCCCGTCTCTGCAGACACGTGTCGAGGGCTGTACTTGGCCCTGCGCACCCGTGTGTAGCAATACGCGTAAAGCCTAATAGGCTCCCCTGGAAGCCACGGCCCCTGAACAAAATCCCCTTTCCCGGCACGCGTGCCCTCGGAAGGCAGAAACCCTCAGCCGACACGCGTCGCTGCTCCCCCGGGAGCTGTCTCTGTAGCTCCAGTTCCTCCGTAAATAATGCAAGGACAGTGGATTCACAGAGGCCAACAGATCCATAGACGCCAAGGGAAGGAAACCCAGAGGGCACGAGACGCGAGCCCGGTATCAGTTACGACACCAGCACCGAGCGAAACCCAAGCCCCGGGGGGGCCAGGCCAGCCCCGCCCCCGCCCACCGCAGACAAGCCCCCACTTGGACGCGCGCCACTACTCATCCAAGTCCACGTGGAGCCCGTCGGCTGCGGGGATTCCGGTGAGAACCTGGGCCGTGGTGGTGATTGAAAAGGAGGCTCGCTACAGCCTGGATACAGGCCACTCCCACCCCCGCCCCCCTGCACCCAGGGACCCCCACAGGGGCCCCCGTGGCACCAGGGGACCCTGACCCCAGGCCCCACCCCCCACCCCAGCAAGCGTGCCGGCCCTGCCCCGCGGGTCTCGTGTGGCTTCTGGCGGTCGCCGTGACTTCCCCCGGGTTTGCTCCCGGGATGCTGTCCTTCAGGAAGTGCTGAATGAAACAGTGGACCTTTGACGCCCCGTAACAGACCTGGCCTTGGAGCAGGTGAACAAAACCACGGGGCCCGGCCACAGCAAGCTGTGCTGCCCGTCGCAGCGAGACCCCTGGTGACGGCACCTCCCGCCCCCAGAAGCATCCTGATGAGGAAGACAAGCTGCACCGTGACCCCACCAGACCGGGCGTCAGCTTCGAGACCTGGGCCTTGCCCCTGAGCCCCGCGTCCTCCCGTGCCGTCTGAAAAATGAGGGGGTCCTGACCACTTTCAAGGGCACGAAGGGACCGAACCCGGACGCAGCGCTGCCCCGCGGGAGCTGGCGGGGGGCGGCGGCGTGTGCCCACCCAGGCTGCCCACAGCCCCCCGCCAGCTCACAGACCGCTGCCGGGGTGGCGGGAACATTCTGGCAGGTGTTGGCACCAGAAGGATACAGAAACGAAGCCTAAGAAGTCACAGTCTTGCTGGTGGAGACCAGCACTTAGCAGGAAGACCCAGGCGACCGGGGTGTCTCGAAAGCCCCCAGCAGCGAGGAGCATCGCTGCGGCGGAGGGCCCGACTCCCAGGGGTTCCCGGGAGAGGCCCTTCAGCCCACCGCCACTCATCCGGTCAAGACTCCCGCACATGAAAACAGTGGCTGTTCTATCACATGAAGGAGAGAAAACCATCGCACAGCACGCTGCGCAGAGAGAAGAGTCCTGCGGACGCAGCAGCTAACCAGGTTCTGACGCTGGAACGTGGCCCCAGGGTGCGGGCGGACGAGGCCTGGCTCCCACGGCCGCTCCCACGGACCCCACCACCCGGACCTCCACCTGGGACGCTGCCCAGCCCCCTGCCCCTGGGAGTGAAGGGCGTCGTGAAGGGCGTGGGCCGGCCGCACGGCGCTGTGACCCCGGGTCCCTGGCGCCCAGAGGGCCTGGAAGTGAGCACAGGGCTCTAGGAGACACCTAAGCGGGGGGACGTTTCAAAACTGAATTCTCCTTGCTGCTTTCTTCCCATTTACATATTTTAATATTTTCATTGTGGTAAAAAAGCACACAGCATAAAATGTACCATCTTACTATTTTGTGCAACAGAGCTCTAAAATCTTTCCATCTTACGAATCTGAAACTCTGTCCCCATTAAACACGGACTCCCCGTCCCCCTCCCCCAGCCCCTGGACCCCACCAGCCCGCTCTCTATGAACTTGACCCAGGAACCTCCTGTGAGTCACGCGGTGTCTGTCCTCGGGGACGGGCTCATCTCCCCGAGCGTAATGTCCTCAAGGGCCACCCGGGTCGCAGCAGGCGTCGGGAAAAGGCTGAGTCATACTCCGTTGTGTGGATGGACCACACGTGTTTCCCCACCGTCCACCGATGGACACGGGCTGCTTCTACACTTTGGCTCGTGTGAACATGCTGCTGTGAACATGGGTGTGCAAGCATCTCCCTGAAATCCTGCTTTCAGTTACTCTGGATAGAGGAGGCATATGTTAATTTTTACATTACTTGATTTCTGATGATGTGACAGAGTAATAAGGAAACGTTTTGACCTAGCCGGGGGGGGGGGGGTATAGATTTTTTTTTAATTAGTTGTTAGGTGAAAGTGGAACTGATATTTATTGAGCACCAGCTAACAGCCACACCCGCAGAGAGCCTGATGAACGAGGACGGCAGACCTTGCTTTCTGCGCGCTTGGGACACGGCACTTGGTGGAGTCCTACGTGACCTTACGATGCGGCACAGCCGCTCGCCTCGCCTTCAGGCGGGAAACCCACAGCACGCAGTGGGCAAGGGGACAGAAATCAACAGGCACCATCTGAGTCATCCCTGAGGTCAGAGCCAAAAAGATCTGGTTTGCCAAAAAGTGACTGGAGAGCTGTGCTTGAGTCCTTCGGAGAAGCCCACTGCCCAAGTCCACAGACAGCGCCCCAGCCACTCGGACGTGGCTCCCGAGGAGGAATCCGCCCGCACGCTGTGCCTGCAGGTGTCACTGGGCGGCGGCGATCAGCCCGATGCGTCCCTTCACCCGCGTCAAGAAAGCTCCCCGACACTTAGTGCAAGCCGCACATGCAGGCCTTCCGTGAACGGGAGCTGCACGGTGAGAGGGCTGGGCCTGGGGGCCGCGAGCCCCGGGTTCCCGTTTTACTAAGTCCCAACCCTTGTAAACTTGCCCAAGTCAATACATCCCCAAACTCAGAAACGTTACATGGATCCGGGCGCGTGTCACACTTCCCCATGGTTCCCTGAAGCCAGAACACTGCAGCGGTTCCACAGGGGACAACCCACCCGTTCTCGTCACCACTTCAGGGTATTTTTCAAAATCACACATTCGCAACACCTGTTGCTACAGAACAGCGCAGGGCCTCATGCCTGAGGGGTGACGAGCCCCTGACAGCGGTCTGGGGAGGGGCTCTCGGCCCTTCCTTGGTGAGGTGGGGAAACGTCCACTTCTGCTGACCGGGGGCAACCTCCAGCACCTGAGCGTTTCACGTGAGCACACCAGACGTCTTAAAGAAAATACCAAATGGCCCAATACACACCAGCAAGTTTCAGCGTTACCTCATTTCTCTGTTTTACAGCAAACTTTCTCCCGATCCCCAAGCAACACGGGGTTCCCTGCTTAGCCCACTGCTCCAACGCTAATTCAGACTTCACTTTCTAATTGTGGCCCCAGAAACGCAGAACCGAGGGTCCAGGCCTGCAGCTGCATTCTACCACAGCCCCAGGGACGCGGTCACATCTCGGCCTGAGCATCTCTGAGTGAGACAAGCTGCTGCGTGCGGGCCAGGAGCCCTGGGGTGAACGGCCACTCCACGGGTCAAGCCGGCTTCCCCGCCGCCCGTGCTCGGCTGGGACGCCACGGTGCGGGCGAGCACGCTCACTGAGAAAGGAGCCTGAAGGACGCCTGCAGGCGACGTCTCTGCAGACACACCTCGGCAGGGTGAGACCTGCGACCGCAGCCTAGCGCCGAGGGCGTCTGCAGAGAGGCCAACGGACACGAGTCTTCCGGGGAGACAGCGTGAGCTCCAGGCCCCGTCTTCTGAGCTGGGGAGGGGGCGCAGAGCCTGCTCGCACCTTCCCTTCGCACAAGACGTGATGGCGAAATCGACAACGGGAGCAAACAAAACCCGAGTCGGCACAGCGGCACCCAGGGCCCGTCTGCATCAGGCCCCCCCTCCGCCCCCCACGGACAAGGCCAGCAGCAGGGCAAGGCTTCCTGTTGTGGACAGCCGTCTGGCGCCCACCGCAGCACCGCCAGCCCCTCCGCAGGGGCCGCCGCGCGCCCGGGAGGCCGGAGGGAGGACGACGTGCTGGGCGGCGCCGCCAGCGGGAAGCTCCGCAGTTACCAGCGGCTCAGGGGCTCCTGCGGCGCTTCTCCTGCGGTGCCGCCAGCCCCCGGCTGCACGCGGCTGGAAGGCCCGCCGCAGGAACCCGGGACCCGGGCCGCGACGAGCGCCGCAGCGGGCCCGCGCCGGGACGTGACGGGACCCAGCTCAGCGTCTCACATGTGGGTGGAGTAGCTGAGCCACCACCAAGCCAAAGACATAGAAAGCCGTCTTTATGCCAAGGGCTGTGTCCTTCAAAGGCACGGAATGTCTCCCTGCTCGGTCAGCATCGGTGGAGGGCAGAGGCTGTGCGACCAAGCAGGACCCGGGGGGGGGCCTTCCTGGGGACAGACCCCCGCCTTGTGTCCACCTCTTGTTCGCCTCCTAGGCCTCCCCCAAGTTCCAAAGAGCAAATTTAATCAGAAAAATGAGAACATGCAGAAACTAAGAAAAACAGTCAAGCAAGACAAAATAAGAGTTTAGCCATAAGACAAAGTCAAGGACCTTCAGCTCCTTCCCAAGGGCCACAGATAACAGCCTGAGCCGCAGCCTTGAGCTGTTTTGCAGACACAGAAACTCCAGCCAGGTGGAAGACGTTAACTGCTGATCACCAGCCCAGGCCAGTTGGGACCAGAAGGTTAATGACTGAGATTCCCAAAACATCGCCCTGTTACCCCACCACAAGCCAATCAGAGAACTGCACGAGCTGGTCACGCACCCTCTGAGCTCTCCCTCCAACCTCGTCTTTAAAAGCACTTCCCTAAAGGCCGTCCGGGAGTTTGGCTCTTCTGGGCACCAGCTGACCGTTCTCCGAGCTTGGCCCTGCAATAAACCCGGCACTTCCCGCCACCACCGTCTCGTGTCAGCAGCCCGGCTCTGCCGCGTGTCTGGCGCGTGGGCCCAAGTTTGGTTTGGCAGCACGGGTGGCTCGGTGCTTCCCACAGCAACTGCTCCCTGGGGCAGGGGGTGGTCCTCCTGGCGGCAGAGGGACCGCTCACCACGGCCAAACCCTCACGCAGAGGGAGCCCCCACTGCCTCACACAGGCAAGGAAGGCGACCCCAGGGTGGGGTGACCACAAGGCACGACTGCAAACTCACAGCTGAAGTCCTGGGGGGGGGGGTTCGCCCGAAGCGGCTTTGGGAAAAGGCAGAAGCGCTCGTCATCCAGCCCTAACTATTCACCGACGCCCTTCTTCTGACGTGTGACACGGGGCGGATTCCAACGGGACGGACACGGGGCGCATCAGGGAGAGTCGGAAGCGTGATGCAACGGAAGCCTCCTCCCACAGCAGCCTGCGCGTGGCCGGGACGTTTCATAACCTGAAGCCGGGATGAGGCCGGGACAACACCCAGCTGGTGTCAGCTGGGAAAACAACCGGGCTGCGAAGCCTTGGAAATACAACTCGATGACAACGAACGCCTCTCCCAAATGGAGCTCATCACCCCGCATTCAGCTGCTCCCAGCAGCTCGAACAGGAGCTCCGGACGTGCACTCCTGCCTGCAGCAGCCGGGCATGCTCGTCAGCCTGGGCTCACACCCCCTCCGCGGGGGCCGGGGGCGGCAGGGGAAGGCGAGGGGGGCCCAGGCCCGGGGGACAACACGACAGGCCCCGTCTCACCTCCCCTCATCGCATCCCCCAGTACACTCTGAATAGACGGTCGCGTCTTCCATAAGATTCCTGTTTTTTAACCAATGGTCTTTCCTACCTCCAGGCTGTGCGTGTGTACATTCATACACATTTAAAACCTGCCAACGGGGCCCTTCTTCACACCCGGATAGTCACGCTCGTGGTTAAGAACTCGGGCCCGAAGCCACAGTGCCCGCGTGTGTCTGTGAAGCACACCCCGGAACCGCGCCTTCATCGCAGGCCATCGCGAGGGTTACCAGGGCGACGAGGACTCGCGCAGAGCAGAGCCAGGCCCACGGCGAGCGCTCCGTGGGAGCCGTCGCTCCGCGCAACGCCCGCCACGCCTCCGAAGACTCTTCCACCTCGTTCTTTCCCACAGCTGCAGACCCTGGGGTATGAATACCGCATACCCTTAACCAGTCTCTTATTACAACAAAGGAAGTTGTTTCTAGTATCGTTTTATAACGGAAAAATGCAGCAGTGACGATCCCAGCACAAACATCCCTGCAGAAGCTGCGGCGACTCCACTCCCACCGCGAGGACCCGAGGGTGGGGCACCCCACGCCCCCACCGGTCACCCAGCGCGGTGGGAGGCCTGGAGACGGGACAAGGACACGCACAGTGCCCAAGCCCAGGCTGGCAGGTCAGCGGGGGGCCGGGCGGTGTGCGGCTGCCAGGCTGCTGCCCCACCCCAGCAGAGCACTCCCGGGGGCACCTGCCCGGATGCCCTCCCGCCCGCTGCATCCCCCGTCCCCACTTAGACCCCGATGGCTCTCGTGTCGCCCTGGCACACGTTTATTTACAGGGCAGGGAAGGCCCAGAGAGCACCGGCTCAGACAGCAGGATGCCAACCCTTCAGCCCCAGGACAGGCCCCGTGACCTGAATCAGCCAGGGTCGCGCAGGAGAACGAGGGTCTTGCTGGAGCAAGCGGCAGCGTGTGCCAGCCCGAGGAGACCGCGCCGCGCCTGCGGGCGAGGGCTCGCTTCCCCACGGGATCTGCACTCGGGAGACGCCCCGGGGGCCCCGGGGCTGTGCCACACGCGGGACCCCGCAGCGCAGGGAGAGGCGAGGCCACACCAAGCAGGCACGAGGCTTCCCCTTTCTAAACCACCAGGGTCCCAGCACAGGCGGGGCCCACTGCATCCGGCCTGAGGAAGGGGATCTGACTGTACTTGCGGCAGGCTCAACACGTAACTACGTTTTACACTTTTTTTAACGGCAAATATGCAGTTCGTACAGGCAGTGTCTGTGGCTACATGACACAGATTGTCAGCAATGAGCTAAATAAGCAGCGTTCAAATACAGCCATCAGGAAGGGGAGACTCTCAGATGCCCAAGACCCGCCCCGAGGAGGAGACGGACCGCCCCACCCCACCGGTCACCTCCACCCCACAGGCCCCTGGGCTCCGCCGGGCCCAGCGCGAAGCGGCCGTGTCCACAGACGCGCAGCCTTCCTGGGAGGCCCAGGGCCGTGAGGGCCCCTACCTGGACCCCAGACCTCCCCGGCCGTGGCCGAGGGTCCGCGTGGAGCCCCCGAGAGCAGACACCCGAGCACTGGGGGCCGAGGCACTGCTCCGTCTCGTCGCGGTTCCACACGATAAACAGGAACAGTCTGACCCCAGCCGCACCGCAAAGCCCCTCACAGGCCAGCAGGCTGAGGCGCGGAGGTGCTAACGCCTCCCCCCAGTGACCCGAGCC
The DNA here is from genome assembly GCF_030028045.1 of Hippopotamus amphibius kiboko. NCBI lineage: Eukaryota > Metazoa > Chordata > Mammalia > Artiodactyla > Hippopotamidae > Hippopotamus > Hippopotamus amphibius. The sequence continues at coordinate 510,224 of NC_080189.1, read as the reverse complement.
CACGCGCCAACCACAGCACGCCTGCCTGAGCCATTTCCTCGTCCTGAAAACCTCTCCCGGAGATTATAAACGGTTCTGAGGACACCGAAGATCAAGCCTTCAAAGGTCCTGTCAGCTCCTCGACACCTCGAGACCAGAACCAGACAGAGGGTCTCTCCGGGCCCGTGCGCAGCCCCGTGGCCTGCCTGCCTTCCCGAGTCCCCGCCAGTCTCCCGGCGGGGGCGGCCCCGACCTTCCACCCAGGACGCCTGATGCTCCTGTGCTTACGGCCTTCAAGGGGGGGGGGCCCTGGCCTAGCGAAACTGGGGTCCTTCCCGAGCTTCTGGCTTTCCTTCCTTCAAACGTCTCCAAAGGAGAAGACGGTTTTCAGCCTCCAGGTTTTCTCCTGGTGGGAGGAGGGCAGGTTCCCAGACAGTCCAGTTCGTGGCCGGGCCGGAAGTGATCAATGGCAGCCAAACGGCCTTCGTGCAAATGCACGAGTGAAATGCCCTTGCCCTGTGCTTGCCTGGATCCTCTCGGTGTTTATCCCCATCTTTTCCGGAATATTCCTGAGCTCCGGCCAGGCTGTCCTGTCGCTGTGACAAACAGGCTGGCTAAAGCCACTGTGCCTGCGATTGCATCTCTGCCCTCCACACAGAAGAGATCAGACCTCACCCAGGCAGCATTTATTTTAGGAAGGCTCTTCATTACGGCGATGTAAACGTCAAGGCTGAGACTCCGTGGGCTGCCTGCAGAGCCCCGCTCTCTGACACACACACGGTCCGGCCCTGTGCTCAGCGGGCTGGCCCACGCCTCAAAGCAGGCAGCCCGGCGTCCACGTGAACCAACCGATGGACGAGCCGGAGGAAGGACAGCCTCCAGGATGAGGCGTGCGCTTCGCGCTGGAAGTGCCCCGAGCAGGAGGAACAGAGAGGCGCGGGGGGTCTGCGGGGAGGGGAGGATCTGGGAAGTCCTGCCCCAGGACCAGGCGCCACGCCCCAGCCCAGACGTGCGGGGTGGGTGTGCAGGTCATCCTGGACGCAGAGCTGACCCTTGCACTGCTGGCCACGTCCACTACTGCCACTAAGAGACGCACAAAGGGAGCTGAGTCCCTTTATTTACTGAAAACGAGTGTTTATAAACTGTATCCCTAAGACCGCACCCCGTTCAACTTCTTGTTATACAGACGGGGAATCTGAGGTCCAGAGGAAGTGGACAGTGTGGTCCTTCGTAATATCATGAAAGCCTTCACTTTTTTTCTGTTACTCACAGACGTGATAGGGACACTGAATAATTCCTTCCGGGGTCCTGGGTCTGGGAGAAAAAGACAACTTTTAGACTAGATTTCCTCTTCCCAACATACCAAGGCGATCTGCAGGGAAAGGAGGTCTTCAAATATCGGTGTCAATCACACGTCTGATCTGTGCTGCACACACCGTGATGCTTCCCACAAACACCCTAAACACACGCTCCCGGAGCCGGTCATTCACCCATCACACTGGACAGAAACACCACGGCAACACGGTGACTGTAGGTGGGACAGCTACGCGGCGTATTTGAAAGTTGTTGAGACAGTAGATCTTAAAAGTTCTCGTCACAAGGTAAAAAACATTTTTTCTTTCTCTTTTTTGGTTGTCTGGTCTGACGGATGTTAACTGTGTGGTGGACGCTGCTGCAATCACTTGACGATGTATGTAAGTCACGTCGTGACGCTACACCCCTTAACCTCACACAGGGCTGTAGGTCAGATATATCACAATAAAACTGAAATTTAAAAAGTTAACATGCCTTAAAATAGCGGTTTGTCCTTTTTTTTAATCCCACAAACTAGTAACCATTTTTTTCAAATTTGGGGAACCGATACAAAGCTGCCAGATCTTTACATTTCCAATTTAAAATGCTTAAAGAAAAACCCTACCACCTGGTATCACAATCCCTTCTTAAAAGAAAAATCACGGACAGCAAAAAAAGAGAGAATGTAGGTTTCTTTAAGTCTTTCGACATACACAGATCTGACCTGACGCACACGAGCCACGCGTCCCTTGGACCTCGGGGACGTCAGGTCTGCTCCACCCTCAGCAGGTGGCCAGGCCCGGTCCTCGGGGCGACCCGGTGGAAACGACCCGCACCCGTGGTCCCCGGTGCCCGGCCCCCGCCCCTCCCACCGCAAGGCGTCGGGTTATAAATCGGGCTTTGCGAGCGGGTGTGGACGGATGCTCCAGAGATGCATCATCGCCGAGCAGCCTAGAGAGAAATCAGAAAACGGAGGCCGCACGCCGCCCCGCCGCCCCGGCCCTCAGTGACCCGACGCGACATGTACCCCTGCACGCTGGGGCAGGGGCCGGGGGGCCGGTCCCTGAACCTGGGGGCCCCGAACGCGGCGCGCGCGCGGACCCGCCTCCGCTCGCCGCCCGCAGCGCAGGCGCCCGGCTGTGCGCGTGGCGGGAGGACCGGGGGCCCCCGCGGAGGGCCGCCCTCCCGAGAGACCCCAGAGGCCCTGGAGGCCGCGCTCCGTCCGCCTGCGTCCCCGGGCCCGCGTGGGGAGGGCCAGGTCGAGAGCCACGGGGAGAGCCCGCTTCAGGAGCTCAGGAAGCCGCTCCCAGGGTCACGCAGCGCGAGGGATGAGCCCGGCTCCCAGGGCCTCCCCACCCCCGGGGCGGGAGGCCCGGGTCTCGGCGAGCCCTGCCTCCCTCCCCGGCGTCAGCGCCTCCGGGGCTCGGGGCCCGCACCGCCGCGCCGGGCCTCGCGCAGGGCGGCCGCCCCAGGCCTGCAGCCCACACGCCCGACGCGGGCCGCCTCCGCGGCCAGGCGCCCTGGGCCAACCGGGGCCGTCGAAGAGGGGAAACGTCCAGCTCCGGGCCACAGACCCGCCGCAGAGTCAGAGGTGTCCACGCACAGCCTGGGCCGTGGACCCAGAAGGTCCGACCCGCCAGGCGTCCCCCGGTGGTCTGTGCGCTCAGGACGAGAGAGCTGAGCGCTCACGCCCCGGCCCGCACCACCGAGTGTGCACGTCTAGACGAGAGCCCTTCCTTCTCACTCGCAGTTCCTTTCCGCAAACACTTCACTTCCAGTTTCTCCTAGTTGTTCATTTAGGACACGGCCCGGAGAAGAAGCCGAAGGTCAGTTCCAAACACGAGCCACGCAGAGCACAGAGCAGAGAAACGGAAACGTCCCTACAGGCCCCTGAACTCACCGCCCGTCAGCAGAGGGACCCAAAGAGGACGGGTCACCTCCCAGCCTCTCAGCGCGGACGCGCGGAGCCCCGCGGACGGCTAGACCGAGGTCAACAGGAGTCCGTGGCTAAGGAAACGATCCGCAGCACCGAAGTGAGACGTTTATATCTTCTTAGGGACGGCTCCTCGATGAGGCATTTACAGAAGAGCCTTCTTCTCTCACCCCAGCAGCCACCCCATGCGAAGCCTCGAAGGACCCAGGCAACAAAGCACAGAGGTCCTGAGGGAGGCGGCGGGGAGGGAGGCCCGGACGTGGAGGCCCGCCTTCCCAGACCCCTGCCCCGGGGCCGCCGCGTTCACACAGGAGCTTTCCGCAAGGTGTGCTCTCAAGCTGGACCCGACACTCCGCCTGCCTCGTCCTCAGGGTCCAGTCGGGTGCCTACTTCACTTTTATCCCGCCTGCTGCAGACCTTCGGATTTCTGTCTTGGCATGCTCTTTTTTAACAAGGCCTATGTCCATCAGCAGAGCTGACGAGAAACATCTATTCCTTCAGGGTCCCAAAAGGTGAAAGTCAACCTCACAAGTGCTACTTCCATTTTCTGGCAAGAATTAGGAAATACAACAAAATAAGTATTCATGGAATAAAAACACGTAGTACTTACACAGGAAGGTCTTCTCGTGCGGGAAGCCCTCTCCACATAAGGACTCCCCAAACCAACAACATGTATGAGGCACGGAAAATTCTCCAGTTATTAAGCGAATTAACTTAATAAAATTCTGTTTTACGACAAGCACGGGGAATGCACAGCAAAGAGGCCCTGGCAATCTCTGGAGGGCATGGAAAGTTCTTGAGGGCAGGGAAGGTTCTGGGGGCAGGAAAAGCTCTGAAACCGTGGGTAATCTGTCAAATCCATGTCACCTGCCTTCACTAATCAAGGTCGTTTTAAGATCTGCATGTCCTCCAAGCAGCACGTAGCCTCAACAATAAGACGTTTGCCTGAGTTGTTTTCCAGGAACGCGGAGTCAGCTGTGTCTCGTTTGAGCTGAGCTGGCTGAGACAGGATGGGACCACTGACCCTCCCGCTGGGCCTGTGCGAGTGTCCGCTCCGTGACCTTCTGAACGTGCAGAGGCCTGCAGCCCGGTTATGCCTGCGCAGAAGGGCAAGCCCCGCAACCTTTCGCCGCCCTCCCCCTGCTCCCCAGGCCTCGGGCCGCCCTGCTTCTCTCCTCCTCGGCCCACAGATACCCCAAGCCCCCAGCCTTCCAGGAGGCGGACTGAGATCTGTTCTTCCATCTCCGTGCTCGCCTGCCTTGCAAATAAACCCTTTCCTTGCTGCAAATCTCGGCGTCTCAGCATTTTGGCTTGCTGTGCGTCAGGTAAAAGAGACCTGGTGTGGTAACAGTTCTGGAAGGCAGGGAAGGTTCTGGAGGCAGGGACACTGCCTTGTTTGTGTTTGCATGTCCAGTGCCCAGTGCAGGGCCTGGCACAAGCACACGTTCAGTCCATTGTAGTGATAAGGTTTTTCCACACGGCTAATTGCACAGTTCAGTGGAAAACTGACACTCTGTTCATAATGAGAATAGAGAAACCTGACAAAGGATAAATATCTGAATTTTCCTCAGAATGTACAGTTGTCCCTTGGTATCCATGGCGGCCTGCTTTCAGGACCCACCACGGACACCAAAATCCATAGATGCTCAAGTCCCACATTTGGGCCCCTGTATCTGTGATTCCTCATCCGTGGACTCAACCAGCCACAGATAGTAGTGTAACATATTAATCAAAAACAACCTGCATGACATCTGTAGAGATGTGGATGGACCTAGAGACTGTCATACAGAGTGAAGTGAGTCAGAAAGAGAAAAACTAATATCGTATATTAACACATATATGCAGAATATAGAAAAATGGTACAAATCAACTGGTTTGCAAGGCAGAAACAGAGACCCAGATGTAGAGAACAAACATATGGACACCAAGTGGGGAAAGCGGGGAGGGTTGGGGGGAAATGAATTGGGAGATTGGGATTGCCACATATACATTAGTAATAAGAAAAAAAATCAAATTGTACACTCTAAATATATGCAGTTTATTGTATGTCAACTGTATCTCAATAAAAGTTCTTAAAAGAACAAAAAACAAACAAAAAAACAAAACAAAAAAACCTGCATGTAAGTGGATTCTCACAGCTCAAACCCGTGCCTTTCAAGGCTGGGTTGTCATTTTGTTTAGTCCTGGGCACAGATGTGAACTGTGGAGCTACCTCTCAACTCTAAGGATGTCTCCTTCCTCCAGGGAAGCCTGGCTCTTGCTTCTGTCTGGTGGCAAAGGACCAAGGGCCCCGACAGCCTATCCAGCCAGGATAAGATGGTTCGCAGCTGGGCCTCTGTCCCTGCGAGCCCTGTCCTGTGTCCACTGAACCACTTCTTGTCCGCAGCCCACTGGGGTCCTGAATGGCACCTCAGAGACCCTCCAAGGACCCCTGCCTGGGAATTGGGGAGCCCTCCCCAGAACCGGCTGGTGCTCTGACCCGTCTCTTCCCAGAGTTCCACCCTAACTCTTCACTCTGATGTTTCCTCTAGCTCCTACCCCTGGTCCAAATTCTCTTGTGTTCTCGTGGGTTAGTCGAACACCTCAGTCCACCACTAATGGACACAGAACTCCCTCTGGGATCTCTGACATTGAAAAAACTTTAGATTTTGTTCTTCAGTAGAAAGCAATTGAGCTGACATAATAATGAGGTTTCTAAAGGAAGATGAGAGCACGAGAGGGTCGTTCAGCCCAGACAGGGGCCAGGAGAGTGAGCTCCCAAATGGGAGCGCATGTTTTCTGAATGATTCACATTTTATTCCAACTTGAAAAAGTAAATCTCACTTCCTGACATTCTCTAAGCTGAACACCAGTCGTTCGCTCACTTTGCAATGTTCTAGGACGAGAATCCAAGTTTCACGAGTGTGGTTCCGGAGGTGAGAGCGCGGCACGGCGACAGCGGCAGGAAAGCCGCCGCGCACGGTGTGGAAGTGCCCCCCTTCCCTGGTCGCCCTGTGCGGACGTGCCGGATGGTAATTCAGCACCCGACCGGCAGCAGTTCTCTGTATCTCGCTGGGATTTTATGCAGAGAAACGGGGTGGGAGTGAGAAGGGGATCTGCCTCCTGGAAACGCACCAAACACCAAGGCTGGGTGCTGACGAGGGCAGAAGAGACGATCGGGTAGTCAGGAACTGTTCAAAATAAGATTATGTTTGTTTGTGAAAAACAGACATTCTTCAGTATCACGTTTGAAAATAGAGTCCAATCCCAGAGTAACTGGAAAGGACTCTGGAAGGATAACTGGGCCAGCATCCTGACTTCCAGCAAGTGCTTGCCCACGCTTCACGGCTATGTTTTTTCTTTCCGTGAAGACTTTCAGACCAAGGGAGCCCCCTGTATCCCTCCTCGGGCTCTGTCTGGGTCGGTCTGGGAGGCTTCGTGATCACCGCATCCCTAGGTCTCAATCTCCTTACTTAGAAGTTGTGGGTTTTTTAATATATTTATTTATTTACTTATTTATTTATTTATTGGCTGCACCGGGTCTTCGTTGCTGCGCACGGGCTTTCTCCTGTTGCGGCGAGCAGGGGCTACTCTTCATTGAGGTGCGCAGGCTCCTCATTGCAGTGGCTTCTCTTGTTGTGGAGCACGGGCCCTAGGCGCGTGGGCTTCAGCAGTTGCAGCACACAGGCTTCAGTAGTTGTGGCACATGGGCTCAATAGTTGTGGCTCACGGGCTCTAGAGCTCAGGCTCAGTAGTTGTGGCGCACGGGCTTAGTTGCTCCGTGGCATGTGGGATCCTCCTGGAGCAGGGATCGAACCCGTGTCCCCTGCACTGGCAGGCGGATTCCCAACCACTGCACCACCTGGGACGTTCAGAAGTTATTTATAAATAATGAAACTGAACCAGGCAATCTTTTCCAGCTCTGGAAGTCTATAATGGGCTCATGCACGTACTCAGCAAAAATGACCGATGTATACACGGAGTGTTTCTGACACGCGGGCTCGCTCTGCAGCCTCACCAGGCCCGCGGCAAACAGGTCTGTGAGCTCCTGCGAAGGAAGGGGGGTCCGCCCCCCACCGGTCCTCTCACAGCGCCGCCGCTCACGTGTGCCCGGTGACACGATCCACGGGTGTGAATTATGATCCATCTTGACCAAACACCATACGAATCGGGTTTGAAGGGGTTCTTGCAAAGACATCACGGGTGTCGATGCCGGCGCTGACACGGAAGCGGGGCGAGCCAGCCCTTCCCCCGGCGGCAGCGCCTCAGACACAGGGAGGTCAAAGGAGTGGCGACTGAATCAGACCCAGCAAGAAAGAGTCAGAAAGGCCAAAAGCCACGCTCCAGACTTTTTCAAATACGGATTCACGTACGTTACTGTGAACGGTGGACACTGCTCTACCTGCATGTTGTCCCTCGAGACAGCAGATAATTATACCCCGAAGCCACTGAGATTGAAAAGACATTTAAAAATTAAGCATCTGAAACAATAGTAATAATTTTAGTGAGTACAAAAAGGTTTTGTACCTTCAACAATAATAATTAATCATTGGTGATGTTTAATTTCTCATTCTTTTCAATTTATTTTTAATGTGTTTTATAATAAGCATTCGTTCAGTAGCGCACAGATGTAATTTGCAAATACACATACACATATGTGTACACCTATACACGTATGTACACACGCGGCGCGGGCCACGTCCATCAGGGGAGGTTCCCAGCAGAACAGTGACAGGGTCAGACTCTCAGGCTGGCCCCTGGTCACTGCACGAGAACCGGAGGCCGTGTGGAGCAGGCCGGACTTCTTTCTCTTACAGCTGGTTCTGCCGTCCATCCGCCCTCCTCTCCCTCTCCTGCCTGTGAGCCGGAGCACACCGCCCACCCCAGCTGAGACAACCAAAAATGTCCCCAAGGCAGCTGCGACCCCAGGGGCGAACCGCCGGCTTACGTAAAGGAAGCGCACGCCCCTTTCTCCAGGGGAAAGTTAAAACAACCCTCTGCCTTTTTTCAAAGGACATAGTCTTCCTCTTTTATTCACTGATTTTATTCAGCAAAGCAGCATCTTGCAATATACTGGAGGAACCATTACAAGATGTGGAACACATGTACCCACAGCTACGTCGCATCTTTCAAAATAAGGCTTTCATTTTGGAGTTAGTACCCATTTAATCGTCTACAATCTTTGTGAAACATCTTATTTTATGTCAGATCACCTCTATCAATCTGGAACATTCTTTCTTTTCCTAGTGTTTGACTTTAAATGTACCCTGGATATCTGATGTTGTTTCAGAGTTCCTAAGGAAAACATTTAATCATTAAACAAATGCTACATGTTCTTCAAGAGTATCAATTTAGACCAAACATATCACTTTCTAATATCACCAATGGACTGCTTCATTAATGTACTGATGCGTCAATAATGTAGTCTCCTAGCACCCTAAAGTGGGTTTGACATCTACATTTCACTCCCTCAAAACCTTTGGAGAATAAGAACAGGCATGTCTACATAAATATCCAAATTTTCAGCTCGATCGCACATTTTCATCTTCTCAGAATAGCACTAAATCAAGATATTCTCTGAGAACTACTTCTTCTCTGAGACAAAACAGATGTAACCAAGCAGAATGTGGTTTCACTGCTAAGCCCCGATACTCAGTCCCGCGCACACTCACCATATTTTCTGCGAACAGACTGTTCCTTTGATAATGCACTGGTCCGTTCTCCTGAACATGTGGCCGGCGTACGGATTCCGTGCGAGGGTTCTCGGCACACCAGCAGTGTCACGTACACCGTCCCGGTTACAGATGTGTATGCAGGCGCCCACATCTTCTAGGACGGGGGTCCATGAAAATCTAAGTTCACCGTGATGTGTCAGCAATGAGCACCATGAGGAAGGACCACAGAGATCAGAAACTGTGACCCTGCTTCTTCGCAGCCTAAACTAAGAGCCTCATCTCTATTCTGAAAAATAATGTTTCCGTCTAAAAAAGGTTTCTTCACGCCAGTCAACGGAATGCTTCCTTCTGCTTAAACCCCCGGCGATGCAACCTCACGTGAAAGCATCCTCTGAGGTTCCAGCGGCCACACGTCACGCGCCCTCTGAAGTGCTCCAAACAGGACAAAGCAAACAGGGGACCCAAGGCCTGGCACGGCCGCTTCTGGGGAAACAGAGGCTGGTACAGCCAGAAGCTGGGCCACCCAGCACGGGGACCCTGCCTGGCTCCTGCCAGAGGGAAATTCACCCCACACCCGGTCCTGCAAGAAACGGCAGCCTTGGCTTCTGACGCCAGTTTCTTTATGCCACCTACACTCTGCCAAAAGCCTTTTTGTAAAGCATATTCCAGGCCCCGGGTGTGGAAGAGAAATTGGGCTGAGCACTCGGAATCCTTGCTGAGCAAGCCCCAGAGCGCCCCCGCCACAGGAGGGCTTCACGCCGGACCCCAGCCTCCCCGGCTGCTCCCCCGCAGGACATCCCACGGGCACCTCTGCCTCGCCCTCCCCACAGATGTCTGCTGGGGTCTCCTCTGGGGAGGGATGTGCTGCAGACCCAGGGCGAGGACAGGGGCGGGGTGCGGCCTGGAGAGGGCTGGGGGTGAGTTCCTGGAGCGGAGACCAGGGACCAGGAACGGAGCGAGGGTCAGACCTTCCTGGGTGGGCGTGTCCGGCGGGGGGACGAGCCACAGGCGCCCACCCGCACGGCACGGGAGCGCGTCCCTGACGGCGACGCTCGGCCGAGGGGGACGGCAAGCAGCTCCACGCCCAGCCTCTCACCGCCCACAAACAGGCCGGGTCCCGAGGACCTCCAGAGCCTGAGGAAAACCAGGAGGAGAGCGAGGGGAGCCCTGCCCCTGTCCTTCTCTCTCTGGGAGGAAGGCTGCAGGGCAGAAAGGGGGACCTTGGGGAGCAGCCCACAGGCGTGGGGTGTCGACCAGAGCCCAGCAGACCTCCCAGCAGGACCCTGACAGCCCAAGCAGGTGGAAGGCCTGCCTGCCCACCCGCCTGCCAAACACCGGGCTGCAAGAATCACCCCCACGCTGCCGGGGAGGGGGCCAGAGGCACCGAGCGCCCCGTGGGAGAGCAGGGGGGCGGCGCACAGAGTCACCAGACGAGCAGGGAGGAACAGGCCGCAGTGACCCCTGGACAGCCGAGGGGACTTGCTGGTGCCAGGCCCACGCACCCTGGGTCCCAGCGTGAGGTCTGAGCCCAGGGTCCCCAGGAGAGACGCTATGGGAGTCGGACCTGGGGGCAGCGAAACCCCCCCCTCTGCCGCCACCGCCACCTTCTCCGACAGACTGTGCGGCACAGGACGTCCCCAAGGGAGCGGTGCGGACGGTGCCGGACGCGGCAGCCCTGCGTGGGGGAGCCTCCCTCCACGAGCACGGGGCGGTGAGGCTGGCGTGGGCCCCGTGCGCGGCGCCCTCGCGGGGCGGCAGCTGCACTCTGGGTCAGGCAGCGGGAGGCAGGCACGCCTGGGTCCCGAGTGCCGCGGGGCCCCCCAGCGCGCCTACGAGGCACGTGAGACCGTCTGTCTCTGTCATCAACTACTTTCATGCTTCGGGGACAAGACAAAACTCCAGACACAAAAACAGTGCAAACTAGACAACGTCAGGTATACCCCCAAAAGTGCTCTGATTTGTGCATTTATCAAACATCAAATAAATATTATGTAAAAGAAAGTGTTCACTGTGTTTGAAAAGGAGTGTGTACGCTCCCTCTTTATCACACTTTCCACCCAGATGCGTAAGAATCTGTGTGACTTATTTAAGCCCTCTTCCTTTTATTCAAGGGCCTGAAGCTCTCTGAAGGGAGGACAGGAGCTATGGGGCTGTCACCGTGACTTGTTCTCACCGTTATGACATAACAAGGCTGCATTCTAGTCAGGCTGGTGATTAGTTTTTAAATATGCTTATTAAAAAGCATAAATGATATTTTTTTTTTCGGCCGTGCCATGCGGCTTGTGGGATCTTAGCTCCCCGACCAGGGATCAAACCCAGGCCCTCGGCAGCGAACCTGCGAAATCCTAACCACTAGACCGCCAGGGGAGTCCTGATGTCGCTATTTTAAACGGTAATGCTTTTGCAAAAACCTCAGTCTTCAGTTCAGCTGAGACTTGGACTCAGCAAAGTCACACTTTTCCATAACAACAATATTGCACCCTGTCTGGCCACCACGCTGGAGAAACCTGGATCTTCTAAACACAAGCAGGGTTACAGCTAGCACTGCCATTACCAAGGACTCTCCCACCATCTCATAAAATCCTCTCAAAAACACAAAGAATGTGGTATTTTGCTCATGGTATCAATTCAGAGAGATTTAGGCGAAGCCCTTCCATTTCTCTGGACTCCCGCTGTGTGTGCAAACTGTAAAGATTACCAGATGGAAAGGGGAGGCAGCCGCTCAAGGCAGGCACACGCCCCCCGAAATGACATCTTTTCTCATGTGATCTGTGTCCTGGACCACACCCACTCAGTCCCCACCGCGTGTCTGGGAACTGCCGGAATCCTCTCTTCGTCCCACGTTGGCCACGTCGTGGCATCAGGGACCAGGGCACCCTGGTGAGGCAGGGCGGAGGTGGGGGAGAGGCTCAGTCACGGGAGCGGGCCCCAGGCTCCCGGAACGGACCCTGGCATCTCCCAGCTCTGCTCAGACAACACGTAACTCAGATGGACGTCTGGGGATCTGAACCTGGGCTCGTCTGCAGGCAAACGCAGAAGAGGAGGTTCAAGAAGACCCCAAGCATCTTTCGGTGAAAGCGACGTGCCTTCGCGGGACAGACCACGGCTCCAGCTGGGAAGCCTGGTGGATGGCGACGCGCGCGGCTTCTTCCCCTGGCTCCCGTGCCCGCCCGTAGAGAAGCCGCTTCCCTGCGCTGGGCTGCCTCGGCTGCTGCCGGCAACATACCAGCCGCGGCGGAGAACACACATGGCGCTGAACGGGCTTCAAGCCGTCCCTGAGGTTAATTACTGCTCTGAGCTGGATTCCAGCCACAGCCCCAGATGGAAAAAGCATCAGCCTCCCAGGGCCAAGTTTAGTGGCTGCTCTGTCCATGTACACGTTGACTGTATTTCGCTGTTGGAGTCAGAACTGACGTGCATTCATGTAAAGTTCTCTGCCCTCTGGAAACCAGGTCAGCCTTCCTTCCGAAAATTCCTCCACCAAACAAACTTCCAGACACATCCCAGCACTGTACGCAGGACACTGCAAAACGGGCTTTCAGAACCACACGGCGGCCCAGACGGCCCAGGGCACACGAGGGAAGCTTTGCTCTCTCACCTGCCAGCAGAGCGGAGGCGAGAGCAGGGAGGGACCAGAAGGCCCCGTCGCTTGCCTGTCTGCCGCTCCCGGCGTCAAGCTGAGGTGGAACCTTCTCTTACACTCTTCTTATGAAAGTAATCCCTCCTTCACCCCTCACTTGGAAGTAGACTGCTCATTGTGACAAGTCTCAAATGAGAGCTAGCTTCTTTGGTGTTCGTATTACTACATTTTAAAAATCTGATGGAAGCACAGAGGCACTCTGAACAGAATTTAAGGGCACATCCATCTGTGATGACCACGGTGGCACTTGCTCTCCTGCCATCTTGGGAAGGCTAGAGGTGTCCTAAAACAAGTCATCCATTTCCAAACATCAAAATTCCCTCAGAAAAGCTAACCAAATAATTGAAGCTGACACCCAGAACAAACCCCAACTTGGAAAATCAACAGCCCCCCCCAGCCCCCCAGCAGACATCCTTGTTCTTGGGGAACCGGAGGGACACGTTCTAACAGCACGTAGAACCTCCTGCTGGGACCTGCACCCTACAGAGCTGTCCCTGGCCCACCCTGGGGTCACCTGCCGGAAAAGGCCGAGGCCCAGGCGCCAGCCCCAGCACTGGGTGTCCTACAGCGTGCTCCTCAGCCACTCCGAGCCTCCGTCTTCCCGTCTGTGAAACGGAGACAGACACGCTTAACTATCAAAGCTGTCCCGGGGCGCACGTGCAGCCACAGGCAGAGCGCTGCGGGGCTGCCAGGGCTCAGGGGACAGGCAGGCTGCGACTGCAGAGGGAGGGCAGGGTCGGGCCGCGGAGCGGTTCCACCACCCGTCACTGGAATCTGTACGTAGAACCATATACCAAAGGAGAAACTCAATTTCACGGTGATAATTTTTAATTACATTAAAAAGAGAAATCGCCCCAATCTGTTCTATAACTATTAGCTCACCGCCTCCAGCCCATCATGGCTTTGGACCGCCCTCGTGGCACCCACTGCTAGTCACACAGGTGGAGAGAGCATGTCCTTGCATTTTCTGAATCACAGTCAATACGACTGGAGGGAACAGATTAAAAAAAAAAAAGGAACCCAAACGCCCTCTCGTCCACCTCCACACAGCAGCGTTCACACCAAGTGATCATCGCAAAACCCAACGGCTTCCTTCTGTCTTCACATCACACCCGGAGGCCGTGCTGAAGACAGGTGGGCCCTGCTGTCTCCCTGGCAGCACCTCTGGTCCAAAGTTCAGCTTCTTAGACTAATGTGGGAGTCACCCACATATCAGCTCGGAAGCCTACTAACAAACAAAAATGTTACTTCATATGTGAACTTAAGTGTTTCCTGGAGAACCGCACCTCTTTTCGCTTCCCGCCCTAGATACTTAAATAGTGACTGTGGCCAAGCTGTTAGAGAAAGCCCGAGTTAAAAGAAAAAAATGTCCTTCTTCCTTCCACAAACTCTGTTTCCAGCCAGCAGGAAAGTGCATTGACTGTTCTCTGCTTCTCCGGTTTTCTGGCCTCCTATCAACCAAGACGTGAAAAATAAGTCCAGCTGGGTCTACACTTACGAAGGTCAACTTAGACTAACGTGAAAACAGCTGCCAGGTGCTTTTACGTGGCGCCAGAGGGTTATCGGCCATGAACGCAACTGTTTGCTCTCTCCGGAAGTGGAACACCTTGTCAAGAGAGATAAGGCAGGTTCTTAGTTAGCTGAGCCTCCAGCTTCCCCCGGCCTGTGTCTCCTGGGATACATCTAGATGAAAACCCTTTTTGTTCACTTCTTAAGCTTTTTTCCCCTCCACACATAAAGAATCCTTCAACCAGCAATATTTGCACATGACCAGGCATATCTTAAATAAACACCACCCAAAGTCAGACGATTCTTCTTAGTTTGGGACACATTTGGCTACAAACACCCTTCCATAAAAAATCTTGAAATTCTGAGGTAACGCTCCAAGAGGTCACGGTAATGGAAACCCTTCTTAAGGAGACTGTGTAATGACAGCTCAGCCGGCCCCATCTTTCCATACTGCACTCCACCTCCTCACCCGATATTCCTAACTTTCAAACATCCTAAGAAAAGTGGGTGAATACCTGCGTTCGCAAGTTAGGTAATACTGCATGTAAAACACAGAACGAAATAAATTATTTTCAGAACGCATAAATTATTATCATGTAAAAGAACCAACGATTGCCACAGGGTTCATCAAACACATGCCCTGGGGTGACGCGCCTCGGGTTCAACCCCGCATGAGCCGCAAGTTCACCGCGCTGCCACCGCCCTCCTTCACGGGAAACCAGGGATCCCGCACGTCTGCACATTTCATGGCACGCGGAAATTATCAGTGGGGACCAGCACCAGCACCGCGGAAAGCAGAGAGCAGACGGCTACCAATTTAGCACACCGCCTGCACCTGCTCGGTGGGTGCTACTGAGGGTGAGCTTGGCAACCAGGTACGAAAGCAGATGAGCCTTTACAAGAAGAGATGCAAGATGCTGAGGTGCACAGCTGAGCTTAGCGCAGAGAGCAAGCCCTCTAACAACCTCTTCCTTCCCTACACGTTCCTCCCGAGCCTGACATTTCACTGCCGTCTCTGGACTCCCGAGACAGCCACCCCACAGTCCCCCCCAACGCCTCTGCATTTGTGGGTGAGCCCACCGTCTGGCACCTCCCTTTCCCGGCAGCCTGGGGTTTTCCTTGTACCCCGATCCTCCTGCACGGGGACATCCGTCAGCACCCGAGGCCGCAGGAGCCAGAGCAGGAGGAGGAGGCAAGGACAGGCAGAGAAAGGCTCCCGGCCAGAGAGAAGGCAGCAGGGCTCTCGCTCTGGGGGCGGGGCGGGCTGCTCATCGCCGGAAGGCCAACAAAATCAGCAGCTCTGGACCCCAAGAAGCAAAGACGAAGCTGTGCTTTTGCGGCAGGAAGGATGCTTTGACTTAAAAATAAACATCATGGCATCTAGGTGACAAAGCAAGCCGACTCCTGCCCTGGCGGCTCTCTCCTCAGCTCCATGTGGGCTCCCTGCTGAAGGGGAAATATGTGTGCGCAAATCGAGAGGCAAAAACAAAGGAGAAAAACAAGCAGGCGCCCATCGTTAAAGCCAGGTGCACTGGCTCGGTCTGACTTTAGGTTCTCCACGCAACATCCGCACGGAAGGTTGACCCAGTCCTTTGGGAAATGAAACCATTTTTCTTCAGCACGCAGGAGGATCTTTCACACGACCGCCCTGAAACATGGGGGCTGCCGGAGCAGGCGCACAGACGGGCCTCCCTGAAACGGAAGAACGGCTCAAAGACAAAAGGCTCTTGCCCACACCAATCTTAGGGAAAAAGCACCGAGTAACTGGACCAAAGGACGTCCTGAAATCAAAGGGAGCGGCAGAGGGAGGGAGAAGGAAAACCCAAAGACGGGCTGCTGTGAGGGGAATCGCTAAGCTGCCCAGGGCAGCGCCGCCCCCTCAGCAACGATGCTCTGGCTACAAGCAACGGTGCGCCCCACCACCAAGAAGAGGTGCCTCATCCCTGCCCCACTCCGCCCTGATAACAGCATCACAAATAACGGGACCCTATGTGCCATCAGGGGGCCTTCTGAGCCAGAAAGATCGGGGCAAAATGGGTGGTGAGATGTCAGGGAGCTGAAGTGATTAAGGGGACAGGGTATCCTTGAAGAAAGGGAGCGGTGGGACATCCGCTGCCACTGAGACACTGCCAACAGTGGCTGTGGAAATAAGGTCTCACCGTGGCATGTGGCTTGCAGAAACGAAATGAAACTCAGACATGGTAGTTTTTGTCAACCCAGGGCTTCAACAAGAGCTCCTTCACTGTCTAAATGTGAGGAGGCCCCTCGCTCAAGGCAAGGCATCCTGTGCAAAAAGAAGTGGTGTCAGCGCTTGGTAACACTTGACCCCTCATTCTCATCTACAACGTTATGACGCGAGTGAGGAGCAGAAACACGCATCTCCTCGAGCCACGTGCTCTGCAGGCTTTATCCTGAAGTTGAGCGTTACCAGCTAATTAAACAGGTACAAGCGACGTGGCTGGGGTAGGATCTGAGGTCTGGGTGCATCTCTCCTTGTCCCTCTTTATTTGCAACACTGTAGCTGGTGTGACCATCGTCAAACGAGACCCAGGTGGCTGAGAAAGAGAAACGTGGCAGCACACGCCTCGCGTGGGTGACCACGGCTGCCGTGCACTTTCCGGAGCCTGTGTCCCCGCATCCTGCAGGTGAGGGTGGTGCAGGGCCCGAGGGCTGGGTGAACAGGACACCTGGGGGCATGCACAGGCACACACAGCTACACACAACCCCAGGCTGGGGCCCCAGATGGGAAGACCACGCTTCCATCTCACTACCTATTCACTGCCATGGCAGCGTCCAGTCGTCCTGGGGTACAGCAGGTTAAGTCTGTCACCTGGAGTCCCTGAAACAGTTCTAACAATGCCTGGGCCCCTAATACTGTCCCGCATCAAGGCTGCGTCCAGGAGGCTCCCTGGGGGCACACCGTGCACACGACGGGAATCAGGCACCCCTTGTCAATGAAATGGTTCAACTTCGCTTGTGCCCAGAACTCCAGTGCTGCAGTGGCAGGGCTGTCCCGGGCAGCTCAGCGACTCTCTTCTCTCCACACAGGACCCACCATCTTTGGGTTTTCTCTGCTCCCTCCCTAAGCCACGCCCCCCTTCCTCCTCTCTCTATGATTCCTGGAAAATGCTAGGAACTGGCAATTGCAACGGAAAGGGAGCAGTGGAGGACCAGCCTCCCCCTCACCCCACGGAAGCTGCCCTCCCTGGAACCCTGAGCGGCCAGCGTCAGCTGACCCCGGTCCTGCCTGCCCGTGTGCACGTGGAGGGTGGCGTCTGGCGCGCTGAGCAAACAGCCTTCGCAGGAGGTGATGTGGCGGTTCCGTCCAGATGAAGGAGGGAACAGCCCGGCAAGAGCAAACCAGCGCACGGCCCAGCCTCTGCGGCCAATCTGGGGCAGGGTCCCGGAGGTCAAGGCAGAGGAGCCAGGCCCCCCGGCCTCCCCCGGCAGGGCTCGCCCGGCAAGGCTCCCGAGCGCGGAGCGGCCCCCGGGCGGCAGTGGCTCTGACAACGGGACCCCACGATGCGGGGGGCGGGGGGCAGGCCCCACCCCGGCGGACGCGGACCCCACCCGGATGCCAGCTCGCCGCGCAGCAGGCCAGGGGCGCGCGTGCAGACCAGAAAGCGAGGGAGGGCCCGGCGCACGCGGCCGCGTGGCCCCGACTCCGGGCGTCCGCCCGCCCACGGCGGCCCGCAGCCTCGGCTCCCTCGGGGCAGCGCGGCCCACGGGGCCCGGAGGGCGACGGCGGGCGGCCCGGCGAGGCCCCTCCGCGCCGGAGCGCAGCGCTGCAGCGCCCTTTATTCCCGGGGACCCGCCTGCACGGACCGCGGAGCGCGGGGGGCGGCGGGCCCGGGCGTCCGGGGGAGGGGGGTGTCCGCAGGGCGGGGGGAGGCCACGCCTGGAGGAAGGCGACCCGGGGCCGCTCCCCACGGCGCCTCCCCTCCCGCCGCGCGAGGAAAGCGTCCGCGCGGCCAAGGCGCGGGGAGGAGGCCGGGCGGGAGAGCGAAGGCCCCGGCGCCCCCCGCCCCCACCCCCGGCGCCCGGCCGCGGCGCGAACACGCGGGGGGCGCCCACGCAGAGCGCGCCGCCGCCGCCCGCCGCAGACGCAGGGCCCGGGCGACCCCCGCGCCGCGCGCCCCCCGCCCCCCGCTCGGCCGGGCGCCCCTCCCCCGCCGCTGCGCCTCCCCAGCCGGGCGCCCCTCCCCCGCTCCCGGCCACAAGGCGCCCCTCCCCCGCCGCGACCCCCACCCCCACTCACCGAGCAGCCCCGGGGGCGGGCGGGCGCGGGGCGCGGGCGCAGGGGCGGCGGGCGGGGCGCGCGGCAGCAGCAGCAGCAGCAGCAGCAGCAGGAGCGCGAGCGGCGGCCCCATGTCGGCGGCGCTCAGTCCATGGCGGCCGCTCCTCCCCGCGCTCCCGGCGCTGCCGCGGCTTCAGCACCGGACAGCGCCGCCGGCCCCGCCCCTGCCCCGCCCCCGCCGCGCCCGGCCCCGCCCCGCCCGCGCCATGCCCCGCCCCGACACGCCGCGCGTCCGCCCGCGGCCACGCCCCCCCCGCCCCGCGCGCAGGGAGGGTCCGCGGGCCGAGGTGCGGCCTCCCCGGGCCGCCCAGCCGCCGTGCCTGCCCCGAGCCTCCGGCTGCCCGCGAGCCGCCGAGCCCGCCCGGCCCCCCCGCGCCCGCCCCCGGAGCCGGGAGCGCCCCTGCAGCGCGCAGCGCCGGCCTCCCGGGAAAGGGGCCGGGGCTCGGGAGGAGGCGGCGGCGGCCGTGCGGGGCTGGCGGGGGCGGGGGCGGGGGCCCCTCCGTCTGGGAGGAGAGGCCGTGGGGGGCAGCGGGGACGCCCGTCCGCGGGGTCGGGATTCCACAGTGGGGACCCCGCCCGGAGGAGGGGTCAGCCGGGGGCCCTCCCCTCCGCCCTGTAGCCCGCCCTCCCCTGCCCACTGTCCGAGGGTCCGGCGAGGGGCGCCGGGGACCCGTGCTCCTCCCCGGGCGCAGCGCGGGGGTCCTTCAGGGGACGCGGCCTGTGTGTGAGCGGGGAGCGGGGGTGGAGCGGGGAGCGCGGGTGGTGCGAGGCGGGACTCTGGCGTGTCCCCCACACCCCACCCTGGCCCGACCCCCGCAGGCTCCCCTCGCCTGCTTCCGGGTCCGGCCCCCGCCTCCCCTGCCCTCGAGCTCCGCCGCGCCTGCCCGCGCCGCTCCCTGGTCCTGCCTGGCCCCCGCCCGCGCAGGCCTCCTGCCGCCTCCGCCCCCGGACGAGGCTGCGCTGTGCAGACCCCGAGGTTGGGGGTGGCCGCTCGGCCGGCCGCCCTCCAGGTGGGACTGAGCGCCGCCCCGCGGCTCGCAGGACCCCCGCCCCCGCCCCCGCCCCGCGCGGCACCCTCCGCGCCTGCGCCCAAGAAAGCGGCGCCTCCTGCGTCTCCCGGCCTAGCAGGCGGGTGAGCGGGAAGTTCCATCTTCTCTTTGACCCAACGGCCCGGAGGACCACCGCCCAGAGAAAGCGCTATGCCCCCTGGGGGGGGACATCGTCACCCCAGGATGCACAGCCGCCACCGCCCTGGTGGCCCCACAGCGCGGCTGCTCCTCCTGCCGCGTCCCACAAAGGGCGCCCAGGGCTGGGGAAGCGCACGGCGTGCTGCCCGCGTCCCTCTCCGCAGCCGGACCCGCGTCGGCACCACGCTGCTCTCCGCGCAAAGCCTGCGAGCCTCCTGGCGTGGCCCACCTGAGATGCCGCACCCCAGACTCATCGGAGAAAGGCTCCAGGAGGGTCACGAGCACCCCGCCAACCGCAGGGGAAGCTCGCGGGGCTGAGCCCACACGTGGCTCCGGGCACGAGCCACCCCAGTGAAGGCCGCAGGCAGGTGGGCACATCTGTCCTCTGACTGGCGGTATACTTGCTGGGAGAAACAACAGGAAGACAGAGAAGGAGACCAGGGTGCCCGGAACGCAGAGCTCACTCATGACAGGCTCTTCAGTGGTTCAGAAGCACGAGGACGGGCGTGAAACTGTCCAGCAACACCCTTGATACCAAAAGGCCTACCTCCACCTCGCGCAGATGCGGGACGCTGTTGCCGGATGCCTGCCTGACGGGCACACCCGCGGGCATTTACAGCGGGCCCCTCCTGCGCCCGCGCCCTGCAGGGCTGCTGCCCCCGGGCTGTGGCGCCTCCTTCCCTGGCACTGTTACCCGGGGCTCCAGGAAGAGCCGAGAGGGCCCGTTCTTTCCGTTTGCCTGGCTGCTGCTGAAGGTGGTTTCCGGAACCAGGTCCTGCTTCGGCCCCGGGGCCCAGCTCCAGGACTCTGACAGTCACAGCTCAGTCAGAGGGACACAACCCAGAGAGGGAAAGTGGGAGACCAGCGGCACAGGAGGGGCCACAAGGAAACGGTGGTAACAGGGCACGGGGAGAAGCCCAAAGCCCGCGAGAAGGCGCCCTGTTCTGGGCAGAGCAGACCGTGCTGGGCTCTGCCTCGCCTGCCACGCGGCTGAGCTCTGCGGGACAGAGGATGCTACGGGAGAGAAGCGGGGCGTGAGGGAGGAGGGCGGAAAGGAAAGCTCACGTGGGAATAACAGGGCCGTCCCAGAGGCAGCCTGGAATAACGGGCAGGAGGGCTGTGCACCGCCCTTCCTGGAGTGCTGGCCGGAACGTGGTCACGATAGGCCGACACACGGGCGTGCACACGGGAGCATGTATGTGTGCATCTGTGTGAGACCATGTCAGTGCTGTGCAAGGCACAGAGACACCTGGATCTGTCCACTGGGTGCACAGCTTGCTCCCTGAGCCCTTCAGGTAGGGCAGGGTGTCTCCTGCGTGGACTGGTGTTTTGTGCTGTTCTCCTCGGGAAACCACGCAGCACATCCCTGTCACGCTTGCTGATGGGTACGGCGGGCAGCCACAGTGTGCCAGGTCATGCGTAATGCCATCCTGTAGCTCACAGTGAGCACACAGCTGGTCACAGGTCAAGAAGTGACTCTTCCAAGGAGATCTTCAAGGCCCTTGAGCCATGTGTCCCTTCAGGGGCCTCCTGTCCACCTGAAGAGGCAGCAGAGTGGAACTCCCGGCGAGGACACAGGTGGGCTCCAAGCCCAGCCGCGAGCACACCAGCTCTGTGGCCGTCGTGGCTGAGTGGTGACAGGTCAGACTGTTGGCAGACCTCACGGTTTTGACTGTCCGTCACGGCTCCGGATTACCTCGGGCCGACCAGAGTATCTGTGACGTCTCACCAGGACCAGAAAGTACTCAAATTGGGGGAGCTGGGCTCCCATTCTCTGTGCTGAAAAGCATGGTCCAGCGCGGGTGAGCCACTGGGATGGTGGGCGTGGAGCCGGTGGGAGACAGGCTCAGACACGGACCCCGAGGCTCTACTGCCTCAGCCACACCCCCTGTGTCCTCCCTCATGTTGGCTGGACGCCCGGTGTGCTAGGCTGGCATACCCACTGGGTGTCCACTCGATCAGGACATCTGATGGTCCCAGGTCCACCTAGGAGGGAAAGCGGGCTGCCAGACCCCAAGGAAAGGGGCCTCTAACGGCCCCGCGGCTGCCTGCCTGTGACATTCAGGGATCCCCCCTCCAGAGGGCAGGGAGCAAACGGTTCCCATCCCACTGCTGCAGAGGCCAGGGCCCTACGCACAGCTGCCCTCACTCAGCACTGGGACGTCACCCACCACGCCCCAGGGCACCACGCCTCCCTTCCCCTTCCCAGGGTGACGGCTCTGTCCCACACAGAGTGCCCCGACTCCAGGGCACAGCCCAAACTGGGGAGAGGAGCTGTACCCCAAGGCTCAGAGGAATCAGGGTGAGCATGTGACTGCAGGACAGAGAGGATTCTGGGAATCTCAGGGAGGGCCTCCCTGCTGGGAATGGCGGACTCCCATTCTCCACCCCTATGCAGGGACCCTTGCCTGTTAGCCAGGAGAGCCTGCTTTTGCTTCCTGCGTAATGACAGATGGGAAAGCTTTTGCGAATGGGTGGGCAGGAAAGGGGTGGGGTGGACGAGACTGGAAGCGTGTCTCTGTCTTCTCCTTGTTTATCTACACGCTGTCCTCACACATGTGAGCGTCAGGAACAGTGTTCAGTTCTGGGTGTTTTAAGCCTGCTCCTCCGTGGAGCCCCAGCTCCCCTAGCGCCCCACGCACACGCCATGGAGCATCTGCTCTGCCTGCGCGGCACACACACAGGGACTTCTCTGGGCTGTACGCCTGCAGCAGTGCCTCAACTATTCTGACCCAATAAAAACTGAATTATATTTTTTCACACATTGGATGATTTCACCCATCACGTTTGACACAAGATAAAAGAAAACCTGACTACTCTAAAAACTTACATGTAAATTAAAATCCAATTAACCTCTTCCCATAAAGAAAACAAACACCAAGCTCTACTTTAGAGTTGAACGCTACGACAAATCCACGGAACTATTTCTCATCCTGCACACATTCTTCCAGGAATATAGAAGACTTCATTTTCTGAGGCTTGCCCATTCTTGAAACTAAATCAAACAAGGAAAAGGCAAAAAAGAAAAAAAATAAGAAAAAAGAAAAAATCACCAATATAAAGTATGCCTTAGTTAATTAGCAAAGATGTTTAGATAGTCTTATGTTCAAAATCAGCTAAAATAAGCAACCCCCACCTCCCCGTCCTCAGACATCCCTCGGTAAAGCCTTGCCCTAAATGCTCAAGACTGCGGCGCACAGTCCATTTCAGTACCTTCTTAGAGAAACAGAGGCACTGAGACACTGGCAGTTCTTTCCTTCCTGCTGGCGGGTGTCTGAAGCAGCACCCCAGGCCGCAGGTGCTGACAGCCTTGACCTGGGCCATGGCCGTCAGGATACGACGGTGGAGACGCTGGTAACGGGGCGGTGAGATGTGGTCCAGGTGGTGCAGCCAGGGAGCAGGAAGCCAGTTTTCCATCAGCCGGGACAGCTCTCAGAAGGAAAAGGTGGTTCAGCTTCGGGTTGCGTGACTGGGTCTGTGTCCTGGCACTCACAGCCACAGGGCTCCCTCCACATCCGGGGATGGGAGAGGAGGCTGCGGCAGGACACCCTGTGTGGCCCCTCTCCCCGCAGCCGCCTGGCTGCTCCCTGAGCTTTACACCTTTGCCCCTGGTAGAAAGACAGGTGCGCCCAGAACTCAGCCTGTGTCCCTGCAGGGGAAAACTTGTACTAATATTTTTAAATCAAGTACACAAATAGGTGTTGTCATTGCTTTATTACTCATAGTTTGCAAGCAATATTATATATAAAAGTCATTTTTAAAACAACCAGGTTTGCCAGAAAAGTGTTTTTTTTTCTTTGCACTGTGGGTTTCTGCACCATTGACACCTGGAGCCTGTCACATTAAGTGTATCATTTATGCAGGCGCTGGGCAAAAATGTAAGAACCTTTGAGTTTCCTACTCACACCCACCTCAAAAAAATGCCACCCTCCTCTCCTGTGGGGGTTGTTAGCATTAAAAACACTAGGGAAACGCACGTTTATCTCTCTTTCTCTAAGTCCTCTTTCTCTGTTTTTACATGACCAAGATGTTGGCTTGGCTATGAATTCAAAAGTGCTCCCAGAGTTCTTGATGATGATTCGTAGAGAAACCTGAAACAGAGAAAGAACTGGCTACAGAAAAAAGTGACCAAATTACGCAAAGTTACATTTTCACAAAATAAAAGTGGTTTGCAGCAAAATATGCTTAAAGAGAAAACTGAAGTAATCACTGTTTCTCATATGTAAATGGAGTAAGAATCCCCATCACTGGAAACCTCAGCGGGACACACGGCACACAGCGTCGTCCGTGATTGGAGGCCTCCTCTGTCCCCAAGGAACCGAACAGAACACCCTCTCGGTGGCACTGCTCACCCAGCCATGCTTCCTCTTCTGTTCACGAGAACCTCCTCTAGGAGGACCCGGACCACTGCACAGACACATGCAGGCTCACGGGAGCGGCCCGGGCACCCCCCATCCCACACCCACAATCACAAGCTCACGTCACTCCTACGCAAGAGCACAAGGTGAACAAGAGCTGTGTACCTCCAGCACGCTGTGAAGATGATGTCCACCCACGTCTCGCGCACACACACCTCCCTTTCCCGTCCCACCCTCTGCACTTCCGTCCCTGGGTGAGACGACGGGCAGCCTGTCCCCCACTCCCCGTCCTTCCCCGTCCCCCGAGCTCCCTAGAGGGTGTGCAAGCCGGCCAACCTCTGCATTCCCGCCCAGACAAATCTCAGTCTTTATCCCAAGTGGCCTCTCAGCCTGACTCACTCTTCAGCCTGGAGCTGTTGTGGGTGCTCGGGTCTGCCCGTGTCCCACCCTGTTCCGGATCCACACAAGCACGGGGTAACCTTACATTTTCCAGTAGCCACATTCAAAGAGATCAAAAGAATCAGGTGACATCTGTCTTAATACAGTTGGCCCTTGAACAACGCAGGGGTTTGGGGCGCTGACCCTCCACGAAGTTGAAGATCTGCGTATAGCTCAGTCGGCCCTCTGAGAACGCGGCTCCCCCGCATCCGCGGTGCCGCTCCACAAATGTAACCCACGGCGACCACGCAGTCCTGGGTGTTTACTACTGAAAACATCTGCATGTCAGTGGACCCATGCAGTTCAGACCTGTGCTTTCCAAGAGCCAACACTGTATTTTATCTAACCCCACACACCGAGGTAAGTCAACCTGTAACCAAGGCAAAAACAACACGAAAACATCACGACCTCTCACGGCCCTGGGGCACCCCAGCTGCAGAGCCTGTGGGGCCTCACGCCTGGGCCACATCTCGAGTCAGACGTGCCTGTTCCACTCTTCACAAGGGGCCATGTAGGGGCCAACACAGATCGAGAGAAGTTTTAAGATGCTTCTCTTTGTCTCAAAATTCGGGAATTTTACTCAGACTTATGTGTAATTTTTTTCATCAGTCCCATCTAAAATTTAGTTAAAGAAACAAAAACAACAAAATGAATCTTTAAAATTGCCTATTTCTTTAGCACCAGGAAATGCTCCCTTGGCGGCGTGAGGTCGCAGCCTCCCTGGCCTCCTCCTGGTCCGCCTCCCCCAGGACCCTCCTGGTGGGGGTCTGTCCTGCTTGGGGGCACCCTCCACGGGACCTCCTGGGCCCCCTGGGAGCTGAGGCCCTGGGGCATCCGCGACGTTTCCAATCCAAGGGCCTTCGGCTCTAGATCATTCTTTCGGGCCACCATGGATTTTTCTCTGAGGACTCTTATCGGTAAGAGTGTGACTGGCCCAGCGCTGCTGCTTCACTAGCGGCTGTCCTGTTTCCCTCTCACCGCTCCGCCGCAGCACACGTGCAAGTTGTTTTTGTCTGCACCCCACGGCCGCCTCGGGCGGAGCAGAGACGGCAGACGGTGGGAGGCACGAAGCCTACGGAAGCCGCCCCAACACAGCAGCGAGCAGGCTCTGATGCTCCCCCATCCCTTCAGGTCTCCCGGCATCAATGCCCGACGGCACCACCCGCCTGGGTCAGCTCTTCGAGACCTGGAAGCCAGGACACTCGCGAGGACGGACATGCCAGCCAGGCCCCGGCTCCCTGGTGGCCAGAGGGAGAGAGGGCCATCCCACCTGGGAGACGAGACAGAGGGACACCGGACACGGCAGGTCACCAACGCCCCAGAATCCAACACTGATTTTTAATCGCTCAAAAACATTGTCTCCTTAAGTGAGTATGGATTTTAAAATCCTTAAAGAAAAATGTTAGGTTATCTTGGCAAAAGGACCTATTAAATAACTGTACAGTAATCAGCCTCTCATGCTGGCCTAAGTCTGGTCTGACAACAAGGAGACTCTGGTCACCTCTGAACCAAGCACCGGGCCAGTGCCAGGCTGCCAGGCATCCTGACTTCTCCTCCAAGGCCAGGGACCGAGGCTGAGAGGCAAGGCAACCTGCCCAGGACCACAGCATCAGCAAAGGCACCCAGGCCTCTGACCACCCTACAGGGCTCGGATACCAACAACCTCTGCTGCCCTCCAGTCATCCTCCTATTACCGGGGAGAGGGCTGAATACCCTGTGTAGACCAGAGGAAGCAGAATTATCAAGGGGCAAAATATATGAACATACAATTTCAGAGCTGGAAGGAGCAGTGGCACCCCTGGGCCATGGTCCCCCGAGTCGCCCACTGGGCTCTGAGTTCCCACAACCCGAGGCAGGTGGTGCTCATGGCTGGAGACACCGGAGAGGCGGACAGAATCAGCCTCCTGAGAAAAAACAGTCAGCAGGATATGCAATGTATGGTTTTAATTAGAGGGGTTTCATTTACAAGCAGTTTTTAACCAACCACATCAAGGTCCCTGGGTGCTGACGCATACCTCTACATGAGTTGCAAAGAGCATCCAGCCTCAAGTTCATTTTCTAAAGACTATTAAAATTACACACTGGAATAAGGGGACATTACTTATCATTACTTGATAATAAAAAAGAGGCCACCGTCTCAGGGCTGCCCCTGTGCCTCAAGGTCTAATCACAGGGTTTAACACTGGGGACACACACATACCACCGAGATTGCCGGGACACAGACACGGGTAACGCTGGCCAGTAACCTGCTTCTGACGTGATTCCAGTTCACTCAGTGGGAGAAATTCATGATCTGACACAAGCCTTAAGAAACAACCCCTAACTGTATCGACACCTGAATGCATGAGTGTGCTGGTGAACGCACGCGGTTCCCCCGAGAAGACGTGCGGCTCACTCACCTATGGGACGCAAACGGCGCTGGCTGCGCCAGGGCAGTGAGACAGCACGCAGCCGACCAGCCCACAGGACGTTAAGCCTGCTGCGAGGAGGCTGCCGCACTTGTTACGAAAACACTCTTCCAAAGTAATGCCCCGCAGCCTAGATATTAACTGGACCAAAGTTTCCCAGAGTCTTAAAGATGCGGACTCGCCATGACGTCTCTATGCCAATAAAAATAATGTTTTAAAATACAGCCTTAAATCTTAATAGCTTATCTTCCATTAGATTGATTTTTTTGTTTCATCAATATTTTTAGGTTCTTTTTTTTTTCCAGACACTGGTTTTTGTACAGTGGGCTTCTTGCACGTTTAAGTAAGAAGCCAGTATCTCAGTCTCTACCTATTTACTTTTTTAGGATATTTCCTCCTTAAAGGGAAGAACTCTTTCTTGCCATCTGAGTATCAGCTTCGCATAGAAAACTGTACACAGTTGCAGAAACAATGAAGAAACAGACTATTACATGCCCTGCATTTAAATTCCGCGAGTACCCTTTTCTCTCCCACAGAGTAAGCGCTGAACTTGTAAGGCCTTTTTTCTGTCAACGTAACTAACACATTTCAAGTACTCGCCTTGAACCTCTGTGCAAGTGCAGACATCCCTCTTTCCTTACACCCTCGAGAGCAGTTCGTACCATTCTTTTCCCCAAAACTGTCCTTACAGATGGCATGTCTAAGGTTATGACCGTGTCCCATGACAATAACTTATCATTTATCTAGTTGGTAATTCCAACGGTCTTATTTCACATTTGCACTGCCCTGTGTTTTCAGAAACACACTCAGTTTCCTCCAAATCAGAAGCTCACTTCCCTCTTCCCCACATACTTAGAAATAAAGCAAGTTCATAAAACCTAGAGCCTGTTGGGTTTCTCCCTCAAAGATCCTCTTAGCACAGGAAATAGTCCACAGTCTCTGCAATGAAGCATATAACTGAACACACATCCTTGGCTCCTGACCGAGGACACCCAAGCCCCCAGCTCCAGTGCCCAGCTGAGGCTCACAGAGGCACAGCGCCAACCCTGGTCGGTGGGGAGTGGGGGGGCGCTGGAGGGTTTCCTGCAAGGCCCAGCCTTCTCGGGGAGGCCTCAACAGCAGAGGCAGCACCGCGGGCCGCTGTGCCTCCAGGCCCCACAGGGTGGCGGCCTGACCCGTGGGGAAGCCCACAGACTCCACAAAGGCTCCAGCTTTGGCCAGCAGCTCCCCCAGCACCTCCCTGTGCACAGGAACCCCTGCCCGCCAGAGGCAAGATGGCCAGCGGTCCCCCCAGAAGGCCTCCGTCCTGGGAGGGAGGCTGAGCCCTGGGATGTGCACGTCAGAGTGCGCCGGGACGCTCACTGGCCCCCAATCCCTTCCAGCAGCACCTGATGGGAGCTCGGGACGTGGCGCTTACGCTGTCCCGTCACCGTGGGGTTTCTGCTCCTGACGAAACCGCCACGGACCCTCCAGAAATGCTCTCCAAAGGAGGCTGGGGAGCCGTCTCGATACCTGACAAAATGGATTTTACGGAGAAAAGCATTACTAGAGAAAAAGAAAGATCCCTCATAAAAATAAAAGGGTCGATTCATATGCTCCTAATATCAGGATTGCAAAATACATAAAGTAAAACCCCTCTGTCAAAAACGGACAGACCCAGCGGGCAGAACGTCCGTGAGGACAGAGCTGAGCTCAACCCCATCGACCAACAGGATACAGTCGACATTTACAGACCCCTGCGCCCAACAACAGCACACGCTCTGCTCAAGCTCCCAGGGAACATCCACCAAGAGCACACAGGAGGCCTTAACACACACCTTCGTACATTTAAAAGAACAGAAATCCATACAATGTCTTCTCTCAGACCACATGGAATTAAACTAGAGATCATTAACAGAAAAATAACTGGAAAATCGAGAGGTTAAAAAACACACTTCTGGGACTTCCCTGGTGGCGCCATGGTTAGGAATCTGCCTGCCAATGCAGGGGACATGGGTTTGAGGCCCGGTCCAGGAAGATTCCACGTGCCGTGGAGCAAGTAAGCCCATGCGCCACAACTACTGAGCCTGTGCTCTAGAGCCCATGAGCCACAACTACTGAGCCCACGTGCTGCAACTACTGAAGCCCAAGTGCCTAGAGCCCATGCTCCACAACAGCAGAGGCCACCACAGGGAGAGGCCCGCACACTGCAATGAAGAGTAGCCCCCGATCACCACAACTAGAGAAAGCCCGTGTGCAGCAATGAAGACCCAACACAGCCAATAAGTAAATAAATAAAAATAAATAAACTTGCTTATTTACTTAATAAATAAATAAAACATTTCTAAAGAACACATGGGACAAAGAAGAAATCTCAAGAGAAATTTTAAAATATTTTTAACTAAATGAAAATGAAAACACAACAGCAAAATGTGTGCCCTGCAATAAAAGCAGTGCTTGGAGGGTGATTTATAGCACTGACTGAATAGATCAGAAGAGACATCTGATATCAGTTATCCAGGGGCTTCCCTGGTGGCGCAGTGGTTAAGAATCTGCCTGCCAATGTGGGTGACACGGGTTTGATCCCTGGTCTGGGAAGATCCCAAATGCCACAGAGAAACTAAGCCCGTGAGCCACAACTACTGAGTGCACATGCCACAACTACTGAGGCCACGTGCTGCAACTACTGAAGCCTGTATGCCTAGAGCCCATGCTCCACAACGAGAGAAGCCACTGCAATGAAGCACAGCCCCTGCTCTCTGCAACTAGAGAAAGCCCATGCACAGCAACAAAGAGCCAATGCAACCAATAAATAAGTAAATAAAAATTTGTTTTTTAAAAAAAAGAGCAGATTCTTAAAAAATAAATAAATAAAAATAAAAAAAAATAAAATCAGTAATCTAGGGTTCCACCTTAGGAAACCAGGAAAAAGGAAAAAAAAAAGCAAATTAAATCCAAAACAGGCAAAAGAAAAGAAATAATAAAAATTAAAGCGGAAAGCAAAAAAAAAAATTGAAAAAAAGAAATCAACAGAGAAAATCAATGAAACCAAAAGCTGGTTCTTTTAAAAGAGCAATAAAACCAATAAGCCCCTACCCAGGCTGAAAATAAAAAAGAGGACACAAATTACTAACATCAGAAATGACACGGGGGCATCACTACAGACCCCATGGACATTGAAAAGATAATTAAGGAATACCACAAAGTGGACAAGCTCGATGAGATGGACCAAGTCCTTGAAAGGCACCATCTGCCAAAACTAATTCAAGGAGAGACAATCTGAAGAGGCGTCTACTAAAAAAAAATTGAATCAATAACCAACAACCTTCCAAAGCAGAAAGCACTAGACCCAGATGGATTCACTGGTGAATTCTACCAAATATTTGAGGAAGAAGCTATACCAATTCTTTACAGTGTTCTTTCAGAACACAGAAAGGAAGGAATACTTCCGAACTCATTCTAGGAGGCCAGCAATTCCCAAGGAGCAGAGCCAAAAACATTACAAGAAAAGATAACTACAGAATCACTCATGAGCACAGATGCAAAAACACTCAACAAAATATTAGCAAATTAAACCCAACAGTGTATTAAAAACTTATACACCATGACCAAGTGGGATTTATCCCAGGTGTGCAAGGCTGGTTCAACATCTGAAAATCGACTAATGTAACCTAAAGAAGAAAAATCATATGATCCTGTCCGTAGATGCAGAAAAAGCCTTTGACAAGATCCAACACCCACTGTGATAGGAACTATCTGTAAATTAGGAATAGAGGAGAATATCCTCAACTTGACGAAGAACGCCCACAGCTAACACTGCTTGGCGGTGAGCACTGCAGAGTTTTCGCACTGAGATCACGCACAGGACAACCGTGCCTTTCACCGCTCTTTTCAATACTGTACCAGAAGCCCTAGCTTGCGCAGCAAGACAGGAACAGGGAAGAAAGGTATACAGATTGGGAAGGAAGAGATAAAACTACCTTTGTTCATAAGTTAGCAATTTAAGATTTTGAAAGCCTCTCTCCAAAGGAGAAAGTGGCTATGGAAAGTGGCTCACTTCCCAGGCGTATATAAGACTAATTACCTGGTTCAAAGCTCTGTAACACTTAACAGTACGATGTTCAGAAAACAGCAGGAGGGGCTTCCCTGGTGGAACAGCGGTTAAGAATCCGCCTGCCAATGCAGGGGACACAGGTTTAATCCCTGGTCCGGGAAAATCCCACATGCCGCGGAGCATCTAAGCCTGCGCGCCACACTGAGCCTGAGCTCTAGAGCCCGTAAGCCACAACTACTGAGCCCGTGTGCCACAACTACTGAAGCCCACATGCTCTAGGGCCCTCATGCCACAAAAAGAAAGAAAACAGCAGGAAAAACACTTTCTGTGGCTGGTCTGAGAGTCAAAAACAATTCAGAAAAGAGTCTACAGGAAATTGCACAGCACATCAAAAACTGCACATAGCAGCAAAAACACCTGGCTGGAAAAATAGCTCAGTGAACACATTCTCAGCAGTCCCTGTGGCAGCAACGGGCTACCCAGGAAGTAGAAAACAACGCACATTTCTTCAGTCTCTTGAGGGACCTTTCCCATTCCCCACGGGGATACCTGTAAAATGGTAATTATATCCCAGGCATGAATGCCCATAGTTTCAAAAATATAGCAAACCACCAAATATAATCTATCTAGGTTTAAAACCATATAAAATGACGGGACTTCCCTGGTGGTTCCATGGTTAAGAATCTGCCTTCCAATGCAGAGGACGTGGGTTTGATCACTGGTCCCGGAACTAAGATCCCACGTGCCACAGCTCAACTAAGCCTGCACTCCACAACTAGAGAGCCTGCACACCGCAACAACAGAGCCCACGTGAACTAGAGAGAAGCCCACATACCGCAACTAAGACCCGACACAGCCAAAAATAAATTAAAAATAAAACAAATTAAAAAATAAATAAAATAAAACCATATAGAATGAGTTTGTATGCCCTTACTTTTCCAGGGCAGAATCTTGCAAATGACAGTTTTGTTTTTGTTTTTAAAGACAGGATGAGGAAATACTGAAAACACATGCTCAAGGGGCCTTGACAAGAGAAACACCTCTACCCCCTCAATCCCCAGTTTCCTAGCTGGCTGTGACCAGCAGAAACGAACATGTGATCTACAACACTCCTAAGGGATAACGCGTGGTGTTCAGATAATCACACCTGGTGGATGTCTAGTGCTTACCTTTCCAAGCTATCCTCTTCCAAAGTAATTTCCATGAACGTCTTTAGTTTTCTGTGAACAGTAGCTGCAACACCCTTCACTTTTGAACTCTTATGTTTACCTGTTAAAGACAGAAGAATATTGAACACAACCACACAACAAGCACACACACTCTATCAGTGCAGGTACAATTTCCCCTCTCCTCTGAGTTAGTGCATCCATTGGCCTGTGGAACAGCAATCATCCCTTGAAAGGGATGTCAGAAGACCCAGGGAGTGATGACAACAGCACCTCATCCGCTCTGAGGTGGTTCCCAAGGCCATGCCCCCTGAGTTCTGTCCACACCGTCAGACTTGATCACCAGCACCTTCCACAGTAACGCAACTAACACATGTAGAGGCATCACCTGTCCAACAAATACGTAAGTTCCTATTAAGTACTAGGTGCTCATCTGCACCCCAAGCCCCATCCTAACACCCTCCCCATGGAGAACGTCCCTTTTCCTACAGATTTCTCCCCAGGAGACACTCTCTCAGGCAAGTCTTTCCCGATGCCCAGCCTGGGTCAAACTAGTTACAGACCCCGTCATGAATCTGCAGCCACGCCACGCACCCATGCTCATGGGGAGGCCTGTTCTGAGAGAAGCACTCTGCGTATAATATCTTAGAAAATAGCTTCAACATTAGTAAAGCTGGTCAAAAAATACAGAAGCTTAACAGTAGTGCATCTGCAGGGACATGACTATATTTTACACGTAGGTAAGCATTTCGTAGGCATCTCCAATTATTTTCCAGGTACTACTGCAGCTGGCTGGGATACTCAGAACAGGCACGGTTAAAGCTAAGCAAGACACAGACACGCTAACTAACCATCATGAGCAAAAATGAACTCAGGTTTTTAAACACACACGCCAAAGGTGATAAACGACAAATCAACAGAAATTCTGTCTGAGGTACAGAGAGGGAGACGTAATGGGTCCAATGCGGACAGTGGACAGGAGCTGCATTAAGAAGCTACTGTTATTCAAGTGGGTACAGGGCAGCTACATAGCAGATGCCCAGGCAGACAGCACGTGTGCAGGGCGTGGAGCGCACGGGAAAGCACCGCGACAGCTCGACTGGCAGGGCACCCGTTCCCAAACTGTCCACAACGGTTTTGTGTAAGACGCACCCAGCAATGTCCCAGACGGTAGGAGAGAAAACATAACCAACCTTTATTAATAACCAAGATAATGTGCGTAACAGCCGTGAGACACACGATGCCTTCAATATCCTCGGAAATAACACATGCCTTCAATTCATCTAAAAATGACCTGCAAAAAAGTAAAAAACAACTGAAATTGCTCTATAGTACATCTTAACCCTTTATAGAAAGACAAACACAGCCAAGAGTCATCAACCACCATGGCTTCCAGCGTTCAGGTAGCACGGGAAGCTGACTGAACTCTCCTGTACTCTTCACTGCAGCTCTGCCAGATCACACAGGTGAGACACTGACAACAGAGGCTATTGCTAGGAAGCAAGCCAGGGACGTTCTGGTGAGAGAATCAGCCACTCTTCATACTCACAATGCCCACGAAAAAGATTTCGCATGCTGTTGAATGATAATTCACAGCTGTTAAAAGTGATGCCTTCTGCATCAACAGATGAATGGATAAAAAGATGTGGTCCATATACACAATGGAATATTACTCAGCTGTAAAAAGCAAGGAAACTGGGACATCTGTAGAGACAAGTATGGGCCTAGAGACCGTCATACAGAGTGAAGTGAGTCAGAAAGAGAAAAACAAATATTGTATATTAACACATATATGTGGAATACAGAAAAATGGTACAAATCAACCAGTTTGCAAGGCAGAAACAGAGACAGAGATGTAGAGAACACACATATGGACACCAAGTGGGGAAAGCAGGGAGGGTTGGGGGGGAATGAATCGGGAGATTGGGATACCAAATTGTACACTCTAAATATATGCAGCTTATTGTCTGTTAACTGTATCTCAATAAAAGTTCTTAAAAAAAAAAACGTGATGCCTTCCGAAGTTTGCAATGAACAAATCTACTGTTAAAGTTCCAAAGGTATCAGACATCTGTAAAACCACCTCTTCTGTAGCCCACCAGTCCAGCATGTGCCACCCTAGAATCAGGTCAGGTGACACCGAATCCAAGCCACACGGTGCTTACCCCAGTCAAGTGTTTTAAAGTAAAGTGTCCATCATAGGAAGCATCTCAGTGACATGACCATTTTAAGTGTTTCTCTCTAAATGAACTGCACTTATGATAAGATAACCAGAGACTCTTTGGATGAATATATCTTTCAGAAAGTTAGAATTTCTCTTTGTATAAGTATAATGCTAATATTTTTAATCTCTGATAAAATGAGAGAAAACTGTGTGGAATGTTTTCTCTTAGGGAAAAAAAATGCACTTTTGAGAAATTTTGAGAGTAAAAGGAATAGAGCTAAAGTTACTGAGAGGTTATAGCCACGACAGGAGTAGAGGACAACAAAGAGAAAGGGATTACCTGACTACATTCGGAGATTTTATTATTATTCCTATTAAACACCTTGAAAACGGCGGAAGGGCTGAAAGACCCTCTGGGGGAGCAAGCGCTTCAGTATCAGAGACCTAAAAAAAAAGTCAAGTCAGTGACATGAATGGAGACTGAACCTGAGCTAATCACTCATCTTACACGTCTCTGGGTTTTCTTCTGAACTTGAGAAAGAAAGGCTTTCCAGAAGCTCAAGATACTGACTGTTATTAACGGCTGTCGTGCCCACCACAGTTACGATTACCCTATCACTGTGCACAGTGGTGCCGACCAACGCGACAGAAGAAGAGAGACACGTCACTTGACAAGCCTTCTGTCAAACACCATTTAACGTATGTTCTTCTGTAAACAAGGTGTTTCTACACTACGCAAATAACGCGTTACTCTTATTAGTCCAGGTCAGGTTTTCTCAACTCAAACTTCTTCTATGAAGTAGTAAAACGGTAAATATTTTCAGCTTTGTGGGCAAAATGATGTCTACCACAGCCACTCAATTCTGCTGCTATCGTGCAAAGCAGCCACAGGAAAAAAGTAAATAAACAGGCGCGGTCACGTTCCCACATAACTTTACTTACAAAAGTAGATGGTGAGCCACGGCGGCCCCCAGACCACTGGTGGACTCACAGTCATCAGCTGTGCAGCTCACAGGCCTGAATAACTTCCAGTTCCTGTGCTGTGTTCGGTCCCAGAATCACACTCCTCCCTTTTAAGCTTTCGGAAGGGCCTTAAATTCTATTCATGTCTTATCATTTTGTCAACTTTTTTTTATATTTTTGATTTTACAATACAAATTTATACAAATCATACATTTGCATTTGTACGTTTCCTGTCAGATTTCATCTTTCCGTCATTATCTGACCATCTTAAGGCTTGCTGCCACCAGGGTTCCACGCCATGACAGAGCAGCTTCTGTTGAACCAAGCAGGCCGATCACATGAAACAGGCTACTGCCAGGACATTGGCCAGACCTTTACAGAGCAGGGGCGAGCAAACCACCTGCTTACACTGCGAGCAGAGGCTCACATTCCCCATGCTCAACAGGAATAGAAAAGAAGGACATATGTACAGCAAGGCTCTCTACAACACGGCAAAAAGAAGTGTTCTCGGTGGAAGGACCAGCTGGGTTTTCATCAAGAACGACAACATCCTTCGCATGTGTCTCCCCAAGGTCACGTGACTCTAACCACAAAGCAGGCCCGGAACAGTGAGGTGCCGCTGAGGGAGAAGCAGACCTGAGCTCTAGAGAAGGACTTGGGAAAACACAAAAATGTGCTGCCAGCAGGAAACCGCCTCCTGAGCAGGCAAAACGCAACACACCAGTTTCAGGATAACACCCCTCACCTTTCGGAGCCGGTGGCTTATCTCGACCACGGACACTGCGATGAGCGTGGAGAGCACGCCACGGTGGACGGGCGTGTCCACGTGCCGGGACTGCACGGCGCTGATGAACTCGTGAAGAGGGGTCTGAACAGAATGAAGGAGCTACAAAAAACACATCAGTCCCTGTCAGGCTTACAAAACCACTTTCAAGAATGAGGCCTCCTCCTGCTGTCCCCTGGGGGCCCGGCCCATCTCATCTGCCCGCCGGCGCTGCGCGCGTCTTCCCCTCTGCCGATGGACTCCACGGCCAGAAGGTGACCCACAGGACTGAAGCCTGCCGGGAGGGACCTTTATGGCATTCTTTCCCCAGAGCAAAGAAAAATCCCCAAGGAAAAGGGTATCAATAACATTACTAAAGTTTTTGAAAGGAAAGAAAGATGAAGAAATATCACTGACATCAAGAGAAAACACCCACTGTGAGGCCGCGTGTCCTGAACAAAGCTGCGCAGCCAGTAGTGAGAAACGAAAATAATTTTGGCATAATTTTGGCACAAATTACATAAACAGATCAGACACTTGAACCAACTCATCAAAAACAGGACTATTTCAAATTAACTCAAATATGAACTAGGCTACAGACAATATGGCCAATAACCTTCAACTACCTCTACCAACTAAAAACAGAATAAAATTGAAAGTTTCAACAGTTTATAAACATCCTCCCACTTAAGCATCTTTTAAATCTTCACTACTAAGAGCTGAGCACTCACAAGCTACTGCATCCATTCTCTGCTTCTGTCCTGCTGGGCTGAGGAGCTCCTGGGCCGCTGGCCTGCTGATCTGAACCCGCCAACACTGTCCCCAGACAGGTGGTTAGCAGAGGGCTCCTGGCCGCCCTGGCCTCCCGCCCCAGAGCGTGCCACCCTAGGGAGAGGGCTGGCAGCACCGGCTGAAGGTGGCACCTCCCCCTGCCAATGCCCTATGGCCCAGACGTGCGAAGGGGCCAGTATGTGCGCAGGCTGGGCCCCGCACACCCTGGTCCGCCAGGTGGGCGCTGTCCCTCTAGCTCTGGACCCGCACGTGCTGGGCAGATGCCAGTACCTGCAAGCCTTCTTCTGGCTGCTTCCTGAAGCCCCGTGCCATACACTCCAACATTTGTTGAAACACTTTCTGGACCACATCAAACAGCGCTGCGACTTCTTCCTCTGAATCTGCCTTCTGCACCAAGCAGCTTCCCGTTACCTCTTTCAGAATGCCGAGAAGTAGTGAAACATAAAAAAATCCCTTCACTGGAAAGAAAATTGGAAAAATCAGTTCTTTAATCACCCAATTTAGTTGAAATTATTACATTTTTCACTTAACACATGTATATTACAGTAACTTAAAAGAGAGAGCTGCTGGTGAGCCAATACCAGGTTGGTCAGATTGACATAAAGTTTAACACACACACGCACACACACACACACACACACACACACACACAACTTGCTCCTTTTATTAAATACAAAGCCAATGCCTTCGAGGACAGTGACAGCACACGCGGCTCAGGCGCTAAGAACAACTGCACACGTGGTTCCCTGAACACCTGGGTGGAGGACGTGTCTTAATTTCTCACATGATGGTGACCATCGATGTCGGGTCTGAGAGGAAAGACCAAAAGCTTTCAAGATATGACCTAAGAATCTCCAAGGCCAACTCTGTTAAATCCCCAAACTGTGTAGTTTACTGGTGTCCTTCTCTCCTTTCCTGTGTGGCAATAATTTGGAAAATGTCTTCACAGCGTGAACTCAATTCTACAATGCATCCTGAGGACCTTCAAATTTCCTTTTTGTTTCTACCCAGACTTGTCTGTAAGCTGCCTGTAAACAGAGCCAGCGGCCGCCACCTCCCCCGCCCCACGCTGCCCCGCGCCACCCCCGCTCTGCCCACTCTGCCCCGTGCTGCCCCGCGCTACATCCACACTGCCCACCACTGACTAACCTTCAGGTCTGTATGTCGGGCTGCCTCCCTGCTGGACTGGACAGGAACCATGATTCTTCCTTACATACATTTACAAATATATACTATATAAACTATACATGTATATTTTTAAAAAACCTGTCACATACATTTTTAGAGACATGGATGGACCTAGAGACTGTCATACAGAGTGAAGTGAGTCAGAAAGAGAAAAACAAATATTGTATATTAACACATATATGTGGACTATAGAAAAATGGTACAAATCAACCAGTTTGCAAGGCAGAAATAGAGACACAGATGTAGAGAACCAACATATGGACACCAAGTGCGGAAAGCGGGGACGGTGGGGGGGGCGGGAATGAATTGGGAGATTGGGATACCAAATAGTACACTCTAAATATATGCAGTTTATTGTAAAATATAAAAAAATAAAAAGTTAAAAAAAAAAACACCTGTCACATAGAAAAGCACAGAAATAATGTTCCTCATTAAAAGATTAGTATCTAGGAGACAAAGCGGTGTGACCTCTCCTACCTTACATAGGAGTCGTGTGGCCTTAGTAGGGAAGCTCCTTGGTTTATGAAAGAGATTCATATGACACAGAAGCTCTACTTGAGACAGAGATAAGAAACTAACTCCAAATCCAAATTCTGCTGCTAAAGTAAGTAAAAGAAATGGTCACGTTCCAGGTGGGTCTGCCCCTCAAAAGGTGTACGGCACTACCAGAGTCAGCACAAAGTTTGGAGAGTCTTTGCAAACTTAATAGAAACTTTCAAGAAACGAATCTCTATCTAGAAGAAGGTGAGGGATACACATTCTCCACACAGCTCAGTCGCAAAGCAGCTCAGCAGAGGCCACCGTGTGGAGGGTGACAGGGCTCTGAGGATAAGGGGGCCTGTCCCCTTGCATCCACCCTCACAGTCCTGGTGCTGCGGGAAAACCTCACGCTAACTAGTGTCTTTACTTACGGACGAAAATCTGAAATGTTGAAAGTTTTAATTGGAAGTTATTTCATTACATTCAAGCCATATATGCCTTATAACCAAAGACATACGCTTAGTGGTTAAGTACAATATGCTAAGTTACTCAACGTATGTCGGGATTCACAGCTATGGGAAACAGAAGGCCCTCACTGTGGAAGTTCCTGCTGCTCCAGAGTGACCGGTGCACAGGGACGGCTAAGCTGGGGGTGATGTCGGCCCAGTGCTGATGGTCAGCGTCTCAGGCCACCACAAGTCCACACATGAGCAGATGCTCACTAGCCCGGCCCATAGCAGCAGCCACAGAGAAGCACGTGGACCCAGGCCCCTTTCTGTCTTGGACAGGGTGTGCCATCTGCAGGGCCCTCTACCCAGCTCTACAGGATCCACCCCCACTCCCCCCCACACTCCCCCCGGGCCACCACAAGCCAGGGCTGCAAGGCTCTGGCCTGGGCCGTGGATGGGACGCTGCAGGTAAGCCCTCAGCCCAGCCCACCTGGAAGGAGGCCGACTTCTCACTCACTCACTCAACACACATAACTTGGCCCCTAGTACAGGGCAAGCGTGGACGCTGTATCAGTTACTAGGGGTCCTGTCCTTGGGGTGACAGCACTTCCCAGTGGTCCCCGGGGGGGGGGGGCATTACACAACTCCTGGCTCACACACACACGACGACAACGTTTCTGGAGCTCTGCCGCGTGGACCCAGGACGGGACAAGCAGACAGGCTGGGACTGCATGGTGACCACGGCCGAGCCAGCCGCAATCGCACACGCGCTGGGGAGAATCCGCAGACCCCACCGGAACCTCTGCATTTGCCACGTCTGACACCAGAGACGCCTCCGAACCTCCTGGCTGCCACAGCCTGTTCAGTCCTCTCTCGTGTACGCTACTCTGTGTCACACATCCGTCACTTGAAAGCGAGAGCCCTGTCCAGCACGGTGAGGGAGGGAGAGAGGGACTGGTTCTGACGGGTACTTGCTCTACACTCACCCTTTAATAAGCGAAGTACCTGTTTGCATGACTGCAAGGCTCCGCTGTAGCAGCTGTGTCTGAAACTTACAGTCACCAAGGCCGACCATGATGACGTCCTTACACACAGTCAGGTAGGTCTGTAAGAGAGGCAGACACGACGCGTGGTTTCCCAACAAGGGCCACAGAGAGGAAAAGAGGGGACACGTCCAGCTGGTAAAGCTCCTGATACCCAAGGTACTACTAGGTATCTCATGAAGCAGATGTTTACAAAGATATTTTATAAAGGAATTTCCATAAAGATACATTAATTCTCACTTTTCTTTAAGAAATCTAGAAACACATCTCATGTAACTCCGCAAACAGTACTGGATGCCTGTTACATGTGATGTGTAAAATTACATTACAACTATGCAGTTTATGCTTTGCCAAAAGATAAACTCTAGATCTTCAGATGCCACTGCAAGTATTTAAGAAGAGCAGCACTATTGACTAAACTCACAACTTTAAATCAGAAAATAAACCCTGGAAGCACAGCACAACGTGGAGAATGGTTTCCGTATCTTAAGACTTCTAACCTGGATAATCTGTTGATAAACGACCCTGTGAAGCTTCAGATATTCTTCTTCTTGATCTTGGATGAAAGATAAAACTTTGCTTTCCAACCAAACCCCAGTGTCTTCCAAAGTGGACAGGTAAACTTTGCCTTCTGAGCAGAACTGTCCAATGACAACAGAAGACGGGTTAGTCACAGAGTCACTGGGCCGACACGCCCCATGTTCTGACCCAAGGTGTCTGCAGACACACCTTGTGCTGAAGATGGACACTCAGCCGGCAGTGGAGGCTGAAGGCTCGCAGGGCAAGGCCTTCACTCAGGGGGTGAGGGCTCCCACCTGGCGACTGCAAAATCGACTCCAGATCCACCTGTGAAACAGGACATCTGCAGGCCAGGTGCTGGCTGAGCAGTCGGCACGTGTGGCACGTGTCCCCCCTCCTCCAGGCCTCCCGCAAAGGGACAGGAAGACGACTTTTCACAGGTGCTGCTCGAGGAGCCCTCAGGATCCAGCTGAGGGCGCCTCCCTTTGCTTCCTGCAGCACCACCCCCCCCCACCCCCACCCCCTGCCACCCAGGGATGGTGGGCGGGAGCCTCCGGCACAACCAGATGCGGGTGGCAGCGGCAGGAACAGGCTGTTTCAGAGGGCTGGCCTGGAGGAGACAGCCAGGGAGCGAGGCCAGAGAGAGGAGATGGGGCCTCAGAGGACTCGCTCCCCAGAGAGCCCTAGAAAAGCCTGCCTGGACTCAGGGGCCAGGATTCCCACGTCAAGGAGCAGCACCAGAGCCAGGGGGCCTGGGGATGGCGGGCAGTCTTCCAGCCGACGGGCCTGTCCCCACAGACAGGCTCATCCTCGAGCAGACTCGACAGGACACTGGGCTCTGAACCTGACTTGGTAGAAAGCCCAGGGCCCCGGAATGTTCACCCAGTCCCATCCCGCCCCCAGGTGAAAATTTTACACTATAGACACGGAAAACTTAGCTCTTACTCTATCACTCAACTTCCACGGAGTCTGTATCTGTTCCACAAAGTTACCTTGGACGTTTCAAGTGCTTTCAAAAGACAGTTCAGCTTCTTCTGGGGCGTGGAGAGCAGGCACTCACGATTCTTCGGGTGGGTCAGCAGGTACTCCAGGTAGACCAGCGCCAGCCCGGGTTTGACTGGACGTGGGTCCTGGACCCGCACCTTCCGCTTAGATGCAGAGTTACCCTGGGGAAGCAGAGAGACGGGCAGCAGGAGAGCACGTGAGCGCCAGCACACAGCTGATTTAAGAGACAACTTTTAAACATGACACAGCTGTACCTTGCTCTGAGGCTGCTCCTCCGGCAGCCAGTCACACACGAGCTCCAGGATGCGTCCCACCTGCCCCCAGGAGCAGAGACAGTCCAACAAAATACAATAGCTCCTGTCGGCTGTTCCTTCCTCCTGGTTTCTTAGTGTGGAAATCACACCACAGCTGAAAATGCCACACGTATAAAGTCACATCTAATATCTCAACAACAGTTCCTCACTTTCCTAAAAGGTGGGGAAAATGAAGCAGCTAAAAGCTAAGGGTACATAAGCCCCGCTATCATGGGAGCTCACGGACACTCTCCACCGCAGGAAGAACACATTGTCTCCCCACACGCACTGCCCTGCACACACAAACCCTCGCCTTCTGCTCCTGTGTTGTCTCTGTCAGACTCTAGAGTAAAGATTCCTAATTTGGGAGGAATACTATTTGTTTAGCATCAAAATATGCACATTTCTATAAATATGAATAAAAATAAGCAATTTTTACTGAGTTAATAACCAACACCCTAGAGCAACACTGCCCAATAAAAAACATCAGGTGAGCCACAAAAGCAGGTCACGTGTCATTTTAAAAGGTTCTAGAGCCACATCTAAAAAGACAAGATTAATTTCAATAGTATATCTTATTTAGCCCAGCCTATCCACAACATTCTGTAAGAAGTGGTCACTGTAGAAAACTACTGATGAGACATGTTACGTCCCTCTTTCCACACCAGGTCCCCAAGTCTGTGTGCACCCTGCACACACAGCCTGTCCCAACCCAGATGCCACGTTTCGAGCACTCAGAGCCACGTGTGGCCGAGGCTCCGTGGTGGGCTCCCATCTCACCACCTGGCGCGTGGACAACACCCGACTCTCAGTCCCTACGGTGGCTTCCTGTGTCCCTCAGCAGCCCCGGACCCTGGAAGCCGCATCCCCTGCTCTCCCTGCCACAGGGGAGGAGGTGGGGGCGGGGCAGCACCGGGAGCTTGAAGGCCGTGCAGGCATCGCCAAGTGAGACCCGGAGCACAGGGAGAGGGCGGGCACCTGAAGGTGGGCACGGCCGAGGCCGGCATCAGGGAGGCCAAGACGGAGAGAGGGGTCTTGCAGCGATCGTCCTGAAAGCGTGAAAAGACAACAGCAACAGGGAACGTAAA
This sequence comes from Hippopotamus amphibius kiboko, assembly GCF_030028045.1. Taxonomy (NCBI): domain Eukaryota; kingdom Metazoa; phylum Chordata; class Mammalia; order Artiodactyla; family Hippopotamidae; genus Hippopotamus; species Hippopotamus amphibius. The sequence continues at coordinate 467,582 of NC_080189.1, read as the reverse complement.
CACTGGGAGCCCGAGGGCCCAGGACTCCCAGGAACCCACTGTCAAAGCCGCTCAGGAGGAGCTAAAGTGACGCTCTCTCAGCAGGAGGACGTCACCCCCGGGAAGCACCAGGTTGATAAGTCTCCTCAAACTTTTACAGGACGCTTCACTACCTTCTGGGATGTATTATTTGTGCAAATATTCATTCAGCACTTACTGTGTGCCAGGAGATCCTGGGGACACAGCAGTAACCAGAAGAGACAACAGTCCTTGCTATCAAGGCACTGACTTGTATTTGGAAACTAATACTGATGAAAGGAAAAAAAAAACCCAACTCTATACACTTGGCGTGTCCTGAAGAATAAAAATCAAAAGAATGAAACTAGTCAGAAAACTTCTTAAATAAAATCATTAGAATACCTTAGGAAGACAGTGCAGTGCAACAGAGCTACCTAGCCAAACCCAAGTCCCATCAGACCCCACACCCCAACCAGCAGGGACACCACAGGGAGAAGGGTGCGTCTGAGGGTGGGGCTGCGGCAGGAGCCGGGTGCGGGGGCCGCCTCGGGCAGCCCCTCACCACCACCACTAGCATCACAGTGACAGAGAGGGCAGACGCCATCAAGATCATGTGATAGGAAATGCGCGTGGGTGGATGAAAGAATGAAAGAAGATGGATCCTGAAAGGAAAAGAACCAACAATTTTCCTGAAAATACACGTGAAACAGAAACAGGAGCAACGTCACAATTTGGTCTGTAACTAATTTCCATGCAGTCAGAGTGAACCCACCCTCACCCCCGACTCCCAATAAAATGTTTCTTATCGTTACAACAGTCGGCTGACAGCCAGTCCTGACTGCACGCCGTGTGTGGCTGGTAGATGAGTTATCCACTTAACGGCCTAACCACAAGGTCTTCTGAGGTACTGAGGGCAGAGAAGCTCTCGGGCCAGAATCATTCGGCACTAAAAGGCTTCAGTGGTCGCCTCCCTCTTCCTAGACACGCCTGGGCCGCACTGTCCACCTGTCACCTGGTCCGGTACCCCACGGCCTCCGTGCTCATCTTCTGTTCCTCAGCCCAGTGCAATGATCTGAGGCTTTAAACGTCCTAGTGACTTGGGCAGCCTTGACTGTGTACCTTCAGACGGGTCACGTCTGCACTTCAGAGGCAGAACGGAGCTCGGAGATGTATCAGTCACAGAAACGCGGCTCAGGAAAGGCCACGTAAGCAGTTATAAAAGAACCAAAAGTAAAACTCACCAAGAGAAAGGTGAGTTTCATGAGACCTATGACCTTTCTATATTTAAGCCATGCTTTCTTCATAATTGGGAATAAATCTGCATTTCCACATAGCAGCTTTATTTTCATTAGTTTTGAAATATGGCCTTTGTTCACAAATAAAAAGTCAAGGAATGAGGAGGTTTCCTCCATCCAAACAGAAGTTATACACACGGTTCTGTCTGTCCCAAGAACGCAGACAGATACTTGAGATCCTTCAGAAACATGTGTGTACAGGGTGCCATCAGACGCCTACAACTGCCCCCAAAACCAAGGTGCTGCGACATCTCGATGTTCACAAACTCCTCAATTCCCAACAAATCAAACCAGATTCTAAAATAGTGTTGCACGCCATTAGAGACAGAAAACCGGTGCTCCCCAGACACGTCTGTGGGTGCTGGGACGGAGGCTGGAGGACACGTGGTCCTGCCCCGTGAAGGATGAGAGGCCGAACGTCCCGGGGTGGGAGCGGGCTCAGCCCCCCACTCTGCAGATGGGGAGCAGCTTCAGAGCCTGGTTCTGCACAAACGTGACCCAGGCATGTCTGCTTAGCAGGGCGGCCAGTCTTACCTTAAACACTGTCATGTACTCCGGCAGCACAGAGGCGAACTTGCTAACGGTGTACACTCTGGCCTCTTTGTTATTCTCCATGCTCCTGTGAATGCTTCTCCACAGAATCACAACGATCTCCAACAAACCCGCCATGGACGCAGCATCACTTACAGACAGTGTTTGGTCCAGAGTCTAAGATACAAAGAACCGTATTGTGAAAGAATCAAATCATAACTATTGAGAGAACAATTCTGTGTCTAAAAGCACATCTCAGAATTCCAGGCCTCAGAATTCTGCAGAAATGGAAAGGACCGGCAGATAGAAGCCCCGAGACTGTGGTGTGACGTCTGATGGGACCGACGCCCCCTTGACCATGGGCTGCTCTGGGTTGTTTCCAAGTAACAGACCTAGTGACACCTTCCACACTCGGCTGGCAGGGAGCCACAGTACCGCTGTGTCCTGAGTGTCTCCTAGTGATTCCCTCGTCTGTGCAGAGGGCAGGTCCCACATCCCCACCACCACACGCACGCCTGCATGTGCTCCAGTTCAGATACGAGCCCTGTCCTGCGATGGTGACAAACTCTGACAACTTGCAAATAACCACACCGACCACTTTCTGAAAGGGGACCACCTTGAGACGCAAAGCATCATTCATTTCAGGTGTTGGTATTTTTGTGCTACTCAAATGTAACAGGAAGAGATACAGGGAACGAATTAATTAATGAGTATACACAGAAAAAACACAAGTAGTTGCTAAATAATGTTAGATTTTTCAATAGGTATTTAACACTTGGAATGACACGGCTAAATTTAAAAAGTAATAAAACTACTAAAGGCTTAGAAACTACTATGAGAATGATACAAATAACAAATTGACAAAATTTCAACCTGTACTTAATTTTCCTTTCTAAATTCTAACGTTTAGCATAGCACTCTTACCATTAAAGCGCTCTGAGAAAGCCTTTACAAAAATATAAGTTCCTAACATTTCATTAAATAGAAAGCAGAGATTTTTGGTAGATAGCAATGGCAAAAAGTAAAAGAACCAATTCAAAACACGTTGCTTTTAGCCATTATATATTCTTAGAACGACAACATCCAGACAACAAATTGTATTTCTTTTCTACTACCAGTTACAATGGAGCTACGTATTTCTAAACCCTCGTGTTTTCTGATGGTATAGAAACCAACCTAAAAGGTTATAAAATGCAAGCTTTCTCAGTAACGCCTAGGTTTAACAATGGGGTGGAGAGTTCCTTCAATATTTAAAAACTAATGGTTTTTGCTCTCTTGCAAACCACTTCCATCATCAGCACACGTGTGCAGGGGTGGCCCAGAGGTGCAGGGCCCTGCGAGCCCGCAGCTAGCACCCCAGCGAGGGTTTCTGAAGTTACAGCCATCACTCTCCTAAAAATTCTGCCCACCCAAGCAATATATTGAGGGGAAATTCTAAAAAGAGGAACTCAAATTCCACCAAAAGTAAAAGCAGAACCGACTCCAAGTGCTCCAGGCTGAGGGTTTCCCAAACCAAGGCTTTAGAGGAGTGTGAGCTGATGGGTCGGTTAGGGAGACTCAGCTGTTAAGGTAACATCAGGCTTTCCTCTCTCCTCCACCTCTGCCTCAGTGGACAGAGAAGAGAGGAGACGCTGAAACGGGTGGCTGGTGGGGTCTGGGGAGTGGTCGTTCCCCCCACCCCCACCCCCGGAGGCAGGCCGACAGCCCGCGAACAGCCCCACCGCACAGCCCCAGCCTCAGCACAGAGCGACCCTGCGGCTGGAGACTCGCCGGCGGCGGGCCTGCACCCAGGGCGAGGGGGGGCCGCGCAGGAGCCTCACCCTGCAGCCAGCATGCACCACGTTTCAACAGAAGGGCCAACTGTCTTTTGTGCCTTTCACTATTTCTTTTGTTTTAATTGAAGTGTATTCCACACCTTGTGCCTTTCTATTAAAGGCCAGTTTCCTAATCTGCAGCACCACAAAACTACCCAAAACTTTTACTTTCGAGGTACATAAGCATGAGTTTGTTTATAAGGTTAAGATGCCGCTTATAAGTAGTAAATCTTAAGCGTTCTTTTTTTATGATCTAATTGGTCACTTTGCATTCTGAAAAAGAACCAGCTATGTAACCTCTGATAAGTCAGTTTTTAAAAGACAGCTGTGAACAAAGTTCATTCCCAACACCTGAACGCACGATGATGTGTCCAGCAGAACCTCAGGGTGGTGGCGGCGAGTAAAGCCTCCCCAGCCCAGCTCCCGTCCAGCCGGTCCAGCCGTAACACGGGCGGCGTCCAGGCCCGGCCCTCGCGCGCCGCCCGCACAGACGCTCAACGCGGAAGGGAACCAGGCGGAGGCCCACCGATGATCATCATCATCTTCCCTTTGTGTTAAATCCCCCTCAACCTCCAAAGTGAACCACCAAGGGCGCAGAGGAATGCTTCCCACAGTCACCTGCGGTCCCCAGAATAAGGAGCTGAAGCACCAGCGCGGGAGGAACACACGGGAAGTGAGACCACCGCTACGGTAGCAGCTCGAGGAGATAACACCTCGGCTCCGGGGCCCGGCCCGGCCCGACCCGACCCAGCCCGACCCGGCGGAACTCACGCTCCCGGTCTCCTGCCCGCGCGGCTCCGCGTCCTCCCCGCAGGCGCGCAGGGCCCTCCGGATGCAGGCGCTCAAGCAGTGTCGGATCACGTGCATCAGCTTTGCTAAAATGCGCACGGCGACCGGTAGTTAATTTGCGTGTCTCTTCAACACGTTCCAACAGGGGAGTTAGATCCCAGCTCACCCAAGGGTTCCTTCCAGGGAACGCGGCGAGGACCGCCCAGCGCACGGGGCCACCGCGGCGGGCGGGGCCGGGGCGGGCGGGAGCCTGATGGGCGGGGCCGCGGCCAGAGCCGAGGTGGGCGGGGCCGGGAAGGGGCGGGGCCAGGCCCGCGGGCGGGGGTGCGGGGCGTGGGCGGGGCCAGGATCGGGGCGGGGCCTGGGGCGGGGCCGGTGGGCGGGGCGGCGCACCTATGTTGGCGCAGGCCGTGTGCTCGTGCGCGTGCTGGTAGAACCTGCGCGCGGCCGCGTGGTTCATCTGCAGCAGCGCCACGCAGCGCTCGCACCACACCTCCTCGGGCTGGTTCACGGGCAGGAAGGAGCTGAAGACCAGGCCCACCAGGCGCCGAGTGACGGGCAGGGAGTCCGACTCCAGACGGACCAGGATGTGCTCCATGGGGCATATTTTCCAAAACTGCGGAAAAGGCACATGTGCAGAAGGAAACTGTCAGTGTTCCTGCAACCTTGAAAGCATCGTGAGCAAAATTTCCAGAGCATAATCAAAACGGAGATGATTTTTACACTCAAGGAGATTCATCTCAAGTGACTACCCCAGAACCTGACTCTTCTGGAGATAAATTAAAATAAACCCATATTTTAAAGCACTGACATGTAAGGCAGCTGGAGTGCTGTCATTCATCAGGCCCGTCCGTGGACTCTCAAATGACAGTCATGGTTAGCCGTCTAATAATTTTAAAATTTCCTAATGGTGTACCCCCCCAAAAAATAAAAAAAATTAAAAAAAATAAATTTCCTAAAACACCACAACTTTGAGCCCATTAATATGAACAGTGAATTCAAACATTTACAACAGGTTTGGCACAGAAGACTAGAGTGGGCCCCCCGTTTCCCACCTCAGTCACAGGCACCCTCACGGGGTCACGCCTCCCGCCATCTATCCCCCCCGGGGGGCTGCCTGGGTGGCCACGGGCCTCCTCCAGCCACCAACCACACCTGCACGTGGCAGGACTGTCCTGCCGCCCCTCAGCGCAAAAGCATCAACACTGTCCACTGCCCACAGAAAAGGGCTGAACTCCTCAGCAAGAAACTCAAAACAAAAGGAAATACCACAGAATAACAGAAATAAAATAGACTTTGATGGTGAAATGTTCAAATCCTGTCTCTGTCACTTGCGCAAAGACACACTCATCTGTGTAATAGGGACAGCGCCACTGACATGGACTCTTCTCGAGGGCCTGGCTCTCACGACTGTCCCCTCCTTCCAGGACTTCCATGGATCTTCCTCACCAGCACTCAGGTGTGCTCCAGTCTCCTCCCCGCCCCTCCCCAGGCGCCAGCCCCCTCCCCACTCCTACAACACCTCAGTCCACCCTCCACGTCGGAAGGACCTTGTGCATTCAGACGGACACCCCCCTCCCCCTGAGGGGACATCTGAACATTCGGCACTGTGACTGTTCCCCCAGATGCTCCCGGGACACTTCCACACACACCCGTGGTGTTTCTGAAGAGTCACGGGGGTAAAGACAAGTGCCGTCCCACAGCCACGCCACTTGCTGGGTGTCGACCCTGGACCCGACGGCACAGCAACAGACCCGAAGGGGGAAACCGAGGTGCTCAGGAGAGCAGGGGCTTTTCAAGCCTCAAGGCCTCGCAAAATTCAGACCTGCTGAAACCAATACACCCAAGAAACACCGTACGTCACAGCACCGCGACCCAGCTGAGGGGCAGTGCCTAAAAGAGAGGGTCTTCACATTGAAAAGCTTGGCTCCTGAGCACTCACGGAGACCAGACCACCTTGAACAGAAACTCGTGATCGGCACGGCACGTACACCAAATGCCAAGGCTCCAGGGGTGATTCTTGCCAGGAACATTCCCTGACGTCTGCCTTTCCAGAAACTCCCCATATTAGCCTATTTTAATTTGATTCACTTTTTCTAAAATAAAATGCAGAACAATTCTAATTAGCGCAGGGTTCTTCAATTACCTGAGGTTTTATTTTATCCAAGCATATTACCCACAGGTTGCTATTAACAGCAGACAAGACCAAAAACATAATTGCTAACTCGTGTTCCATTTTTAATAAAGATGTTTCAATATTAGTAACTGTTGATTTGGCCTAAATCTAAGCTATAAAATACAAAAAATATAGAATTTCAAAACAAACCATTAACAACTTGAAATCCCTGGCACTGACAATGAAAATTATAAACAGACGCCTTATTAACTAAGTTGGTAACTGCTCCTTGGCCACAGGACATGATTTTATCTAATCAGCTTTAATTCTTTACAATGTATCAATCATCTGGCCCAGGGCCTTTGCACATGAGATGTGGCTCCTGGATCCCGAGGGTAGCCTGTCGGGGCTCACCAAGGACAGAAAGGAAGGACACCCCTCCCTACAAAGTAGCACGCAGGAGGCCAGGACTGTGCGATGTGCAGTAATGACACAAGCACAGCCAGTGTCAAACTGCACCGTGGCACCCTGTCCATCAAGCCAATTTGGTGGGCATCAACCCCTCCCTGCCCCTGGTAGCTGCCTCTCCACAGGCCTGTCAATCTCTGGCCTTGATTTTCAAGGAGAATTAGCTGGTGTGCCCATAACAAGCCTTTGCAGAGATCTCACAACTACATCTCGCTCCGCCTTGCTTGTGCGAGTCAAGGATTCAGATGAAAGAAGCACCTCATGAAAACAGGGCGCTTGCTTTTCGGCTCTTGCTGCCCCCCAAACCAAAACTCTCCAGTCACAGGCGTTTTGTCCAGGTCTTCCCTGGCCCCTCCCGTTCTCCCGGGAAACCCCATAAACTCAGAACACCTGCTCTGCACACTGCCTGGCAGCCATCACCTCCGTGACCCTCTGCAAGCGGATGCGCACATCGAACAGAACACCACGCCGGGACTCCCGTTTCAGATTCAGAGCTACACTTTCAACAGGCTATGGTACCAAATCCAGTCGAAATTGCCGCCAGCTTTTTTGTTGAAATTGACAAACTTTATATGGAAATACAAAGGCCCAAATCCAAGAAATACAAAGGCCCAAACCACCAAGAACTCTGGAAGAAGAGCAGAGCGGGAGGACACACACTGCAAGACCTCCTGCAAAGCTGCAGAGAGCTCGAGGTGGCCCCGGCCTGAGGAGGGACAGGCAGAGTCCAGAAATGGACCACACACAAGCAGCTGATTCCCCACAAACACGCCACAGCAGTGCGACTGGGTGTGACGTAGGGTATTTGTACCACATGAGCCACGTAAAGTACTCTTTTTTTCTCATTAAAAACATTCACAGTTCCAAATTCGAAAAGCATAAAATAATGTGTATTCTTTGCAGCAGTAAGGTCTCCCCAGCACCCTGTCTCTAGACAGCCAACCCCCTCCCCCTCCTCAGACACTGGTGTGCACTGCCTGTGTTCTCCAGGGCTGTGTGAGGCGTGCGCTCCCGGGTCTGCAGAGCCGGCAGCACCCCGCACCTCGTCTGCACTTGTTCCACACACCTCCCTCCGTGGGCTCCCACGTGAGCGGGCTCCTCTTCGTGGCCGCGTGGCTGCATTTCCCAGCATGAAGGCACGCCAGGGCCATGCACCGACCCTACACTGACAGATGTGTCAGGCTGTTCCCAAATCCTGGGCCTCGACAAAACAGCACTTTAAAGTAAAATTCACAGAACTATTGTGTGGAGGAAGAAAGTTCAGTGTTACCAAATAATAATGAACAACTGAAATTTTTAGCCAAAAGCTGAACAGAAGTAGAGTTAAAGGAAAACACTCTCACCCCAACAGTGTACATCAAAATGCACACAAATCAACGAATCCCTCCTTGCTTCCTTCTGTAAAACGTGGGGGGACGGGGATCTCATATTCACCATTTTCTCAAGTAATATTTTAAGTGTTTACTGCGTGCCAAGCATTTAAACATTTCAACAAACTTTCATGTATATGATAAAAATATAACTTAAGGTGGGAGCTGTTTACATTAATGTCTTTCAAAAAGAAAATATACATTGACAAAACAAAATTTTATGACACAAACAACTGGTAGAATATACCAGACATCAAATAGTTTAAAATGCAGTCACTGGGCTTCCCTGGTGGCGCAGTGGTTAAGAATCCTCTTGCCAATGCAGGGGACACGGGTTCCATCCCTGGTCCAGGAAGGTCCCACATGCCACGGATCAACTAAGCCCGTGCGCCCCAACTACTGAGCCTGCGCTCAAGAGCCCGCGAGCCACGACTACTGAAGCCCATGTGCCTAGAGCCCCTGCTTTGCAACAAAGAGAAGCCACCGCAATGAGAAGCCTGCGCACCGCAACGAAAAGAGCCCCTGCTCACTACAACTAGAGAAAGCCTGTGCAGCAATGAAGACCCAACGCAGCCAATAAATAAAGTAAATTTATTAAAAATAAATAATTTTTTAAAAATAAAAAAATAAAATGCAGTCACTGAAACTCTTGGAATTAAAACTTTGTCTTTTTGTTGATGTAAATAAATGTACTTATTTATTTCATGTCTTAAATAAGAAAACCTCTATTCACCTTACCTTAGCAGCCCTCACAGCCTTCACTTTCAGCAGCATATCAACAAAAGCCACTCTCACTTTCTCCGAATTGTCATGGAGACAGTATTTTAACGCTGGCAGAAGTTGTTCTAGTAATGGGTGGCTTAATTTATTATCCAAAATTATCGGCAGACACTATAAGAAAGGAGAAAGATAAACAGTTCAAAATGAGAACATAAACCACAAAAAGTTGAGCCAAGAAAAATTCAGTCCCATCATAAAACTACTAGTGAAATAAACATACCCACAGAAAATAACACTTTTCTAACACCACTTCACATAAAAAACATACTTTTAATGAACAGTATAGTTTCAATGCCTGATAATCAGTTCGTCCATTGCTTCACTCAAACAAGCAGTTATGAAATAATTTTTCAGTGTTTTCTCTGAGCTAAACTTTAAAGGGTTTTCTTAGAGTTGAAAGAAACAGGTGGGCCCTGGTGGAGGGGCCCCAAAGCTGGAGTCCAAGAGTCCTTTTAGGTTCTCTTAACAGCCCACAGATTCCCTGTATTTCCCGACTCCATGCTGCACAAAAACGAGGGGCACAGAGCCCCCCACGTCTGTCAGGCTCGTGCTTCCGCACAGCTGTGCCCGCGTCTCACATGGCATCCGAGGGACCGGCCCAAGCTCAGACCAGACACACAGGTCTGAAGAGCTGACGCGCTCCACCACCTTCTCTTTCCAGTTATTAGGAAGGATGTACATTTTTAAGAGACTTCATATTTTAAAGATCACAGTGAAATATTTATGGATGAGCTGATAAAGGTCCTAGATTTGCTTCAAAGTAATGGTGTGTGAGGGAGGAGGACGCGGCTACAGTGGAACAAGAGGGATGTGTCCTCAGAACGGCTGAGACTGGATGGTGGACAAGAATATTTGTGTGGGTTCTTATTTAAGGGACACACAGTGCACAGAAAAAGCCCTTTCTAAAGTATAATAACGTTAAAAATTTTAAATACACGCAGCTCCCACTCTAAAACGCTATGCCCCCTCCCCCAACACACACACTATAAACTAGTATTATCGCAAGTACTTTTTTTTAGAAAACACTTTTGTTTTTTAAAAGGTTACTTTGGATACACAACAAAAACGCCAACAACACTGTTTACGGCGTGGGCTACGGGTGACTCAAACTCGTCTTTCTCCGTATTTTGGAACTCTTCTACAATAAACAGGTGTTGCTTATATAACTTAAAACCTTGCCTTAAAGACAGAACAGCGCACGTCAGCAGAGCTCACATCAAACGCCAGTTCCTCAGTTACTTTCTTGAGAAGGTCGATGAGGATGGTCGGAGGCAGCATCTCCCAGTATTTGGAAGTTATTTTACAAACACCAAGGATCCCTGTGGAACGGACCATCGGATAAGGATCTTCTAAAAGGCTCTGTAAGTACGAGAGGGAAAAAGGCTTAATTATCTTAAATTAGTCTCTTTTTATCGATATCGGCTTTACCTGCGGGCACATCAGGCAGCCGCAACCTAACAGATGCTTCAGGTCACAGAGTCACACAGACGCGGGACCTCCAGCTGCTTGTTGTTTCTGCCGTCCAGCGTTTAGAGAGGACCACACACGTGGTGCCTCACCTGCCAGCCCCGATGGCAGGGACCCCAACACCAGCCCCGCCACGCAGAGGGACACTCAGGGGCTGCGGTCATTCTGTGAGATGCAGCCTAGGAAGCCACTCTCGTGAATTTCCAAAATGCCACACCACACGGAGCCAGGATAAAGTGACCCTGCTGGTCACTGACCCGGTCAGTGGGCCTCACGGCTGCCAACAACACGAGTGCAGACAGGAGGTCATGCACCCCGACTGATGGCCACACACAACAGCCACAGAGCATCCAACACAACCATCATGACCCTAATCAACTCTGTGTTTAACTGACTTACAGGAAGTACAGGGCAGAGGAACGTGTCAGTGACAAGCAGGGCAGGCTCTGAGGGAAACAACAATAATTGGGCTTCCTAAACAACAACAAAAGCACGCAAAAAAGAAAAAAACGAGAGAGAGGGAGAGGGAGTGCCTGCTGGAGCGGGGACTGTTGTCCAGGAGATGGACACACACTGGCTGACCACAACATGGGTCTCGTCCGGGCACAGGCTCAGAACTGGGGAAACGGTACCGAACTGTCACTGGAGAGCAATGCCTGGATACGGGGTGACATCAAGGAGTCACAATTCATCTTACTTTAGCTGTGCCAATGGGAGGACTGCACTTTATAAAGGGGTCCCTGGGGCTTCCCGGTGGCGCAGTGGTTAAGAACCCACATGCCAATGCAGAGTTCGAGCTCTGGTCCGGGAAGACCCCACATGCCACGGAGCAACTAAGCCCGTGTGCCACAACGACTGAGCCTGCGTGCTGTTACTGAAGCCCACGGACCTAGAGCCCGTGCTCCGCAACGAGAGAAGCCACCGCAAAAAGAAGCCTGCCCACCGCAACAAAGAGTAGCCCCCGCTCACTACAACTAGAGAAAGCCGTGTTCAGCAACGAAGACCCAACACAGCCAATAAATAAATAAAAAAAAATTTAAAAAGGGTCCCCGTCTTTTAGGGACACCCACTGATGTATTCAGAGTTGAAAGCCTATGTTGCTCAGATCTGCTTCAAAAACAGAGAAGAAATCAAGTGGGCCGGGGTCAGTATCACTGGGACTGTCTGAGGGCACGCGCGGGTCACTGTACAAGGCCCCCTACTGCGGCACATGGAACGTTCTAACTCAAAGTTTAAAAACAAAAATAATCCTTACTCCATAATCAGACCAAAAGAAGGCTGAGCTAGGATGAGTAAGCACTTCCTTCCTCCTCTCCTCCCAGATGACGAGAGGACGGTGCCGCAAACACCAAGGGGCTCCGCGGGAAAGAGAGCCAGCACCACGGAGAGCAGGGCAGAGGGTCGTGAGTGGACCCTGCTGGGCCCGCACGGAACCCAGACCAGCCCCGATCCAGGGCCAGGACTCGACGGACGCAGGGGTGGTTGGGGAGTAAACAACCTGCTGGGAAGAGGTCTCGAAATAGACGCGGGGGGGCCAGGAGCACAGGAGAGCCGGCAATAACTCCAGAGTCCCCACAGGAAAGAAGGAAGGAAACCAGGGACGGTGGGCCTAGCCTGCCTGGTCCTCACGCAGAGCCCAAGGGGAGGCCCGTCTGAGGACAAGCCCGTCCGCGGATGCAGAACCACGCCCGACTCCCCAGGCGAGGAAGAAGCCTACCGAGGACTCAGCTCCGAACAAACAGAAAACCCCGTGCCAGCCGCCTCCTCGACCCAACCCTTTATTCAAAATAGGAATGGAAAAGCAAAGATGGCAGGTCACTTGAGAAAAACAAACAGCAAGGAGAAAAAATAAATAAAATAACAAATAGAAGAGAACATTAGGAATTCACAGGTTTTATAGCTTTTGTTTTCTGTGAATTACTTCCAATAGTACTCTTCAAAAGTAATTCTGGGGCTTCCTAGGTGGCGCAGTGGTTAAGAATCCGCCTGACAATGCAGAGGTCACGGGTTCGATCCCAGCTCCAGGAAGATCCCACATGCCACGGAGCAACTAAGCCCGTGTGCCAAAAAAAAAAAAAAAAAAAAAAAAAAAAAAAAAGTAATTCTGGATAATCACCTTACGGGACACAGTCCCACGGGAGTCCAGGGCCCACATCTGTGTTTCCAATCAATCATGCTGTCACCAAGATGATGGCACTTAACTTGTAAAGCGGCTTCTACAAGGAGAATCACTGCCTCTCACAACCACAGACGTGCATGGAGACCTCAATCTGTCACTTTCAACAAGGCCTCCCTCTACTCCGCTGGAGAAACAACAGAGCAGAGGGTGTGCAGGACACGGGCACGCTGCCCTCACTGCCTGGACCCCCCTACCCCCCATCCACCACCATGAGACTCGCTGCCGCCTCCTCAGGCCCTGATCCAGCAGCGTCACGAACTCGCCGCCAACCCACAGGCCAGGCTGGCCCAGGCCTAGCTCCGCGAGGTCCACAGGGCCTGAGAATGGCTTTTCCCTCCTAAATGGTTGGAAAAAATGAGTGATATTCTGTGACACATGAGTATTACGTGGGATTCTCATTTCGGTGTCCATGGATGGGCTTCCCTGGAACAAGCCACCCCTGCTCCTCCCTGTGTACGCGTGGCTGCCTTCCTGCCACAGCGGCAGACGGAGCAGCTGTGACCACGTGGCCCGAAGGCCTGAAATCACTGTTGTCTGGGCCTCTACAGACACAACTCCTACTCTCAACTACCACTGACGTTAACTTCACTGCTATACTGCACTGCTTCCTGAAAGAAGTCAGGAACAGACAGACAGTGGAAAGAAGGAAAGAGATTATTAAGAAAACTTCCTTTGTCTAAGAGTCAACCAATGGACTGAAGTTCATGTTACGGCAGCAGAAAAATAACAAAAGATAAAAGCATCCTTAAAGTTTCACAAACCCTCAACACTAGAAAACAATACAAAATATTTTCACAGTCCTGGAATGAAATGATTTTGAATACAAAATTCTAGACCTGGCCAAACTGTTAACTGTCATAGAAAAATGAAGAACATTTTAGGATTCAAACAGTGAGAGGCACATGCCTCCCCAAAGTACGATCCACTGAAACTCTCAGCTCACACACTCACCGGCCATGACCGGTCCCCTCAATACGCTCATTTCAGCCCCAAAGCGATTCACAGGACTGTGCTGCTTACACAGGAGCCTTTCCCTGACAGTTTTCATCCCAAACAAGACTTAGAGTGGAAACTCTGTTACTGCTGTTTTTCATTTTTAAAATAGTCTTCTAAAAATCTGTTTGACAGTGATTTCTTTTTTATGAGACAGTTTGTTGACTAAGTTTTGCTACTTGAAAAACATAAACCTATCTCCACTAAGAAATATGCAACTTAAAAAAATAACCCTAACATCAATGTTTTCTACAACCTATTTTTTAGTTTAAAGGAATTATAAAGAATTCAATATTTCCTGTTCTGAAAAAAAAAACATTTAACTGACTTCAACAATTCTTTTAGTGTTTTTCTTTCCTTACATTCAAACAAAATAGCATGTAATTTTTATTTTTTAAATAGTTAATAAAACAAATACACCCAGCTGCCAGAAAGCACAGATTTGACCCAAGCTATTTATATGTTGTAAAGTTATAATAAAGTGTTTCTTACTGTTTGTAAAAAAAAAAAAAAACAAATACAAAACTCACAATGATTAAGCTGAATAGAGACTGCTCTGTGCTACAGAGGACTCTGTGCAACAGTTCTATCCCTTTACATGTTTTAATGTTCTTTCGGACAGTTACGACCACTGTCATCTTAGCGCTAGGGATTGAGCTAAATGCTATATACACAGGTTTTCACTGAAACTGTATCACAATCCTACAAAATATTATTCCCAGTTTTAAAGAAGAAACAGGACTAGAAAGAGCCTAAATAATTTGAAAAAGATCAGACTAAGTGGGAAGTGGGATTCAAAACAAACAAAATGCCTGACTCCAAGCTCCAAATCACTACGCAAATGGCCTCCCCATCTGCAGGCTGCAAGGACGACCCCAGTCCTCCAGCGCCTTCCTCACATGTGGTCAGGTCAGGGGCCGGGGCCAAGCACACACTGTGGACAAGCAGCACCGCAGGTCCAAGGCAAGAGGGGTAGCAGCTGGACCACCAGCACACACTCCGTCTCTGCCCTCAAATGCAGAGACTTCAGCACTTCGGGCAAAAACAAGCAGTTCACAGACTGGACACTTGAGTTAAAAGAACAAGAGCTTTTCATAGTTTCATGGGTAACAGCTCCCAAAATCTAGTTTTGGTTTGCCCAGCAACATCTGTCCACAAAATTAACCATGATGCCCAAGGGGGACTCTTAAATAAACATACATGTGGATGAGACACACACGACGAAATGCTAATGACTTCATTTTGGGGGGGTGTGTGTGCGTGTGTGCTTCTCTATGTGTGTGTGCTTCTCGATATGTGAGTGTGTGCTTCTCTGTGTGTGTATGCTTCTCTATGTGTGTGTATGCTTCTGTATGTGTGTGCACTTCTCTATGTGTGTGTGTGCGTGCTTCTCTATGTGCGTGTGCTTCTCTATATATGTGTGTGTGCTTCTCTGTGTGTGTGTGCTTCTCTATGTGTGTGTGTGTGTCTGTGTGTGCTTCTGTGTGTGTGCGTGTGCTTCTCTATGTGTGTGTATGCTTCTGTATGTGTGTGCACTTCTCTATGTATGTGTGTGTGTGCTTCTGTGTGTGTACTTCTCTATGTATGTGTGAATGCACATATGTGAACACGTGTGAAGAGGAAAGTAGACACATTCATTATACTATTATTTCAACTTTCCGCATGTCTGAGATTTTTCATAAAGATCAGAAAACAAACAGAGCAAAGGAAGTTTCTAGCACTGCTATGGGTAACCACCATTCTCAGGGCATCTTTGATCTCACTTCTGAACATGTTATTCTACAAACTAGGACAATGAGTAGCATTTCTTAGCTTGTGCCAGGAGACCCTGAAATGTAAGGGGCTGTAGAGAAAGAAGCAGAGGCTCACACTCTCTTGCCAGGTGAAAAGATTCAAGATACCCCCTGGAAATAAATGTCGCATCCTGATGTCCTAATATCTCATTTGAAAAATCAGTCATCTGAAAAAAATCCATGGCAACAGGCATTACTTGCCTTAAAACATAACCAGTGTGTTTTTCTTCACGACATGGCCCCACAGCTTTACAGCCGCACTTGCCCAAAGTCACACAGCTATCGGACAAGGGATGGAATCAGACCCAGGTGTGTCCTAACCACTGCAACACTGCCTCTCTGCCGGGGCGACAGGGGTACACGCAAGATGCCTAAAGCTCCACACAGTGAACAGGTAGCTGTTCCAAAGGAGACAGAGAGGGAGAGGAAAGGACACCACGAGTCCATGTGGCCACGGGGGCACCAGGGAGAGAACGATTTCCTTCAGGAGTGTCGAGATCTGGAAAGCCTGCCATCCGGGGGCAGCACAGGGCAGTGACGGGGGACAGCCCGGACGCACATGAGGCCCAGAGCAAGCTGAAGGCTTAAGGAGCGCAACCGCATGAGATACATACGTAGAGTTCTTCAAACTGCTTCTGAATTTCGCTGTCCATCTCGATGGCGTTAACGTTCGGATCCCTAATAGGAAATGCTTCAACGAACAGCAGTGCAGCATTGGATCGGACTTCTGAGTTTCTGGCCTGGAATAGTTGAAAGAAGACTTTCAGAATCCAAAGAGCTGACATTCAAAGACTTTCGTGTAGAATTCCTAAAGTAATGCTCCTAGTGTCTCAGTCCAGACTTATTTACAAATTAAAGACAGCTATAACACTGAAACTAACCAAACTTGTGAGACTTTCCTTAAGTGAAGCCGGACTCCCAGCTCCACGCCGACAGGTATTAAAAGATGTTCCTTTGCTTCAAAGCCCGTCCTGTGTCATCACGAAACAGTGACCATCCGGTCCCACACCCAACACCAGAGTCACGTGGGTTGAAAATGACCCGCCTGCTCAATTGACCACTCCTCAGTGCTGTCGTCTTGTCCCCCAGTCACCAGCAGGAGGTCCTGAGGACCAGGACGATTCAGTCCAGCTCTGCTGCACCCCCCGCAACCCCACCGATTTACTTAGCATGACTACCCCCCTTCCCGCTGTGCACGCAGCTCTAAACCAATTCAGGTTCCCAGTTTAAGAAATGCTTTTAATAAAAGAACATTCATCCAAAATCTCACAGCACTCTAAGCCTTGAGCCTTACTTTTCGTGCCTTTCTGCAATTCTGGACTAGAGTGGGCTAAGCTGGAAAGCACAGTCAGCACTAAACACAGACAGACTATTGAAGAGGTGCAGCACCTTTAATCCTCTCCACAAGATGGGCTTATACAGTCTGTGAAGCATCTCCTCCACGCCCTGCCGAACCTCCTTTTGACGATGGAAATAACTCAGCACCTAAGAGCCAAGGAAAGAAGAAAAGGATGGTGATATTGGTGTTTTCAAAAAAGCATTTAAGATCTTACCTTGAGGAAACAACAGGGAGCACAGGCTGCAGCTGATTCACAAGTGCTGACAATTGCCTCTAACAGGAACTACAATGGAAAGGCACGCTGACAGCACGGAACATGGTGATCACACAAAGGCCATCTGTGATGGGAAGAAAGGCGGCGGCCTTGGGCTGTACAAAGGTTTGGGTTCCAGCTTCTACTCTTCTACCAACAGCCGCAAAACCTCATAAAAAGTCACTTACACCTCTGACCATCAGGGTCAAATGGAAAAGGAGTCAGCCTAAGTGGTTTCTACAGCACATTCTGGCTACAACCGTCTTTTGTTCTAAGAACCTATATTGGGCATTCAAAAACAGCACATACAGTCAGCCCTTCATCTCCACGGGTTCTGCATCTGTGGATTCAACCAAGCATGGATAGAAAATATTTGGAAAAAAAAAATTCCAGAAAGTTTCAAAGCAAAGCTTGAATTTGCTGCTTGCCGGCAAGTATTTACATTGTAGTTACTGATACACAGTATTTACAACTCCTTACACAGCATTTATACTGCATTAGGTATCATGAGGAGCCTGCAGATGATGTAAAGTATACGGGAGGATGTATAAGGCACTAGAGTGTCCGTGGATTTGGTGCCCAATCCCCCGCAGATCCCGAGGGGCGACCTGTGTCCGTGGATTTGGTGCCCAATCCCCCGCAGATCCCGAGGGGCGACCTTATCTCAAATGAGCGTTACTGCCTAGTGATCCTTTCCAGTAGAAACTTAACTTAGATGTCAAGTTCATCCCCAAACTCATGGATAATCAGAAAACCCACTGCTCTTTTAGCTCTATCCTTTTGTTATTTTCTACTCCCTTCTTAACCAGCCATAACGTTCCCACAACTCTTCACTCTTGTCCCCAACAACAATCAATATGCCTTTCTTCCTTAATTAACAACTCTTGGAGCTAAAATTATACTAATGCAGTGGGCTTCCTAGGTGGCGCAGTGGTTAAGAATCCGCCTGCCAATGCAGGGGACACAGGTTCCATCCCTGCTCCAGGAAGATCCCACATGCCTCGGAGCAACTAAGCCCGTGTGCCAAACAAAACAAAACAAAACAAAAAAAAAATTATACTAATGCAAAATGGAAAATTTTTAAAAATTAGGCTATGAGACAACAGACTATACTTTAAGCAACCTTAAATCAACTTTGCCCTGAAAGAACTACAATCTGGGGATTATTTTTTTTTGATTGTTAATTTTTCCTTTAGATTTTAGTCTATCGTTTGTTTTTTCTGCGTAAATATTAATTTGGTATCAATGGTATACTTGCTTCATAGAAAGCTTTTAACCACTGCACTGAGATACAATTCACATACCATAAAAATCACTTTTCAAGTGTACAATTCAGTGGGTTTTAGTATATTCAGAGTTGTGCAAGCATTACCACTACCTAATTTTACAAGATGGGGACTTCTTACTTTCAAATGACTTCTAAGGTATTTCCTGAAGCTTCTTTCAACATATCAACAAAATGACTTATCAGGTAAATATTTATCAAAAAAAGGATTTGAAGAAGAAGCTATAATGTGTTATAAGCAGTAAGAACAATTACTTGGAGTTCAGGAATACATTTCATTTGAAAAGTGAAATCTAATATTCTGCCTTTAAATTCTTTCTGTGCATTTTTCCACAATTTAACCAATGATGATACCTATCCTTATAACATCTTAATTACTCACACTACCAGAACAGAAAATCAGATACGAAAAAGTCTTTACTTATTTGGTACCAAGAGTGAAGCAAATACATCACAAAGTTGTACAAGTTAACACGACGCTATTCCTTACAATTAAATAGATGCTAAAACGCTAAATCATACGCGGGAAGGAAGTGACGCAAACTGACCTACAATTTGTGAAGCAGCTGTGTGCGCTGCGGAGGTGGGGAGTGTACCTGGATATATTCATCTCTGGTTCTTTATCTTTGGATAATACGAAGTAAATCATCAATAACATAAAAGAAATGTTTTTATGCATTCAAACTTAACATAAGTAGTATATTTACATCCTACAGAAAATAAATTCACTATACAAAAAAGTACAGAGGTGATCTCTCTTCCCTTAGCCTCCTGACACACAGCTGCCAAAACTATCAGGAAGCAAAGAGGGCATCGCCCTGGATTAGGACACAGACAACGCAGCAGACCCGACCGTCTGGCTCCTCCTCCAGGGTCCCTGGGATTACCCAGTCCTATCAGTGTCGTAACGACACCGACAGCACGGCCCTGCTCAGCCAGATCACGTGCAACATAAGGATAAAACCCATATCCAAATTCTGAGACCACCTTTCAAAAGTAAAATTTTATCAAGAGAAACTATCAACACATTTATTCAATTTGGTTTGCAGAATACAGAGTGGAAATGTAATGTATGAATGTAAACACAGTAACAGAAAGAATTTCAAATAGCCTCTTTTTTCAGAACAGTGGTAGTGGCAGTAAGGAAGTGATGATTCTAGACATTTTTATGTCAAATAATTTAATAAAGCTGTTTGAATAAAGTTCTTATGTCTTAACAGTAGACCTTTGCTTTTCTAATCAAAACGTTGGCGACAGGGTAAAACTCCCAGATTCCAAATATCAAGATTCTGAGAAATCCCTTTAACTGATGCCTGTGAAAGCTTAACAAAATTTCACAGAAACAATTATCTAAAAACAAAAAAGATGAGACATGATTTTCAAAAGTGCTGTGAGAGTGCAGCTCACCTGGCGCACCCGGGGGTGCACTGGAGACCTCCGAGGAAGGTGGACCCCGTGGTACATGAAGTCCTGGATGCAGCCGCTTTCGATGGCCTGGAGAGACAGCCCAACGTGAGAACTTGAGTGAGTGCGTTCCCACCAACGGGAGGATAGGCAGCACAGCGGTTAGAGCACAAAAGGACAGTCTGGCCTGCTCATCTTCCATTTCATGGGGGAAAAAGCCTGGATCCTTTCATCAGAGCTTCTTACTTTAGATCTACACTCTTAGAATTCCTTTGGTCTTCATATACCAAAGAGAACATCTAGTTTCCTCTATCCGACCTGATGAAACACCACATCTGTGTTAAATGGCCGGGCACGGGAGCCTGGGTCAAGCCAGACAAGGGCTCAGAGATCGGGGGGCCTGGAAGCACCCTAAGTCACCCTGATAATCTCAGGAGACTGGATCTGTTCCAAGACCCCCCCAGAACTGCCACTGAACTGCCTCTAAGGTGGGGGCCAGGATTCCAAACTGATGGAAACAACACCTTTCAGGCCTCCACAGAGGGGGCGGGGCAGGGCAGGGGAGGGGGTGTGGGCAGCTCCTCAGTCGAGCCGGGTCACTGAAGGCCTGGTGTGTCTGCCTGCACTCTGCCTCCCTTCCCAGGATTCCGTGGCTTTAGAGAAGGACACAAGGAACACGCGCTACTAACATTTACCTCTTCTCCATCAACACTGAAAACACTTCCTTCACCTGAAGCTGCTCATCAATCGCAGCATCAGTACACGTGGTTACTGCACTGTCTGACCTGTGATGACACGGGAGACACACGGCACTGGCCCGTCAAGTGTCTGGGCCACAGCAGTTACCCCTGAGAGCTAACTACCAGATCATGGACACCCTGCACCGACCTGGGCTTGTCAACATATTGATGGCAGAGAGTTTTTTCAAAGAGAAGAGGGAGGAACGCTGTAAGAGCTTTAAATGATGGAGCAAGTAAATGCCACTCGGAGACTTGTTGGGTCCTGATTCCAAAAAATCACTGTAAAGAGACATTTTTGAAACAAAGCAGAGAAATTTAAAGATGACCCAACTGATTTTTTAAATACCCAGGAATTACTGTTAATTTTGTTGAGTAGGATAATGGCACCGTATAACCATACTTTTTAGAGATGCATACTGAAGTACACAGAAAAGAGGCGTCATGTTTGGAACTGGCTTTAAAAACTTGAAGGGACAGAGGGAAGAGAGGGAAGGGAATGGCACGGAGAAGCACAAATTGCAGGTACTAACTTGGTACAAATCTAGTCAAACAATTAAATTCTAAACAACAAGTCCTATTTTTTTTAAAATCACTATTGGAGAAACGGGGAACGACTACTCCTTCCTGTGAACAAGTTTCATTCAGTAATAAAGCAACGCAAAAAAAATGCATAACAGGGTCCCGGTGCTGCCGTTCCCCTGAATTATACATGGTGCGGCTATTCTACCAGTGTCAGCAGGGGAGCAGACGTGGTAAGGTTTTGTCTTCTAGAAGCAGATGGCAGTGATAAACCCCAGCATACTTAACGGAAACCTAAGCTGGGCGGGAGAGCAGAGTGGCAGAAATAATCTCCCCTTGCCCCCCACCCCCACCAGTCCGGGGCCTGCTCCTCCCAGAGGGAAGACCCCTTTACGACTCAGAGCGAAAATTTTACTCAAGAGGAAAAAAACACATCTAAGAGCCCAGTATGAGAAAAATATAAGGAATGTCTGACAAAGATGCTTTCTTTTCATTTTTCCCGCAAAGAGGCCAAGAATGTTTGCGACTGTGAATTACACAGCCAGAACGCAGGTGTAGAGTCACTAAAGGCTGGCCGCACTTAAATGTCTTAAATTCTCAAATGATGCTGCTAAAGAGGTGGCCTGAGGTTCCCGAGGAGAACCAGCAGAGACAGAACACGAGCCATAAACACAGTTTTAAACTTTCTAGTGGCCACATTAAGAGCAGGAAAAAGAAAAAGGAAAACTGGGGCTTCCCTTGCAGTCCAGTGGTTAGGAATCCGCCTTCAAATGCAGGGGACACAGGTTCAATCCCTGGTCCAGGAACTCAGATCCCACATGCCGTGGGGCAGCTAAGCATGTGAGCCACAACTAGAGGGCCCAGGTGCCACAACTAGAGAGCCTGCACACCACAACTAGAGAGCCCATGTGCCACAACTAGAGAGCCCACGCACCACAACTGGACAGACGCCTGTGCACCACAATGAGAAGATTCCACATGCTGCAATGAAGACCCAGTGCAGCCAAAAACAAAATAAATATTTTTTTTAAAGAAAAAAGTAAATTTATTTTAATATATTTTGTTTAGCCCAATATATCCAATGTACTATCCTTTCAACATGCAATCAATATTCTTCTCGAAACATCCATGATATTTTACATTCTTATTTTTCCACACTGTCTTCCAAATGGGCGAGTTTCTTACGGACGTTTACTGCCAATCTCAGTTTGGACTGGCCACGTTTCAAAGGCCCTCGAGCCACCACATAGCCGGACACTACAGGTCTAGAGCTGCCAAAATGCCTGGGGCAAAAGTCTCAATTCCACTCCAACTGAACCTCGCAGTGAGTCACAGGTATCTTGAGGCTGTGCTCAGGCATGGATGTGACCCTGCGTGCATGTGAACACCACGCCACAGCCCCGGGGACGCACACCCTGGGCTTCATCGTGACAGACAAACACCAGCACGGGTGTCAAGTGGCTGTATTGTGGCTACTTATTTAGTAACCAGAACACAATAAAAGTGTGTTAATATTTCATAAAAGGAAAAGGAAATACCTCTAATATTGTCCCTGAAGCCTTTTTCCAAGCTCTGAAATAAATTTCTGCAATGTGTACCATCAAAGATCTAGCAAAAAGAAAAAAATTTTTAAATGTTAATGCAAGTTTGAAGAATTATATTTTTAAATACACGCTTCATTTCAGGAACTCTCCTCTCCTGGGGAAGAAGAAACTGTCTTCGATGAGTTTCAGACTCTCCACCTGCAGCTGAAAGCAAAAAACACAAGTCTGGAGACAGAGGACTGTTTCCTCCTTCTCAGTCAGGCTTCCCCAGAACTTACTGCTTCCTGGGAAACTACGACACAGAAGCCCAGAACCAAATTCTTACGTAAAAAACGTTTAAATATAAGTACACTTTTTGACTCGCGAAGTCATTTTGGACTTTCCAGACTAATTCACTCAGGTACAGAGAGCCCTAAAATACCAGGGCTGACTAAGAATCATAATTAGGAAAATCTGCTGGTTCAACCCCAATATTCTGCCAATGGGGGAACAGGAGAAAGCATTCTAGTAAACAATCGGATCCAGAATCAGATCCCAGCCCAACACGTACCCAGCTGCCTGGCAGGCAATCCAGTAAGCAGGCCCACCTCAAGAGCTCACAGCCTCCTTCAGCCCCGGAGATTAAGTAATCGGCTGTGACTCCGGCAAACAGCTCCAAGTGCTGTCAGGGCTGAGGCTGGGAGCGCAGGCCAGAGCCTGCTTCCGAGCCCTCCCACCAACCACACAGCTCAGTCCACGGGAAACTGCAAAGCACACGTTACGTCCAAAGGCATCAGCAGTGCTAGTGACACAGGCTTTACTATGATTGAAGCTGAGATTTAACTGGTAAATAATTTGACGATTTAAAGAACTACCACAAAGTAAAATTTTAATTTCATTGTTACTACTGAAAAAGAATGGTTTCCTAAAGCAAGAAAAAAAAATATCCAGTGATACAACAGTACATAATAAACAACAATTTAAGAGAGAATTTCTGAAGCTTCCAATACATTAATATAATTTAAAAGTCAGGTCAAATAGAAACTTTCAAAACTCGACGAAGCACAAAATATTAATTGCCTTTAATACTTACTTCTGTAATCCCTGTAACTGGTTTTTAATGGTCCCATGGATCATTTTAATGAAATTTACATTCCAACTGAAGAGGGAACTAAGAAATCTTCTTCCCTATAAATTAAAAAATAGGATATAATGTTAAAATTGCAACCAAATAAAAAGTTCCCAGTAACTAAGAAACAAACAACTCTTTGAAAGTGTAGTGACACTAACGTTTGCTACACCCAACGAAGGCAGCATTCATACGTCTAGGTTAGCGTCTACACACTGAGCTGCACCTGGGCACAGCCTTCAGGGGGCAGCATTGTGCAGGACGGCGGTGGGCACCTCAGCGGGATGGAGCGGGGCAGCAGGCTCCCTGTGGAGGGCAGGGCAGCAGACCCCTCAGAGCCACCTTCCTGTCCAACCACAGGGTGACCCAGACAGCTATCCCGCCACCCAGCAGGCAAGTTCAATGGCTCCGTCGTGATGTCTCCATAACCTAAAATCAAAGAATGCCTGAAATATAGCATCTTGGGGTGGGAATAAACCTGAACATCACTTCATTTCATCTTTTACAAAGGAGAAAACTGAGGTCTTGTGACGTTAAGAGGCTAAGTATTTGCCAACACAGTTTTCAAATACATAGAGTCCCCATACATTACGTGTAGTTGTAAACGTCACGTATACATCATAGACCATTAACTTTTATGCACACTACTAGATTACACATGCGAACCTAAAAAACAAGACTATATCTACTCTCTACAGGGGGCACGAGATACACCTCCCAAGAGCTTCCCGTGAAGGGCACCATCAGGTCTTCACTGCTCTCCAACACACTAGTGTCCGGAATCCCACAGACAGAAATGCAACACACTCTGATACAAAGGGCAGGGGAACCATGCTTGCAACAGGCAAGTTTTTGAGAAAGTATTTACTGGGACTTCCCTGGTGGTCCGGTGGTTAGGACTCCAAGATCCCAATGCAGGGGGCCCAGGTTCGATCCCTGGTTGGAGAACTAGATCCTGCATGCTGCCGCTAAATAAAGATCCCGCACACAGCAACTAAGACCCAATGCTGCCAAATAAATTAAAAAAAAAGAGGGGGGTGTTTACTGGAAGTAATTTGCCAGAATGACTGGAAACTGACCTGACCGAAGTTATGACTGATTAGGAAAGTAAGTTTAGATATCTTAAATTCAAAAGAGCACATCAGTTTTGTAAAAGAGGGAGCTTTACTACACACACGTGTATATTTGTGTCCACACTCGCACACAGATGTGTCACACAAGCGTAACATCAGCTGCTGTGTGTGAGTCGATGATGAGGAAGTTCATTTGTCTGAATCCACTCTTAACGTCCTTCCTCTCCCAATTTTCACAAGAACCTGGGGACACTCAGGGCAGAGGCCACGTGTCCAGTGTCTCCGCAGCACTGAGGACGGGAGAGCAGCAACAGCACGAGCTGGGCACCTCCTGCCCTGCAGGCTCTAAAGCCTCTAAGGATGGCCTCGTGTGCCCCGCACGGGAATCCTGGGAGAGGACAGGGCGGGTCCTGTCTTACAGAAGGAAATACTGAGGTTGAAAGCAGTGCGATCAAGGTCACCACCTACTCAGTGGACACACAGGGGTCTGAACACAGCCTTTCTGACCCCAAGGGCTGAAGGTCTTGGCCAGTGTGGTTCGGCCCTTTAACCTCGCCAGGGGAGACGGTGCACAGGGAGTGGGCAAACTGGGGTCAAATCCTTCTCTCCCACGACCGGCTGTGAGGGTGAGACCTTGAGCAAACTCTCCATTTAGGGGCTCCTCCTCCTCCTCTGGCAGGTCCCTCCCCACCCCTGCTTCAGGGAGGGGTGACAACTGCCTCCTTTTGCCTCAAATCATGTCTGCCAGGCACTAGCAATCAGAAACAAGGCTATATTCTACATAAAAACAATGTGCTTTGCATCCCCAGCATGGGAATACAGTCAGTCTACAACGACTACAGAAAACTCCTAAGACGAGAAGTCAGCATGTCCAAGAGAACCAGGCAAGCCACACTGTAGTTTTTAATTCTCTAGTAGCCACACTGATAAGAGTAAAAAAGATGAAATTAACTTTAATAATTTATATAATCCAATATATCCAAAATATCATTTAAATACATAATAAATATATAAAAATTATTAGTGGGATATTTAACATTCTTATTCCGTATTAAGTTTGAAATCCATGTGCATTTTACACTTAAGGCCACAACTGGACTGGCCATATCTCATGTGCTTGCTCAGTAGCCACGTGTGGGAGTGACCACCAGTGGACAGTGTAGCACTGGGCCAGAAGCCTCTCTTTGGATTTAATGGATAGGTAGGAAAAAGAAACCAAAAATTCTGTGTGATGATGGTTTTGAGTTACATGCCAATTAACCTGGAATTAGGGCAGATTTGATCCATGGGGAAGTGCTTTCTCAACCTTATTTTTAATCACTTTTAATTTAAATGCAATCATGGTTCCCCCAGGATTCACCCAGCCACCTGTTACCATCTGATTCAATGATGAAATATGCAATGACTTGTAAAACGTTTGCTTAACGCTGCCATGCAGTGAAAAGGAATTGCAGCAAACATAACAGCTCTTGAGAGCTAAGCTGACTCTCTTATGCAAACACTAAGCACAATGCAAACAGCAACCACATGGACTTAGGAGACACTTCCATTAAAAAGCAGTTCACAAACACACCAAAAAAGAAAAACCATTTACCTCTTCTTTTCTGATATAATTAACATTTATGAAGCACTCAAGCAGCATGTCTTTGATTTCCCTGCTTTCCTCCAATTCGTAATCAAAGCAGTACAGAGCCTGATGGACGCGCCACAGCCGGCAGACGTCTGTGCCCTGGGGAGACACGGGGAGAGAAAGACCGAGTCCTCTTCTGCAAAGGGCAAGGGCACACTTCAAATTAGCTATGAGATTATTCCTCATCAAGAAAGAAAGAACAAGACAAAACATTTTAAAACTTGCAAATGGGGGTCTAGAGAATATTTCCTTAAAACTGAGGCAGAAGCAAGCGGGGGTGCGGACAGCCAGCCTGTCCACCGGTGTCATGCCACGAGGACACGCGCCCGTGCTGACCGCTGCAGGGCCGTGGAGCAGCTGACGAGGGCCTGGTGCCATCCAGGAAATAAATCTTCAGAGCTCTCACTTGAAACGTAAACGGCCCGTGTGGCTAGTGGCTACCGTGGTGCACGGCACACGTGTGGGACATGAGGAAGACATTCAATAAAGTCTTGATTTAAAAGCTGAACAAACATGGCAGGGAAAACAGATTTTTAAAAGGCAGACATAACGACGGCCTAAGGGTAAGTTCTGACAAAAAAGAGGGATTGAAAATCCCTCCTACGGCAGCAGGGAAGTCAGAGCGCCAGCTGAGGATGCAGCCAGAAAGGCTCTTTCCCGCCATCAAGCTGCCTGCTCTGCGGCCACAGTGCGACGGCCTCTCCCGCGGGTATAAGAATGTGACGAGCTGCGAGCGTCACAGAAAGCTGTCGGCAATGTGTACCAAGAGCTGCAAGTTCAACGCCACTGACCTACACACTTCACTTGTAGGAATCTGTGCCAAGTGAGTAAAGATGTGAGGGGGGAGGCCAGAGAGAAATCCTCGAGGGTCCCCAGACCCACAGGGTCACTGTGGCCATGGGATTATGGACCTTTTTCTCATCCTCATTTTCCCTCTTCTTCAGTTGCCCCATTTTCTAAGATGAACGTAAGTATCTGCCGCTGTTTGATCAGGAAAAAACTGCTCTTTTCCTGGATTTCTGAATTGTGCACCAAAGACTGAAGGATGAGAAACGGCCCAAGTTACACCCAGCCCCACCGTGCTCTCCGCTGGCCCCGCGGAAGCCTCCTCAGGCCTGGGCTGCAGTGCACACCCCACCCGGGCCGCCCTCCTGCCCGCCGCCCCCTCAGGTCTGCGGGCTCTCCCTGACCCCCCGACCCCTTCTGTTCCTCCCCGAGCAATGCCCATCACAGGGGAAGACAAAGCCCGCAGGGACAAAGCCTGCGTGCGACCACGTGTGCAGCCCCTGCCCACCTCCGACTCCCATCCTCAACTCCCACCTCTGAGCATCCTCCAGTGAAAACCCTAACTGGAAGCCCCGGGGCCAGGCCTCTCACAAGCTATAAACACAGGCACTTCTCAAGGAAAGCGTGGCGGGTACTCTGGAAAGTGCACACACTGTTTTCGTCTTGAGACTCTTCCTCAGCAGCATGGCGAAGGCAGTCTTGCCCATGTCCTCCTTGGCAGGCAGGCCCCTCTCCCACCACGTCACACACAGATCCTGGATGGACACCCGCAGCTCTCGGTCAGACTCAGGCAGCGCGTACAAAACACCTGCAACGGAGTGGTCATCGCGCAGTGAGTGAAGGGAAGCAGTGTTCGTCCTGATCCAACCGTGTACAGCACGATGACTTCAAAGGTTTGCCAAGCAAATATTAGTTATGTTTAACTTGCCAAAGATTCGTACATTATTTATGGGATACAAATGATGTTAATTAAAAAACTGTTTTATCACTATTATGAAAGCAAACCCAGTAGAACAGAGAAGTTTAGAACTGGGAGACCCAGAGAGGGCCTGTGGTGCAAACTCCTCATCTACAAGAGGCAGATACTGAGGCTCCACGCCCGAGGGCAGGGACGCCCAGGCCACACCGGGCAGCAGAGCCAGGCCAGGCCCAGGGGCCAGCAGCCCAGGGACCACCAACCCTCAGTTTGTCAGCCTCAAGTTCTGGCTCACTGGGGAAAAACAGTGAAAGCAACTATTGCAGCAAATACGAAAGCTGTGGTGCTGTTATTAACAGAAGAGCTCAAGAACTAAAGTCCTGATAATGTGCCCACCACTGCGATCCCCAGACACGTGAGGGCCACTGCTCCAATGTGAATTCCTGAAGGAACGGGACTGCCACTGTGTCAGCACTCACCATCTCAGAAAGCACGTGCGGAGGCTGAAGACAACTGGTGCTGACACCCACGAGCACTTGGGAGCTACCTTCATACTAATTAGGGTAACTTCTTAATAAGACACATTATTTCAAGGCAAGAATTCTGAATAAAACAGCATACTAAACAGATAGATAAACCAAGTGGCGCTGAGACTGTGTCACATGGAACTAATCAGATTCACACAGTCAGGGGCGAGGATACTCGGGAGATTTTGCTTAAAGAACATTACTAAAAGTTACTTTTGCATCTTTTATATCTGTAATTTACACATACAATGTTATATAATGAGATTTCATCAATTCAGATCAATGTTCCTACTAAATAACTACAGCTTTACAGTTGTTACAATTTGAAAAGTACCATGATATAAAGATTAATATAGTAAAACTTCCCTAAGAGTCAATAATTATTCCTCAGCTCACGTTCATAACATATTTTAAGAAAAAACTGCAATGTCACAAATGCTGGGCTAACTTGAACTGTCTGGCAGTAATCACCAGCTGAGGAATCTACACCCGGACTGCTTCCCCTTTACCAGCTCTTATCCTTGGTCCTCAAAGTCAAATAAGACATTTCTAAGAACCCCTAAACAGCAGTCAGTTGCTCAGTAATGCACATTTTCACCATCTGAAACATTTATATGTGGCTTAAATTAAATAATAACTCAGGAAAGCCCCTAAAAGCATGCTCCTTTGCTCGTTTTCTTTTAGCTGACGTACAAGAGCTTGATTGCAAAGTTCTGCTTCTCCACTGCTGGGGGCTTCCTTTTGCCAAGTGTCACTCAGACACACCACGTGTGCAGACGCCACATTACAGCTAAGCCAACTTACCATTTAATATAACAGCACACTCCAGTAAGGCTTCATAATTCTCACTTTCATTTATTACAGACACAGAAGCAAGAATTACAGATGTAACTGCATGAATTATTTCTCTGTTTTTTTCCTATAAGTGAAAAGAAATCAAAGTACAAGTAAATTAAAATCAACTTAAAATTTAATTTTTAAATGTAAAAGTCAACTAAATTCATAAAAATCAAATGACAAAAAGTGAATTAAAGCTGAACACAAGTCCATAGTCTGAAAAGAACACCAACACCGAATACTAGATTAATAATGGTAGGATCAGAAAAGGGTATAACTACCTTAAACAGACCTCTGATATTCTTGATTTCTAACTTTAAATTTCTCTTTAACTTAAAATTCAACTATACACAATAAACAATTATCTTTTAACAAAGAAAAGGGAAATTTATTCTTGAAAGCCCACTGCTACCATTTTTGAGCCCTGCTCTGTCTCCATCCTGGATCCACCGAGGACTTCCACTGGCTGCCACCCGTCCACCGGGGTCTCCAGCAGCACCTCTGTTAATAAAGTCTTCAGCCTTTGCCACAGCTCTTCTTTCTGTTTCCTTGATAATTCATCCAGCAATTCATTTAGGCTGAAAGGGTCAGAAGCATCTTTCTGCAAAATAAATAGCAACTGTCACATTTCAAACACAAAAAATTAGTTCTATCCTTGGCATCAAAAGAAAAGTTTATGTGCTAACTTAGCTGTAAGTTCAAAAGTTTGGCAGTAGTTTTCAAAGACCACTCCTAAAAGGGAAAGTACAGGGATTATCAGACAGAAAGTAGCAGATTCCTCCTCCCCCTAGTTAGTCCTGGCAAACTAATCTTCACCCACTTAGCAAAAACCCTCCCTGAAATCAACCCATCCAGATGTCCACCATCTGCAGGCCTATAACTAGGTTACAAAAGTATGCCAGAGCTAAAGTAATAATAAAAGCAACAGTGACATTACTGCAGCCAGGACTTCCCTGGTGGTGCAGCGGTTAAGAATCCGCCTGCTAACTCAGGGGACACGGGTTTGATCCCTCGTCCGGGAAGATTCCCACATGCCACGGAGCAACTAAGCCCATGAGCCACAACTACTGAGCCTGCACTCTAGGGCCCACGTGCCACAACTACTGAAGCCTGAGAGCCGCAACTACTGAAGCCCACGTGCCTAGAGCCCGTGCTCTTGCAACAAGAGAAGCCACCACAATGAGAAGCCTGAACACCACAACAAAGAGTAGCCCTGGCTCGCCGCAACTAGAGAAAGCCTGCAAACAGTAATGCAGACCCAATGCAGCCAAAAAAAAAAGGTGAAGGAAAATCACCTTAAAAAAAAAAAAAATATTACTTTAGCCATGCCAAGCCCTGCATGCTAAGTTTCTGGTCTCCAGCCTGAATCCAATCAGGTACAATCTGAGCCCCAAAATAGCCACAGTAAGGGGTTATAACCCTTTGAATAAAATAAGAATCAACGAGGACTTCCTAGGTGGTGCAGTGGTAAAGAATCCGCCTGCCAATGCAGGGGACACGGGTTCGAGCCCTGCCCTGGGAAGATTCCACGTGCCACGGAGCAACTAGGCCCGTGTGCCACAACTATTGAGCCTGTGCTCTAGAGCCTGTGAGCCACAACTATTGAGCCCATGTGCCGCAACTATTGAAGCCCATGCGCCTAGGGCCCATGCTCCACAACAAGAGAAGCCACTACAATGAGGAGCCTGCGCACCACAATGAAGAGTAGCCCCCGCTCTCAGCAACTAGAGAAAGCCCATGTGCAGCAACGAAGACTCAGCACAGCCAATAAATAAAATAAATAAATAAATAAATTTATAACAAAAAAAAAAGAATCAATGAGGCCATATGGATAATAAACAATAGCCAATAATTAACTAATGGCATCAGCATGCTATAGGCTAGCAATGAATACATACAGAAGCAATATGAGATTGGAAAATCACAGTTTTGTAGCTATCACAGTAATCATCGATTCACGCAAGAATCATCAACTACTGGGAAGAGGAGCAGGGACCTTACCTAGTCTCAAATTATTTCCCCACAGATCACTGTTAATTAGGAAGATGGAAAGACAGCCTCACAGTGAAGAAATCTGGTGGACACCCGCCCCAGGCGACGGATCAAAACTAAGGCACCAACAGCAGGACAGATCAACAGCACGTGCCTCACGGAGGAGGTGGTAACACCATTTACGCACGCGGTTCCTCTAGAACAAACTTAACCACGTCAGCAAACAAGGGCAAGCGAAGGACAGGCCACAGAACTGCTGCCTGCACGTCTCAAGACTGTCCGTCACGAAGAGGGGGGCTGTGACACTCTCTGGATTAAACAGCCCAGCAAGTCAGGACAGTGGAGCACAGAGCATGATACCAGGCTGGGCAAAAAGACCTGTGACCGTGCCCTGCAGGTGACCGTCCGGCTCCTGCTTTGAAGGTTTTACCGTGACGCTGCAGGAGAGCGTCTGTGTTCTAGGAAAACCCACGGAAACTCTGAGGGATGATGAGACACCACCTGCAACTGACTCTCCAGTGGTGCAAAAAGCATCCGGGAGGACCACGAACGCGGGGGAGGAGGGGCAGGGGCCCGCGGGGCTCCTCACCCCCCAGGGCCCTCCAGGGCCACTTCTCCATCCTAATGTTCCCAGCTGCCTCTCGCAGGACGCCCACCCAAGCTGTCCAAGGGTCTTCGTCTTTCCCATTTGTCCGGAATTCTCTCCCCCAAACTTCACACCCCATTTGGATCCCTGATCAAACTACCCTGCCCCTCCCACCCTCCAATCTGCTGTTATCTACACACCTATCTTGTTTCTCTCCCTCCACCCCCAGAAATAAACTGTTTAGGCAGAAATTTTGTCTTCTGTGTGCTGGAAAAGCAGAGCCCGCACACAGAAGGCCCTGGGAGGTACCAGTTATGCGGCAGAACTCCCCGCCGTCCTGAGCCCTCCACGCCCCACACTGACCCTCCGTCCTCAAACAGCGAGTGTGGCACAGTCAGCTCTGCTCTGTGAGCCGCCTTGAAACTCAAGCTTGCCCCGACATAATCAATAAGGTAGGAAACAATCTGAGCAGAGGTGAGCTTCCAGTTTGTTTATGTGGGGCTTCACCTCCAGGTGAACTCAGAAAACTGCGTCCACTGAGGGGAGCCTGAGCACAGCTGCGGGACCCACAAAACAACGCCTGCCAGCTCCGGGGACCCCGCGTGTGCTTCGAGCCAGGCCAAACACATCTGGGCCCTCCCGCCCCCTCCCGCCCCCAACAAGGCCCTGGCGCACCCTGCCCTGCCCTCTCCAGCCTGCTGTGCTCTCTTTCTCCCACACGGGGTCTGCAGGCTGCCCACTTTCACTGGCAAGCCTCGGAGCTTTTTCAAGGCAAAGTGTCATATTTACGATGGCCATCTATGCACTTCTTAGTGATTTAACATGTATAAAACCGCTGCTTTTTTGGTTAGATCCTTCTCTTTCCAACATGTCACTG
The DNA here is from genome assembly GCF_030028045.1 of Hippopotamus amphibius kiboko. Classification (NCBI taxonomy): domain Eukaryota; kingdom Metazoa; phylum Chordata; class Mammalia; order Artiodactyla; family Hippopotamidae; genus Hippopotamus; species Hippopotamus amphibius. The sequence goes on along the minus strand of NC_080189.1, from coordinate 434,574 downwards.
GTGAACTTTTCAGTGTTATGCCCCAACCCCACTCTCCCACAGCCTCTCTGGTTCTCACTGCCCATCCTGCAGAGTGCAGAGGTTTTTAGGAATGTATATGTCATATTAAAGCAGAACTGACTGTATGGGGGAGTTCCACCTAACAGGTTTCAAACTGGCTTAAAATAAGCCTTTTCTTTAGTGCTTATGAGGCTGACCGTGTGAAACTGCCATTACTCAACTGTTCTGCCCTACAAAACGGCATCTCATATCACTCAACTTAATGAAACCAAGTGATGCGCGATCCTACGTGTCCACATTTATGTTTAACTAAAAGCGACATGGCGCCTGCGGTACTACGTGTTCGCTAAACTTGCCGTCAATAAGCTGAAACCAGTGCCTCACTAACACAAGGGCTAACTCTGCATTCTACCCAGGCGTCAGCCACCAAGCAACAGGTCCAGGCTCTCCAGAGGGGCTGGGGGGGCTGGAATGGATACGCCGCGTGATTCCACGCCACTATGCCACACTTTTGCCTTTTGATTTTGAAGTGATACCAACTTAGCGCATCTTCATCAGCTTATCTGTGGCTTCAGTTCACACCGCAGAGTGTAGTTTGCAACAGCTCTTCCAGGCTTCAAACCTTCTACATCCTTATCACTAATGAAGCAGACATTTACATAACAGCTGAAGAGTCTGCCCTTGTAGACGCTTCCGTGGTGATGTGCTTGCTGCCTGTGAGTCTGTGCTGGTTTTTAAGTTTGCAGGATACCATTTTATAATATAAAAGCACAAGCTCATTTCTCTCTCATGAAGAAAAGTAACCTCATAAACGTTGCAGCAACCCATTCCTGCTGAGGATCCTCTCTAACGCTCAGCTGTCGCTGATCTGACTTTTGCTGCATGATCAGAACAAGTGAGCGATGTGTCACCTGCCCCAAGGTCACAAGCATCTCAGAGTCGGTGCCTTAAGGCTGGGTTTCTCCAGAGTTCTGTGCTAGGCCTTTGCTCTTACTACACGGCATAGATGACTCATGACTTACGCTTCCGACTGGAGCTGATGGCCCCGCGCCTCTGTCTCCGGCCCAGAGCTCCCTCCTGGGCACCAGGCCTGCCCCTCCATCCCCTGCTGCACACCTCCACTCGCACGCGCCCTGGCCGCCACTCAGCACGTCCCAAACGAGCCCATCTTCTCCCTCAAGCTGCCCTCTTCCCACTTCACGACTCGTGGAATGGCACTCTGACTCAGAAACCTGGGACCCTTCCTGGCCCACCCCCAGTCCCTCCCGCCACCACCCGACAGCGCACATGGGCCGACACCCGCCCACATGTGCGTCCTGATTCTACCTCCCTGACGTAGGACACAGCCTCTTCCTTACTCTCTGGCATCTTGTGTCGCTACTCTTCACATGCAGCCAAAGGAATATTTCCAAAAGGCAAATCTCATCTTTCTGACTTTATCTCTTTTGCCCCATAAGCTTTCTCTCCCTCTTTTGTTCTTTTGCACACAGGTCACTCTCTGCTTAAAGGCCCTGTTCCTCTCAGGATAAAGTCTCAACTCCTTAGAATGGTCTACGTCTCGTCCCAGGTCTCACCTCTTGCTCTCTTCCTCAGCTGGTGTTTCTACACCCAATGTCTTCAAGTTCAAGGACAAGGTGCCTCTCCAGTCTTCAGAGTTAACCCTTTGGTTAGAGCAGTCCTTCCCCATGTCTCTCTTTGACTGGCTAACTTCTGTTCACCTTTTAGATCTCAGCTTCCATAACCTTTCCATTGGGATGGGAAACAGTCCACGTCTAAATCTGGGTCCCCCTACACCCTTGCTCCAGCTTAGCCCTTACTCTGCTGTGTTTACACACGTGGACCCACCACAAAGAATGTCTTCCTCACTAAGCCACGCACATAGCAAGAGGTCAATAAACATTTAAGTAATTAGAAGCACACTGTGTTACACCACTTAGCAGCCTTTCAACAACCCTCTTAAAAGAAAGCAGGAAATACTATTTGTGAGTAGTTTTAGGAAAATGTCTTACATTGACAGTCAAAATCACAGTAAAGCTAAACATAAAACTTACATCAAGTTGAATGAATTGCAAGAACTCTCCAATCAGCTCCTTAGACACTGCTTGTACAAATGCCTCACGTTTTTCCATGGCAGATCAAACTGGTTTTCATGTGGCATTTATTCTGTAACCCTAGTAAAAAACACAATCATACTGAAACTTGCATTCGCAAATATACCTTTTCCTACAAGATGTAATTTGGTACGTTAGTATCCTAAACTGCAAGAAAATCCCTCTACCACCTATGATAGACAGTTTCCAACAATATTCTGACATAAACAAGTTATAATATCTAACAAATAACTCCCCTACCAAGGGGGAAAAGGGAGGGAGGGATAAACTGGGAGATTGGGATTGACATACACACCAATATTTATAAAGTAGATAACTGAGAAGGACCTGCTGTACAGCACAGGGAACTCTACTCAATACTCTGTAATGACCTATATGGGAAAAGAAGCTAAAAAAGTGGCCATACTTATATGTTTAACTGATTCACTTGGCTGTACACCTGAAACCAACACAACTTTGTAAATCAACCATACTGCAATAAAAATTAATTAAAAAATAAACAAAAGTAACTTCCTTTCTTTCTTCACTGAGAATAGTATCGAATGTTAACAAAGTTACCAGCTAAGGAAAGAGAAACCAACAGCTCTAGGAGGCTCACCTTCTCTCCCTTTTCAGCACCTTCAACAAGATGCTCCTCCAGGTCTGAGTCAGCTCAGAACACACTGAGCCCAGCTGCTAAATCCTGACGACGCTCCCTTCCTAAAGCACCATTTCTCCATCAAGAAAGCGCTGTCACAGTCCCTTGGTTATGAAGAGGGTGGCCCCGGGTCCCCTGGGAGCTTGTTAGTGTGTGCACCAGGTGCTTCCAGCCACAGCACACGCCTCCCCACCCCTGCGGGATGAGAGCTCAGGGACTGTGTGCAACCTGCCTCCCTGCCTGTTTCCCCTAACAAATCCTGTTTGCCATTTACACCACCTAGTGCTAGCAGTCCCCGGTTTGAAAGACATCAACCCAACGAAGTAATAGCAAAATGATGGAACAGGACGTTCACTTTAAAAATAAGTGAAAACCTCCTACAGTCATGAGTAGAGCAATATGGAAAATTACTGGTACCAATGGCAATAATTAATGGGGACAGAGTCATCTTAAATACAGAACCCCAAGATCTTAGCATTTAAATAAAACCAACAAGAATGGAAAGTAACTTCTCCACATAAGCACCACTGAAGTGTGGCCACCTCATCCCTCAACTCAGATGGCAGAGCTGTGAGCACAGCTGGCATCTGGCCACACAGGCAGGAACAAGCTTGAGGAGTGATCATGGCTGGTACCCAGTCAAGAGTTTAAACAGCCAACGATCCAAAAAGCCGCAAGCAACCACACGGAACCACACACCTTCAACCGGGGCCCTCCTTGCTTTTTGTGATTCTGCTAACTTTTCTGGTTTGCTCTATTTCCAAGTGTAATTCTTGGTACGCTGGTCTTAACCACAGGAATCCACTTCCACTAGCCTACCAGCTTTACTGCCACACTCCCCACTTCCTCTCTGACACTAGCGATTGTAGTTCTTTAAGGGTTACTCATCTTCTAACTTACACTCAATCGCTCTCTCTCCAGGACCCACCGCTAGGTGCACAAGGCCGCGCCCCTCCAGCCCAAGCTACCTTCCAGGTGAGAGCTCATCCCACTGCGCAGCCAGCATCCCCGCGTCCCCACGGCAGGGTGCTCCTCACACAGGAGGTCTGGCATGGACTGAAGATGAGCATTAAAAAGAGACCCCTGTCACGTTGTCACCATGGAAAAACCCCGTCACCTGGAGCAAACCATTCATCACAGAACTAGGAGAGATACTTGAGGACAGGTGTCCCAGGCACAAGGGCTCAGGGAACTGATCTCTGAGGTCAGTCTCTAGTCCGGGGCTGGAGGGGTCCTCTCTGAGGACAGCCGCAGGTCCAGGCTAGGGGTCGTGTCTGGGGTCAGTTCCCGGTCCATGGCGCTGGGGGTCCTTGTCTGAGGTCAGTCCCAGGTCCAAGACTCAGGGGGGTCCCGTCTGGGGTCGGCCCCGGGTCCAGGACTCAGGGGGGTCCCGTCTGGGGTCGGCCCCGGGTCCAGGACTCAGGGGGGTCCCGTCTGGGGTCGGCCCCGCGTCCAGGACTCAGGGGGGTCCCGTCTAGGATCAACCCCGGGTCCAGGACTCAGCGGGGTCCCGTCTGGGTCGGCCCCGCGTCCAGGACTCAGGGTGGTCCCGTCTGGGGTCAACCCCGGGTCCAGGACTCAGGGGGGTCCCGTCTGGGGTCAACCCCGGGTCCAGGACTCAGGGTGGTCCCGTCTGGGGTCAGCCCCGGGTCCAGGACTCAGGGGGGTCCCGTCTGGGGTCAGCCCCGGGTCCAGGACTCAGGGTGGTCCCGTCTGGGGTCAACCCCGGGTCCAGGACTCAGGGGGGTCCCGTCTGGGGTCAACCCCGCGTCCAGGACTCAGGGGGGTCCCGTCTGGGGTCAGCCCCGGGTCCAGGACTGGGGGGGCCTTCTCCGGGGTCAGCCCCGGTCCAGGCTGGAGGTCCTCGGAATTCAGTCACGTAGGGGCGGCGCGCAGTGTGGCGCGCTCCCGGCCCCGGTAGCCGCCTCCCCGGCCGCCTCAGAGCCGCCAGCCCGGCCGCGGGCTCGGATCGCGGCCCATGCGGAGGCCGCGGTGCTAGGGGCCCGACCTGCCCGACCCCGCCGTCTCCCGGGCCCTTGACCCCAGCCCTTCGCGGGCGCGCACCGCAGAGCTCACCTCGTCCCCAGGACCCGCCGTTTCCCGCGCTCGGACCAGATTCAAACCCGCCCGCCGGCGCCCTCGACGCGCTCCGCCCGCCCGCGCGTCACCACGCGTCGCTCTCGCGAGAACTGGGAGCGCCTGGGCGGTGCCGCCGGAGGGCATGCGCCCCGCCCACCCAGTCCGCGCCCGGGCCGCGCCGTCGCCGTCGCCCCGCCCCCAAGATCAACTGCGCCGGAGCCCGGGCCCCGCCTCTTCCACGCGAGCTCGGTTCCTGATATTTTTTAGTCTGAAGTCAAAATTTGTCTTGGCTTAAATGACTGAAATGAATGTAACTTCTAACTTACTTATAAAGATTCACTCAGAATAAAAATGTGACATCACCCTTTATGTATATCCAGTGACATATGAATACTCTAGCAATTGGACGCCGGGCCTCGGTGAACTCATGTCCATTCCACGTTTCCCACATTTTTCTGTCCTAATGCAGTATCTACTTTTGCTATGCAGCTTCTATGGGCCATATGTCCAGCAAAAAAAATAATAATAATAATATATATAAATAAATACATATAGATATATACACACATATTTCCTATCTCGTGACCAAGATGCTCTAGATTTACAATCTTATGTTAATTAGGGATATAAGATAGATCAAAGCCATATAAAAGATTATAAATTTGATAAGTACTTATTAAATATAATACTAAAATTTTTGAAACACACCTCAATGATTAAGACTATTTTTTCAATGTATGTTTCTAAGAATATTCTATTCTGATTTTTTTATGTTTATAGCTGTAAATACTGAGAAAACTTGTTAACACAAAAAAAGGAGACAGAAATGAAAAAAAAAAAATTAAAAGCAATGTACCCATTCCTTGAATGTATTTTAGTTAAATGCCAAAAATCACATACTGATGTATCATCAAATTCTTTTAACTTGTATCAGCTAATAACTTGATTGGGTTTTCCTCCAATATTTGTTGAAAACAAAAACTTGGAAACCGCCTTAATTTCAAAAAGAATTTTTATCCAGTCACTTGAAACCATTTACTTTGTCAGTTTCCAAAAGACCTTTACCCAGATACACTGAATTACTATTAGTTATATCAGTTACTCTTATTTCAAGGCACTTTGCCAGTACAATTTTTTGTTTATTTAAATAAAGCTTCTATTGCTTGCTTTACCTGTTTTCCTCACACCTTGGAGAGTTGCAGGTTGCACTCACTCAGTTCATGGAAACAGCCCAGGCGGGAAAGCCAGGCCTCGCGGCTAATAAGCCAAGTAAGCATGAACCCCCCTGGGAAAGTCTTGGGTGCTGTTTATAAACTGCTGAGGAATAACGAGCGCATCTCTAAGCTTGCGGCCCTGGGCCCACTCCAACCACCAGGGTAAAGGAACAAAGGCCCCCCTGGGCTCACCCCACGCCTGTCCTCCACCTGGAGTCAGGACCTGGAGGAAGGCTGTCCCCAGGGGTCCAACCTGAGCCCACCCCCGGTGTCCTGAGGCTTTGAGCTTTGCTGTGATGGCCCAGCTGTGGTGCAGGTGCCCTGGGCCCCCGGGGCCCCTGCCCTGTTCAAGCCGGTCACCACGGAAAGCCGCACCCCATCTGCCAGCCCCAGTCCCCACCAGGCCCTGTGCTAGCCCTTCGCCCACCCACCCCAATGTCCGAAATCCTTCCTCTGTGTCCTGGAACCCCAGTCCCTTGCCAGCAAAACCCTGTCCCCTCCTGCCCAGCTGCCCTCTGTGAGGACTCGGCCTCCCAGCTGCCTTCCCTCAGGCTGGAAACGTCCAGAGCGGATTCTGGACTAACTGGCGGCCCCGGAGAGGTGGAGGGTGGTCCCGCCTTCTTGGTACAGCTTGGTCCGATGGCAAAATGATCTGAGCCACATCTGCAGCTGTGACCCCAGTCATCCCACTAGCAAAAGTGAAAACAAGCAGGTGAAATGCCTCATTAAACCCATTAGATAAAAAATACTATCATTTCAACAGCATGAAAGCAGAGCCTTTGAGGGGTGGCCCTGGTCTGCCAGGAAGCTTGTGGCAGTGAGGACGGGAGGGCCCACCGGGGGCCTGGGGAGTCCTCCGTGTCCCCAGGCGGTCAGCGCGGCCCCCACGCACGTCTCACCGGGGCAGACCCTCTGCCAGCCCTGCTTTCTGCGCAGCCTGCGCTCCCCTGCAGACGCCCAGTGCCACGCCTGGGTCAGGCCCCGCTCTTCTCCCTGGAGCTGGTCACCCTGGCCTAGGCGCCCACTCCCACCTCGGAACCCGCAGCTCCTTGCACACCCCGCGGGGGTGGGCGCCCACGCCCGCCCGGGGGGCCGAGCCTCCGCGTTCCCTCCCTGCTCGCATCCCCGCGCGCACTCCCCCCAGGACTCTGCCTCCTGGGTAGCAGGTGATAAACAGCAGGGTTCTGAAGCCACACCCCAAAGGGGGCGGGCCCGGGCGGCACCTGGAGGCACGTGCAGAAACACGTCCTTCGTTCCCTGGTTGTATACGGTACCGTCTCCGTCTGTAAAGTTTGAGCTTGGGAAAGGTAGATGTGGATGTATTTGAACAACAATGAAAGAAAGAGTGGACGTAACTGGAAGCTCGAGGCCCACCCTTGCCCTACCCGGGGGACTTGGCCCCAGACGGAGGGACCCGAGGGAGACACCGGGGAGGGGGGAAAGGTGAGGCCCCTCTGCAGGCGCCAGCGCCCCTAGGCGAAGCGTCCGTAAAGGAATCCGCACGCCCAGCTGCCGTGCTGGCCTAGGGAAGAGGATGGGAAAGGGCAGGTGTCACCTTCGTCTTCCTTCGGGCTCTGGGTACAGGGGCGGCTTCTCCCGGGGAGACCACCACAGAGCTGGTGGGGGGTTCTCGCGTGGGTAACTCAGAGGAGATGGAGATAGATGGCCCTGAGCAAAGCCTGCTCAGCCCCCTCACACGGAAATGTAGTGGGCCGCTTATGGGAACAGGAACCGACTGCTGTGCAGACCAATAATGCAGACGACTGGGGGCGCAGCGGGCACCGGCGTTTTTAACTAGTGTCGGGGTCCCCGGGGGACCCTAATGTGCAGGTTAGGAGCTGACCTGAGTGGTACAAGCACAGGATCAACAGTGCTGGGCCCACCGCGAGCGAGCGTGGCCGGTGGGGGAGGCGCCCCGTCAGCATCCTTCCCAGGCGGACGTCCAACGCAGGACGCGATCCCTAGCCTCTCAAAGAGCAGCGGCGCCACCGAAACTGGACACAACCCACTGTGCACCAGCAGACAAACGGGCAAACAAGAGGGGTCCACCCAGAGTATTCGCGGAATATTCTTCAGCCTGAGAGGGAACAAAGTTCTGACGCAGCCTGCAACATGGATGAGCTTGAAGACAAGAAAGGCGACACAGTGTGTGATTCCGTTTGTACGAAATGTGCAAGACAGGCAGGTCCACAGACAGAAGGGAGGTTAGGGGTTGCCAGGGGCTCCAGAGACAGAGCGGGGTGACTGCTCACGGGTGCGGGTTTCTTTGGGTGATGAAAGTGATCCGAGATCAGACAGGGGTGAGGGTTGCACAGCCTCGTGAACATACTAAAACCCAGAGTGCTACACCTTAAAAGGGTCAATTTTACAGCGTGTGTTGCAGCTCAATAAAGCTGTTATGAACAAGCTTCACCAGCAGGAGTCGCCACAGAGACGTGCCGAGCTGGGGGTCGACTCTGAGTTCACCCGGGCGGGGGCGTCTGCACGGCCCACTCCCCCGGGCGCTGCTCACGGGCGGCCGGACCTCCAGGAAGCCGCCGCAGGGGAGCCGCCCTCGGCGACGCGGTCCCCCCGCCGCAGTCCCTGAGCCCCAGCCGGGGGGCCCCCCGGACCCGCCGGCCAGGCTCCCTGGCGGTGGGGAGGGGCTCTCGGGGCGCCCCGCCTGCACGCGGGGCCCGGGGAGGCTGCCGAGCGGGCGCGGGCGCCGGGCTCTGCGCGCCTGCGCGGCCTGGACACGGCCCGGGGGTCCCGCCGCGGGCGGTCTGCGTCCGCATCTCTCGCCGCGCAGGAGGCGGCCAGGGCCCCTGAGCGCGGCCGTCCCCGGGGGGCGCCCGCACGCTGCCCTCCCGCGCGGCCGGGGCCGCCTGTCCTGTGAGGCGCCGCGGCGCGCTCTGCGTGTCCCGTCCCCGCGCGGCGTCCTCCCGTGAGCCCGTCCGCGAAGGGGCCGCGACGCCGCGGCCGCAGGCCGTCGCTGAGCCACCGGGCCGGGGGGCGCGCCGAGCACGCTGCGGCGCCGCGGCGGCCGCCTCGCAGCGCGGCGGTAGCGGCTGGTCGGCGTCCTGCGGGGCGCGGGCCCGGCCGCGCCCTCGGCTGGAAGCGGGCGGCCAGTCTGGGGCCGAGCGGGGCGTCGTCCCGGGGCGCCCACGAGGCGCGCGGCCGGACCTGCCTAGCCCTGGCCGGTCGCCGTGCAATCCCGGGGGGTGGTTTCCTCTGAGAGCCTGGCTCCCCGCCTGGAAGGCGGGCTGGCGGCGGCGCCTCCGGCTCCGAGGCGCGCGCACACGCGCGGGGGGCGGTGGCTGGGCCGCCTCGAACAGCGCGTGCGCGGGAGGCAGCGGCGGCGGCGGCGGCGGCGGCGGCGCCACCTAGCGGGGCCCAGGCCCGCGCGCCGGTTGTCGGGGGCCGCTCTCTCGCGGGAGTTCGCGGCGGGGCCTTCCTCGGGCGGGGGGCTGGGCGGCCCCCGCGCGGGACCGAGACCGGGGCCGGGCGCCGTGCCGGCAGCCGAGGCGCGGGCCGACCCGCCTGCCCCGGGAGAGCGGCGCGGGGGCCCAGGACCCGGGGCCGGCCGCCTCCGGCCTCCCCGGGGTGGGGGGGCCTCGCCGGGCCCCGAAGACCTGCCCCGGGCCGGGCCGGGCGGAGACGGGGCCGGGGGCGAGGGCGAGCGCCCCCGAGGCGCAGCGCGGGGCGCCCTTCCCGGGCCGCGGGGCCCCCGGCGCGAGGCGGGACCTCGGGGGACACGGGCGCCCGGACCTGCACGCGGTGCGCGCTCGCCGCAGCTTCGGGGAGCGGCCGGGGCGGGACTCGGGGTGAGACCCCCCCAGCCCTGAGTGGGTTTAATGGTGTTAGAAGAAGGATGCAGAGCGAGCTGGATGTCCACCTCTGTAAACCAAAGTGGACACAGAGCAGAATTCAGTACAAAAACAAGACAAAGGACGTAAAGTAATACACAAGGTCTTCACAGAACTGATCACACAAATGGATTTCTAGCAAGTCTAGTCAAGAAAAAAGTAGAAGGTACACATAAAGTGTTAGGAAATGAAAAGGAGAGGCAACTGCACATATAGTAGATATTAAATCCCTAAGTAGTTTTCCAATAAATTAAGCATGAGGTAGATAATCTTCAAAATTGATTCGAGAAGAAATTGAAAATAAATTATACAAAATGTTAAAATGAATGAGTAATCATAATCTTCTTAAACGTCCTCAGGCTCACAAACTTTCATAGGCAAACATCACCAGATTCTTAAGAAACAGATGATTACTGTCCTATGCAAACTGCTTCAGAGACTAGAGCAAAAGGAAAGAGTCCCCCTCACAGGCCCACATTCCCGAATGACCACGTGCACACAAGCCTCGGTGAGGCTCTGCTTTCAGGGGATGGGGGCTGAGACCCTAGGTTTGAGCAGATGGTCTCTCGGAAGAGCTAAACACAAACGTGCACACGACAGGCACATGCGTGCGTGCACACACGAGGCATATGTACCCACACTCGACCTGCACACACAACACACACACATGTACACACCCACACGTGCTCGTGCATGCACAGACACATACATGCGCACATCTGGTCCACAGAGGCAGGCTGCTCCCTCACGGCCTCACGTGCGGCCTTGCCTGTCATGGACTGTGATTCAAGGTTACTGAGCAAAAAGGGGAGCGTTATCAGTGGTTGGCCTTTTATGTTTCAAGAAAGTGAACGAGATGCTTCAGAGCTCTATGTTTTATAAGAAAGGGGATATGTGTGTACAACAAAATTTCCCCAAGGCTATTTCCTTGACCTTATACAACAGATTTACTCGCTCCGTGGCCCCAGCTCCTGGTATTTGGGGCACTCACACACTTTGAGGCACAGGAGGGACTCTGTCACGGCACCATCTCTGGGCAAGAATTTGGAAGAACTGTTGCATAAAAAATGAGCCAAGAAGGCCTGGTGTTATGTTTCATTTAAGTTATGCTAAAATCTTTACAAATAAAAAGCTCAGCCTCTCAAACTGAGAGCTGAAGCAGCTTGCAAAACCGTAGCAAGTGAAAGGAAATCTTGGGTTATTTGATATCAAATATTTGCAAGAAAGGGAAAAGAATTCAACAGGAGAATACAAGTTTCCAGCACATGGAGGTGGGGTTACACACAGGACAGAGGGTTGCACCTTTACTTTTTTTTTCCTTGAACTATTATTTATTGGGTGCATTAGGTCTTCATTGCTGCACATGGGCTTTCTCTACTTGCAACGAGTGGGAGCTACTCTTTATTGTGGTGCGCAGGCTCCTCATTGCAGTGGCTTCTCTTGTTGTGGAGCATGGGCTCTAGGTGCATGGGCTTCAGTAGTTGCGGCACACAGGCTCAATAGTTGTGGCACACAGGCCTAGCTGCTCCGCAGCATGTGGGATCTTCCTAGAGCAGGGATTGAACCTGTGTACCCTGCGTTGGCAGGAGGATTCTTAACCACTGCGCCACCATGGAAGTCCCTGTGCCTTTACTTTTTTATTTAGTTAGGAAACTGCCATAAATAGCTCTGCCTTTCACTAGGGGACAAATCCAACTCGCAGCTGGAGGCAGTGAAATGATGCAGAATACGCAAGGGCTGGCCTCTCCCACATTGTCAGGCTGGGCTGAGACACGGGAAAGCATGTCTCGCGTGTGACTGTCCTTGTGAGACTGGGAACCGGGACCAGCCTGAAGTCTGAGCCCAGTGGGGTGTGGCCCTTGATCCTGCCCTCCTGGGGGGGGCAGAGGAAAACCTCCTGGGATTGCTGTGGTGCAGCCTGGTGCGGCTCTCGGGGTCCTCACCTGAGGATGCTTCAAGTGGAATGAGCAGAAGGTGGCCGTCTGATCCGGGGACTGCTGGAGGGTCCATTCCAGGTTGGGCATCCCAGGTGACCAGAGGTTCCAGGGGGCGAGGGACCTGGAGGTGCCCCCCACCCCCCCAACAGGCCTGACCTCAGGCACCTTGTGGCAGGGGGGTGACCAGGTTTCTTGGCAGCAGACGGTCTAAGATTGACCGATTGACCTCCCACCCTTTGGCGGAGAGGTGCCTGGCATGGGCCTGTTTATCCTACCTGGAGTTCGTTGAGCTTCTTTAATGTGCAATGTTCCCATCAACTCCAAGCATGTCTGCCCATCATTTCCTTAAATGTCACTTCTGGCCCCACTCCCGGCTCCCCTCTGGGACCTCACTGTGTGTGAGGGGGTGCCCTGTTCATTCTTTTCTTTTTTATATAGCTTTTATTTTTTTTTTATTTTTTAATTTATTTTTGGTGCATGGGCTTAGCTGCTCCGCGGCATGTGGCATCTTCCTGGAGCAGGGATTGAACTCATGTCCTCTGCATTGACAGGCAGATTCCCAACCACTGCGCCACCTAGGAAGCCCCCTGTTCATTCTTCATTTCTGTTTTGCCCTCAGACGAGATCGTCTCAGTGACTCATTTTCAAGTTTGCTGATTCTTCTGTCAGGGCAGATCTATTGTTGACTTCAGTGAAATTTACATTTCACTTTCTGTATTTTAAACTCCAGAATTTTTATTTCACCTTTTGATAATTTTTATTTTTATTGCTATTCTTTTATTTTGCTGAGAATCATTCTCATACTTTCCGTGAATTCCTTGGACATAGTTTCCTTTGAACCTAGTTACACGATAGCTGGTTTAAGGTCTCTGCTTACATCTGGGCTTCCAGAGGGGCAGTTTCTAGGACTGCTTTTTCCCTGCGTGTGGCCCTGGTTTTGTGACTGTCTCACTCTGTTGCTGTTGAAAACCGAACATTTAAAATACAGTGTGTCGATGCTGTAAGAGGCCCTCCCCCTCAACTTATTTTTTTCGCTTAGTAACCTTCTTGCATGAACTCTCTAAAAGCTGTATTCTTTGTCCTGTGCTGCCTCTCAAGTCTCTGCTCAGTTAGCTGACTTGGTCAGCTGATGACTGGGCAGGTTTCTCTAATGCTTTGGACTTGTCTCGCAGTAATTTGCTGAGGGCTGTTTCCACATCTCGTCAGGCCCATCCGGCGGCTGACCCCTCCGCCTCAGCCCCCACCTCCAGTTTGCTCGGAGCTGCAACACCAGCTGCAGGTGACAGAGCAGGACGCACTCGTGTGGGCCCTTCCTGGGCACACACACGTCCTTCTAAAGCCCTAGGAATACGAGCTTCTCCAAGCCTCAAGACATCCATTTTCCAGATTTTCCTGTAAAATTTTTGGTCGGCGTCCTGTTTGTCCCAGCTTGCATCGCCGCCCCAGGGACCTGCTGTGGTAACAACTGCCACTGACCGATGTGGACCTGGTTTCCCCAGGAGCTAGGTGGGCCCCATAGCGGCAGTTCTCTGGGGACGGGGCTCTTGGGGAGCGCTGGCCCATCCTGCCTGCTCCCCACCAGCTGCAGGTTTTCACTGCTATTGTGGTTCCAGGGCTGCTGTATGATTTTTTACCTTATATTTTCTAGTTGCTATCAGTATTAGTGTATAAGACAGAAATTCGTAGGTTTTTATAACTTGCTGTTTATTAAATACCTGTTCAAAAGTTTTCAGATGATTTTCTTAGGTTTTCACATATGCAATCTTGCATTTGAAAATGACCTTCTTCCCCAATACAAATTTATAATCCTTTTCCTTTCCCTACTGTATTCCCAGGATTTCCAGATCAACATGAAACACAGGCCAACTTCTTGGCTCCTTTCCCACTTTTCTGCCTCAATTGTTTCTCAGATTATTGGCTTTTTGGTCTCCACAGTGTTCTGTACTATGTTCCCCAGGACCCTTCTCTTTAGCCGGAACCAGAGCCATCAGCACGTGTCCACCTTTCCTTAAAGGGAAACTTGACAAATGACGGTTACTTAAGGTCTGCCGAGTTTACTCTTCCTTTATTCGACGGATATTTACTCACAACTACGTGCTAGAAACAGGGATAAACAACTGGAAGAGATTTAAATAGCACCCACATAACGTCTGCTTTGGAAACTTACAGTCCGGGCGGGAAATGGTTTTAAATCAAGCTAAACCGGGATCACGCTACGTGTGATGGTGCTGAGAGAGCGGACAGCAGGGAGGCTGCCACCAGCCCCCGAGACCCCCTCGGCCACCCCGGCCACCAGCAGCGGATGCCGATGGCAGCGGCACCTCTAGGGCTTCCCCTCCGCTTGTGCAAACCGGACCCTCTTTCATCACTTCCCAGTGCTCTGGTTTTAAAGGCTGTCTTTTCTACTCACGATTCTCTCTCAGAAGAGCTGTTTTCAAAACTCAGAGTCTGAGGGCCTGAGGTAGGCAGAGAATAGTCAAGTCAAGATGGAAACAAAGGAGTAATATCAGTGATCTGAGGTAGTTCTTTTGAAAACGGAAGAATTCACAAATAGCAAACAAATACTACCCTATATCCACTTTTCAGATTATCTGGCTCCGCACTAAACATTTTATTCCAAAAGACAAAGGAAGAACAAATCACAAGGGAGCTAACATAGAAGTTTTATTGAATAAATACATGCACTGTCATGTAAAATTAGTTGAGCAAAAAGGGCATTTTACAATAAAGAAAACCCTTCTGCTGTGTTCCATCTGCAGCGGGCGGTCCAGCTAGATTGGAGTTAAAGCAACAACCACAAAATAAGCGCACGCGCTGGTCTGCATTTGGCTTCAGTTCCTGACGGAGGACTGACCCCTGACGGGGGGGTACACTGGGGTGAATTCAGCTGCGAGCAGCCGCCAGGCTCCTGCTTTCACCGGAGGCAACGCCCCACGCTTCCGACATTAAGGCACAGGATGAGCAACAAAGGAACAATTCAAATGAACCCACCTTAATTTTCCCTCCATTGGTTTGGCTCAAGGTAGAAAAGTTAAAAGTTCCCTTTTCCCAGATGAATCAATTATTCAGAACCGGCGACAAAGGATTTGAGAACCGAGTGCCCATCGCCAGGATTCTGGAGCCCGGGGTCTGGCCCGACGCCCCTTCTCAGCTGCCCACCGGACACAAGAGGTTCCCTTTGAACACCTGTCGCCCATGGAGACAGCATCCTACCTGGGAGGCATGTCAGTGACCTCTGAGTCCTCCCTTTCCTTCTGAAGAGGATGGAGTGGGCTGCTGGGTCTGTGTCCAGCCCCCACCGTCCACACAGAGGGTGGGCATCATGCTAACTGGCTTTGTTTGGGTTCTGTACCCTTCACGGCATTTATTTTGCCTCATTGCTTAAATAGAGCATCCCATCAAATAAAACACATGTTGAAGAGGTGAAGTGCATGGCTACAGAAACCAAGAGCTGGGGATGTTGGCAGAAATCACTTGTGAGCTACATTTCAATGTTTCTCCTCTCTTAGAAATTATGCCAGAAGCCCCTCAATAGCCAGGAACTGAACCCAGGTCCCTGGCAGTGAGAGTGCAGAGTTCTAAGCACTGGACTGCCGGGGAATTCCCACAACAAATCTCATTTTTAAAAAATCTCCAATAAATCTAATACCACAGGCAGGCAACTAGATTTGGTAATTACCTTTCTCATGCTGCTAAACCACCAGAGTCAGGTGTTTCCGTGCACACGCCCTTGAGTGTGTCACCACCTTCGTAACCTCCTCCTGCGCTGACGGAAGAGATGGTCTCTGCTGGGGCTTCGGAGAAGCTTCATGGCCCTGGAAGCTGCGAGAGCACCAGGTCTACACGCCTGCGTGAGACGTGCTGCAAGGCTACAGACTCCATCACACGTACACCCAGGGCTCAAAGTGCGCAGTGGACAGAACGGAAACACGCCAGAGGGCAGGAGGCAGAAGTAGCAGCGGCCACACAGGCACCTGGGCAGGTCTGGTCACTCCAGGGTCCACAAGTCCACGGTGGGACCCCTGGTGAGACCTCTGACTCAGTCTCAAAGCGGTACTTCCCCAGCATTTACACGTAATTGTAGGATGTCCTCATGGCTAAGGAAGTTGCCTGCATCACACAGCTTAGAATCCTTAAAGCTCTCTCTGCACACGTGCACCCTGTGTGCAGGGCGTGCACAGCTACCACAAGGCTGTGGCGCCTCACCTCCCAAGAGGCTTGAGACCTTTAAGTGTATAAAACATGCTTTTCATAATCTAAGAAGAAAAAATATTCCCAAATACAAGCTGTATGACAATATCCCAATACTGGCATAAAGTGAGGAAACCCAGTAAAGGGTTATTTAAAACTGACAGCCGCTGTGCCGAAAGCCCTGGGTCCTGGCAGTGGTGGCGCCGGCTGGGGGGCTCTGTCCTCTGTGTGCCACACTGATGACAAGGGAGCCAGTGCCGGCTTCCGACACGACTTCCTATCTACTCACCCCAACCCACCTCAGAGCCTCTATGGAGACACCACCATTGGTCTTTCTTTCCGGGCTGAGAAAACACTGTAAATTTCACAACAGACTAACTGCTAACATTGAAAATTTGTCTGTATTCTATTTCAGGAAAAGTTTGATTGTGTATCTGCAATGTTTCATGAGTTAAGTTATAACAAGCAACTGAAAGTAAACTTAGACATTCCATCTTACGTAGAAATTTGAGATTAGTGCACTATGATTTATGAACTGTGACAACTGTCTTAATATTTTATATTACTCAGTTATATGACATTTTTCCTTATAAGCACTTCAACTGACTTCTCAATAATATATCTTTATATTTATGAAAGTGTAAATATTTTGAATACATTCTTTCATCATTCATAATGGGCAGAAATATACTAATATTTACTCATCTTTCAGCTTTTCTTTTTAAAAAGAAACACCACAAAATAGGTTACTGAGAACTTTTTCCTGCAAAGACAAAAATGATTATTTGTCATAAGAATTTAATAAGATTTAGAAGAAAAAATATATATATTTCCTTGATCCATTTTCTTCTGAATTCAAACCAGCATGTAGAGATTATAAAAAATAGTCTATTTACATAGCATAGTGCACCTCAGTGATATACAAAACAAGGCAATAATAAAGCACACCACGTATCGGCTTCCTAGGAGAGACAGCTGACAACTACCCTACGCTCTTGGTAATAACTGGTCAAATGCTAGAGGAAACTAAACGTACAAAACTTAATGCTAATATTGGCCACATAAGCCTAAAATGTCAATGTTTTATAAAACCATGAAGGGACAAGTGACGAAGTACATGAAATTATAAAAAGAGCACGGGTGCGTCTGTAGGAGGGGCGCCTGTGTCGGCACAGGGCTGGCAGGTACAGCAGGGGCTCCTTGGCCAGCGCAGCCTACGTCGCCACGTGGGGCCTCGTCCCGTCCTCCGTGAGGTCGTACCTGAGACACAGGAAGACACCTGGTCATGGGGGAAGCACGCCTGAGTGGACACACGGGACTCTGTGTCTGTCTGTGGGGGGACACTCACCACTGGGTCCAGCCTTTGGCGAGTTCTTCAGATGCCAGACCAACCAGAACCTGTGGGTTAGAAAATACCTGTAAAAGTGGGTTGCAGGCCTCTCACCACCGCTTCCAGCCTCCTCCGGCAACACGCACTCTCCCTCGTCCTGAGCCTCTCACTTCTCAACCCTAACCCTAACCCTAACCCTTACAGTCCACTCACGACCTATACGGTCGATTACACCCACAGTCCTGACGTAAGTTGTCAGGAAGCATCACGGGAGACAGTTCATACCGATTCTGGTTCACAACCCACTACAGCAGCTCAGCAGACGTGCAGTACCCGTGTGTACATAAATCTAGTCTAAAAAGCACACTTTGGGTTAAGTGTTTAATCTTTCCAAAGCATAGGATATTTTTTTCGAACTTACTTTGCCGAGAAGCCCTTTGTCTTTGGACAGGAAGCCACCGCTGTTTTTCACGGCCACGTCCAAGGTTCTCCTCTGCACATCTGGCAACGAGACGCTGAAATCAAAGCTGAATTGGAGAAAAAGGATCATCCTTAAATGTCTCCGTAACTTTGCTCTGTTTTATCATAACTAAAAAATGACACTGCTGCTCAGGAGACCATTCCAAACGCGAAGCTCGCTTTTTATCATAAAACTCATCTCTCCTGCTGGATGTCTGGACCTGGCCCTTCAGGAAGACTCAAAGCTTTTTTTTTTAACCATCATTTTCCAGACATAAGAGGAGACTGGAATCCTCAACATGCGAAAGGTGGACCCTGTGGCTCCCGCCTGACGCCCGGGGCCAATCGTGGCCGTGACGTGCGACACACCGGCGGGTCCAGGCCAGTGCGCTCACCCGCAGACCCGCGGGGAGTGCGTGCCCAGCCCGCGAGTGAGCTCAGGCCTGAGGTTGCAGGACAGGGGCCTCCAGGAGTGAGGCTGGCGAGGCAGAGCCCACGGTCGGAGGCCTCGTGGGGACACGTGGCACAGCCGGCCTCCCCAGGGTGAGCAGCCTGGGTCCCAGGTTTGTGGGGGTGGGGTGGGGGGTCCCCACACTCTTCGAGGCCTCAGCTGAGCCCGCCACCCACACCAGGGTCAGGTGCCTGCCCGGCGGTTCCTCACCTCGGTTTAAATAGAGTCACAAGTGAGAAACCAGGAACAGAGACCACCCCCTGTCAAGAGGGAATTAGGGGATTCCAGCACCTTTCGCCTTATGACTTCCCAGGTGCTGGTGGTGCTGTGGCCACAGAGGCCTGGGCTCCACCCCACAGTCACAGGCTGCGGATTCACGATGGGACGCTCCAACGCCCAGTTATGTACGTCCGCGAGTTCACGACCGCGCGTCGGAAGGCGCTTTCCACTCGTGCTCTCACTGTGGAGATGCCTTAGTCACGCCACGGCACCGCCAGGCCTTCCTCGAGAGGAGGATTCGACCGTCTACTCCGCCAAGTGGACGCATACCTCTGATCAAACACGGGGTTCAGTGTTTTCTTTGACACGTGTGTTTTTCTCCTTCCTGACCTCCTCTTGTCTGGTAACAAATACAGGCGGACGTAGGGATCAGAGCCGTCTTCAGAGAAGGCAATGAGATTCCTTACAACACAGACCAGAGGACACTAGGTATTAGAACCGGGTCAAACAGCGACACGTGTCACATCAGAACTCGCTCTCTGGTCTCACATTTATCCAGCGACCGTCTTCCCCACGCTCACATCTTTCAGCAGCTCTGCCCCGTTTCCTGAGCCCAGAGTTTGGGGGCTGTTCTAACCCCCACACGGTCACCTTTCCACACTGCCTGACTGTCCCCTTCCAGGGAGGGGGCCCCAGGGAGGCCGCATAGCCGTGGTCCACAGGACCCCTCCCCGGCCTCTGCTCAGGCCACGGACCCCATCCTCTGCCCTTCCTCCACCTGAACCCTCCACAGACACTGCTCTTGTCCTCGGACGACTGGGCCAAACACGTCTAGTATTTAATTACGCGGACCCTGGACCACGCGGAGGTGAAGGGCACCAGCCTCCGCACACGTGGTTCCGCATCCTCGGAGTCACCCAACCACCTGCTGAGCGGGTGGTGGCATCTACCATGGACAAAATCCGCATGCAGGTGGAGCCATGCCGCTCACACCCGCGCTGTGCAGGGTCAGCGGTCCCTGCAACCACGTCCGACTGCTCGCGGACGGCTGGACAGAGAGCCCACGAGGAGCGTCCTCGGAGTCAGACCCGCGCACAGTGATGGTCTCCGCAGCAGGAACGCAGAGGTGCTCGGCAAACACACACGCCCAGCTGAACTCTACATTTACATACCCACGTCTCCAAGCGTTACTAATTTTATTTTCCTGTCTCCACACCTTTTTATAACAACCAGATACTTATGTCACGTGTGCACATCCCAGCTACTACTGAGACAGACAAGACACATAAAGGGAAGGAATCAGCTGCACACCATCCTCGTTCACCAAACGCAAACAGAAGCAACACTGTCACCTCAGGCTACATTTACGGAATCAGCACAGCCGCTCCTGCCTGTGGGGAAAGACTGGGCCGCGCTTCCTGAGCCATGACAGCTCTCCCGCCACGATCCCACAGGCTTGCCTGGACTCTCTGAACTGTTACAAATCTACTCCTGGAAACTGAGTCCCCAAGAGACACCTCAGTAAAAGAAAAATATGTTCACCATCCTGTTCTAAACGTTCCACAACAGGGAATGTTTTATAAACTGCACTATGGCAGTTTCAGGGAGTGTTACAAACTGACCAAAATGGTTAGCAACACAAAATGTTATGAAACAAGGTTAAGAGCCTGAAAACCAGGATTATGGTACCTAATCACAGTACTGCCTACTTGTTCTGGTCTGCAAATGAAACAAACTGCCATTCGGGACGTGAGAGCCCGGCTCACCTGCAGGAGTGCACGACCACCACCAGCTTGTTCCTCTGCGAGCTGTGCCGGACGGTCAGCTGGATCTGCCCCAGGGGGGACTGTCCCAGGGTCGTCCCGCTGGGGAAACAGAGCAGAGAGTGAGAGGTTCCTCAGATGGCACGGAGGCCGCGAGCACGTTCACCCCCTCAGACAAGAGGGAAGCAGAGCACCCACGGACACGGACAGAGGCTGAGCTTCTGGGTGTAAACGGGCCAGCTGGACTCACGCTTCATCTGAGGGTTCAGTATAACCCAACCACTGAAAACGGGGGCCCAAAGTAACACCAGACACGGGCGCCTCCTTGCAGACATCAGCTCTGTGGTCCTTCTGAAGCTACGTCTAACCGAGGCACTGCCCGAAGCTGCGTTCCTTTCTCAGAGCCTCTTGCTCTGCACCTCACGGGTCGTCTGGTGAGGTCACCATCCCCCCTCCAACCCCATCTCAGGCTCCAGGACAACCAACGACAGCTCTGCCTTAGCTCCGAAATCTTCTTGGTTACTTCCCAAATTTAGCTCCTGAAAAAACTGGTTTTGTGTTTAAAATTCTATTTCCTCCTAGAGCGAGAGAGAGGGACTGCTTCCTTTCTCCTGAAATCGCAGACACCAGGAGAGCTGCCTGGGCGTGGGTCACGGCCGCCTGCCTTGGCCGAGCCCCGGGCCACAGGCTCCACACCTCTGCCTCCACTTCCTACTCAACACACCGCAGAGCATCAAAGAGGAAACTGCTTCAAAGGGCAACTCGCTCCTCCCGCTGAGAGGAAAAGGCTCACATCTGAAGCTTAGGGTAACTGCAGACTTTGTCCTTATCTAAGGAAACCACGGACACACCTATGACTCGTGGGACACACACAAACACTACAGACAGACAAACCCACTGGGCGGTGTAACAGGTGCTGGCCAAGCACGAAAGAGCGGGCCTGTTCTCATACAACAGACACGCCAGCCTCTGCCAAGCCTTTCCATGTCCTGCGCTGAGACGCACAGGTCAGCTCTAGACTCCGCCTTCCTGGTCTGAGGATCACCCCACTGTCCCTAAGCTTTAAATGAGTCAAGTACTGGGCCCTAGAAAATGGTGGGTTTACTTTGAAAGCAAAAGGCTCAGTGAGCGAAAGGGCCATGCCACCCGAGAGCCATCAGGGACAGGGCCGCGCTCCCTCCCCGCAGCCTGCGGCCGAGCGCCGACTGGGAAGAGCAATGGGCGCTAGGTACTTCTCGAGCTGCCGCAGCCTCTGCCGCAGCTCCTGCGTGGCGATGGGCAGCGAGATGTCTGAGGCGATGCTTGGGGTGGGCTCCTTGACGGAGATGTGGCTGGGGGAGCTGGCGGCGCTGGCCTGCAGGCTGGAGGAGCTCCTGCCCAGGTCCCGCGGCCCCTGCAGGATGGCCTCCGCAGGCTGGGCTCTCTCTTCCACACCAGGCTTATCGCCGCCCCCGATGACCGGCGTGGACGGGGCTGTGCCGCTGTCGCCAGTGCCTGGCGATGCGGACATCTGAGATCTGACAGATATCTTTCTCCCTTCCTTGGAAACAGAGGGTCGCTTTACTTGAGCTGAGTGCTGGTGGTCTGGAGACCTTTCTTGCTTTTCAAGGTGGAGTACCTAGAGGTGAAAACAGACACAAAATTAAAACAGGTGACACTGGTAACAGCCTCATACATGAACAGCTTTAGAGATACTCATTTGCAAACGTTTCTTTAAGGCGTGGCACAAAACATTCAGAACAGTCTAGCCTATGTGTTCAGCTATCCTACCATATTACAGAAAGTGCAAGAAAAGGTATGAGCAGGTAACCAACACAGCTCTGCGTGGTACAAGCCTCACTTCTGTGCACCTCTCTCCGGCCTCCTCCACGGGCTGCTCTTCTGCATAGCGGGCAGCTTTACTGTGGAAGAGCCCAAGTCACAAACCCCATGCTGCACGGACCCCCTATCCTACTGTCTCCACCAGCGACCGGAAAGGGCGAGGCTGCCGGACCCCTAGGGTGGGCGTGGGAGCAGGGCCCCTCAACCGCGCTTCCCTTCACATGAGCTCTGAGTGTGCACGTCCCCCGAGCAGTCACGCCCCGCAATGGCCACCCCGACGGCATGAAGTTTCTTCCCGCTTTGACAGCAAAGCTGCAGCCAACGCCCCCAGTTCTGTGTTACTACCAGGAGTCAGGTTTCCAGAGAAAGGGTGCTATGATTTACGACTGGAGACACCGTGGTCCCTCCTGGAAAGGCTGTGACCAGGCACAAGCAGACCGTTTACACCGCACCTTCCACAGACTAAGTTTGTTTTACTTTAAAAAAAGAGTTGGTTCTGCATTTTAATTTGCATTTTAAACAGTAGAGAGTTGTAGCATTTTCCCATACGGCTGCCAGTTTTATTTTCAGCATTTCCTCAGGTACCTACAAATGAATCGTCTATTTTGGACAATATTTTTCCTGTAATCTCTACTGTCCTGCAGAGTTTTATTAAATTCTCTCTTCTGAATGACCTTTGAAAATTTAACATTACCAGAAAACTTTATTGATCCAGACAGCAAAACTTTCTGGACCAAAGAATAAAAAAAAAAAAAGGCTGGTTGGACTCATGCAAAAGCTTGTGGGCTTTTGCATGAGTCCCGGGCCTGCGCAAGCACCTGGAAACGCTGCTGCTGTCTGCGTCTGAGTCCAAGCCCTGTCACCTCTCCCCAGCTACACAGCCAGCAGTCACAGTCCTCACACCCCTCGCAGAGCACCTTCCTCACCCACCCGGGGCCCTCCCCCCAACCGCAGGCTGCAGGCCGCAGTACCCTGAGGGCGAGCTTCATCTTCAGCGAGCTGTTGGGACCCGAGTTGCTGAGCTGGAACCGCTGGTTCAGCGTCATGTCCTCGCAGGTGAGCAGCTGGCCGAGAGGGACCCTCAGGCTCCCCAGGGAACACTGGTGCTGCTCATCCCTCACCTGCCAAACACAGCAGAGCACTCAGCGCTGGGGACGGAGACAAAGAACGCAGGGAGTCTCCAAAAACACACTTCAGCCGTCTCCTTCTAAGTCGTGTTTCCATGAATAAGGCAGTAGGAAACCTCCTCAGGGAGACACAAAAACACTGTAACAAGTGATGCTGCGGCGTACCCACGTCCCAAGGCCTGTCATTTCCTCATCACACAGTCGTCATAAGCACAGAAAAGAGAAAACCCTGTTCAAGGAACCCACTACAAGGATCCTGAGCTGCGAGGCAGCCATCTAGACAAATCTGAAGGTTAGGAAGAAAGGTCTTCAATCCTGTGAAGATGGTGACAACACACATTCCTAGTGATGTGCCAAGTTTCTACTGGTGACACCTGTTTATGGAGAAGACACATTTCTAAGTTTCCTTTAAGCCTTCTATTCAAAATCTATAATATCTGCTTTAAATGCATGGCAATTTCTGCTTCTGAATAATAACCTTCAGCTTTACCTCTGCAATAGGAATTATTCCTGTTAGATTGTTGTGGTACAGAGAGTTTAACCAAAAAGAGTAAGAGCTTTGGTGGTTTCATAGGCTATACAAAAATGATCAAATAAGCTAACTACACATGAAAACCTAAAAACCTGACTGCTTATTTTTTAAACTGTAATCACAGAAGCATTTTTAAATGAAATAACTAAGTTTACAGAACTTTAAAAGTTATTCTCTTAAATTCAAGGTGCAGATACTATAGATTATTTTAAGAGTAGTGCAAAAATTCTTTTTTTTAAAGATTATCCCATCTTATTCTTTCTTTAAAACTGAAGTATAGTTTATAATATATTAGTTTCAGGTAGACAAAAGTGACTCAATAACTTTATAGACTGTACTGCCTTTAAAGTTACTACAAAAGAATGGCTCTATTTCTCTGTGCTGCACAATATACCTTTATTGTGTATTTATGATGCAAAAATTCTCAAGAAAATTTTAGCAAATTATATTGAATACATAAAAATGATACTACATCACAAGCAAGTGGGGTTATTCCCGAATAAAGGTTTGCTTGAAAGGTTTTCTAATGTTAAATCTTGAAAACCAATACATGTTTACAAGATTTAAGATTTGAAAATCAACACTGCATTTCACCATGTTTACAGACTTAAAAAGGAAAATCACAAGATCGTCTCATTAGTTATAGAAAAGTCTTTGATAATCTTCAACATCCATTCATGACAAAAACACTCAGCAAACCGACAGGAGGAATGGAAGGAAAGTTCCTCAAACATCAGACTTAGCAACACTGGAACACAAAGGCGCTGCCCTTAGGATCTGGAAGGAGGCAAAGGTGTCCACCACGCCGAGGCCGGGCCGGCAGCAAGGCAGGAGCAGGAAGGCCAGTGTCGGCAGGAGCAGAGGACCACAGCCGTGCCCTGAGGTGTCCACAAGGAAGCAATAGAGTAAGCACGTCCGACAGGGCGGACAGTGATGCCAGCACGTGAGCATCAACACAGGCTGTACCTCTGGACGCCAGGAACAGGCAGTCAAAGCACAAGCCAACGCCCAACACCCGCAGCATGAGCACTGCGACGGGCCCACGACGGCAGCTCTGCATCGCCGACGGGATGCGGAGACATAAACACACCTACGTCAACCTGCAAATAACTCACCTCCACTTCGAGCTCCTGGCGCTTGGGATTGTGAATGAAGAAAGTGAAGTTTTCCTCCCACACAGGTTCATTGGTTTTGTACCGAATCTGAAAGAAATATCCAAAATCAGCTGTGGGACATTTTCTGTGGAAAAGGGCTACCGGCACTGTTTCCCGAGGACTGCACTTGGAAGCTGAGGACAACCCCTGTCTTCTGGGCTGCACTGCCACGGATCAACTGTGGAAGCTCCACAGCGTGTCAGGGCAGGATCTGCCAGCAGCTCCCAGCCCGGGTCCCAGCCCCCATGACAACGCGTCATCTGCATGCGTGGCCCTCACTCCACGACCTCCCCGGGCCGACAGAGTGCTGCACGTCAGGAACTTTCTTAAATTAATGGTTAGCAGTTTTAAAAACTGAGGAATTCCTGAAATGTTTCCTAAAAGTAGCCCATATTACAGCAACAGCAATGCCCTTTCTCCATTCTTGAGTAGAATCGCATTTGTTGAATTTTAAGTATAGTAAGTCCCCTACATACAAACCTTCAGGTTGGGAACTTTCAAAGATGTGAATGTGCATCTGATTCCTGCAGGGAGCCAGAACCTGTGCCGTCCACGTCAGGCGAGAGTGAAACTGCAGCTCCACCCTCCAGCTCTACCGTCTCCCACCTCCTCTCCCTCCTCCAGGCAGTAACTCTTGCCTGTTCACTCGGTGCTGCCCCAGAGTGCGAGCTACTGTTCTGCACTACTGTACTTTCCAAGGCACTGTACGTACGATTAAAAAGGTTTTATTTTTTCTGTTTGTTTTTTGTGTATTATTTGTGTGAAAAGTATTATAAACCTATTACAGTGCAGCACTATACGGCTGACTGTGTTCGTTGGGTACCTAGGCTAACTTCGTTGGACTTAAGAACAAACTGGACTTACGAATGCGCTTTTGGAAAGGAACTTGTTCGTACGTAGGGGACTTACTGTGCACTGTTACTTGCCTTTTAAACAAAATATTAATAGAACATTCAAAGGAAACTTAGAAATTTGTCCCATGTCATCTACCCATGAGATCAAGCAAAGCATAATTAACATATTCATATGGAATTTTTAATGTTATTTTTAAGTGAATATATTTGATACCAAATTAAGTAGCTGGTTATCAAATGACTGATTCGAGAAAACAAAAGACAGACATGGAAATCAATGGTCTCGATGCCCGCACCACCCCCAACTGGTGACAGTGACAGCAAGGTCACAGGGAGCCCGTCAGCCTTACCTTGCTCTCCTGGGCCTTGTGACCGACAGACATTTGGACAAGAGGATTGGGGTTGCTGTTTACTTTCTTCCCCGACTATCCAAAGACAAAAAACAGATAAAATCAATGAGCACATCTTGAAACGGGGATCACTAACAACGGAACTACTGCTTCTGCTAACACTCACTGCCACTGGCCCCTGAACGCCAGTCACAGGCAGCGTCCAGGCACACGTCACCTGGACAGCAGTGCGGCGCTAACGCCCCCCGAAGCCATAACTCTATCTACGTACAATAACTCAAGGAAACTTGCATTTGCAAATAATTTAAAACGTTAAGGTCTTTTATTTTTTAAAGCAAGCATCTTTGGAAAAATGGAATCGTCCAAAAATCTTTAATGTTAATTTCAGCTCCCAAGCTTATTTTACTAGGGTAACAAAAGGAATAAAATGCAACAAATGGAAAAAGAAAAGCACAGGAGGGACAAATGTGAGTGTGTGACTCAGAACGGTGTTCTGATTGGAATCATAAAAATCATAGTGTCAGAGGCATGTTTTTAGGTTTTTAATTTAGTATCTTCTGTTCAAAGATGTAGCTATCAAATTTCAAATCTTGATTACCAGCTAAGTAATTCTGACTGGAAGAATAAACATCAATCTAAATCGCATTTAAGCAGATACAAATGCAATGAGAAAAATTCAGGAATAAGAAAAAGTGGTAAGAAGCATACTTTAGCACAGACAGCTGACAGAAGAATACACAGTAAAATGCAACATGTATGGGACATGAGGTTTATTTATAACTTAGCCCCACAAGAAGATGCAGTTAAACATCTGTGTTAGTGGAAATTAATTAGAATGTCAAAAAACATTTTTAAGTTAAATAAT
The DNA here is from genome assembly GCF_030028045.1 of Hippopotamus amphibius kiboko. Lineage (NCBI taxonomy): Eukaryota > Metazoa > Chordata > Mammalia > Artiodactyla > Hippopotamidae > Hippopotamus > Hippopotamus amphibius. The sequence goes on along the minus strand of NC_080189.1, from coordinate 407,635 downwards.
TTTAGAGGCAATCCTCAACACTGCAGCAATGACAGAGGCGTCAACTTCATGATTATTGGAATAAAACAGTACTAGCCCAAACCTACTGCGATAATCTAGTTTCTGGTTCATCTTTTTGATGTGAATGAAGTCTGCAAAATGAAATAGACACTGTTAAAAAAATGTCCAAGGCTACAGACTACTGTGGGAGAATACTATTTCCCCCTCCTTAAATCCACTTCTCCTTCTCCCCTTAACACAAAGAGCCCTGGAGGTGTAGCTGTGCACAAATCCTGCGACATGGATTCTACTTCCGAATCTCCCTTGCAGTCAGGTGTGGCCCTTAACAGTCTGGGGGTCTCGCCTTGGCTGGGCTCCACTTTTGGCTGGAGGTGTTGAGCACCCCCCAAAGCCACAGGCCAGAATTCTGTGACACGCGAGAGAAATAAACTTCTGCCTTACTTCAGCTACTGCTACTTTGTGTCTTTGATACAGAAGCTGAGTGTAACTAACATACTTACTTAATCTCTGAAAAAGCAGCTATCCATCCCTAGAGATTCACTGTACTTTATCACTTTCCATATACCCTGCCCCCCCTTAAACTTTTCAACATCTCTGAAAAAAAAATGAAACCTACAGCTGATGACTTTCAGTGCCTGCCCTGGGGCAGATTATAGCACAGTGGTAGTTACCCCTGCCTTCACCAATTTAGTTTTTGCTTATATTTCCCTTTTGGTGTACATGTGACATGATAAAAATCTATGTCTATCCTGAGTCTAAAAATTCTTTCAGTAAGGATAAAATAAACACTATCAAACCTTAACTGCACCTTATTTTCTTTTTTAGCAGTACATAAAATAATGCTGCACAGTCGTCCCTCAGCATCTTTGGGGGGGTTGGTTCCAAGACCCCCCAGGATACCAAAATCTGAGGATGCTCAAATCCCATCTATAAAATGACTTGGTATTATCATCTGTGTAATTTAAGTCATCTCAAGATTACATACATTACCTAATAAAGTGTAAATGCTATGTAAGTAGTTGTGAACACGTCGCACTGCTATTTGGAACTTTCTGTAGATTTTTCTGGGATATTTTCGATCCTTGGTTGGTTGAACCTGTGGACACGAAACCTGCAGATACTAAAGGCCAACTGTATCCTAAAATGGATGATGTTTTGGATTCTACGAATAAGGTTAAATCAGTGACTCAGTTTTCTTTCAGGATGCAATATTCAAAATGCATCAGCACAAGTAAGACACATGAGGTATAATGAAAATGTTAGCTTTTAGTCAGACTGTCTTGAATTTAAATCTTAGCTTTTACCACTTGATTACTGAGATCTACATATTTCATTTATTTGAACCTCAGTTTTCATGTCTATAAAATGGGCATAATACGATTTTCAGAATCCAGCCGTTAGGCTTAAATGAGATAATAGCAACTAAAAATGCACCTACTATGCTCGCTCCACTGGGTACTTTCACATGCATGATCTTAGTTAACGTACTCAGCACTCCTATGCAGAAGAGAACATCCCTTCCACGCTGAGTAACAAAGCAGGGAGGACGCAGCCTCCTGCTGCAGGTCCCGCTGAAGAGCAGGCATGCTGGGATTCAAGCCCAGACAGTCTATTCTAACCGAGAGGCTTCATTCTAACCATCACGCTCTGGGGGCCAATAATCTTCAGTTATCAAAGCAATGGTGAGCAAAGGCTGTGGGTGTGATTCCTCCCCGTGCTCTGGTGAGGAACGGGTATTTCAAATACTTGAAACCGATTAAAAACCATCCCCGAGTCCTTTGGCTAGAATTTTCTTAAAATAACTACATTTAACCCCTCACCCCCCAAAATATTTCAGCCTAAAATGCTCAGAGAAATAAGAAAAAAAATAAAATAAAATATTTGTAAGTCATAGAAAACCTTTAACAATTTAGCCAGAAAATACATGCTCATGTAGTTTTAGGGAGTGGAGCTTAGTTTTTCAATATACCTCACTTAATGAGATATAAAGCTTCTCAAAAGATCTGTCACCCAAACCAGCAGCACCAAAAGCCATGAGGTCACCGACTCAGAGACGGCCCTGACTCAGCATATTGGAAGAGGTGATTTTTTTTTTAATGGAAAGTCACAGTGCATTGGGCATTCCTTTTAACCGTAATCTAAAAATTGGTTAAGAGTTTAAACAGAACTTCTATTTCACCATTTTCACAAATTCAAATCCAATTAAAGTACAGAGGATTTAAAACCATCTTAGATACCGCTGCCTAAGGCCAACAGGACAAAAGTCTAATTCATCATATTGGTATCTTATAAAATTTATCATCAAAGTTGACAAATTCTTCTAACTACTAATTCTTTGACAACAAAAGTAGGCTCTCTCCAACTAAAGTAATTACTCTATTATTTTGGGAAGAATTTGTCAATAAACCTACAAGGTTTAAAGTATCATCTCTTTCAATATGTTTTAATTAACTTTTAAAGGGAAAACTATTAGTTTACCTTTAAAGCTTTCTGAATTGCAGCCTTCTTCAAGACATCAGGGTTAAATTCTAATGGGTTACTCTTTCAAGTCAGAAGAAAATGAATATATCAAGGGTTAATAAAACATGCAATGAGGAGTTTATGTTAAGGTTAATGACATGAAAATTTATGAGAACAAAAAAAATCCTTAAACAAAAACTACCAAGAATTACAAAAGAAATAGTAAAAAGTCATTTGTAAAAGCTTTTTTTATGCCCAAGATTTTATCTTAGACTAAACCTTTAATCTATAAATATGAAAACACATTTCCTCATCCTCTATGATTACTGTTCTTTTACTCCCCCCACCCCTCTTGTCTCTGGGATTTGAAAAACCCAAAAGTGACACTTGAGGAAAGGGTTCTGGTTACTGTCCTGAAGGTTTTAACTGGAGCATGAAAGAATGGGCCACAGATGCGCCAAGTGCTCTCAAACCAAGCCACATCCCGTAGCAGCAGATGCGCCTTTTCCTCCTCCTAAACTTGACCTTCCCGTGGAAAACCACAGCAGGGACGGGACCTGGTGCACTCTGCCCCCATTCTCTTCCAAGGATGAAATGCAGAGGCTGAGGAGGTCACCTCATAAGTTCCTCCACACTTTACAGTTCTATTAGTACGGGTTTTATGTCCTACTTTTATTGATTTTTAAAAACTCATTACTTTCTTGCCCTCAGAAAGGCAAGATGGAGTTGTTTTGCAAGATAACATTTATGATGGAAACTTGACCACTTTAGTGGCAATTAACTTCAAACTGAACTGTATCCTTTATGAAGCAGCCTGAGGCACAGGACCCAGCAGACCCCCCTCGGGGGCGGGGCCGGGCCAGGCTGGGAGCCGCTGCCCTGAGGTGTGAGGACAGGCAAGCTGCAGGCATCAAAGAAGCTCTCCCGCAGCTCACTGGGCAGAGACATGACCCACACTGTGCACACGTTATTCAAAGCGCATCAACTGAAGCAAAACAAGGAGAGAGGCCTTGGTGTGGGTCAGGGGTGCAAGCGGAGCCCGTGAGGGCGGATGTGAGAAGCGGCACCAGTCTGGACCAAGACAGATCCGGCCACTCAGGTGCGCTCGGTGGGGGCCCAGCACGAAGCCTCTGGACGTCACTGCACCGTCTACACTAGGGCTACTCACCATAAATGGGGACAGTAACAGTCACTTGCACTTTTCTAAACTGAGAGCTGAAATCACTTTCACAGAGCACCTGGAAGCATCACACCCAAGGGTCTCCATGTCATACAGCTGACACCCTTATGCATAAAGTGGACTTTAGTGCAAACACCACTCCTCTCGGGGAAACTCCATATACTGCATAATGAACTTACAAACGTAAGAAAGTGACAACAAATTCACTTTATATGAGGATGGACTAGACAGGAGGGTGGAGAACGTGGGCTCTGGGTCCACAGCTGAGTGCAGATCCTGGCTCTGCGGCTTCCTGGTGGCGACCCCATGTCTCTAACCTCAGCGCCTCATCCGAGAAGGGATCCTGCCAGCCTGAGACTTATTAAGCTGCGCACACAGAGCCCTTGGAAAGTGCTTGGGAAATGCCTGTGGTCGCGGAGGCCTCAGGGTCTGAAGCAGGCCTCCGAGGGTCAGAAAACACCCTCTCGTTCCTCTAGCTAAAAGGATGGGACCTGAGTGCTGAGGCCACAGGATAAAGAGGCCGTTTCCAGAGTGGGAGAAAGTCCTGCTGTGCTGAGGCTTCCAGATGGGACCGCGGGTGGAAATGCACTGGTGGGGCTGAACCTGAAGAGTGTTTTGAGTACCAGAAGGTAAGGGAGTGACAGGCCTGGCAGCCGCCCAAAACCTCTACAGGAAATAGCAACAGGCTCAGCCTCTCGGGACAACTGACAAAGAGACTGATGTCACGTCACACTGAAAACCAAAGGGGGGAAATGTGATCAGTCTATTCGAATTAATTTTGTAGGACACTTTGCTGATTCCTATATTAAAATCATCAAGCAGAGCATGTGGTTTTGATAACGTGGGAGGAAAGTTGGTTTGGATAACCCATCAACGTCTTCGCTGAATATTACAAAGCAACTTAAAAAATCCTGACACAAGGTCAGAAATATTGCCTTTAAAAGAAGCAGTTACAGAAAACAGTAACTCACGCCGCTGAGCTAGACTGTCATTTACAGCAGCTTACAATACAGATTGTGACTGGGAAACACCTAAAGGGACGGAAACAGCTGCTGATATGCACAACTGCCCTCATTCTGACCTCTCAACAGGTGTGCAGGGGGCGTGAGGAGACAACACAGCAGCTCACCCACCCTTCAGGGGCTTGCCCGTCCTCATCTATAAGATGGGACAAAATACCTCTTCTTTCAGGTTTGTTCCCCCTTCTTTTTTTAAAAATAAACTGAGAATCCGTGCAGAAATAGAAATGAAAACAAACTAAAATGAAACAAATGAACTTTAAGAATCTCACTAGTTACTGAATTAAATCAATATTTAGTTTCTAGACTAATGACTAAGCCATCGGTGGCTTTCTCTGACCCCAAAGCAAGTGAAAATTAACTCTGCTGAAAGGACCAAGAACAGTGCCAGGAATCAAGGCACCAGAGCAAGGCCTCGGGGAAACATATCAGGTGAAATTCAGCTTCCCACATGAAGGTTAGACCTGCTCAACTACCCACCCCAGGAAATTCTTTGAGTTCCTTAAAAGAAGTGACTCATAAACTCAACGTATATTTTTTCTCCCTAGGAGCTCTGGTTAAGCCGGGAGGGAGAAGGCGCATTTTCAGGGCAGCAGTGAGTTCCTGACTTCACTGACTGTCCCCAGGGCCACGGGAGACTTTATGGAAAGCCAAGCTCTGACACTTCAGTGTCTGATCAGGAGGAGAAAGTAGATTTAAGGAAGTTTTTTGAAAGCTTGCAAAGAAATGTTTACATCTCACACTGAGATGAACCATAAGAAAATCCATTTTAATCATTATGGCTTCAGTTTTTCCTCAGATGATTTTTTTTTTTAATTTTTTAAGGGCCAGGAGCAGCGTCAGAGCCCAAGGCTCCCCCAAGCCTCCTCAGGCTCGTCCACCTCGGCATCAGGTGCAGTCACCAGCGTTAGTTACAGCAGTGTCACGGTGCACAAAACAAGCACGAGAGAAACACGCCCAGCAACGGAAATCATGCAAGAAACTGAAAAAGCATGCACGTCATTCCACCACTGAGCAGATGGCATTAAAGTTCCAGTCCACATTCTAGCAGTCTCCACCAAACACAAGGAAGGAAGAACACTGAGAACTCACAAATAGTGCTCTATAGACTGAGGTAGTATTTTCACAAAACACTAGTCCCGACGCTCGCCTCTCTTTTAAGTAGCCACACCCAAAGTTTCCCTCGTAGATACTCTTGGGAGAGTGGAAATGGGAGGAGAAAGCAAAGAACGGTGGATTGTGGTCAACGAAGGCACAGCAGCACGAGTAACCGGGATGCGACAGGCAGAGTCAAAGAACCGCGCAGCAATGCGGGAGACGGCACCCGCCCGCGGAAACTGGCCCAACCGGGCGGCAGTTTTGTAAAGATCCTTTGCCTCTGACGGCCAGAGCATACTTCATGCACAAAGTGCCCTTTTAATAGAAGGTTAGTAAGATCGCTTTTCTTTCTGTCTTTCAGCTTATGTGACATTATTCAATTCTAATTTAATGTGACAAAACATACAGTTCTAAAGAGAGGCCAATTCACCACTACTTTCCTCTATATCCTAAAATATACAACAAATTCACTTCCATCAGGCATTATAAAAGACTTTAAAACATTATTGTGGTTAAAAACAAAAAGTTCTACCGTACAAGTAATTCTGCAGAAAGGCTATATCTTCACTGTAAGAAAGAGTACAATTATATACATTTACACACACAGCTGTTCCATCTTCCCGCTATGAAAAAAAAATATGATCAATCAGATTTTAACTGTTAAAAATTTTAAATAAAACAGAGATACACAAAATAATTGCCTTGCTTTGGGCAAAGCTCAGGTGATGCACAATTTAAAGTCTCGAGAGGGCTAAACAGAATTAGGGTGTGCGTTTCCCCAGGTAAAGGAGCAGCGTGGTGTGACCAGGGTGAGGTGAGGCGCCCAGACATCCACCCACACGGAGGACACAGCTGGGGGACCGGGCACCACTGTCCTCTCAGGAGGAAACACCCAGCATCTGGAGGCAGCTATCTTTCTTTCAACAAAATTGGCCTCCAACACAACGAAATGGAGCAAGAAAGGCCCCATCCGTTGAACAAGTGAACAGGCACTCAAAACACATTATCGCCACGATACGCACTGGTCACGTGCACACCACCTGCAGCGTGGAGGCGCGCACCCCACGGCTCGCGTGACGCTTCTCCACGCTTCTACTCTCAGCTGTGGGGAGGCGCGCGCTCTGGGCCGGGAGCCGTGTGCGCAGGCGGTCACCTTTCCCCCTACGCGGCCCGTCACCCTACTGCCAGGATGATGCCAAAGGGGCATAATTTTCATCGTGGGGCACTAAACGTTAACAATTAGCGATGCTCTATGGAAAATCTCCTTCCCGAACTACTAGGTGTATTCTTTCCCTGTGTATGGAGATTTCTTCATAAAACATGTCAGATAATTGTGACCATCCTGGATAAACCAATAAGGTGTAAACATAAAATGACACTCATGGAGGAAAGGCACACGTGTCCTCCACTGCTGCTCTCTGGGCTGGAGTGAGGTGGAAGCATGGCCACAAGCACAGGGGACACGGTGCGGGGGCGGCTGAACACAGCGGGAGCCGCAGCCGGGAAACGAGCACGGGGCGGGGCTCCCAGGGGCACCTACCGGGAGGTTCCTGGCCGAGTCCAAGTACAAGACGAGCAGCGAGGAGGACAGCCCATCGTTGGCTTGGTCCTTGTCAGCTCTGATGTCAGTCAGCACCTACGAGGAGAGGAAAAGCCTCAGCAGGCGGGTTTCCAAGGCTCCTGACTGTCTCTTCCTGATTAGTCTATAACGCTGAGGAAAGGAAGCAGAGAAACAGGCGTCTGATACACACAATAGAGAGAGAGTCTACCCACAGATCCACCAAACGAAGCACTCAGGTCACTGCGGCTCCTCACGTCCCTGTACAACAATCAAGCACAACTCGCCAAGATCTCACAGAACAGGTGTGAACGCCTGTAAAACTCCATCATCTCTAATCTCCCCGACGCTGCTGCAGGGATTCACAGCACGCGTGAAACCACCGCTGCGATTTCTCAGTGCCCAGCAGCACACACAGCTCAAAGGATCTCAACCAGGGGCGCGGCTCTCGCGGGACCCCACGCGGCACCTGCTCGAGGTTCGAGGCGTCTGGCGTGAGGGTGAGCCACTCCAGTTTCAAGTGCAGCTTTCCTCTGGGCACCTCGTCCAGGGTGAACCACTGCAGAGAAAGCAAGACAGTCAGCCAAAGTCCTCCTGCATCAGACACACACACTGAACAGTCCCTACAAACACGGAAGGCCTGCGTCCCGCCACCTTTAGCTCCAGGCCCGAGACTGCGCTGCTGGCCCCAGAGGCCGACAGCAGCGGCCGCTCTGCGTGTGTTAATTCACGGCCTCCCAATTCCAGCCCTGACTCAGCGTGCAGGGATTCAAACGCCCTCTCGCACCACCCAGCACGATCAGGCTTCTACCTATGGACTTCCATAGAACTTACGGGACGACAGAGAATATAACATTGATCTCAAGCCTGAACGTCAATGTCAGACACGCGAACAGGTTTGTTTTTCCTCACCATTTACTAATAATTAGTATACACTTGTTTCAGCTTAAAAGTCACAAAGCAATTAACTGAGGATGGGCCCCAAACACTCAGTATTCCGGGAGTGCCCCGAGGGCAGGGCCTGGTCTGCTCTGCCCGTCACCATCATCATCACCGTCCGCGTCCTGGCACACAGCCGCGTGACACACCGCAGGTACTTATCGCGTGTGCGCTGACGTGCACGGGGAGGGAAACGTGTTACTGTGAAAGCAGATCTCAACAGGGATCTGGTTAATTATGCGTTACTTATCCAAACCTTACCCATCTTTCAGAAGCCACCACAAACTTCCTTTTTTACCCTTGTTATCCTGACAGCAATATCTTGCTTGACGCACGGCTGCTGCTGTCCGTTCACACTGCACTTGTGGGTATCTCCCACGGGACAATGTCTCACCAACTGCACTTGCCGGCTCTGCTATGAAACACCGACCTTTAAACTGCCCGTCACACTGGGGGGGCTTCTCCCAGACTCTGCCCTGACTCCGGGGGGGAGCGTGCCTGCCCAAAACAAAGCTGGTGTGTTTGGATCCGTGGGAATTTCCAGTGTCTGGTAGGTGCTGACTTCTTTTCACTTTGCTGTTAATAGAAGGCCTAGGTCCTCAACGCCTGGGAGCGGACGTTAAGTTCTCAGATCATCAGGTGGTGATAGTTCTCCGTCAACACTCACGAAATAGAACAATACTCAGAGGAAACTTACTTCATCTAAAAGGCGCTCCTTTTCAACTTCAATAAGATCGATCATAAGACTATAGAAATAACAATACAACAACTTTAGAACATAGAAACACACTTCTTACAACTGAAATCACCTTAAGCATTAGTCTATGAAGAAGTACTCCAGGAATGCAACAAAATGCTACAGTTTATCAAGAAACAGACTTGCTCCAAAAGCTTCCCCAAACTTCCAGGCAGGAGAGTGAAGGGAGGTGGGGAAGAGCGGGGAGGGCTGGGCTTCCCCGACCACCCGCCCGGGGATGCTTACACACGCGCCCCAGTGTGCGGGCACATTCCGCCCGAGGCGGAGCGGGGGAGGTCCTGACGGGCTCTTCCTGAGCCATGCACTGAATGAGGCCTTGACGCCTTCCCAGCCTTGCTCCTCAGCTCTGCCCATTGTCTCTGGGGCCACAGAGGCCTCTGCCTCGTGCTTGGCACATCCCCGACAGCCCGTCCCATCTCCCCCCATAATCCCGCTCTGCTGGGAGCATGGAGCCGGCCCCCGGGCCAGAGACGACCAGGACAGGACCGTGCCACCCCACCCCCCACCCCCCCGCAGCCTCCCTCGCCTCTGCCCCAGGGCAGACCCGACATCTCCCCTGCTCTGTTCCCACAGCCTCCTGTGGGCTGGCTGTCCCCGTCTCAACCCCTGACGGCCTAACAGGGGCTTCATGGGAATGCACATCTGATCTGTTCACTGCCTTGCTTAACCGTCTCATGAATGAATTCTGAGGTCACGGTCTAACACACAGGCCGTTCTTGATACGCCAGACCTATCCAATGTCATCTATACTTATATCTTTTTTGCCACAAGAAATTCAGTTAAATAATAAAGATTAGGCTAAAATATGACTTTGATAGCTCATATTTTTTCAGCTGTACAGGTTGTTCAATTTAAGTAAAGTGAATATTTATTTTCCAATTATAGGCTCAATGTAAATTACTAGCTACTCTCCCCACCATAACTCAGTAACAAAAGTTAAAAACCTGTTTCTGTAACAGCTAGAGCACAGCTGTGCGTGTGGTGTAAAGGCTGGAGAGCTGGGCTGCATTTGGGGCCACGCGTGGCTACTGAGCACTTAAAATGGGGCAGCACAACTAAGAAAGCAAACTTTAAATTTTGTTTCGCTTTCATCAATTTAATTTAAATAGCAACACATGGCCGCTATGATGGACACATCTAGAAGCTTTCGTTTTCTTACTTAACATGAAATGTTTTAGGAACAAAACATGTTTTAAGAAGTCTAAGGTGAAACAAATGTTACATCCAAGAGCCATTGTAAAATACACGTAAGGCACATAAACCTGTTTCTGAAGTTATGTGACTCGTTTAAGAGTGATCATCAAAGAGGAAGAGCCTGCGCTCTCCTCAGTCAGGAAGGATTTACCTCCCGAGGAAGTCGTCCTTGTCTGGGTCTTCGTCAAAGAGCTCGATCTCTAATTCCTGTCCAGGATGTTCGTAGACCAGCGCCTGAAAGGTAACGGGCCGTTCCCTCACAGCCACTGGCGGCGTGTCCACGGAGGGCGTGGCTGCGGCCAGCACTCAGGTCCCGCCCGTCGGACCCCACACACTTCTGGGTGGTGGGGGTCGCTGCAGAACGCCCCCGCACGCGGCCACAGCCACGGCATCTGTTCCCAGTTATCGGGCAGCGGCCCCGGGGGGGTGCTGGCAATGGGGTGGCCACAGGTGCCCCGCTCACCACCACCCAAGCTCAAGAGATCTGGCGACAGCCCGGGCTGTGAGGACAGGAAGCTGATGGGGTATAAACTGCACCACTTCTCAGTTCTTTCCAAACCGCACACCTTGTGGTACAGCAATTCCACCCTGAGAAGCATTATCTGGGGAAAACTTGGCCAAAGGCAGAAAAATACGTTCCCACGACATTCATACAGCACTGGTTACAATGCTGAACCCACAAGCGCAGAGCTCTCTGGGTAAAAACATGATGGTACCTACTCAAGTGAATGGCTGTATTTATTGACATGTAGAGAAGTCCAGATGTATTAAATGAAAATTCACAAAACTACATAATTAAGCTCATCTGGAACACGTTTATGCGTATTAATGGCCAATTATTTACTGTGACAGCTTGATGTGATTAAGGTTTAAAACTTTGTGTGAGGTAGGGATACAAGGTACGATATTTTTAAAAGTGGAAAATTAAAGCAAAGAGAACTGAGAGGACCCCTGACTAAGCACACGGCGAGCCGGGCAGGAGCGGGCCGGGCACGTGGGGGGAGGAACGGCAGGGGCACCCACCCCTCACCTCGTACACCTCGTTCCACTTCGGACTGAGGTTCTCCTTGATGACCTTGCTTTGGAAGATCTGATTGCCAACTCGAATCACTCCATAGGGGTCTGACTTCCCCTTGACAAGTCCCTTAAGGTAAGTGTCTTTTCCCTGAAGATCCTGAGCTTCAATAAAGTGTATCCTCAGGACACCCTGGAAAGAAGGAAGACAGAGCAGACTGCTCACTGGTTCACCCAACAGACACAGAGTGAAGCCTGTGTGCGGGGCCGAGACAGACCCTCTTCCCTGAGCAAAGAAGGCAAATGTGTGATGCCTTAGAGGGGCAAGATGACAGGGTCCCTGGGGCCTGACAGGAAGCCAGAGACGGGAGCCACTGACTGCTCCAGATTTCTCCCAGGAGGGAGAGGTCCCAGAGCAACACTGCACTCCAGGGACCCCAGAAGCCCAGCTCGGGCAGGGCAGGGCAGCAGAGGGGAGGTCAGATGACACAGCCCCTTGGGTCACCAAACAGTCCTGTTTCGGTAGTAGTAACATCAGTGGTGACTGCAGTGACAATGAGTGATAACTAGCGTACAGGACACGTGAGGCTGTTCTAAGTCCTTGATATGCACCGATTATGTCACTGAATTTTTATACTTCATTGAATGAAATACTGTCATTAAACCTATTTTATGGATAGGAAACAGATTCTGAGATACATAAGACTCACAGACCTAACATAGTTATATTTTCCTAAAATGTTTAATTAATAAAATAAAAAATTTCCACTCATATTTCTTTCAAGGTAAACACACGTGAAGCTACCTTTTGAGGGGTAGCATAACACTTCTTAAAATTACCAGGTAATATTTCTGAACCAATCAGCCAGCATAAGAAGATACACATTTTTACAAGTAAATACACTTTTAAAACCGTAACAAAATCCCATTTACATTTTCACAGGCTGAAAGCTTAATGTGGCACCGAGTTTGAGCAGCGTGGAGGCTGGATCTGGGCCAGCTCGGATGGTCACCTGTGCTCCAAGAACACAAAGCCTCGTGGCCTAAGAGCACGTGGAAAGGCAGGCTCACGTCTCCAGAGATGAGATTCCTGACTTAAGGAAAAAAAGACATCCCTGCCTCATACGTGATGTCCCGTCACATCTACTGACCCGGGCGTGAACGACTGGGCTGCTGTCACTTGAGAAACTCGCCCGCTTGTTGGTTTGTGTACGGCTGCTGAGACTGAACCCACCCAGAGAGAGTAACCGGCGGTGAGCAAAGGCTGCCCACGGCCACTTCAGCAAACAGACTCTGAACTAGGACCTGACACCATGCGACAGGCTGCCCACTCCTCTCCTGGAGCCCACGGTGGGTCAGACCAGACAGGCGGGGTGACGCCCAGGCGGGAGAGCCCTTGCTCACTGGGAGGGGCTGGCCCTTCAAGCACGTGCTCCGTGGCCGGCGGGCTCCTGCAGTCTTGGGCTGAGGTTGTTTAGTTTACTCAAATGAAGGCGACGCCAGCATGTGTGGCCCACCTCTGTGTACGGGGCGTCACCCCAACCTACAGAGGGAGAAGCAGAGGCCCAGACACATGGGGGGACGCGCTCTGCAAGTGAAGCTGCTGCCGACCCCCAGGGCTGACGCGGCCCCGCCCTCCGGCCCCGCCCTCCACCCCCGTCCAGGGCAGCTGTCACACCAGCGACCCGTCTGCCACGCCCCTCACCGCATGACCCCGGAGATGCCCGCTCTCTCACATCTGAGGGGAGGCTGTACAAAGCTTCCAGCTTCGGCTGAACTGTTGCATCCTGACACACACAGACTGGAAGTGCGCTCTGGGGCAGTAAGTGGTCACAGCCGTCCTTTATGACAAGCAATGACATTTGCATAATTACATCCCTGTGGGCGCCTCTGAGGCTCCCAGCTGAGGTTCAAGAACTGCCTTCAAGTCTCTGAAAGCTCTCGGCCAGATGCCCCTTAGCCAATCTCCTAAGGGACGGGGCAGGACCGACCACCTTTACTGCACCCACGAGGCCAGGCTGCTGTGGGAACACACCCAAGTCTGCGGACAGCGCCTCCCGTCTATGCGAACGCGCTTGCGAGCGGATGCTTACCTTTGGTATAGGGAACCGCAGCTGAGCTATTTGAACGTCACTCACGAGAGGAACCGTGATTCGATTGGGAAGCACCAGGTAGTTTGATATTATATCCAAAATGATTGTATCTGATAAACCACTGTTAGGTGGGAGGTAAAAAACAAACAAACTATCAGACACTTCAAAGCTACTTATCGCCTGTAACAGTGAGCTTACTTAGCGCACACATGACACAACATCCCACGGATGGGTCTGAGCTAACTCCTCTGACACAATAGGTAAAGCCAGCAGTTTAATACCTCAGATGCAGTGCTGCTCTGGTGATGGTTACGTGGGGTTTACTCTGAGAACACAAGGTACTGTTCTGGCCACATTTCACAACGTCCCAAATAACATCTCATACATTTCCACATAACTGTATCATTGATTTAATATTGAATAAGATCATTCAAATAAATTTCTTTTTTTTAATATAAACTATTCCAAACACCCATAAAAGTGCAGAGAACATCAGAACGAGAGCCCATTTACTCATGTCATGTCTGTTGTATGAAGTTATGTTTCTGCTATATGCGCAGAGCTCCCAACGGAGTAACAGAATCTGCGGTTCACTCTTCACACTCTATTTGGACACTGAATACTGTGCTCAATTTGAAATATTATACACCACTGCACAGAGAACTCAGTCGCAGGAATAAAAGTGTGGCGGCTAAAGAAACAAATGTACTTTCAATACACTTGGTTGTCTGTTCTTTGGTGTAAATGTGAGAATCAGGCAACGTGTGTGTGACGAGACTTTCGAGAGCAGGCGGACACAAAGTTACACTGCTACAGAAGAACACCTTTAGCCAGAACCTGACTTCCTGCCAGTATGTCTCGGACGTGGGCATCATCAACACGCAGATGGACAGTAACTACAAAGGGAACATCCATCGGGACACAGTGAAAGCCCCGTCTTTCCCTGAGTGCTACCTGAGCCTCCCTGCAGGTTGGGGGTCCAAACGCAAGGCCAAGAGGTAGAACCTCGTGTCGAGGTGAGGTGTGGAATCTCACCGCAGCACCTTTCAGTTCAGCATGGGAAGAAGACAAGCCACACCCCCACAGACAACTCCACTGTGCCGGTGAAGAGGCCAGTTAATCAGGTGTTAACACTGCAGGAGGACTCAGGGGGTCTACGCGGGCAGACCCCGGATCAGTGCTCCCCAAGCAGAGGATGAGGTGGTCCTTCCAATACCAAGCATATGCTTACTTCAGGCATTTCCCTGCAGAAGTTCTGTTTATATTGAAAAAGCTGTGGAAACAGAAGACCCCTCGCTGATGACATAAATGTTTCGAGAATCCCTCAGCGGCTACGGTGGTGGGCCACCTCCTCACCTCCCCCTAAGGCCTGCGGCGCCAGCACAAGGCCCAGCCAGGCGCCTGCATCCGGGGCCCCCGCGTGGGGCTGGGCGGCCCCGGGGCGGCGCGGCGTCCTGGCTGTGCCAGGGCTCAGCACGCAGAGCAGCGTCCACCGCGCCCCACCTGCCTGGTCCTCTGCAACCGTCCCTGCTCGTCAGCCCGCTCCTGTTCCTGTCACAGTCCTCCTCCCTGCAACACTCAGTTTAGGGCTTCTCATTGAAAAACAGTAGGGACACCTAAAATGGGTGGCAGCGTGGAGTGATTCAGGCATGGCTGTTTTAACTTGTGATACCTGGGTTCTGTTTTGTAGTCAATGGATAGAGCATGCAGGTGTTCATTTCGTAAAGCTTGGGGCAAGATTTCACTATGTTAGGTTCAAAGCTATTAAATATTTACTTTTATAAGACAAGGCTTGCCACAGCTGTGAGTTATCTGATAAAATCTTTGAGAGACGAGCCCAAGTTTTACGTTAAGTACATATGCATATACTTTATTACATAAAATTTACATAATTATATGTAAATTATATACAAGTATACATAACTTAAAAGGCATATTTTACCATATCCCTTTCATACCATAGCCTCATTTTTGAATGGTGTGTTTCTATTTCCGTCTGTATTTCTAATACAATGAGCATATATTGATACTTTTAATGATATATGTAATCCTATACATATTGACTATATGAGAATATGTGTCTTTTTTCCTACTCTCTGGCTCTCTGAAGGGAGCGGACACAACCCTGGCTGCAGAGCAGATGCTTGACAAACCCCACGTGTCAGTCCTCCCACGACACCGAGGGAAGGAAGCAGAACACACACTTTTTTCTACGCGACGTGACAGTTCGAATCAGAATTTGTCCAAGGACAGGTGGACAAACAGAAGTCAACCCTAGAACTTTTGCTGGAACGAGTGGGAAAAGGTTCTCTCTCGACTGGGGTTGCTAAGCGTGCAGAACAGAAGCTAGAAGCTGCCGCTTCACAGCAAGAGCCTGCCTGGCAACGAAGCCACACACAGAGAAGCAGCATCAGGAGTGGCCCTTCGGACACCAGCACTGGGCTGTGCCCGGCTGCCCGACACGGCCTCTCAGGGACACGTGCCTGGGGCGTGCGCGCCGCTCTGCTCACGGCCATGCCCGGCACGCACAGCAGGCGCTCCATACCCATTTGCTGGATGAATGAATAGACTGTCTCTGAAAAACAGTATTTGTTTACTCAATTATTTACTCAATGAAAATCAGGTGAGTTGGGTTTGTTGTTGCAAGAATCCTAATCAACACTTTAACAAAACTCTTTTAAAGTTGTCCTTTCTTCCCCAAAATCTTTTAAAGATAACTGTATTTTCCTACATCCAATAAACCACAGTACCTAAAGAAGACTTTTATGATTATAACTTTGCCTCAGTGTATTAAAGTCTTACTTTTTCCCTGATAATGAAACAAAATAAAATTCTTTCTAATGGCCATTTCAAGGGCATAAACAAATACACAGGAATAGAAAAAACAGGCTGAAACCAAGCCTTTCATAACTGAATTTCTAAGCTATTTTAGGGGGAAAAACCCCTACAGATTAGCAAAGTGTCCATTAGGAACATATGTAACTTTAACCAACAAGTGGGCTTCCCTGGTGGTGCAATGGTTAAGAATCCGCCAGCCAACGCAGGGGACATGGGTTCAAGCCCTGGTCCGAGAAGATCTCACATGCTGTGGAGCAACTAAGCCCGTGCACCATAACTACTAAGCCTGCCCTCTAGAGCCTGCAAGCCACAACTACTGAGCCCATGCACCGCAACTACTGAAGCCTGCACGCCTAGAGCCCAAATTCTGCAACAAGAGAAGCCGCCGCAATGAGAAACCCTCACGCCACCATGAAGAGTAGCCCCCACTTGCCACAACTAGAGAAAGCCTGTGCGCAGCAACAAAGACCCAATGCAGCCATAAATAAATAAATACTAAATAAATATTTAAGAAAACAAAAAAACAAAAACAAGTATTACACTTTAACCTTCAAATGCAACAGTGAAAGCAGCAGAAGCAGACTTGGTGGCTACAGCTGCAGACCTTCCTAGCCAGTGGTGACTAACAGGTCTGCCGCCGTCACCGTCTACCTCGGAGGACGGACGGACTGCGACATGACTAGGAAGTAGGAAGCCTCAGTTCTCTCACAGAGGGATGTGCCCTGAAGGGCTTCACAGGCTCACGGTGGATGGTCTCCTCGTGTTTCAGACACTAGAGGACCCAGAACAGCAGAGGGCCTCCCAGCGATATGATGACGCTCCCAGGTACCGGGCTGACACCTACCCTCCAGAAGGCAGAGGGAAGGGGCGGCACAGCTTGAAAAGAACCCAGAAAGGGCTACTTTTAAAAACATACAAGTTTGAAAACTTTTTAAAGTTTTCTT
Source organism: Hippopotamus amphibius kiboko (assembly GCF_030028045.1). Lineage (NCBI taxonomy): Eukaryota > Metazoa > Chordata > Mammalia > Artiodactyla > Hippopotamidae > Hippopotamus > Hippopotamus amphibius. Next base: position 390,541 of record NC_080189.1, on the reverse strand, counting down.
TATTTTTCTGGGATATTAAAACACCAAAGCTGGAAAGACACCTCATGATGATGAAAAGGCTCCGACCCAGAGCCTCAGGTGGGCACGACCCTGGAGCCCGGGAGCCGCCGAGAAGGCACGGACTCTGCCGCCAAGACACAGCTCCCAACCGTCTGTGTCGTCGTCACGACACGGCCCCACCAGCACGCTAGCTACAGGACGTGACAGAGTTCTTATACTCACTTCAATCCGGGGATATCGAGAAGATTAGTCAGTCCTGTCCAGTTAATTTCTAAAAGCTGTTTTAAAAAAAGGGCAACAATGTTAAGTATGCAAATTACTTCCAATTATCATATCAAATCATACAGGTTTGTTTGTGAATGAAATGGGTTAGTACATAACACTGTCCTACACCTCGTTTTTCGCTGTGTAAAACATCAAGGCCATTGTCCCTCATTGGTACAGCCAGCCTGCCTGTCCTTGTTTTGTTCTTTTGATGTCATAATTTACCCCAGTGAAGTACTCCCATCCTCCTGTGGATGGCACTTGGAACATTTACAACTTCTCTTTTATTGTAAGTAATGATTCAGTGAATATCTTTTTACATACATGTTCTTACATGCAAATGGAGACTAGCATTCAAAAAGTGGAAATTCTAGTCAAAGATATATGTTCATTTTTTATGTTGATAGATGCTACATAATTGCCCTAATACTGTACCAATTTACATTCCCACCAAAACTGTATAAAATATCCTTTCTTTATACCCTCACCAAACACAGATATTAAAAATCAGCCTATCTGAAGTTAAAGACTGGCACTTTGTCCCTGTTTCAATCTGCATTCTCCTGGTATTCGTGGGACATGTTTCATTCATTCATTCATTCAACACTTGTATTTTTTTGCTCATTTTTCTCATGGGTATTTATCTTAGAGTAACTCCTATAGAGTTGGCTGAGATTCCATTACACGGATGTGGACAGGCACCGATTAGAAATACTGCTTTTCCTGTCGAGATGAACACTGCACATGATGAAACTATTTGTGCTTCATGTTGTACAAGATGGTAGGTGAACCTGCATGACCTCTGTCACCCACAGCGCTGCAGTGAGAACGCTGGGGAGTGGGTGGTTACAAACATGAACTGGAAGGGTCAAGATTTTTGGACAGACCAAAACTCAAAAGCAACAACTTCAATAAAGACCTGAAAGACTAACCTAACCTCCCTAGGACTCCCTCCCAACTAAGATCTCTAAATGCAGTTTCCACTAAAAGGAACGGGGGATTTTGAAGAAATGGTTGATTCCAGGTCTGGGCTAAAAACTGTTAACGTGAGCCTGAGGCATCTTGCTGAATCAGGAGTAAAGAAGCACTCAAAGGCCCTCCTAAGGGTGGTCACCTGGAAGGGACTATAACTAGATTATAAATGCTCAGGGGACAGAGGGCTACTCGCAGGACCCTTGTCAAAATGATGAGGTATACCTGAATGCCATCCAAGTTCACAGAAACAAAATGCCAGGGAGGCAGGGGCAGAATTCATGGAAGGACAGACTCAGCTGAGTTTGAAAAGAAGAGATCTGAATGCAAGAAAGAAGGCCCGGCAAAGGGCCCCCACATTCAAGGCCCTGAAAGGGGATCTGGCCTGTCCCTGAACACAGAGAGGCCAGGGGACAGAGGAGGCAAGCCGGGGTGGATGCAGGAGGGCTGGGGAGGGAGAGCAGTGTGAGTGACCAACAGTGAGCGTGCGTGCGTGATGGGTGTACAGAGCCAGAAAAGTCCACACCGGGACACGGGGAGGAGCCACCGGGAGGGGCAGATCCTGGCAGCGCTTTGGAAAAGCAACTAAAATTAGTAACGTGCCCCCCCCCCCCCCCCCCAAGTCTGGATGACTGCAATCTCCTTTTGGAAACTGAAGAGCCAGTGAGACGTGTCTCCAAAGGACAGGCGATCAGCTCCCCGGGCTGCCGGGGAACCGTGAGTAACGTGGGCACACTGCAGCTGGAACCCCAGCAGCGCAGCCTGTGTGCAGGGGAACCGCGGCCCGCCTGCCGCTGCCCTCCGCGCCACCTGCGGGCTGCAGGAAGAGTCGGCAACTGCGCCTTTCAGCGCTGACTGCAGGCCAGGGGTCCCAGACAGGAAGTCTGTTAAAAAGACTGGCGTCTCCTCCCTTCTCCAGAATTTCTGAATTTGCTGACTCAGGGCTGGTGGTAAAGGTCACGAATGTTTTTCTTATGTCTTAAAGCCCCAGGGACTTCCAGCTTCCACTTGGGATGTAGAAAACTGGGAAGAGCGTCACTCCTGAATGCAGGGACACCGGAGGCGACAGGGCAGAAGAGCCAGTGTGAACCAAGCGACATCCCCAGAAACAGCGGGGCCCGGGAGGGCGGGGCCGCTGCCGGAAATTGGAGCCCCTCCTTCCAGAGGCGGGGGCCCACAGAGTGCAGAGGACAGGAACAGAACTCACCCTCTATGCCTTGACCACAGAGATCCAGTACTGCGGGGGGGGGCAGGCGTGATACTCTCTCCTGCACAAGACCCTCCAAAGACAGAGGCACGGGGAGGGGACAGGGCCACTGAAAGAGCACCCGGACCACAGTGGTGGGGCAGGTCGCTCCAAAATAATGAAAGGTGTCAAATCCCAGATCCAAGAAACTCAGAGAATACCTGGCAGAATAAACACCCCCCAAATCCCCAGTGGCTTAATGTGTGGCCGAAGTCTGGGGCCTCTTCAGTCCAGTGGGCTCCATGGACCTGCCGGCCCAGCCCCGCCTCGCCCCTCACAGCTGCCTCCCGTGCAGGGCCGTGGGAACGGGTTTCTGGGAGCCTTGTTCAAACGCTGCGACCTTCCTACTCCTGGTCTCGGGGTTAAGGGTCTGTATCTGATGCAGCTGGAACAGGACAGGCAAGCACAAAGGGAGGACTGGGAGGCTCACTCCTGCTGGGAGCACAGCAGCCACGTTTCTGGCCTGTGGCCTGAAGGACCAGAGGACGCTGGTCTCAGGGCGCGAGAACGAAGCCGAGGCAGCACCGGGACGAGAGACAGTGGCTGAGACATCCACGCCCCACACTCCACCCTGTTCCTGACTCAGCTGCAGCCCCTGCGTGGGTTTCATGAGACACCAATATACGCTCTCTTTTTTTTAAAGTCCCCCCTTCTTCTCCTCCTTTGCTTAAGGTACCTCAATTGCTAGAGTCCTTGCTAGTAGGACTCAATTTCTTTTCACAATCACTCTAAAAGGAAGATCTTATTTCCATTTTATAGGTGAAGAAACTCAATCTGTGGATCAAAGACTCAGAAGGCATGTCCTTTGCTAGCTGGGAGGACCCCTTTAAAGTAAACACATTCAGAGTAAGCCCCAGACCATCTCCTGGAGAAGTTCTAAAAACGACCTCCTGATTCAGGCTAGTCTAATCCACACTCCTGAGACAAACCTAAAACTGACCTAAGGATTCTGAAACACCCTTAAGAGTGTATGTCAGAGGCAATTCCAATGACGGCCAAGTTAGCGCGAGCGGGTGGCCACCACTCCCCTGGGACACGTGCAAGGGCAGACAGCGGGTCACCCAGCTCTCACCAGAACCTTAATCCAACCTTCTGTGCTTCTCAGTACTTGACCTCTGCCGTCAGGACCCCGCCAGAATGCTAAACCTACATACAGGAAAATAAATAATTTCTTAGACATCCGAAGACTTACAATGTGCCAGGTGCTGCACCAAGTGTTCTACATGCTCCGACATTTAATCGTCACCTCTAATCTTTTGAGGGAGGTATTCCTGTACTCCCCATGTTACTAATGGGGAAACTGAGGCTTACAGAAATTAAATACAGTTGGGCCTCCGTATTTGAAGGTTCCAGTTCTGCCTCCTCAGATTCAAGCAACCACAGATCCAAAGTATTCAGAAAGAAAAAATTCCAAAAAGCAAAACTTGAGCCTGCTGTACTACGACGACTATTCACACAGAATTTACACTGTAGTGGGTGCTGTCAGGGATCTAGAGGTGCTGTAAAGGCTGCGAGAGGGTCTGCGTAGGTCACGTACAAATACTGTGCCGTTTCGCATGGAGCCTGGGCACCCACGGGTTCTGGTCGGTGGGAAACCTGGAGCTGCCCTCTGTGGACACTGCGGGAGACGCTAATTTGTTCAAAGCACACAGTTCAGAGAGGAGAAAGAAGCAGGAGTGGAAAGCAAGGCTGCGTGACACCCACATCCGTCGCCCAACCTGAAAGGGGACAGTGCCACCCACTCTGCCTCCACTGTGCTCCACACTCAGCACTTCAGAAGCTGGTAGTTATTTTCTTAAAAATAAGTAGCACATTATCAAAACTAATCTAAACAAATCAACAAGCAAAAAAAAAAGAGGAAGAGTTTCATATTCTTCTGAAGGTTCCTATGCTCCTAAATCATCGGGATAGTCAAAGCCCCAAATCCTCTGTTTTTCACGGGGTAAGGAAGGACCTGGCCGCCTGCAGGGAACTCTGCTCTCATACTTGCCAGATGAAAGTGGCTGGAAAAGTCCCTTTTCTCTGGAGCCTGTGCCTGGTGACCGTAACTTGCCATATAAGGATACAAGTGATTCTCAACCTTTCACAGCCTCATCCTGCTTTTCTGAGAACTAAAATTTCACTTGGAAATTAATATTATAACGTTATTTTTATTTTATTTTTTGGCTGTGCGGCTCGTGGGATCCTAGTTCCCTGACCAGGGACTGAACCTGGGTCCCTGAAGTGGAAGGGTGGAGTCCTAACCACTGGACCACCATGGAAGTCCCTATAATGTTCCTTTTAAACTAAACATACCTAGGAAAGATCCAATGAAGAATATTACAAAGTTTTGAGGAAGATTTAAAGATTTGGATTTTGTTACATTCTGAGCTGAAAAAAAAAGTCTTTCTTTAAATTGTTAAAAATTCCCTGCAAATTAAAAATACTTAGCAATTTGCTAAAGATTAGTTTTTTATATTCATTCATGAAGGAATTTAAAAAAACATACTGGCCTTTCAACAACCTCTATGTGAAAAAAAAGCCCATGAACTTTTTTATCATTTAGAGATTTCTTCATTTCTCAAAATTTTAATAAATTAAAATTTAACACAGAAGTTCCTTAATAGCTTTTGAATTTTACCATGTTTTATGCCGTTAAGATACATCCAAAATAAGCCAATTATTTAAGCAATAGACAGCAAATGAGAATAATAATTTTAGTGGTAACAAAAAGGGATGACAATTATTATGTTTTCATACAGAAAAGCACCACTGTTGTTTGGTCGAGATAAACTTGTATTTTAAAAACCAACAACAGTAATTTGCATCAAGTTATTTGAATCAAATTATACAAATGAATATCCCCACTGTAAACTATACCTGATGTTAATGATGCCTCCAGAAAGGACTCATCACAGGTTATAAAGAAGGCACATTGTGAAGAGGTGTCTGAGAAACACTCACTCATCCGACATTTACGGAACTGTCTGGAGATACGGCTGTGGCTTCCAAAGAGTTAGGGAGACGTGTGCTGCGAGGGGGTCACAGGGAACAAGCAGGGAACCTGGCTACCTGCGTCCTGGGAAGGGCAGCATGCTGGGAGAGGAGGGGGACAGAAGATGGAGGGAGGCGGAAGGGACAACGGCGGGGGTGGGGGTAGGGGTGGCACTACTGCTGCAAGGGACAGATGACCGTCTGCGAGTGAGAGTCGGCCCCTGGTGGGTCAGTCTGCACCATGGCAAGACCCCCAATGGTGGGTGAAGTCCACTGAGGACAGGGCCGAGGCAGGAAGCTGACCAGAGGCTGCAGAAGCCTTGCAGGCAAGGAGCCACCCAGGTGGGGGCGGAGAGTCTCGGTGAGGTAGAGTCTAGGTAGGAACGACATTTTTGTTGTCTTACTTTTGTGGCTAATAATGAGTAGTAAGTATTGACGACTTATAACCAAAAATGGAATGTGAAATAATAATATCATGGTTTATCCAAGTGTTAGACTATAATTTAGTCAAAAATAATCTTTGTGACTCTTAAAAACACAGCGTGCTGTCTGTGTGCTTCACTCAACACACGCCGAGAGGCAGGCAGCTCGGGACGGCTGCCGGGAGACTCAGACAAGATGAGGAGGGCAACTGGGCCAGACCAGGGCAGGCCCCGGGGCAGATCCCTGCTCGGCAGAAGCACCCTGTGTTAGTATTTACCTGCAGAGCTGTGAGGATCAAATGAGTAAATATCTATGTATCACACTCAGTGGTAGGTGAGGAACGTTAGTTACAACGTATACTTTCTAAAGTCTGTTTGCAAATTTTCTGTACCAAACATATTATTTTTATAATGAGGGAAAAAGTTGTCTATCGAGAGATGTGAAGCCCTCTGTTAAGGCATAAAGAGATGAAAACACGCTGGATTCATGCATCAAAGGGAACAAAGTGAGTTAAGCTCTTTCCCTGCACTCTGTCTATGCTTCGGTAGGTACACATTCTTGTCAGTGAATGGGAAGAAGAGAAGGAATGAAATCAGCACTGACTTACTGGCTTCCTAAGGAAGAAGATGGACAAAGCTCCCACTAAGGGCATGTCTCCAATCAGTGGTTCCAGGATCACCCGCATGGTACCATGAATCTAAATTCAAATAGGAAACCAAAACATGAACAGCAAGCAATTCCACAGGCCACCACTGACACAAGGAGGGCATAGCATCCTCTCAGTGATTCCCGAGCATCTGACTTCGGGTTTTCCTCAAGTATAATCTATAAATAAAAACTTAACTTCAAAGAAATTCTGAGTTAATAAAAACTCGACAGTTTTCTTTCTGAACAGAGCACAGAGAATTTAAGACGATGAAACTTAAAAAAAACCTTACCTGTATACTTTGCACACCAGCTCTACAAAAATATCGCTTGATCTCCAAGTCAATCTCACAATTTCCTACAAAACTAGCAAAGAAAAAGTTCTGTGTTACATTCTCTTAATCACCACAGACCTGCAGCTATAATCTGAATACAATGACAGTAAAGCAACCATAACTAGACGGCAGACAAAGCTGTAAGCTGCAGCCTGGCCACTCGAGTATCCTAGTGACGGGGTTGCAGCGGTCACTGACACCAGAGTCAACACCGCCACACGGGTGGCAAGGCCAGCTGCCTGGCCAGAGGTCTTGGTATAAATGTCACTTCTCAAAGGGCAGCTTCTGGAGCAGTCTCTTGATGGTGTAAAGTTTTCATTTGTTTTATAAACAACTGTGTTTATTTAAAACATAAAAAATGCTTAGATTATATTTCACCACAAATAAATGTTGTGCCCAAGCTCCCCCATCGTGAGAAAACTAGTAGTGCTCAGGGCCCTCTGATGGCAAAGGTTAGACACACTACATCCGTTTGATGTCATCAACTTCACTCAACAATTAAGTCACTTCACTCACTCACGTGAAACAGGCATGCATACAGCACGACACTGACTGCGAGGCTGCGCCTGTCTCTACCACACACACGACGCACCCAGTGCGTTCTGCTGGGATCCGTGTGTTCTGACTCCACCCTTGACTCTGGAAGCAGGATGTCCCACTCCTGCATGGGAACGGCGGGGGCAGTTTGATGGCCACGATAGAGAGTGTCTAAGCATGTGAGCAAAACATCAACAAAAGGCATCTGGGATGCAAGTCTTCCGATATTCACAATCCTGCCGTAAAAGTCAATACCCACAGGTTCTTGTGGGGAAGGGGGTCCGTGCAGTCAAGCACACCTTTTGGCGGAAAGTTGCCGCTAGCCACGAGGGGCAGACATCTTAGTTGACGACTGTGGTGTTTTTCCAGCTATGAGAAGATGCAAGAAACTGGGCTCACGAAATCTTCTCCTGAAAGTATCTGACCATCTGAAGGGCGGTTCTGCCAGCTCTCCTAGAGCACAGAGGGCATCGTCACTCCTGGTCTCTGCCCTGAACTCCTCTCGGGTGTGGGTCGGGTCAGCGCCTGCAGCACGGCAACTGCATCCTTGCAGAGGCGGACGTCGAGCCACAAGCTTTCGTTCCCACCCTAAGACTTGCTCATGCTATTCCTAATCTCTCTCATTACTCCTCCCCCAACGCTACTGCCAGGAGTCTAGCTACGGTCCCTGTCTGGAGCACAGGGAAGGAGAAGGCGGACTTTTCCAGAGACACAAACATCTGAGCTGAACAACTGGCACGTGCTGTTGCATCTGCCGAAACCACGAAAGCCAGGCGGCGCCTTCCAGACGGCATCCAGGAACAGCTTCATCCCGACGTTCACCTAATAAACACGCGTGAAGTGCTCCCCAGTGCTGGAACAAGAGAACGAGGTTCCCACCCTCCTGGAGCTCGTCCTCAGCCCAGTGGACAGCCCTTCCAGGGCACAACTGACACGAAGACATACATGGGGCTTCCTCTTTGACTCCACTGATGACAGCAGCGTCTGCAGAGCTGCCAAATATGTGAAAGACGCAGAGTTTTCCATCTCACATCATCATAACATCCTATGCGCCTTTCTAACATTCAGGTAATTGGTACTGACTCTGTTCATTTACTATATTAATACACTTTAGAGACTCAAAGATGACATGATAAAATTAAATGATCTTTAGTCAGCACAACAAAACAGAACAAACCCTGCTGAGCTGTGTGTCAGCACACAGCTGTGCGGGGCCTCGGGGACGTCACCAAGAAAGAAGACAAGAGCCAGAGAAAACCTCTTCACCACGCGGGCAAGGCACCTGGTAGTCCCCTAACTGATTTTTTCCCAATTATTTTTTATTGTGGTAAAATATGCGTCACATAAAATTACCATCTCAGCCATTTTTAAGTGCACAGCTCAGTGGCATGAGCACATTCGGACTGTGCTGCAACCACCACCATCACTTCCAGGACTCTCTTCACCTTGTAAAACTGAACTCCATCCCCATTAAACAGCGACTTCTGACCCCAGCCCCAGCCTCCAGCAGCCTCCCTCCGACTTCCTGTCTCTGTGAACCCGAGTCCTCTGGGGCCTCACATGAATGGAACCGTGCAGGACTTGTCTTTCCGGGACGTCCTATTTCGTGAGCATGCAGTCCTCAAGGCCCACCCCTGCAGTAGCAGGCCTTCCCTCTCTTTGCAGGCCGAGCGGCACCCCGCTGCACGCGCACAGCACGCCTGCTAACCCACTCAGCGGTCCGTGGACCGGGGCTGCTCCATGTTCAGCCACTGTGAGCAGAGCCGCCGTGAACACCGTGCGCCAGTGCCTCTCCGAGACCTTGGTTTTGGTTTTTGGGGTACGTACTCAGAAGTGGAACTGCTGGGTGGTTCAGTAATTCTGTTTAATTTTTTGAGGAACCACTATTCTGTTTCCATAGCAACTGTACCTCTCACATTCCCACCCTCCGTGCACAGGGGCTCCTGTTTCTGCATACCCTCACTAATCTGTTTTCTGTGTTTTCAAAAGCTACATCCTGATGGGTGTGAGGCAGGCCCTCACCGTGGTCTGGATCTGCTTCTCCATGATTACACTGACGCGGAGCACCTTCTCATGCCTGTGGCCACTTGTGTATCTTCTCTGGAGAAATGTCGATTCAAGTCCTCTGCTCACTTCTGAGTCAGATTATTGTTTTTTTGTTGTTGCTGAGTTGTAGGAGTTCCTTATACATTCCAGATCTCAATCACTTACCAGATACATGATTATATGGACTGCACAATGCTATAGATTGCTCTCAGCGTTGACTTTTAACAATATTAAGTCTTCTAAACCACAAACACGGGATGTATCGCTATATATTTATGTCTTCTTTAATTTCTTACAGCGATGTTTTGTAGTTTTCATCATACAAGTCTTTCACCTCGTTGGTTAATTTCTAAGTATTTTTATTCTTTCTGTTTCTATTGTAAGTGAAATCTTCTTAACTTCCTTTTTGGATTGCTCGGTGATAGTGTATAGAATGCAACTGATTTTTTTTTTTTTTTTTTTGCATTGATTTTGTATCCTTCTACTTTGCTAAATTCATTCACTAGTTCTAAAAGCTTTTTTTGTGCAATCTTTTGGGTTTTCCATATATAAAATCATATTATCTGCATAAAGAGATAATTTTACTTTCTCCTTTCCAACTTGTATGCCTTTTATTTTGTTTTCTTCACACCTAATTGCTCTGAAAGAACTTCCAGTGCCATGTTGAACAGCAGTGGTGAAAGCGGGCTGTCCTGTCTTGTTCCTGACCGCAGAGGAAAGGTTTCAGTCTCTCACCACCAAGCATGCTGCTTGCTGCAAACATATTACTTTGATTATGCTGATACAGTCTCTGTCTATTCCTTGTTTAAGTGTTTTTATCATGAAAGAGTGCTAAATTTCACCAAATGCTTTTTCTGCATCAACTGAGATGATCGTGTTTTCTTCCCCTTTGCTCTGTTAACGTGGTATCACACTCCCGCTTTTCTTATGTTGAACCATCCGTGCATCCCGGGAATAAACCCCGCCTGGTCACCATGGACAGCCCTCTTACTGAGCTGCTGAACTCAGTCTGTCAGCATTTCCTTGAGGACTGCGGCATCAGTGTTCACAAAGGGATACGGGTCTGTCGTTTCCTTTCCTGTAGCGCCTTTAATTTCTTTTCTTTAACACGTTCTATGAATGGCAATTACGTAGGCTATCAGGGAGTAAAACCAGAAAGTAAGTAAGTACGTTTAGGTCTTCAGCAAGAAGTTAGTCCAGTTCCACCAAACAGCAGGTAAGGCATGTGCTCACACATCCTCCACCTTAGGGGTGCAACTACGTGACATCACACACCACTAACAAGACATGAACACAAACTTACCTAATCTGAAGGTCCAAAATAATTTGCCTTTTGTCCACATTTTCAGTATACACCTTAACACCATTGATCCTGAGGGGCTGAAACAAGAACCGGCTTATTTAAAACATAGGAAGGGTAAAAGAAAACCAAGCCCTGTGACGTGGAGAGCTGAGAGAACATGCTTCAGCATCAGGCCACAGGAGTGACAGCTTGCTGCACAAGGCACCAGCTGTTTCACCTCAGCACACTGTTTAACCTCTGTCCCTCAGCGTCCTCGTCTGTGAAACACGGGCAGGAGGGCAGCTCCGCACAGGACCGTGAGGCCACGGGACACAGGACCGTGAGGCCACGGGACACAGGACCGTGTGGGCTGCGGAGCACTGCCTGGCGGAGCAGGTGTGCAGGGACCGCAGACGTGGCTCCAGCTGTGACCTGGCTTTGCTCCGTCCCCGGACCCTTAGCCCCTGTCTCTCCTGGTTGGCTTTGACCCTTTCCCTCTACTACATCCTTACTAACTGCTTAAAATACAGATTCCTTTCATTTTTACTTTATGTCATAATTTTCCATTTCTTAAGATTTTAATAAAAATGGAGCTTTTGAGTGAATAAAAAATACTAGCTATATTTTCAACACCTAATACATGCTACAAGGTCACAATCAAATGACTGTAAAAAGAAAAGGCAGACTACAATAAATGTTATATTTCAACACCATTTCAAAACCTTTTCCCCATTTATTGATTTGAGACCTCTCTAAGAAAGTTATCAACATGACATCTGGGCATTAAAAACTCAAGCTGAAGAACTACTGGACGTCTGCAGTCCTACTGCTCACTCTGACAGTGTGGGTGTCCTGCAATCCTACTCCTCAACCAGCTGCAGGAGGAACTCTTAAATCTACACCTCCTGCCATCCCAGGTCCTGGGCTTTTCTTCTCGGGCTCTCGTGCCCCTGTCTTCTGTCCCTTCACCAGACAGCCCGGGTCCTGTGCACCCGAGAAAGGTCTGTGCAGCCAAGGTGACACCAAGCTGCCGGACTGAACCCGCACTGCTCTCAACATCCCTGCCTTCTCCCCAGATGATGATCTGGCTCAGTCGGCACCAAACTGAAAGCGCATGAACGCGTGAACATAATTCTTCCCGAGACACACCCAGAGGGAGCGAGAATTCCACATCTGCACAAATATGAGCTTACCCGACTCTAGGAGACAGCAAATGACAGCCTGCAGGCCAAGAGAGACTGTTATTGTAAAGGACTGGAAAAGAAGGAGGCAGGGCAGGAGAAGGATCTGCCTCGGAGACTTTATGCGGCTCTCAAAGCCTAAACAATTTACCATCTGCCCTTCTCAGAAAACGTGTGTTCCCCCTGCTTCACACTCACATGGCACTCTAGCTTGCAGCTGTGTCTTCCCACCCGTCCTGATCATTAGGTGACTGAGGTAAACTGAAAATTAGAGGCAGTGTCCCATGGGGATCCTGTGCTGGCCCAGTGTGCTCGAATAAAAGGACAACCACACCCTGACTTGTAGTATGTTGCAGACCTCACAGCCAAGAAGGCAAACGACCTGCACAACACAGATTCGCAGGACATACACACCTGTGTCACTGCAGAGAAGGAGCATTCTCTGCCCACAGAAAACGGGCCTCGATGGGGAAAGGCGACCGCGGGCCTGGGGAATGCGGGTGGGAACGCGCCTGGGGGCAGTGACACGCGTGGGGGTCAGACGGTCCTTCGCCACGTGCACTGACACTCCGACGGGCAGAAGCACAGACACCGGGAAGCAGTGCGTGGCGAGGGTGGGCTGTCCGGTGTGTGAGTTTAAAAGTACTGTTGAACTCTGAATTTTTATTAGGCATAAAAAAATATTACCTTGAAACGAATACCATGTTCTGTGTCAATCATGCCTCAATGGAAAAATATGTTACCTTCACACGGTTGCGAATTATAATAAGCACTGACTTAAAAAAATAAAAAAGGAAACTTGCCCATTAGGGTGGTCTTGAGGCTTCCTAGCAGTGTTGGAATTAGTGACTTTCCTTTGTATATAATGAGATTTCAACAACAAAGCCTATCTTTCCCTTCCATCACTGTGATGCCACAGGCCCAGCACTGGAGCCCTGAGCTGCTATTTTTAAACTTGTGGGGGGGCGGCACCTGCAGTGTGCGTCAATCACAGCATCATTAGTGAGTTTACACATCAAACTCCCTCTCCAGGAGGACGGATGGTGAAAAACCGTACAAAGGTAATTCTGACAGGAGAACGTGGAGCTGAGACTCACCGGGGCTGAGGGGGCCACCGATGGACCTGGACTGGCCAAGAGACCACAGTGGACGAGTGAGGCAAGGGCCCGACAGAGGAGGAGGGGGCCCCGCGGGAGGCAGGCCCAGGGAGGACCTACACACACACTGCCAGCCTTCCAGAAAACAGCTTTCTCCAGAAAATAATGGAAACCCTTTTTGTTGAGTACCCTTTTCCACTGTGCAAAGGTAAGAGCACTAGAGAAGAAACAAACCTGCTGCCCCACGTCCACCCTGGTGAAGCTGAAGGTGCTGAGGTGGGCGTGTGCTCCCCGCACGGCTGGCTCAATGGTTTCTCGAAACAACTTCTCTATAAATTGGCAGATAAAAGGCCACATGTGTTTTACAGTCTGGAAAGGAGAAAGAGCTCAGGTTAAACAAAATGGCATAGTACTTAAGTGATCATGAAAAATCATGCTCCTGTAGTTTACCAGAATTTTTGAGAAGCTGGGGGGTCCTTTTTGTTATGCATCTAAAATTTAAAACTGTATTACAACAATAGACTATTCATTAACCAACCAATATCTTGCAGTAATTAGTTATTCTAGCTAAATATTCTGTTTAATCATATCAGCACATTTAATCATTGCCAAAAAGTCAGAAAGTCCTGTGGTTTCAACTCACTGTTAAAAAACTTTCTGACTTCCTAGGTGGCTCAGTGGTTAAGAATCTGCCTGCCAACGCAGGGGACACGGGTTCAATCCCTGCTCCAGGAAGATCCCACATACCATGCGCCACAACTATTGAGCCCATATGCCACAACTACTGAAGCCCATGCGCCTAGAGCCCATGCTCCGCAACAAGAGAAGCCACAGCAACGAGGAACCCGCGCACCACAACAGACCGTGTGCAGCAACAAAGACCCAACACAGCCAATAAATAAATAAACTTATTTAAAAAACACTTTGTAAAACTATCATTCTCAACAAACGTTAATGAGTTTTCTCTAAGGGTGGACTAACTTCTAGTGATTACGGTAATCGCTATTTACATTCGTTTTTACTATGTAACTCTAAGGATATATAAAACTGAGATAAGAGATCTACTTCAAAGTATAATGGTCTAAAAACATAATCTTTAAAAAAAAGCGTATTATCTATCACTAGAGCCCCCTCTTCATAACAACAGTCCCAAATTTTTGCTTCTGACTATCATGAGAGATCTGAGCACTAGCTCACCAGGAAAGAAGACACAGGCCAAACATCCAACTATGACTATGTCATTAACTTTCTCATGTCAAAGAAACAGTCTGCACTGTTCAGAAAAGGAAAGCAATGTCTCAGTTATGACTGAGTTCTTTTGCGAGCAGAAGCCAACCCACTAAGTCCAAATGCGTCACCTATTGTCAACATCCAAGTCCCCAAATATGGAAATACAGTGTCTCATCCTCTAATTTCCACTGGTATCTGGTGTTTAGGGTATTCTTCTCTTACCTTATTTAGCCATTCTGCTCTTTCAGTGTCTGGAAAATGGACCTAAGAGAAAAACACAAACATGACTTACAAACTCCTGACAACTCCCAGTAAAACTCCAAGGCCATTTAGCACTCTTACTGTGTATCTACTGTTTGTATAATGCTCTTTAACCCCCCTGCCAGGAAGCCGCACACAGAAACGTATGGCCCTGGCTCTTCACCTTCTAAGGACACCCTGAAGCCCTTGCCCACCTCCGCGCCGGCCCGAGGAGCGCTCACGGAGCACGCAGCCTCCAACCCCGCCTCTGCCACCCACCGTCAGCAGGGCCCCTGCCTCCAGCAGCCAGGCTCAGAGCCTCAGAAATCCCACCTTTCCCTTTCCCCTTTTGGCCAAAAAAAGACAGGCACAAATTCTCCGTATTCGGCTCCCCCACCTACCATCTCCCAAATGCAGATTATAATTATAGTTCTTCCTGATGGGGCCTGTGGACTGGAGAAAATAAGTGTAGGGGTAGGCAAAAAGCCTACCTGGTGATAAAACAGCCCCTGCAGAAAAAGGCTAAAGCTGTTTTGGGCAGGGAGTTCTCCTCCGAGAAATGCTACATACCGCCTGCCCCTCAAAGAAAGAAGAGCACACTGGCCACGCTAACATTCTGAAAACTGCATTTCTGGCATAGCTGCATGATGGGTCACAGGCAGCTCTGTACCAGTGACTGGGACATGGTCTGGCACTGCCACACCTACTCCTCCCTAAGTCACAGGCATGCTACAGCCAGTAGAAGACAAGCCCCACCCCACGCTCTGGCCGAGAGGAGCTGCTCAGGGACTACTGTCGCGGGGTGAGGTGTCTACTAGAAGACGCCTCTCTGGGAACCAGCTCCACCCTCGGGCTTGGCCCCTAAGTGCAGGCCACAGCATGGGGCCCGGGGGCAGCCACGTCTCGGTCGGCGAGGCCACCGTCATCACATCTGCTGTGGCCACACAGCTCCACAGAGAGGCCACAGCAGGTTCCACCTGCCCCACGTCCACGTGCCCGAGCAGACCTACTCCTTACGCCGCAGGATGAGAAGGCTTTACTTTGCTTGAACCCCACGGATTGGCTAGCGTGACTGAAATAACTTTTTCTAAATTATGTTCGTTTGAATCCATTCTGGGACAAAACCAAATGGATGGCGACCTTCCAGAATCAAGACAAAAGGCTCAAGAGCTGAGAAAGACGGTGCTCAAGAAGCCAAGACTCAGGAAAGGGCTGCTGGGGACGCCTGCTCAGCTGCAGCCACGTCCCGCAGAGGGGCCCATCTCCACGGGGGCCGGAGCACTGGGAGGCCTGCACGTTCCCCTGACGCAGGAGGCATCTGCAGCTGGGTGTGGGGAGAACCGGAAGGCCTGCCAGACTAGCCGGACTAGGTCACAGGAGGATGAGCTGGTGGCTTCAGGTGGCCGATGAGGGCGAGCCCTCCTCCTGTTCTGCCGGGTGAAAGGTTCGGGGCTGCAGAAGGTGAGGGAAGGCAGACGCCGAGGGGCAGGCCATGGACAGATCATAAACCTCCCTGCGCTAGGTTTCCAACAGATCAATGAGGGCAACTGATTGATCTTCAATTCAAACCATTCTTGTGTAAAATAACACCAACAACTACCACTCACTGAGCATGAACTGCTAGCTATGCAACAGGTTCTGTGCTACGCCAGTCACACACATTACCTGAGTCAATTCTTACAACAAATCTACAAACTGAAACTATCACCATCCCAAATGTACAGGGTAGCTACCAGTGACGGAACGGGGATGAAAAACCAGATCCATCTGCCCTTGTTCTTGGTCACTTTGCTACTAAGGGATGTGGAATGTGCGTGGAGCTCACCGAGCCCTCAGGGAGGCTCACTCCCATTAGAGTAGAGCCTGAAACCCGATTTCACGCCAGAGTGCCAGCAGGAAGTAAAAAATTTTGTGTTTATTAGTTATTCATCTACACTCCAAAGGTTATACAAACCCTGAAACGGCCAATGGCAACGCTGAGCGAACACAAGGGCAGTTCACAATAAAACACTGTAACCAGACCCAGTGTTCCACTCAAGACTAAGAAGAGAGTGACTGAAGACCGTTTTTACTAAACATTCAAACTCTTTCCCAGGAAAGAGCTAGTATCCATGAACACAAATTAATAATCAGGCGGTAATGACAAAACTCCACGTGCATCCATCTAGCCTGTGACCCAGCAATCCCACTCCTCAGAATCTGTCCTGGAAAGACGAGGCGTGCACAGCACCGCCCGTGGAAGCAGGCAGAACAGGCACCGTGCCCACCCGCGAAGTGCTGCACAGCTACAGGTGTGAGGAGGGGCTCCACAGCCGTGATTTCCATAATTTCCTGAATACTTGCTGTGGAATAACTCCCAGGATTTATTCTTAAGTGAAAATACAAATGGAGAAAAGCCTGCACAACTGGCTACCGTGTATCTCAGCGGGGGGCGGGGGCGGGGGGTGTAATAGTAAACATTTTTTCATAAAAAGTGAACAAAAACTTCCAAACTGTTGCCCGGGGAAGAAGGGGACAGGGCAGAAGAGACGAGTGCAGAGCCCGAGGTGGACCTGAGCCCCCCTGCAACACCACCCAGCACCCAGCACCCCCCCACTGGAGGGCACCCCGCCCCGCCTGCCTCACGGCCAGCACTACGCCCACCAGACAGGCCTCAAGTTACACAACCAGGGGCAGGGGAGACCCTCACCCCCTGCCCCCAAGTCCAGCTCATAAAATCCCTGTTGATACCAGACACGTGACTTAATTTACCAATTGGGCCTGTACTAGTTCCTCTCTGTCAGTACGTCATGCCAAATTTATAGATGCAAATACCACCAAATGAACGTCTACTTTCCATTAAAGCATTACAAGAAATCACTATGTTTGGGAATAGAAAATATTGCCAGACTTTCCAGTTAATGAAAATTTATTAATAGAGGCCATATATTCTTAAAAATACTGTTATGTTTATATCTGTGATATAAACATATACCTTTATATGTCAGACATGTTTATAAATGTACAGAAAAAGTCTGCAAGAGTACAAGAAGGGGAATGAGGCTTTTTACATTTTCCTCTATTTCTATATATTTGAATTACTTGTAAGAAGCATACACTACTTTTCTAATTATTATTGTAATTTAAGATTAAAACTAAGAATTTTCTAACACAGAAGTACTACTTTATACAATAAATGACTAAAATTATGTGACAACAGAATTTTCATAAACTACATTTTAATTACATTAGCAAGAATAATACTTAGAAACAACTCTCTTATAAGTCAACCTACTCCAAATCTGATGTGAAAAAATTTTTTTCTGAATCACGTTTTAAAGGTAAAGTATAACTATGTTGAAACAAACAATTTAATGATCAAAAACGATAATGACTCCTGCAAAAAACATTCTAAAACGAAATATTTGCCTTCGTAACAGTATTTGAGTTCCCTAAGTTCACTGATATTTCTCAAGTTAGGTCTGCCAGTGCCCCAACAATTCCTATTCATCCTGTCACGCCTCAGGCAAGACACACGCCAGTCCCACAGGCCCCTACATGGAATAACAGAGCTCTACTCACCATCGTGCCCCAGGACAGAAACACAGCTCACCTGGCGTGAATTCTGATTCTGTTTCTGCCTTCTCGTTCCTGTGCTATTCCTTACCCTACCACAAACGTACAGATTGTTCTTTTTGAAACACAGCTGAAGAAGCCATTTTTCGATCCGTTAGTTGGGTCTGGCTCTGTGCCCAGAGCCAGGGACATGACACAGAACTGGACGCGATCCTGTCCTCGGGAAGCTCATGCAGGCGGGTGGACGGGCGTGGACAGGTGTGACGGCCAGCCTAGGAGGGAGAGCAGTGCAGGCGGGAGAGGGTCTGATGCTGCTCCCAGGAGTGCATGAGGGACGCAGGAGGACAGCATGTGAGATGGGTGTGAAAGGACCAGCTGGGGTTTGCCACGCAAAGGAAAGAGAATATTCCAAGCAAAAATATTGGCGCGAGCAACCTGCTCCGGCTGGATTGAGAGAAGGGAGGAATGTCAGGTGCTGCAGCTGAAAAATGAGGCCGAGGCCAGCCTGCAGCGCCTTCCGGGCCACAGAGAGGAGTGCGGGTTTTGTACCACGGGCAATGGGTCAACGCCGGAGTTTTCAGGAGAGAAATTACATAAGATGAATCGTTGAGGAAGTCTATTGTGGAACTACCAGAGGAGAGGGCAGAGAAACCATCTGCGCAGGTAGGCTTTCAGCACAAACGAGCTGGCTCACGTTACTAGAGTTTATGTGAGATGGATTCTGAAAGTCAAGCCATCTTAGCAGAGAACCCCCAGACATTCAATAATTCTGAGGTTTTAATTTATAAGGGATTGTTTCAAAGCACCAAAGAAAAAGAATATATCAAAATTGAAGAAAGTAAATCTGTTACCAAATTTTAATTCTGTTCACTAAATTGAAAATTGCTTCTCAGTCATACATATTCATAAACACTTGTTTATGTTCCACAAAACAGAATTTACAGCAGCAAAAACACTGCAGACACAGGGAGAGACGTGCAGGGAAAACAGAAAATGTGTCCCTAAGGCATACAGGGGTGATGAACACATGTCATTTCATTTCAAATCTTATTTTTCAGCTGAAAAAACAACAACAAAAAACCCACTCAAATCTCCTCTATATTCTAATTGTGACACAACATTTCATATTTATTATTCACAGTATCTTTACAAACTACAAATAACCACTGTACAAGTACTGAAATTTTGATTATTTTTAAGAGTTGACACTACCCAAGAAATCTCTTTTTAATCTTTTCTTTAAAAAGAACAAAGGCATATTTTGGATTCTAATATGATATTGATATTACCAAAGTTATTTGTGTAGAAAAAATAAACCAAATACACAAAGACAGAACACTGACTGTATGCCAGAGCCCCACGGACAACGCCTCGTTTAACCCTCACAACAGCCTTGTCAACAGTTAATGCCCGGGCTTCCTAGGTGGCGCAGTGGTTGAGAGTCCTCCTGCCAATGCAGGGGACACGGGTTCGATCCCTGCTCCAGGAAGATCCTGCATGCCGTGGAGCAACTAGGCCTGTGTGCCACAATTACTGAGCCTGCGCTTTAGAGCCCGTGAGCCACAACTATTGAGCCCATGTGCCGCAACTACTGAAGCCCATGTGTCTAGAGCCCGCGCTCCGCAACAGGAGAAGCCACGGCAATGAGGACCCCCTGCAACACAACAAAGAGTGGCCCCCACTCGCCGCAACTAGAGAAAGTCCGCGTGCAGCAATGAAGACCCAACACAGACAATAAAAATAAATAAAATTAAAAAAAAAAAAAAAAAGTTAAAGCCCCACCCGACAGACAAGGAAACAGACTCTGGAAGGAAAATTCGTGCAAAGCCACAGGGGAATAAGTGAGCTGGAGGGAAGAGGCCCAGACCCAGAGGGCTCTGAAATCCTCCTTGAAGTATAAAAGATAGAACAAATTTATACACAGCTAAACTTTTCTACTTAAATCATATTTCCCCCATTTCTGAACATGGAATAATGTTTAGAGCTGAAGCCAAACAGGACTGTCTTTCTTTAAACAGCATTCCCCTTGAAGGCCCTGTTAACAGTCGGCACGTGTGCAGGCGTCCCTGTTCCGTCCAAGGCAACCACACAGAGTGCAGCTGCAGGGAAGTCCTGCTGAAATCTCACCACCACTAGCAGTGCTGAAACACGCAGTGTGAATTAACCCACTCCTTTAATTTAAAAATCTAAAGTAAGATAGTCAGTGTCTGGGAAATACAAGTAAAGGTAACGTATCTATTACACCTGAAGCATTACTGATTTAATATCTTCAAGTAAAATACAAAAGATAACAGATAAAATGATTATTTTAGAAACCAAGTGTCACTAAACTTCACATAGCAAACTGGCCAATCAAGTTCACTTGTTCTTATTCTTCCTTATTCCAAAAAGGATTTGAGCTTTGCTCATTTCTACATTCCTTTAGGCAGTGTCTCAAAAACAAAAACAATAACAAAAACTAAAAAACCAACATCAAAAATCCCACCAAATTCTCACCTGGAGTCACAACTGGTCCCAGCAGAAGAATTCACTTCACCCAGGACAGCTGCTTGGCGTGTGCCCTGCAGCCCAGATGAGGTCCCCGCCGGGCAACCGCCACCCAGCACACCTAGGTGTCACCCCTGCTCATCGACCCCCAAACACCAATCTCCCTATACCATGCGATGAGTTCTACAGAAATCCACAAACTGAAAAGATCTAAGCAGGAGTTTTTTTTTTTTTGTCTAAAATTAACACTTACATCTCAAAAATAAGAATAGATGAGGCAAGACTAGGACAACTGAGCCACCGTTCTGTGAAACCATGAGAAGCCTGAACCTCTGTTCTCGGGAGGTCGTCAGGCAATCGACACATACCGTCACCTGCAAGTACACCGCAGTTTACTCACACAGACCCGCCTGCACCCAGTTCACAGGCTGGGAGAGACTAGCCAAAAATCTTCAAAGGTTTAATGTTCCTTTGTCTGCATATGGATTAGTCTTCAAATCAATGCTAATGGGAAAGGAAAGACTCACAGACAGTTACAATTGCCCAGAAAAATTTGGGGTCACACACAAATCAACCAAAGTGAGTCCAAGGTTCCAACATGTAGAAGGACTCCCTGGAGAACCCAGGATGTGGGAGCTGCTGTCCATAGCAGGGTAGGACACCAGTCCAAGGGAGTGCCAGAAATTGTTCTCACTCTCTTGACCTTGGGCCAACCGGCCATCTACAGCTCTCCATGCCAGTGCTCTCCAATCATGACAGACACAGAAAACCACGCGTGGACGGCCTGCGCAGGTAAACTGGTGGGGCCTGGGAGCATCTGCACGGGGCTTGCAGGAAAGCCCCCTGACAATTCCTTCGTGCTATGTAGTTATGATGGGAAAAAAGCATCAGAGACACTCATAACTAATGACATTGGACATAACTTCCAAATAAGCGGATTGAAACAAAGTTGAAAGGTTAAGCCACCAGCATCTTGCAGCACCCGTGGTACCTCTCCGTGGCCCCGCAGCGGGGAGTTCTGTGCACTCCTCAAGGCTGGCTGGTAAGCGTGTCAGGAGAAAACGACTCAGACATAAATCTGCGCTGACGTGAACCGGTGCGCTCCCGTCTTCTCATGTTAGAATTCTTTACCGGTTTACCACCAGGGTTATTAAAACATCTGTCTTCCCTCACAACCCCAATTCCAATCTGCTGCCTCCCACCTTCTCCAGAGACTCAGTATGCGTGGAAATTGGAAAAACACGATCAAGAAATCTTAATACGGTATTTTTTCTAAAATATTGGGATGCTTTCTATAAAAAAGGAAGTAGTCAAGGCTAAAACGGTGAGAGAGGAATGGCCAAATTACTCCTTTGGATGGTAAAAAGAAATTGCACAAAATAACTGGGCTTATCTATTTCTAGTGTACATAAAAAGTACGCAATGAATTAATTCACACAGCAAATATAGCAATTAATATTTTTCAGCATCCACAGAGTTACAATTTTCTCAGTGGTTTGTATCAGCTTTATGTAGACTTTGATTACTGTGTAACAGGGTGATTTGATACACCAAAGAGAACAGGGTAGCACAAAGCCATTAGAATACAACACTGGAAAAGCCATCTGTTTAAGGCCTTTCCTACCAGGAAAGACTTTCAAGATTGTCTCCAAGGTACTTTCTTGTTCATGAGAAATTTCCCGAGAGAGCCTGAAGAAGTACCACTCTTCCTCCCGTCTTTCCCTGAGCCCACAGGTAGGGAGTGACCAGATCTCTCCTACTCGCTCACTAACAACACCAGGTGAGGGTAACTCTGCTGCTCTCCTCCGTCATCGCTAAGAACTGGCTGCTGACAAGGGGAAAGAGGCTGAAACCGCAGTGGAGAGCCCCCGCAGGGGACCCAAGGCTCTTCCCGGCTCCAGGAAGGCTGCCGCGGCGGGAGCAGGAAGCACTGACACACCATCGCTGACAAACGCTTGTTTAGAGCATGTTTATCATCAATAATTTGTTACTGTTTCTTTGGTAAATGAATGACCACCACCTATTTTTGTAAACCAGCAAACAGTAAAATAAAAATTAAAAAGCTAGGCTTGAGGAATCCCCCGGTTGTCCAGTGGTTAGGACTCTGCACATTCACTGCCTGGCGCACAGGTCTGATCCCTGGCTGGGGAACCGAGATCCTGCACGCCAAACAAAACAAAACAAAACAAAACAAAACAAGCTAGGCTTTAGAGGACTGGGGTGGGGAGGGTAGGGGGAGTCAAGGAAGGGAGGGAATACGGGGATATGTGTATAAAAACAGATGATTGAACTTGGTGTACCCCCCAAAAAAATAATAAATAAATTTTAAAAATTAAAAAAAAAAAAACCAAAACAAGCTAGGCTTATCCCAGCACACATTCTATAACAACAGAGCTGTCCAAATTATGTGAAAACCAATTCTTATTTCTAATTTGCTAAAAAGAAATGTTACCATGAGGCTTTCTGTAATTTCACAGGTCTGCTATGTCAGGTGTACTACTCACCCATCCATTTATTTCTGAAGGGGATTTACGTTTCGTGCGTGCACAGAATGACAGGAGGATCTAAGCCAGCACTAAGAGTCAGTGGCAGGGTCAAAACTGGGATACATCATACCTTCTACCCAGGAGAACAATCAGACATCCCTTCATCAAAATACTAATGCCAAGAGACTTATTTAATGCCTTACATATAGATGCACGTTTATGATCTTTTCAAAGACTTGATGCATAGTTTCACAAAATTCTAAAGTCATTTAGATGTTCTTTCTGTAACTGCTAAAAGGGAAAAAAAAAAAACCTCACACAAGGAAATTATCTGACAATCTTGATTTTAAGTTGCAGCTTTGGCATGAGATATATCAATCTCACAAATGAAAATGAGTCCAAGAATAGAAAACATGCCTTTTCATCTCCTTCACTAGACACATAAGACAATCTGGTTGTTCTTTAAATTCAAATCCAACGCTACTATTCAGATTTACAAGCTTAGGTCTTGATGGAATGGACAAGAAGATAGAGATGTAACTGTAGCACTGAACTAACGGCACAGGCACACGTTCTGTGTACTATGTGGAATCAACCCACCTTTGTCCTATTCCAGAAAAGGGGAGGGGAGGGGTGCAGAAGGGAGGGGAAAAGGGGAGCGAGGGAGGGAGGGAGGAAGGGAAGGAGGGAGGGAGACAGAGAGGGAGGGAAGGAAGGAAGGAGGGAGACAGGGAGGGAGGGCAGGAAGGAAGGAAGGAAGGAAGGAAGAGGCTTACTACCATGTAATATTTATTAAAATTTTAAATACTCTTCAAAGGAGAAAAAGCAACCCTATAAAATAACTTTAATATAGGGTGACTTTCTGTAGTATTTCAAACCTACAGAATTATCCTGGGGAAAAACTACCATTGTAATGAGTGTGGCAAAATCTTAAGAGTTCTGAGAAATTATATTGGAGAGAATCTGTGCGGGAGTTTTTTTTGGGGGGGGGGTGGTTTTCCTTTTTTAAAGCAAATTCCAAAAAGCTATGAATAAATCTTTTGATTTACAATAAAGAAAAGAGAAATACACTTATATTTCTAAAAGCTTAATTTTATTCTCTCACACAAACAGTAAATATCTCTAAAATTATGAGAATGAAATGAGAGAAATTTACCAACCTAAAATCTTCTTGTTTTCTCCTTTTACTCCTTTATTTGTACCTTTATTTGTATGCAATGGAGAAACAATAGATAATCAGGCACTTGAAAACATCAGGAACTTTTCCCTGAATTTAATCATTTATCTTTACTGGATGTTTGAGACCAAAGTTCCAGTACATCCCCCACAGTCCTTGTCATTAAACTGTGACCATGCAATACAGAAATACCTAAAACAAGAAAAAACAAACAGAAAAGAAACCCTTCAGTTTTGGCATTATGGTGATAATTCAGGGAGAAACACTGCAGCTTACTCCATCTTCCTTTGTTTTCCATACAAGAGACTAAATAAGAACAAGGAACCTCAGGGGAAAAAAAATTACAAAAATTGTACATTTCTTGATCAGATCCCAAACTGTGGGAAGACATTCGGGAACCTTTCTGAAACCTTGAAAATGTTGAAGTATGTGGGCCGAGCGATGGGATTCAGAATGTCCTGCTTGAGCAGTGGAGGAACTGAGGGTGCGGGGCGTGGAGACTAATATCACCCTGTTTGGTCCTGAAGGATGGCTGGTTAGCCAAAGACGGGTAAGATTCCTCAGAGGAGGAACAACCTAAGACAGGCACAGCCGCAGAGGGGCCAACAGGGGTGGTGCATAGAACCTTCCTTATATCACCGTGTTTGGCCTTGGAGGATGACTGGTTAGCCAGAGACGGGTAAGATTCCTCAAGGGAGGAACAACCTAAGACAGGCACAGTCGCAGAGGGGCCAACACGGGTGGGGCACAGACCCCCAATATCTGAGAGAGGTCTCCTGCCCCCAGGGCTGTTTTGCTCTCCACCCCCAGCTCAAATCCACACCTGCTCAACTCAGACCCAGGAAGTAAACAAAGATAATTGCCTCAGTCATGTGAGGCCTTTGACTGTTTATGAGTGTAACCTGAGAATATTAGCCCACGAACTCAATAAAAGCAGCCTGGGATGAGTCAGCGGGGCTCTTGATCCGAGAGGTCTTGAGCCCCCCGGTCCCACTTTTCTCTTCAGTCTGTGTCTGTGTCTTCTTCAAGCTTGCGGCACCCGTCACTCACCTCGAGTCGCCGAGCCGGTCTCGGCACCAAACTCTCTCCTATTCTTCCTAGAAAAACCCACTAGTTTACTCACTATAAATGCATAACTCTATATAGAAACCAATAATTAGATCATAAGATCACCCTCAAAAGTTCTTTTTCTTTTGAAATAATTACAGATATTGCAAAAGAGCAGAGAAAGCCCCTGTGTGCACTTCACCCAGATTCCCACAATCGTTACATCTTACACAACTACAGTACACCATCACAGCAGGAGGTGGACGGGGCTATCCATCTGTCAATCCACCACCACCGTATCGATCAATCATGTCACCTCTCTCATTTTCTATCACCCATCTACCCGTCTCTATCATCTATCTATCCCACAGGTAGTCAAAGCCGCAAAGACCGCATACTGTCCGATCCCACGTGCATGGCGTGTCCAGAACAGGGAAGCCTTGAGACAGGAAGTGGACTAGTGGTTGCCCTGGGCTGGCACGAAGAATGTGGAGGGAATGGAGAGTGAGTGCTAGTGCATATGGACAAACATTCTATTATAAAATTAGATTTTGGTGATGATTACACAATCCTGTAAATATACCAAAAAACACTGAATTGTATACAGCTGACCCTTGAACAACTCAGGGCTTAGGGAGCGGACCCTCTGCACAGCTGAAAATCTGCTTATAATTTACAGTCAGTCGTCCATATCCTCAGTTCCAACAACCCTGGATCCCGCACTATCTGCACTTGGGTGGAACAGGTATTTCCCCGAATAATAACAGAACCAAATAAGTAACTCCGGTGGCCTCAAGGTAAACCGGTAGCGTGATTCAGAGCTGCCAGTCAATTAGCCAACAAACACGGACACGTTAGTAGCGATGTACTCGGCCTTAAAGGGCCCCCTGGTCCACTTAACTGATGAAGGAAGAGCAATCATGCTGCTGTGGAATCCAAATGATTTCTGAAATTAAAACCCTGTATGCACATCAGAACCAAAACATGCGGTGAGTCCATAAAATTAAGTGAATAAATTGCCTTCTCACATATCGTATGATATACTGTATTTAACGACCAATGCTTACATTTGCCTACTACAACCTGCTCCTTCACTTCCAATCTCTTGCTTCAGTTTCCTCTACCCTATAAAACTTCCATTGCCCACTTTAAAGCAATTTCTCATCTCATCTATGCTACTCTGCCTGCCCCACCCCCTCATTTAAGGTCCAGCTCCTGGCTCATTTTTTATTTTTAAGAGCCTGCAGGGACCCGACAGAGCAATCACTGCACTTCCTCACCACTGTGCAGGTGAAGAACCTGAGTCCCACAAGGTGGGCACTCGCCAGTGGCCACGGAGCACAGGTGGCCACAATGACACTGGCCTCAAACTCCAGATCTAGTGCCTGCACCAGGCCAGCTCCTGAGGTCCCCGACGCAGTGCTGGGCTGAACGGTCCTTCGGGGTGGCCAGATTCCCTGCCCCTCCTCACACAGGAAGGGGGCTCTTATGAAAAGTTTTAAAATCCATTTTTCAAAACTTTTTTCTCCTCCATAACACTTCCAGTGTTTACACGCTGTCTTTGTCCTGAAGCTATAAGGTATAAAATGAATGGAACAAATAGTACCACTCATAAAAAGATAAGTTCACTAAATGCTCATGTTGAACAGGTATTTCCAGAGCTTACCTGACTTGTCAGGTGACATTTCACAGGTAAAATAAATAAGGCCCTAACAGGAATTTTTCTACAGCTGTTTACTTCAAGCTCCACTGCTTAAAATTTACAAATCACCTCACACCTTGTGCTTAACAGTAACAGTATTTTCCTGAAAACAACAATAACAACAAACCCCCCAAACCATGAAACCCACCTAAACTTCAGGCATTTACCAGGGAAACACTTGGAAATAAATTACACAAGTGAACCTCAAGACCCGCCCTCTTTCTCCTAAACCTCAACAACACACAGTTACCTGTTCTTCTAACTTTCACAGGGAAATACACCAGGCGTGCGAATCTATGCTTCCCTGGAAACAGCACTGGCTTCCAGCTACGACCATCAGAGCACCTGCGGCAACCATTTTGCCGAGAACACTGAGAAAAGCCGGATGAGACCCGCTCACGCGCCCAGCTGAGGACACTGGGCAGCTCAAAGTGCGAAGGAAGAGAATGCAGGGCAGAAGCCCCTGTAGGGCAGTGGGGCAACATTCTGTGGCTCTTTTCCCCCCATGGCTGTGGTGCGGGAGGTTGAGACATCCAGAGAAACGTGGCTGAGAAGTCAGCCAAGCTTACAGAAACCTCACCAGACCAGCGAGACAGGAACTGGATTTCAGGTTAGCTCAGTGACAGGACTTAAGAGCCCAGATCCAGGGAGGGGGAGGCAAGGCCAACTGAGTTTCCCTTCAGGCATCTGCCAAGTTCTTGAGCTACTCAGGACAAGAAGCTAGCCTATAAAAAGAAAAACAGAGCTTTTGCTGCACTGAGAAAGCACAGCCTGGACCCTGAGACGGACTGAGGGGGGACTTGGTCAACACGGCAAGTCTTCAGTTAACAACCTCTGTTGTGTGGAACCCTAAGTGTGCGTGGGTCCAGGCCAGAAAGAGCTTTTCGGGCAACCCACCCTCAGGCCAACTCAGACCCTACTGGGTCAAGGTGATCTGTTCCCCTTCTGCCTTTAGAGGCTGGGGTGCACCCTCTCTGGAGGAGGGGAACAAACACCGTTCAGAGCAGTGGTACAGCTGGCATGCGTTCACAACCGATTCTTTGAGACTGCCAACTTCCAGGGTGTAAATATTCCCGCCATGGCCCACTTCAATCTACCAAAAAATCGCACTAGATGTGGAGCTGGGAGGAAATGCACATAATCATGTGACGGTGACATCAGTCATCAGGGAATGCAAATCAAACCCACAGAGACACCACTTCACACCCACCATGATGGCTTGGAATCAAAAACAGAAAATAACCAGTGCTGGCAAGCACTGCAGGAGCTGGAGCCTTCCCACCTCGCTGGTGAGAATATAAAACACCCCCACTAGGACGGAAAAGCGTCTGGCAGCTCCTCAAAAAGTTAAACCCATCAATTCCACTTCTAGGTGTATACTCTCCAAAACTGAACATAGGTATTCAAAGATTTGTATATGAATGTCCACAGCACTACTCCTAACAGGCAAAAGACAGAAACAATCCAGAAAGGTCTTCAAAGGATGAATGGATAAACAAAGTGGGATATATCTCTACGATGGAACATCATTCAGTCATAAAAAAGAAATGAAGTATGCTACAGGGTAAAATCTTAAAAATGTTATGCTAAGTGAAATACGCCTGACACAAAAGGTCACATATTGCATGATTCCATTTATGTGAAATATCCAGAACAGGTAAAATTACAGAAAGAGAAAACAGAAGTGGGGGAATAACTGCTAATGGGTACAGGGTTTCTTTTGGGGTGATGAAAATTTGGAGGACCAAACAGACGTGATGGTTGCACAACATTGTGAAGGTACTAAATGGCACTGAGTAACTTTATGTTATTTGAATTTTATTGCAATAAAAATAAAAGAAAGAAATGAACTATCAATCCAGAAAAAACAAGAAGGAATCTTAAATGCATGTTGGTAAAAGAAAGAAGCCATTGCGAAAATGCTACACAGTATATAATTCCAACTCGCTGACATTCTGGAAAAGGCAACACTACAGACAGTAAAGAGATCAGTGGCCACTCAGAGGTTTGGGGACAGGGAGGAGGGAAGACCAAAAGGCTTGGGGGAGCAGTGAGACTTCTACAAACAAGAAGAGACTCCTGATGCAACTGGGGACTTCATTTACTCATGTACCAACACTGTTTCCATACTGGTCACAAACGCACACCACCAGTGCAAGATGCTGACACAGGAAGTCACATACAGGTGGGGTATGGAGACTCCATCTGCCTGATTTTTCTGTAAATGAACACAAATTGGGAAAAACTGCTGCTGTCCAACTTGCATTAAAAGAAATATTAAAGTGATTTTTCAGGCAGGAGGAAAACAATCCCAGACAAAAACCTGGAAATGGAGGATGGACGTGTCCCAGTTACAGAGACCGAAAACACTGAAGGTCCACCCCGCTGCCCAACACCACACGTGAGCTGGCTCATGCTGCACAACCCAGTGCGCTGGGCCCCCAGTGCTGGCCAGGTGCCCTCTGTGCCAAAGGGCAGTGGAGAGGGCGTGGCCAGCAGGGACGTGGCCCCAGCACTGCCTCTGGTACCTGTGTGACTTCGGTGACCGCTGAACCCCCAGGCCCTAGCCTCCTTCTGAAAAGTAGAAATTTTCAAAATAACTAGATTAGATGGTGTCTAATCCCCATTTTCTCCCTCATCGCCATCAAGAGAGGGTGAAGAGCTAACAGACTTCCCAGTTCAAACTCCGCCGTGAGACTGAAGGCAAGGGTTAGTGTCGTCTGTCCCCTCATCTGTAAAATGAGGGTAACAGGTGCGTTGTGGGGTTTAAGTGACTTCCTCTAAGCACAGTGCTTCGAAGAGAACCTGCACACAGGGAGCACTGAATGAGTGAACCATTTCCCTCACTTGCCGTTCTTTTTTTTTTTTGGCCACGCTGTGCAGCGTGCGGGATCTTAGTTATCCGACCAGGGATCAAACCCGGGCCACAGCAGTGAAAGCACTGAATCCTAACGTGGACCACAGGGAATTCCCTTCTCTCAGTTTCCATCCCCTGATTTCTTCCAGAGCACAAAGGTCTGCCTGAGCCCTCGGGTCCTGTTATGCTGTCTACACACGCTTCCTCCCTTTCTCCACTTTGAGCGTGATCTCAGCCACACATCGCCTGTGAACAGAGGGTGTCCGGGTGTGTCTCCCAGATCTCACCTACCAGCCACTGGCTGCTGTTTGGATAACTCCTCTTGGAACTCCTTTAGGGCTCTTAAACTCAACATTTATAGAAGAAAATTAACAATCTGCCATCCTTCTCCCTAGACCTCCAAACTACTGTTCCTACGGACTCCTTCTTGGCAAATGTCATCGTGTCCCATCAGGAGCCAAGCAAGTAACCTGGAGTTGCCTTTTACCCTCCCATCCCCCCCTCTCCTTCCCAGGGTCACTCCTTCCACCTTTCACTCTCCCATCCCATCCCCCTTCCCAGTGTGGGTCCTTCCACCTTTCACTCTCCCATCCTGCCCCCACCTTCCCTTCTTCCCAGTGTGACTCCATCAGATCCTCCCAGTGTGAGTCCTTCTTCACGCTTGGATCTGGCCACCACACTGTCTCCTCAGTCCACCTGGACATCACTTGCTACACATCCCTTTTTTAAATTGGGACACACCACTCTCTTACATGTTTTGGTGTTTTCCTGGCATCGTTCAGATCAAGCCCAAACTCCTGCACTCACACAGCATAAGGCCCTCTCCATGTGCTCCTCTGCTCAGCTCCCAAGGCAAACACTTCAGCCCAAGTGGGCCGCCCTTCGTCCAATAGCTCAGCTCCTCCGTCTCCCCCATTTGCCTCCCCAAGACCACAAGTAATTCTCAGGCACCAGGGCTACAGCAGAAAAAGGGAACAGCCACAGTGCTGAATCCAAGACATGACCAGCTATAAGACACACCACCACTCTTGTGCCACTAAAAAGGAAAGAGTACACTAACTAAATCACACGCGGTTGTGAGAGGAATCTGAGTCCAGAGACGTTAAGTGCAGGGAAAGTGCCTTTCAGAACTGATGAAACAAAGCTGAGCTGTCATCACTGAGCTCAGCCAGCCTGGCTCCTGAGTATTCCAAGATGTAGGGCAGCGCTGTGGCCCTCCAAGAGATACCCATGTCCTGCTCCCTAGAACTTGAGAGTGTTGCCTTATGAGACAAAAAAGGCCTTTGCAGATGTGATACACTAAGGACCCTGAGTTGGGGGGATTACCCTGCATTCCCTGGGTGGCTGCAAAGGCAATCGCAGGTACCCTTTCAGGAGGGAGCAGAGGCACAACTGACACAGGATGAAAACAGAAAGCCACGTGATGATGGAAGTAGCTGCTGGCTTTCAAGGTGAAGAAGGGCCATGAACCCAGGAACGCAGCTCCAGAAGCCGGGAAAGGCCTCTGGAGGAGCACAGCCCTGCTGACCCCTTGGTTTCAGCCCAAAGGAACTGATTCCAGACTTCTGGCCTCCAGAATTGTAAACAATAAATTCGTGTTCTTTTAAGCCACTAAGTTTGCAGTGTTTCCTTACAGTGGCCCCAGTGCAGGCAGCAAGCACAGACGGGCTGTTACCTTTCCCCTCTTGCCCCATCCACTAGGAAGCACAATCTACAGGTAATTCCTGCTGAAACCGTCCTTCACACATACAGCAGTGTTCACGCCTTCATTTCCTTCAATATAAAACCACAATCTGACTCAAGCTATTAAGTAAAACCAACACTTTCTAACAGCTCTGGACAGATTTAAACACCTCTATGTATGTGAAAAAGTAGACACTGTATTCTCATTTTTGTTTCAGATTATATTTGAGTTTTTGGTTTTAAAAACCCAGTATTCAGACATTAACTTAGACAATATTAACAGGTCTTACATATTCACTTGCTAGGCATTTAAATGTTTATAGTACAAATGAAATAAATTAACGATCTCAGTAGGCAGCTCACCTCAAATACATATAAAAATGGCCATACAGGCATTATATGACAATTTAAAATTGGGTGTAGACAGTCCTGATAAAACAAGCAATTAGTAGTTCACTATTCCAACAACTCACGAGGTTTACTGTACAAACTCCCTGCAAATAATATTAGATGCTATGGCAGATACAAAAGCCCCTGGCTTCAAACTCCTGATCCTACACACAATTACAGGACTAAGCATACTTACCTAAAAGATTTAACAAATATGTAGGCAAAGTTTCGTAAGAAAACAGAAGGTACAAGTCTCACTCAGATGAATTACTTTGGCAATCTGATGCTGGTATTTAAGGATGAGTGGCACACCCAAAAACCAGTATATAACATGTACTCCAGTGTAATACTTATGGCATGAAGCAAGCTGGATAAGGTTCTCTTCCCACATCACTGGATTGATCTTCTGCAGATCCACCGTACTCTGGGAAATCTAAAACATCAACCCCCCGGGATGCAAACAGAAGGAAACAACTCCACGTCTAATATAGGTTAAATGAAACTACTACAACTGATCCAGAAATAGGACGTGCATTTTCAAATCCTCACTTTAGTCACTAACCAACACTTATTCACAACACGAAGGAAATGAGTACAAGAATTTAAAAATTTTACATGATACTGTCATAATGGAAGTAACTCCGGTTATCTACTGCATCAGGGCAACTGCTGCAAGCAGAGCGAGGAGAGATTAACCACAGCCGCAGGACAGAATTTGTTTTAAGGAAGAAGCACCAAGGATGAGGGGTGATAACACAGCCTCCCTGGATATTACCATAGGGATGGGCAGAGAAACAGAGAGAAAGAAATTACAGAGAATACTTTCGAGTGTGACTAATAACAAAGCATTGTGGTAAATTCTTAGCAACAACACAAAACAAACAAACCACAGGGAAAGAGAAACCAGGAGAAGTGAGAAGCTCAGAGCTCTTCGGCCCCTCCAGCTGAAGTGGGGGAGGAGGCGCAAGGTGAGAGAGAGAAGCGCCTCAGGCACAGGAAGCTGGTGGTCAGCACCTGCGAGGCTGAAAAGCAGCATCAGCACTGAGATCACTAACCCCAGGGTACCACTAGCCACCCTGCCACGTCCCCAGGCTTTTCCTCATTCCAGCCTCATAACCACAGCACAGGGTTGGGCTCCTTTCAATGCCCGCCTAATAATGAGGAAACTAAGGTTCTTAAAGGTGTGACCAACTCGCCCAAGTGCACACGTTGGGAGTGGGTGGGTCTCAGACAGGAACCTACATCTATCAGATCCACAGCCCGCTCCTGCCGCCACGCGTGACATGGGTCATGAGGGTGGCCCACAAATGCCCAACTGATGACACCAATCACGCGGCTGGTTATTTTCAGACAAGATCAAGGACAATGCAGTGAGCCTTCTCAGCAATCTCCAAATAGCCATCCCAACTGCTACACGAAGCCAAGACTTCAGCTTAACCAACTCTCACATCCCAACCCAGCACAAAGGAAGAAAAGCCACTGGAGGAGTGACTCTGTGTGGGAGAACTCTCTTCTTCTAAAGGTTATTTACACAAGAGCTGATCTGGATAAATCTACTGTGCTTATTTTAACATCATACCATTCAAAAACAAACACTGCCCTCTAAAGCTAGGCTTTTGCTTATGAAATTATCATGCTACTCTTACGAGTTCAAAAAAAGTTCATATATCCTGGACAGATCTGACAAATAAATAGCTCAAGCAAATAATCTTTTATAACTTGAAAAGAGTAGAAAATTCAGTATCTCAAACTCTACTTTTACCTTTTCTGAACATACAGTAACTAACAATCTCTTTTTTGGAATCTGTCCACCAGACATCATTTAAATAAAGCACGGCACTCCCATAAAATAGATATTACTGCAAACATCAGTCATATTTCTGAAGAATAATGGCATAACGTCCACAACATGATGCTTAATGAAGGCAAATACAACACACACGTACACCCATGTACCTCCAGATGTACTAAAGATTTAGAAAATTACCAAAACATTAATAATGGCTATCACTGGCTAGTAGGACTGCAGGGTAGCTTTTTTCCTTTTCATCCTTCTCCAAAGCTTGAAATGTTCTAAAATGAGCATGTGTTCTTCCCATACCAGAAAAATCATGTTTTAAAAACCTGTCTAGCCATAACATAAGAAGTAAAGGCAAACACGACCGCATGTTCATTAATAGCAGAAAGATAAGTTCACTAACTGATTGAACAAAGGATCTTCAAGCTCAACTTCAATGACATTTTTACAAATAATAAAAAAGCACTGTAAAAACTTCCACATTAGTATTTCCACATCTGCCACCTGTGTGGTTATCAACAACTCTCAAGTGTAGTCACCAGGTACAACAAAGGCATTTTTTAAAAAAGGAAATCATGGCTGCTGACACGCGGGGTTGCACTTAAGACGTGCTGTTTCCCTGCGTTGATACTTTCCTCTGGACATCCTGCTGTGTCCATTAAAAAGACACCGGATGTTGAAATACGGGTCTCGGAGGTGTCCACTCTGAATAACCAAAGCCTGCCTTCCACAGTACAGTCAAAGACAGCACAGCATATGATTGAACTTATATGCACAGCAAGATCTATAAGCCCTAGGAGAACGTTTTAATCCTCAACAATAAAACCTTTTATAATACACTCATTTAAAGAGTTCAGCTATTATTACTTTAATAAATGTACAAAATGCTCTAAAAGGCATAATCTTTTAAAAAAATGAACATACCATTTCACCAACTGAAAGACCTAATAAAGGTCTGCCTTTTTTTCCCACATGTAGTAACCAGTCTACAAAACTCTTTTAAATGCTAAATCATGTTTTTCTGAACAAATGATTATTAGTACCCTTTATCAGTACTGACAGATGAATACACAATAACAATTCCATCCAAAGTTGCTACAGTTTTATCAACTACTATGATGGATGCTTTGGAATTATGAATAATGTTTTTATGTACTTTTTTGGGATTTAACAAAAAAGAATATGTTTTCTTTTTATTAAAAAAAAAAAAAAAAAACTACCAGTGCATAGTATGACTAAAACTAGGTATTCCTAGATCTGTGTTACTGTCAGCTAGTAAATTTTTGAGTTTAAGGCCTTGTCTTACTCATCACCTAGCGCAGTACCTGGAACACAGGAAAGGTCTAATAAGTACTGGCTGACTGAACAGATGAATCAATAAAAGCTCATTTTTGATCCCTGCACTTAAGCCGGGTTTGTTCCTTAAAACATGATCTACTCTAGGAAAAATTCACCAAAATAGATGGCTTCTATTTACAAAAATTTACAGGACTTTTTTTAACAGTTAAGAAAAAAAAATGAAGAAAGAAAAACCACTGAGAGGGAGAAAGATCATAAGAAAACGTGTGAATAAAACATGTTAAATTGAAAAATTATTCCACACAAGACAATTACTGACACTGTTTATATAAGAATTATGCCCCACCCAGTTCCAAAAGAACACAAGGTGACTCAATGTTTACGGCACAATAAGATCCTTAAGAGTAAAACATCTTCCATCCTCGAGTTGAACACCCTTTGTTATATAACAACTTCCCACTGGCTATCTATTTTACAGTTGTTAGTATATAGAGGACTGGGAGGGGGAGGATGGGGGGGACTTGAGGGAGGGTGGGGGGGGAGTCGAGGGAGGGAGGGAATACGGGGAGATGTGTATAAAAACAGATGATTGAACTTGGTGTACCCCCCCCAAAAAATAATAAATAAATTTAAAAAAATAAATAAAATAAAACAAACAAAACAAAACAAACAAACAAACAACAGAGTAAAACAGAACAGCCTATCTGAGGGAAGGTGGACGGCGCCCCCAGCAACCTCCATGGTGTAGAGCGAGACAATCTAGCAGTGATCAGCACGGCACAGGAGCTTCCATTTTCTGACCTCACAAGCTCGTTCTGAATACGTCACGATGTCCCCTCCTACCATGTCCAAACACACCACGTCTCCCTGAGAAATGGGAGTGCTGCCCTGAGAGATGGCGAGGGCCCCAGTCTGACCACCTCTACTCCTCACCCTGGGCCCAGCTGACAGATCCTCACCTTCCTCACAGCTCCCTCTGACGGCAGAGCCCAGGTACCCATGCTGCTGTCCTACTGGGCTGTGATGCTTTCACCCCAGAGATGCCTGACTTCCTAACTGTGCACTTTTATCTTGCTGTTCCCATTTACTCTTCAGTGGCCTTTAGTGTGTCTATATGCACACCCACATCACTAACCACCTTCTGACCTATGAGGGCACTCTTCAGCCATCACACCTCACCTCATATCTGCCTGGAAGTAAGTACACACATGAAGGCAAGGTGATCTCTAACACTTCTGTAGATAGTGGGTCCTCAGATCTTTAAATGGAGAAGGAAAATGCATCTGAGGCAGCGCTGACACGGAAACCAAAAAAGATAATGATTCAGCAAAACGCAAGAGACTGCAAACAGTACATTCTAAAGTCATGCTATTGGGGACTTCCCTGGCAGTCCAGTGGTTAGGACCCTAAGCTTCCACTACAGGGAGCATGGGTTCAACTCCTAGTCGGGGAACTAAGACCCCACATGCCGTGCAGTGCAGCCAAAAAAATAAGTAAATCAAAATTTTAATTAAAATGTTTTTAAAAAGTGGGCCTTTAAACAATAAATAAATAAATAAATATATAAAATAATGCTATGATAGAATACATCGTATATAAAACGAACCAATTTATAGGCTAAATTTCTCAAATATACATTGTAATTACATATCAATACCTTGAATTACAGGTAAGAGTTTAGAATAACTCACAAAAAAACACATATTTATATCTTTGAAGCACAATTTCTATTTGTTCATTTAGCCTATGTAGTATCAATGCGTAAAGTAACATTAGGTTTAAGGTAAAAATACTTAGTGACTTTTTTCATTCATAAGCCCTCCTCTTTCATTAAATATTCTTCAAAATGTAAATGCCTCCAAATTTATATTGGAACAATAATTTTTTAAAAATTATATCACTTGCAGCTGGAAACAAGGAGGTTTGTATGGCTTACTTTGTACTATAACTGATCACCTGTTTTACTTCTTTATTTTTAAAAGAAATTCAATGTCTATATTTTTAACAGCACTATTGAAATATAATGCAAATATCATACAATTCACTCATTTAAAGTGTACAATTGGATGGTTTTTAATCTGTTCACGGCTGTGATATCATTCAAGGTTAAATGTTGCAACAATATAGAAATCATGACAACCCACAAAGAAAACAGATAAGAGGTTCACCAGGCCTAAGGAGAACACTAACTCACTAGGCGGCTCTTCGTAATTGGTTCTTCAGAGGATCAAGATCTGTATTTTATAAACATATTTAATATAATTTAACACAACATATATTAACAATATAATTTAATATAAATATGTTACACATATTTTCAATTCTTGTATCTAAATTATTTATAGTTCAATCCTAGCTCTATATTCTCCCATCTTGAAATATAAAGTGAGGCTAACCAGAGCACACAATCTGATGGATATTTACACCCTAAATTTAAATCATTTTTCAGCATAAACTAAAAAACAGATATTTACTGTTTTATGTCCAGCCACCACAGGGCCTTCTGCTCTAACTTCATGAAGCATTTACACAGCATGACAGCAACGTCAGGGTGACTGTCCTTTTCTTCTGTGAAAAACAGCAGTAGTGTGAACATAAACAAGAAACCCAAAGAGCATCCGTATCCCCTGCACAGCTCTGAGGAGGTTCTAACATTTTCTCAAAACACATAATTGCTCTAGGATCTAGGTGCTAAAATTGCAACCCCAGTTTAAAATAGCTCAACTGTGGATCCTGATTTAGCTATAGGTCTGTTACAAGTACTCACGAAAAATTTTTAAAATATGTCAATGATTAACACTGAGAATAAAAGCATTTGCCCTTCCTTTACATGAGACCAAAGTGTATTCTTTTCTTTTGTTCATTTGGTTCTTAGCCTATACCTATTAAATTTTGCCTAGAGTTAAGTTCTCCTGAACTTCCCAGAAGAACCATGGGAAGAAA
The DNA here is from genome assembly GCF_030028045.1 of Hippopotamus amphibius kiboko. Taxonomy (NCBI): domain Eukaryota; kingdom Metazoa; phylum Chordata; class Mammalia; order Artiodactyla; family Hippopotamidae; genus Hippopotamus; species Hippopotamus amphibius. Next base: position 352,646 of record NC_080189.1, on the reverse strand, counting down.
GCTCTCCCTAAAGAAAATCTGGTACATAATAGTAAACACAGCAGAACACAGAAGCTGACTATGCTTTAAACCTCAATGATCAAAGTATTAAAGGAATAAAAGGTCAATTGTCATGTATGACAGGTTTGGGTCTCTACTTATTTGTAGCCATAGAATCACCATTTATTGGCAGTAGTGAAAGCAGGAAAAGGACAGACTTTACACCAAGTTTTAATTTTTCAAATAAACAGAAAATTAGCAGTGGAAACTCATCCTTACTTAAAAACTCTTCACCAATATTCTTCACCCACTGTCTAATTTTACAGGGCCCAATTAACAAGGAGAGACCACTGGTACAATAAAAGACCAGTCCTCAGTCTATCAACTCAAACATTCCAGGTCCGTTCCGTTAATGGAAAAAGAAGACTGAAGAATGAATAGTAATGAGGTTTACATTAAAGTTGTAGGATCAAAGTCTTACAGAATTATCACATGTTAAGTGAGAGCCAATTTTCATATCCTAATAGCCTTCATTTGAAACCGTATATATATTTTTTCTCAAAGTATTCATATTTGCTAATCATCTCATTTTACAGCCAGTACAAATTTTTACTTTACTAAATAAAAAGAAGAAAAATTGTCAGCGAACACATTCAAAAGTGAGGTTAGGAAGTGCGCACCACATTAGTTCATATTTTCCTCTGCTTCTACCCTGCTGTGAATCACAGCTGTCAATGACACACTATGAAATCTGTACAAACGGATCTTGTTCAAAGCAAATACCAGTCCAAAGTTCCGAACCCCAAGAACCTAAGTATGTACAGGAAAAATCAAAGAACTGCATGGACTCCCTGGCTATAGCAGAACAGCAGGCCCACTTCTAGACAGTGTAATTCACTGGTTTTATTATGAAAATAGCACTTAGGTATTACAACAAGAAAAAAAGGTATTAAAAAATCTCCCTCAAACCCCAGACTCCTAGTGCTGTTTTTTCTTTTTTTAAAAGTAAATTTGTTTATTTATTTTTATTTATTGGTTGTGTTGGGTCTTGGTTACTGCATGCGGGCTTTCTCTAGTTGCAGCGAGTGGGAGCTACTCTTTGTTGTGATGCGCAGGCTTCTCACTGCAGTGGCTTCTCTTGTGGAGCATGGGCTGTAGGTGTGTGGGCCTCAGTAGTTGCAGCAGATGAGTTCATTAGTTGTGGCTCCCAGGCTCTAGAGCACAGGCTCAGAAATTATGGAGCACGGGCTTAGTTGCTCTGCAGCATATGGGATCTTCTCAGACCAGGGGTCGAACCCCTGTCCCCTGCATTGGCAGGCGGATTCTTAAACACTGTGCTATCAGGGAAGTCCACCTAGTGCTTATCTTGGATATGATCACTGCCAAGTTTTGTGTGAATCCTCAGAGTAGTTTTCTAAGCAATACAGGCATGTTAAAGTATATATACGTGTGACATAAGCACGAATACAAATTTGGAATAAACAAGCGAAAAATTTTGGAAAAAATATAAATTCCTTACTGTAAGAGATGAACACCATGGTTCATCAGTTCAATTCACATGGAGGAAAAACCCAAGAAAGGAATCTTTGGCTAATCACCCTTTTCTTCTGCTAAAAATAATAATTTGTCCCGTCCTTCAATGTGGTGACAACCACACTTGTTAATTTATTATGTGAAAATAATGTGCATTTCACAACTTCTACAAGCAAACTGAAAGTGAGCCAGCTGCTCCATAACCAAGTATCTTCGAACGTCAGAACCCCCAGTTCCTGGGGATCTCAGCCCCATGTCTGAGGTTCTGGTAATGTCCCACTCTCTGTTTTTAGCTACTTTCTGGAATCACTTAACTTGTGTAACATAAGACACCAGACGCCACTTGAAAGTCCTTCTGCATTTCCAAGGTGCACCTCTGTTCTTGGCTTTTCACGTCTCCGTTACTGAGTTTTTGTTTTCTATACCGCCTTCCTCTTTCCTGCTTCTGGCGAAAAGCTACACCACACTAGTTATTGAGATCCTTCCAAATACTACTGTGCCACACGTCCACCACATATGGACAGCATTTTAAATTTCCAAAGTCCCTGACTGTGAGATTCTTACTGCAATGGCAATTTGTCACCACAAGATAGTAGCCACTAGCGTCCTCCTGGCCATGGGCACTCCCTGCTTTCCACCCTGTCTGCCTTGTGTCATGCACTCCATGCCTGCTTCCCAAGTGTCCTATGACTGGAAACAGGGATCATACTCCAAGCCCTTCTCCCTTCTAAGAGAAAACGACCCTTTTGAAACTCACTAGCTGGTCATTTTCCCATGAAGTTTACATGAAGCCTAACACGAGCATCATCTATCTTTAAATAAGCACTATTTCCTGTCGTCTGAAACTGTGACACCAACTCACAGTTAAGGAAGAAAGAGGGAGCCAACTCCATGTGTTTCCAAGCTGCGTAAAGAAAATGCGCAGAGAACTGCTCCGGGTGAAAGTAATCAGTACCAGGACTCTTTCTATTACGGCACCTCTTGCAAAACTTCCTGCCCCCACCCACCCCAAATTCACATCGGATTCAAGTTTACCCTACAGAACACTCAGCTTATACCGTTACTTGCAAAGAACTAAAAGAAACCTTCAATTATCACAGGATCAGCTCATCTTTTGGGGGACGCCACTGCTCCTCAACTGTGTCAGACACAACCAAGAAACGGCCGAGACGTCTCGGGAAGGAAGAAACCGCCCTTCTCCCCCCACCGTCGGCCGCCTTTTCCGCAGCGGAGAAGGGAGCGGCGCCCAGGCCCGCGCAGGGCACCCGGCGCCCCGAGCTCAAACCCCGGAGGCGGGCGTCACGGCCCCCGCGCCGGGAGGCCTGGCTGCGCGGCCGAGGCAGGACGGGGCAGCGCGCGCCTCACCTGGGCGGCCCCGCGCGCGGCGGCGGGACGGCGACAGGGGCGAGGACCCCCAACGGACACAGGCTCGGGGCCGACGCCGGCGCCCAGCCAGGGGTCAGGACTCCCAGACGCGGGCGGGTGGGCTGGGGCGGGGCTTGAGGGCATCGCAGACCCCGGAGGGGTCGGGGCGGGCCGGGACCCCCGACGGGGCGGGTAGGCGGGGCCGGGGCCCGGGTCCTGGCCGGCGGGGGCCCCCGACCCTGGCGGGGGCCCCCGACCCTGGCGGGGTCTGGGCTGGGGTGGGCGGGGACCCCCGCCCCGGGAGGGGTAGCGGCGGGCCGGGACCCCCGACGGGGCGGGCAGACGGGGCGACGGGCACCCCGACCCCCCGAGGTCGCAACGGGCGGGCAGGTCAGGAGCGGGGCGGGAGGGGCCCGCGGCGCCCACTCACCCAGGCGGGCAGGTCGCAGGCGCGCACGCCCAGGCGCACGGCGCGCTCCTCGTCCTCCAGCAGCGCCAGCGCGCGGCACAGGCGGGTGGCCTTGAGGCCGCGGCTCCTGCGGCACCACACGAGCAGCCCGAGCGCCAGCAGCACCCAGCTGAAGCTCAGGCCCAGGTAGCCCAGCGCGTACACCGGCAGCAGCAGCGCGAAGCTGCGCGCCAGCTGCGCCAGCAGCCCCGCCACGTCCACGCTCAGCGCCGGGCCGGGGGGCTCGGCCCCGGCGGCGCCGGCCTCGGGGCGCGGGCCCCGGGCGCCGCTCATCGCCGCGCCGCCCAGCGATCCGCTCCGCTCCGGGCCGCCGCGCCTCCGCTCGCGCGCCCGCGCCCCTCTGAGGGGACGGCGCCTCCCCGCCCGCGCGCGCTTCCGCCGGCGGCGCCCCGCGACGTCATCACGCAGGCCGCCGGGGCGGTGGCCACAAGGGGCTGAGGGGCTCCACGGCGGCGGTCGGGCGTGGCCGGGACCCGGGCGCGGCCGGGAGTGGGAAGTTGGCACTCAGGAGCCTGGAGCGCCGCGGAGGCGGGGTGGGCGGGGCCCTGGCGTCCGCGCGCGGGCGGGGCGCCTCTGACAGGGCGGGCGTGGCCGGCGTGGGTGTCACCCCACCCCACAGGCCCGGGAGAGCGCCCCTGAGGCGGGGTGGGCGGGGCCCTGGCGTCAGGGTGGGCGGGGCCTGGCGTCAGCGCTCGGGCGGGGCGCCGCTGACAGGGCGGGCGAGGCCGGCGTGGGTGTCACCCCACAGGCCGGGGAGAGCGCCCCTGAGGCGGGGTGGGCGGGGCCCTGGCTTCAGGGTGGGCGGGGCCTGGCGTCAGCGCTCGGGCGGGGCGCCGCTGACAGGGCGGGCGAGGCCGGCGTGGGTGTCACCCCACAGGCCCGGGAGAGCGCCCCTGAGGCGGGGTGGGCGGGGCCTTGACGTCAGCGCGCGGCCGGAGGGCGGGGCGCCGCTGACTGGGCCGGCGGGTCCTGCGTGGACGTCCCGGCGTGGAAAGGTTCGGCCGCCACGCGTGAGGCCGGGAGGGCGCGACCGCCGGGCGGTGGGCGCTGCACTCGGCCGGTCCCCTGGGCCGCGGCCCGCGCCGGGCTGCGGCGGAGGGGACAGCCCACGGCCCGAGTGGGCGTCCCCGTCCGGGCCCCTCCCGCTGCCGGGAGGTGCGAGCGGCTCTGCCTGGCGGCGCCGGCCCGGCCGTGCGGACGGCCCCCGACGGCGGGCGGGCTCCGCGTGGACTATCCGCCGTCGCGGAGGCGCGAGGAGCGCGCGCGGCCCGGGCGCCCCCCGGGCGGGTGCTGGCCTCTGCCCGCGGTCCCGGCCTCGCGTCTGGAAGGGCGGGCGGCTCTCGAGCGCCCCGTTTGCCGCTCAACTGCAGCAGGGTGATCCCGCGTGTCCTGCAGCCTCAGGCCGGGCCGTGGCCGGGGGCAGCCCCGTCTCGTTTCTTGAGCGAGTTCCGAGGACGCTTTAGTTCGGGTTGCAGCAGTAGGGCGGCCGCCCCGCGCCGGAGCCTGGAGGGGCCGTGGTTGGCGGCGGAGCTGGCGTTCTGGGCGGGGCGCTCGTGTCTCCCGGGCCGGCCCTGCCGTGCGGTGGGGGTCCTGGAGGGACGACACCTCTGCGGTGGTGGCAGGGCAGAGACTGCCGTTTTCGGGGCAGAACAGTGACCTCCCACAGGCCCTTTCGCTGTGCAGACAGCAGAGTGGACGCCTGCGAGGGGAAGACGCCTGCGCGTGACACAGCGAGTCGGAGGCTTGCTGCCCTCCTGAACTCTTGGGGGGAGTGGGACGGGAAGCACTTGCGTGTATTGGTAACTCTGCCACAGTCTTATTAATAATTCAGCTAGGGTTTACGTGCGTGAGGACAAGAACCGTGTTGATTTTGTGTGTCCTCGTACCTCCCGCTAGCACAGTGCCTGGCACAGCAGGTACGGAATGAATAAAGGCTGCCTCCCCTCCCCCATCTGGGAGTCTGTGTGTTATTATGTGCACATGTATGTGTGTGTGGCTATGGAGATACATAAAAACAGATAATCTCCTAAACATTGCTCTAGGGTCTAGAACGCTCAACTTTGGGCAAGGGCGCTAAACCACAAGCAAGGTAAGGCATGGTTTTCCTCTTCTTGCTCTTCCCCACATTACATTATGTGAGTTGCAAATATGTAAAATGGTGAGTCTGACCCCTTTTCCTATGCAACAGCTTAAAGCTCTAATGCCACCTTTCACTCAAGACCGCGTTACAGACTCAAAACAAGTAGTTGCCTTGTTAACACAGGAAAGATCGTGAGCCTTTCTGTCTGGTTTTTCCTCTAAAAAGCTGTAGAATCACATCCTGTAGACACGTGGGTGAACACGAGCCACACGAGAAATCCTGGGATAAGTGGCCTGGGGGTCCTGGGATGTAAAATATACTGAAGCGACAGGCCCGTGCTGTGCACCAATCAGCCCCCAGCCTCTGCTGCCTTTGTGACCCCACTGAACTTCTGGCCACTTCCCAGAAGGGCAGAACCCGTCTCATTCTGCACCGAGTCTTAGGTTTTTGCTAGCATTTTACTCTTGACCCCAATCTCCTGCGACCTTTTATGTTACCTCTTTCGTTACCTTCTGTGCAGACAATCTCTAGTGAAAGGAATTGCTGTCTCAGAGGAAAGAAGAGCATCACTGTGAGTGTTTCACTGCAGAACTATAAAGGTTCAGCCCCTGCACTCATCCTTTCTGCTTTCAGAGAAAAGTGCTGCCTTCTGTTCAAGTTCAATCTTTCCTGTTTTGTTTTAGATACCGTCCCGCCTAGGTATCCACCGTTCTGTCCACCTCTTCCCCTCTCCCTGCCCTAGCTCCGTCCCCAGCACCTCTACATGGGCTTCAGTGCAGAGGGGAGGGGCACGGTCTGCCTCCCTTCCTTTCATGCTACTCTCAACTGAAAAAAATGCACACGGTGAGAGTTGTGAGTTTTATTTGGGGCAAAATGAGGAGGACAGCCCAGCCTCTCAGATAGTGCTGAGAAGCGGCTCCGGATAGTGGCGGGGTGGGGGATGGGGGGTGGTGGTCAGTACACGTGTGGTTTTGGTGAAGGGGGAGCACGCGATCCAGCACACGTTTTGGCGTAAGGTGGGTGCTCGTCACGAGGAGCAGATGTCTCCGTTCATGATTTTAGTGCTTTTCTAGATACGAGAAAGTGCGAGAAATTGGACTCATAAAATTGTCTCCCGAAAATACCTAACTATCCAAAGACCTGTTCTGCCAGTTTTCCCAGAGCACAGAGGGCCTCATTCTTGATCTCCACCCTAAACTCCTTTCAGGGTGTGTAGAAGGTCAGCCTCTTCAGTGTGGGCGACCTCATCCTTGTAGAGGCAGATGGTGAGTGACAATTTTTAGTTGGCACTACTAAGAGATTCAGTTTCCCAAAGTCATCAAGACGCCTATTCCTGTATTTCTCAGAAGCTTCTTTGGTGAGACAATCACACATTCTTTACCTGAGCCACCAGAGTGGGTCTCTTTGCTGTGCAAATAGAGGAAGCAGAAGAAGCTTGGTCCTTGCCTGCTTGCCCAGATGATTACAACATTTTCTTAATTGATTGGTATCCCTTTAATCCTGCCCTCTTTAAAAGCTCCCTAGAGGCCTCTGCTCCCCAGCGCGGAGGAGACAGTGGCAGGCCTAGCACTGGTGACTCCTTGGCCTGGTCATGCTGGCAAATGGACACTTAAACTGGGTTATGCAAGCCAGGTTTCTCACCGTTGGAGATCTTATAAGCATGGAAAGGGGGAGGCTGAAAGGGCCCTGAGGTGTTAAATTGGAGTTGGAGGGAGTATGAATGCATGTGTTTTGATGTGAGTGCACAGATAGATGTACGTGTAGTTCCCAGATCTTGCTTCTAAATACCATTCTCCAGTAAAAGGAACCAGAGCTCTTTTGAGAAGTAGTTGACTTCAGGGCTGGAACAGTGAAAGTACGAGATGAGCCTGAAATATTTTGTTGTGCCAGAAAGTAAGAAAGTTATCGAAGAATTGTGTGATGTCAAAGGACGTGGGAGGCAATTATCCCACGGATTAAATCGGGGATAATTTGAGCAGCAAAATCAAGGATGATATTGGCAGTGAGTCAAACGGGAACCTGTGAGTCCACACTGATGTAGGTGAGCAAGCGGGTGACAAATGCACACGAAATTAACCATTGGGAGACAAACCGAAAATCAGCATTTAGCAGTCATCGCAGGGCTGGAGTGAGTTATCAGTGGAGGCTGGTAGGTGGAAGTTTTGATACCTGCCACAAGGTACTCATCCATCTCAAAGGAGAAAACCGGCAATTGTGACCCAGCTACATATCGCCAGCGGGGTGGGGGGACAGGTTGGAATTTTGCGTCCTGATCCATGAGCTGAGAGGAGCAGAGCAGCGTGTCTGGGGCATTTCTGCCAGAAAGCTTGACCCCAGTGTGGCCTGGGGGCTCACTGGACAGATGCAGTGCTACGGGCCCCCTGTTTTCTTACTGAAAAACTGTAATTACCCTAGATCCCAGGAGACTGAAGAGACACAGCTACATGCAATGTATGTTCCTGAGTAGAAATATTTGGGGGACAGTCTGTGGATTAGACCACAGAGTTGTATGAATCTTTACTTCTTGACTGGGAGGGTTGTGGAGCTGAGGCTGTCCTTGTTTTGGGGAAATAGGCACCAGAGTATTTCAGGGCAATGAGTAGTCATATCTGAAGCTCTTTGTCAAATGACTCAGGAAAAGACAAATGATGATGGGTAAGTGTGTGTGCAGATAAATGGTAAATGAGAGACAGGCACATGCCAGTGGAGCACGTGCCATATGGTCTGGGTGATCAAATATTTTCTCTAAATTTGAAATTATCTCAAAAATTATTTTTTAACGTCCCTATTTCTGTCAAATGGTCAATATAAAATGCAGATTTGATCGAATCTCTTCCTGCTTACGAACTGTTTCCTTTGCTTCTACTGTGAAGTGAATAAAGATCCTTTGCAGGGACTTCCCTGGTGGTCCAGTGGCTAAGACTCTGCGCTCCCAATGCAGGGAGCCAGGGTTTGATCCCTGGTCAGGGAACTTGATCCCATATGCAGCAACTGAAGACTTTACACTCAGCAACTAAAGATCCTGCACTTGGCAACGAAGATCCCATGTGCCGCAACCAAGACCCAGAGCAGCCGAATAAATTAAAAAAAAAAAAAGATTCCTTGAAGAACAAGCAGAGCTCTGACCCTGTGTCTAGCCTCGACGCCCCTGCCCCTCCGCCCAGGGTCTGCGCCCTGCACAGTCGCACTCTCCCCAAACTGCGCTGTCATCTCTCTCTGTGCCTTTGCACCTGCACTGCTGTTTTCTGTGCCTGGACTATCCTTCTCTTTCTGTCCTTATGCAAAACTCCCACGCATCTTTCAAAACCTGATCTGTATATCTCCACCTGTGGGAAGCCTGTTGTGGTAGTGAGTTAATCCTATCTATACTTTATCCTTGTCTCCATGATGAAACTTATCTACTGAATACAGCTCAGCCCTCAGGAGCCCCAAAGCAGCTCTGTGCCTGTGAGGGGAGCCCTGGTGTTCGTAGGGGTCTGAACTGGGTAGAACATATTAAGAGTCCCCAACTGAAGCTGAGTATCTAGTCAGAAGCCCTATTCCAGTGTCTGCCAGTAATGAAAATGATACTCGCATGGCCTCGCTGGGCCCTCTGCTCAGGCCTAGAAAGGCAAGTCAAGTGTTGGCTGAGCTGTGGTCTTCTTGGAGACCCTCACTGAGATCCTCTCCCAAGTTCACTGCAGCTGTAGGACTCAGGTCCTGATGTCTGGGGGCTGACAGTCAGGGTCCCCCTCGGCTCCCTCCACGTGGCGCCTCCCGACATGGCTGTTGGCTTCATCTTCTCCCAGGACAGCAGGGGTGTCTCTCTCAAGTATCACCTCTTTTGGTGTTAGGCCCACTCAGGATAATCTCCTTTTTGACTTAGCTGATTACTAAGCTAGTCTCAGGCGTGAAATCCCACCACATTCTCAAGGAGAGTGGACCACGGACTCCAGGGGCGTTTAGGTTTCTGCCACTACAGTCTCTTTGTGGGTTGAGAGAAGAAAGGGGTGTTGACAGGCCCACTGAAATTCCAATATGTGCTCCAATTATGGTTTCATATGGTAGTTGGTAATTTATGGAAACATAATTTTGGTATCCCACTCATTTTCATCTCTGAATGCTTATAGTTTAGGTGATAACCTATGAGAACGACAAAAATAAAAGTGTTAATAACTTTTACTAACTGCCAGGCACAAAATGATCCGTACTTTACAGAATTACTCATTCAATCCTCAGTCTTTATAGAGTAGGTACCCTGTAACTCCCCACTTTCACTGCAGGTGGTCACTCTGCTAGTGACCTGAGCGCAGCCCTCCGACTTCTCACCAGCCCTTAGTTAACATGACAGGTAGGCTTCATATCCACACACTACAGTGACACTGTCATGATGTGGCTTTTGTAACAAAGGTACTTATTACTGTGGAAAAAAAAAAACCTGCAACTGTACTGGGTTATAGTCTAGTGAGGGAGCTGGACATTTTTTAATTACACAGAAGGGGACATGGGGGACAGTGACAAACGAATCAGACACAGATGGAGCAGAGGAGGCTCTGGGGTGAGCAGAGGGTAAAGCTGCAGGGACCTGGGCAGAGAAGCAGCCTGCACAAGGCCACCAGGCCGCCACCTAGTCTCTGGGCTACAGGAATTCTCCACCCGCCCACCCTCCAGCCACAGCCTTCTCTTTCCGTGTTAATAACTTATCACTGTCCAACCTAATGCTTTCAATCTTTACATCACGTCTTCCAAGGCCCTTGACAAATTGCCCCTCCCCCCCAGCCTCGCCTCCCACCATCCTACCCACTGTGTGCCCGACACCCACTCCCACACCCTGCGCTATGGACCTGCACTGCCCAGTGTGAAAGCCACTGGCTGCACGGAGCTGTGAGCCCAGGAAACCGGGCCAGTGTGAACTGAGGTGTGCCCTCAGTGTAAAATATGCATTGGATTTCGAGGACAGTATAAAAAAAAGTATAAAACAACTCAATATTTTAAACATATATAGCAAAATGATAATATTTGGTGTATATTTGATTCAATGCAATATTTCATTAAATTTGATTTGATCTGTGTTCTTCACTTTTTGAAATGTGGCTGCTAGAGTATAAATTATATACTCACCCCTGTGGCTCATGTTATATTTCTACTGGACAGCCCTGCTATAGACACAACTGTCACATTTCCTAAACCCTCCAATCCCTCCCTCCCTCTGCACTTGCACCCGCGTTTGTTCTCCCCTGAGATGTTCTCTGCAGGTCCCTGCTGGTAGGCTATTTGTGCTTCAAGGTCCACCTGAAATGAGGCCCTTCCCAACCTCATTCCTTTCCTCCAGGCAGATTTGTCACTTCCTCGTTCACTGCACTTTAGGAGCAGCTCTTACACTTTCACATTATTTAACAGTCGTTTGCACATTTCTTTCTCCTGGCGATTATGAGCCACTCGAGGTCCAGGCAGTGCTTCGTTTACCCGTCTCCAGCACCCTCTCAGTTCCTGTGTCATCAAAGGAACTCGTGAGTCATCTACGGAATAAAGATGATAGAAGAACTGTCACAAGAAAAACGTGATTGGCAAATGCGTTATTTAGAAAGTAATTGTTTTAAGAAGTCCAAGGAGAGAGATCGTTTTAACTTCCTCTGCTGACATTTATGTGGCAAATGTGGTGGGGACAGTGAGAGAGGGAAGATAGCAGTTGCAAAGCCCTGTGAAAATGGTGCATTTGGGGAAACCTAAATCATTCTGTTTGGTGACAAAAGAGTGCAACTGGGTGACCGCCAGGTGGAGACAGAGCAGGGCGTGCAGTGAGTCACCTGTTGGATCGCTGGCCGCAAAGAAGGATGGATTGGTAGGGGATGGAGTGGAAAAAAATGAGGAAGAGAGTCAAGACACAGTGATCTTGACAGGAGTTTGTGACTTCACTGGGGAGGGGAGGGAGAAGGGCTCCACGGCCAAGCCCAGTGCATTCCTGCAGCACGTGAGTCCGTGACTTGACCTAATGCTGTGGCTGATGGCTTTATCATCACAGTCAACCGTCTGGAGCTTTTCCAGTATCAGCTGTTTTCTCAGCTGACAAAGAGTGACCCAGTGGTAAAGAGAAAGGACTTTGGCATCAGACCATCCGCCATGTTAGCTGGGTGAGTTTAGGCAACTGAATTAATCTTTCCGGCCCTCAGTCTCCTCATTCGAAAAACAGTAACATGCCTGTATCACAGGGACACTCTGAGAACTAAATGAATTCCCAAGGGGAAGGTTTCAGTTTGGTGCCTCCTGTGGAGCAGTCCCTACATAAATCAAAGCTATCACTGAAATTATCTTTCCTACTCGTCTTTCCTGTTTGGTTCTTCCTAAGTGTTGCCGACTGAAAAATGAAAAAGGAGGTAGTGGGAAGTCCAAAGCCAGAGCACAATTAAATATAAAAGGCCGACCGGATCTGTTATTAATTTCTCTAAGGCAAGGAGCTCAATAAATGGCTTTTATATCCAGAGGAAAGCAGATAAATCCATAAACCGTAACAGTATGTGACTCAAAAGCACAACGTCTGCAAAACAGTGCCTACAGAAAAACCATGGCATTGAAAGCACAGGCTCCTAAGAACACGCTCGTGGATGTGCTCCTGAGCACACGACTGGGGAGCCTTCCCTCCCTCCCTCCCTCTCTCTCCCGTGAAAACAACGGTAAGTGGAATCTTTTCTAAGTAACATTTGCAGGCTAAGCAGGCTCGGAAAGTTTGCAGAATCAGAGCTAATTGTCAGTTATAACGTGCATCACATCTCTCCAGTCTTGCACGTTTAAGATTGGCTTTTAGTTTACGCTTCAAATAAAACAGTTGTGGTAAAAATTTTAAAAAAAAGTGAGATGCAGGCTACGTGTCTTACTATTTCAGTCCTTTGTCTCTTGTTTTGTGCAAAAACCGAGTCTCTCAGCAAGCACTTTTCCAGGTACTCTGTGACCCCCCCCAAACCTGCAGAGCGCGTCCTACGAGACGACAGCCGCGGGCGGAACAGCTCGAGCAGCGCGGGCCCGCACGGAAGGAGGACGCCCTCCGCCGCCCGCCGGGCCGCAGGCCGGGCTCCGCTCCCGCTTCCAAGGGCGGCTCTGCCTGCCTCCCCGCTGCCGTCCGGTCCCGCCGGCGGCCCGCGGGCTCAGCCGGGTGTAGACCCCGCCCCGAGCACCGCTGGGCCGCAGACCTGGCGGGAGGCACCGCGCCCCCGCCGTCCCGCCCGCCCGGCGTCCCGGCGGCGCTCAGCCTCCGTCCGCGCCCGCTCCCCGACCTCCGGGCCCCGCGGGAGTCCCGGGCCGGCGGCGGTTCGGCGCTCGGCTGCCCCGCCTGTCGGTTGCTAGGAGGCGGGGAGGGCGCAGGCGCGCTGAGGGCAGCCGCGGGGCGCGCCTGGCCGGCGGCGGCTCGGCACTCGGCTGCCCCGCCTGTCAGTTGCTAGGAGGCGGGGAGGGCGCAGGCGCGCTGAGGGCAGCCGCGGGGCACGCCTGGCCGGCGGCGGCTCGGCGCTCGGCTGCCCCGCCTGTCAGTTGCAAGGAGGCGGGGAGGGCGCAGGCGCGCTGGGGGCAGCCGCGGGGCACGGCGGGCCGGCGGTCGCTCGGCGCTCCGCTGCCCCGCCTGCCGGTTGCTAGGAGGCGGGACGCCGGCGGGGCGGAGGGTAGGGGCGCAGGGGCGCCTCCTCCCCGGGCCTGGCCGGGCCGAGGGCAGCGCGGCCGCCTGGGCCTGCGCGCGACGATGGAGCCCAGGAAGGTGGGTACGGACGCCGCGCGGGGAGGCCCGTGCCCGCCGGGACCGTGCGCTCATCGCGGGCGGAGGGCGCGCCAGGGCTGGGACTGGCGTTCTGGCTGCGCCGTGCGACCGTGGAAAAGTGATCGACGTGTCTTATTTCCCCGCGAATAAATCGGGCCAGTATTAGTAGGACTGGATGAGGTTCTACACGTGAAAGTGCCTAGAACGGTGCTATTAACTCGGTAGCTGTGAGCTGTCGTCCTTCCGCTCGTCTGTGGATTCCCGCGAAGAGGGAGAATTTAGTTTGCATGCATTTCCTCATACCTTCCCTCCTATTACTGTTTTTTCCCCCATCATTTACTTTTATAATGTTAATAATATCGATTAGGAAGTTAGTTCCCTGGTTGCCCTCCATTTATTTTTAAGCTCACCACCTCCCTGACCTCTGTCATCTCCTACACCCGTCCCTTACATTTTCATAAGTTCTTCCGTAACTTTAGTTTTTTGTCATCTGTTTAAAAGTTGTGTTAACCAAAATTTTAGAAATGGAGACCTGATCAATATAAAAAGTGTTTATTTGGCGTTTGTTACGACTGCAGCCCAGGAGACACAGAGTCAAGCCCTTGGACTGACTGTTCTCCCAACTGCAAAGTGGGGGAGGCTTATACAGCAAGAAATTGCAAGCTTAGCTACATGAGTTGTTTGTCAAGGATTATCATTGGAGCTGAGAAGAAGTGAGGGCTTGGTTGGGTCCTTGCAGCTGACAGCTGCTGTTCTGAGGACTGGTGTGGTGTCCTTGGGTCTGGTGCAGTTTGGGAAAAGTTCAAGTTCTCAGTGTTCAGAGACCGGTCTGAGATCAGATCCTCAATGGCCACCCCTTTTGTTTGCCTGAACTGGGTTCACTCCATTATAATGTCAGTTTGTCATCAGTTATCATATGGTGATGATATAAGCAGTGTTCACTGCAGAGCTAAGTAGTGTGATTGGACCAAGGGAGGAAATGCAGTCCTGCAGCTCCAAAAGCAATGTGAACGTGTGTGTTCCTATATATACATGTAAGTAGGATGACTGTATTTGTATTTAGGTTACCCTTAGGTAAGGAGGCTGGAGGTTCTGCTGTTCAGGCAGCTCTCCTGGGGTTTTCTTTTGCTTTCAGTGTGGGTTTATTCCTCTTGCAGGGGAAAATGCTGCCGCCCTACTTGGAGTGTCAATTTTAATTTGCATGCCTGCCTGCCTCACAGGGCAGGACCCTGGCTGAGTGGAGTGCACAGGGCAGGGGCTCCTGGCCTGAAGCACTGTGGCCTCGAGGACGCAGGGTGTGCGTGGAGTTTCTGGGGATACATGTGACACATGGGGTTGTGATGGGCACGAGGAGCTTTGTGTCATTTTACAGCTTTAAAAGTTTAAAAGAGAAAAAAAAGAAAAAAAAGAAAAGCTTCAGGACGAAGTAAGGCCCGAAGCTGGGTTTTTATTGGTGAAGATGTAGAGGCAGCCAGAAAATTCTGGGGTCTCTGTTGATCTGTTGCCTTCAGATTTTTTTTAAACTTTATTGTCATAAGTCATATAATCACAACCATTAAGAGCCCCGTTTCCCACATACTCGCACGTTCCTGCAGGTGCCTCTCCCGTGCGGAGGCCCCCTGCTCCGGCACCCGCGCCACCGGCAGCACGCGCTTTTGCCGGGTTTGGGCCGTTTGTTTGGAAAAGATCGTGTATTAAACCTCTCTAAAGAGCAGTTAACTTGAGAGAGAAAAGATTCTGAAGCTCAGCAGCTGCAGAGGATAGCGATGCGAACTGCCGCTGACCGCCTTCACCATGTCACTGCGGACACTTTTTGTCAAATTGACCGATTTATCAGAAAAGAATACGCGTTCCAGAGAGAGCAGAGCGCGATGCACGTTCCGGTTGTGCTTCGGCAGATTCGTGACCTGGCTGCTTTTACTTATTTCTCCTTAGAGTGTTTATGAGCTGCTGTGATTTGTTTCTGCTTCCCTCATTTTCACATTGCCAGGAAGATTTTTGGTGGCTGATCCGTGGATGTGTTTTCATTTTTTATCTATACTGCATTTGTCATCGGTTATCGTATGGTGATGATGTAAGCAGTGTTCACTGCAGAGCTAAGTAGTGTCATTGGACCAAGGGAGGAAATGCAGTCCTGCAGCTCCAAGGACTGCATTGTTTTAAATTTGAAACACACCAACCAAATCCTCCTGTATTTGTGCCCTTAGGCAGAGTTTCTCAAGGGGGAATGAAGTGCTCGGGGTAGATGTATCGTGTTCTCTATGGGAAACCATCCTTGGTTGGTTTTTATTACGTATCCCTCGTGCCCGAAGCCGGGGCCGGTGTTGTGGGCTTGGGCCTCTTAGCGCGGGAAGAGGCACCTGCGCGGCGCAGATGCCACCGGGGTTCCGCGGTGAGTCCCCCGGGGGACGGTGGGGCTGGGTGCCTGCCGGGGGCCCGAGCCCCAGAGCAGCTTGAATGTGAAGTAGTCTGCGATCATGTGTGGGTACTTTTTAAAAATCTGTGTTTGTGTTGCCTTTTACTGCCGTAGCTAGACAGTAGTTTCTAGCATATCGAGGATTGCCATTGACTAAAAGGGTCTGATGAAAAAGCAGCTCCCTGGAGTGTAAGAAATCAGATGTTTTAAGTTTAAAAAAATTCTAACTCGGTACTTTTCTTTTTAGAGAAGAACCAAAGAGGATACGTGGAAAGCAGATGAGCTCAGAAAACACCTTTGGGTAATATATTTTAAAGATGTGGGAAAAAAGATTTGCGTGGGGGTCTGCCTGGCCCCTGGTTGGGCAGCCTTACCCGTTTGTCAGCGCAGCCCTGGTGTGCGGCCCCCTGCGGGGGCGGCCTGCCGCCCGAGATGGAGCCGCGGGGCTGCGGGGCGGGGCTGCGGGGCGGGGCTGCGGGGCGGGGCTGCGGGGCGGGGCTGCGGGGCGGGGCTGCGGGGCGGGGCTGCGGGGCGGGGCTGCGGGGCGGGGCTGCGGGGCGGGGCTGCGGGGCGGGGCTGCGGGGCGGGGCTGCGGGGCGGGGCTGCGGGGCGGGGCTGCGGGGCGGGGCTGCGGGGCGGGGCTGCGGGGCGGGGCTGCGGGGCGGGGCTGCGGGGCGGGGCTCCCGCCGGGGCTCAGTGTCGCGCGCGCGGGGTCTGTGCGCGTGTGCGGGGCGCGGGTGGGGTCGCCGGTCGCGGGCCTGGCTCCTTGCGTGCGGCGCAGCCCAGACCCTTCTCCCGGCTCGGGGCCCTCCGCCGGCGCGCGTGGGCGCCTCGCGGGTCCGGGGCCTCGGGCGGGCGCTCCTGGCTCAGGCCTGCGGCGCTTCTCCGTGCAGGCGGCCGCGTGCGCCGGCGCCGAGGAGGAGGAGGCGCGCCGCGGAGACGAGAGGGCGGCCGAGAGGCGCTGCCACGCCGCCGGGGAGCCGCCCCGCGGGGAGTGGGACCGCGACCGGGACCCGCCGCGCGACCGGAGGCGGGACAGGGAGCGGCCGCGGGAGCGACGCCGGGAGCAGGACGCGGAGCGGCCGCGCGGCCGCGGGAAGGAGCGCGAGGGGGACCGCGCGCGGCGGGAGGAGCCCCGGCAGGCGGCCGCGCACCACGACCTGCTGGGCCGGGACCGCGGCCACCGCGACCACCGGGACCGCGACCGCGACCATCGGGACCACCGCGACCACCAAGACCACGACCACCGGGACCGCGGCCACCGGGACCACCGCGACCGGCCTGAGCGCAGGAGGGCAGGTCGGTGCCCCCGCGGCGCGGTCCTGCGTGGAGGCGCCCACGCTCCCCTTGCGTGCCCCCCGGGTTTCTACGAAGGTCTTGGCTTTGGCTGCGGCGCTGGGGGCCCGCGTGGCGCGCGTGGGTGCGCTGCTTTCTTTTGGGTGTCTTTAAAACTCGTTTCAGTGAACAGAAGGAATAACAACTTTCTCATCATTTGCTGAAGTTTTGCTGTCGAAAAACATTTTAGATGTATTACCTCAATAAATCGCAGTCCACGTTGTACATAAACAAAACTAATGCTCTTTGTTAAAGAGAATTCCTCAAAAGTGTCAGATTTATTTTAAGCTGTGTTTAAATATTATATGTCCAAATTCCTAGGAATTCTAAAGTAGAAGTACATACTTTTTCTTCCCCAAAATGGACATAAGTGTCTTCATCATTTTTTATTATACAAATAGTATCTGCTTCCTATAAAAAAATTCAAACTAACCAATGTAAACAAAAAAAAGAATATATCAGAACACAGAGTGACTCTCAGAATCCTCAGGCGGTGAACACGATGGGACCAGGACCTCGGCTTGTGGTCCCCGCCGGCACCAGTCCCTCCTGTGCGGGGGGCTCAGGCGCTAGGGACCCAAGTGTGCGTCTCCACCCGGCGCAGTGCTCCAGCAGGGCTGGGGTTGAGTGGGTGATCTCTGATTAAGCTTAACTGACCACCTTACTATCCATTGCCTCTTTTTAGGATTATTATTTTGATGCCTTGCTATGTTTTTAATAAGCGAGTCTTTTTTGTTTTCAGATCATTGTTTTTTGGTTGCTGCCTGATCTTGTTTCTTCAGTGCAGTGTTCTTAGGGGTTGTTCTGGAGAGACTGTACCACTCAGTTCTGATGGTCCCTCCTCACCTGGTCATTTCCATGCCTCGTCCCTCCTCTGAGTCCCCAGGGCCCTCCCTCTCTCCCTCCCTCCCTCCCTCCCTCCCTTAGGTCTGAAATCCTGGGGATCACCTGGCCGCCCTCTTTCTCTTCCAGGCCCTTGGAACCCGGCCCTTCTCTCCTCTCCACTCCTGTCTCCCCCCACTGAGCAACCCCCGCTGGTTGTTTTGGTCTCTCGAACTGCAGGCTCCTAGAAAGTGGTTTGATTTGGTGAATACTTTTAGAGTGAATGAACTTTGTTTCGATGATCTCTGTGTGTTGAAGTTTGTCTTCACCTTTAAAGATATGGGTTCTTTTAGTTTTAAGCCTAATAATTTTGTGCATACTCAAAAGTGAAATCTAGTTTTTCACTACTGGACAGGGCTGTGGGCATCACCAGTGATTGAGGTGGTTCTGTTGGGTTGCCCTGTGGCAGGGAAAGGCCGCAGGGTGGGGGTGGGTGCCAGCTTCAGCCTCGGGCCAGTGGGTGGGCTGTACATGCCAACCTGCATCACGGGGCCTCTGGCGTCCACGCACCCTGGGCAGCAAGGCTCTGGGAGACCTGTGGGGGGGGGCAGTCCCCCCGTTCATCCGAGGCTGGCGTTTCGTTGCGGCTGAGCGTTGGGCGGGAACACCTGTCGGCTGGACTGGACTTTGCTTCCCTGGACATCTCTGTCAAGGGCGGGAGCTGCAAAGACCTGTGTCTGGGCTAGTGCCTCTCTTGGGTTCCCAGGGGTTCCTCTGACATACTTTCCAGGTTTCCTTCTCCTTTATTCCGTTTTCCGTTTAGATTCCAGAACTTTCCATTCTTGAGATTGGAGAATGTGTCTTAGTTAAAGCATATGCTTTCATACATGTAACCGTGTGATATGCACAGTAAAGCCTGCAGCAGGATGTTAGAAGGCATTTCTGATGTGCTGAGGTTTTGGAATGTTAAAATATGTTTTATTTTTGTAGGAAGTAAAGCAAGAATTGAAGAGAGGGAACGGAGAGATGAAGACTCTGAAAGAGGAGATGAGGAGAGAGAAAGAAGGTACCGAGAAAGAAAGGTATGTGGGGTGAAGCCCGGGAGGGGTTGCAGCTGCAGAGCTCAGGGTACTTAGGCGGGAGCATTAGAACATTTCTGGTTGGACTCCAAGGGCTGAGATAGTTCTCAGGCACTGAGTTTTGACAGGCAAGTATGTTTCTCCGATTCCAAGAGTAAATCTTGGTTATTTTGGAAAATTTACAAAATGCAGATAAATAATAAGAAGAAAGAAAAAAACAGGTGCCCACCCAGAGATAATCACTGATAATGTTTAGGTTTATGTCCTGTAGGATTGTGTACATCTATGCACATATGTGTTTGTGTTTGGATATGTACATAGAAACTTATTTTCTTAAGTTGGATTTTACTGTTTTATAACTGTTTAAACTGGATACATTTTGAGCATTTTTCTAAGCTATCATATCTGTCAATAGTATTTTAACAGCTGCGTAATACAGTATTCGATGATGTGGACATGTCATAGTTTTCTTGAGACATCTGCTTTGTTTGGATACTTATGTTGCTTCTAAATTTTTTTTATTATAAAGACATCTATGGTGTAAACTTTTTGCATAGCTTTTTCCTTATGATTAATTTCTGGACATGAACTTGCTAGAGCAAAATAAGTGTCTCCCTACCCCATTTGCTTTACATCAGACTGTAGTTATTCATATGATCGGAGTGTGAGTCCCCGTGTCCTAAGCAGCAACCAGACCTTATTGTAATTGTTAATGTTTGCTGATTTGATTCAGAAGCAGAGGGTGTTTTCTAAAAGGGTTTATGGTCCTACTATTAGTTACTACCTGTGCATGTCTGCATACTTGTCTAGTGTGGTGTATGGTTAACTTTAAGAGTACTTTAAAGGTGAACTCTCTGCTAGTTGTATATGTCAGTGTTCTGTTTGTTTTACTGTGGAAGCATTATTTTTATAAGTAAGTTTAAAGTCCTGAAATAGTCAGGTCTGTCTTTCCTTATTTCTGTTGTTGTGATGTTTGGAGAGCCCTCTTCCCCACGCTGGTGTCACGTCAGGAGTCGCCTGTATTTTGTTCTGGGTCCTTATAATTTTTTTACCGGTAAATCTTTAGTTCCCATAGAATTCCGTCTGTGACGGGTGTGCAGGAACCTAACCTCACGCCCGAGGAGCTTCTCATCCTGTGTGTCTTTGGGGAGGTCATCCTCGCGGCCGTGAGCAGAGCGGGTGGGGGCCGTGGGGGGGTCCACGGGGGTGGAGCGGGCGGAACCTCGGGGAGCAGAGGCGGGGGAGGCCCTGAGGGAAAGGAGGAGGATGGTTGGGGTCCCGTTGAGGCTCGGTGCTGACGCTCCCAGACGCGGGTGCTCAGACCCGCCGCCGTGGGGCCTGGGCGTCCCTTGGGGCCTCGGGAGCCGTCTCGCCGTGTGCGCGCCGCGCCCCGAGGAGAGGGCAGTGCGCCCCGAGGAGAGGGCGGCGGGCGTCCTCGCGGGCGAGGCACGCGGCGCTCTCGGGAGGGCCTCGCGAGCTGGTGGCGCTCCGGCCGCGGGGCAGGCGGGGAGAGGGCGGCGGCCGGGACCCAGGTGCTCGCCGCAGGGAGGAGCGCGCGCGGCCGCGGCGGCCGGGCCGTGCGTGTCTGCGTGGGGGGGGGGGGGGGGGGCGCGCGCTGTCCGCTGAGGTCGGGGGGTGCCTGCGGCGGGGCGGCGGGGAGGGCCGCGGAGCCCCGCGTCGCCCCCGTCGGCGCTGCAGTGGGTGGACCAGGCAGCGTGCCCCTGTTTTCCGTGCTCACGCGTTTTTCAATGTCACGTTCAAAGCTGCGGTATGGTGACAGCAGAGACCGTCCTCTCAAGTACTGGCTGTATAAAGAAGAGGGTGAAAGACGACACAGGAAGCAGAAAGAACCAGACCGAGAAAAGACGCATCGAGAAAAAAGCGGCACAAGGGAGAAGAGGGAGAAGTATTCAAAAGAGAAAAGCAGTCCGTTCTCTGACAAGGAAGGAGAAGCAAGACATAAAGAAAAGCACCGTAAAGAAGGCGTCCACGGGGGCGAGGAGAGGCGCCGGAGCGGCGTGGACAGGAAGCAGAGGCCGTGGGAGGAGGAGCACAGCAGGAGGGAGGCCAAGGTACCCTTTCCTGACGCTTCCAGCTCCGTAGAGGAAGGTACCTCTGAGCACAGCCGGGTGGTGGGCTTGCTGCCTAGAGGTAGTGCCCTCGGGAAACGTGATGCAGGTCTGTATCGTGTGATCGTGTACAGAGGTCCCTGGTCTTCCAGGAGGTGTGAAGTGGAATCTGGATTATATTGTGAATATACTTTTAGTATATAGTCAGAAATTTATCAAAACCTTTTGAAATTTAACATTCAAAGGGCAGCTGATATTTTTTAAAGTGGAAATTAAGGAAATAATTTCGGAAAATGTTTCAACCAGAGTTGGTAATCTAAGTTTGCAAAAAAATCAAAACACAGAAATAGAACTGTTGATGGCAGAGGGTCTGGTTTCCTTCTACGTATAATGACTGTAATTGCTTAATATTTTCGTGCAGTCATTTTAGTGTCTCTGTTCTCAAGTGTACATTTTATGATGCTCTGTGTTTCTGTACCGAAGTGGGTGTGACCCCATTCCTCCCATTTGCTGGTGGTGCTGCCTTCTACGATGAAGCCACCCTCCCCAGGAAGGCCAGGTGGTCACCCTGTGAGGGCCAGGTGGACCCCCCGGGAGGGCCAGGTGGTCCCCCGGGAGGGCTGGGTGGTCCCCGGGACCCTGCCTGTTTTATGTCCCCTTGGTCAGCTTTAATTACTAGAAATTACGTGCTTCCTTCCTCACAGAAACGCCTCTCTGAGACGTGTCACGTGTGCACCTTCGGCTTTTATTAAGGATGGATATAAGAGATGGTCCGATAGAGAACATTATTCTGCCTCTTTATAAAACCCCTGCCTTCAAGAGCGCTTCCATGAGGGTTAACGTGATGTTAGTCCCAGGACGGCCAACAAGCTTCCTTTTTAGTCCATTTGTTCGTATTTATTGACCGGCTGCTGTGTGCTGGCCACTGCTCTGGGAGCTGAGGACACAGCTGTGAACAAAACAAAGGTTCTTATTTTCATGGGGCTTGCACTCCGTTGCAGAAGCCATGCAGTGAAGCAATAAACAGATGAGTGTGGGGTATGATAACGTTGGGAGTGATTGGTGAGCATCGTATAATTAGCATTTTCTTTACGTTGGCTTTCAGGTACTCAGAATATGCTTTCAGCTTAGTTACTGTGTCAGCCTGGTCACTGGACCGTAGAGTGCATGGAGGCAGCGGTAATAATGACGCCAGGACAGCCGGTGGGAGCCGGGAGCGTTCCCCGGGACGTGAGCGCTCCTGAGCGCTCACGTTGCGTGAATTTTGACCCCTCATTCTCGCTGCCTGTGTCTGTTCACGTGTGCCTGCTCCAGCTTTCGGTTAGGGATGGAGAGGGTATGAGTGAGTAGAGTGAATACCAGGGAGTGTCCTGTAGAGGTTGCTGACCGAGTGGAAGAGCCTGGTGTGACCCAGGGCACTGCCATCCCTGAACCTCACATCCTGCTTGCTCCTAGGCTCCTGGGCAGATGACTTCACATATCTCTGTGAACGTCTGCCTCTCGTGTAGAAGCCTCTCCACCAGCCCACACAGCTGGGACCGGAAATCGTGCAGTGGGGCGGCCCTCCCTGCCATGTCGCCTGGGCCCACGTGCAGCCTGGGTCCAGGCCCCTCCAGTGCTGGGTCTCCCTTTTCCCTTAAATTTAGTACTTATAATTAACCTGATTACTTTTTCTCCTTCTTTATATCTAGGTAGCCGTTAAGTCATAATATTTTCCTACCTAGCACTGCCAATTTCATTCTCCATTCCAACCTATTTTATAGACTGATGCCAGACTCCTCTTCCTATTAAACGTGTAATTATACTTTTTTCTAATTGTTTTGGAAAGATCAAAGCATTTTTTAAATACAGGAAGAATAAAAAAAACCAAAACTTAGCCATGACCCCAGACTTGGAGATGGTCCATCTTGTAATACGTGTGTATTTAGTCGCGCGTCATGAACTTTCCAAAAATGCAAAATTGGAATTGTGCTGTTTTTACTTTCTGTTCTGGGAGATGGTTTTTGAGCACTGGGACATTTCATAGCTGTCTGGTGTTCTGTTGTGATTGTAACCTCAGTTGTTTCCAAGTAACCTAATATTGAACATTAAGGTCAGTGATTTTTTTTGAAATTATAAATTATTCTGTGATGACAGATTGAAAATCTCAATATGTGTCTGCTTGTTTTCTGGGAATAATTTCCTAGAAGTAGAACGTGTTTGAGTGATTTTAACTTTTTAGGGCGTTTGGTACTTGCCATGTAAGTGGCACGCCGACCTTCCTTCCACCCTGTGCTGCGTATGGGCCCCCCCGCCACGTCCTCCTGTCACGGAGTGGCCTCATGCCCCTCCCCGTGTGCGGGTTCCGGGCAGCTTACTCAACAGGTGGCTCTCTTTTTAAACAACCTACCTTCATATGTTGATTTTAATTTTGTTTTTAAAAATTCACTTAATTCGAGAGAAAGTTGTTTAGATTTTTTTCCACAGGTGCATGGGTTTTTGAAATAGCCACATTCCCTATGTTTGAAAGTTTATAGTTTTACACAGTATAAGGATCTAGGCAGATGTTCTGAAAATTATGTGCACTTCATAAGTTTCCTTTACGTAGGTAATATTACTGAGGTAATAAATAACCACCTTTTAGGTATTCCTCTCCCTTAGGTCCAGTACCTTACCTACTAAAGGCAGGTAGGAACAACAGGTATTTTAAGGGACGCCTGTAGCGTAGATGCTGTTGTTAAATCTTGAGCCCATGACTTCTTTTACAGAGTTTACTAATTATGGTGACTTCATTATGGTGTACTAATTGACGGTTGTGGAATTTTTTGGTAGAATGGGGAGCACGGAAGCCGAGGTGCGAGCTGGAGGAGAGACGGGACCGACGGCCAGTAAGAAACACGTGTCTTTGGTTGCTTGTTATGCTTATAATGCACGGCTCACCCGGCACTTCAAAAGGAACTTTTCTTCCTGGGTCTGATTATGGCCGGTCAATGAGAATCAAGTATAGATATACTTCATTTACTCTGGATACAAGCTCTCTGAGTTGTATTTCTGATGGGCTCGGAAGAGGTGCTTGGAAGCGGGCTATAACTCATTAGTCCTGTTTGCCTTTTACGTGCTGGCTCCTGCAGCAGTAGAACGTCGGCCCTCGCCTGGGGGACCGGTTCGCTGGGCAGTCTCTGCTTTGCGAGGGGAGAGCCTCTGCAGGGGGGCTGTTGGGCGCCTTTTACCGGCCTGTGGTTCACATCCCCCAAGTGCTGAGCGTGGACACACCCGCAGACCCCCACTGCCCAGCGTTTGCAGGTCAGACCAAGGCGAGGGTGCGGGCACGGCAGCCGCACACTGGCGTCTTCCCTGGGAGGCCGGGTGGCCCTGGGAGCCCCGTCTTCACTGGTGAAGCTCGGGTGATACCTGTCTTGTGGGGTTTATGAAGAGCACAGATTAGAGTTCACGTGTAAACCTCATTTTGTATATGAGCTCTAGATTATAGTTTGTTCTTTACGACAGTGATATTTGGTCATTCTTTTTCACAGGTTAGGAAGGCTCAGGTTAAACGCCTTGCCCACATTCTTAGCAGTTTGAACTAAGTTAGTATTTAAATCTGGGGCTGCAGATTCCTAGCATTTGTATTGCAGGCCTGCTGGAATGCACGGTAAAAGCTGTTGCGTGGTTCTGCCTGTTTTTAAACATATGCTCTATTGAATTGGTATGAATGTAAGGTCCAAGAATTGAGAATCAAGTTGCAATTTTGAAAGCCTTAATTTTAGGTCCGAAGTAAACAAATAAAATATGATTGAGGAATCGATCATATTTCAAGATAAATCTTTCTTTTGGAAATACAAATATTATTTTAAACACAAAATAACATTTGGGATTGATTCTCTAATAAAATTACAGGACTTTTCTAGAACTTTTATAAAGATTCATACACAAACACGTTTGTTCAAACACATGGTTTCTTCTCTCTTCTGAAGATATTATTTCCTATCTTTACTACTGCCGAAATAGTAAAAATAGTTTGAAAAAAGGCTCTAGTATTCATAGTTCTAATATAGCATGCTTTGCAAATATGCCAGCCTGCAGCCATTCTTCATCACATCAAATGCTGATAACAGCCTTCACTGAGATGAAAATGTTTTAATTTTCAAATTAAAATTTGTTTAAAAATTTTGTTTAAACTTTGTTTAAAACTTTGTTTAAAATTGATTTTGATTTTGATCATGCTTGCTTTCTAGGCACGTAGAGAATTTAGCGAGGAGTAACGGGAAAGAGAAAGACTCAAGGAGGAAGGTAAGACCCCTTCCACCGACTCTGTTGTGCGGTGAGTGTGGCCTGCGGTCCAGCGTGTGTCCCCTCGAGAGCAGAGCCCGAGGCGGGCCTCATTTGCAGAGAGCTTGTTTGGGTGGTGATTCCAGGAGGCACCTAAGAGATACACTTCAGATGAAAGGCCTCAAATGGAGTCACAGTAAAAATGATGGACAAGGTAAACCCTCAGGCAGCGGCTGTAACGGGGCTCAAGTGGCTGGACTAGAGGCGGAGGGACGCATCCGAGTGATGAAATACGTAGCTTGCGGGAGGCTGTGACAATCAGAAGTGAACATGCACCTCACAGGAGAGCCCCAAGACGCGAGACGCAAAAACGGACAGAATTGAAGGGAGAAAGAGAAACTTCAGCAGTGACTGAGACGTTAGCACCCACTTTCAGGAATAGAATGACAGCATTTCATACTCACAGATTAGAGAATGCAGATGAAAGTGAAATTCCTGGAAGATATAAATTAATGAAATTGCCTTAAGAAGAAATAGAAAGTCTCAGTAGATCTATGGTTGGTAAAAACAAATTGTGTTAAAATCTTTCCACAGAGCCACCCAGGCTCAGAGGAGCTCACTGGCACGTTCTGTCAGGCATTTCTTGTCAACGCTGATGCCCTCGTGGCCCCAGTCCTTACGCACTTGCTTCACGGTCTGGACTGCGTGTGCGTGTGTGTGTGCGTGTGTGTACACGTGAGCAGCACGTGTCGGTGATGCAGTGTCACTCAGGACCCCACGGCTCCCAGTCTTCGTCTCGTACAGCATCTGCGTCCTTATCACGGGCAGGGTCTTCACAGTGATCATCTGACGTCTTTAGGATTGTGTGCTGTGGTGTTCAGATGGTCATGAGACCATTTCCCAGGTTTCTGTTCTGTTATAGGTAACGTGGGAGGCAGACGCTGGCTGCTGTTACTTGTGAAGGGTGATCGTTGTCTTTCTCTGATGGTTATGGGAACCACTGTGCCGAGACCAGTTCGGCGACTCGGGGCGAGTGACGGGTGCCGCAAGCTTAAAGAAACAGACACAGATTTAAGAGAAAGATGGGACGGGGGACTCAAGACCTCTAGGATCAAAAGCCCCGCTGCTTCACCCCACGTTGTTTTTATTGAGCTCTCGGCATTCCAGAAGCAAGATGGCATACGGTTCTCACACTCCCAGTTTCGTCCCACAGTCAAGGTTTTACTTTGAAATAACCAAACAAAGGCCTCATATAATTGGGGGCGGTGATGTTTTGCAAGAACAGCAGAAGGAGGGCAGCTGCTATTAGCCAGGTCTCTGTTTGCCTCCTGGGTCCCGATCTGTGCTGGGCGTGAGAAGCAAAGCAGCCCTGGGGGCAGGAGACCTCTCTCAGAAGAAGTAAGGGTCTGTGCCCCACCCCTGTTGGCCCCTCTGCGACTGTGCCTGTCTTAGGTTGTTCCTCCCCTGAGGAGTCTTACCCGTCTCTGGCTAACCAGCCATCCTCCGGGGCCAAACTGGGTGATATGAGGTGTGCAAATGAGGAAGGGGCTGCGCCCCCAGAGAGGGTCAGTCTTCTGTTTCCACGGTAGCCTATGCCCCCATGGCCTCCACACCCAGCACCCTTAGCTCCTCTGCTGCTCAAGCAGGACATCCTGCATCCAGTTGCTCGGCCCACATACTTTAATTACTTTTAGTAACAGTTTCAAGGTTTCAGAAAGGCTTCTGAATATTTTCCCACAACACTGGACTGTGAGACACCTGCCCTTGGCATCCTGTGCTGTGTTTCTACAGGTCTTTGTTCCGTGTTCATCCGCAAGAGCACGTAATCCCCCATAGGCCAGGCCGTGCAGCGTGTGTTGCTTTAATGTGAGGGTGTTTCATTCATTCAGTGTTGGGCAGTGGTTGGGTCCCTTACTGTCTAGCTGTAGCCACACCTAAGAGAAGAAAGTTAGCTTTATAAGTAACTCTTCCCACATAATCTTTTTTTTATATAATCTTTCACAGTCCTATTTTGATGTACGTGTTCGGGGGATTTGGGTTCCTTTCTTTCTGTTTTGCGTGCGTGTGCCCCCATGCAGCATGTACTGTCTCTCAATGCATTGTGGAAGCCCCTCGGGTTCTGCTGGTACAGATCTCCCGCCTACTTTTCGTGGGTAAACTTCTTGAACTGGAATTATTGGATGAAAACATATGGTTTTTAATGTTTTCCTCCTGTCTCCCAATTTTTTTGCTAAGGGTTAGCATTGTTCACTAGAATTATAATGTGAGCCACATTTGTAATTTTAAATTTTTTGGTAGTCACCTTAGAAAAGAAACAAAATTAATTTTAATAACATATATAATCCAACATTGCTGAAATCTTATTATTTCAACATGTAACCAATATAAAAAATTATCAGGGAGACATTTTACATTCTTTTTTTCACCAAAGGAACAAAATATGTGATGTAATTTTCCCCTATGAGAGCCCAGAAGTGACCTTGAAGATGTCGGGCAGCTCGTCATGGCTCACGCCGTGTGTTTTACAGCATCAACACTGAGTTATCTTGGTTCAGCTCTTCCGCGTTTACGGGGAGCCCACAACAGGCCAGAACAGTTTTCTGAGCACACGGAAGACTGCTCCTTTTCTCCATGGTGGTGCGCCGTGTGGTCCCCACTCTCTTGCACCAAATGGTTTTGGGCAATGATGTCTGAGAGCCGTGCCTTCCTGGGGCGGTGACCACAGCGGGACGGCCAGCTTCTCCCGTTTTACCTGCCGCCTCGCTGGCACCAGGAAGAAGGTTCAGAGTGCTCCTCATTTCTTGGAGGACAAAACTGAGGCCCAGAGAAGCTGAGTCCCTTGTGTGACGTCGCACCTCCGGTGCCTCCCCGAGCCAGGACCTGCATCCCCACGGGAGGAGGGGTGGGCCCTGGGGCTGCCCTGGGACCCGCCCTCTGTCCCTCCACACTGACCAGCCGCGCTCTGTCCCCCAGAACAGCCGCGAAGAGGGATCCCTGGCGTGGAAGCTGGCCCGGAGGCGAGGGAGCGAAGAGGCTGCGGTCAGGAGAGGATGCGTGTCTGCCTCTGTCCCGGTGAGGCTGTCTCGAGTGCACTCTGAGGGGGCGACTCGTCCTCCTCTTAGGCAGCGGGACGTCGGGACGGAGGGGAGATGCGTGTCTGCCCTGCGCTGCCGCGGGCGGCCCAGGGCGCGGGGCTGCCTCGGGCGTGTGGCTTCGGGGGGGTGTGGGGGTGTGGGCTGGGTGAGTCCTCAGCCTCCTGGTCGTTGCTCTGCGTAGGAAGTCAGCACGTGTGGGGAGGAGGGAAGAACCGAACAGAGGCATCGCAGAGTCCCAGTTCAGGCCGGTGTCCGTGAGACGTGCGCCACGTCTACAGATAATTTTCAAAAATGAATGCCAAACCAGAGGTGAAGGAAACGGCCATCCCCTCCCTCGAGAGAGGCCGTGGGTGACGCTGAGGCGTCCTCTCCAAGACCCGGGGGGCGAAGCGGAAGGCTGGCTGCTCAGGGTCCCCGTGGGCGGTGGAGGGACACGCTCTTGTCACC
The DNA here is from genome assembly GCF_030028045.1 of Hippopotamus amphibius kiboko. Lineage (NCBI taxonomy): Eukaryota > Metazoa > Chordata > Mammalia > Artiodactyla > Hippopotamidae > Hippopotamus > Hippopotamus amphibius. The sequence goes on along the minus strand of NC_080189.1, from coordinate 323,989 downwards.
GTGCCGTCTGCCCCGCCGGGTACCCTGGACGCCGTGGGGGCTGCGAGTGTCTTCCGAGCGATGAGTTGTCGGCCTGGGGTGAGCTTGCGATGCTGTGCGTTTTGCTTAAGATGCCTGCACAGCGTGTGTCTTCGTTTCTCCTCCAGTCAGCGGGGTCCTGTTTATCGGTACCGCACACGTGACGCGTCCGTCACTGTAGCGAACGGTGACTTTGTATGACGACGTGCCGGAGGGACCTGCTCGTGGCACGGTTTTCCGGTCCTGTGAGTCTGCAGGGCCACGTTCTCATCCACGGGGTCAGCACCGAGTGTCCACTTTGGGGCTCAGCGGGCTTCCCTGTGGCTCTGACCCCTGACTTCGTGGCATCCGTTGCCGCACGGCAGGGCACTAGGTTCTGGAGAGAAGGCGAAGTCTTGCTGCCTCCTTTCTGGGCTCCGAGCCTGTCGGCCCCTCCTCCTGGACCGTCCACTCTCCCCTGGTCGCCCTCCCTCCTCCGTCCCCGACGTCCACCCCGAAAGCCTGCGAGTCCTGTCCCTGCTCCCGGGCGGTCCGCAGCGCTGCCTCGGCACCAGCCCTGCGGCTGGGTCTCGCCTCAGGTCGCGGGTGCCTTTCACCTCTTCCTCCAGCGTGGGCACTGAAGCCCCTCGGGGGCTGGATTTGTGGTGTCCGGGGCGTCCTCCGTGGGCAGTGGGGGCCGCGTGGGTTTGAAGCAGGTGCGGTGTGATCAGAGTTCCTGCTCCGAAGGTTGTCTCTGAGCTCTGAGGGAGCGAGAGGGGACGTGGTGGTGAAGGGGCTGGGGTGGGGGTGACGGTGCTGGGGCGGAGGGCCGGCTGGCGGCGGGTGGGGAGAGCGGGCCCTGGCGGGCTCCCGGTGTGTGTGTGTGTGTGTGCGTGCGCGTGCGTGCGTGCGTGTGTGTGTGTGTAGGTGCCATGTCATCAGGAAGCAGGGCGAGGAGGCATGGAGGTGGACAAGAGGCGGAACAGCGGGGAAAGTGTGGGTTTTCTGAAACTGAGTTTCCTGTCTGCCGCCTCTCGGCCTGGAGACCTGGAATGTCTTTCTGCTCGGTCTCCCTGGCACCCTCTCCCTCATTCTTCAGACCTGCAGTGGGTTGGCCTGAGGGGCATGTGTGCAGCTCCCCAAACTGCAGAGCATGGCTGGGCACACGTCCACGGCAGGGCTGGCCCAGACTTCAGGGGAGAACCTGAGGCTGGAGGTGGTCCGTGATGGCTGGGCCAGGGCAGAGCAGCCCGTCTGCCTGATCACGGGGCAGGGCCGTGGCCTCGTCCCGGTCGCTGCAGCTGTGGCCGGTCACACGGGACCTGGCCGGCGTGTCCTTCAGCACACGTGTCTGTGTGTCTGTGCCTCACTGCACGTGCAGGGCTGTGATCGTGGGTGAGAAGCACAGCGGGGGAGGCAGTCTGAGCGTGAGTCTGTGGTTTACCTGTAGGACACCTTTCCTCTTCGGACGTCAGTCACGGAGGCTTCTCAAGAAGAAAACAATTGTTTGCTGTTTTCTCTTTCTGGTTATACTTATATAGATAGGGTATTTCTTTAAGAATTATAATTAGGTTATGTTAGTTTTATAAACATGTGCATTTCAAAATTAGCAACATCAAGTGAATCTGAGGAAACATGTATTTTCCCAACCTACTCGCAAGAGTCAACTTATGATTGAATATTTTAATCATGTGTTTGATTTCTGCTTCTAGGAAATCGAAAAGGAAGACATTAATTTAGACAATGCTGGAGCTGATGAATATACAGCCAGTTTCCAAGATGATTTTGAAGTAGGTATAAAAATTTAAAATTTTCTCAGCTTAAAGATAATTGTTCTAAAATCAGTAACTTAATAGCTTTCTCTCTCTTCTTATGCTCTTGATACTGCATATCTGTTTGGTTTAAGTCTGGCACCTGTAAAAAGTTTGCCGCACGTCTGCCATTGCTGACCAATGTGATGTAATCAAATAATTTTTCAATGTAACCTGTTGTTGGTGCGCTGCAGTCACACGCGTCTGTATGTCTGTGAGCATGTGTGTGTGCAGATATGCATGTATGTCTGTGTGGAGTCTGCACATAGTACACACGTGTATGTGCACGTACACGCACATTCTCAGCACAAAGGCGTTTGCACATTTGTTCATTCAGAGCTCTCGGGGGGCGTGGCTCTGTAGGGCTGATACAGACGCGGAGAAACAAACGCAGCAGTTTATACAGATTTGTGATTCAGTGACGCTGAAGCCTGTGGCTGCAGACCTCGGGCCGGAGCCACCCTGAGGCCCGTGTCTGCTTCAGACTGTAAGCCGTGCGCTTGTCCTCTGTGCATGTCTGTCACTGCTTGCAGGACTACGAGGATGACTTTGAGGTCTGCGACGGGGACGAGGATGACAGTGATGGTGCGGACGAGCCTGAATCAGGAGAGACGGTGGAAGAGCTTCCTCTGGCCAGAAGGAGGGAGATACAGGACGTTCAGGAAGCCATCCACGCAGAAAACGTGCGTGTGGGCACACTGTCCTCGCAGCTGCTTGAGAGGCACAGCCAGCCGGAGCGTGGCCGGGGGCCGGGGCCAGGGCTGGGTACGTGAGTGGTTGCTGGTCCCGGGTCCTCCCAGCCCTTCCCCTTCTGGGACGTGCCTGGCAGGCGCTCAGGGCCCTGGGACGTGTGCAGAGGCCAGTCTTAGGAAGCAGCGCTGCGGGGCTTCCTCTCCGCGCGGGGCCCGGGTATGGCCTTCCTCCTGCCGTGCTGCGTCGTTGGCTGTGCGTCCGCCGCAGAGGCTCCTGCTTTTCTGGCAGAGGGAAGTGAGGCTGTGGGCAGGAGGCCCGGGCAGCAGAGGGGCAGGTCGGCAGGGCAGGCTCAGGTGCAGCCCTCACGTCTGGGCCCCAAGGAGCCGTCCTCTCCCAGCTGTTTTTTTTTTTTATGAAACTGGAAATATATTTTGCTCAGAAGTTCTTGGCATCTGGGTGCGATAAGGTTACGTGTAAGGGCGGGAGGGTTCTTCCCGGAAGCGCCCCTGCTGTCCCGAGCACCGGGCGCTGGGTGTTGCAAGGGATGAGAAGTAGGAGGTGCCGTGTCAGCCGCCTGCCCGGGTGCGGGCTGCACCTCGTGGGTCTGATGAAGCTGTGAGACCGCAGGGGAGGGCGTGCTCTTTGTACGGGTTCAAACATGTATCCGAGAGAAATGAGACGGCGGAGTGAGATACGACTGAAGTAAATGCGTAGACACATGCGAGGGTCCGTCTGCACAGGGAGGCACAGAAATCCTTGGGGGGCAGAGGTGACAGAGGTCGTCTGCACGGGAGGGTGTGGGGCAGAGCTGTCCGTCCTGGTGGGAGGGTCACCCGGCCGGCACCGCGGCCCCCCGTGACCTGCTGAGGCGCTGTCGGCTCTGCCTGCCTTGTCGCTGCCACCGCGGGGGGTGGGTCCGGCACTGACGTGCGTCTCCTCTCTTTCCCGCTGCTTTGTGTGTTCACATCTCAGCTCGCTTACGTGTTTGCGGGGGGCGGGGGAAGGACTGCCTCGTACACGTTTTCTTAAATACTTCTAAAAGGAGTGTGATTGGCACATGCCTAGGACGTTTTGCTTTGTTGCTGAAAGTTTTAGATGAAGTTAGCAGACGTGGTTCTTCAATGCCCATAGAAGATGTTTAACGTTAGTTATGTGTAAAGACCTTATTGAACGTAATTGGTTTACATGCTTCTAATGGGTTTACTCTTGATTTCTTTTGCTTGAAAGAAATATTGCCGTTTCACAGAAATGGCATTTTTTTCTGTACAGATGCAAACAGTTCCCCTTCAAAAACCCCTGTTTGTGGAATTTTTGTGGATTTTGCAACAGCCTCACACCGTCAGAGGAGTCGGACTCAGGCCCTTAAGCAAAAGTAGGTGTATTGGGAAATTTGCAGAAGGAATGATGGAGTTTTAATACGCTTTTCTTCAACGTACTTTTAAAAGTTAGCTTTTGTTTTCACTTGCTGCCTTCAGGCACGTGATTTCACTTGTGCTATGTTTCCCTGTGTCCAGATGTTGTGTTCCTGCTGGGGTGTGCAGCGCTGTAGACAAGCTCAGCCCTGGCGTGTGTGTTCATTCTGGCGGGGGGCCCTGGGTGGGGGGGCCCTGGGAGCCCCGCCTGTCACGCCTGACGTAGTCACTGTCGGGCGCGTGCGAGGCTGGTGGCCAGAGCCCGTGCTCTGAGAGCGGCCGGGCCCAGCCTGTGCCTGCGGTGTCGCCCCTCCGCCACGTGGTCGGCGTGACTCAGAACCAGCGCTCGGTTTCTCCGGTGAGGACGCTGGGGAGCTGCGGGCGAGGAGCCCCACGCTGGCCCTGCTGGCAGGTGCTGGGGCCCCGTGACTCCTGTGCTGGCGTATGTGGACGAGGAAACGGAGGCTCCAGGTTGGCCTCTAATGGTGGCGGAGGTGAGCTTTGAACAGCCAGCACCACCAGGCGTCAGCGTCTAAGCTTGCAAAACTCAGAAATTTGCAAAATTCCAAGATTCATGAAAGTGGAGAACAGAGTCTCAGCCCATGGTCTGCTGTACTAAACCCAGTACAACCTGGGAATAGATGCAAGAGTCCACCCAGATCTGGGATGGACGTAGTAGGTTTAGAGAGCGGGACGGATCAGCCAGGGAGAAGCGGCCGCGCTGGTGGGAATGGGCTTTTCCTGCCACCTGCCCCCCCACCCCGGGTCTCGTGACCTGCAGCCCTGCAGCAGCGCGGCTCTGCCGGTGTCCGCTCAGAGGAAGGCAAGGGTGAGGCTGGACGGGGGCGTGCCTGGCTGGACGTGTCCCTCGGGAGCGGCCAGGGCTCCGTCCGTCAGCAGGGATGGAGGGGGGCGGTTCAGCCCTGCGGCCTTGCTCTCCACGCACAAGGTCCCAGCTTAGTGACTGTTACTATCTCAGGATCCCCTCGGACAGAACTTCACGAGCCCCTTGGCCGGAGCCCACATCCCGTTCCTCCATCCGCACGCGGTTCACGTCCCGTCTCGTTTCCAGGACGCGCAGCACCAAGCTGCTCCGGCTCATCGACCTCGACTTCTCCTTCACCTTCTCCCTCCTGGACCTCCCACCGGTGAGCGAGTATGACATGTACATCAGAAACTTCGGGAGAAAAAACACCAAGCAGGTGAGTCCAAGGTTCGTGACCCAGTGAGCCTACCGTGGGGTGGCGGGACTGTGCGGCACTGTGTGCTGTTCCGGGTGTTACACCAGGGAGGGCTTGTGAAGGATGCACGTGTCACGTGTGTGTCACCTGCGGCGTGTGCCAGGTCCTCGCGCTCTGGAGGCTCCTGGTCTCCAGTGTGGCTCACTCCCGGGCCCGCGCACACCTCCGAGTCGGGGGTTATTGAAAGTCAGCAGGATGTCACCTGGGATCACTCGCTCGGGCTCGTGAGGGGCTGTAGCGTCCTGCAAGGCCTCCCAGTCCTGCATGTGATGATCCTGCACGCAGGCGCTCCACGCCCAGGGCCCGAGTGCCTCTCCAGCTCCCAAGACGCCGTCTCACCTCAGTACCCCTCCTGCCTATTCCGTTCCACACGCCCTCCTCGCAGTGTCTTTCTGTACCAGGCCCCCCATCACCTCCTGTGTATCCCCCTCACCTCACCAGGTCCCCCCCATCACCTCCTGTGTATCCCCCTCACCTCACCAGCACCCCATCACCTCCTGTGTATCCCCCTCACCTCACCAGGCCCCCCATCACCTGCATGTGTAACCCCCTCACCTCACCAGGACCCCCATCACCTCCTGTGTATCCCCCTCACCTCACCAGGACCCCATCACCTCCTGTGTATCCCCCTCACCTCACCAGGTCCCCCATCACCTCCTGTGTATCCCCCTCACCTCACCAGGTCCCCCATCACCTCCTGTGTATCCCCCTCACCTCACCAGGTCCCCCATCACCTGCATGTGTAACCCCCTCACCTCACCAGGACCCCCATCACCTCCTGTGTATCCCCCTCACCTCACCAGGTCCCCCATCACCTCCTGTGTATCCCCCTCACCTCACCAGGTCCCCCATCACCAGCCTGTGTAACCCCCTCACCTCACCAAGTCCCCCATCACCTCCTGTGTATCCCCCTCACCTCACCAGGTCCCCCATCACCAGCCTGTGTAACCCCCTCACCTCACCAGGTCCCCCATCACCTCCTGTGTATCCCCCTCACCTCACCAGGTCCCCCATCACCAGCCTGTGTAACCCCCTCACCTCACCAAGTCCCCCATCACCTCCTGTGTATCCCCCTCACCTCACCAGGTCCCCCATCACCGGCCTGTGTAACCCCCTCACCTCACCAGGTCCCCCATCACCTCCTGTGTATCCCCCTCACCTCACCAGGACCCCATCACCTCCTGTGTATCCCCCTCACCTCACCAGGACCCCATCACCTGCATGTGTAACCCCCTCACCTACCAGACCCCCCCATCACCTGCCTGTGTACCCTGTGTATCCCCCCTTACCATATCGGGCCCCTTTGTCATCTACCTGTCTTTCTCCATTGCCTGTCCTATGCCATCCCACCTCTCCTGTAGTCTCCTTGCCTGTTGCTCTTTGTCCATGTCTTGTCCTCTAAGCAGCTAGCTGAACCCTTCCTGATGACTTGCACTGAGTGCCCTGTGACTCCAGCGTTGGTACTGTCCATCCCCCAGAGCTTGTCCTTCCCTGTAGTGCTGCAGTTGTTGACTGCGTGACAGTCAGCCTCCAAGGTGGTGAAGTCTTGGAGTCAGGGGTCCCCTTGGACATTCCTCTGCTGTCCCCACAGTGCCACCTATCTACCTGCTCTTGGGTGTATTCAGTCAGTAATCTTTCAATGGGCAGAAGGTCACAGGAGGAAATTTGAGAAGCTGACAGGTTAGCCTTGGCCTTGCAGCTGACTCACTGTGACCTTGAGAGAATATCTGACTTCTTTGCTTGTTTTTCTCATCTTAAAGCTGTCATTGTCCACGCTGTCTTTACTGAACCATGTACCTTTTTGAAGTAAACAGAGTTGTGTCTGGTTTTGCAAAACTGCTATGTTCTAAGAGAATAGGGTGTTGGTGGACTGGGTCACTGTATTTTCAAACCAGAGCTGAATTGTTTGATGTTAGTTTTTGAAAACACTTTTGAAATTTAGGTCCACGTTTATGAAACATTTAAGACGCAAGCAGTCTTTGCGTGATTGTTATTTATGCTGTGATGCTTTTTTTTTTTTAAAGAGTATGCTCCTATTCCCTCCCCACCTCGAACATATTCTTTAAAAAAAAAAAAAAAAAAGAATATGCTTCCTTTTTTAAAATTAATTTTTTTGGGCTGTGTTGGGTCTTCGTTGCTGTATGTGGGCTTTCTCTAGTTGTGGTGGGCAGGGACTGCTCTTCGTTGTGGTGCACAGGCTTCTCCTTGCGGTGGCTTCTTTTGTTGTGGAGCATGGACTGTAGGCGCGCAGGCTTCAGTAGTTGCAGCACGTGGGCTCAGCAGTTGTGGCGCACGGGCTTCGTTGCTCTGCGGCATGTGGGATCTTCTCAGGCCAGGGCTGGAACCCGTGTCCCCTGCACTGGCGGGTGGGTTCTCAACCACCGCGCCACCAGGGACGTCCCGTGATGCTTATTTTTGACAGAAGCAAGACTGTCATCATTAGCCTAAAAATATTTAGTTGTTTTCTTTTCAGTAACGAGAAATGGCTCTGAGCTTGAGCCTCAAAGCTAATTCAGCCAGCTTTGTCTTCCAGGCCTACGTTCAGTGCAATGAAGATAACGTGGACCGGGACGTCCAGACCGAAGAGGTTGAGACTCGGGAGGTGTGGACGCAGCACCCGGGGGAAGGCGTGGCCGTGTCTGGGGGTAAACAGCCTCTGCTCGCGACCTTGGGAGTTGTGTGTACCCCGTTTCTTGTTCTTTTCTGTCTCGGGTGTGGTGGTCATCCCGTGACTGCACACACCGGTGTTCTTTCAGACACCCCCTCAGCCCCTGCGCGGAGCTGGAGGCCAGGTCTGGGCCCTGGTCAGGGTGCACAGCACGTTCCTGCTGAGCAGCGGGGGATGAGCCCATACGCTGCACCAGCACTTTGCAGATGGGCTTCTAGAACACTCTCTGCTCTTAATTTGAGGCAGTCTGTTCTCATCCTTAGAGGATTTTCATCTTTAAGTACATTTTCCAGACACGTTACGTTGAGACAGATGGAAGGCCCCTGGAAAGTGCAGGGTTCCCTTGGGTAGTTTACCTGCTAAGTGTTGCTTTACTGGTGGTCGCTCATCCAGAGGAATTGCCTCTGTTACTCTCTTCCCTCAGGGAAGCCTCGTCCTGAGAAAGTCACGCACCTAAAGGTAACACGTACTTAACAAACGGATGCTTTAAGTAGGACTCTGTTTACAGACTTTTGAGAAATCAGGAGGCGATCTGGAGGATGAGATGCGACCTCTGGCTTCTCCTGCCAGCGCTCCTGGTTGGCTCGTACGCCCTTTGACGTGTGTGACCGTGACCATGAGAGTCGCCCCGGCTGGTTCCACATGTGCTGTTTTTCAGGGAGTGAGCGGAGTGGCCCCTGTGATGCTGCCGTCGTCCGGAAGGTTGACACGGCCCGCCTGTGCAGCTTCCTGCGGGCAGCCTGCCAGGTGCGCTCTGCGGGGGCGGGGACCTGTGGCTGCTGTGGCTGCAGGCGCCGTCTGTGTGTCTGGATTCTACACCGTGATGCTGATCGCTTGCTTTTTAAAATAAATATAGACTAAAAAACATACTAAGTTGGCAGGGTGAGCCCACGTCTAGGGTACTTGAAATTAGTGAACTCATGACTTTAAAAGCTGGTTATGGAAATCGTCAAGATCCGTACAAAGGTCCGGGGGCAGAATGTGGCCCCGTGTGCTTCTGGAGCCCCAGCTCTCAGCACCTTCGTCTCTCCTGAGCCCCCGCCACCCACCCCTCAGTTATTTCAAAACAAACCACCATCACCATCCTGGTCCCTCCACGACTGTTTCAGTATGAGTCGTGATAGAGGATCCGGGTCAGTCCTGTTTCCTGACACATCGTGTGTAAGGTCAGCGTTTGTGTTCCTTCACTTGGCACGTATTGTGTCCACGTCAGCTCAGAATTCGCGTCTAAAGCACAGAAACGTGTAACAGACGTGAGCCTGACCTATGGATTCCGAATAAGCCCGCGCTCAGCCCCGTGCGGGACGCCTGGGGGCCCGTCTCCTCCTAGCCGTGTTACGGAGAGTCTGCTTCGTGAAACACGATCGTGCTTTCACACGCACGTACATGTGGTCGGCTTCTCTTAGCGAGAGTTCCCGCGTTCGGGTGCAGGGCGAGGTGGGGGGGGGGGCTGCAGCAGGAGGGGGGCGGCCGGGGGCCCGCGGCCTCTGTCTCGCCGCTGGGCCTCCCGCCTCGATCCCGTCCGTTCTCAGCAGGCACCTCTGCTGAGGCCCCCTCGCCCTCCCCTTCCCCGTCGTCCTCCTGAGCACGAGCCACGGGGGCCGTGGTGGCGGTTTGCTGTCACGCGGGGTCCTCACCACAGCCTGGTGAGCTGCACGTGGTGCTGTGGGTGATGTTTCCGTGCCCCCGTTCCTTCTAGAAGAGCTGGAGGGTCCCTTTCCCCTCCTGTTCTTGCAGCAAAATGACATGCAATGTGAAATCATGGCTTTGGGGTTTACACTGATGGAACTTTACCTGGTGGTTTCTGCTGTTGTGCAGAAGGGGCAACGTGATTTCATTCTGTCTGTTTCTATAATGTCGCTGACTTCAGGCAGTTATTTTGAGAAGTGGGTGAGATTAGGGAGTGCTTTGTGGGTTTTGTTTTCTCTTGTGGCATGAGCACTCTGCGAGTGCTGACGCAGGACTGCGCCCGTGTCTTTGAAAGGTGGTTGCGGTTCTGCTTGAAGAGGATCGGGTCGAGCCGGAGCCGCGCCGGACCCCCGGGGCACCCGACGGCACCCTGCCTTTCAGCGACAGCTCCGCCCAGCTGAACACCAGCTTGCCGTTCCTTCAGAGTAAGCGGCCCTCAGGGTCAGCGGCGACGTGGGGACCCGGGTCCTCACCGCTGCGCCCCGTGTTACCTTGAGCAGAGCGCGGAGGTTCCGCTTCCGCAGACTCGGGCGTGTGTGATCGTCACGGGGTGGCCACAAGGGGGACGTGCGGTGATGGACGCGAATGGTTGGTTTCAGTCCTGTTCCTTTTAGGCTCTCTTGGTTTCTTGGATAGCGGAGCAGCGGGAGCAGCGTGAGGGAGGGTCCAGGCGGGGGTCGTGTGGTTAACGTAGCCCAGCAAGTGGAGCCCGTGTCAGCACACGTGGAGCGTGACTGCGTGTGGTCACGAGCGAGACCGACTGTGTGTGCGTGACCGCGTGTAAATTGCTTGAGCGAGTCGCCTCCTTGCTTTTAAATCAAGTGGCCGGGGAGCGCTTGGGTGGCAGCCGTGGTCCTGGTCTGCGTGGAGAAGGGCGTGGCGGGCAGGGGCCCTGCGGTCGGCTTTGCTGGGTGCTGCTGGGCCTGTGTGACCCGGGCATCGGGCCGCTTGTTCTAGAAGTTCCTCTGTGCTGCCTGCTGTGGAGATCTAGGTTCGCGTCCGCTCCTCTGCTTTGAACATTAGCACACATGGCATTGTTAATTTAAAAACTCATGTTATTTGAGAGTGTTTTTGTTTTTAAAAGGTAAGGGTTGTCCTGTTAGAAAAACAGTAACTCATCACATCCGTAGCCTTCAGAACCCAGGTGTCCACTCCCCACCTCCCTCCGCACCCCAGGAAGCAGGAGTCAGAGAAGCTCTTTCCTCCGGGAGCTCACAAGGGATGGTGGCTTCACAGAGCAGGCGTGGGGCTGGGGGCCGGGCCGTGCTCGTTCCGGAACCCTCAGTCAGAGACAGGGCGCACGTGTCGTCCGGCACGTGCCCTCCGTTCCGCGTCTGGGCAGAGCAGAGGTTTCCCTAGTGTTTTGCTTTAGTGAAGTGAGGTTTGAGGTAATGGGAGGGGGAGAGAGGGATGGCATGTGTCCTTGACCTGGGCCTGGGTCACACTGCCCGGGTCTGAGCTCGGAGGGGGCGACACGGGACCTTTACAGAGTCCGCTCGCCGCCACCGTGGCCAGGAAACGCGCGGCGCGGGCGGCCCGCGCGTTCTTCCGTGGGCTCCCAGACCCTCAGGAGTATCTGCCGCGTCCCAGGCCTTGGAGCCACAGTGGACAGACAGACAGACAGAAGTCCTGCCTCTGTAAGCGGACCGAACAAGGGAAACGGACAGTGTGTCTGAGGGGCAGGTGTCGGGGGAAGAGGGGTGTCGGGCCGGTGGAGGGGACACCCCGCCCAGGTCACCTGCGCACCCCCCGGGCCCGTGGGAGTAGCCGGTGGATGGCGTTGTGCTGAGCGTGGGGGAGGGTGGCTTCTAGCAAGCGAGGCCAACTTGGATCTTTTCAAGTCGAGCTTGGACATTTGGGCCTCTTTGAAAGACCAAGTTTACGTCTCCATTAAGCTGAAATGTGTTTGCATCCCTTTGTGTGTTAATTTAACGTGGATTCTGGCAGATCACTACATGCAGAAACATTTTTCTTCTCTCATCCTCAGACCGGAGAGTATCCTGCCTGCACGCCTCTCAGGCTCAGAGGCGGACGGTGGTGTCTGTGCACGGGCCACCTGCGAAAGCCTCCGCGCCCCCGCTGGACGGCAGATACGTGCTCTGCGTGTGGGACATCTGGCAGCCGTCGGGGCCCCAGAAGGTCCTGATATGCGCGTCGGAGGTACGGGCCGGGAGAGCCGTGGGCGTGACCGGCGGCGGGGCGGGCGCCCAGGGGGCTTCCGCATCACTGCCTCCTGTGCCCGCCCTCCGCCGTGTGCAGGGGAGGCGGAGCGGGCCCTCCGAGCTGGGAGGACCAGAGGGACTGAGGGGCCAGGCCGCCGCAGCCTCTCGGTCCCTGGAGCTCGGCATCGGTGTGGCCCTGGCTTCGGGGAGACGCTGGCTCTGGTGTCCCTGGGTCCCGGGAGGGTGCCTCCCGGCGGCCTCCCTCGCAGAGGCGTCTTAACATGCCTGAGACTTTCTGAGGCCTTGGGCGCGTGCCTTTCCCGGCCCTGGTTCTCGGGCTGCGGTGTGATGACCACGCGGGTGCCGTGGGAGGGCGGCCCTGTGCGCGTGTGTTTCTAGTCACGTGGTCCTCGACCTCAGCGTCACTGATTTCCTGCTAAGCTGTGGAGAATAACGCGTATGGGTGTTGGTTTTGGGGGCTTGAAGACACTTGCTGTGACGCGGGACGTGGATAAAACAGTGGGCGGCTGATGGGGCCGAGGGAGGTGGCGGGCACAGCCCCGCGGCCACCGTCCCCCCCGCAGCCCCCACGGAGACGGCGCGCGGACGCGTCCCGCGCTCTGTGTCCCTCGGCTCCTGGGGAACGTCCACGGGCACCGGTGCGTCCGCTTCTCAGCCTGCGGCTCTCTGTGCGTCTTTCTAGGTCACGTGCTGCTGCTTCAGCCCCTTTAAGGCCTTCCTGCTCTTTGCGGGGACCGTGCACGGCTCGGTGGTCGTGTGGGACCTGAGGGAGGACGCCAGGATCCACTGCTACGTGACGCTGAGCGGGTGCTCCTGGACGTTCAGAACCGCAACCTTTTCTACGGGTCAGTGACGCTGCCCACCAGCCCGGCTTTCCGGAGCAGCCATGGAATCCCCCTGCGTCGTTCACACAGGTCACCCCGAGCACGGCTCTGACCCAGGAGCGAAAGAGGCCTGTGACGGGCGGGACGGACAGCCTTCGTCCGTCCTGTCCTGCTCACGCTGGGGCTCAGGTCCTCTGTGAGATGACGCCCAGTGTCACATCAGCCTGAGGCGTGTGGCTGTGCGTGGTCCTGCGGCTCAGACGCCCCTCGGGAGGCCGAAGGAGAGGAGCGGTGGCCTCTCGGGTCGAAAGGAGCCAGAACCCCTGGACCTGCCAGGAGCCCTAGTTAGAGTCCTGTGACTACTTCATGCCGTGCGGCTGCTGCCACTACCAGCCACAACGGCAACCACAGCCACAGTTACAACCACAGTTACAGCCACAGCCAAACGAGGACAAGCACTGCCCCGCTCTGCCGCGCCCGCGTGTAGGGGCTTGTGTCCTGGGCAGTGCTTTGTGAGCGTGACCTGTGCGGTGCCCACCTCGGCCCACCTCCCAGCGCCCCGAGACGGGAGGCTGGTCCACGGTCACACTGGCCGCGCGGGGCCCCCACTCAGAGCCAGCGGTCTGCCCGCCGTCCGTCCTCCTCCCTGGTCCTGCCCAGGACCCGCACCCCACGCCACCCCCTGCGGCTGGCTGTGCGCCTCCCCTTCTCAGGATCCTCACGGTGGGTTTTATCTGTAGCTTTACTTTCTCAGACGGTGGTGACGGGCCCCTGCGGAGCCCAGACCTTCATGTCTGGCTTCCGTCCCCAAGGGAGACGTGCCCACGGTCACGGCCGCGCGGGGGTCAGAGTCCCTCCTGCTCTGCTGGGCGAGTGTTGGTTTATCCACCCGCCCGTGCCGGTGGGGGGCTCCAGGTTGATTCCCGGTGCTGGCGGTCAGGACTGGATCCCGCGCACGGGTCTCGCCACAGGAGCACGTCCCCACCAGCAGGCTGGCAGCCTTTCTCCCTCTGCCGGGTGTGAGCGTGTGCCACGGTTTTACCTTGTGTGTCCCTGAGGACGCCGGCCGTGGAGCATCTCGGGTTTACTTGCTGTCTGTCTGCAGTGGGCTGTCTGTTTGGGTCTTTCACAGGTTTGTCAGTTGGTTTGTTGCTTCTCGTTGCTGCGCTTTTAGAGTCTTCGTGTGTTCTGGATACAGTCCTGTGTCGGTGTGTCTCCTTCTCTTAACCACGTGCAGGAGCCCCTGAGCTTTCTTTTCCCTGCATATCTGTTTATGTACCGTGAGTACATCCGTGTTTTATACATAAAAGGGCGAGGTTTTTTTTTTTGTCTCCCAACAACAGTTTTGTCCCTTTGGGGGTGAGATTGCGACTGTTGAGGATGTATGAGTTTGCAGGTACCTTGTGGGTCTGACGCTAGTAGAAAAAGGTCTTTGAAGAACATGCATTTCTCGCGTGAAGCCCCAGTTGCCTGATGGATAAGGCCCTGGCCTCCTAAGCCAGGGATTGTGGGTTCGGGTCCCACCTGGGGTGAGATGGCTTAACCAAGAATACGCATTTTCTAACTGCTGTTGATATGACTAGTTATCCTCTGAACTCACCACCATGTTCAGAACACTAAAACTCTTAAGTTTTTAAACTTAATTACTCCATTAAAATCCTTCCTTTGTTTTCTTTGCCATCCAAACATTGTCACTAAAACCTTCAAAGTTTCAGTAACCTCGCATCCAGGGGACAGGGCCTCCTTTAAGTTCATGGAATCTGAAACTCTCTCGCTTATTCTTCATTCCTGAGACCATTTTGTCTTTTTCTTCAGTTTCTTTCCTGAGTTCAATCCTAACTCTCATTTTCTTTCTTGATGTTTTTAAATCCATTTTTGTTCCGGGTTTCTGATTCCAGGTGTTTTTGTTTACTTGCTTAAAATATATTTCCACATGCTTAAAAAACTTTTTTTAATTTTATTATTAATTTTCATTATTTATTTATTTAAAGTAAATTATTTATTTATTGGCTGCGTTAGGTCTTCAGTGCTGCGCAGGCTTTCTCTAGTTGTGGAGAGCGGGGGCTGCTCTTCGTTGTGGTGCGCAGGCTCCTCATTGCCATGGCTTCTCTTGTTGCGGAGCACGGGCTCTAGGCGCGTGGGCTTCAATAGCTGTGGCTCACGGGCCCTGGAGCTCAGGCTCACTAGTTGTGGTGCAAGGGCTTAGTTGTCTGTGGCATGGGAGATCTTCCCGGACCAGGGCTCGAACCTGTGTCCCCTGCATTGGCAGGTGGATTCTTAACCACTGCGCCAGCAGGGACGTCCCTCCAAATGCTTTCTGAAGAGATATGATGTGGTTTGGAGTGTTGGATTTTGGTCTTCTGTTTCATGCTTGTTTTTCGGAGGGAGAATTTTCACGGGTTGAAATGTTTTCATTTGCATTTTTTAATCGCGTTCTTACGGTAGCTTTGTGTGGAGTTTGCTTTTTCCTACTCCTGGACATTCTGTGGGTGGAGATGCCGGGTCGGAGGAGCTCTGTTCTGTTGGGTTGTGAGGTGTCGTTTCTTTAAAGGTGCTGCTCTTGGCTGGGGGGGAGTCGGCAGCTCCGAAGTCTCCTCCCCCCCCACTCCCGGTGCCGCTCTGGCCGTGAGCCTCCCTCTCCTCCCCCAGCTGGGGTGGACCCCCAGTCTCCACCGTGTCTCCATGACCCCCTCTTGCCGTGGAGAGGCCCCCAGCCCCACCGTCCATCCTAGCACCTGCCGTCGTGCAGACGCGGGGCTCGAGGGAGCTCTGCCCGTCGCGCGTGTCGTAGGTGTGGTGACGTCTGTGCTCTCCGCTGCTCAGTGACGCTCAGAGGCGTGGCGCGTGTCCTTTCACGGTGGCCCTTGTGCTTGGGGGGGGCGTGCCGGTCCCTGCACCGTGTTCATTGTGCTCCGCAACTCAGCGCCTGCACGCGGTGCCTGTGCTTTTCGTCCCCAGATGGCGTCCTGACGTCCGTAAACCACTGCAGTCCCCTCCGGGCCGTGGAGCCCATCGCAGGCTCCGTCTGCAGAAGACAGAGCTGTGTGCGTCCACCTTTTTCTACTGAAGAAGGTACGTGAGCTCTCACTCCCGTGAAATCCTGTGCGCACATCGTGAGACGTGCTTTCCCAGTGACGCGCCGGTCCTTCCCTGTCTCCATCTCCGTTAGAGACGGCAGGCCTGTCCTTCCACCTCGCTTCCTTGGACGAGCACGGGGTTCTCAATGTGTGGGTGAGTCGGTCGCGGGGGTGAGCTGGACGTGCGGGCGCGCACCCTGCGGTCTGCGTGGAGGTGGCGGGTCCGTGCTCGGGGTGTCGGGGGCCGGGGGAGAGGCGTGTGGGGCGGGGCGGCCGTGCACTCAGCTACGGGGGGCACCAGGACGAGACGGGCCTGCTGGGAATTCCTGCAGGAACGGGGCAGCGTCAGGGCCGGGGACGTACGGGGCGTCGACCCGTCCCAGAGTGGAGAGAAACAGGTCGAAGAAGGGGAGTTATAGCATTGAAACAGTAGTCTTTTTTCTGGAGCAATTATATTTTTACCGCCTGACGTACCATGTTGCCTTAATTAGAGCTACGCTTTGCTTAGACTGTTTCGTGATTATTAGCCGTACATGGGCTGATACTCACCTTCAGTGCTCTGTTTTAGGTGGTGGTTGAATTACCGAAGGCAGATGTTGCAGGTTCAATAAGTGACTTAGGTAATTATTAATAAAAAACTAATTATACTTAGTGTTTGCTAAAATCATTAAAGATTAAAGATACCAATAATCACTTTGAAGAATCAGTAGTTAGCTGCGTGGAAAATGATGAGACTTGTGTACTTTATAACCTGTCACCTGCTGAACAGGCCCCTGGCGCGCTTCTCACAGGAGGCCCGTGCGTGCTGTCTGCTCTGCGCTCCCCACGGGCGTCCCCACGACCTGGTGTCTGAGGCCTCGGTGTGTGTGACCCCGAGATCTCCGAGGCTGGAGCCTCCGGGGCTGGGGCTGTGCGGCCGACGTTTGCTGTCCTGATGGCCTGCACTTCTCAGCAGCTCCAGCTGCTTATCTAACGACCTTCACCTTGTGCGGGCGGGGGCACCCTGGTAGATCCAGCCAGAAAATAGGACCAGAGCCGCCCTGATTTCTTAAACTGGGGAGGGGCGTCTCCTGCCCGTGGAGCCAGTGCTGCCAGCCTGGTCCTGACACGGGGGCCTTGCCAGGGTCCCTGTGGACCCTCCCGTCCTGGGAGCAGGGCGAGGTGCAGACCTTCCTGAGGGGCCCCTCCTCTCAGCCTCCTCTCCTGCAGCGTCCGCTCCACTCCTGTGAACTGGGCTGTGTGTGGGGAAGGGTCAGGGCTGGAGGGGCTGAGGGGCCTCCCTGCCTCCGTGGGGAATGGAGACCAGCCAGGAGGGCGTTTACAGAAGAGGGTTTCTGTGGGGAATTGGAGGTTTGTGAAATATTGATTTTTTTTTTTTGGCCTAAGTGTTCTTCCCTTTTTAAATCAAATCTAAGAATGTGAAGGCTTTTGGATCATGGCTCCGCTAACCTTCTCCCTGTGCGGCCCGGAGCTGGGGATGCTTCACTCATAGCCTACGGCAGTTGCAGGAGCCTCCCCGCCTTAGGGACGGGACCTTCTTCATCCATCTACATTTTTATATTATTTCCTCACACAGATATGTAAACAATGGAAAATAGTTCCAGGCACGTGTCCCTGGAGCTGGGTTAGCTTGTGTTAAGAGGTGTTTTCTGTCTGCAGGCTTGCTGCCTGGAGGGAGGATCAAGCTGGTGCACAGCGCTGCGATTCGGCTGAGTGACAGGTGGGTCTGTGCCTCACCCCCCCTGCTCACCGCTCCTGTGCCCCGCGGGGGGAGAGTTAGGCAGCGAGGCTCGGCCAGGTGCACGGAAGAATCCCAGCTTCTCACCTGTATGTTTGCTGAATAGTTTATTTGCTACTTAGTTTATTAGTAATGAATCAAAGTAATAAATGCAGTTGCCAGGTATAGAGCTACCATTTTTCTTTGATTAAAATATTTTCTATCTTATGAATTGGTGCTATCTGACTGTATTTCATCCAGTTTTCATATAACCCTGAAGTTAAATAGAGAAGTTTCAGGAACCAGAAACACGGGTGTGCAAGTTTTATTCAGAAATTGTTTTTGTTTTTCACTCAGATAACTTAATATGATGTAAAAACCTTATTAGATGTGTGAATGTTGTTTGTGGTATTTATATATTGCATGTTAATTTATGCCCCGAAGGTGTCTTTTCTTAGCCCTCACGCTGCAGCCAGGACCTCCCTGGAGAGAGTTCTGGTGTTAGCCCGACCCCTCCTCCTCAGAACACCGCTGGCTTGTGTTAACCCGTTCGTATCAGTACTGGCTCGTGGTTGTAAATCACCTGCCATCGACTTCAGTCACGACACGAGTCAGTTATGTCTGAGAAAACTCATCTCACACACTGCAGACCGCACCACGGGCGAGCGCCGACCGCTTACTGAACCTCTGCGAGCTCGTGCTCGGCTCCCTTACGGCCTTGTCGACCGTACCATGTGTGGCATTTATCTTTTAACTATACGTTTCCCCTGTGCTTAACTATACTGTTTTGAGGAAAGTGTCACCGGTAGCTGATGTTGGGTTTTCCCCACAAAACGCCTGGCCGTGCCCCGCCCTGCCCCGGGTCTGGGTGTCACAGCCGTCGTCTAGACTGTTCTGCACACTTGCCGCACGGTGCTTGTTCTACCCGCTGCTTCCTGGGCCTCTTCCCTCAGGGCCTTTAAGTGCAGACAGGTGACCAGTGGCCACTGCAGCCCTCGAGGTCGGCATCAGGCAGGGGGAGGACGGCTTTGTGGGGGACGCGGGGGGGCCTGAGCTGAGATGCAGGCCCACGTGAGCCTCCCTCCCTCGGCCCCGAACGTGGGACGGGCCTTGGTGAGGCGACCCTGAGAGGGGCCCGGTGGCACGTCGTCTCGTCCCCCGGCTCGGCACACACGTGACGTGCCTGTGGGGGGGGTGTGGCGTGTGGGCCCTGAGGAGGGACGGCTGGTGGACGTGGGGTGCGATGGAGTCAGGGAGCCTGCTCCGGGCAGAGGGAGCTCAGAGGTATGAGGGCGCTGACGGTCTCCGGACCTGCCGGGAGGTTTGCTGTGGAGCGAAGGGGAAGAGCTGGTGGCCTGAAGAGTGTCCGCTGCGCTGAAAGTCCAGACAGCTCTCACGGGGGCCACGGGGACTCACTGCAGGATTTTAAGCAGGGAGGGGAGCGTCTTGTTTGCAGTTCAGAACCATGAACTTGGCAACAGTGTCAAGTTGGAACAGCGGATGTGGAGAGACTGTCGTGGGGGTGGGTTGAGATCAGAGTCTGAACCGGGTGACACTCCTGGGGACAGAGGGCTGGGCTCAGTAACGGGTGGGGTTGAGCACACCTGGTGGCCGGCTGCTTCCGGGGACAGAGAGAGGAGAGCCTGTCTCTCGCCCAGATGTCCAGCTCAGCTGGGGGGCACCCTGCAGCTGAGGACCAGGAGGGAGGGAGGAGGGGCCTGGGGTGCCCAGGGTGGAGGTGACCAGGGCAGCAGGCCCCACGGCGGGGGTCTCGGCCGGAGGTGAGGAGAGAGGGGAGAGCCTGAGGGGCCAGGTCCCCGAGCCGGGCCGGGGGCAGCGTGGCAGGAGCAGCCCGGGGCCCTGGCTGCTGCGATACACACTGTACAGGGTAAAAGCCCAGCAGCACACTAAATATAGTCTTTTTTTATTTGCTTTTACTAAATTTATTTATTGGCTGCGTTGGGTCTTCGTTGCTGTGCACGGGCTTTCTCTAATTGTGGCGAGCGGGGGCTACTCTGAGTTGTGGTGTGCGGGCTCCTCATTGCAGTGGCTTCTCTTGTTGTGGAGCATGGGCTCTAGGCGCGTGGGCTTCAGTAGTTGTAGCACATGGGCCAAGTTGTGGCTCGCGGGCTCTAGAGCTTAGGCTCAGTAGTTGTGGTGCACAGGCTTAGTTGCTCCGTGGCATGTGTGATCTTCCTGGCCCAGGGCTCGAACCCGTGTTCCCTGCATTGGCAGGCAGATTCTTAACCTCTGCACCACCAGGGAAGCCCTAAATATAGTCTTTTAAAAAAGAGGGGAAAGTACCAGAACAAGGGTGGAGCTTGAAGTCAGCCTGCAGGCTTTTGGGTGGTGGCGGGGCTGGCAGCTGGGGCCCTAGGGGACCAGGGATGTGTCAGGCCTGCTGGGCAGTGAGCGGGAGCTGACCCCTGCCCAGGACCCTGGGACTCACTGCCCCTCCGGCGGGAGAAACCCAGAAGCCAAGCTCAGCGTGTGGTCAGGGGTCTGCAGCTGAGGAGTAAGCGTGGGGCAGACCAGGGCCCGGGAGCTCCCGTCAGCATGGGGACAGCTGCCTGCAGGCATGCACGTCCACGGCCGGGGTCTCGGGGAGCGTCGCAGACTCTGCAGTGTGAGGGACACCCACCAGCGTACGAGATGGAATTGTGCGATTGGAAAGACATCTCTAGAAATGGGACTGTCGTCTCTGAAATTTAAGCCAATGGGTGAAGAAGTGGATTAGACACTGGAAGAAAGAATGAGTGAGCGGGGGCATGGGCTGAGGGAACTGTCCAGAGTGCGGTAACCCAGAGGAAAAGGGACTGGAAACGTATCCAGTGGCAGACGGCAGGCGACCACATTACGTGTCACCTCTGTCCTGATGGTTTCAGGACTACCATCTGTTCACCTTTGCTGTTTTTTTCCAGCCTTTCCCATGAAGGTTGTGAATTTTGGGCCTCCGCACAAACACTGAACATTAAATTTCTGCCTTCAGATCCTAACCACTTTGTTGTTGGCACAGACATGGTGAGTAATTGTCTGGATTTCGCTCTGTAACTAGAGCGGCTTCGTAAGTATCTTTGTTGGAGAGTAACTTCCTGTTTGCTTTAATCAGAATGTTGTTTAACTCGTTTCAAGAATAGGAGCTTTATCCCCGGGTCCTGACCCCTCCTCCTCTCCCTCCCAGGGCCTCATCAGCCACGGCACCAGACAAGGCGTGAGAGCCGCTCCCAGGTTGTTCTGGCCCCAGCAGCAGGGCATGCGGCCGGTGAAGGTGAATGTGATTGACTTCTCACCGTTTGGAGAACCCGTGTTCCTGGTAAGAAAGTCTGTCTTTTAAGCACTGAGGCTTTGGCAGCGTGTGCCAGGATCTTCGGCCCCTGGGTCTGTACACGTCGGGCTCCTGGTTTCCTGAAGTCCCGTCTGTGTGGTCAGCACAGCTCATCCCATGAGGCTGTTGTGTGGATCTTCTTCAGGTGTTTTATTCGCACGTAATTTTCGGCTTGTAGGAAAGTTGCAGGGCCAGCACAGAGCATCCCACCAGCCCCGAGCGTGCCGTGACACGCTTGCTGTGGCCAGGACGCTCCAGCCCAGGGACCGGGCGTTGGTCTCCTGCAGCCACAGGCCGGTCCGGCGAGTCCTGCTCTCTAAGGTCTGAGCCCCCACGGCTGTCCCGACAGGGCCCTTTGTGAGCAGCGCTGTGGCCCAGGCCACGCGTCCCGTCCCGTCCCGTCACTGTGGCTCGGCCCTGCCTCACCGGGGACCGGCCTCAGCCTCTCACCAAGGGCCTGGACGCCCCCAGCTGAGCCTGGGGCCATCTCGTCACGATCCGCTGCAGGCCTGGCCCTGACTGCGGGCCCCGTCCTGTCTGGTCAGCCGGGGCCTTGGGAGGCGCACGGCCACTGAGTCCCTGCTGCTGCTCCTTGTGTGCGCGTCTGCCGCCGCGCGGCTCTGTCGCCCTGTGTTACATCCACGTGAGCCGTCGCGGGTCAGAAGGCGTCCTCTCCTCCTTCGTGTGTATTTCTTGTCTAAATGTGGACACGAGGCTTTTCACAGTCCTCAGCAGGTCGCAGAGTCACTGCCTGCATTTCCTCTGCTGCTCAGATGGTCCGCCCGGGGCGAGGGGTCCCTGGAAGTGGTTCTGACATTGTTCCGTGAGCCCCTCCCTGCTTTCTGGTACAGGGACCCTCGCGATCAGCCATTTCTCTGAGTCCTGGCTCCTGTTGGGAGAAAAGTACCTGGAAACCAAGGCCCAGGCAGTCAGAAGTGCTTGTGTTCAGGGCATGACGTCGAGGTCTCCTCTTATCTCCGTCTGCTAAGCACTTGCCCGGTGCCACCCCCACGTCCCAGTCCCGGGCTGGCCCAGGGTCCCCTCTGCCCTCCTGCCAGTGGAACCTGGCTCTGTTATCCACCTGTCTGTTTTTTTCTTTAGAACCTTTCATGACTGCTAACTCTTGCCTCTGCTTTTTTCGAAAGATTAAATACATGAAGAATTAAATATGTTGAGTGAAAAGGAATTGTTTCCTTTTCCTAAGCTAAAAATTTAGTCTTTTGCTAGGGCAGCTAAGTTTTTATGTTGTGGAAATTTCAATCCAAAAGGAATGTAAAATCATAGTATTGGTGCAAAGGTGTGATTTTTAAAAAAAGTTATCAGTCTTGCCAGTCTTAATATCATATGCTTGAATCAGCAGTGTTCAGCTTTGTTAAAAATAAATAGCTATTTATATATTCACCGAATTCATTGATTATTAGCCCTTTTGGGGAGAGGAAGTGGGTACAAAGTGCATCAGAATCTCCAAACACGCACCTTTGTAATTTGTGAGGATACGATTTAATATTATGATTTTATGTTTAGAAAACAAAAAATAAACCAAATGTTTTGGCTGTACACCAAAGAAAGCTAATGTTCTGAGAATTTTCCTTGGCTGCTGAGCTTGAGTGAAAAAGAGAGAAGAAGTGTGATGCGTTTCCCCCCTCCCCCAGGCCGGCTGCTCTGACGGGAGCATCAGGCTGCACCAGCTGACGGCCGAGCGCCCGCTCCTGCAGTGGGACCGCAGCACCTGTGGCCGCGCCATCACAGGCCTGCAGTGGTCCTCGACGAGGCCGGCTGTGTTCCTGGTCCAGGACGACACGTCCTGTGTATATGTCTGGGACCTCCTGGAGAGCGATTTGGGTCCTGTCGCCAAACAGCCCGTCTCTCCAGACAGGTATGTCTGATGAAGCTCAGGATGAGCCCTCACAGTGATTTTTTTGTTTCTAGTTAGTGAGTTTATTTTTCACATTTCACAGGGGTATGGGTTAGCAAATCTGAAACGACGTTACATGTACTGGAGAACTGAGCAGATAAGTAAATATATTGTGGATAATAAGAATTAGGTTTCTCAGTGATGGAGAAAGAAGTTATAAACAAAAAAAAAAAGAGGAAAGCGAAAATAAACCCTGTGATGTTGGATGCCCAGAGGTATCAGTAAGAACTCATGGTTTTTAAGAGGTGGATGATGGATGGATGGGATGGAATGATGGATGGTGGATGATGGATGGATGGATGGATGGATGGATGGATGGATGGATGGATGGATGGATGGATGGATGGATGGATGGATGGATGGTGGATGATGGGTGGATGGATGCAGTGATGGATGGTGGATGGTGGAATGATGGATGCAGTGATGGATGGGCAGACAAACAGATATAGACATTGATACAGACCACAGTGATTTTTTTGTAGAAGCATCACTGATGCTCTTTCTTACTAGATTTATGTATAAGGCCACCCACACTTTAAAGAATGGTTATTTATATTTAAATTTAAGTATTAGTTTTATATGTATATATTTAAGAGCTTAAAAACCACTTTAAAGTGTGTTTATTTCATATTTAGTCCAGAATAGTCTAAGGATCAAAGAATTGTATTATCTATTGTTTATTTATTTATATTGAAGTATAATTGATGTAAAACATATTGATTTTAGGTGTACAACATAATGATTCAAATTCTGTATATATTATCAAGTGATTGCATGTATCACCTTACATAGTTCCAGAATTTTTTTTCTCGTCATGAAAACTTTTAATATTTACTCTCTTAGCAACTTTCAAGTATGCAGTACAGAATAACATATTCTTTATCCACTCATCCGCTGACGGACACTTGGGTTGTTTCCATGTCTTGGCTGTTGTGAATCATGCTGCAGTGGACGGGGGGCTACAGATACCTCTTCGAGATAGTGACTTCGTTTTCTTTGGATAAATACCCAGGAGTGGAATTGCTGGGTTGTATGGTAGTTCTATTTTTAGTTTTTTAAGGAACCTCCATACTGTTTTCCATTGTGTCTGCACCAATTTACATTCCCACCAGCAGTGCACGAGGGCTCCTTTTTATCCACATCCTCGCCAACACTTGTTATTTCTTCCTTTTTGCTGATGGCCATTCTGACCGGTGTGAGGTGACCTCTCACTGTGGTTTTGATCTGCATTCCACCGGCCGTTAGTGATGTTGAGCAGCTTTTCACGTGTCAGCCATCTGTGTGTCTTCTGTGGGAAAATTTCTGTTTAGATCTGTCCATTTTCTAATTGAATTGCTTGTTTTTTTGCTGTTGAGTTGTATGAGATCTTTATGTGTTTTGGGTGTTAACCCCTTAACAGATACATGATTGGCAAATACTTTCTCCCATTCTGCAGGTGCCCTTTCATTTTGTTTCTGCAGAAGCTTCTTAGTAATCCCACCTGCTTGCTTCTGTTGCCTTTGCTTTTGGAGTCAGATCCAAAGAATCATGCAGACTTACCCGCCATGTGCTCAGCGTTTCTCTTCCTCCTCCTCCCCCCAGGAAGGTGGGTGATTGGGCGACTCAGGATCACAGGCGTGTGCGTCTCGATTTCAGGCTGGTGGCCATGACTGTCGTGGGGGAAGCAGAGAAGACCCGCAGTAGCTTCCTGGCCCTGGTGCTGGCCAGAGCGTCGGGCGGCGTGGACGTCCAGTACCTGCGGCAGCAGTGGACGGCCTCAGCAGGCGACGAGCTGCGGAGGCTGCAGCTGCTGCTACAGGAAGCCGCGTAGGTGGCGGGATCCCACGAGGAAGCTGTGCGGTGACCCTGACGTGACAGCTGATGTGTGTACGTTCGTGTAGATAGAGGGTGTGTCTGTACAGAATTCATTTTTCAAGAATGTCGCTTCAGGACGCTGTAAATAAATTACTATTTTTGAATGGAAACAGCAGACATTTTAGTGTATACTGAACTTCAGAGGGAACAGAGAGCCATGTAGGATGCTCTTTTCCAAGAATATTTCTACTGATTTTCAGAGCAGCTTTAAAATATTGTAACACTTATTACTAGATTTTTAAAACAATCCAAATAAAAATGTATTTTATAAACAGTTTTCTTAGTCATGCATAAAATGACATATTAAAGGTTTCAATTAAAGGACGGGCTCCACTGGGATGACCTCCCACCTCTGTTTCCTTAATGCTTTCTTGGGCTTCCTCTGCTGGCAGTGTTGGGATGTCTGTTCAGACACATTTGCGTTATGCTTTATTATTAAAAATGAGCTTTGTGTAAAGATGATAAAATACATAAATTCTCTTAGTTGTACAGTTATCGTAGGGCAGGAGAATTCTGGGGTGATGGCCTTTGTCCACACCCAGTGTCACTGACAGGTGGTAGGTGAGCGGTCAGTGGGGGGTGGGTTTGCTCTCTGGGCCACGTGTGGCTGCTGCTTCACCAGCGATGGGAAGGTTTCACCCTGGAACTGGGACCAGGCAGAGAAGGGTCAGCCTCCTGGGGCCGGCGCACCCTCAGTGGGCCAGCCCCTGGCGCGGTGAGTTTCTCATCAATCGCAAAGCTTCCCATTGTCCTCTTAGGGTGCTGCACCCTGCCTACACCCGCCGGCGTGGACCGCTTCCTCGCAGAGGCCGCCCCCGGTCACTTCACGTGAAGTCGCCCTCGAGCGAGGGCTGCTCCTTAAGTGCCATCCTTGGCACATCTCAGCGCACTTGCCAGTGAGCTCGGTGGCTGGGGGGTGGGGGGCATGTTCGTCTAACTCAGCCTGGTGCTTAGTGAGTCTCTCCTGGATGAGCCTTTGTCAGCACTGCTGCTTCAGGGAGAATACGGGACTTTGAAAGTGTTTGGCCCTCCGTGCATCTTTTTGTTTTGGTTAATGGACTAAAGTACCTGAACACAATTTGGTTTTTATATCTAACTATTTGTGATCGTGTGTTGCTTTTTTAATTTTCTGTTTTTTACATTTAACAGAGATTTGAGGAAAAATAATCAAAACACAGGAAATAATCATACGTCGTCATTTTTAAAGGGCGTGCAGGTGAGCGAGCGCACAGCCCTGCCTGGTCTCCTATCTCCCTCTGTCTACAGCGCAAGGGAGACAGCCCTAGGGCAGGACCCCCCCTCAGAGAGGAGGCCTCCGTGCCCAGGACGGGGCAGCCGTCCCCTCCCCTAGAGCAGCAGAGACAGGGCTGTCTGTCGGCAAAGGCTGCCCCTTTCCTGGGGGAGCGTGGACTCTGCCCTCCCACCTTCAGCATCTTACCTTCCCGTCTAAGCTTGTTCAGTTCTGTGTGAACGTACCTGGGAGGTGCACAGCGCTGTCCCCTGTTAGGCTGTGAATCCCTTGTGGGTGGAGAGCGCTCACTCCGCACGCGTCCGCTCCCGCTCACCCTACATTGTAAATCCTCGAGCCCCGTGTGTGGAATTATTGAAGGCCGTCTGGTTTACTTAAAAAGCGTTCCATGTCGCTCTGCGCCATCTGGAGAAGGGACTCGGTCTGATTTCCGAGCATCCTGCCTCTGCAGGCTCCGCCGCTGCGCGCCCGCCGCGTCTCCCGGTCCCGGTCCCCTCGCGGTCCCGGTCCCCTCGCGGTCCCCGCCCGCCTTGCGCCCCTCCGTCCCCAGCGCCGCGGGGCTGCCCGGGCCCCTCCGAGGCCCAGCCCCCGGGGCAGGGGGCCCTGACCACCCACCTCCCGCTGCCCGGAGCCCGCAGCCCGCAGCCCGCAGCCCGGTGTCCGGCCCCGCGGGTGCGGGGGCTGGTGTCGGGGTCCGGGCCGTCCCCTGGGCAGCGTCTGGCGGGTGACCTCCGCGGGAGCCCCCCGCGGCGGCCCCGGCTTCCTCGCGGGGCCCGTCCGGGGGCCCGTCCGCCCGCTGCGGGCTCCGTCCTCGGGACGCGCGGCCGCACCGCCGAGGCCTTCGCTCCTTCCGCGCGACGGGTCCCGGGAGCAGCAGGCGGGAGGCTGGCGTGGGGTCGCGGCGTGTCGTGTCGCGTCGGTCCCCGGGGAGCCGGCCCGCCCGCGCCTCCCCGGCCGCCCGCGCCAGCGGCCCCGCGGGCCCCACGGCGGGTCCGCAGCCGCCGCCGGGCCGGGCCGAGCCGGGCGGGCCGAGCCTCTCAGCCCCGCGGGGCTGCGTCACGCGCGTGCGGTGGCCGGAACAGAACTCGCTCAGACGCGATGCGATCGTCTTAACGTTGTCAAGCGGGGCCTCACCGGCCCTTGCTCACAGCTTTACTTGGATAAAGATGGAACCTATCGTGCGTCAGGGACGTGTAAAGAGCTGGAGACACACACACACGTCCCTTTAAAATTAGGTTTATTTCTGAAATTATGAAAAGTACTATGTACATATTGAAGATAGTTGAGAACTGTATTGCAAATATAAATAAGAAAAAGATCATTGTACTTGGACCACCCAGAGGGAAACACTCTTTCGTATTATCGCATTTATTTCCGGTGTCTTTTTTTTTTTTCCCACTTTTTAAACAGCTTTATTGAGATACAATTCACATTCCATACATTTCACCCATTTAAACGGTGTAATTCAATGGCTTTGCGTATTAAAACCGGTGTTAAGCAACCGCTACCATCGTCCAGTTTTAGAACATTTTATGTCTGCGAAAAGGAGTCTCGTGTCCTGCAGTCGCTCCCCAGGCCTCCCCGTCCCGCCGGCCCCGGGGCAGCACGCATCTACGTTACGTCTCTACAGACTTGTCTCTTCTGGACGTTTTCTGTAAATAGAACCATGTGTGGTCTTTTATGACCGGCTTCTTCCACTTACATGACAATGTCTGCAAGACTCATCCGGGTATCAGTACTTCCTTTTTATTCCAGGGCATGGATCCCCACATCTTGTGTCTTCATCCTCTGGACGTTTGAATGATTTCCACTTTGGGGCTATTATGCGTCTAGGAATACATGTGTACTGCTTTCGTGTGGACACGTGTTCATTTCAGTTGGGTACACACCTCGGAGTGGAATCCTCGCCAGCACGTACCACCTGACGTCCTGAATCAGCCATGCCAGTGTGTACGCAGTGGTGCCTCACCGTGGCAGTGCGCACGCAGTGGTGCCTCACCTTGGCAGTGCGCACGCAGTGGTGCCTCACCATGGCAGTGTGCACGCAGTGGTGTCTCACCGTGGCAGTGTGCACGCAGTGGTGTCTCACTGTGGTTTTGATTTGCATTTCCCTAAAGACCAGTGATGCTGAGTGTCTTTTCACGTGCTTATTGGCCATTTGCATATCCTCTTTAGGGAAAAGTTTATTCAGATCATTTTCCCATTTTTAAATTGGGCTATCTTTTAATTGTTGAGTAGTGTTTTTCATATATTTTAGATATGCCTCTTATCACGTATATGATTTACGCATATTTTCTCTCATTCTGTGGGCTGTCTTTTCACTTTCTTGATGGTTTACTTTGTAGCACAAGTTTCTAATCTTGATGAAATCCATCTTTTTTTTCTTTTGTTGCTTGTGCTTTTGGTGTCATGTGCAAGAGGCTTTGCCTAACAGGAAACTGCAAAGACTTACTGCCATGTTTTTTAAGCATATTCTAGTTTTAGCTCTTAAATTTAGCTCCGTGATCCATTTTGGGTTAATTTTTGTACATGGCGTGTGGTAGGGGCCCAATGTCATTCTTTTGCATATGGCTATACCGTTGTCTTTTTAATGGGATATATACACACATATATGCAGTCAGGATGCGTACAGTAAATCCGTTCATGGCATGAAAATTCAACTCCCTGTTCCTTTTCTTTGTTGCTGTTCAAGATGCACCTGGTCCATCCTTGGTGAAGGTTATCGCTCTTCAGTAGCCCCCAGCATGGCCTAACCTCTTCTGCAAGACCTCGAGAGAGCGCCTGCCTTCTCATATCTTTAGACAGCCTCCTCTCTCCTCAAGAGAAAGTAATAGCTCTTGTTGCTACACCAAGGTCTCCATTCTAGTGGGACATTCAGTTCTTCTAGATTGGTATTTTTGGGTGATTTTAGGAGGTAGAGGTGAGGATGGAAGTAAGATTTGAAGACATTTCTAAAGGATCCTGGGATTTCAAATATATATCACAAAGAGGCATATTGAAATGTTACTTCTCTTACTTTCTTAAGAAAAAGAGCATCAAATAATGCTAGAGGCAGTGTTGTCTTAGTGAAGCATAATTTTTCTTGAATAAAATCACCCGACATACACGTTCCATAACGCTCACCCCACTGTTTATGAAGCACACTCCTGGCCGTTCTCTGCGGTGTCTGCCCTTTGAGCTGTTTTCCAGAGCTGCTGATGGTTTGCACAGATCTGTTTGTTCTGATCCAGGCTGTGCTTTGCTGTCCGGTTGGCCCTGTACTAAGATTTCAGTCTGCAGCCAAAACAGAGCCTCTATCAACCTGCTAATCAGTCCAGATGCGCGAAAACGTTCCCTCAGTTCTCACAGGAGCATGTATGCCGTCTATACTGGTGGGGTATGCCCTACAATCCACTTCTGTTCAGGAGCGTGTGTACCATCTACAGGTGAGGTCACCTGTTGGCATGTTCCTGGGGTCCTTCCTGGTGACTAGGTTCTTTGTGAATCTCCTTTCCCCTTGAGACCCTGTTTGCTTATTGGCTTCAGTGTCGACGCCAGTGTCCCCCCAAGTCCTGTGTCTGAGCCTGTGCTGCTGGCTGTGGTCTGAGCACCGCTGACCTCTGGAACACGTCTGCCTCTCCCGGACGTGGCTGTTTGTCCTACATTTGTCATCTCTGGTCTATATTAATCCACTCAATTGAGTTTTTTGCTATCTTCTTTAAATCTAAGAAATCTATGCTTCTGTAAAACAGCAATCCCAAATTCATATCATTCAAACTTTTTTTACAGTTTTGGGGAGAACTTCCTCCTGTGATTCCGTTTCCCAAGGTGCCGCCTGCGGTTGAAGCTCCGAGCGCGGAGGGCCCTGCCGGTGTGGGCGTGACTGCTGCAGGGCCGGCTCGGCTCTCCCGGATCCCGATCTCGGCCAGCGCAGGCACCACCAGCGCGTCTCTCCCACGGACCGGCGGTCACCAGCCCTTCTTCCTCGAACCGATGCGACTGACCCAGAGGGTGACAGCCGGGGCCCCTCTGCGCCCCCGGCTGTTCCCGCCAGGCTCGAGCCACACAGAGTCACCTGAGACTGCACACACCGGCAGCGGAGCCAGTCACCACCACAGCCCGGGGCACTGTTGCCACATCCCCTCCTCCCCGCAGCGAGCGGTTCACACTAACCTCATCCCGGGGGAGAGCAGACACCACCGGATACACGTTTTGAACATTGTCCGAACGTGGCAGCTCAGATGCGGGGGACACCTCCCTGCCCCCAGTCTTCCAGGAAGACGGGCCCGGACCCCTGCTCCGTGCTTGGCCCCTTCGCCCCCGTTTCTGTGTCCCTGGGGCCCCTCTGTCTGCTGCGGAAGGGCCCGCGTTCGCCCCGTGTCGGCTGGGCTGGGACACCTGGCTCCGCCGCACCTGCCTCCGCGTTCACCCTGTGGGGCAGTGAGTGACTTAATGAGCACAGGCCCCCGAAGGTGTGGGGGCCCCTGGGAGGGGCAGACGGCCGTCCCCGAGCCCCTCTCCTCTGCCTCCCAGCCCCCGTTTGCCACGTGACCTCTCAGAGGCGGGCCCGGGCAGCCCTGAGCTCTCTCTCGCGAAGAGGAGTTCCGAGTCGTCCCTGGAAGCGCTCTTTCCTGGGCTCACGCACCTCGGCCCCGAGTCCCCGGGCCTCCCTCGGCTGGTCTCGCCCGGAGGTCTCGGCCTCCTCGGCACCCGCACGACGGAGAGGGAGAGGCTGCCTGGCGCGGGCGTCCCCGCCGCCCGGGGCTCTGTCCTGCGGGTGCACGAGCGCCGCAGCCGAGCTGGCGGAGGGTCAGACAGCTGTCGTCGGGCGAGGCGTGCTTCTCTTGCTACCTGAACCAGCACTGCTCCCTTTGAAAATTTTGCGACGTATTCTGAGATATCGGGAACATTTTCTTCTCTTCAATTTGATTGTGGCAGAAGACAGCAGTCCGCTGTGTACCCACTAACGTTTTATTCTAATGCACCAGACTGAAGATGTTTTGAAGTCACTTAAAGGCATGATTAAGGACTGCAACACGTTACAGGGACGCTGTGTGTGGTGCGAGAGGTGCAGAGCGGAAGCCCCACAGGCCGCGGGGCTGGCGCGAGGAGTGTGAGCGGCACCCGGCTGGGCTTCTGTCAGCACTGGTCACGAGACGCATCTTGACGGAAGAAGCGTCAGCGCAGAGCAAACGCTGCGGCTCAGAAGCACGTCTGTGCGGGTCCCGCCTGAGGACGCGGCCTGGCCTCAGCTTACCGCGTGCCGACGGGAGGCCCAACGCGTCGTCATTCTTCCCTCCTCCCCGGGGCTCCTTCCGGGTCAGAGTCCTGCTCTTGCCTTGGGGGGCCGCTGGTGTCCGGGGGGAAAGGCCTGGGCTGCTGCCGGGAGCCCCCGGTGCCTGCCCAGACGTCACCGCCCGGCTGGTCCTGCTCCCGTCAGCTCCTTGGCGTCACGGGTCTAGAAAGCTCAGAATACTCTGGGGTGGGAAACACGTGTGTGTCTAAATCCCATCCCCCAAAACCTGTACCGTAACGACGTCCAGCCCCAAAGGCCTCCCCGCCCCTGGTAAAAGTGTTTACACATAAAATTCTTCCCACAGCTCTTGCCACACCAAGGGCGACCCGTCCCTTCCTCTGGGCTTGCGCTGGTCATCGGAGCCTTTCCTGCTGGATCCTGGGGGCCCGGCCTGCAGGGAGCCTCCCCGGCCATAGTGCAGACGATCCCAGCTCTCTCCTGACTCCAAAAGCCTGTGGTTTACGACTGTTCAGACCACTCACAAGACCAACGTCCCGTGGGCCCAGGAGAAGCCAGTCCGAGTGCTGTGTGACACCTTGGAGGGCCTGAGGGAGATGCACCGAAAGATGACGTAAGCCTCCTCCGGGGGAGACCCCGGCCGGGTCCTCCGTGTGAGCTGGGTCTGTGTGTCCCCAGAGCACAGCCCACCGCGCAGAGGCTGGAGGCCCTCGCTGACGGGCCCGGGCCCAGCAAGCCGAGAGCCAGGCCTCTCCCGGGACGAACACGGCGCCCTGGGGCCACAAGGGGCCTCTCACTGGGCCTTCAGACGGGTGGCGCCTCTTACCTTCCCGTTTCCTAAAGGAGGGGCCCCAGAGAGCTCACCCCCAGCTGCCTCAATGGAGGCAAACGAGACGCACGCACGGGGGAGCGCACAGGTGCCTCTCGGCCCGTCTGCCCCGTGGGGGCGGCTGCGGTTCCCTGGGGGGCAGCTCTGCACCTGCCGAGCGAGCGGTCCCTCCCGACACTCTAGGGCTGGCCACTGCCCCCAGCTTTGTCTCAATAACGGAGATGGGCCTGGAGGCCCCAGATTCGGCAGTTTCATGAACCCCCTGAAGAGGGCCCCCGAGGAGAAGCAAAACTTAGAGAGAGGAGCTGCCAGCTTGGGACCAGCAGGCTCTTTCCCGAACCCCGCAGGCGGGACCTTTTCTGTTTAGAGTGCTTCTAATTCATGCGCAAAGCAGCGCTGAACTACCTGCAGGTTTTTTAGGGTAGAACCTCCGCGAAGACCTCTCCCAGTGGTGGTCCTTCGAGTTTGGCACGTTTGAGGGTGGGAAGAGGGTGACGAGGGTGTGTGAAATCCCGTCCTTCCCGCCGTCCGCGCAGCAGCGACGGAAGTAACTGGTCAGTGGCTATCTCTGTTCAGTGTCATAACTTTTTCTGGTCAACCAACATTCCTGCTCCGCTGTTTTGCAATTAATTTTGTGTGAAAACGGATTCTCTTTCTGCTGTAGAGTTTTCAGAAGCCCTGACCTCTGGTCTGTGGGTTTTTAGAGGGCTGTCATGGGAATTCCCAAAAGTCTGGGTAACCGTTTTTGCATGAAAGTTGCTCAGTGAGAGTGAATCTCTAAGGTTACCTGGCTCTATGGATGATTTCTTAGCTGATTTTCCTCACTTTTCTCTCGGTGTTACATGTCATCTTGTAGGATAACCTACATCAGACTCAGCGTGTGTGTCTTCTGAAAGGTTCTTTTACCTTTTCTGCCTAATTCCGAATAACTGGATGACTGAAGTTTAATTTTTTAGGTTTTTTTTTATTAATCGATCAAGATTAGAGCCTCTTTTCTTCTGAATTAATCATGCATTTATCTATATGCAAATAACCTGGGATTTATGAATGGATATTATTCCAGACCTCCGTTAAATGTGTTGTTTGGGATTCCTTCGTCACCGTGAATGGTGATTATTCACGCTTAACTCAGCCCGTCATATTATGCAGAAGGATGGAGAACCAGCCATTTCAAAGGGAAAATTCCCACAGCCTGAGAGGCTCCTGGCGGGTGGAGGTGGGGGAGTGCCCGGCAGAGATGACGGCCTGGGGCGGGGGGAGGAGCCTGGAAGGGAACGGGGGAGGCTTGAGCAGAGCCCACCTGCCCCAAGCTCCTTCCCTCCCGTCTTCTCTCAGGCCGTCGATTCCTGCAGCCACGTTCCCTCTTGATCTCAGCCGCCCATCCTTTGCCGCTTTCCACGGACCCCTCTCTGGCCCCCAAGGGAGGCCTAGATCCACTCACCAGGGGAGGGGTCAGGGCGCAGAACACGTCCTCACACATTCAAACCCTAGAATTTTTTATTCGTTCAGGTTTAGAAACAACCTGAAACACGCAGGGAATGAAAAAGGCCGTGAAGCCGAGGGAGCAGGTTCCGAGAGGGCCCCGAGGGGCTCCTCCTGCCGCGGGGACGGAGACTCTCCGCACCCCCGTCCCGTCCAGCCTCCAGGGCGCCGCCCCAGGCCCTGCAGGGACCGCTGTTCACGCCGAGGTGGCTGTGACCGGTCCCTCCGAAGCCGTGGACCGGCCTCCTCGGGCGGCTGCCGTCCCTGCTGGCCGCGGTGAGGGGACCCGCGTGGCAGGAGAGCGCCCCTGCCGGGTCCCGTGCCGTCTCTTTGGACGGGGCGGGAGATCCGTATCTTTGAAGGGGTTGGGCTTCTGAAGCATGTGGAGGTGCGTCTGGTGTCTGGTCTGGTGCGCACGCGAGTGTCCAGTCCGCTCGTGAGGCTTCAGCTGTGAGCCTGATCCCCACGGAGGCACTTTCACCGCGGCCTAGACACGCTCCGATCCCGACCTGAGAGAGCAGGTCCCTGGCTGGCCTCGCCTGACTTCTTGAGGGACGTCACCCTGCCTCTCTGCCCACCGCGCGTGACGCCGTCTGCAGCCCGGGAGGCCCCGGGGCAGGTCCCCCGGCTCTCAGACTTCAAACGCAGCAGGGATGCCTCTGCCTGTGTGATCTGAGGTTCGCCTCCGGATCAACTCAAACCTTTCAGCCCCCCAGCTCAGACCCGCTGACCTGTCGTGGGAGGGGGTGGGTCCCACGTGACTCTCCTCCCTGCCTCTCCTCCTCAGGATTCTGCGTCTTACAGGATCCAGGCTGGAAGGAACAGGGAAAGCTCCGGCCACCGAGCTGTGCTCTTGCTGGTCTCTTCCTGTGGACCGCCCTGTCGCAGGGGCGCTGGCTCACACCCTGCCTCTGCCTCTGCCTCTGCCTCTGTCTCTGTCTCTGTCTCTGCCTCTGTCTCTGCCTCTGACCCGGCGGTGAGGCGGCTGGGGTGTTGTTCCCACCCCCCACTTGTCTGCCAGAGCCCCCCACCCACCAGGAACTCGCAGCTGCCCCCAGAGGCAGCGCCGGCAGCCCCCACTTGAAGGGAACAGGGACACGGGTGCCCCTGGCTTTACACACGGTTGCCGCAGCAGTGACGTCTGTTGGGTCTGTGTTTGTGTCGCGCTCATGTCCTTTTATCCCCCACCGCCGAGGCAGCTCTGAGGGCAGGGGGTGGACTGTGGCGGGTAGAGGGCAGAGGGCACCTCCCTCCGACCTCTCAGGAGGTACCGCGGGTCCCTGGGCGCGCGTCTGTGTCCCTGGGTCCCGTCCGAGTCACAGGGGCTGAGTCAGCGGCGGTGAAGGTGAGTGGTGGGTTGAGAAGTTGATCAGAAATGGCTTTTTCTCTAAGTTCCTCTCCCCAAACCCTAGTTACCGCGTGCAGTTCTGTCCCCAGCACGGTGCTTATAAAATGCAAATGGGTGGCGTTACGTAGTGGGTCAGTTCTCAGCAGGGACAGTTGCTGCCCTCAGCTGAGCCTTCCGAGAGCCAGGAGGTGTGGGGCCCCGGGTGGGGTGCAGGGCGCCGAGACCGAGGTGCGGGCACTTGGTCCCTCCCCTCCCCCTGCCCTGGCACAGCCCCGGGGCCACCCCCAGGGAGCAGGAGGGAGGTACAGGTGGGCCTGGGGCCCGAGGACGTGGGTGTGATTAGCACCTGTGTATTTTCCACGCTGTCTTTACGTTGCCGAAAGTTTAGAGACGTTCCTTGTAAAGTAAGCCACGTAAATATTGTGGAGATCACCACATATCTTCCAATCCCAAACCCGGATCTTTTTGCAAAATGGTGGGTGCTGTGGGCTCTTGACAGGTGCTGTGGGCTTCGAGAAGGACAGTGAAGGGGCTGGGCCTGGGAAGTGGGCCAGAGCCTGGCGGCTTGGGGTGCAGGTGCCAAGGCATTGGGGCACCAGGGCTCCCGGGCTGACCTAGGGCCAGGAGGGCGCAGTGGGCCGGAGGTGGGTGGAGGCTCTGACGGGGGGCGAGCTCTCCCTGCTGAGCTGGTCTCAGGCCCCCCGTCCTGCCCGACTGCTGGGGTGGGAGGAGAGAGGGTGGTGGGTGACTCGGCCGAGCGCTGGGAATCAGTGTTCATGCAGCACCGTTGCTAACCTAAGTGCGTTGCCATTGATTTTCTGGCTCCGTTGTCTTGAAACGGGAGCGGCGTCTCAGTCTTTCGTGCATTTGTTCTTGCAGGGGAGCGTCTCGTTGTGTCCAGTCCCGGCAGGAGTGGTGCCCCTCTGGCCTTTTGTTTGGAATCACACTGTTAGGTTTATCAGGTTCTAGTTAACAGCTTTAAAAAGCAGAGGCAGCTGAACCGGGAATGGTCCACCTCTTTTTAAATGGCGCTCAGCTACCTCGCGTCCATTTTTACCAACTTGTCCAGGGCCAGAGGGACCAGGCAGACGTGGGCGCCTGTGGCTGAGCTGAGGAGCCGCCCCAGGCACCCGCGGGTGCGGAAGCGGAGGTGGCGATCGAGCCTGGCCCCACAGGGCGGGTCGTGCGCTCCGGGCCAGGCTGGGGCCTCCTGCCGCCCCCACTCTGGCCTCTCTGAGCTCCCACGACTTTGGAGTTAGAGATGAAAACAGAGGGCAGAAGAGGAGGAATCAGGTCCAAAGGCAGGATCTAAGGAAGGAGAGCCTCGCTTTGACGTTTGGGCTGCGTCCGGCTGCTGTCTTCTGGTCCCTGGGCTGGCTCTGCCTCCCTGACCGGCCTGCCTCCCTGACCGGCCTGCCTCCTATCCGCCCCCACCGGGGTGACGCCTGCTGCTCCTGAGCCCATCAGGACGGCTCTTGTTTACTGTGGTAAAATACACAACACATAAAATCACCGCCTTAACCAGTTTTAAGTGCACAGCCCAGTGGCACGAGGCACGTTCCCACTGTCGTGCAGCCATCACCACCCTCCTCCCCAGAACCCTTGCGTCTTCCCAGACGGAAACTCTGTCCCCATCAGACACCAGCTCCGCATCCCCACCCCAGCCCCCGGCCCCCGCCGATCCTGCTTTCTGCCTCTCTGAGTCTGCCTTCTCTGGGAGGTCACACAGTATCTGTCGTTTCGTGTGCGGCTTATTTCACTGAGCGTAACGTCCTCAAGGTTGATCTGTGTTGCAGCAGGTGTCAGAACCTCCTCCCTCTTTCAGGCCAAGTAATGTTCTGTCATTTGTAAACACCATATCCTGCTTACCCACCATCTGCGGTGGACACTTGGGCTGCTTCCGTGTTTTAACTACGATGCGTGATGCTGCTGTGAACATGAAAGTACCCCGCTTTCAACAATTCTGGGTAATTTATGTTTAATTTTTGAGAAACCGCTGTGTCGTTTCCTGTACCGGCTGCTCCATTTACATTCCCACCAGCTGTGCACCAGGGTTCCAGTCTCTCTACATCCTTGCCAACCCTTGCTGTCTTCTGGCTTTTCTTGAACAAGGGCCACCCTGATGGCTGTGCAGTGGTATCTCATTGTGTTTTATTTTATCTTATTTTTTAAAAATAATTTTAAATCGGAGTTTAGTTGTTCCGGTGTACAGCAAAGTGGATCAGTTATGCATGTACATACATCCACTCTTTTTTAGATTCTTTCCTGTATAGGTCATTACAGCGTATCAAGTAGAGTTCCCTGGGCTGTACAGTAGGTCCTTATTAGTTATCTGTTTTACATATAGTAGTAGTGTGTACACGTTAATCCCAATCTCCCAATGTATTCCTCCCTCACTGTGGTTTTTTTTTTAAGATTTTTTTGATGTGGACTATTTTTAAAGCCTTTATTGAATTTGTTACAATATTGCTTCTGTGTTATGTTTTGGTTTTTTGGCCGCGAGGCATGTAAGATCCTAGCTCCCTGACCGGGGACTGAACCTGCACCCCCTGCATTGGAAGGCGAGGTCTTAAGCACTGGACCGCCACGGAAGTCCCCTCGTTGTGGTTTAGATTTGCGTTTCTCTAGTGACCGATATTGACACTCTCTCCATGTGCTTATCGGCTGTCTGTATACTTTATTTGGAGAAATATCCATTCAAGTCCTTGGCCCATTTTTGAAATATGTTGTTGGTTTTTCGGTTGTTGAGTCTCAGCAGTTCCTTATACATGCCCGAAAGCTTATTTGTTTAAGCCTGGTGCTGTCTCTCTAGTGCCGGGCACTAAATAACCAGACGTTAGAAACCCGTGTTTCTAAGGTTCCTTACCTTGACTTCATCCTTTAAAATGACTGAACATTTATTTTGCTTTTTATAACAGATGGTTAAAAAACTTCAGTGAAGTCACTGACTTCAGCGTTTCTGGGGCCAAGTATCATCGTGGAGTAAAATGTTCTCGCACAGTGGGCATCCCTGGACATCCCGAGGTCACCTTGCGAAGGCCCGACCTCAGGAGGGGGCAGGATAGTCGTGCCACGTATGGCAACACCCCATCCTGTAGTTGATAATCCAGTAGGTAGTTGTGGACGCCAGGAAAACCCCACACAATAAAGACAAATGACGTCCATCAAAGTGGCGGCTGTGTGCTCGAGAGCTGGGCACCATTGGCAGAGGGCCGGCACGTGGCCTCGCTCTGGACAAAAGGCTGGTAAGGCTGCAGGGCGGGTGCTGAGCGCGGGCTGCCCCCAAACCCGCAGAACGGACTCTGGGGCGCCGAGGGCCTGGCCCGCCTTCCGCCGGGGTTCCCCCGGGGAAGGCGGGTGCACGCCTTCTGCCCTGTTTCAGCCGTCAGAACCAGACCTCGTTCTGCTGCCGTGACACATGTCCTGCGGGCTGCCGGGAGACAGGAGGTTGTGATGGCGGCCGCATGAGACTCTGCCCTCCCTCACGCACATTCTGAAGGTGTGTTTATACACAGGGGATTCTGTGAGGACTTTTCTCCAGAGCCTCCACAAGACGCAGGGCCCAGTCCTGCATCCTTCCGTCCAGGAAAGCAGAACGGAAGCTGATGTGCCTTCCCCGGGATGCTGGGAGGGCCTTGCCAGCGTTTTCCCTGCACGGGCCCCCCTGGCTCGGTTCCCAGGACCAACTCGGGGGCTTTCAGACCACACTGCATAATTTTTCTGAAAAGTGCTGCTGGAGGCCAAATAACAGAAAGAACAATTATATTTATTCCAATTATCTCTAACATTCTTCTTTGAATATTGCCTTGGGAGGATGCCACAGAGGTGTCTAGATTCAGATGGAAACCATGAGTGAGTATTTTGCCAGGACTTTCCTTCCAGAATCCTTATCCCACTTCTAAGAGAAAAGGCACCAAAGTAGGGAAATTAATGAGCCCAAAGAGAGAGCACCCACAAAGTAACAGCTCTCCAGCTGCCCCGAATTAGGCTAATTTCTGCTTTCAAAGTTCCACACCAAAATATCAATGGCTTTCTTGTTTATACTAATGAAAAGTTGGGAAGAATCTGAGGGCCCCGGTACTAAGGAGAGAGTAAGATAAATTCTACTGAGACCCTCCCAGGAGCCCGAGGCAGGCGCTTGGCTGTGCGGACTCTTCAAGGGCGAAGAGCCTTTTGTTTGTTCACAGACGCATCCTTCGTGCCGAACGCTGCATCTGACGCTTGAGGGCTGCTCAGTACATACTTGAGATGATGATGTCTGTGCGTGGAGAATTTTGTTGAGAACCCAAAGCTTGACGTGGCAAAAATAAAAGGGACTGACGTGGGGGCCAGTGCCCCTCCTGCATCACGCCCACCGCGGGCGCTTGGCCTCATTCCCTAAAGTGTCCCCAGCGCCCTCCCGGAAGGAGGGCCCGGGAAGGGGGCCCTCGGAGGCTGACGTCCCTGGAGGAAGAGCTGCCTTCCTCACTCAAGCTTGTCACTCCAGCTTCTGTGCTCCCGGGCCGCACAACTGACCCAAGCCCACTTCCGTGCTCGTGGGGTCCCCTCAGCTGTGGGAGTCAGGGGGAGGAAAGATACACAGAGGGTCCAGCTTCGCCAATGTGGTCTCTGCAGCAAACCCCCCTGCCCCCACCCAAGGAAGATGCGGGCTCACTGGTCAGCATGACAGCAGCACTTCCCCGTCCAGTGCCGGGCATCTTCTGTGACATATTTTCCTCTGCAGGCAGCTGTTATGGAAGTTTTAACTCCGCTTCACTAGACGAACGAACACTGGAGGTACAAAGCATGAGCACAGTGGTCAGCCCCAAGCAGAAGACGGGCTTATTCAGAAAACTCTGAAGAGCCGGCCCCACCCGGAGCAGCTCCCGGGTCCGGGGCAGAAAGCAGCCCTTGCCAGACACAGGAAGGTCCTTGGTTCCCTGTCAGCAGCCGCACTCTCGGGACTGTCCTGCCCCGTCTTGCTCATTAAGGCAGGGCTCGGACCGCGCCCCCTCCGGAGTGGAGCCTGGACTTTAACGGCTCTGGGAGTGAGTGCACCCGGATGCCCAGGCAGCGGCAGCCTCACCGTGCTCCCTGGCTAAACACTACCGCTGCGAGCTGGGTGAAGTGCTCCTAACGAACGTGCAATTAAGAAAGCTCCTGCAGCATTTGGGGACCCACCGCTCAAAGTTTCGTGCTCTGGAACAATCCACGTTCCCTCCAAGAGATGTAGACCAGGTTTTTCAGAGTTTAGAGCCACACTGAACATTTTTCTATTTGCTGGCCAACTGCTTCAGTGGTTTCAGGAATGACATCTTGCTATTTAGTCAACAAATATTTATTGAGTTTAGTGGCATCATTTCTCAAGAAGGAATATAATTGTCCTTGAGTGCTGGTCTTTGTTAAGTGGTTTAACTAGGTTTAAATTTAGTAGATGACAGTTCAAAACTGTTTGACTGCTAGTAATATTCTGGTATAAAAGTCAGCCTGGAAATGTAGTTAATTGACTTTCATAGAGGGAAGCAACAGAAGGATTATTGCATCCACCATCCACACAACCATTCACCCATCCATCCATCTATCCATCCAATATCCATCCATCCATCCATCATCCATCCATCCAACATCCATCCATCCATCCAACATCCATCCATCCATCCATCCAACATCCATCCATCCATCCATCCAACATCCATCCATCCATCCATCCAACATCCATCCATCCATCCATGCATCCATCCATCCATCTATCCATCCATCCATCACCCATCCATCCATCCATCCATCCATCCAACATCCATCCATCCATCCATCCAACATCCATCCATCCATCCATCCAACATCCATCCATCCATCCATCCAACATCCATCCATCCATCCATGCATCCATCCATCCATCTATCCATCCATCCATCACCCATCCATCCATCGCCCATCCATCCATCCACCGATCCATCATCCATCTGGTCTCTTCCAGTTCCTTTCTATTAGGACCTATTCAAAGGACTCATATACTCCCTTCTGCCCCTATACACCTCCTAGGGAGGGATTTCCTAGGACAGATTTCCTAGAGGCTTATAAAGCCCATCTTTCCTTCTCCTAGAAGGGGGACATATTTTTACATCTCCAGGGAGACTCTGAACCTCAAGATTCTCCGGGAGACTCATCCATTGTCGTTCCACTTTTTTCAGTCTCCATGGTTTAGTCTAATCCTCTTTTAGACACAGTCCCCGATAAATCTTGGTGTAAGAGTGCTGTCGACATGAGTTGCTTTCACTCTGCAGCACACATCGAGGTTCAGCTTCGTGAAAGAAAACCTCCGCCAAGTATCCACCAACATCCACTGACTGCAGAGACTGTCCAAGGAATCAAACCCGTAACTGAAAACTGTATGAAACAAGGCTGATCGTTCTGTGTAA
This sequence comes from Hippopotamus amphibius kiboko, assembly GCF_030028045.1. Taxonomy (NCBI): domain Eukaryota; kingdom Metazoa; phylum Chordata; class Mammalia; order Artiodactyla; family Hippopotamidae; genus Hippopotamus; species Hippopotamus amphibius. Next base: position 283,044 of record NC_080189.1, on the reverse strand, counting down.
AAGCCCTTGTGATACTCCCACCCTCCCTGTTCAAAAGCCGCTTGGAAGAGGTTGAGGGTTTGACCAAGGCTTAAGAACCGTTAACAACGTAGTTGCACCCGACATCCAGCTGTGCCGAGTCCCCATACCCTACCTGCAGCCACACCTCCAAAGAGCACCGCCTGTACTGTGAGAGGCCTCTGTCGCGCCTTCTTTAGTATCCCTGTTGACCCGAGAGCTGGTGTTTGCTTGCCTGTATCTAGGCGAGTCAGCAGCTCTCTAGGTCTGTTACGCCTCGGGGCTACACGGAAAGCCCAAGGTACTTTTTGCAGAATTTAAAGGCTGATATTGCTGATGTCGCCTGTCCTCGAAATTCTTCCCTTCTGCAATATGTGGAGGACATTCCTGCTCTCCTTCAGCAGACGTGCTCTTGGAGGAGGGCCTCCGTTTTCTCTGAGAACTAGCAAACAGCGGACACGAGGTGTCCAAGAAAAACTCTCGCCTAGTTATTCATCTAAAGTCAGGTATTTAGCCCACTTAATTACTGAGCATGGCCGCCTGTTAGCTCCAGATCAAACTGAGGGTCTTTTAACCTTTCCTCGACCAAGCAAAGAGACGACTCAGAGGTTTTCAGGACTGGCAGGATATGGTAAAAACTGGGCCCCAGAGTTTTCCGCCATGGCCCAGCCCTGCACTCCCTCCTTAAGGCTGATTAGACTAAACCTCTTATTTGAACAAAAGAAGCTCACAAAGCTTTCCCCCAGTGGAAGGCAGTCTTCATGAATGAGCCGCCTGCAGTCACCCTAGTTATAAACTACCCTTTGCTTTTCTGTCCATGAAAGAGAAGGCAATGCCCTTGGCGCTCAGTGCCCGGGGAGCCAGCACAGACACGCAAGGCATTGCCGCCAACACTAGACCCAGCAGCCAGAAGTGACCCCTCATGAGAGTTACTGTGGCTACTGCTAGGATATTACAGCACATAGAAGAGCTTTTTATGACCACTGACCACATGTGCACCCTACTCCGTGGAAGCCCGGCTTCATTCTCAGCGCACGCAGCATCGTTCCACCAGCAGCCCGACCTCCTGTGTGACTCTTCAAATGTCTCCTTCTAACGTGACTGTTTCCCACGGTAACACCCCAAGCCCTGCTACCCGCCTCCTCTTACCAACTGATAAAGCCCCTCTTGACCATTTGATGCTCACTGACCAACTCCAAACCCTTGAAACGATTTGCAGGAGACCCCTCTTGAGAATACTGATCTGATCTGATCTACTGATGGATCCTGTTTGAGAGCACCGAGACCCAACCCCTAGGCCCCCAGGGATCGTGGTTGGATCCTATTGAAAGATGAGTCTGGCCACCATCTAGCTGGCTTTGCTGTAGTATCTTTAACCGAAGTCACTGAGGCCAACATCATACCAGAAGTTACTTCTGCTCAGCAGGCATAACTCCTTCTGTTAACTAGACCCTGCCTTTTAGCAAAAGGAAAAACCATTCATGTAAACACTGACAGTAGGTACATTTTTGGTGTCGCTCATGATTTTGTCAAGCTTTGGAAACAGAGAGGGTTTTGCCCTCCTCAAGACAGAAAAACAAACAGTTGCTATGTCCTGGGACTCTTAAATGCCATTCAGCTGCTTAGCTCCTTGGCAATGATTAAAACTCATGGACATTCAGCAGCAGACATGGAGGAAAATGAAAGAAGCCGTTTGGCTGACGCAGCTGCTAAGACAGCAGCCCTCCGAAAGTCCAAAATCAGGCTAGAAGGGCCTTGCCTGCCCGTAAATTCAGAGTCTGAACTAATTACTAAAGCGTTAGAAGCACAGCAACTCTCTGTTCAGAGAGATCTAAAAAATTGGATCAAACAAGGTTGTGGACGTGACTCTAAGAGAAGACATTGGTTAGGACCAAATGGTAGGCGTGTCCTTTCCGACTGTTTACAAAAACTTATCCTTGAATATAGGCTTAATCTGACTCACTGGGACAAGATGGTTCAATGGGGAAGACAATATTATTAAAAGCCATCTCCTAAAATGGCTCACCACGTACGGTAAGTTGTCAGGTTCGCCCTACACATAACCAGGAAAGAAAACCCTCCCGTACTTGCGTGGTCATGTCCCTCACCCTGGGGGCAGTTGCCGCTGTCTCAGGGTTATAAATATGCATTGGTGGTGATTTGCGTGCTGCTCTTTGGGGAGGACTTTCCTTGTCACAGAGCCACGGCTGTGGCAGTAAGTAGAGTTGGAAAAAGTTGTTCCCACTTGGGGAAAACCCTCTGACTCCACAGTCACAGAAGTTCCCACTTTACTGGACAAGTGATCTGATCTGATTGTAAAACTCGGCCCATTTTACAACACTTCTGTTGTGCCTACGCCCCCAGGCGTCAGGATTGGCGGAATGCACTAATGGAACTATAAAAATTAAGTTGGCTAAATTCGTTGTGTCTTTTAAGCTGCCTTGGTCTAGAGCACTGCCTTTAGTTTTACTTAACCGGAGATCTACGCTCTTTGAGAAAAGCAGGTTGTCACCATTCAGAATCCTGACTGGAAGACTCATAAGATTAGATGAAGGCTTGTATGAAACTGCTCTGTTAAAGGAAACATCTTAACCTGCTATGAGGAACTTACCAAGCCCTTAAAAGTGAACTTGCAGTTCAGAGAGCAGTCTTCCCACAGTAAAGACACACAGTGTGATGTTCTCCAATGTGGAGACTGTGTCCATTGGAAGTGACACCTTCACAAAGATGCCCTCCAAACTTGTTGGGCCACCGTAATGAGAAGCCCGCGCACCACAACGAAGAGTAGCCTCGCTCGCTGTAACTAGAGAGAGCCCGTGCAGCGACAGAGACCCAAGCACAGCGACAGAGACCCAAGCACAGCAATGAAGACCCAACACAGCCAAAAAAAAAAAAAAAAAAAAGAATCAAACTGCTGGATTTGGAGATAACTGCCCTGGTCCCCATTACAAGGATCTGGCTGGTTAGCTTTAGGAGATTTTGTTTTAGAGGAAGGGAATTACGGTGGAACTCTAGCAGCCGCAGATCCCTCTGATTGGAACCCGTGTGAATGGCCCGTCAAATCTTAAATGACACTGCACACTGTTTTTGTTTTTTTCTTAATGCTACCAAGGCCCAGTCTCAGGAGAGAGCTAGACCAGAACTGAAATATGTCACCTCTCATCTTTTAGGGGGTACCATGCCCCAATTAGGGGATGGATTGCAGTTAACACCTGGTTATGGATATCTAGACACAAAGACCCCTTTATGCTGGGGGCAGCCTAACCATACAAAACAAACTCACCCAGTGACACCTGACATCTTGGATGGGCACCGCATGATTTTCGCACTGCAACTATCACTTTAAAGCTGGTGCTTGGTTTGGAACTGATGGGGACAGGTGACCCGGTGTTTATTGGGCAGCCCCAAATGGAGCCCAGGGGCTTTGTGGAACTGACCTTTGGCCTTGGCTCCCTCCTGAGCAGACAGGATGTTGTTCCTCAGGATTTCTCTGAACTCAAGGACATAGTCATACGACCCTCAACATGGCCCCTGCAAGCTACCCCTTGTTGAAAGCGAGATGGATTCGGTCAGTCTTCCGCGGTTTGATCGCTTGGTAGCTGTTTTTGCTCCTTCACTGGGACTTGAAGATGTCATTGCTTATGTAGAAGCTTTAACCAAATTTACCCAACAAGCCCTAAATGATAGCCAACAAGCTATAAAGCTTTTAAATTCTAAAGTATCTTTAATGAGATAGGCAGTCCTACAAAATCAGATGGCTCTTGACATTATTAACTGTTTCTCAAGTAACATAAGTTACCTGTGCTATAATACAAACTGAATGTTGTGTTTTCATACCAGATGAATCATCTAATATCACACACTTAATAACTCATATGAGAAAGCAAATAAATGCTATGAATGACTGAACACCCAGTCTTGGAGAAACATTAGGCTTAGGTGAAAGTTGTCTAAAACTTTTGTTTATGACATTGCTATTGATTCATGACATGTTAATTACTGTCTGTGTAGTCTAAGTTAATGCTTTGTGTCTCTTGCAGGTGTACCATGACAGCCTCTACAGAAATAGTGATAGCTTGACTTCTGGAGATGAATGACCACTCCCATAAGATTCTTCCTAATGAAGATCTATGCCTACTTTGAACACCATCTAAGACTCACTTGCTAGGTGGTTCCTTGTTGCTCAGATGTGGCCATAAACTCTCTAAAGATGTATCTCTCACACAACCACCTCTTTCCCCTCTGCATGGGACGTGCCTCTCTGGGAATGAAACTTCTCAGTGCTGAGGGACTTATGCCAAAGAGCCACGTGATTGATCATCTTTCTAAAGAAAGATCTTGAACAAAACGGGGAAATGTAGAAGGAAAATAAAAATGTAGTTGTTATTGCTAAGAGAGCTTTCTAAAATGGGGCTGAGAGACCATTAAGGAAGTGTGACTTAAGCAGATCTCAGTCTGGATGGAATCTGATCTTTTGACCTGATGAAGTCATCAGAACATCTGCCAGAAACTCAAGATACTTATAGGATCTTTATCCTAAAATAAGTTGTGACAGTCCATCTACTTATTGGACTCCCTGCCGTAGAATAACTCATGATTCTTTAAGGACAAATATTTCCTGACTCACCTCAATCACAATTATTGGCAGGCAACTTTCAACAGCCTCTTGGCATTTTGTCTTTATAAGCTCATGACTCTTTCTCATCCCCAGAACACTCTTCGCGTTCACCTGAATCTGTGTCTCCTGAAGTGCAATTCATAAGACCTCAAATAAACTCTTTTCTTATTTGCAGTGTCCTGCATCATTCTTTTGGTTGACGCATTGCGCTCAGTGTGCAGGAAACCTGACAGCTCCCACTCTGCTGTGTTTCTGTGGGAGGTCAGGAGCATGCGGCAGCTGCCCTGCTGAGCATCGTGGTCCTCCCGTCCTGAGGCCCCGCGCTGACTCTTCATCTTGTGAATGGCTCTCTTGGCATGACAGAGAGGGTCCTAGGCAAGAGGTCAGGCACCCTGCATGTTGATTCAGGCTCTGCCCAAACTCAGGGCATCACTTTTGGCAGATTACTTAACCTTCCTGGCCAGTGTCTGTGCTGTAAAAAAGAGGGCCAGAACAGATGCTCTTGTTTCAGATTGCTCTCGGAGCTTCTCTGCTGGGAGGGGCTGGGAAAAGGCCACGCTTGTGGCTCGTTGGCCGAGGGACTCCCCACCCCTCCGTCAACCAGAACCAACAGATCCATTTTCTAAATTGGGGTTCTGTATTCCATTTTATTTGAACAAAATGTTCTGCCAGCTTGGAAACCATTGGGGAGGTCATTAAGGACTTATGCAGCTCTGAGCCTCTGATTTAAAGGGTCACTCTCCCTCCGGTTATTGGCGTTTCTTCTTCCCAGTTTTGGCTGCTCAGCTTCTGGCCTTTTTTCTTTTTCAGCTTTTTATGGGTCTCCTAAGAGGACAGACAGGTAGGGCCAGCGGCAGGAAGGACAGCACAAGCAGTCCTTGGTGACCGTGGCCAGACGTTGGAAAGAAGGAAGATGAAGCCACTGGCAACAACAAAGGCTTTGGGACACAGGCGGACGTCTGCAGTGTGCTGTCCCTGCTGTGCCCGCCCTCCGCTCCCTGTGCAGAGGCGCTGGAGCCCCTGGGGGCTGCTGTTCGAGAAGTTTGTCAGAAGGACTCCTGTGCCCCACTGTCTCCCATCCCCAGCGACTACCCTGCCACCTTTCTTAGGATTTACGTGATTGACCTCCTCCGTGGCTCCTGGGACAAGCGTGTGCTGCTGAGAGGGACGGGACATCCTTGTGCTCTTGTTCCGCACTCGCCCAGCACACGGGCCAGAGTGACCACGCGATCAAGGCTGGCCCGGGAGCTTTAGGAGCGCTGGGCGAGTTGTGATGCAAACAGTGGGGGCGGAGGGAGGGCTGGAGCAAGGCCAGTTTGGGCCCAGCTGGAGTCTTCTAGGGAAACGGGGAGAGTGGGAGGTTGGTTATAGGCTGGGCTGGGGGACAGGAGGGGGACAGCCTGGTGTTTCAGAGTCAGGGAGCCAAGGAGAGGCACGTGGCTGTGAAAGTAAAGATGCCCGTTGGAGAAGTTTCCTGATTCTTTTATTATTAGGCAAGTCTAGAAGCATGGAAAACTAGACATTCATTTCATTATCATTGCAAGGTTAGGAATCTAGTTTAGGGAAGAATATCTGTGGCTTCTTAGAAAAGGAAAAAGTTGTTTCCAGGGACCCAGGCCTTTGGCATGAAGTCCCAGCACAGCCTTACGATCTACCCTGCACGGTCCCTTCCATAGAAACCGTCACTCACAAGGAGGCTTAATTGGTAAACCACTTCTTTTAATGTCTTCAGAAATGAAAAATATTTGTTTGTACTTTCATATTGTGATAGAATCTGTGGATCTGGAAGAGGAATTGCTGAAATCAGGTGTGGCTGGGGGCCCGGGCCTGCGCTGGGGCTTCCAGGAGGCAGACTGGCCGCAGGAGCCTCCTGGGAGGAGACCGGCTGAGGAGATGCGCGTGAGACCTGGGGGACACCGCTCCCAGGCTGGAGGGCACCCGCGTGTCCTCAGCTGTCAGGCGGGGCCTCTGCCCTGGCGCTCCTCACCCTGGGGCCCCAGAGCAGCAGCGGGCTCTCCGCTGCTCCTCCTCACGCACCTTCCCAGACGCCCTCTCGGTCCTCGCCCCACAGCCACTCGTCCCTGTGAGGCTAAGAACTGCAGATCAGCTCTCAAGCTTGAAAGGATGGAGCCAACCGTAGCTTCACGTCCTCATCTGAAAGGGTTGTAATGACATTGCAGTGCTGTGTGCTTTGCTCACAGGCGACCGGACTCTTCAATGGGCTGAGCCTATTATTTGCTTGGTCCTCAAAAAACCAGGCAAACTCAGAAAATGTCAAATCTCTAAATGTCAGTGGGTGAAGATGTGTCACAAGTGTGATGTCTCAGGATATGTGCTACTTTATTTGAAAGGTTAGGCGTTATAGGAAAATAATAAAGAAGTCCCAAAAGGAGAAAAATATTTTTCAGAAGATGCTAGTTACGACTTAAGAATATCAAGCCAACATTTCAAAAATGAGTTGTGACAGAGCCAGCACTGATTATTTCCTGGCCAAGAAGGTGACCCCTGGAAGCCTGCACAGGGAGGGATGAAGGGTATCTTTTATGCCGCTGACCTCACAGCGCGGCTCTGGTCTAATGTGGACGTCATCCCCTAATTACAGAGAAAGCCAACATCCTCATTATCACAGAGTGGCTGTTAGAAATTTCTGCCTGTTCATTAGCCTTCTGCTATTATAAGCGTTAATAAATCTTTGATTTGGGCAGACAACCACAGTTTTCTTTAAAGAAGTTTTCTTTAAAAATTCATTGGATGTCCAGAAGAGGAATTACTTTTCTCTCCGACTCAGGTCTAAATTTTCACAAAATGAGTTCAAGGATAGCTCTTAAACACTGTTATTTCTTAAAAACGGTGCCCAACACGCAGGAGCTCAGTAAACATCAGATGAGTAAAATGGCCTTTGCATCGATGTTTCGCACGGACGCTCACCTGCGGACGGGTTAGTCACATTTTCCTTGTCTTCCCAGCAAGACTGTGATCTTGCCGTGGCCGGTAGGCTCTGCCCGGACGCTCAGCTCCCCCGGCCCGGGTCCTGAATGAATGTCTGCTGACTTGGTAAAGAAAGCCTCTTCTGTGGAGCTAAGACGGGTCACCGAGGAGTCCGGGTGGTCCGCAAACACAGAGGGAGGCCAACAGAGAGAGGAGCCGGCAGAACAGACCGCCGAGCCCGAAGGAGAGGAGCGTTTAGAGCCGGTGACCGGCCACAAGCGGCTGCCCCAGGAGATGGGCTTGGACCGAAAAGGGGGAGACGCGGAGGGCTGGGGGCTCCGGCTCTGCCTCGTGAGGTAATCCGCCCCTTTAAAGGCACCTCCAGCTGCTGCCCGCAGTCACGGTTTCAACAGAGGACGAGGTCTTAAGTCACCTTCTTTCATGTCAGACAATTCTGGTGGTGGCCGAGGCCACCGCCTGGAGGGCAGGCCTCGCGGGGTGCTGATGGTCGTTTCCCCTCGCGGGACACGGAGTATCACACGGCAACGCCTCACTCTTACCACAGCTTACACGAGTCTGGGCTGAAACAGAGAGAAACCTGCCCCTGCAGCTGTGAAGCAACGTGCTTCTGTCACTTTTGCTTCCGTGGAGAAATTCAGACGGAACCACCAGCGTGACTCCTAGGGGCCCGCGTGAGCTGCAGGAGGTTTGCCGTCAGCCTGAGCCGCGTGCCGACGGCTGCCAGAGGCCCGCCAGGACCAGCCACGCACACGGGGGCTGACCACATCCAGATTTCATCCCTTGGAACAAGGGCATCGCCTGTGGACCTCACGTCAAAGGAGTGCTTGGCCCCGTCTTCCCACGCGGATGTTACAGAGAGGTTTACTCTGGAACTTCTTTGGTGCGGCTTAGTTTTACAAACCTTCCTTTGTTTCAAAGACAAACTTCAGCCTTGCCCTGTCTCTACATTCACCATTTCCACATGAGTAGAGAATCCAAAATCACAAGGGTTACAGGCCACATGAACTTAAAATCGTCTTTGGTAACGAGGAAAGGTGGAGTTAACCAGCAGCCCGCCTCGCAGAACGTGTGGGTCTGTGACCCTGTGGAGCTAACTCGGACTCCAGGTGAGACCTGTTTCTCTGACTTTAACTTTTGCCTAGTGTTGCTTTTGTTATTGTAATCACACGTGCTGGCCAGTCTTCGGGAACCCTGCCCCGCTGCCTGTGTTGAGCTAAAGTGCCCCTGCTCAGCCCACCTGTGGACACTCTGCCCTGCCCGCCTGCGCGAATGGCTGAGGTTAACACATCCCCTCACCGAGGCGGCTCCTTCCGCAGATCTTTTATAAGACTGATGGCCCTTTACTTCCCCACAGCCCCTCCCTCTCTGGTTCTATAAAACAAACTAGCATCCAGACCCCAATAGGACGGTTCTTTTCAGGAGACACTCGTCTGCCCTCTTCTGGGTCTGCCGGCTTCCTGAATAAAGCTGTATTCCTGGCCTCAGCGCCTCGTCTCCTCTGCGCTGGCCTGTCGTGCGGCGAGGGGAGCGAGCCTGGACTCGGCGACAGGTCTACCTGGAGTCCAGTCTCCGTCTTCCAGGAGCCCAGTGAGTAACTGTGGCCAGCGCTCCCCCTCGGCGAGCGACTGCTGCGCTCGTGCATGTGGCAGAGCCGCCCCCGCCCGTGCACTGTGCACAAGCTCATCCAGAGAAGCCCCAGCGGGCGATGGCTGCTGGCCGCTCACCACGGTGGCTGTCACAGGCAGTTCGCACGGTCCTTCTGAGATACGCTGGGAGAGCCTGCTTCAGCAAAGCCCTCACACGGCACCCGTCCGTGGTCCAGGCACCCTGCCCTCGGGGGCCTCAGAGCTGGAGCCCCCGCGGCCCTGGGCCTCGAAGCTCCAGACAGAGGCCTCCTTCCCCGGGCTGACGCGGCAGTGCGGCCGCGGTACCGGCAGCCGCGAGGACTCTGCGAGGAGGTGTTCTGTCCGCTCCGCGCCGTCTCCCCGCTCTCTCCCTATCAGGGCACAAAGGAGGGGCTGGCGGGGGCGGGGCGTTTTCAAGGTGAAATTTGCCTCCTTGAGAGACCGGAAGAGCAGACGAGACCTCTGCGCCAGCGTGTGGGAGGGAGATCTGGGTCCCTCCGCTTGGGGGGGGGGGGCGTGTGACCCTCTGTGGTCAGGACGGACACGCTGGGCGCAGACCGTGCGTTAGGGACCCGGTGGGGGTGTCCTGGGCATGGGAGAGGCAGACCCTTCCTGGGAGGGGAGGACCACAGGCCTGCAAGCTTGGTCCTGGGGCTGGGGCGTGGTCAGGGCTGGGGCCGAGCCCAGCGTGACGTCTGTCGCTCAGGGCGACTTTGGCCTGAGCCCTGGCCTGAGGGGGGTGCGCTGGTGAGCCCCCAGTGAACATAAAAAGGAGGCGTGCAGCGCCTGGCCATCCATGGCCGTGCTACAGGCCACCCGAGAGTCACGCCCTCACTCCCACGGTCGTGGTGCGCGACCCACGCTTTCTGTGAGTGGGGAGTTTGGGGAGGACGGTGGCTGGAGCTGGGAGGGGGTGAGAGCCGTGGCGGGCTGGCCAGGCCCTGTTGCTCCCCCGAGGGGTCTCAGGGCCTCTCCGTGTGGCCCCTCCCTGTGGGCTGTGGTGGCTTCAGTGGGGAACATTCTGGAAGAACTGCAGGACAGGCTGTCACCTTTGCCGTCGGGCCTCAGGAGGCACAGGGCACCGCTAGGCCACGTTCCCTTGGTCACGCGCTCCCCAGAGTCAAGGGCAGGAGACACGGCTCCTGAAGCCGCAGGCGGGACCTCGGACGACACCTTCTGCTCTGAGAGGGAAGAGGAGGCCCACAGGCAGTAGCAGGATGGGGTCTGGGGTCTGCGCGGGGTGTGGACAGTGCTGCTGGGACCCGATTCCCACCAGATACACCCTATTTATTGGGTGAGGAAACCACATTTAGAGGTTAGCACCTCACCACCAGCTGGACCCGGGAACGGGCACGGAGAGTCAGGAAGAGGCCGCGGGGGCTCCGGCGGGTGTTCTCACCCTCACGTCCCAGCTCCAGCCTCTGCTGGACGAGGCCGTTCAAACAGCGCAACGTCCGCATGTGTTACCAGAAAATTAGCTTTATTCAAGGGCAGTCTTGCTCCGCGGGCCCAGGGTGCACGCTGGCCTGCTGCGCCCTCACCACCCTCTGCGGATGTGCTGCAGGGCCTCCTGCTGGCCCACCGCTCTCCGTCCCCTCCCACATCCCTTCCTTTCCCCCAGCAGGCCAGGCCTGGGACAGGCGCACGGCTGGCTGGTTCTCTCAGGGGACGAGCTGGCCTCCGAGGGCAGGTCCAGTGGGTTTCTGTGCTGCACAGGGACTTGGGGACTTTGGGTGGCACCCAGGGCTCTGGGTTCGGTGCTGGAACCGGCGTGAAGAGAGGGGACAGGGCTCAGCAGCCAGCCCCGCCGCTGCCCGGCCCCAGGCAGGGCTCCCCCGACGTCACAGAGCCCGGCGGCAGGCTGTTTGCTCCTTAACTCTTCCTCCGACGAGTCTGCGGAGAGCCTTGGGGGCGGGGGGAGGAGCTGAGCAGCAAAGGCCCGGCAGCGGCAGGGCCCAGTGCAGGCGCCTGTGCCAGGACCCGGGTGCACGGGGAGGCGGCCTCCGAGGGGCTGCGAGATGGGCGGGGCCCGTCGCCCTTCCTGGGCACTGTCAGGCGCTGGGTGTGATTCCAAGTGTGACAGGAGGCCCCGTGGCAATTCTAGCAAGACCCAGACGTGATCTGAATTACGTGATTTGAGTTACGGGCTGATGGGGAGGAGGCTGTGGTCCAGGTGAGCTGGACGGGCTGGGCCGGCGGCTCTCACGGACAGGACGACCCAGACGCCTTTGGATGTGGGCGAGGTGTACGGAGGTGCCTGCCTCCAGGATAAGCCTGAGGGGCCTGGCGCAGGCGGGTGGTGGTGCCTGATGGGGGCAGGCCGGGGATGTGAAGCACCTCTGAGGCGTCCAAGTGGAGACCTTGGTCAGACCAGCGTGTCTGGGTCCAGTGACTCTGGACGAGAGAGAAAGCTATGGGACTTGTCAACATAGAGATGGAGTTTCAAGCCATGGGGTCATAGAGGTTATGTGGGAGGGGTTGTAGGGGAGGAAGGCTGGGGGTGCAGAGCCTGGGTGGGCAGGGGGCCTGTGAGAGACTGAGGGGAGAAGAGGATACAGAGAGAAGATGGGGATGTGGTGTGTGTATGTGTGGGGGGTACGGATTCCGAGCTACTTAGAACCTGGTGTTTCAGGTCACGCTGAGAAAACAGACCATTCTATCCCACCCTGCACCTCCCCAGACAGCAAAGCCTAAAACCAAGGAAAGCATCTCTGATGGTGAGGTGTCAGGCTCCCTGAGGCATAGTTTTTCTCTTCCATTTCCCACAAGAGCCTCAGAGCAGCTGCTCCTTACTGGGCCTGTGAAACAGAGGCTGTCCAGGGCCTGTGCTTTAGAGGCCGCTGGACAAGATTTTTGAACAAAACCCCTCCATTTCCCTGTCCCCCCAGCCCCTGGCACCCTCTGCTTCATCCTCTGCTTCTCTGAGTCTGACTCCTTGGGCATCTCATGTAAGTAGAATCTTGTGGGATCTGTCCTGTGTGGCTTATTTCACTCAGCACCACGTCCTTCAGGTTCACCCACGTTGTTACAAATGGCATGATTTCCTTCTTTTTTGTGGCTGAATAATAAGCCACTGTGTGTATACACAACATCTTTATCCTTTCATCTGTTGATGGACACTTGGGCTATTTGTATACCGTGGCTATTGTGAATAATTCTGCAGTGAACATGGGGGTACAGATATCTTTTTGAGAACCTGATTTCAGTTCTTAGGGATATTTACCCAGAACTGGGATTATGCTCAGACATGGGACTGCTGGGTAATGTGGTGGCTCCGCTCTAGCCTATTCAGGACCCTCGTCACTGTTTCCCACCACGGCCGCCCCATCGTAATGTGATGGGAGCTCCCCCAGAACAAAGTAACACCAGGGCCCGGAGGCCGTAACTCAACTAGAAAGGAATGCAGTTGGATCCTGCCATTGTTTTTATGTGCCCATTAGCTCTGAAGCCCCTTTATGTGCCCATTAACTCTGAAGCCCCTCTCGCGTGTTTCCTGCGTAACTCTGTTACTATGTAATTCCTGCCTAACTCTGTAACTTAGCAACGGCCCAGAGGCCATAGAAGGGGAAGTACCCAATCAGGTTATACGCTCCTTTGCTTGTTACCTTATTTGGGAGACAAAAAATTCCAATGTATAGGAGTTTAACAAAAGTATATAAGGCAATGCCCCACTATGTTCAGGGCTCAGCCTTTGGATACAAATCCGCTGAGCCTGTGCCGGTACAATACACAATTCTTCCTGCTTGTAGCCTTGGTGTCCTGTCTGCCGCTGCTGATTCCTGCTGCAGTAGGTTCCCACTGCGGCTGCCCTGTCTTACGTTCCCACCATGGCTGCTCTATCGTATGTTCCCACCAGCAGTACAAGGGCTCCAGTTTCTCCACATCCTTGCCCACACTTGCTATCTTTTGTTTTTTGATAAGAGTGGTCCTAACAGGTGTGAGGTGACATCTTGTGGTTTTTATTTTCATTTTGATTTGTATTTGATAATTCATTATGTTGAATATCTTTTCATATACCCATTAGCCATTTGTATGTATTTTTGGAGAAATATCTGTTCAAGTCCTTTGTGTTTTGTTTGTTTGTTTGTTTGTTTGCTATTGTATACCTTCTGGGAATTAATCCCTTACCAGATATATGGTTTGCAAATATTTTCTCCCATTCCATAAGTTGCCTTTTTATTCTATCAATTGTTTCCTTTGAGGTGCAGAAGCTTTTTAATTTGATGTAGTCCCATTTGTTTATTTTTGCTTTTGTTGCTTGTGCTTTTTTGGTGTCAGAGCCAAGAAATCATTGCCAAGACCAATGTCAAGAAACATTTCCCCCATGTTTTCTTTGAGGAGTTTTACACTTTTAGGTCTTATGTTTAAGTCTTTAACCCATTTTGAGTTGATTTTTCTGTATGGTGTAAAGTAGGGGTCCAGTTTTATTCCTCTGTTTGTGGATATCTAGTTTTCCCAATACCATTTATTGAAACGGCTATCCTTTCCCAATGGTACATTCTTGGCACTGTTGCCAGAAATCATTTGATCATGTATGGTGGGTTTATTTCTGGGCTCTCTATTCTGTTCCATTGGTCTATATGTGTGTCTTTATTCTAGCACCAAACTCATTTTATGAGGCCAGCATTACCCTCATACCAAACCCAAAGATACTACAAGAAAAGAAAGCTATAAGCCAATATCCCTGATGAACACAGATGCAAAACTCTTCAACAACATAACAGCAAACTCAATTCAATAGCACATTAAAAAGATCACATGATCAAGTGAGATTTACCCTGGGATGAAAGGATGGCTTAACATATGAAAATCAGTAAATGTGATACACTACATTAACAGAATTAAGTATAAAAATAGCATGATCATCTCAATAGACAAGTAAAAAAATGTTTGACCAAACTTAACACTCTTTCATGACAAAAATGATCAACAAACTAGGTATAGAAGGAATTTACCTCAACATAATAAAGTTTGCATATGACACACCAACAGCCAAAATCATACCCAGTGGTGAAAAATCAAAGCCTTTGCCTCTAAGATCAAGAACAAAACAAGAGTGTCCACTACCCAGAGTAATCAGGCAAGAAAAAGAAAAAAAAAAGCATCCAAATTGGAAAGGAAAAAGTGAAATGATCTCTGTTTTCAGATGACATGATACTACATATAGAAAACCCAAAAGATTCCACAAAAATATATTAGATTTAATAAATGAATTCAGTAAAGTTGCAGGATACAAAAATCAGTTGCATTTCTATACACAAACATGAATTATCTGAAAAGGAATTAAAATTTTTTTTAAATTTTATATTGGACTATAGTTGATTAACAATGTTGTGTTAGTTTCAGGTGTACAGCAAAGTGATTCGGTTTGAAAAGGAAATTAATAAAACAATCTCACTTATAATAGCATTGAAAATAATAAAATGCTTAGGAATTAGCTTAACTAAGGAGACAAAAGACTTGTCCACTGAAAACAACAAAACACATTAAGGAAAGAAATTAGAGGAGGTACAAATACATGGAAAGATATACCATGTTTGTGGATTGAAAGACTTATTGTTAAAATGTCCACATTACCCAAAGTGATCTACAGATTCAATGTTTATCCCCATCAAAATCCCGACAGTTTTTACAGAAGTAGAAAAAAACCTACAATTAATGGGGAACCACAAAACATCCAGAATAGCCAAAGCAGCCTTGAGAAAGAATAAAGCTGGAGGCACCACACTTCTTGATATCAGAATACATCACAAAGCTACGGTTTGTAATGGACAAGAGTTTAATCAAAGGAGATTACAAACTGCACGAGAGGTGTCCCTCTTTGGAAGAAAGTTTGCTGTCCCCACATATAAGTCACCCATGTGACAGCCATGCCCCAAATCTTCTTAAAGCTTGACTCAGGAACTGCTAATCTTCTGGATTTCCAAGAGTTTACATGTTTGAAGCTGTGACAGCCTCTGCAAGGGCTGAAGGATGGAACACATTCTGGCCCCCTCTGTAGCCAAGCCAGCACTTAAGGGAAAGAGCGGAGGACACTTTGTTCTTCAGGCCACTCACAGTTAGGTGCTGGACAAGTCACCCTCCACCTCGTGAAAAGTTGACAAGGCTGCTGGTCTGTGCCCTGTCCACGCAGCTCCCTGAGGGCCGCCTGCACCCAGACGGCTCATCGCACTCCCCGGCCCTCGGGCCTGAGCACCTCCAGTCTTGTGTTCCGTGGAGATTTGGGGCCAGAACCCACCGTTTCTACCTATCTCATAATCTACTGCAGGCCTGCGTATTCTGAAACAAGGGGATGGACCGGGCACAACGTGGGTATAGAGAGGGAAGAAGATACCTGGACTAGCGGCAAGCATCAGATTCGTGTCCAGATATGTTCTTACACAAGGCGGGGATGGTCCAGGAGGCCAGTGACCTTTGCCTGTAAGCTGGGGAAGCAACTCTTAGCCACAGAGACTCTGCCAGTCTAGAACATTCTGTCCTATCTGGCACCACAGAAGCCTGTCCATGGCCAACACAAGGCCACTCTCGACGGCTGGTTTATTAAATTAATTAGCGTTCTATCAGCTTTGGGCCAGAGCTGCCACTTTCTAAATTTGTCTCTGGTTTCTGGGTTCTTGACCTGGGGCTGTGTCCCTATGTGTGGGCCCTGGAGGTGTAAGCTGCTCAGTTCGGCCCAGATTTTGGTGGCCTGTTTCACTCCAAACATGCTCAGGGGGTTTCCAGCGCCTGAGAAGGTGTGACTGGCCGCAGTGTCCCCTGAGGTCCTGTCTCATCTCGTGTCCTCGACAGGGGTGACCTGTCCGTGTTGCGTCTGATATGGGCAGAGCAAGGCTCCGACGTGGGCATTTGTCTGGTGTTTCTGCCCAGGACCTGCTGCTGCTTCCCTGGGACCGGGATGATTTTATACCTGAATTCTCCAGTTCTGATGAGCAGAAATGGCTTCAGCAGTGCCCTTATTTTTAAAGTTTTAAATCTTTTGAAATGTTGGTAAAAGATGGTCATTGCTATTTTGAGTCCTTACTGGCCAAAATTTAAAATGGACAAGTATCTGATGTCCCCGAGGTTTTCATTTGGGAATTGACGTCTCTGTGTGATCCAGACGTCTGCAGGCAGGTGGCTGGGCCTGCCCAGGGTGGGCCTGCATGGACCCGTCCCCGGGCTGGGCCCTCAGAGCCGGCGTGGCTGACGTGTCTATGCCGAGAGCCTGCTGTTTCCACGAGTGAGGCCTTCTGGAACGTTTTGTGCTCAGGAACAGCCGAGCCTGTGCCCACATGCAGACACATAGTATACACGATCTGAAACCTCACTTTGCTTATTTTCAAAGCAGGCATGAGTGTCAGACTTTTTTGGTATAGGAGCTGCCAACGGGAGTTGACTGAGATACATTTAAATAATGCTGTTGGTCTATTCAAGCCTTTTCCCAAAACTTGGACTACAAATGCAGTGGGACAGGTTGACAGCAGCCACGCGTCCAATTTTCTTGCAGCTGGTACCCAGTGAAAGCAGAGCAGGCGCATCTATGCAGTAACAGGCAGCGATGCCAAGCCTCCAGAGAGCCTGCGGCCTCAGCGGTTCTCCGTGGAGGGGAGGGAGGTCCTCTGGAGTGTCACTGGCCCTTAGGCGCCAAGGCCAGATGCTGTGTGGCCAACACGCCTCTCCCGAGAGGGAGCGTCTCTGGCGGGCTGGCCGAGCTGGCTCAGGGCCCTAGGTTTGATTTTATAAAGAGTATTTCACTTCAAATTTCTTCACCCAGAGAAGGTGTTAAGGGAGCTGACATCACACCCTCTCTGCCTGGGGACTGCGCCCCGAGGAAGACGAGCGTGACGGCGCCGAGAGGAGCGTGTCCCCGGTCAGGACGGCCCCCCGGCTCCTCTGTGTCCTGCAGAGCCAGGTGACAGATGCAGTGTCCTCCGGGGATCAAGCGTTCCTTAATGAGCCCTGCTATGCTCGAGGGGTCCGGTCAGGGTTCCTCAGCAGACCCAGGCCCCAGAGCCGGCCTCCTGTCCCTGCTGGGTCTGCTCCTGGGGCTCCGGCCCCCGGGCCACAGCGGACGCGGACCTGTTCCTCCTGCCCGGCACAGCTGACGTTCGGCTGTCAACACGCTGCCATCTGGTAAAATTAGGCAGCTGTCTTCACTGTGCTTACCCTGTCCCGTCTGTGCAGCACAGATGAGGACTTGAGTTTTAGGAATGACTCTGTATTTCAGATACTGTTGTACGTTCCAGGTTGACGAAGTAGGTGGGAAGGGGAAAGTGTTCCTATTTCACAGGTTGGTAAACCGAGTCAGGTTTTGACGATTTGCCCAGAGTCAGGACCAGAGCTTGGCCATAGGGACCAAACTTCCCAACCAAACGATGGGGCCCCATGGTCTGATAGAAACATATTTTCCTGTTCTTTGCTTATTGAAAAAGTTCACTGTGTTTGTAATCAGTCTCATTTGGTCGTGCATCTCATGAACTTCTTTATGAAGACCTCGAGGCTTCTGGCTTCTAGAGCAGCATTTTCCTGCCCTACCTGGGAGTCTGCAGAGTGTGAGACTGTGTCAGGGGTTCCTGGGCTTCGTGAGAAGGGGATGGTCGAGTCCAGCTGGCCGGGGCGGGCACTGTCCGCAGATCTATCTTTCTGCGAAGACACCGTGTCAACCGTGAAGGCTCTTTGGGAGACCAGCCCCCCCTTCTGGGGACACTCATGGTAGCAGCTTCTTCCCCGGAGACCCCTCTTCCGAAAAGGGGCCCCAGTCACACAGATGTGATGCTAAGGGGGTGACTTTCACTTTCGCATTTTTTCCCGGGTGTTTTTGAGGCGAGTCCTTGGCTTCGCCCTGCTCCCTCTCCTTCCTGCTGCTCCTCCCACAAACGAGACCCACAGCTCTGCTCGGTGGGGGAGCCTCCCCGGAAGGCAGGCATGAGCTGCCTGTAGGGATGGAGTCCTGCCGGTTAGCTGGGCCTCCCTGCGTTGCACTTCCCAAGGCTCCTTCCACAACATCCTGTCAGATTAACAGCGATGACAAGTTAGCCACGGTAGCACATTGGCAAAGCTGTCTGCACAAAGCTGACTCTCTTCTAAACACCTCCCGTTTTCCTCCTCCAGCCTCTTGCAGCAGCTGAAGCATTTTGGGGACGGCGTCGGTTTCATTTGAAATGATGCTGTGGTCACAAATTGCTGGCCCAGAATTTCCGATATTTATTTCTGCTGAGTGAAGAATTGCCTTTTGATTTAATTATAGAAGGCTTCCATCTTAGAAAATTAAGGAGACCATTCATCCCAAACTCCTGCCCTGCGGGAACGGACAGGCAGGCCAGCGAGGCACCTGCGGCGGGCTGACCCCGGGGCCGGGAGCTGTGGACGGGCGGCCAGACCAGAGCACCCAGGATCTTCTGATTCAACGCTTCGCATCCTTGCCGCTGAGGCTCTAGCTGGCAGAGAGGCCAGGCCGCCCTGGAGTGCCTCCCAGGGGGCCAGCCTCAGCTTTGAGCAGCCCTTTGCCAGGCTTCTATGAGGACACGGGGTGGTGGTCATCCACCTGGCCAGGGATGAAAGCATACTGTTGAGAAACGACCATACTGAGATCCGTCAGTGAGGAAAAGAGTGACCAGGGGAGACGTCCTTGGTTGGTTACGCTAGTATCTAATATGCCAGCAATTCTGGAGCATCACGGGCCAGCTCGTCCTCTAACCTTGGTGAGAAGCCTGGGGGCTCAGCGTGGAGGGGCTGGACTCCCTGATGTGAGCCCTGGGGAGGGGGTACAGAGTCCCTGAGGCGTCAGGGCAACCCAGCTCGACCGGGGAACTGGGGGGGGGTGAGTCTGGCTTCGGCGGCGTCCGCCAAGACGCAGGCAGCAAGAGCCTCCAGTTTCCGGGTGACTCCAAGACCGCAGAAGGGGCCGTAGCTCCTGTGGGCCTGGCCCGGGAAGCATGCCGGGGGGGGGCGGGGGGCTAGCGCCCTGGGGCAGGGGGGCAACGTGGGCGGACGCGATGCGGTCTCCGGTCCCAGACGCTCCTTGGCTGCAAGCAGCAGGACAACGTTCCACAGTTTAGAAAGGGAGGGCGTTCGTCATCTCCTGCGAAAAGGGATCCAGGAGAGGTGGCGGCTGACCCTTGAAACCACCCCGCCGAGGGCGTGGACCCCGGTGGAGGCCTCCGAGCACAGCAGGCTGGTAGCCCAGGAGGACTGGGTTTACCTGCGGGTTTGCGTTCTGCAGCGGCGACCGGACGGTTGGTGCATTTCCTGTCTGTTTTGCCCTGATTTCGGCCCCACCTCCACTGGAGACGTCTGCGAAGGGGGTTGACCTCCTTCCTGGGAATCTGAACACCAGCCTGGGGCCGGGGGCTTCTCCCTCACGTGACCCAGGCCTCTCAGCACCCCTCAGCTGCTGGGGTGCGATCGACCCAGCCGCCGGGCGAGACGATGCGCACAGAAGTGCTCCAGAAACAGCCGCTGCTCTGCAGAGGCCGCACGTCACCACCGCGTGTGTGAAACGGGGCCCCTGCGGCCCCAGAGACGCTGGGCCTGTGAGGAGGGCGTTGTGTGTTATGATTCGTTACATCTGTACAATCAAAACAGGATTTACAGTCCTTAGAATGGGACTTGCTGATCTGGAAATCAGCGCCACAAAATCCTGGGAAAGTACTCAAACGATATTTGAACAGAATAGAAATTAGTTACTTCCAGGGCCACGCTTTCCTCAGATGCACAGAGAATGGTCCGAAGGACGTGACAGTTGGATGTGGGGGTCCAGCCGACCCCCGACCCCCAGGCCAGGACCAGAGTACTCCAACCGCTTTCCCAGGATGCCTGCCTCCGTTGGCATGGAGACGCCCTCCCGGGTGCAGGTCCTCGCGTTGGGGCTGCAGTCCGTGCAGGCGAGGCTAAGGGGTGTCCTGGGCCACGTTAGAATTGCCGGGAGGGTTTTAACCATCCTGATGCCTCAGCGGGACCCCAGCCCGACTAAATGAGTGTACGTAGGCGAGGGGCCCGGCCTCGCGCTGAGCAGCCCCGCGGGGAGAAGCCCGTCTGCAGGGCCGTCCCTGCGCTGGCTGGGCCGCCAGGTGTGGAGGCCGGAACCGCGGCGGGGAGGACGCTGCGCGGACCCTCCCCTCCCCCAGCGGAAGGCCCCACGGGCCCGGGCCCCGCGCTGCGGGACAGCCCCACGTCCAGCCGAGGGGGCTCGGCAGGAGCCGGCTGGCCACGGGCTGGCCCCCGGGAAGCCCCTGCCGCCCCTCCGGGCCCACCGCGTCGGAGGGCTGTCCGGGGCCCAGACCTGGAGGCGTGCGCACGGGACCGGGGCCCCCACTGTCCCGACCGGTGGAGCGGGCCCTGCAGGTGCTTTCACCAAGCGGAACTGGCCTGGGTCACGCGAGTCCGGCCGGCCGGTCCTGTCTGAGTTTGGGTCCAGGGCGGGTGAGGAGGCGGGGGAGGCGGAGTCACAAACGCTCAGTGGAAAACAAAGAGGCTTCAGAAAAAGTATCTCCCTGCTCCTCAGGACTCAAACGTTCTGTTTTCCTCAAAATTGGGAAAAGGTTTTTCCACGCAGATTTTCAAATGTCTCTTTCTCTCTGTGCTTCAAATCTCTACATGTATAATCAGCTCAGCAAGTGTGAATGCGGTGCCTACCGTGTGCCAGGCACCCTCGTAAGTGCCGGAAGAGGCGGAGTCCCTGCTCCCGGGAGCGCACCTCGTGGGTCCCCACCAGAGCAGGCGCCTCTCGTTGGGGCTGCTGGTCCTGGGACGCCGCTTCCTGGCCCGCTCTGGTCTCTGCTTTCCGGTAAACAGGCACTCGGGACTGAGATGCCCCTGCTCGTGCTCCGGAGTGGACATCTGAGAAGCCAGGGTTCGTATTTTCTTAACGAAGATGAATGACCGTTAGCTGCTTGAATGCAGAAGTGAAGCACCAGTTACTTACGTGTCCACTCAGAAACGCTTCCCAGCCCTTGCCCTCCGTGAGAAATTGGCTGCTTCCCCACACGTCGGATGCTAAGTAGGTCGGGCACTGCTCCGCGTCAGCCCGAGCCTGGGACCCACCCCTCCGGGCCCTGCCACGCTGCACGGACTGCAGGCTGTGCAGGGCCCCGGGCTGGCCTTGGCCTCCGCCCCGCGGGAGGTGAGGAGGTGCCCGGGGCCGCCCGCCACCCTCTCCCCTGCGCTGCAACATGGAGTGTCCATCTCAGCTCCCAGGTCACAGGGGTGAGTGCCCCTTGCAGCTTTATGGGGAGAAATGGAGCTGTCCACTGCGGGGTCTGGACCCTCGGCCCAAGGGCCACTCCACGCCACCTGCTTTTGTAAATAGGCCATGAGTCCCGCCAGTGCCGTCTGTGGTTCTTCCAGAGCCTCCGCCTGGAAGTCGCCAGGTCCTCGGTGCTTTCCCTCCCGACTCCTGCAGGTCGCGCAGCAGACGGTAGGGGCCAGGCGTCCGTTCCTGGCACCGACCCTGGGGAGGCCCCCCTGGGGAGCCCGGAGCCGCCGGGGCAGCGGGAGTGGGGGTACGGGGGGCACCTAGCAAATTACTGTAAGAGGGACACGACCCATAATCCACTCCACCGGCCCCCTGCCTCCACCGTGAGCTACTCAGCACTGTATTCGCCTGGATAAGTTGCCGATAGATAAACAAGATATAGTAATATTTCCAGCATCATTTACTTTAGGTGTGACTTTTAAAAATAGCATGTGGTTGGGTTTTGGTTTTAGACACAATTTGAGACTTATCCTTCTACAGAGAACTAACCGATGAATAATTTAAAATCACATCTAATTTAAATCCTGTTTCCTCCTTTTAATTTGGGCTGGCATGCTGCGTCTGTCTTGGTATGGGGACTCTATTTTCCTTAGTTTTCTCTGTGTTTTAGAAGCAATATGTACTGTATTCAGGGCTAACTAGCGGTTATTTTTTAATTTTTAAAGGCCTCCTTTAGCCTATATTCCCTTAAATAGTAGAGTCAATAGGGACGTAAGCTCTCGTGAATCCCCTTCTGCTGAAGATCTGTCTTTAGAACACTCTCCTCTTCACACGAGTGCCCTACGGATGCCCACCACTCAGGGTTTGTGGGACTATCTACTGCTGTTTTAAGTAACTGTTACCTTTATTTATCTATCTATTTATTTACTTGGTTGCACTGGGTCTTAGTTGTGGCGGGCAGGCTCCTGAGCTGCGGTGTGCGTGTGGGATCCAGCTCCCTGACCAGGGAAGGAACCTGGGCCCCTGCACTGGGAGCTTGGCGTCTTAACCACTGGGCCACCAGGGAAGTCCCTTGTGTAATCTTATGTCATGTTATTCAATACTGAGTTTTTCTTTTACATTTTCATTTAACTTTAAAAGCAGTTTAATTATTTAGATCTTTATTTCAATTGATTTGGTGCTGACAGGTTTTTTTCAACACCATAACTTTCTCATTCTTGAAAATTTTTATTTTCTCCATTTGTCAAACTGTTGGCATGTATCTTCATTAAAAAAATAGAGTCCCTGGGTGATGTCTGAGTTTTATGTTTTCTAGATATTTACAGCTTTTCTTGCCTTCACACATGAAAAGAATTTGGCTGGGTATAAATCTGACATCTAGTTTTGCAGAGAAATTTGAGGGTTGATTGACTTTAGCCTTTATACGCAATTTGTTTCAATGGTTGTAGAAGTTTTTTTAACTACAAAAAAGTCAAGATATAATGTAGAAGAGTAATTTGAAGTTCATTTACTACTGCCAAACATACCTCCCATATACTGAATTATGACAAAATCTGAATTACATTAAGGAGATTTAGCCATGGCTCCTTAGTTAATAGAACAAGAAGCTTTCCTCTTTCAAAGCCATGTGCCTAAAACCTTACATGAAATTTAATGTAAACAAGGTAAATAAAGAGCTGGAGTAAATACAGACTTTATTGTTACTAAAGTGAGTCGAGCCTTTGCTCCTCCAAGGAGAAAGCCTCGCACCCGGGTGGAGGGAGGGAGCGTCCAGAGGCCAAGAGACCGAGCAGCCAGTTCCCAGAGGGGGTGGAGAACACAGCCTAAGAGGGAACGTGCGATTGTGCCAACAGCCAACGCCTGAGATTAAGTGCACGTTTTGATGAATACGTTGTCCTAAGGTTCTGTTTCGTCGTGCCGGATTGTGGGAGCCGCATCTCGGGGCTGGTGTGCCAGCCTCGGAGGAGCAGAGACCCGTGGCCGCGTCCCCCACCGCGCACAGCAGGAGTGTGCGCTCTGCGGAGGAAGGAACTGCCCGCGAGCTGGGCTCGTAGAGTTTCTCTCTCCACCGTGCTCACTGTATTGCTGTCAGCGTCGGGGACCTTGGTCTTCCTGCGGCGATGTTCTGGGCCCCTGATTTGTGCAGCAAGCGTGCAGAGCGAGATCTATATCCCGCTTCCCGACCGGAATGCAAGGCGCCTGATGTGTCCACGCGTGTTCACAGCGCCCCGAGAGCCCTGCCTGGTCCGGGGCGCTTCACACACACTGGTTGAAAGGAAGGAAGGATGGATTAGTGAGAATGAGTGACCAGTGCCCCTGGGAATAACCACTTTCATACTTTGTGTTTTTAGTATTTTTAATGCATATTATATGAATTAAGAATTCTACATACAATTTAAGTGCTTTCTGTTTTCACCTAACCTCCTAAGCATTATCTTTTATCATTTTATCATCAGCATCCTCTGGTCAAATTATATCCCAGCAAACAGGCCCACTGCGATCCAGTCCCTCCGTCTGCTGTTACCAGTTCTTGCCCTGTGGGCATCCTTGTGCACAAATACTTGCTTAAAACCTTTTTTTTCTTTTTCTTTTTTTGCTTAGGATAGATTCTTAAGAAGTGAAACTATCTGGTCAAAGTTAGTGAGGACTGTTAAAGTTACTGCTATATTTACCGAATTGTTTTTTTGAAATTTTGGACCAATTTAATCCCACCAGTAACATTCTAGGTCCTGCCACACATGGCCATTACTTACTTATTTTACAGGTTATTGTACGCATTGGGAAATAAAAATAAAAATGCATCTCTTTTCTTACTTGTGAGGCTGAACTATTTCCATATATTTATTAGTCATTTAAAAATTTATTTATTTATTTATTTATTTATTTATTGGCCGTGTTGGGTCTTCGTTGCTGCGCACGGGTTTTCTTTAGTTGTGTTGAGTTGCGGGGGGTGGGGGGCCGCTCTTCAGTGCGCTGCATGGGCTTCTCATTGCGGTGGCTTCTCTTGTTGAGGATCATGGGCTCTAGGCACCTGGGCTTCAGTAGTCGTGGCTCACAGGCTCTAGAGCGCAGGCTCAGTAGTTGTGGCGCAAGGGCTTAGCTGCTCCGCGGCATGCAGCATCTTCCCGGACCAGGGCTCAAACCCGTGTCCCCTGCATTGGTGGATTCTCAACCACTGTGCCACCAGGGAAGCCCCTTATTAGTCATTTTTATTCATACTTCTGTGGATTGGCTTTTTATGTAATTTGCCCACTTATCTGTTGGCGTCTTGGCAGACTTCTTATTGATTGAACCTTGGGAATACTAACTCCTTTTCACTGTTCTTGCAAATATTTTTCTTTATTACATTTGCCTTTTAATTTAGTTTACAGCTTTTTTTTGATGTGCAGAAGTTTAAAATGTGTATGTGGTAAAATGGAGCGTAGTTCTTTGAACTTCGGAGGAGCTTCCTCAACTAATGATAAAAAAATTCACCTATATATTCTCGTAATATTTTTTGGGTTTGATTTTTAATACATGAGTAATTTTTAAATCCATCTGAGGTTCATATTTATCCATAATGTGAAGTACTAGCATATGTTTTTCTTTTTTGGTTTCAAAACGAACCTTGATTTTTTTTCTGAAAAGGGCCCTCAAGAACCCCGGTCAGGGGAAGCCTCGGTAGCTCCTGAGAGGCTGGTGGGACGCATGTGGCTGGTGAGGAGTCCGTGGACGCGTGGGCCTCTTGGGAGCGGCTTCAGTCCCCTTGCACGCGGGCGCAGGTTCGCTCTGCCCGAGAGTCTGGAGGGGCCGGAGCTGCACCTCTCACGCGACAGGCGGGAGCAGAGCTGCAGGATGAGCAGACGGCCTCGGGGGGCCTGGGCCGCGGACCCCCGCCAGCGTGGTGCCGGCCCAGGACCTCCAGCCCGGGAGGCGCTCTGGACCCCTGGGAACAGCGGACGGGCTCTCAGCAGCGGCGCGGCTGGGGTGCCACAGGGGAAACGCGGTCAGGCTGTGTGGCTGGGAAAGGTCTATTCATTTGACCTTGGCGCCAAACCAGATCTGTCTGCCGTTTGAGAACAGAATCATCTTCATTAAAAGATCCCATCAAAACGGAACCAAAAGTTTTTCTAAGGAAGAACTGTGAAATTTCTGGACTGGTTATTTCTCATTCCACACTGGTTGCTATGGCAATACGTACCTTGCGCTAAGACAGATAGCTGGAGCCCAAGTGACTGGAGAAAATGAGTCACTTTATTTTAAATTGGGTTTTGTTTTTTTCTCCTAGAAATAAATATTTTCAAATGTAGCCCCAGGGAAATGAACCCAAGGCCTGTACAGTCTCGGCCTCATCAGGCGTGGCCGCCAACCTGCTGGCTGGACTGGCCGGACCGTGGGTCAGTTGACTGCTGGTCTGCTGTCTTCCTCCAGGCGCCTGAGTCCCACAGCCACCCCTCCAGCCCCCTGGTGCCTCCCTGTGACCTATCCTATTATTAGGGAAAATTGTAATGAAATGTTGAACCTCTCAGAGACCTATTTTTTTTCTTTTTTAAGTTAATACATCTGTGGTCATTATTCCTAAGTGATACCCGAGGCTCCCGTGCTTTCTCTGCAGCTTTGTTTGCTGCCTGCCTTGCGGAAAGATGGGTAATTTATGCAGATCCCCAGGTGCCTGGTGCAGGGGCCCAGCTGGCCTCTCCCTCAGCCTTGGTCTCCCTGAGAGGAGTCTGTCCTTTTATCTCGGGTACAGCCACCTGGCCCCTGATCACAGGTGTGCTGGGACCACATCCTGCAGCCTGGAGGCACCGGGCCACTTGTCTTCAGGTGCAGACAGGTAGTACCGTGTCGCTGTGACTTGACAAATTTGTAAGGACCTGGCCTGAGGTTCACCTGGATCTTTATTCCCTGCAAAGATCTAACAGGGCCAGTCTCTAGGAATTCTGTCATAAATTTTGTTCCTAAATATCCTTGCTAGGTGAGTAACTGGACCCCGTAATGTGTTGCACTATTAACGGCCTGCTTGGCAGAGTTAATTACTGCAGCGATGCATGGTGGTGGAACTGCAGGCTGACCATCCCTGAGGGCTACCTCTGGACGGCCTCTCAGGTCATGTGCTGTTTTCTTCCCAGGATTTTGACCTCGTTCAAGAGCGCCCAGCGGTTCCCAGCTGACTTGGTGATGCTTCCCACCTGGGCCTTCCACGTCGGTCTCCACGCTGTGGTCCAGTCAGAGCGTCGAACACTCCCTAGCGAGTGACTATGTCTATTGTTTCTAACTCTTTGGCTTTGATGTCACACATAACATCGTGATGACTGTTCTTGCACATAAATCATGTTCACAACTGAATACTCAATCAGGAAAAGTTCCTAGAGATGAAATTACTGGGCCAAATGAAAGAAACGTTTTGAAGTTAGAATGTGTTTAAAATTTGTAGAGTAAGTATGGGATAATAACAGGCTATATGATATAATAGTTGTATTATGAGAATGCTTTGGTACAATAAAACCACCAAAGATAAAGTCTGCAATGACGCGCCATGTGATAGAGCTGTGACGTCACTTCATTACCACTGAACAGCGCCATTTTTATAGGCGGTTTCGGCATCCAGTTCTTCGTTTTACTTATGGGGGGTGTAACCTTTTCCTCATTCTTCTTGTCTGCTATAATTTTTGACCATTGATTATCTGTTTCTGCTAGTCAGTTTTCTAAGTGTTGATATTTTCCTTACTTACGTAGAAGCTCTGTGGGGAGGTGGACTTTCTTCCACAGAAGTCAGGACCGGCTACCAGTTATTTCACTCTCACTGGGCGTCGGGCTGGTCCTAGGGCGTCCACAGCGGGTACAGCCTGTCCCGACAGGAGCCCTGAGGCTGCGTGTGGGCTCAGGGTCCCGTCAGCTGCTGCAGGCCCAGGTTGTGACGCTGAGGGCCCTCGTCAACGCGTGTGCACGGTCCTCGTCCCGGGTGGGAGCCGCCAGGGCGCGCCACGCAGGTGCCTGCTGGGAAGTGTTCCCTACGTCGGCCCCTCGCGGGTCAGCTGCAGGGAGGTGGGCCAGGGGGCTCCCTGGACGGCAGGAGGGAGTGGGCTTGGGCGCCGATCATATCCCGGCTCATATAAGGGCCAAGGGCCAGAGAGGGGCTGAGGGGCAAACATTGAGTGCTGCCCGCCAGGGCCTGGAACCTCGCCATATCCAGAGGGGCTCAGAGGGGCACAGAGGGGGACGGGGGGACAGAGGGGGACGGAGGGGGCGAGGCTTGGGTGAGTCCCAGCCCCTCGGGAGCCTTGCCCAGGAGACTAACAGTCAGCCGGCACTGGGACACCATCACGTGTCTGGTGTGTTTTGCAAACAAACATCCTTCCAACTTGTCCTTAAACATTATTTAGAAACGTGCTCGGAGATGCTTCTCTGACCCCCGGTGGGCAGACGGGGGCATGAGGAGGCCACCTGCTTTCTCAGGCCCTCTGCTCCTGGGGGCGTCCTGATGAGGTCAGCCTGGGCGCCCGTGGGAGGAAGACGCCCCGACCGGGGGCCGAGCAGGCGCCGTGGGGACCCTGCTCCCTTCCTGACGCCCTGGGCCGCCTGCCGAGGGGCTCTCAGGAGCGTGGGGCTCATGCAGCCCCTCCCGCTGGCGGAGGGTGGTTCCCGGGCCGGGGCTCGGCTCTCCCCGCACGGTCTCCGGCGGACAAGCCCCCGCTGGTCTCCACGGGGTCCTCACGGGTGTGGGGACGGGGCGGGGGGGGGGGGGGCGCTGGTGGGTGGAGGGCACTGGGAGCCGTGGGGCGCAGGCGGAGGTGCGGGCAGGAGTTGGGGGACCTCCAGAGGCCCCTGCTCCCCTCCGCCACTGCGTTGAGGGACGATGGCTGAAGCACAGATTATTCAAGAGACGTCCCCAGACCGCAGAGGAGGGTGAGGGCCTGCCTCTGACCCGGGCGTGTCTGGAGCAGCTGCGATGTCATCCGGAGGCCGCCCCGCACAGACCCTGCAGGAGCTCAGGCCCGCTCACGTGCCTCTGTCCTCCCCGCGGGGCGTCCGCCCTGGGTGGGGCCCGGGCACCGGCGCGGGGGGCCTGCGGCTTCACCCACACCCCCCGGAACAAAGCCCGGGCAGCGCGCCGCGGCCCGCGGTGCTGAGGCCAGGCCGCGCCCTCCCGGGCAGGGCCCGCCCCCTGAGGCTGGGAGCCCGGGCCCGGGGGTGCCCGGGGGTGCCCGGGGCGCTGGTCGGTGCCGTCCCCATCGCGTGCCCCGCCCCCGCCCCGCGCGCCGCGGGGACACGGGCCGGCGGGCCAGCGCTGGGCGGAGGCGGCCCCAGGACGCCCGTTGCAGCTGCCCCGCGGGTGGACGCGGCGCGGGAATCCGGGCCCCAGGCTGGCGCGCGCGGCCTGGCGCCGGCCTCGCGGACCCTCTCAGCAGGGGCCGGTGCCCCACAGGGGGTGCGGCCGTGGCGCCCGCCACCCCGCCTGGCACCCTTGGGTTCGGGGTGCAGCCGTCCTCACCGCCGCCTCTCCTCCCTGTGGGCTCGAAGCCCCCTCACCGCCTCTGCCCTGGACGCGGACCTCGCCGTTCCCCACGTCGCGGGGCAACCTGAGCGTCACCTTATTTACTGGCCCTGGTGGGCGACTGTCAGCCCCGAGGAGCCCAGGGAGGCCTCACGTAGGGTTCCGGGGCTTGGGTCTCGTAAAGACAAACCCGACGTTGCTCACGGGACCCTGTCGCGGATCGGGGTTGAATCCAGAATGGGGGCCGGGGAGGGCGCTCCCTCGGGGGCCACCTGGGCTGGGCCTGTCCCGGCGGAGGGCGCGGTGACGGCTGGCTCACAGCGACCCTCGGAGACCAGGACGGCGGTCAGCTCTGGCTCAGGCTCGCCCTGGACGCTCTGTCTCTGTTCTGGCCGGATCTGGTTGAGCAGATTTTGTGCACAGATGTCTTTCCTTTTTGGTTTCATAGGTCGAGGGAAAGAGCATTCGGAGTCAGCAGGGTGTGAGGGTCCACAAGGTCACGTGACCCGCTACAGGTCTTTCCAGCCCCTCTCGTGTACGTGCAGGTTGAGACGCGATTATGTCAAGATGGCCAAGCAGAGGGTGAGCGGACACCCCCTTTGCTCAGGGGGACTTCAGCGGGACAGGAAAAACCGAAGCCCGTTAGCTCTTGAAATGCATGTGTCTTGCCTTGTCTCCGGGCCTCTCCCAGCACGGCCCTCCTCTCTGCCCCGCACAGGCCACGGGGACGCCTGTCCACGGCTCCTCCTGTCTCCATGGCCACTGGCCACCGCCTGAAACGCCGCCTCCGCCAGTCCTTGCCCAGCGCTGAAGGCTCCCAGCTTTCCCAGGAAACCACACTCACCTGCCGCGCACCATTGGGTGCCTGTCTGCCTGACCACACATCTCTCCCCCCGCCGGGCTGACGTGGCTCCTCTGAAACCCACACTGGCTACCTCGGTGCTGCATTTACACTTACTTTCAGGTCACCCCCTTTGATAAGTTCCACTCGCCCCGTTGAACCTCATTCAAGGCCCGTCTTCCTCGAAACCCTTCTTTCCCCCCCCGACCTCTTGGTGTTGTCCGCAAAGACTTGCATGGTCTCACAGTCAGATGGATGGACAGGTGACAAGTGGAAAGATGGACAAAGAGACACAATGCAGACCAGATGTGCCACAGAGAAGTCCACAGGTAATTTAGGTACCTCGGGTCCTTCTCTTTACCTTCTGTGCAAACGGGCCCCTTGTGGGTTCCATAATTCACAGGCTCCCCTTCCCGCTTCCCCTACCCTGCGCCATCTCCTGCGCCATCTCCTGCCCCATCTACTGCGCCATCGCCTGCCCTATCTCCTGCGCCACCTTCTACACCATCTCCTGCACCATTATCTCCTGCTGCATCATCTCCTGTGCCATCATCTCCTGTGCCATCATCTCCTGCCACCATCCCCTGCCCCATAGCCCCTCCCCCCAAGAGCAAACCCTCTCCATCCGCCTCCTCTTCCTTCAGCTTCTCCGTCCCCATGCCCTAAGCCTGCCTGACGAGGAGGGACTCTCGTCGGAGGGAGTGGACAGGGAAGTGGCTGGGGCCGCTTCCCGGGAAATACCTCCCGTCCAGCCTTCACGAGTGTGTTTTGTGCGTGCACACACCTAAACTGGAACTCACCTTACAGAGATGTGCCGGCCACAGGGCCAGAACAGAGAGCTCTCGGGTTTCCGTGGCGGGCTCAGGAGAACACGCACCCACGCACGTGAATGTCTGCAGGATGGTGAGTCACCTTACAATGGAGTTTTAGCATACTGTGTGTCTTTAAATCTGAAAGGATGGTAATTACGTTATGATTTGAAAATCACACATATTGCACATTCTGGATTCACAATTGTGGTGATTAAAACCAAGAAAGCGTGTGTTTTTCAGGTGTGTTGAGTTTTTGAGCTGCTTCTTATACTTTGTCACCTGTAACATTCAGCACACAGGGATCTGTAAAATCCTAAATCTCCAAGACAGGTGGGTGCTACTTGGCCTCATCATCTTGTAATTATATCCCAACAGTTTATTTCTCCCGTTGGTTCTTCAGTGTCAGGGGTTGAGTATAAGCAGCTTTAACAAAGTGACAGCTCTGGGGTCGGTGTGGGCACGGAGGCTGCTGTCCAGGGCTCAGTCCAGGACGCCCCGGGGCAGGCGGGGGAGGGGCTGTTGTCACGAGTGGGAGGACCCCCCGCCTCTGCCTGCCCCACTTTCCTCTTTAAACCTTTAGAGACGGTGAAGGAAGCGACAGGCCCTTTTCTTCCATCTTCCGAAGAATACTCTTCGGTACAAAAGGTGCCCTAAATCCTTTGTGATGTGCACAGCTAAGCGGGGCCTCTCAGAGGGCCTGGTGGTCGCAAACAGATGGCGATGACACACCGCCCACAACCTTGGCTGAGTCTCGTCCCCATTTACACGAACAAAGGAGTTAATCTGTAAACCTCCAGCAGAACATGCGTTCAGGTGTGGCGGCTGCCTGGACGAGCAGGTGCCTGGCTACCTGACGTCTACATCAGCGGGTCAGGCTGAGGCTCGGAACCAAAGAAAAAGCTTGCCGTGAAGGAGAGATGCTGACTGTCCCCGAGACTAAAGACAGCAGGTTGCGGCGAAGAGAGGTGGGAACCCCAGGGATGCTGGTGTCTACTGCAGCTCGGCGGGAGGGGCACTACAGCCACCTCTTCCGGGGCCGCACCCGCCCACAGCCAAAGGCGCAGGCCTGGAACCCATTCCCACCTCCGAGACGTTGTTCTGTGGGGACGCGCGAGCAGACACAGAGGCGCTCAGACATGCATCAATGCAGGAGCCACGGAACAGGACGCCGCTGTGACAGTAAAGCTCATCTGTGTGCGGACAGGCAGATCCACAGCCTGTCTTGACTAAACATGCGAGTTGCAGAAACTTCTGTACAATATGACCTCCTTTCCACGAAGAAAAAGAAGAAAGGTCCGGAGGGAGGGAGAGAGGTTTGCAAAGACATAGAAGAAAATATTGGGAACAAAATCATTCACTCATAGTGTTTACTTCTCGAGCAGATGGAGGGTGGAGCTCAGAGCTTTTCCACTTTCTAGGTAATATCTGCCTGCAGTATTTGGGGTTTGGTAACTCCTTGGCATAATTCCTCAAACCTGAGAACCTGAAAAAGTGCCACTGGAAAAACTGCCATTCTTGGTAAGACAGGAAGGTGCTCGCTCCTGCCATCTATGCAGAGGCTCCTGGGCACACGCCCGTCCCCACGTCACGTGTCCCCCACGTCACGTGTCCCCCACGTCACGTGTCCCCCACGCCTGGAACAGGTTCCTACCTTAAGCAAGTCCTCACAAAGCTCTTCCCACCAGCAGACAGCTGACAGTGTGCCATCACCTGCGGCCTGGGGCTCTTAGAGACTCGCCAGAGGCTGGTCCCTCTGCTCATTTCTAGGTCACTTCTAAGTCAGCCCTGGGAGCGTCTAGCAGTGTCTGACACACCTCCTGGAATGAGGCAGTTTGGTTGAGCATGGAGTTTTTTAGGAATAGACTGTATCTGTCTATGGCACAAACGCAGTTAGGGGTTAGCTCCCAGAAGGCACACACACGCACACGCACACACGCGAGCACCCGTGAGCACAGCCCTGCCCCTAGTCAGCAGGTTCTCAGGTTCTGTGCAGCTGGGGGGGGGTGTGTGTGTCAGGAGCTGCCCCGCCCCCCCCCCGGGGGTTGCTGGGTGCCGGTGCATCACTCCCACTGCTGACCAGATGCTGTAAGGAGCACGTCCCGGCAGGCGGCCCAAGTGCCCTGGGGAAGGTGGCCACTTCCAAAGGCCACGCGCCGCCACGTGCCCCACCCCCATCCAACTCCACGTCAGACGTGGGAACGTTTCCTCCGCGTGCCCTCAGCTTGAGATCCTGGGGCCTCAGGATTTGCTGGTCAGAGTCGCCCAGTGAACAGACACGACATGGGCTTTATTCAAGCACAGCCGGTTGGGGACCTCTCACTCACGTTTACAACACTTTAAAACAACATGTCTTGAGCCTCTGGTCACCCCTCCTCTGCTAACAGTGAGCGACGCTCACGCTCCCCTCCGCTCTCCGTCAGGCCCGACCGCCCGGCTCCAGGCGCCTGGCAGCCGACGGATGTCCCGGCTGCGCCTCTGACGCCTGAGCGCGCCCGTGGCCCCAGGCGCCCCGGGCTGGCTCCCCGGCGGGTCGTGCGCACCTGGCCCCAGCGGGTCGTCTGAGCCGGGCAGCCCGGCTCCTCTCACGGGGGCCTGGGGGCGCACCCCACAGGGACCCCGCAGGGTGACGGGCCTCGCAGCCCCCCGGACGTCCAGCCCGCTTCCTCAGCCCGGCCCCGCCCGCCGGGCCCCGCTCCCGGGCTCAGCCTTCCTGGCCCCTGGCACGCGCGCTCAGGTCTGTGGTGCCTCGGGACAAAGACCCTACGGCCGTGTTGTTAAAGGGTCCCCATAGCATACAGGGGTTGGAGAGCTGAGTGCGGCAGCAGAGCGAGGAGAGCCCGGACGGTGGTGCGAGCAGGCAGGGGCGTGGCGGGGCGGGCGCTGGGGGGCCGGGGCCCCGGCTTGCAGGAGAGTTCCGCGGACGCCCTCCCTCAGCGGGCGTCTACGTGTCCTGCACACCGCGGGGCTGCCCCGTGGGGACGGGGGGCGGGAGGCCGGCAGTGCAGGCCGTGCAGAGGGAGGGTGACCACGTCGCTCGGGGCCGGGACCCCAGCTCAGGCCTGCGCCCCCCGAGCACAGGCACTGGGGTTAGGAAATTCCCCTTTCTCGTCCACAGTCTCTGGACCCAAGTCTTGGGCTCCTACCACCTTGGTCTTTCTTGGTCTCTTTGAAAATGGGTCTGTCTATGTGGCCAAAGACCATAAAGAACAAAATTACCTACATGCTGGAGTTTGACAACTGCTAGGTTTGAATCCCGGTGGTCACAAGGTACCCCGGTTCCGCGGGTGGGACGGGCCAGGTCCAGCTCCAGGGGTCAGCGCTGGGTCGCCCCGGGCCCTCCAGGCAGGGCGCGGCTGCGGCGAGGCGGCGCGTCTAGATGTCCGAGGTCTCCGTCTGCAGGAAGGACGGGGTGCGGGAGCCGCGGGGCACCTGCAGGGCATCCTCGGAGCCGTTCCTCGAGATGGACGAGCTGTGCAGCCTGTAGTCGCGGCCGGAGGGCCGGCTGGGGCACAGGCCTCGCCACTTCCTCCTCAGCTCGCTCTGCACCTGGGGCGGGGGCGGCGCCAGGCGGGGGTCAGGCGGACGGGCGACCCGGGAGCAGGACCCCGGCTGCCCCCGGGGAAGACACCCGTGAGGGAACTGCTTCCCCTTCGGCCCGCTTCTGGGTGCGGAGGGTGTCACGTCCACGGGCCGGGGGACAGACGGCCTTGGGGACACGGAGCGGGGGAGGGACTCGGGACCAGGGCCGTCTTCAGCCCAGAGGCAGCGGCCGCTGCACCCAGAACCCGAGGCCGCTAACCCAGCTTTTCAGAAAAGACCTCCGTGGGCGCTGCGTCCGCAGGGCTCTGCCCTACGGTCCCCGTTCTGGGTCCTGGTGGGGGCGGTTCGGGGGAGTCTGGAAAGATCGCGGGAGGGGAGGTGCAAGAGTCGCTCCGCGCAGCGCGAGGCCGCGGAGGAACAGAGCGGTGGCAGACGGCCGGGCCGGGGGACGCGCGCTGGGCTGTCCCCTGCGGGGCGGGCGGCCGGCGGCCGGAGGCCTGGGTCCCTCCCTAGGGCTCTCGGGGGTGTTTCAAGGCATCGCTCACAGGCCGAGAACCTGTGCTTCCCGAGGAGGTCCAAGGACTTACTTCGCTGTTGAGAAAGCAGTAGAGAACCGCCACCACCAGGCCCTGAAAGCGAGAAGGGCGCTGGGTCAGAGGCCATGCGCCCCGCCACCCCCCCCCCCCACCCCCCCCGCCGCCGCGCAGCCCCTCCCCGCCGCACCTGGAAGGATCCAAGGCACAGCTCGAACAGAATCTGGTACTTGGAGGAGGTGCCGACGGGGAAGACAGCAAACACCACGTAGTGGACTCCGAACAGCGGGATGAGCAGCAGCGTGGACCTGGCGAGCCTCCTGCACCAGAGAGCGAGCCCTGAGCTCCCCCGGCCCCGACGGCCGCTCGCGGGCCAGCCTGGGCCCCTGAGTTTACCACCACCCACCCACCACGGCGGTGTGCACACGCGCCCATGGGCGCCCCTCTGCCGCGCGAGGCAGCAGAGCTCTCACGAGACATCTTGACGGGTGTGCCAAGGACGCGTGGGTCTGAGCAGGTCTGACGGCCTCGTGTGTCTCTGTTTTAACAGCGGAGCACCCCCCGCTCCAGCGTTTGCAGGATGCAGGCAAGCTTTACTTTTGAATCAAAAGAGCAGCTGCCGTAGGCGTGGCCCCGAGTGCAAGTGCAACAGAGGGTGCGCCCACAGACAGCAGGCGACCCTGCTCGGGACCCCACGACATCTGAGGAATTGGGGAACCTGGACCGGATCTAACATCTCTGTCTATCGAGCAGCTCCTACCCTCCCTAGTCAAAGAGCAGATTTTCTTCTCACTGCACTGGTGTTGCAAATAACACAGCTGACCTCAATCCTACGACCCCCAACCCTGGAGAAGTCCCTCCCGCTCCCCAGGCAGGTACAGGTCACATTCCTTTAAGTCAGGGCTTCTCGGGCCCCAGCTATACCAGAACCACCGGGAAGTCATGTCAAAACACAGACTGCTTCTGACTCAAAGTCTGGGCTGCGACCTGAGAATTTGCTTTCCTATCAGGTGCCCAGAGATGCTGCGGCTGCTGTCTGGAACCCCGCTTTGAGAACCACTGCTGCAAGCCAGTGACTCTCACGGCTGCAAATGAGAGTCACCTGGGGGGGCTCTTCACCCTCTTCGAGTCCAGGCTGCCCCTCCTCCAATTAAGTCAGGTGACGCAGGCAGCCGGGCATCTTCCCAGGTGACTTAATGCGGCCACATCCGACCCCGCAACCCAAATGTGCTCTGAGGAGCGGGAGCATGGGGTCCCCCGGGGGCCTGTCAGGAGCGAGGGGCTCGGCCCCCAGGTGGTGTGTGTGCACGTCCAGGTACCCGGGGGAACCCAGCAGCCACCAGCCACTGCAACGATCAGCCTCATCCCGGCAACTCCGAGCGGAGAGCGCCTCCGTGCTCCGTTTACAAGTGGCTTTCCTCTGTCGCGGGCTCTGCGCCAGGCGTGCGTGCGACCTGGGCCTCGGTGGGCGGAGAAGTCCCCACTGAGCACTCAGCCGCCGCCACACGCGGACTTGAGCATTTGACTTTATAACACCCGCGGGGCACCTGCTGCTTTACCATCTCGGGTCAGTGTCAGCCCCACGCGTGAAGGCTGGACTCTGCAGGGAGCTGCCCTTTGGGTAAATGTTAGAGAGAGCCTGGCTGGGCGCTCACGGTCGACGCATCTGCAATCGGTGGTGCGCTCGCCTCTAGAAAAGGGACTGCGAGGCTGGACCCCCGGGACCCTGTGCCCGGAGATCTGTCTTTTGTTATGAGATAGATACACAGAAAAGACTGCTCTGCCTCTTTTGTTATCCTGGAAGAAGAACAGATTCTATTATCCCCATTTTATTTTGTTTCCAAAATAAAAGCATCCATCTCTAAGACCCACTTACAAACATTCCCAGAGCACCATGGAAAGGGTCAGCATGGCCGTGGCCTGCAGAAGCTGGGAGTTCAGTGTGAAGGGCGGCCAGAGCTGCAGCCAGGAACTGGTCTGGCTTCTTACCGGAGCAGCAAAAGCGCTACGTGGACGGTCTGGCTGAAGTCACTTTATCCTCTGTGGCCTGACGTGGAATCCCGTCTCTAGGCCTGACCTCTGACGTGGGCTGGGCAGAGCCTGCCACACCCCTGGGCACAGCTCGATGTGTGTGTTTACCAAACTCTTTCATAACCCTTACCGGTGTCAGGCACTAAATGCCTTTTGAATATTGACTCTGTCAAGCCTCATAACCTCAGTGACAATTATTATTATTATTTCCACTTCACAGGTGAGGAAACCGAGGCAGACAGCAGTGCAGTCACCTCCCCAGGCCTCCGGCTGGAACATACCCCAGCATGGGGCTGCCGGCCAAAGGGGCTGCCACCCTGCTGTCTAACGGAGGGGAGGGAGGGAGACAGCTCAGGCGGGCCCACCCTCCGGGGGCTGTTGGGGAACCCGCCCAGGGTCACACGGCTTCCGCAGATGCAATTCCAGCCCCGATGCATCTGAACCCAAGGCTCCTACCGGCTGACCAACCCCTCTCCACATTAAACTAGTTTTCTTTTATACACAAGTTGTGGGCTTTACCTTTTCTTTATAAATCTTGATAGAAATTTACAGAATCTTCCAGTTCCTTTACAGCTTGCTCAGATCCTCACTAATGACTGTGGGTGATTTACTTAACCTCCGCTCTCTTTCCCACGAGGGAGATGATGGGAACCATCTTCACGTTATCATTTGGGCAACAAGCATCAACTGAGTTACTATTAAGTACGAGGCCCGACACGAGGAGCCGCCTGGACCCCGCGGTCTGACGGGGGAGAAAGAATTAAATATAAAATACAAACAACGTGTGGCCAAGGAGAAAAAGTCAGATTACAAAACGTGAGAGTGGGCAGAACACTTCAACAAGCAGCTCTCTACAGGGCACCCGCGCTGCAACAAAGGAGAGGGACTTGGCGGAATAATCGCCATGGC
Source organism: Hippopotamus amphibius kiboko (assembly GCF_030028045.1). NCBI lineage: Eukaryota > Metazoa > Chordata > Mammalia > Artiodactyla > Hippopotamidae > Hippopotamus > Hippopotamus amphibius. The sequence goes on along the minus strand of NC_080189.1, from coordinate 245,543 downwards.
AACGCTGGCCCTAGGACAAGACACTCCATCTCCAGGGGTCCCTGTAAAGTGGCCAAGAGCACACCCCTAGGACTAAAGGAGAAAAGCTGGGGTCATGTGTGGGGTCCTTGCGCCCCAGTTTCTCTGCTCTCCACACATGGACTTGAAGTTTCCAGGCCACGTGACGTTGGTGAGGGCGGCTCAGAGCTGGATCTAAACACGTACTCACTTGAACTGTGATTGGTCGTTGCCGCCGACATCTGGGGATGTCAACTTCTGCAGTAAAATTCGTATAATACTAACAAAGAGGATGAAATTGACCTGCACAAAAAGAGACGACACGTGTGCGTGTGACGTCCCTCTGCAAGGGAGGCGGCGTGGCCGGGATGTCTGTGGCTCAGCCCCGTCCAAGACGGGGCTCCAGGCATCACTGTTTCAGAGGCGCCAGGCCCTGCCCAGCCTGGGTCCACTCCTCCCTGCCCCGCCCCCAGTCAGCGCGGGACAGGGTCTCTCTGGGCATCACATACGTTCTGACCCCAGGCTGCAGGAGCTGAGCTGAGTACGTGAATTCTGAGCTGTGAAACCCACAGGTGGAAATCCAGTCCAGTGCTAAGCCTGCACACTCGGGGGACCTGACTGTGGCCCCCCCCAGGTGCCCTCGGGGGAGGGGGCGTCTCCTTTTCGCCCTCTGCTGCACTGAGACGTCATCCTGGAGGTGGGCCGAGCCCACCACGGAAGAGCTCAGAAGACCGAGGAGAACGGGGCCATCTGTATTCACTACAGGACGGTGGGCTTGCCCTCTGCCCGCGTGCGCACCCGGCGGGCAGCTCCCGTTTCCGTACAGAAATGACTTACTACGATGGAAATTAAAATCGGTGTTCGTATAAGCCACCAGGGAACACTGTGGTCGTTGGTATCCCAGCAACTGTTGACAAGAGGGAAGGAAAATCACTTTACCACCGATCCCATCTACAAACCAAGCCCAGGAGGGTGAGCTCACCGCCTGCGGACTCAGCCCTTACAGGGCTCTTGCCAAACGAAGCTGCCCCCGCCACGAGCCCTCTCGTGCACGGGGCTTGTTAGGGGTCCCTCCTGATGGCCAAGCATTGCCTCCAGCAGGAAGCTGGGGTAGGCGGCTTGTAAAGGGCCCCCCACCCCCCGGCTCCCTCCGTGACTCACACCCCCTCCCAGCAGGGGCAGAGACCCACCCCCCACCCGGATCCTATCTGCTTCTGGCAGGAGGGTGCAGCATCCTTGGAACCCAGCGTTTGCTGTCCAGACCCGAGGCCCCAGCCTCCCCTGCAGGGGCCCGTGGCGTGTGAGGCAGGCTGAGGCCAGGAGAACTGCCCAAAGCGCCAGGGACAGAAACACACCCAGAAACTGGGACCACGTGAGCTCCTAGCTCTGGGTGGTCTGTCGCCGGTGGACGGACGACTGGGGACCCTGGCGCCCTGCGCGAGGCACAGCATCCGTGGTGCGCGCTCCTGGGGCCTGAGTCTGGCTCACTGCGCTCACAGAGCAGAAGCACTCTGGGTCCTGGTCCAGCTGCACCCCCTCGGAGAGCTGCGCCCCCGCTGCCAACTCAACCCGGGCTCCTCGCTGGGCTCTGGGCGGACAGCGCCGCGCTGGCGTGGCCCCCCCCGGGAGGCCGCGCTGTCTCTGCCCGGCCGACCCGAACCCCGGCTCCACTGCCAGACCTGGCTCGGTGCCCCCCGCCCCGCCGGCCCCCGGCTCTTCTCCCAGCACTGCGACCCCAGTGTCCCTCCCCACGAAGTCCAACACCCGCCCCATCCGGTGTCCAAAGGCTGCCTTCCGACCAGTGACGGAGCTTCTCTCTGGTTTCCCAAGACCGGTGAGGCCAGGACCACAGGCAGTGCTGCTCGACCTCACCTGACAGGCACAGTACTCACCCTGTGTCTTCGAGGGAGAGCCTGGCCGCAGTCCACGCACCTGTGCAGACGGTGGGGATGCCTGCAGAAAGACACCTGGTGACCACAAGCCTGCGCTGGTTACCGGGACCCGTCCGGCAGGGACGCACATGGGAGCCTTCATTAGCCTGACTATCAAGGACGAGGGCTTTCTGATGAAACGATGACGTGGAAACGTCATAAATACACAGGGGCTTAGGCTCATGCCTTACTAGGCAGTGAAGACAGCTGAATATGTGTTTGAAGGCTTCACGTGCCGGAAGCGATCTCTGTGTTTCTGGGCGTGGGTATCAACGTGCTGGAGAGGCTGTGTTCAGACTTGGCAGTGACCTGCAGGGACGCCCCTCGCTGTGAAGGTGTGGGTCCCGCAGCTCTCCCCCCTTTCCAGTTCTGGCCGATGCAGAGCCCTGCCGACGGGCGTGGACCTCATGATGAATGGCCTCCCTGCGCCTTCTCCGCCCGGGCCCCTCCCTTCTGACTTGCCCACCACCGGGGTTCACCCCAGGAATGAGAGTCAGGGCAGTTTTAAAGCAGCCCCTGGCTCCCAGAAATATTAAGGTGTTGGCTCTAGAAAAGCTCTACCTACGGGGCAGCACAGTGTTCTCCTGAGCTGAAAGTGTCTGCATTTACAGGTAGAGAGGATGGGAATCAGGAACCTGATGGGTTTGGGGGTGGTCGTGGGCCGGCAGCGGGGAGCCCTTACCCCATCCAATCAGGAGATAGGCCACGAAGCGCTGGCTGGGGGAGAAGATGGCCACCAGGAGGGTGTGGAGGTACAGCCCCTCCACCAGGAGCCAGTAGAAGTTGGCCATGGTGCAGTACTGGAAGAAGACCAGGCTCAGCTTGCAGCCCACCTGTGTGTCACAGACAGAGCGAGAGAGCGTGCTGCGTTCGGACAAGGACATTCAGGCAGGCGGCCTGCTCCAGGTCCCAGCGCAAGCGCGTGGTGTGAGGCACATGGGCACTTGGCACAGAGGTGCTGCCCGGGCACGTGTCCTTGTGCAGGAGAGGCCTCGGACCCTAGCACAGAGGGTGGCACGCGGCCCAGGCAGATGCACACAGCATCCCCCAGGGTGACCTGTAACTTCCAGAGGGACCATGTGGGGCCTGGCATGCCTGGGTGACCTCCCTCTCCTCCGTGCGTCCCCCTCTCCATCCTGTGTCCCCCTCTCCATCCTCCTCTCCATCCTGCGTCCCCCTCTCTTCCCTGCATCACCCCTCCATCCTGCGTCCCCCTCTCCATCCCCCTCTCCCGCCTGCGTCCTACCCCCCACTCACTCCTACTTTTCCTCCTCTGTTCTTCCTCACCGTGTACTCTTAACAAGAGATGAGAAAATAAAGGAAAAAACAAGAGAAACCCACCAAATAAATTATTTCCCCAGGAGTTCTGAAGGGGAAAAAATTATGTATTACATAAAATAAATATATTTTTCATCTCTCAGACCTTCATATAAGTAAATATATCAGGTATTTCCATGTCATGAGCAAACAGAAATGGAGGCTTTAAATCACTGAGCCTATACAAATGCACTGAAAAAAAGAACAGCAGTTTTATCTCTATCCTTCTTTATCTTTGCAGCCTCCTCCCCAAATATATGTATGTAGATGGCTGGGGTGCACATCCTTGCATACGTGTGCATATTCGCATACACCTGTACGGGGCGGGCGGGCTTGCAAGAAACGCACAGTGGCCTTTCCAGCTGGCGCCCGGGGTCGTGACCTGACTCACAGCGGCTCCATCCTCTCCAGGAAGCCCGAGCCCCTCGCCTTGCACTGGGTTTCTCTTGCCTAAGTGGAGCGTGGCCTGCTTCCTTCTAAGGTGGTTACGGTTTACTGCTGGTGAGTTGGGAGGGCGTCCGGCGTGTGGAGGCTGCCCACTGGGCACTGGGGCTGGGCCGCCATAAATGGAGAGACGCACATAATAACACGACTGTGAAGACAGGAGAACCACCCCGAGACCCTGGGACTCGGCACCCCTCTCTGCAGTCGTGACAGAGGCGCGCTGGGCGTCGAGGAGGAAGAGCTCCGCCCACCCGTGGAGGGAATGCGGCTTGAGTCCTGCTGGCCGGTGCGTGAGGGCACGTCCTGTACCCGCGGTACCTGCGGCATCTCTGCCTTTGGAAAGCTGTCCAGCACTATCTGTTACAACTTAAACGCACGCGCCCTTTGGTCCCTCCAGACTCTCTCCAGCCCCACCTGACAGGTAAGAGTGCTAGTGCACGAAGATCACGTGCAGTGACGCTTGTGGGGTAGAAGGCACAAAACCAGGGTGTGCCGGTTACTGGTGGCCACACAGACTGTGTCACACCTGCATGCCAGATGCAGAGGAGACCATGAGACACCGCCAGACTCAGAGGAGTTCCAAGACAGCCTGTTGAAGGAGGAAAAAGGACACAGAAAAAGGGTGTTTAAACTGATTCCAATCCCATTTTCTTGGTAAATGTTTAGAACGCTGTGTCTGCGCTTCTGTCCTGGTGCCCACCCCCGTCAACGGGCTCTGCGGACAGCGGGCTTTGGAGGTGACGGCTGTGTGCTGGTCCTGTCTTCTTCAGCCGTGGAGAGGCCGATGGCTACGTGGCCGGGACAGCGCCCAGCACAGACCCCAGCGGGTCCTCGGCCAGACCCGTCCCCTGTCTGGGAGCCTCCACCACTGCTCACAGCCGGGCGTCCAGGAGCTTGAGCCCTGTGGTCCGTGGGGGCTCCTGCTGAAGGTCAGCTTCAGGTTGCTCTCTGGTTACTCAGTTTCTCTAGACTGGAGCACAGTTTCCACAGGTTTAGATGAAACCCAAACCAACCAGTGCAGAGAAGGAGGCGCACGTGTGTGCGGGGCTGGCCTTGGTGGGGATGGAGGTGCGGGTTCTGTCTCCTGGTCCACTTTATGATCCAATAAAGACACTGACTTCCTTGAGGCCCAGCTCCTTGAAAAGGATGAGAAAACCACACCCACCAACAGGGTTGTCAAAGGCAAAAACCAGGTGTCACACCTGGAAACGCGTGTCCTCTCAGGCTCTTCGGGGACAGATGGCATTTCCCTAGAGTGCTGGCTAAGAGCAAGACAACAGGATATTTTATTTAAACGTGCGAAAGTGACAGCTGCAGGGCTGGGCATGTGGGCCTTGGTGCCTCTGTGGGCCTGATGCCTGGAGCCCTCACCACACAGCGAGCAGCAGAGGTGATGGTCACGGCGACCTCCACTTGTGAGGTTTCACTCGTTCTGTGTCCACAGCTGCTCCACACTTGAGGACACGGGCTCCCCCGGCACCACACGAAGCCCCTTCCTTTGGAGCTGTCTTTCCAGGGATGGAGGCAAACTTGTGACGGAAGAGAGTCTGAAGGGTGTGTGTGCGCCTGGGTGTGAGCCCACACGTGCCTGTGCCCCTGCGTGTGCATGTGTCCTGCGTGTGTGTGCACCCGTGCGTGATGATGGGCTCGGCTCACTCCTCCTCCTCCTCCTGCCCCACTGCCATTCTGACCTGGGCTGTGGGCCAACACGGCAGCTGAGCGGGCTCAGGACCCTCTGCAGGGTGCAGACCCCAGCCCGGCTGCAGCCCTTGTCTCTGGCTTCCCCCCTCCCCCCGCCCACCTGGCGCAGCAAGCGGCAGCCTGGTCAGCGCTCAGCTTTGGGCCGGGTGCTCCCGTGTAGATGTTCTGGGCTCACTGCAGTGCCCGAGGCCTCTGAGTGTGCCCCCGGGCAGGTGGGACTCGGGGCAAGTTCTCGCTGCGCCCCGTCCCTCAGCGGGGAGCTAGCCAGGTCCTCCATCTACGCAGCAGGAGCGAGTTGAGAGCACGGCTCCTGGTCAAGGGCCTGGTGTCTGCGGGTCCATCAGGGTCACGACGTCCTCTAGCCAACAGCTAAGTAAGGAGGGCTCCTTCCAGCAGAGCTCTGAGACACACGGAGATGGGACCGAAGGCTTCTGAGCTGGAGGAGAACCGGGTTTCCCTGCTCGGGGCCTGGTGGGGGGGCACCCCCGTCTGTGCAGGGGAGGCTTGATCCCGGGGCCAGAGCCCGGTGGCCCCCCACCTCCCCCTGGGGGTGGGACTGGAGGATCTTGTTGCTAATTTCATTATTATTTACTGTACTTGCAGGCCCAGGACGCGGCTGAAGTCCTTTGGTGTGATAAGGGCTTTACTACGTTAAAACCACACGACTCAAATCTGTTCAGTCTGGAGCAACGGGGCCAGAGGACGAATCCAGCCGCGTGGCTGCAGACGAGAGCACGTTGGGCGCTCCGCGCGGAGGAGCCGCGAGCGGATCGGGTGCCGCGTGGGTTCTCGTTGGCGCGCGCGATGCGCCGGCAGAGCACCGGGCAGAAGGACTGATCTCGCAGGAGCGCGATAAATGCACGGAACTGAACTACGCCCTAAACACCCACGAACGTCCGCCACGGGCCGAGCCGGCACTGCAGAGACCAACAGTGGGCATTCATCCTCATGCAGAGCGCTGGGCCTGGGGGTCACAGACGCGCGTGGGCTCCCAGCAGGTGCCGTGGAGACGCGCTCACCTCGGCAGGTGATGCGCTCACCTCGGCAGGTGATGCGCTCACCGCGAAGGTGATGCGCTCACCGCGTAGGTGACTTTGGTTCCGGGGAAGCATCGACTGCTCAGAATCGCGGACATTTGGGAAGAAAACGGCGTTGTACCCACCCGTGTCACGATCGTGCGGCCCGAGCCGCCGCTGGTGCCTCCCCCGGGGCAGCGCTCCGGCCGCGACCTCCCACCGGGCAGCGCCCGTGTCCCCACCTTGGGTCGCTGGCCCCCCGGGCCTGCTCTGAGCTCCCTCGCCCTGACTGGGACTCCGCCCGAGCACCGGCTCTGGGACCTCATCCCAGTGCCAAGTGGGGACCCCCCCCCCCTTAAGAGGACCCCGCCCACAGGGACAGCCTTACCCAGGAGGACGGCTGGTCGGGGCAGTGCAGCGTCCCCGAGCTGGAGTACAGAACGTCGTCCTTGACCAACACCGAGATGGCTCGCAGGATGAAGGAGAGGAACAGGTTCAGGTGGATGTAGTTCCGGGTGCAGTGCAGCCTCCTGGGGAGGGGGAGGGGAGGGGAGGGGGAGGGGAGGGGAGGGGTGGAATGGCGGGGAGAGGGGGATGGGGGAGAGGGCGGAGGGGTGGACGGGGGTGGAGGGGGATGGAAGGGGGATGGGAGGGGGCGGGAGGGGGAGGAGACAGATAATGAAACACTGACGGGCCCGCGTAATAGTTGCCTGTGTGGCTTTAATCATTTAACTACGGGGATGTTAGGCCCGTAACTATTCCTTATTGTACATTTAAGATGTTTCCAGCTTTGCATTAGGATAAATATTTTTGTGCACACATCTCTTCCCGTATTTCCGACTGAGCTCCTCAGTTCAGAGTCCTAGAAACAGGACTCCAGCACGCAGGTATAAAGCAGCGCCGAGCTGAGTGCCCGCCCAGCCTGCAGTGGCACGCCCCCACTTCACAGACGCGAAGGCCATGCGTGCCGTCCCTGCAGCACACTGCCCGCAAGACCCACATCAAACAACCTGTCTGTGAACTTAACTTTGTGATGTTTCGCTTGTCTAAAAACTGGTCAGAACATTTTGTTTATAATTATTTTACAGCACTTAAATTCCCCTTTGGAGAAGACTTAATTGGATACTTGATTTAACTCTGACTTTTAATTGTTTGGAGTCTTCAAGAAACAAGCTGTTCCACACAAACGCACTTCCAACATCGTTAAACATTAACTTTTTAGGTTTAAGTAAAGTTTAAAAATTCTGAAGAACATTAAAAAATGTACACTAAAGTAGACTTCCACCCGTGGCTAGGAAGAGAAGCTTATCTGACTTCCCTCCCACTGAGGGGTCAACGTGATTTGAAACGTTGTCTATGAGCTTTGGAGGGCGGCCGAGGCAGCGAGGACTCAACGGACAGGGCCCTGGCGAGGCGGGAGACACCGGCGCCCTGCGGGCACCCTCCTCCTCCTGCCGGCCAACCCTTGTCTCAGGGCACAGCAGCCGATTAGCTTATAACAGCGTCACGGGACGGAATGGACAACAGAGGAAGTTGAGGGCTTTCAAGGTAACAGACTCGAGCAACAAAGGTTCTGGAGAAAAAGAAAACACGGAGAGCCCAACATTTAGCAGGCAATTACCTACTGAGGTTTTCCTTTTCTTTTTCCATTTCCCAGAGTGTTCATGTGTTGGATGAGTAGAAGGACTCCCAGGTTTTCACCTGAAAGCCCTAAAAGGCTCTGATTCAGGAATAATGACAAACCAGCCTTCACGGAGCCTGAAATATGGCCTCAAATCAACTCAGTCCCGCCTGGCTTGGGCTGGTCTGCTAATCTTGCTAGAAAAATTAAATCCTCTCTGTAGTAAGAGGTTATCTAAAGTATCTACAATTTAATTACATGTAATTTCAGTAATAAATTAATAAGCATGCCAGAAACAGTACCAAATGATCAAATGCAGTTAAAAAGGAAAAAAACAAAAACAAAAACGAAACAGAACAGGAGATCCAGATACTGGTATTTTAAGACATGGACTGTAAAATTACTCTGATCAATATATCCAAGAAAATTGATGAGGATATGGAGAACCTTATTAAAGGATGGAATTAATTGTAAAAATCAAATGGAAAATTGAAAACAAGAAATAACGCTGAAATTAAGAATTAAATAGCTGGGTCTAACATTAGATTAGACACAGTAAATCAGAATATTATAAGTTGGAAAATAGATCAGTAGAATATGTCTAAAGTAGAGAGAAACAAAATAATGTAAAAATATAAACAATAGGAAATACATGGGAAATGATGAAAATGTCAAACATATGTGAAAACGGAGTTTCAGAAGGAGAGGAGAGAGAATACGGTAGAAGCAATATTTGAAGAGCTATTAGCCAAGAATTTTTGAAACTGATATAATAACAGATGAAAGAAACTCCACTAACCCCAGGAAGGAGGGTTAAAAAGAAAACCACACTAAGGCCCATGATAGTATAGCTGCTAAAAACCAAAGACAAAGAAAAAAATCTTCAAAGCACCCAGAGAAAGACTCATCCTTCAGTGGAATAATGGTGAGACTGGCAGCTGACTTCTGCAAAAGAAATAATGATGTACATCTTTAATGTGAGGAAAGAAAATAACTGCCAACAAAGAATTCAGTACTCTCAAAAATATCCTCAAAAATGAAGGCAAAATTAAGATGATTTCAGGCAATCAAAACCCATGAGCCGTCTCGGAGGCCTGTGCTGAAGGAGACACTAAAGGGGGACCTTCAGGCAGGAGGAAAATGATCCCAGATGGAAACGTGAAGACTCAGGAAGGAAGAGCGCCAGGAAAGACAGACAGACGGGCAGCGCTAAGTGAATACTGACTTTCAAAACAACAACAGAAGTAATCATGCCTTGTGGGACTTATAAAATGTTGTGAAGTCTCAAGTTGACTGGGAAGCGGTAAAAATAGTAACTGGAGGTTAACAGCCATGAGACAAGGATGCATGTTGTTAAGATGGGGTGAAAACCAGAAGGAGAATGATAGAATATACAACTAATAATCTGAAAGGGAAAAATTGGAATAATCAAAATACTTGATAACTTAGAAACACGAAGTGAGTGCAGGAGCAACACAGCCACTGAGACAACAGACAGCAAAGAGACAAGAGGTGGGTGAAACTCCAAGTTGTCAGGAGTAGTCTAATGTGAGTGTAAAAATAAAAATAGTCAGACTGGAACTAAAAAGCAAATCTCAATTAAATAGAGCTTGTAAAACACTCAAATGTAAAACAGGGAAGTTCAAAGTAAAAGCACAGAAAACAATATATCTTGCAAATATCAAATAAAAGAAAGCTAATATAACTACATTAATATAAAGGTAGTTTTTTTTTTTTAGGCAAGGGACATTATTAAACATAGACAGTTTAATAGGAAGATAAAACATTCAATGGGTATGCCCCTAATAACATAACCTTAAAATACATAAAACAAACAGTGAAAGAAATAGAAGAAATAGACAAGTCCACAATTATAGTTGGAGATGTAAATACACATCTCTCAGTAACTAATAGAACAAGTAGTTAAAACAAATAGTAAAATTTAGAATGTTTAAATAACATGATTGACAAATTATGTAAATGACATATGTAGCATACAGACCAATAACTGCAGAATATTGTCTTCAAATGAAAATGAAACTTTTACCAAAACAGACCACATTCTGAGTCATAAATCAAATCTCAACAAATTTTAGAGGATTTAATTCATGCAGTAGGCGCTCTGATTACCATGAGTTAAGCCAGAAATTATTAATAAGATGAATAGAAAATTAATAACAGTTGGAAATTAAGCTACAGTCTTTTATAGCCTATGAGTTAAAAAAATAATTTTAAAAAGGGTTTAGAAAAATTAGAACTAAATGATAATGGAAAACATATTTAAACTTGAAAGATGGAACTAAAGCTGGTCTGAGAGGGAAATGTGTACGTATAAATAAATGCATTTTAAACAAGAAAGGCTGAACATGCATCTAACTTAAGAAACTAGAAGAAGAACACCAAACCAAAACCAGAGGACGCAGAACGAAGGAAACAATAAAGATAAGAGGGCAAGTCAGTAAATTAATAAATAAGCATACAGGAGAGAAAACTGCAGTCAAAGGTTGGTTCTGGAAAACACTAATAAAACTGATAAAGCTTTACACAGTAAGATTCATCGAGATACAAAGAAGGAAAATGAAAATTATCAGCACCAGGAATGAAAAACAAGATACCAGTATGACTCTTTTTTTATACATGAAAAATATAACAGATATAAAAATGTAGATGAAATGAACAGATTCCTTGAAAAATACAACTTATAACTAACATAAGGAGAAAGAGAGCATCTGAATTGTCATATGTCTGTTTTTAAAAGCTTGAACCTAAAAATAAAACCTTCCCACATGACAGCTCTCCACCCAGATGGCTTCGCTGGGGAATCCCACAAATGCTGCCTTATCTAACCCGTGCTGTTTCAGAGGGAGAAGGGGGGCACTCTCTTATTCACCTGTGGACCCGCACAGCTGTCATATCAAAGCCTCATGTTATGAGAAAGGAACATTATAGATCAGATTCATGAGTGTAGACACAAAAGCCCTCAACAAGACATCAGTAAATGAAACCCAGTTGTACAGTAAGAGGATGTGTCACCACCAAGCAGGGTTAATTTTGGAATGAAAGGTAATTTAATATCAGAAAACCTACCTCTCATTTTTTCACATGAAATGCACAAATGATAAAAACCACACGCTCCAGAACTCTCCAATGTCCAGTGATTAGATGGACGTCATGACTGGCAGCAAGTCACCGAATTCTGCCTATGCTTATAGTATGGGTGTTGGATCAGAGGGTTTCTAAGGTCTTTTTCAACTCTATAGAAGTATCTAACTGCATTAAATGGTAATGCATATATAATGTATATTGTGTGTGTATATATATACACACAACATACAATTATACTTTTTTAGTGGCATCTGGAGAAAAGGCATTCTACATGAGAGGATTTTTGGATAGTTGAAATTCTCCTGATAATTCAGTACTACTTACATTTATGGAAATCGTCAATGTATTTCTTGTTATTTTGCTTTTCTGTGATTTCTTAGATTCATTATTATAAACATATGTTATTGAAAACTAAAAAAAACCCAAACCATATGCTCATCTCAATATACGCAGAAAAATCATCATAAAATTCAGCACCCATTCATGATTAAAACCTCAGAACACTGGGAACTGAAAGGAATGCTCTTAATCTGGTAAAGAGTATCTTCAAAGTATCTGCAGCAAATGTCATGCTTATAGTGAAATGTTAAGAACGTTCACTCTGAGCTCAAAAATAAGAAAAGGTGGAGCTTCCTAGGTGGCGCAGTGGTTAAGAATCCGCCTGCCAATGCAGGGGACACGGGTTGAATCCCTGGGCCTGGAAGATCCCACATGCCGCGGAGCAACTAAGCCCGTGCGCCACAACTATTGAGCCTGCGCTTTAGAACCCATGAGCCACCACTATTGAGCCCACGTGCTGCAACTACTGAAGCCCACGTGCCTAGAGCCCATGCTCCACAACAAGAAAAGCCACGGCAATGAGGAGCCCATGCACCACAACGAAGAGTAGCCCCCGCTCATCACAACTAGAGAAAGCCTGTGCACAGCAAAAAAAGACCCAACACAGCCAATTAAATAAATAAATAAATAAATAAATAAATAAATAAATTTATTAAAAAAAGAAAAAGAAAAGGTGGTCCCCTATCATCACTTCTAGTCACACGGTGTTTCACAAAAACATGAGTTGCATAGAGAAGAATCCAGATGAATTTACAGAATAATTATAAAATTCATAAATAAATTTGGCAAGACTGCTGAAGCAAGATTAATATACAGAAATCCATTCCTTTTCTAGAAGGTTATGTTTACACAAATATATACAACAGCATAAACAAATGCCTCACAAGACTATCAAAGATGTCCATGACGTTTACCCAGAAAACCACAGAACATTATTGAAAGAAATTAAGGAAACCCAAATCAATGGAGGGATCTACTATAATCACTGGTTGGGTGATTCAAAACTGTAAAGATGCCCAGTCTATCCAGGCTGAGCTGCAGATCCGAGGCAATCCAAAATGAAACCCCAGCAGAGTTTTTTAAATGGCTACTGACAAGCTGATTAAAAAAAATTCACATGTAAGTGCAAATGACCAAGCTCTTCCTAGTGAGAAAGAAGAGATGACAGATGTACACTGCTGGAAGTCAGGGTTTATTATAAACGTACAGCAATTACAACAATGTAAAAATGGCACGTGGCAGATGAAGAGGGAAACAGGACAGAACAGGGCATCATATCCCTTGATACACAGTCACAAAGATGCCTCTGCAACGCACTGGCACAGGTGGGCTTTGCAGGTACTGGTCCTGGAGGAACTGGTACACACGCGGAGAAAGCAAATGAACCTTAACCCCTACTCGTACCACACACAAAAATAAGTCACCAGAGGGTCGACAACCTAAACATGAGAAGTTAGAATAATAACATTCCTAGACAATAACGAAGAAGAACATGCCAGAGATACTTTACAGGCTCAGGGGACTCTGACCATGGAGACAGATGGTCAACAGTTCCTTAATGTGAAGAACTTTCGCTGGTCAAAAGGCTCATTAGGGGAGTATAGAGTCCAACCGCAGTGCCGGAGATAAAATCTGTGTGCCCACATCTGATGGAAGGCTGCACCTACAGGACTCCTAAAAATTAGCTTAAAGAAAAAGAAGAGAGACAGCTGAATAGAAAAATGAGCAAACACTTGAAGTGGTACTGCAAACAAAAAAGTTTTCAAACACATGATCTCATTATCCACCAGGGAAACGCAAATTAAAAGCACTACTCTGTATTATTACAGACCGAACCGCATGGCTACATCTTGTAAAACTGACAGTACGAAATGCTGGTGGGAGGTGGAGTGGAAGGCACCCCCGCATGGCCGGCAGGCGCATGCAGCACCTGGGGAGACGACACCTGGGCACGGCCTGCGCCCAGGAAAGACATAAATGTGCAGGAAGTGTGAATACTAACGTAAGCATGCGCGCACACACATCTGAGCGAGTGTGTACACGTGAGCGGGAGAGGACGCACAAACGTTCACAGCAGCGCGGCCTGTCATCGCCCCAGACCGGGCGGCACGCCCACCTCCGGGGACGCTGAATGAATGAGCTGTGTGACGGTCACGCAGGAGAGAGAAAGGACGGGAGGACCACACGCAACCACGCGGATGCACTCCCGCAACGTGCTGAACGGAGGAGCCCGGAGACGGGCGTCCCTTCTGGAAGATCCGAAGAGGCAAAAGCAGCGTGTGGTGGCAGGACTCTGAGTGACGGTCACCTTCTGGGAAGCGGGTGGAGACGGACGCGCGGCGGTCCCGAGAGGGCTCCCAGCGCCCTGGGCGCCGTGCTCGCCTGCAGACAGCGCCGCGCAGCACGCCGAGCGCGCCCCACTCGTAAGGGCCTAGTTCTGGGTGTTTAACACGACCTGCGCCTCAGCCCCGACGGCAGGGAAGACGACGCGGCAGCAGGTCTGCAGCTCAGCGGCCCCGCGCCGGTCTGACGGCGGCGGGCTCTGCCGCCCACCCTGGCCTGCAGTCGCTGCCCCGGCTTCCCGCACTCCCCGTGTTGGGGCTTCTCGTCTCTCCAAACCCTTTCCTTCCTTTTCTTCTTTTCTCTGAGCCCCTTTTCTCTCCCCCTCTTCCCCTCTCCACGTCTCTCCACGGAGTGGGGTTCGGGACTTGCGGCGGCGGCTCCGGGGGCACAGCCCCCTCCCGCCCGCCGTCCCCGTGAGTCACGTTGCAGAGTCCCTCAGCGCCGTTCCTCACCACACATCTGAAGTTTCATTTCCGGGCACAGATCTAAGGGAGGTTGGATGTAACTGAGAGGGTGTCTCCGGATGAGCCAGGCTGGACTCCGTCCCCTGATGAGGACGTGAGTGGAATCCTGAAGGTGGACGGGGTGCAGGTGGCCGTGGCTCAGCCGCCTGGGACCTGTGGCACCTCCGGGGCCTCCTTTCTAACTGGCAGAACTGGGACGGAAGAGGACGCTCCTGGGGGAGGTGTTGTAAGGACCAAATTAACGAGCCCCCACGAAACGCACGGCACAGGGTGTTAGCAATGACTCTGCTATTATGGGCCCGTGAGGGCTGAGGCTGCCCCGTGAGGGCCTGCACCACAGGCCAAGCTCGAGGATGCCGGCGGCAGTGACCACCCTCCACCCCCACACACAACCAGGCCCTGCATTTGATACCCAAGGCTTCATAACCTTCAGGAAAGAAAGGGATGAAGGACGAGATGCCCCATTTCTCTGCCGTAAAGTACGAACATGGCTGCTTGATGCTCTCTTAACTCATGGGCTATTTTGGAGAATAAGTGTTCGAAGACTGCAAAGAGTTCTGTTTCCTGGGTGTAATCACCAGGACAATGGAGCGTGTTATTTTTATCACGTGGATTTTAGCATCAACTCCGTCTCGCAGCTCTCCAGGGAGGTGGCACCAGCAGACGGAGGCCGGAAGGGTGCCTGAGGTGCAGGCAGAGCCCAGGGCTGTCCGCCAGCCCTGGGCTCTGGGCGCGTTTTCTAGGGATCACTACACACTGAACCAGCAGCAGAAAGACAGCCGGTGCAGACACGTCCTTGTTATAATCAAGGTGTGTCGCCTGCAGGTGGTGAACGCCGTCCGTGTACAGAAGACTGTGAAACGCACAGAAGCATTTGAGAGTCTCTTAGCGGGTCACTACCACCTCTGCAGTAATTCTGAAGTGCTGTCAGGCTGGGTGGTTCACGACGTTCAACCCGAGGGAAGTGGCTGATGTCAAGCGTGTGGATTGCTCGAGATAGGAGCTCTTTAAAAACAAACGGAAACGTTTCTAATTCAAGTTTCTTTGTGCTGGCTTACCTCCCGAAATGTTTCCCTTCTATTTTATATTGAACCTTTTCAAGATTTAAAAATGTACAATAAAATACAGAAGATAGCAGAACACATATTAACGTTATACCAGTGTTTCTTAAGAACTTTTTTACTCATATGAAACATGGCAGGTCTTCCCCACACTTTTCAAAGTGCAGTTCTGGGTTAAAGGCATGGTCTCGTTCTTTCTGAGAATTATCAGCGTCTGACGCAACCGAGACACCTGAAACTAGAGAAGCACCGCTCAGCGTCTGCCGAGATTTCGGCTACCAGCTCCATCGCCTGCACTCACTCATTTTTCTTCCAAGTATGGGTCTCCCAGCGTCCTAAAAACACTCCATTTGTTATAGCACTGATTTTATCTGAAGATTGGCTGACATGTGAACTATATTTTAGCAAAAAGAAGTAAGAGATGTGGTGTGTGGAAGGAAAGTAAAAATGGAGTCGGTGTTGCCAAGAGAGCCAAATGGAGCGAGAGGCCACGAGGCAGTGGGGCCACCCCTGTCTCAGCCGCTTGGAGTCTGAACTCTGACCACTTGCTGTCCTGACAAAGGCGTCCAGAAGGTCTGCACAATGTTCCAGAAACTCAGATGCATATCAGACCCCACCTTGAATAACTCGCGACAGCCTGTCCCTTAAGGACAGCACTTCCTTTTGCGTCAGAGCCAACCCTAATGCCTGCCAGTAGAACTTTAACCTCCTGTGGCTCTCGCCTTCATGAACCCCCAGCGCCTTCTCTTCCCTCAGTTTCACCTGAATCTGTGTCTCCTGCATTGCAATTCCTAAGGCCCCAAATAAAGCTCTTTGTTCTCTACAGATTATTTTTTGACAGGTGATCAAAACCTTGTTAAAAGAAGCTGGATATCACCCATTTTACTTAAGGCGAGTGATGCTTAAGACATGGATTCAATCCTAAAAACTAAAATCTTTTCCCAGATAGAAGCATCTGTCATTAGCTCCCAGAGCCCTAGCGAGGGTCCAGTAGCCGGGGGGAAAAACAGGTGCTATTCACAGAGCGCCTCCCGCATGCTGTGTAGGCTCCGTCAGCCTCCATACAGGTGCACAGAGAGGTTCAGCAATTTGTGAAGGTCACACAGCTGCTGAGAGACTGACCCAGGACTTGAACCTGTCCTCGTGCTCCTGAACACATGACAGTGTCTCTCCGCAGAGCACCCACGGTGAGGCCCAGACGTGGGTGCTTCTGAGTGGGAGGAGAAGGCCAGGGTGCCTCCGTATTTTCAAAGCATTTGCGTCGTGCTGTTTAGTAAGTCACAGCTGAACTGCATTCTTGTTCATGGTCGGTGCTGGGTACTGTGTCCTCGTATGAGACATGCAGGGTCAACATTAGCGTCATATTTCGTGCTGGCCTTTTCTGAGGGAGTCTGGTTGGCCTGGCACAGAGGAGGGCTTGGGGCCAGTGGTTTCTGCCCGCCTCCCGTGGGTCGAGGCGGCCTAAGAGGATGACTTCCTGTCTCACGTTTTTGGCAGAATGGCTCACGTCTGCTACTTACCTGAAGAGGCAAAGAATTATGCTTCCGGTTGTAAGGGAAATCAGAGAGACGCTGTAGCCCAGGGTGTAAACGGCCTTCACCAGAATATAAAACGTGATCTGAAAGAGAGGAAAATGCATCCGTAAGCTTCGAGTGGCCGGCGCCGGACAAGGGGACGGGTTCCCAGGGCCCACCGTCGTCCCCTCGGGACGGGGACGGCCTGCGGGGGCTGGGCCGCGGCAGCGCTGTCCCGGAGGCCCGCCTGCACCCCGAGCCACGGTGCCTGCACCTGCCTGCTGCCTGCACCTCACCGTGAGCGACTCGGGTGGTTTCCGCGAAGCCAAGCTGCCTGGAGGGGGCCGCCTGGGGCCGCGAGCGGAGCGCACGGGGGCCGCCCTCGGAGGCGAGGCCGCCGGGCGCCAGCCAAGCGGCCCCCCGGGTGGGACGGGAGAAACCAGCCGAGCGCGTCTTCACCTCCAGGAGCGCGCAGCCCGCGGGGGTGGGCGCTGGGCCCTGCCCTGGGGTCCTCCCCGAGAGCCACGGCCAGTGTCAGCGGGACCCAGGCGGGCCTGCCGCGGGGCAGCCTGCGCCGCACACAGCGGGTGCGCCCGCGCCTCGGCCGAGGTCCTGAGCGTGGGGGAGGCAGGCGGCCCCGCCGGCAGCCCGAGCGCCTTCCGGCCCGCGGGGGAGCTGCCGGGGCGCTGACCCGTCCCGGGAGACCCCGGCCTCGGTCCCGCCGCTCTCCCTTCTCCCGCCGACGCGGGCCCGCAGGCGGACGGGGGGCTTGGAGCAGCGGCCGCCGCGTCACCTGCGGTCACCCCTCCGGTTACACCGTCGGAAAACGAACTCTTTCGGACCCTCCGAAAGCACGGACACCCCCGCGAGGCCCACACGCACAGCTGCAGACACCGGAACAAACGCGCCGCGGGGTGAAAGCACGCGGGCCCGAGGGCCCACCCGCGACCGAGGCCTGGGCCCCGACCCTGCGCGCTCACGCCTTCGCGGTCTGCGGCGGCCTCCACGGGGTTCCTGGTGGTCCCTCCCGCGCGGGCCTCGCGCCCCTGCGCCTCGCGCGGCCCGCCGCAGGCCACTGCGTCTCACCCGCTCTCCGTTTACGCCCCCCACCTTTATTATCGCTTTAAATGGCCTTTGCTGGGTCTTCCCACGTTTCCCTTTTTTCTCACACCCTTCTTGATTCTCAGTTCTTCCTTCTGGTCTCTCCTTTCCCCCGAAGCACGCTCCTTAGGCACGCTTGGGGCCGGGCGGGGGGTCTGCTGCTCGCGGACCCGTCAGGTTTTGTTTCTCCTTCAAGCCGGAGCAGCGGCTCAGCGGGTGGACTCCGAGCGAGGACGCGCCCCCTGCTTGGGAGGCCCTGCGTCTGCTCCGGCCGCGCGTGGGCACCCTGTCTTCAGCCCTCTCGGCGAGTTGGTGTTTTCTCCCTTCGCCACGGTTGCTTGGCTGTGGATTTCCTTTTATTGGGTCCCTGGGGGGCTGGGCTTCCACTGCCGAGACGGTGATCGGATGGGTGCTGGGCCTCCAGCCAACCCCGGAAACCGCCCAATGCCGGCCCCTCAGCCCTCTGCCGTGTTTGGGCGCTTTCTTTGGATCGGTCTTCCCTGTTCCGGAATTCTGTTTTCATCTGTATCTGACGTGCTGTTTGAGATATCTACTTGATTTTCACTTTTAAAAATTAAAGTATAGTTGATTTACAATGTTGTGTTAGTTTCAGGCTTAAAGCGAAGGGATTCAGTTATATATGTGTGTGTGTGTGTATACATACATATATATTCTTTTTCAGATTCTTTTTCATTATAAGTTATCATAAGATACTGAATATAGTTCCCCGTGCTATAGAGTAGGACCTTCTTGTTTATTTTACATATAGTAGTGTGTATATCTTCGTCCCAATCTCCTAATTGACTCCTCCCCCACTTTGCCCTTTGGTGACCATAAGTTTCTTTTCTACGTCTGTGAGCCTGTTTTGTAAATAAGTTCATCTGTATCATATTTTAGAGTCCACATATAAGTAATATCATACAATATTTGTCTTTCTCTGTCTGACTTACTTCACTTAATATGACCATCTCTAGGTCCATCCATGTTGCTACAAATGGCATTATTTCATTCTTTTTATGGCTGAGTAGTATTCCATTGTGTACATGCACCACACCCTCTTCATCCATTCCTCTGTCGCTGGACATGTAGGCCATGTCCTGGCTGTTGTAAATACTACTGCTATGGGGTGCGTGTGTCTTTTCAAATTACAGTTTTCTCCAGATACACGCCCAGGAGTGGGACTGCTGGGTCATGCGGTGGCTCTATTTTTAGGTTTTTAAGGAACCTCCATACTGTTTTCCATAGTGGCGCCACCAATTTACATTCCCGCCAACAGCGAGGGAGGGTTCCCTTTTCTCCACGCCCTCTCCAGTGTTTATTATTTGCAGATTTTTTTAACGACAAGCACTCTGCCCGGTGCGAGGGGATACCTCACAGTAATTCTGATTTGCGTTTCTCTGATAATTAGCAATGCTGAGCATCTTTTCACCTGCCTGGTGGCCATCTGCATGTCTTCTTTGGAGAAAAGCCTATTTAGGTCTCCTGCCCATGTTTTGGTTGGGTTCTTTTCTGGTTTTTGTTGTTGTTGTTGTTGTTTGCTGTTTGCTGTCGTTCATGAGTTGTATGAGCTGTTTGTATATTTTGGAAAGTAAGCTTTTGTCAGATGCTTCATGTGCAAATACTTTCTCCAAGCTAGTCCGTACGTTGTCTCTTCATTTTGTTGATGGTTTCCTTTGCTGTGCAAAAGCTTATAAGCTTGATTAGGTCCCATTTGTTTATTTTTGCTTTTATTTCTATTGCCTTGGGAGACCGACCTGAGAAAACACTGCTCTGATTTATGTCAGAGAATGTTTTGCCTGTGTTCTCTTCTAGCAGTTTTATGGTGTTATATTTAAGTCTCTAAGCCATTTTGAGTTTATTTTTGTGTGTGGTGAGAGGGAGTGTTCTAAGTTCGTTGATTTACATGCCGCTGTGCAGCTTTCCCAACAGCACTTGCTGAAGGGACTGTCTTTCCTCCTTTGTATATTCTTGCCTCTTTTGCCGAAGATTAATTGACCGCAGGTGTGTGGGTTTATTTCTGGGCTCTCTCTTCTGTTCCAAGCATCCACATCTGTTTTTGCGCCAGTAGCACACTGTTCGGATGACTGTAGCTCTGCAGCACTGTCTGAAGTCTGGGAGGGTCACGCCTCCTGCTCTCTTCTTTTCCCTCAGGATTCTTTGGCAATTCTGGGTCTTTTTTGGTTCCACGTAAATTTTAAGATTATTTGTTCTAGTTTTGTGGCAAATGCTGTGGGTAATTCGATAGGAATCACATCAAATCTGTAGACTGCTTCAGGTAGTGTGGCCATCTTAATAATAGCACTTCTTCCGATCCAAGAGCAGGGGATACCTTTCCATTTTAAAAATCATCTTTAATTTCCTTTATCAATGTTTTGTAGCTTTCAGCATATGTCTTTCACCTTCTTGGTCAGGCTTATTTCTCAGTATTTGTTCTTTTCGATGCAAATTTTTAAAGGGATTTTTTTTTTTTTTTTTTACTTTCCCTTTCTGATATTTCATTGTTAGTGTAAAGAAATGGAACAGATTTCTGTATGTTTTGATTTTCTTTCTTTTTAGGTCTATTTTTTCCCCCAGATTAGGCCCTTTTTAGAGTATCTTGTTTTTAGTTATTTTCAATTTCCACTATTTAAAAAAAAAATCTTAAATGCACTTATTGGTATTCTGTGCCCGATGAATCCAGTCTCCAGTTTCGGGGATGTGATTCCACTGTGTCATCTGCTGACTGGCTCTTTGTGTAGTTCATACACTTAGGTGTGAGCTCATCTTTGGGGCTGATGTACGGGAATCTGGGAGGCCTGGGCAAGGGTTTCCTTCCAGGAGAGCCCGCGTTTGCATCTGCCAGGTCCCACGTGCAGCCAGTTCAGGAATGCTCCACCTGAGTGTCTCAGCTCAGAGTTTCCACAGTGAGCAGCACGAGAAAACGAGAAAACCCAACCTACAGGAAGACACAGCTGTGGTGACAGAGTCTCAGGAAGGCCTGGTGGACGGGAGGGAAGACATCCCAACAGGGACGCAGGCAAAGGAAGCAAGCTCATCGTGGCCTAGGAGGAGCCCAAGCCATCAGCAACGAGCCAGGTGTAGCTTTACTTTTGGTTTATAAAACTGGTGATAATGGAAAAATATGAAACTGCGGGTGAAGGTGTTAGCTAAGTGGGCATCACATCTGTTCCTAGTGGAAATGTACATCGACACATGTTTTGGAAAGCCACCGGACAGTATAATTAAAAACATTCAAAATATCCTTTTCGTACTTCACATCCTCTAAGCAGGCGTTTGAGATTTGTGTACAGGTTGGTTTACTGATTAAAATACAAGATATGAGGAACAACCTAAGTCGTGAACAGTGAAGCAAATTCAGCATATTCATGAAACAGAGCATCGTGCTGCCCTTAAGTCTTGTTTTCGAAGGATGCTGACTGACTTAGGAAAATGTCCATGGTGTATAATATTTTATAAAACAAAACAAGCAGAGTGTACATGAGGTGCAATGGTATTCTGAAGTGGACCCATCAGAGCGGGGAAGAGACGGGGGCGCAGGCCCACACGCTCCTCCCGGAAGCGCCCCCCCATCTTCCCACACCGGCGCACGGACGGTCGGGCGCAGAGACAGGCACCGCGACGCACGTTTTGAATGGTGTTGTCCTTACTTTTTTTTTTTTTTTTTTTTTTTGGCACACGGGCTTCGTTGCTCCGCGGCATGTGGGATCCTCCTAGAGCAGGGATCGAACCCGTGACCTCTGCATTGGCAGGCGGATTCTTAACCACTGCGCCACCTAGGAAGCCCCTGTCCTGACGTTTACGTAATTGGGTTTCGGATCCGAGGTCCCTTCCCCTACCCGTGACCAGGGTGCCTGGCGGTGGAAGGTGACCTCTGGGGCTTTCCCGGGGGCTTTTCAGGGCGGGGTCCGGGGCTTGTGTCGGGGTGGACAGAGAAAACTCACCTGAAACAGCGCACGAGCGTCAGGCACCCGAGCGCCGTGGCCCACGCTCCCCGCACGCAGCTGCCGTCCGCTCCCCAGAGGACAGACGCCCGTCACCGTCTCGGGGCTCCCACGGGCCCAGCTTCTGATTCCCACACGTCTGCAGGTCCTCGGACGACCGCGGAGGCGCTCGGGCCGGCCGGGCTGCAGTTCTGCGCCCGAAGGCATCCCCCCGCCCCGCCCCCCCGGCCAAAGCGAGGCGGGATGGCCGCATCCAGCACGCGCGTCAGAGGCCACTGTTGCTCCGCATTCTTAGAGCCCTGGCATCCCAGAACAAGGGCGAAACCTAAAAACCCAGTCAGGCAGCTAATGCGGCACGGCGCTCCATCCAAGGCCGCACCTCTTTGTTCTTCCTCCAGCGAATGGATGTAGTGAATGTGCTCTTCTTAGGCCTGAGGTCTGGCTGCAAGTGCAATCCTGGAAAAGGCGGCCTCGCCCGGCGCAGAACAGGAGCCAGCAGCCGGTGACCTCGGCGACCCGCCCGCGATGTGACGGAGCCCAGGAAGCCCAGGGGGGCAGGCCGGGTCCCTCCTGGGTCAGGGCCAGGCCCTCCCGCACGGCCTGTGAGAGCTGGAGCACCTCCAAGTGCGGAGACCTCGGGAGCCTGCCGTCTCCCTTCTTACCCTGAATAAACGTTCACTTTTATATTTAAGGTCGTATTCTTTTCTTACAGAAAGCCCTCAGATTGCTGACGCGTGAGGCCCACAGGACGGTTTCTGGGTGCGTGGCCTCTCTTGGGTGTGGAGAGCAGAGGAGAACCTGGGTGGGGGCACTTGCTCTCGAAGGTGATTAAACCACAGACGTCCCCGAACACAGAAAGGTCAGGACTGCTGGGCCCGAGACTGTCCCCAGTGGGGCGCCCGAGGGGCAGGTGGGGGCCACGTTTCCAGGGCTTCGGCACCAGCCCTGCCGGAGGCACACGTACCAGGAGTTCCGTCACTGCGCCGTTTCACCAGGGGAGATGCTCTCAAGAGTCACTCTTTACGATCGCAAGCTTGAGACCTGGATTTACTTGTAAAAGTGCTTCAACAATTGTCACCACCATCACACGGTCAGGCAGTGAGGAAAACAGCCCAGGGATGCTCTCCTTTCTCAACGCTTCTGAGCTGCCGGGGGGCCTGTGGTGGGTGGCGGGGACGGGACCCTCCACTCTGAGCCTTCCATCGGGGGGCCCACCTGGGAGAAGACGCTGGCCCTTTCCCACTGGCCGTCACCCAAGGGGCCTCCTAGTCCCTAGCAAGTGCGTGGGACCGGGTGACATGCACGTCCTCTTCCGGCTCTAACTCTCCATAGACATGCGTCGCCCTGGAGCCACACGGCAGAGCGCTTCTCGAGAAGCCCTGCGGGCCGGCCGGTGTTTCCAAACACTGAGTCATAACTAGGCGACCACAGCCTCCCTGGGCCTGGGCCGGGCCTGGTTTCTGTCTGCTGTCCCGGAGTGACTATTAATAGCTCCCTTTTCTCTCCTGAGAGGCCAGGTTTGCCTGATACTTTATACAATCACCCTATTTATAACCCCATAATGGGTTATGCAATCAATTTCATGGGTAACAACCCACATTTAAAGAAGGTAGCGCAGAAAACGTGGCTCTGTGAGATGTTTGTGTTGGGTCACGGTGTGAAATGCATTTCTAACTGTGGATTTTAATCAAAAAAGGTGAAAGCCCCTTGGCTAGAGCTGGTTCCTGATTCAGGAAACTTTCTGACGAGAGCCTTGCCCGGCCGGTCGCCTCGCCCTCCGGCTGCTGTGAAAACAGCCCGATGTGTTCTCTTCTGAACCTGCTGGTGCCACAGGCAGCGGCTTCTCCCAGACCCTTGGCCTTGGTGATGATTAAACGTCGCCCCAGGGCTGAGGGAACTCACATGGAACCAGCACGATACGCAGCATCTGTCTAAGGACGGGTCCCCCTTGAATAGAAGGTATGGCCCTCATCTCTGGGGTATGTAGGTCTTGTTGGCTAAAGAAGACCAACACACACCCCGAGAAATGAACGCGTACGCCCTAACCTGTGTTTCTAGCTCCAGACTCAGACCAGGTGGCGGAGGCATGAGCCGGGGCCGGAGGGGGCAGGTGGTGGAAAGGGCAGGGCCTCCTAGCGGGTGAAGGGCAGCAGGGGTGGGCGGGCGGCCCAGGGGGGACGGCCAGGTGCCGGGCACCCTGGGGGATGCCGCCGGTCGGGGGGGGCGGGGTCGTCTGGGCTCCCTGTGGCGACATCCGTAACGGACGATGCTCACTCTGCTTCTCCCCGGCTCCCTGGCCTCCCAGGGCAGCACCTCCGCTCCGGTTCCTCTGCCGGGTCTGCTGGCTCCTCCGAGGAGGTGCCACAGAGACCCACACACGCCGTGTCCCCCGGGGCAGCAGGCAGGGTGCCAAGCGGGCAGCGCTTGCTTCACACGGCCGGCCAGGCCGAGGGGGTGGCCAGGCCGGGGCCTTTCCTCGTGGGGGCTTTGGAGCGGGGCTGCGGCAGGATCTCGGAGCCCTGGGCCCGCCGCCCTCGCCAGGGCCCAGGGATAGCCTCTGCCTCAGGTGCAAGGAGGTGCCTGTTCTCACCTTAGCAGTGGAAGGCGGAGGCTTCTTTTTTTTAAAACAAACGTTTTAGAGACCATCAGAAAGGACAGCCTGTCTTCATGGGAATGTGGTCCAAGGTGCACGCAGGACATCAGCGCTCCTTCCCAGACTCGTGCCCCCCCCTCAGGTTCAGGAGGAGCCTCCGCCACATTTGTAACAATGTTATGAGTTGAATTTTCCTTCAGTCTTGGCAAAATATCTTCTAAGTCCCACCTATTCTGCTTAGGAAACTAATGATAACCTAACAGCCATGCGTGCTTTGCAATTTACAAAATGTAACACAGAAGTTAATTCACTCACTTCTCCCCCAGGCCTGCGAAGGAGCAGATGGAGTATTTTTGCCGTGTTCCCTGTATA
This sequence comes from Hippopotamus amphibius kiboko, assembly GCF_030028045.1. Lineage (NCBI taxonomy): Eukaryota > Metazoa > Chordata > Mammalia > Artiodactyla > Hippopotamidae > Hippopotamus > Hippopotamus amphibius. Next base: position 220,683 of record NC_080189.1, on the reverse strand, counting down.
CAGACTGGGGACCTGAGTCCAGGGGGGGGACAGGCCAGTTTAAGAGCACGGGGCCACCGAGGTGCAGGGCTGAGACTCCACCCGGACCCCAGTGTCCACTCCCTCAGAGGGCTCCCACCCTGTGGGAAGTCTCTCGTCTGTTTCAGCTTTTTTCCTCTAAGAGGAATCGGTCAGTTCTGCATGTGAGGAGCGTGGATGTCACCACTCGACCCTAACAATGAGTGAAACTCTGAACGGACTGGAAGATCAACCACTCTCCCTGGGTCCACGCGTGAAGGAGGACACAGAACAAACAGCTGCCCCAGGGCTGGGGGGAGGCAGGCGGCAGGCGCCGGGGGTTCCCAGAGCAGAGTCACACAAGCTGCAGGAATGAAGACACTGGCGCGGCTGAAGGACAGACACATCAATGAACAGAGTGAGTCCAGAAACAGACCCACGTGGACAGACACTGGTCTTTGACAAAAAAGCAAAGGCAATACAGTGGGGGCAGAGACAGTTTTTTTGACAAATGTTGCTGGAACAACTGGATGTCCACATGCAAAAAAGTGAACCTAGACACAGACCTTACTCTTTCACAAAAATTAACTCAAAATGGGTCATAGACCTAAATGTAAGGTGCAAAATTATGAATCTGCTAGAAGATAATAGAAAATCTAGATGACCCTGAGTTGGTGATGCTTTTTAATTAATTAATTAATTAATTAATTAATTTATTGATGCTTTTAAAAATATAACACCAAAGACACCATTCATGAAAGAAATCATTGATAAGCTGGACTTCAATAAAGTTAAAAAATTCTGCCTTGTGAAAGAATTTCGGAGCGTGAGCAGACACGCCACAGACTGGGAGAAGATGTTTGCAAAAGGTCCACCTGGTAAGGATTGTTATTCAAAACACAGAGAGAGCTCTTAATACTTGACAATATGTAAACAAACCACCCAATTAAAAGGGGTCCAAAGGCCTTAACAGGCACCTCAACAAAGAACAGATCCGGACGGCAAACAGGCGGATGAAAAGATGGCCCGCAGCAAAGCACAGACCGTGGCATCCCCAAGCTGGACTAACACGGCCAGAGTGACATCCACAGTGATGGGAGGGGGGGGTGGGGGGGACTGTCTGGGGCTTCTGGTTTAAATTTTATTCACTGATGAGACTGTGGGGTAGTTTCCCTCAACTGCAAAGTGATGATTGAAAACAGAGCTTTATCTCAGGAGCTTGTCAGGGGATTAAATGAGGTAATCCGTGTAAAGAGCTTGGAAATGCTCTTAGTAGGTGACCAGTAAGTGATTTATGTTACTGGGTTTGATTTTATAATGAAAAGAATTTTTATGATGAAAGAGTGTTCCGGGTTATTCATCCAAAGACCCGAGTCCTTCTCAAGGAAGCCTCCTTTGTACACACTCTGCTTCACAGAGGATCTGCAGTCACGCCCACAGCCCTCCGCACACTCAGGGCGGTTCCTGCCCCCGCACAGCCCCCGACCCGCATCGCGTGGAAGGGTGAGGGGACAGACGGACGGGCGGACGGATGCACCCGCGGAGCTCCTGCTGACGGCGGCTCCCCCTTCCGTCTGCGGGTGGTCAGAGGCACCGCAGGAGCCCAAAGGGGAGACGCAAGCACCCCGGCTTCACGCTGGGGCTCCTGCAGGTCCACTGCCGCCTTCAGGGCCGTCTGAGGAACCAGGACTGATTCCGGGTGGGCACTGGGCTCTCGGGTCAGGGGCCCTGGACAGCGCCGCCCCGGCAGAAGCGACCAGGCGCCCGTCACGGCAAGTCTGGCCCGCCCGGGTGACACTGCTCACCTTGGCCCCGAGGCCACCACTCTCCTGAGGGTGAGCAGAGACGTCAGGAAGGTGCCCGACACTGCGTGAAGGAGCAGGAGGGGGGTCCAGGCGGTCCCCTGGTCACCGCGACTGATGCCCACTCGGAACAGGCCGATTTCCCACGGTGGCTGCGCTGCGGTGTAGCTGAAAGCAGGAGGCCCGGGGGGGACATTTCCGAGGCGGTGGCTCGGGGGTGGGGGCCTGGGGCTGTCGGCACAGCTGCCAGGACCGCGTGACCGGCAGGCAAGGAGCCCCTCTTTCGATGACTACGGGGAGCACTCCTTTGTTGGTGTGGACGGGTTAGAGGGACATGGATTTTCTTTGAAAACCCGAATATGACATTTCTGAGGTAAAGAAACAGGCATCGATGGTTCCGAACGTTGTCTCCCGCCGAGACCTTTTTGGGCCCGGGGTGTAGGATACAGAGGAGGCAGCCGACCGGAGGCGCTGGGAGCCTCTGCTCGGCTTCCAGGTGTCCTCACCTTGGCAGAGAACCCGCACCTGACCCTAGAAACATCACACACAGCCCGCAGAGAGCCCTCGGCGAGGTCGAGGCTGGCGCTCTCCAAACTCCACGCACGAAAGACAGCGAAAGGCTGAGGCGTGGGGAGAGGCTGGGTCACGCCCACCAGCACCACGCGGGCTCGTCCTGGCGGAACTGCCCCGAGCACAGCTGGCACCAGACGGCAGGGTAGACGACAGCCTGGTAATAACGCAAACCTTCCCACGTCTGATCACGGTGCTGAGGTTCCGTCACCGTGCATCCCTCCTCCAGGGGACAGCTGCGGTCCACCAGCTGCGGACGCAGGTGTGGGTGGCCCAGGCGCGGCGTCCGCGTCCGCGCCCACGCCCGCCGCTCCCCCACGCGTGGAGCGCGGAGGCCGCAGGACGTCCCCGGCCCGTCGGGCCCCCTGCACCATTCCTGCGAGTAAATCGCTCCGAAACGGGTTTCAGGAAACGCACGGCAGAGGGAGGGTGACGGTCGAGTCTCCCCGCTGTCCTGACGAGGTCCAGGGGGGAGGCAGCGTCACTGGGAGTTGATTTGTCAAACGGCACACACTCAAGTGTCTTTTTGGGGGACTTAAAACTCGATTTTATCTGAATACAAAGGAAACGTATTTACTTCTTTTTGAGAAAGTAGAAAATACAACCAAACGGTTGAAGGGAACGTGCAGTTCCGAGGCCACCGCTTCTGTCTTTCATCAGGAGAGTTCCTGGCTTTGCGGCCTCTCCAGGCCCGCGTCCAGCCACTTGAATTCCCCGGATCACGCCAGTGTGACAGGTGGTGTCAACCTGACAATGGGCAGGTGAACTTTTCCAAAATGCTGTCTCCTTTTCTCTAGGTCCTTAACAGAGATAGCGAGTACCCAATAAAACAAATATTGCTAATTTCCATATTTTCTTCAATTATCTCTTAGTCCTGAAAATTGCACGTCACGTGGAGAAACTAACAGCCTTGTCCAGTGAATGTCCTGGTTGCCCCAGAAACAGCGCCTTCCTTCCGGTCCCCACCTGGGTGGCCTGGTGGGGATGGCCAGTGCTCCCAGCTTCGCAGACTGCCAGCTGCCTGGGCCCCAAATGTCTGTTTCCCCCAGGCAAGGCGCTCATGTACGAGCCCAATGAAGAGGGGGCATCGGGGAGGTGGGACCCTCCCCCAGGGGGTCCCACCTGTTCCGGGCTGAGAACGGGTCTGGTACCCCCACCCTCTGCCGGAGCCCAGCCTGCGTCCCTGAGTCCCGCCCGACGCCCCAGCCCTGTGGACAAGCTGGTCCCCACGGTCGTCTTACACAAACGGAGGCACCGCACTCAGCGGAGCAGGGCCCTGGTGTCCACAGTGGGGTGGGCTCCTGGCTGGGTCCCCACCCCTGCAAGGCTGCGGTCGCCTGCCTCTCGGGCACCCTGGGTCTCCCTCCCTGGAGACGGGGTTTTTCTCTATATTTCCCTGGACTCACCGGTATTGGTTCCTATCTGCTCCTGAGCTTTTTCTCCTCGTTATTCGACTCTAGTTTCTATACCTTCCTCTCCTTCTTGTAGGAGAACCTCCTAGACCCAGGCAACCACCCCCGTTTCTGCAGATTTCCTGGTTCACCTCCTCTCCCTCACCCCGCTTCTCCTTCGGCCTTGGAAAGACTTGCTCCTTTACTGGGCGAGTATTAAGCATCGTGTTTATAGGTTCAGATAAAACTAGCTAGTAATCATGTCTGTCTTGCGAATCTTCTGAGTCACGTTTCTGCTGGTGGTCAGATTTCTGCCGGGACCGTCAGCAGCTTCACGTGAGCTCGGGCTCTGCCCCACGGGCAGCGTGGTGTGTACCTGCTGGCACTGCCTCCCCCGTCCTGAGCCCCCAGGTCTTGCCCCGCCCGCCTCGCTGCCCCGGACCCAGTGTCACCCTGTTTGATGAGCGGTTCACGCAGCGAGCGTCCCTGCACCTCCCCGAGGGTCCCCATCCCTCACATGCCCCTGAAAACCACGATGGGACGCTTCCTCCTGCCATTTGATACAAAATGAAGCAAAGGCACTGCCCTCGGCGCTTTTTGGAGATCGAATCAACCCGGCCACCGTAAGAGAAGCGAGCGTGGGGCCCACCTGCACCTTCAGGGCTCTGATCCTCCTCCGATCGTGGCCTCCACATCCCACAGGCTGCTCAGGACGTCCCTGCCCGACCCTCCTCCGACACGGGGACATCAAGGATCCCGTAAGGCCTGGGCGTGAGAGGTCGAGGGCGTCTGACGTGGAAGGACCAAGCACGCCAGGGATGGGGATACGATGGGGACCCTTGGGGCGGGGACATTGGTGGTCAGTGGGAAAGAGTTACTGCAGTGGTCTGAAACCTGAGAGGAGACGGCAACAATATTTTTAGGAACATAGCATAACATGGAAGAAATGTGTCCACTTGAAGCATGGGAAGGTTGAAATGCCAAACAGTTCTCTTGGCTAAATTTAGCAGAAGTGCTCTTTATTAAGAACTGTGTTAGCGAATGTATAATGCAGGAGGCGTATAGACCGCACCGCGCGGCGTGTCCACCCAGCACAGGACGCCTGCGTGTCGCTGGGGCTTCCGTCCTTCGGAGGGCCCGCGGGGCAGTGGGCCAGGGCCAGTCACACGTGGGCCCTTCTAGGTTCACGGGGGAGACTCCCACCAACAGGGGAAAGGAGACCACCCTGGGGCCCACAGAGTGATGGCTGCTGCTTTCTAGCTGTTTTCACGCTTTGCCAGCTCTCAGCATCCCTGGGAGAGCGGGGGTGGGGGGCGGGGGGGACACCGGGCGGCAAGGGGGACACGGAGGCAGGGAGGCTGGCCAGGGAGCACTCCCACCAGGGGCCCCCAGACAGCCTTCAGCGGAGGAAGAAAGTCAGGACACCAGGGTCTGCCTGCTGTGCTGTGGCAGGAGCCACCGGGTCAGAAGAGCCCCTGGGTCTGGCGGCACGATGGCTCCGGGGACCCGGGGGGTCAGGTGGCCAGGCAGACGACACCGGGTGGAATGACCCGTACGGGCTGGTCCTGCCTGAGGCTGAGACCATGACGCCAGGACAGCCTCCTTGGCTCGGGAAACCCACAGGCTCCCGTGATGAGGGTGGGGGCAGCTGAGAAGGGCGCGTGGTCTCTGGCTGGCCTGCCCTCCCTGCAGCGCTCAGCGGGCTGGGACCAGGGAAAGGGGGAGAGGAGCTGCTGGTGTGGCCCCCGTGGGTGGGGGTTCCTTAAATCCTCTTAATGGGATTATACTGTTTATCCAAGGATTAAAAGATAAAAGGCTGAAGAGGAAGATGTGCACGCCTGAGGTGGGCGTTGTGGGGAGCGGGACACAGACGGGGGAGGCCGCGTCTCATGGAAACTGGGACTTGGCGACAGGGCATCTCAAGCCAAGCCCGGCTGGTGCCAGCGTTTCACCGTACCAGGAGATGCAGGCCCCGACCACCGCCAACGTGCCCACGACCCCGCGGACCTCCCTGGTCCAAACGAGGAGAAGCCTGGCAATAACAGCTCTGGGTCTGCAAACCCTTCTGTCCTTCATGGGACTCCAACTCCCGACCGTTTTATCCCTCGGTTCCCTCACTACACGTGGCTCGCGTGGAGGCTAGTCTTTCCCTGAATCGACTTCATTGTGAAACCAACAGAGATGGCGCACACCGCAGGCAGGCCAGCCTGGCCGTGTGGGAGCCGGAAACCCGATCACAACCGTGCCAGCGGGAGGAAGGGCAGCTGCTGCTGAGACGGGAGGACGGGCACGCAGGCGCTCGCGGCGGGGGAGGGGGAGACCCTGTGGTTGCGGGCGCTCCCTCGCTCCCTCCCCCGGGAGCCGCCCTGCCTGAGCTCAGGACGGCCCAGGCCCCACGGATTTCACCCCCCAAGCCACTCCCTACACAGCCAAGTATTCCAAGTGCGCGGGCCGCGGCAGCCGCGATCGGGAAGAAAGTGCCTCATGTGGGTTTTGTGCCATTATTTTCTTTGCCTTCGCACATTAGAGTATTTTGAGTTTTCAATCCATTAGCAGGGAATACGCCTTCATGATACTTGCAGAATCTCTGAAACGTTTAACTGAGACTAAAAATAGCTCTTCACACTGGACAGAAAAGCATCAGGAAATCACAGGCACTCTGTCCTCACGGGATCTGAGCTGATGTGGTTCCCACAACAGCATCCTTTACGACCACAACAGGCTCCCTGCAACCTAAGCGCCGTCGGAACATTGGGTTCCCGGGAAATGTTTACTTGTGGAACCAGCACGGGCTGCGAGCAAATGCTGCTGGGGAGCCCTCCGCAGGCGCGGGTCCTCACCCCCACGTGTGTCCTGAGGCCTCGGAGGCAGGGAGGCCGGGCTGGCTGCCGGCAGAGGAAGGCAGACGTGGGTGACGGAAGGTGGATGTCGGGGAACCCCCCCGCCACAGAAGGCCGGACACTCTCCAGTCACTGCCCACGTCCCGCAGGGCCACGGGGGGCAGGGGAGCTGTGACAGGGTCCCAGCCACCGTGGGCGCTGTCCTCACTCCTGGTCAGAACTCAGTGTCCTCAGAACGGGGCCTGGGACACTTTTCTCGACAGAAACAGCCCTGAAACTGGGGTTAAATTCTGCACAATTTCAGGCCTTATTCCTAGACACCAACAGGGTGATTTCCTGGGTTGGAGATACTAAGTGGCTGAACATCCGTTTGGGACGCGTCTGGAACCCGAGATCCGCTCGCAGTCCCGTGAAAGTGTGCTCGAACCCCGATGCCACGGGAGGTCTCTGACCTCGGCACCCGGCCACCAGCACACGCCGGGCCGGGGCGTTTATGCCCAACCTCTGGGGGAGGGGGTGGGGCTGACGGGGGAGGAGGCCAAACACGAGCCTTGTGCGCAGCCTGGCGGCACCTTCGCTCCGTCTGTGCCGCGGCCACGGGGCTCACGTGAGACCTGCCTCTTGGCTGCCCCGTGGGGGACGGGCCGGGTCCTCTTCGTGGGAGCCTGTACCCAAGCCCCAGGGCACACGTCGGCGTGGCGACAACGGCTGGGAAGGCTCGGCAGAGCCCTGGCCTGGCTGCCCGCGCATCCCTGCTGTTTCCATGTTTCCACCTGAGCAGGGGGAGCGGGGGGCCCGGAAGCAGCCCCCAAGGAGGGGGTCAAAAGGACCGGCTGTAGTCAGAAAGACGGGGCCCCTGGCCATGTCCTATCATTTCTCTACACCTCAGTTTCTCTGTCTGTAAAGTGGGTTGTCACCTGGACTAAATGAGATGAGGGGTGGGCAAATGGGGGGGAGGCATCGGTCTAGGAGCACGGACCTGCAGTGACGAGATGCATGGGTTCTGTGTCTCACCAAACGCAAAGGGCATCTGAGGCAACGGACCAGGGAATCATCTCACGTCGCACACGTGAGACCGTCCCATCACACACATTAAGTATACACAGCAGTCATCTGTCAGTGAGAAGACACACAACACAGGGCTCACAGCTGCACCACCACGGTCACCGGACTTATCTTCCAGATAGAGGGACACCGGCTAGAGTACAAGCAACTTCCTTTTCTAAGGTTTACAAATTTGGCAGGAAAAGAACTAGCTTTAAATTATACATCTTGGTGAGGAGAGCAAAGAAAGCCCCTCCATGACCCAGGAAAAGTGATGGGACGGCAATATCCCTCAGGGCCTCGCTCGGGGGCGGGACCCAGGGATGTGGGGGTGGGGCGGGGGCTCAGCTGCACAGACGCTTTTGCCCACGTTTCGTGGGCTCCCGCGTGCGTGGCAGGCATTTCCCAGGGCTCTTTAAATGGGCCCCAGAGCTGAGGCTGGCAGGAAGACACGTCTGAAACAGCCCCGACTCGGGTTCCCAAGGCCCTTACCCACCCACACAACGTCACGGGACAAGTAACGGAGCCCAAGGGGAGGCGGTGACCTGGTTTTCTGGGGGTAAACAAAATACAACCCCCGTCGCGGGACACGGCCGGGTAAGCACGAGGGCGTTCGCAGAAGGCCCAGGGGCAGAGAGTTCAGCAGGGCGGTAGCAGCAGATCATAAAGGACCGCAGTCCGGGAGAAAGGGCTCTCCGTACACTACGCTGTCCTCACCGCAGCCTGAGACAGTCCCCAGCGGCCCGCGGAGCCTGGGCAGCTCCCACCAGGATCACGGGGTCTAAGTCTGCAAAGATGCTCCAAGCAAGTTTGGTTCCTTCCCCGCGGCTGGCTCAGGGCTAAGAAAACCACCGCCCGGCTTCCTGACAGCCCGTGCTGCGGTGACACCCTCAAGGGAACCCTCCTGGCAGGAAGGATGCTCGCTAAGCTCAGTTCAGCAAGTAGAGCCACTTCCAGACACACCCCAGCAGGCAGAGAAAACCCGCCTTTCCTGCCTCCAAAATTACGGAACCATCACCGAATTCCCAATGCTGGGCAGCTGAACGGAAAGAGGGACCTGCTGGACCCGGCCAGACGTGGAAGCGCGTCTGAGGAAGGCGCGCAGCAGCTAGCGGGCGTGGTTCACCGCACACCCGGGAAGCGACCGGAACGGGGGCCGCGCAGCGCTTACCTTGCTCTCGTCCTCGGGGTCACTGTAGCCACACGCGTCCAGGAGGTCTGGGAACGTCACCGACCACCCGTCACTTGTGCAGTTCTTGCTTATGTTTCCTGGAAGGTAGAGGCCAGATGTCTGATCAGCGCGTCGGGACTGGCCTGGACAGCCAGGGCCCCCGCCGGCTTGAAAGGCTGGCTCCCCCTCGGGGCCGGCGAGGAGCCCGGCCTGAGCCCGGGGCCGCTGCTGCTCGCGGGTGTCCGCCTCCTCGGCCTCCCGACCCTCTGGACCTGGGCAGCGGCCCCTGCACTTTCGGGGCCTCGGCGGCTGCAGGAGCACATTCTCTGATGAAGCCCAGGTGCGGTGACAGCGCTGGTTACGATGGGAGGGAGGTACCCGTGTGTCCCCATCCCTACAGAGCAGAGCAGACGTGAACAGAGTGTTCTGTCGGGTGAGAGGCGTCGGCCACCGGACCTGGTCATCCTGGAGCCGCCGTCCCACCTGTCCTACTCTGTCCCACGCTCGCCCGCTCCTCTGGGCCGGTCCCCACGCCTCACTGCCCGAGGCACAGCGACCACTGCGTGCAGGGTGGGCACCCCTGGTCACCATCAATGAGGGAGTTTTAGTCACAAAAGACCATGGACGCCAGAGTTAAGTGGCATGAAGTAAAGGCAGTTTGATTTTACAAGCCCATCGTGTGCACCTGAGGAACCTAGACTTGCACCGCGGACTCTGCAGGGCAGGGTCCCCTGCCGCAGGGGGAGCACCCCGAGCAGCTGACAGGCGGGGCGGGGGAGGCGGTGCTTGGAGCGAGGGCGGGGCCCGCCGGGTGCCCTTCGGGAGCTCAAGCCTAACCCGGCTGGCCCTGCTCTCTCTCCCGCTTGTGTCCTGCCGGGCTGCCGCCGGGACCAAGGTCGAGGGCTTTCAGAGCAGCAGACGTTTCCTCACACGACCTCTTTCCTTGCGGACGTGGTGGGCATCACTGTTCCCGTTTTATAGACGGCAAAGCGAGGCTCTGAGGGTCAGTAATAACTGTGTTCTGTGGCTAAAAGCCCCTCATTTCTTCGAGCCGAGGGCAGCCCACCTGTTCCCCTGCTCCGACTGACGGCCTAGGTGGGATCAAGAGCCCGGCGGCCGCGGCGGGGAGGAGAGGCTGGCAGGCGGCGCGCTCGCCCGCTGTGGGCAGGGAGCCGGGGGAGCCCGGAGCCCGATTCGCCGGAGAGGAAGCGGGTCGGGGGGCGTCAGCGCGGACACGGGAACACATCGCCGGGCTCGCCCGGCCGGCCAGGCTCCCACGCCGCCGTCCCCCGGATTCTCTGATTCCGGACGCGAAACGGCCTGGGGGCAGCTCGGGCACCGGGACGGCAGTGGACCCTGAGGGCAAGAGAGGCCCTGAGCGGCGCAGGGCTCCTGAGGCTGGACCCCAGCCCCACCGGACAGCAGGGGGACCGAGGCCCGCGGAAGGCATGACCCGCCTGTCCTGTGCGGGGGAAGTCGGGACCAGGAGCAGGCGCAGGGGCGCCGGCGGCTCCTCCCGCTCCTCCGTGTTTAACTCGCGCTCCCGCCAGCCACGCGAGGAGACCCTGAAGAGCCCATCTTATAGAGGAGAAACCAGAGGCTGAAAGCAGCTGCATCACCTGCCCAAAGCTCTGCAGGTGAGAAGCGAGGGGCCCGTTGCAGCCCTGGCCGTCAGGCCTCGCCTGCAAGCACACCTGCTGCCTACCTGCTCTGGGGACCGGCACGCCGGCGCTGCGGGAGGGCCGGGGCGGCTGCTGAGCTGGCCACGCCACACTTAGCACATGGCGAACAGTACGGGAGACACTTAAATAAACCTCATCTATGAGGTCGGGATTCACCCACAGGTGTGGCGTCTTGCCTGGGTTCACACTCCTCAGTGAAACCTGAAGGCAAAGGCGGAAGCTGGGCTGCCAGGAAACACCTGAGGTGGTACAGTGCAGAGAGGGGTCAGGGAGGTGAGACGGGGGTCAGGGGGTGAGAGAGGGGTCGGAGGTGAGAGAGGGGTCATGGGGATGAGAGAGGGGTCAGGGGGTGAGAGGGGTCAAGGAGGTGAGAGAGGGGTCAGGGGGTGAGAGAGGGGTTGGAGGTGAGAGGGGGGTCATGGGGATGAGAGAGGGGTCATGGGGATGAGAGAGGGGTCAGGGAGGTGAGAGAGGGGTCATGGGGTGAGAGAGGGGTCATGGGGATGAGAGAGGGGTCAGGGGTGAGAGGGGTCAAGGAGGTGAGAGAGGGGTCAGGGAGGGGAGAGACGGGTCAGAGAAGAACAGCAGGGGCACAGCTTAGGACTCAGGCGTCTGGACTCTCCTCTCCCTTCTGAGACTGGACCTGTCCCCCAGCTTGACTGTGTGGGGCCCTCTCCTATCTGGGGCAGTCTCCTGTTGTGGGGACCCTGCAGTCTTCATGCCTCTCCCCACTGTGGCCCTATTTAGCTGCCCCACCCCAGCTCCCCAAAGCTGATTTCACACCCTCGTCCTCTGTCCTTAAGTGCACGTTTGCGTGTGACTGTTCCGACAAGGCCATGGTCACAGTGTCTGGCCCTGAGCGCCACCCGCTGGGCTCAGACCCTGGTCAGAAGGGTCCTGGCCTGGGGCAGGAATGACAGGCTCCAGGCTGCAGCCGGTCCCCCGGACGCGGCTCCCACTCCGGGCCGTGCCCAGGCTCTGAGTCGGGGGCCATCCAGAGCCCTTGCAGCCCTTGGACACCGGCCACGTGGCTTCTGGACAGAAGGTGGGGCAGAACTCAGAGCTGGGCTGCCTGGCCGAGGGCACGGGCCCCTGGCCATGCTGTGGTCGGACGCAGAGCACAGGTGCCCGCTCCCCGACTGGAGAACCACTAGTACGTGAAGACATCCATCGCCCGAAGGCTCCGATTCGTCAGAATAAATCTCCACGTCCTTGAGCCCGGCCCTCCTCCCGCGGACGGTTCGGAGCTGCGCCCAGGGCCCCCGGCTCTCCCCGCCCGCCCGCTCCCATCCGCTACCCTAGCCCGGCCCGGGCACCTCACGTGGGCCCCGGGGCTCACCCGTGCGGCGATGGCTGCTCTGAGAACATGTCCAGAGAGAACCCCCACTCCCCACCTACAACTTTTTATAAAAAACAGGTCTATTTCTTGAACATTTCTGGGCTTTCGGGGAAGGAGGGCGCCCCAGCCCTGTCAGCACCTTCTGAGGCTTCTGACGGTAGGTGTTCGGGTGACGGGGGAAACGGGGTCCTTCGAGGCCGGGAAGGGACACCCCGGAGGAGCTGTGTGAGGGCTGTGGGCGCCCACGCGCGGCAGGTGTGCACACTCTCTCCCTGCCTGGCGTCCGCGGCCCCCGCGTCTGGCTCACGCCCAGAGTCTCCCGTCCGTGCCCACCGCGGAGGCTGTGGGGTGGACGACCCGGCAGGAAGGGCTCCGTCCTCCCCGTCCCCAGGGCCAGCTCGGCCCAGCGGTCTCCTGACTCCCTGGGCCAGGGAAACCGGCGCCTTGCTTCTCGTGCCTTCGTGAAGAAGCCAGCCCCTCAGATGCAAACCCCGCGAAGCTCAGAAACGACACAGGCGACCGTACCTGGCTTGCTGTGAAAGTTGCTGAACAGCTTCGGACAGGGCACCGTGACGGTCTCGCCGACGTCCGCGGGGCGCCAGCAGGTGATGTTGTCCCAGACGCCGCTGCAGGCTGGAGGGGAGACGGGGGTGAGCGGGGCTGACTGCCCGCCAGCAGGGCAGCACCCTCGGGCCATCGTGGGCGCCCCGGGGGGCGGCACCAGACCTGCTCAGAAGCTTTGCACATAGCAAGCCTGTTAATTAGATAATTATCTCGCAAATTACTCTTCTGTGAAACAAACGTGCTCCACAATATCACTGAGAACGTACTTGGCATGGGTTCTCGGTGATCGGCTTTGGAGAAACAAGCAGATCTGTGGTAGAACGTATCTGAGGAACCCAACGTGCATGGCGCACGTCTGAATTTTAGTAGAATCGTTACTTCTTGCTGCTGAAGGGCTCCGCCTGTGATAAAATGGGCCCCGCTGGGTATGCGTGCGAGTCCTGGAGGTGAGGGTCCCCGGACACACCTACACGTGCGCCTTCATGGATTCTGACGTCAAGCCCCATTTGCACATTTAAATATTTGATACGATTTAGCTGATTTCAGCAGTCCAAATGACATATGAGCAATGACATCTTAGGTTACTTTCATGGAGTTACCAAATAATTTAATTTGCATAATGGTATAGCTCAAAACGTTTTTCATACCCCTTTTTTGGCTTACTGAGTAACTCACACAAACACGGCACGAATCACCTCCCTGGCAAACGGCCCCGAGGTTCGAACGGTGCAGGGAGCTCTCGCCATCAAACGGCAAACGCATCCATATTTGAACCCAGGGAATTTCTACTACACGTCCAAGATGTGTCTACGGTATTTCGTGACCTCTAAAATGTTACACTTCATTTAAACTTCAGTGTTGGAGGAGCAGTGTGCCAGCCTCAGTTAAAACAAAGAAGGAAACAAGCCTTCTGCTTTCTGACACGCCACCCAGAGCCGTACCACAACTGGGCAAACACATCAACGGAGTTATGCCTTTTTGCTCTGACCATGGGAATGCTTTTCTTCTAAGACACAGATAACGAAAAGCTGGCTACAAACCAAGTTTCGCAAAAAAGGCGAAAATACTTTTTAAAGGCTTTTAAAAATAAAATGAAAATATATTCATCCTAAAAATTGAATTTCATACCAAAGATTGTGTAAATTCATACTATATCAAATACGTTCTTGCATATTTAAAGAAAATGTTGCTTTTTGAAAAAATTTTCAGAACAAGTCATCAAGGACAAAGACATCACTAGAAACACACCTACAGTCGGGGGAGCGGTGCCCCTGCAGGCCTGGGAGCGCAGGGTGGTCGGGCGGACTTACCTCTGAGGTGAGTCTGGGGGCAAGAGGCAGACAACTGGGAACGTGAGCTTCTCTCTCCACTTCCCAAATTTCGTGAAAGTGACCGTTGAGAACTTTGAAAGGGCGGTTCCTAGAGATGTCATAAAACTTTGAAGACAGAGGGCGTGTATGTGTGTTAAAGACTCAGGCAGAGCGAAGGGGGCGGCCGCCCAGCCCGCAGGAGGCGAGAAGCGGGGACACCCTTGGAGGGCCCTGCGGTGGACTAAATTCGAGGGAATCACGTCGGGTTTCAATTCTGAACTCTGAGAACTCCGGCCGTCCCTGCCCTGCTAGGTGCTTCTGGAAGCTCTACTTAGACCACCGGCCGGAGCAGCACCAGGGGAGGCCCCGGACCAAGCAGGCCACCTGGGACGGGGCGCAGGGTGCAGGCGTGGCTCTGAGAACTGCACGTGGTGACCTCGCCTTGTGTTAGATCACTGTGAGAGTATCCTGTCGTTGTTCTGGTACAAAATGTGATGCTAATTATCGATAGATATACGGAAAACTAGTGTTGTTCCAGGAATAACACAGTTACACCAGAAAGGAGACTAGGACCGTTAACAGGGTCAACTGTGATCATAACAACATAAACCACAGCCGCGACGGGACTGCTGGGAGGGAGGCAGCTGGAGGAGGGGAGAGATCTGACCGGCAGAGGCCACTCCCAAAGGAGAAGAGCTCAAGCAGAGACAAACTTGGGGCGAAAAGGCTTGCTTGAAAAGTAGTGAACGGTCTAGACTGCACGACACAAAGTGGCTTGGGTGAGGCAACCAGGGTCTGTGTGAGACCCTGGTTTGTTTTACACGTTCTGGCTTTATTTTTGTTACACTCTGGTAGCAACCTAGGTATCTGAGATGGTGATAATAAAACCAAGGCTCAGTCTGAAAAGAGGAAAACTTTGTTCATGTCAATAGACTGAAAAGTTGCTTGACGAAATGCAGCAACCATTCCTGACTTTTAAAAGCTCTAAATAAAATAATGATACACTGAGACTGTCTTAACATAGCAAAGACCATACGTTAAAAGAAGTCACTATTATTAGAAATGGACTAAGTACAGCGTATAAACCACACCAGGAACCTGCCGGACACTTGCTATCACCATCCCGATTCAACAATATGTCAGAGCTTTAGCTAAAACGACAGGGGAAAAAAATGAACCAAACAGATCCGTTGGTATAAAGGAGAAAAAAATCCTAGGACCGCACTTTGCAATGTGGCTGCCATGTGTGGCCACTTAAGTTTAAACCTAAGTCAACTGACATTAAATGCAATTAAAAATTCAGCTCCTTAGTGCAGTGGCCACACGTCTCAGACTCGGCAGCCGCTGTGGCTGTGGCTGTGGCTCTCATCTCACAGCTCGGATGCAGGACTTTTCAATCATCACAGAAAGCCCTGCCGGACAGCGTCCCCCCAGAGCTGTAGCTAAAACAAACAAAAATAAAACTAAAAAGCCACTCTCACAAACTACCAGGAAACATAAAGCAAAGAGAAAATAACAAACCCATCATTACCATACATAAACTATTGCTGGGGGTGAATGAACCCAAACAGATAAAACGTTCTCCCTGTCACGGTTTTCAGCTAAAAATGGCCATGCAAATTATCTGAAATATTTTATGAATAAATTATAAATGAGAACGAGAATTTTTTTATTTATCACTTATCACACACATCTTCTGTCTTCAAAACCCAAAGCAAGGAGGAGGAGGCCTCATCCAAAGCGGGGGTCAGTGGCTTGGGGAAGCGAAAAGCGCGGCAGATGCTTAGTGCCTTAAACACCTTCCATTAACTGAAACACAAAATGTGTGTTTATGACGTAAACGTAGAACATACAGCCAAAGCCTTCCCTTTGCATGTGGGCTTGTTGACGGGGCTCCTCATTGCTTTGCTTGTGTAAATCACACTCTGATGTATCGTCCGTGATTTTCAGCTTCAGAGCACTGAAAGTGGGCTGACTGAGGCTCCCGCGAAGCTAGATTTCCAGACACGATCCCAGCCATGGTCCCCATTTCTAACTCCACGCTGCTGAGCAGCTCACTTTTTTAGTTTTTCCAAAGCACACGAATTGGTTTTCCCAGAAGCAAGTGCTCCGTCAGCTTGCACTGTTTAATAGCCGGGTGAGGAACAGATTTGGGCCTCTGCACGTTGTAAACTGGCAAAGGGTCCAGAGGCTGCAGGGAGGAGACAGCAGGGAAGCCCTGCCCAGGGCCTGACCACGGTGAATCCGTGACCCTGCCAGGCCTCACGGGAAGAGAACGCACAGGAGCCCAGTGTAAACGGGTGGTGCTGGCTTCCCAAGTTCCTTTCGTGAAGGCAACTTAGTGCCCTGAAAAGAACGTTCTAGACCAAGTGGTCCAGAAAAATTGATCTTATGCATGGCGCAGCCTGCAGACACTTCTTAAACTTGACGGCAACGTGAAGGGAACACACTCCGGGCACGGATGAGTAGCGTTCCGGAGGGGCTGCTGTTAGAACACGTGCCTGTCGGTATTCTGGAACTTGGAGGAGACGCTGCCGTTCACCTGGCCAGATGGAGTCTCATGAGGGGGGACGAATATACCATCGTGGAAAGGAAACTAATCCCTTTGTACCCAAAAAACCAACTTTCTCTCCAGAATATCCCTGGGCAAGTCATACTCTCACAGATGATGGTAGATGCGTTGTTTTGAGTTCCGGATTTATTTTCTCATTATTTCAATGAGATAAACATCAATTAATTTTCAAGAAGATCACATGGGTCTCACTACTTGGGTGTTACACTTTATCTAGGGCAGAGCTGTCACAAACACTGTGTCTCCTGCTCACGGGTTCGCAGAGTGAGGTCGGGGCCAGAACCCCATCTTGCCGACACTGCCCTCTCCCTGGAAGGCCACTGTCCCCACTGGCCCTCTGTGACCTCCCGGGACCTGTGGAGATGTGCTCCTGCCGCTCTAGTCTTCCGCGTTTAAGGTGTTTTATGACGAGAGCCCTGGACACAGAGCCAGAGGCATGAACCGAGTCCAGGCGCGCATGTGGACAGAGGGATGGCTCTGAGCACTCGTCCAGCGGACACAGGGCTGACGTCTCAGGTGAGGCTGTGACCGCGACCGACACGGTTGCCCACCCTCTCCGGGTGAGGCCCCTGGGGCGTCCCCAACAGTGGCTGTGCTCCAATCCATCCACGTTTCTACCCAGAGAGAAACCCAGTCCCCTACCAACCCCAGCACACACAGAGAGACAGCACGGCCGCAGGACGGCAGAGGTACCCAGGCAGGCTTGACTCTCGACAGCCGACACAGTATGATGGAGACATTTTCCACCCCCACCAGGAGCGCCAGGGAGAGGGCTCCGCTCCTGCGGCCCAGCCTGCAAGGAGAGGGCAGGAAAACCAGCACCCTGGCATCCGGCGTCAGGAGGCCTCATCCCCTGGGTCACCTTGCTGCAGACGGAGCGTGGGGAAGAGGCTGCAGGAGCAGGGACGTGGGAAAAGGAGAATGAGAGAGAAAACCACTTCTGGTACGAATGTACAAGGCCAGGCAACAGCTCATGTTACCAGGGACTCCTTGTATCAAAAGTTTAGGTTAAATCTGAAGTCACAGGCGGCAAAGCTTCTTCCAGAATCAGACGCTGCAGGGAAGCCCAGGAAGTGCTCTCAGGCTCTGAGGCCAGAGCCGTGCTGGTCCCTGGACCCCCAGCCCGCAGAGAGCAGGTGCTGACCTGGCCCGTCGTCTCCCGTGACGGGCGGACGGGACCTCATCCCTGGGCGGTGAACACCCCTCAAGCCACAGCTCCTGGGGCCCAGTCTCGCAATCCCACGTGCTCTGCCCCCGTGACGACAGCCGCAGCCCCGGTGAAGCCGGGTCCCGTCCCGTCAGAGGACCTTCCGCTGCCTGGTCGTGGTGGACACGGCGCTGGACCGTTCGCTTGTTTCCAGGAGCTTCTGCGCAGCCGCAGGCCCGTCTCGGTGGGCAGGTGAGCACAGGGGCAGCACGCGCGGGACGGGAGGGCGGGCCGTCCCCTCCCCTCCCGCCTCCCGGTGCCCGACCCCGGCGGGCGGGCGGGTGTTAACGTGAAGACCCCGGGGTGGGGGGGGGGGGCGCCACGAGACCCTGAAGAGCAGCGGCTGCTTCACAGCAGGAGGCGCGACGGCCGAGGCCTCCGCTCGGGGTCAGCTCGGCTCGGCGGGCCTCCCCAGCCACGGCGAACACACCCCCCGAGCCAAGTTCCCTCGTTCCGGAGATTTTTATTCACTTTTTATTCCTTTTAACCTTGCTCAAGAGAAACCAGAGAAACGGCACACGCTCCCTGGTCACTCCTCCTGCAGGATTTGCTGCGGCCAGAACGACACGGTGTCCACGGCTCACCTGACCGGCCAGGGCGGAGGCCCGGGCTCCGTGGGCCGCACCGTGGGCCCCCCGGACGCCACCCCAGGGGGCAGGTCAGCGCCCCTCGGGGCCGGCTGGCGACGGGGCGGCTCGCCCGGGTCCTCCCTACAGTCCCCCGGGACCCGCCGTTAGGACCCGCCGTGCTTCTCCGTTCTTAAGAGTCTTGGTGGTTCCAACGTGTACCCGCGGCGGAGACCCACCGTCTCGGGGTGCGGGCGCTGGACGGGAACCTGAGGATTACGTGTGGGTGCTGACAGGGGTCCCAGAGCTGCAGCCCCCGGGCGGGGTGAGCAGTCCGGCGGCTCGCGGCCGCCCCGCCCCACCCGGCACAGGAAGGCGGGGGGCTCGGAGCCCCCACCGCCCGCCAGGCGCACAGACCCCACCTCGCGAAGCCCGGGTTCCTCCGGTGCAGAGGGGAGGTGAATCCCGGGGAGCCCCCCGTGGCCGGGAGCCCAGGGCGGCCGGCGGGGCGCCTCCCGGTCTCACGGTGACGCCGGAGGGCCGGACGTCCCTGCACGCCTCACGGGACGGCCGCGCCCCTCCACGGACCCAGGAGGCCGCGCCCGACGACCGGCCCATCCCGTGAGCCCGTCGAGGAAGACACTGTGCCCGGGAGCAGGGGTGACAGCAGGAGCAGGGCGCGGGATGCCGCCCCCGGGGGCCGGGCCCGGCCCGCGTGAGCCCGTCTCACCCCCAACCCACAGGCCTGGGGCGTCCCCCGTCTCCTCGCGCAGAGGAGGAAACGGAGGCACCTGAGCGGAGCGTGACCGCGTTGCCGGAGCCCCCCGCCCTGCCTGGCCCCCGTGTGAGCTGTCGGGGGGGTGGGCTGTAGACACACAGCCGGGATGCCGCCCAGCGAGGCAGCTCTCGCCCCGGCCGTCCCTGGCAGCACCAGGCGGGCAGGCTCAGCCTGCGGCGGGCACGACGGAAGGTGGCCGACCCACCCGCACCTCCTGGGCGGGCTGTGGTCCTCGGGGGCCCCTGACCCTGAGCCCCTGGGGACGGCTACTCTCCCTGCCGCGGGGCCTGAGAGCCCGCCGCCGGGCTGCCGCTGTCGGGGCCACACGCCGGCTGGGCGGAGCCTCGGGGACAGGATCTGCTGTCACAGCCGCTCCTGCTCCCGGCGTTTCTGTCGGGTGATTCAGGCCGCACGAGCTACTGGACGTCTCCGAACAGGAGAAAAGCACTTTAAGAAGGAATGTCGTGTTTTCTCACTCCATCTGCTGTTCTCCTCAGGAGCCCCTTAAAACAACCCCAGGGCTCTGCCTGATGACCAAGAACTTCGGGGCAGAGGCCAGCTCGCGGGGGCGGGCTCATGAACAAGACGGCAGAACTTCAGAGACGGGAAGCACCTTCTGGCTCTTGGCAAACGCTCTGCTTCACGGGGGGAGGTTCATACCTAAAGAGGCTCAGTGACCCCCCCAAGGCCTTGAGACCCACTAGACGCACATCAGGAGTCAACCCACATCCCGATACACCAGCCTCTGTCCACTTAGAACTTCTCAGTACCTAAGGAGACGACAAAAGCCCCTCATTGAGACACCTTAAAATCCTACAGCATCTTCCAGGTGTGCGGTCTTAAATTACAAAGGCGGCACACGTCCGGACGCACGTCCACACGGTGCGTCAGTCCAGGCACGAGGAGGCTGACCTGTGCCCAGAGCCCGTGTGCGGCCCGCAGCGGCGGTTTACGGACGACCTCGCGACACGTCTGCCCTGCGGGTGGAAACCGGCCTTCCTGCCAGCGCGGCGCACAGTCTCTGTCCTGGAGGAAGCTCAGGCGGGGCCCTGTGTGTTTCTGAACCCTCTGGTCTAAGGCACAGTCTGGTGTCCTTAGTGAACATGCCTCCTGCACCTGGGCTTATCTTGGGCTGGTGGCCCACAGTGGGGAGCAGAGGGCAGACTGGGGCTCGGGTCTGCTGGTGGTGGTCTCCGGGGCCACTTGGAGGTCTTGGCACAGGTGCTTGCGGTGGAAGCCGGTACCTCCACTTCCCATGGACCAAGGGCGGCCTCACCCCAGCCGAGGCCCCTGACCCCTCCAGGCCCCTGTCCTGGTGGCCGTCCTCCTGGGCAGAGAAAAATTACAGACCCAGCGGAACTCTGCCCAGTGGCCCCGAGACGGCTGCCAGCCACCTCTCATCCCTGTGTCGCCAGCGACATGAGCCTGAAAGTCCTCTCCTTGGTAGTGGACCTCCCTCTCCTCCACAGGGGAGCAGAAATCACAAGGACTCTCCCCAAAGAAACCCTCTCCCCAGACGGTCGGCGCGGGCTCCTCCTGGCCCCTCACGGGCGTCTGGCGCCTACGCTTACAGGGCCTGACGACATCCTATACACCTGCCCCACACCACGCACACACAGACATGACGTGCGTTCTTTTCACAAACACAGGATATCCTGTGTGCCGACCTCTTCCTTGCTGTCTCACTTTACAATACACATCTCATATTTTTCATGTCATTTCTGTAGCGTGCCATCATTTTTAATGGCTACATAATATCCCAACATCTGCTTCACTTGTGATTTAAACAAGCAGTGATGAAGGAATTGTCCCATCAGAACTCTAGTTATTAAGCACTTACTAGGTGCCCCCAAGGTGCTTGGACATTTATTGTGTTCTTTCGGAAGGAACTGTAGTTCTTCCCCAAATGATGTGTAAAGAATGCTTAGAATGTAAAAACTTGACACTTTGGACCCGAAAGACGGCTGATTCAAGCGTGAATCATCACCAGGGCACTAAAGCCAGGACGTGGGACAGGCTGGGAAAGAGCCGCAGCCCCTCAGACCACCTGCCAGTTGCAAAGGGAAAAAAAGAACTTCATAGTCAAGATGCGGGAGGTCACTTTCTAACCAAGTGACCAAACAGCATAACGGGATGTTGGGGGACACGGCAGGCGCCAGAATGTGGGCACCCAGAGCGCACACCTCACCTGCACCCCTTCCTCCCGAAGGCCTGGACCTGAGCTGCATCCAGCCTTTACGTCCAAGCTGCAGCGTAAAGGAAACACAGAGGCCAGAAGAATTCAAGCGGAAGGAAACAGGGAGATGCACCCAGAACATGGGGCACTCTGCACGGTAGCTGACCCCTGCCTCAATTTTCAAAGGCACAAGCTGAAGCACCCCTAGGGTCAGGGCATCGCAGCTCCATGGAAACGGTCCACGGGACGTGTCCTGCACAAGCTGTCACAGCAAGTGCAGGAGGCTGGCTGACAACTGCTGGACCTGGGTGGTGGCACCTACGCCTCCCTTCCAGCATTGTGATTATACAGATTTTCAATCACACAGAAAGGAGCAGCCTTTCTGTTGGAAAACTGCTGAGACCATGAGGGGAAGCCACAGTGCCTCGACCTGCAGAGCCACGTCGGGCCCTGGAATCGCGGGCAACGTGGAATCCTGGCCCCGGGCAGGAGGGAGGTGGCCCCAGGGCCCCCCAGGGAGGGAAAGCTGCCTGCCCCAGGCCTCGGGAGCTGACCCCTGCAGCCACAAGCGAAGACCACACAAAACAGAGGGAAGCCACGCCTGGTGGAGGCGAGACGGGGCCGTGGGATGCTCTGCGGGGCCCCGTCCCAGGGCCCTGAAAACGCTGCCCAGTGAGTTCCTCTCTTCGGCTTCCACGCAGCTCACTTATTTTTATTCCTGAAGACAAGGACCCTGCTCTGGGTTCTCCTAGGAAAATGGTAAACCAGATAAAAACTGACAGGGCAGCAGAACAGACGTGCTCACTGCCAGGCTGGTCTGGATGGCGTTAACTGTATTTACTGAAATAAAACCCCAGCCGCTCTGTGCAGACCCAGCTTTGCGGCCACCTGCCTCCCCTCCCGTAGGGGACTGTGCAGATCCCAGAGATTCCCACAGACCCTCTGGGTCCTAGAACTCTGACCTAGCAGTTTTACAGAAAGCAATCATCTTCACTGCGGCCCTCAAAGCCATTGCTCTGTTCCCCGTTCCCAGGGCCCCCACGCCTAGTGTCAATTTAAAGGACTGAAAGCTTGATGGACAGACTCACCAATCGAGGGGGGGGAATTCTTTTTAAAAAGCGTTTGTCCTTCTCTGAACTCAGCCATTCGTTCTGACCCGAGTCCCCGGATAGGCTGCCTGCTGCCCGCCTGCCTGGCTGAGGGCCTTGCTTCAGGCTCACAGAGGGGGATGTGATTTACCGTTTTCCGCAGGTAAATACACAAGCCAGTCTTTGAGGCCCCCAGGGCCAGGAGGACTCTGACCAACGTGCTTCCCCAGACCAGTGGGTGCCCAGGATCCAAAAGACCAGAGAGGTGGCCCAGGGCAGCCCCGACCCTCTCACTTCTCCCAGGGCCCTGAGAACAGCTTGGCCTGAAGCAGCCACCCCCTCGGCGCCACTGGTCGCCATCAAATTTGTCCTACACCCTATGGCCAAAACGGGGCTACGTGTAACCTCTACCCTCAGCCCTCGTCCTGCATTTCGATCCTTCAAAGTCACGACCGGCAGAGATCTCGCAAGATCCTCACTGCCACCTTGCTTCGACTTTCTGCTGAGACCACCCCTCAACACACTCCCACTCGTGGACGCTCAGGTGCCTGTTTCCCAGCCGCGTGAGCTGGCCACACGGCGCAGGAGGAACCCCAGGGTCTGTCTCCTGACTCAGGGTGTGCAGGGCTGGGACGGGGACCTGATCCCCGAGCGCAGCACAGGGAGCCCTGCTGCTCCAGCCACCGCATCCCGGCGTCCAGCGCGTACCGAGGCAGTGGACTCGAGGCTGAGCGGGTCCAGACCTCCAGCCCCGCGGACGGTGACCCGATCGCGGGTGAATGCGCTGCTGGATCCGCAGGCTCCGAAACACTGGCCCACACCTCGTCAGCCCCTCCCTCAGCTTCAGATTTGCTCCTCACCTTTGATGCTGCCCGTCCAGTGCCTCATGACAAATGTCCCGTCTCTTTGAGTCCTACAGAGCCCAGTCCGTCTGAACACTAACTCTACCAAACGGAGGATTCTTTCTTTCTGTTGTTCTAAGGATGCATATGTACATCATTTGTTCTTAAAATATTTGCAGTGAGATAAAGAGAGCTACATCCATGCCTTCGCTCAGGCGGCTACGGAGCCAAACACCTTTTTAGAAACGCTGCAATCAGGCACGATGCCAGCACTTGCTAGTGGCAGGAGCAGAGTGGAAAGGAGCCTCTTGAGGGGAAACGCCCAGAGTGACAACCCACCAGAGCTGGTAGCAGCCCACGTCCAGGGCGCGGCTTCTCAGAGACGGTCTGTGCAGGTAACGTCCAGCCGCGTACTGGGAGGAGAGCTGCTGCGGTCAGGACTCGAAAGCAACTTGCAGGACAAGCTCAGGGCGTGATAACAGCCCCACCCGCGCAGACAGAGACGCAACAATTCATCTTCCGAACAGCGGACTGTACGCTCTTCGTGACTCAGCACTGCGTTTGGACCAGCTGCAGCCACGGCCTCTTAAAACCTGCAGCAACAAGCACCCGACTGTCCAGCAAACGCCCACTGAGTGTCCCCTGGCCCTGAGGCCCCCGAGGTACCTGACGGCGGCACCTGGGCCGGGCGGCTCTCCAGGTCTTCCTGCAGCAGGAACACCACAGATTCACAAGCCCACAAAGGCACCAACTTGGGGCTGCCCCTTCAACATCCCCCAGCTTGGAACCGAGTCCACACAGCAGGTCAAGCCTTCGGGGTGGACCGCCGCCCAGGGCCACGCGGCTTCCTAGGCCCTCCGTATGACAGCCTGGATTTTACACAGGAGCAGACCCAGGCCCCACAACAGAGTTCTGACTCCAAATGCGTTTAGAGGGCTGCAAGGAATATTTTACAGGAAACTCATTCTTGAGACGACTCCTGGATACCGCAATATTCTGTCTACCTGGGGTGCTACAGCGATGCCACTCTCGGTGGGCTGGAGGGGAACTAAGAACCAAGGCCTGGGAAACACCATCTGGGGGGACGATGCCACCGGACAGCCTTGATCAAATCACTGTGGAATTCTGAATGTGGAAGCAGCAAAGTTTAACTTCAGTTCAGATTCCACTGCTGGGAGTCATATTCTGGGACTTGAACAAACACTAAACTAAGACTCAAAACCCAGAATGAACCTAAGCTGTTAACGGAACAAAAGGATTTTTCAAAGAAACATACAGAGATTCAGTTTGAACCCATTTAAAAAATATGCTGAATCCAGTAAACCCCAACCATCAAAATGTCCTCCACACGGAGCTGAGTCCAGCTCCTGTGGTTGGGGCCCCACCTGGAGCGGCTGCCGCAGAACTGACTGCAAGTCGCCCCGAGCCGGCCGCGCAGCCTCCCACCCCTCCTCCGACGGCCGCTCGGCGGGGCCTCGGGGGACCCCGTGAGGTCCTGCGACGTGGGCCTTGTAGGAGAGCTGACGGAACAGCCGAATTCGTGCCGGCGCCGCGCCTGTCGCCCTCGAGACGCCTGCCGCTGTCTTCTGTACAAACTCTCTACCAACTTCCCTCCACCGTCTGCGACCACGTGGGACGCCGCTGGTGCCACACGGGCTCCCAGGCAGGCAGAGCTGAGCCGTGGCCCGCGGGGAAGGCCGGACTCAGCCGACAGGCAGGGATGGAAGCGTGGGGAGCCCTGCCACGTCCTTCCTGGACACCCTTCCGTGGACTTACGAGCAGGGCTTGGGTGGCGTCCCGGGATCGCCCCAGGACATCCGTCTCCCAGGTCACGACAAGTCACCCTCACACCGCCCAGCCGGGTGCGACCCCAAGGGCGGGGCGCCTGCTCACGGTGGCCTCGCGCAGGACCACCCGCCCAGGCCGTGTGCGAGGGCCGGGGGCTAGGGGACTGGGGCAGCACAGGGCCCGGGTCCCCGGGCACGTCCACGGGCCGGTGCCCTGGGCCACCTCCTGCGGACCCCTGCAGCCCTGTCCGCCCCGGGAGCCATGCCCGGGCCCCTTGGTCCTCTCTGTCCTCACCCGGCCTACCCCTCCCTTCCGGGCCAAGCCCTTCAGGTGTGCCCCTGGCCTCTCCCCGCCTCCAGGAACCGCTGCCCCAAACAGTCCCACTCAGTGGATGGCCTCCAGCCTCCCTCCCAGCCCTTCCTTCTGCCTCCGCTCAGGCTCCCCGGCCCCACCCGAAGGCGCTGTCCCCGGCCCCCAGCTCCTCCTGTGTGGTCTTCTCTCGCCTGCATTTCTGGGGTGGCTCCCCCAGCCTGCCACCATGGGGCCGCGGGAGCATCTCAGCCACGGCCTCCCTGCAGCCTGGCCTCTGCTCCGCCAGCCTGCACAGACATCTCTCTGTCCCCTTCCACCGTGCACACCTGTGTCACCTCCACCTGCAACGTGACCTACTCCCAGGGCCCCTAACGCCTCTCAGAAGGGTCCGCTCTGTGCACCTTCCCGAAACACAGCTTAGACCAGACACCCCGCTTTTCAGAACTCCCCAGGGGCCCCTGGGGCCCAGCTCCAGGCTGCAGGTCGATGCTGTTCTCCCTCCCCTGCCCTCTCGCTCTGTGTCCGTGTCCCCAGCCCTCCCGGTGGCTGAGCCCAGCCGTCCTGTGGCTGACGACCACCTTCCAGCATGAAGATCGGGACCTCCCAACGCCTGCTGTGTGGACCACGGTTCCTGAACGCACAGCAAGTTTACAGTAAGTTACCAAAGTACTGATCACCGATTCGCTTCTGATCAGAAAGCTTCCGTTCTTCTTGGCAGTTCCGCCACTCACTGTGTTTCTGCCTCAGTCTCCGAGTAAAGAGAAAATAAGTCCCTAGTTTCCGGGTCAGAGTGCACTGCTGTCGCTGCACGCGCAGGTTCTCTGGTCTCCCCTCGGAAACCCTGCTGTCCTTTGACGTGAAGCCTTGCTACCCCCACCTCTCTGCCCCCCGCCCCATGCATCGCCACCGGGGGTTTGGTTCGGGGTCCCCAGAGGGGGTGACGTGTCCTGCCCAATGTCTCGTCACCCGTCTAGCCTGGTATCTGCTCAAGAAGAACACGCTGGAGACCTCAGTGAACGCCAGTCAGCTGAGGCTCCAGCGACGACAGCTCACTCCGCGACCCAGGGCAACCCCTCAAGAGCAGGCTTGGCTACGAGGGCTCGGAGGCAACCCCCAGAAAACAGCAAAAACTCGCAAGTGAACCGGTGCCCGGGAAGGGCTGCCGGCCCACGCCACCAAAATGTGCACCACCAAAGCCCCCGGAACCTGGGGGGAGGGGTGTCAGGCGTAACCCTGCCCCCGTCGCGGCGGCACCAGCCACGCGCCCGAGAGCCAGGACCAGCCCGGGGGACTGCGGCCGGCACGGCGGCTCCACCAGCCACGCGTGACCGAAGTCACGCTGAGGAGGCTCCAGCAGGCGCGTCTGCTCCCGAAGGGGACCCTGTGCTCTCACGTCACGGCACGCGAGACGCACCACAGGAGGCCACGCGGCACTGGCACCTGCCCCGCAGGCTCGTCGACAGGAGACGCAGCAGCTTCAGGGCCGGCCCCGCCAGCGGGGACGCGACGGGACGTGCTCGGGACCCGGCCTGGGTGACACTGAGCCGGGGCGCAGAGAGCGGAGAGGCGCGCTCGGAGGCGGTGACCTCGAGCAGCTGGCCGAGCCACGTCTCGGGGTCACCAGCGCCTCAGAAAGGGGGCGAGAGAAGCGGCTCGGTCCCCGTCAGCAGTGCTGCCACGCGGGACGAAGCTCCTCCCGTGGCCCCGCAGACGTGGGGCTGCAGCCCCTCCTCCCCCGTGGCCTCCAGGGGTGCCGACACCCGATCTGCTGGTAACCGAATTCTCACTCATGATTCCTTTCATGAGTTTAAACATAACAGTTTAACTCAGAGTAGGATTTTTTCAGTGAGATTTGTTTCCTATAAAAAGTAAAGTTAAAACTGTTACTTTCGGAACATTCAAACTAATACGTAATTATTATTTAAATATCCAAGGCCAGTAGCTGATCTTATTGAATTTAGAAATTAGAAGAAATCTCACAGAAAAAGACGCATCCTAAGGGAGAAAACAGATCAAGCTGTTTGGATGCGAACGAGGACCTGCCTGCGTGAGAGAGAACATGGAAAGTGAGTAGTGGGCCTCGCGCCGCACTGAGCTCAGGAGGGCAGCGCTCCCTCAGACCCACAAGGATGTAAGAGGGCGGGAGGTCTGCTCACACGTCTTACTCGCATGTCAGTGAAGGACCAGGAGCAGACACGCTCCAGGGAGGGGAACCCCCACGTGCCCTCGCGGTCTGAGAAGAGCTGCAGAGGAAGGGTTGCCCCCGCCATGGGACATTCTGAAGAGAACACGCTCATGAAGCTGCCTGGTTTCCTTGGTGACAAAGAGGTACGATGAAAAGTGGGATGTGATTAGTTACATTCTGCGTGACACAGCCATCACAGAAACAAGCGCGTCTCTTAAAACGATGTCATCTGGTCGTATGAGGAGGATGTTCCGATTCCATGCTTGAAGTCTGCCCTCAAATGCTGGTGAAATATTCTATTCTTATGAAAAAAGCAGTCACTAGAGCATGGCTTGTAAGCTACCTAAAAGTCCAGCAGCCTGGGACAGACTAAGGAAATCTGTTAGAATACTACACAGCTCTTAAAAGGAATGTATAAATCAATTCAGAATGGTTGCCAAATACACTGCTAAAATTAGAAAAAAGAGAAAACAAAGTACAGACCAGAGCTGGCTTCCATCTGCACAGTGAAACGGGAGGGACGCACACACACACGATGCACACGTGAGCTCTAAGAGGGGCGTAAACACATGATGTGTTTATGTACGGCATTGTTTCTATGTGCATATATCACTTAATTTTTAATGTGAATTTTTCACTAATTTGTTCGGCAAAAGCTTATCTGACACCTTTTTAAATGGCAAATGCTTTGCAGGACCTTGAGGCTGCAAGGCCAGTGGACACTGTGGTAGAGAGACCAACAGCTCGCAGCGGGGAGCTGTGGCACAGAGGCCAGGGTGCGCCCGGAGAAGAGGAGCGGGACGTCCACGCCCACTGGGAGTCGCCCTCCTGGAGCTGGGGACGCTGCAGGGGATGCTGCACGGCACGTCTGGGGAAGAGGCACTGGCAGCTTCGCTCCGGACGCGTGCGGAGCACGTCTGTAGAGCAACAGCCTTGACAGACAGAGAGTGCGGCCCTCGGACTGATCTCAGGCACCGAGGGTGCGTCTTTCTCTGGAGCGAGGTGCGGGCAGGAACACCAGCAGCCTCCTTGAGACGCCGGGGTCTCCCACGCTCAGGGCTCCTCAGCCAGGACCAAACGCGCCGTGGGCCCCTCCACACGGGTCCTGAGGGCCTCGGGGAAAGGGAACCCACAGGGGTGGGAACACGACGCCCACGCTGCCCGCTCTGCCGGGGGCGGGTTCCCACCGACGAGCCCCTCTGACGGGGCCTGTGCCTCCTGCAGGCATCCCGGAAACCGCGGCAGGATAACGTGTGAGCGCGAGGGGGGCAAAACCCAAACCCTCCACCGCTCTTGACAAGTGGATCAAAATTAGCCCAGTACCCTTTGTTTGAGAAAAGTCAGTTCTTCAGTCTAGCACCTCCCAGGGCCCTGGCCTTGAGCGAACGTGCCCTGTCACACCCACCTCGGCCAAGCACCTTCAGGGCACGGCCCCGACGGTGCAGCTGCTGAGAGACACAGGTCTGCCTGTCCTTCCGAAACACAGGCCACACTCCGCCCCGCTGCCCCGTCTGGGCAAAAGTGCTGTAAAGTCGCAGCAAGGCTCCATGTGCCCCGTGCACAGGCAGGAACACTGGGCAGAGCTGGAGAGCTGAGTCACTGCCTCCCACCACGGCCAGCACAGCCCGCGTGGGGACGGGGCTGCCGTGAGCTCTGCTTTCAGGCGTCCGAGGCCTGAGTGCCTCACTGGCAGGATGCAGTTCGTCTCGGGGATGAGTCAGTATTAAGTCACAAAGCTCTAAATACCTCCTAAGCTCCTCTCTTGTACAAAGTGAATCCCTCAAAGGGGTTTAGTATTGAAATTGGTTTTTGTCTAGGTTTATGTGTTGGTTTGTTTGTGTTTGTTTTGGATTCAACGTGTAATAAAAAGAATTCCTTCTTAGACTTGTACAAATTATCTCGCTAGAATTGAAAACTCTTACTTTTGCGTTTCTGGTGCTCTTTCACACCAATTTCTTGTAGCTCCCGTAGGCCCTCAACATCTCATCTCACTTTCAGCTTCGTGAAGCAAGCGACCGCCGCTGACACGGGAGGTGCTCTCAGGCCGTCCAGCGGGAAGGCCTTCGCTCGGCTCCCAGTCTGCCTCGTCTACGGTGTCTTCGTTCTGGCAACTCACTACTATTTATATCCTTGGTATTTGAGCCACGCAGAATTCAAATAGCAAAAAGCAAAAACGGGACTTTGGAACACGCGGTGCCGCTCTACAGAAAGCTGAGGGTGCCAGGCCAGCAGCGTGGCACTGCCTCCTCCTTCCGAGGGCGCTGCCGGCTGCGAGCTCTTCCTGTGAGTCCAAGGTGAGAGGACTCAGGGGCAGGTATTTTTGCTGTCAAGTTAATACTAAAATAAGGGCCTTCAATGTAAGAAAATGCCCCCGGGCTGATACTCGTCATCGCAAGACCGAGTAACACCTTTCCCCATGGCTCCAAACAGGGGAGACATTTTGTGGCCTTTGTCTAAGACCCCCCACGTTCTTTCTGCTCAAGCTGATGCCAAGATCTCCACGAGCTGTGCCGTCCACCCTGCCGTCCAGCCTGTCTATGCGGGTCACACGCAGGTCACCGTGAGGAACGCTGGCCCAGGCCGCAGAGCCTGCCAGGGAGCCCTGATGAGTGTTCCAGACGTCCTGGCCCATGTGTGCACCAGGAGCGGCTCTCCAGCGGGGCTGGCCTGGCCCGGCTGCCACACAGAGAGCAACCTGGACGCACAGGCAGCACCCACACAGGAGGTCAGTCTGCTCCCGCAGAACTCTTTAAATAAAAAGTACTAGTTGCAAACTTTTAAGAACGGGAATATTTTATCTGAAGTTTGCATTTCTGACGTCCTGTGAATATAGGAAGCTGGGCAATTTGGCGCCTGCCTTTCTCCACGGCAACAAGTGGTGGTGAAGACACTCCCCACGTCCCCACGGCCAAAGGTCCCCTGCCTGGCCACGTGCCACAGCTCACGCGCGTGAACCGCTGGCCAGGGAACAAGGACAGACCCGAGCCCTTGGAACGAGCAGAACTGAAAGGACCCTGTTTTGAGCTAATTAAGGCCACACTCCGCCTACCTGAGCCCCCGGAGGGGAAGCGTCTTTTTATTAAAGACACCGGATTGAGGACCACACATCCTACTTCACCGTGGACAGAACCAGCCTCCCGGGACTCGTCCTGCTCCTCCTGGTGCCGCATCTGTCAAGGTGAGTCCTGGACACAAACTTGCAGCTGCTCCACCGGAGGCCGGTCCACCCTGACCCACCGGGGGGGCTCCTCCCAGGGAGAGTCACCACCAAACTCCATCTCTTAAAAGCTAAGGTTCCCTGCCACCTGCTGTGCCAGTTTTGTCTTGTTAACAACATGTTCCTGGTGAGTATGGGAAACGAAGGGTGACAAGAAAGAAACACTAAGACGGTATCTCAGGAGCTCTTCCCCAAAACAGCAGTTATGAGAGGGGTGAGGGGAGGGGAGCCGTTCCCCAGGTGAACTCGAGGGGCAGGCGGGCTGTCCGCAGAGGCCTTATCAACAGCCATCAGCTGGCTGCAGTCCCGTCTGCCTTCCATGAGGTCCACGGCACAGGGCCCCCCGCCCCGCGTGCCCGGCGCCTGTGCCCGAGGGCCTGGCCGTGTGCCCGCGAGGGCTGCGGGGAGGGGAGGTATTCAGCCCCAGGAAGAGAAAGGAGAGCTGCGAGCCCTGAGCCCTCGGAAGCGCCGGCAGACGCCCCCGCGGGAATGAGGGGCTCTGCTCACGGCCGCTCCCCACTCACGCCAGCGAGGGGACGCCGCGGGGGCAGCCTCAGGGCCCGACCGCCGGCCTGCCTGATACGGGGGGCAGAGGCCTCTGCCCTGGGAGTCTCCAGCAGAGGTCAGGGGCCCCCCACGGCGGGTGTGGTAGACAGCGCCCCACCCCAGCTCGACGAGGGCGGCCTCGTGGACGGCGTGCCGGGCGGAGCGACCTGGTCCCTGCCGCTGACCAGATGCTTCTGAGGGTCTCAGCCTGTTTCCTCTCAGCGTTTAGCTCCCCTAAGTCTCCTCATTGTCACTGAAAGGAACAGACCTCAGTGGTCATGACCACTGTCTTGTCCCGAGGCCCTGGTTGGCCAGACCTGGCCTCACGGATCCTCGCAGCTGGCTCGTGGTCCCACGTGCCTTTGTACAGGACAGAGCCTCGCTCCATGGGTGAGCCGCCTTCGCTCGAGCAGACCTTTTGGAAGACCTGCCTCTCAGGATCGTGCGTGCACCGCAGAATCACAGGTCTCGAAGGCTGGAAGGAGCCCTAGGGCCAGAGTCCTCACTTTTCAGCGGAGGGAGCAGAGGCTCCAGGGGAACAGGAAGGAGCCCGGGGGAGCTATGTAACACCGGTCTAGAGCCGCACCCGCCAGCACCAGGGCTGCCGGCCACCGATGAGGTCTCGAAACGTGGTCTAAACTGTGACGCACTGTAAGTGCAAAATGCACACTGGGTTTCCAAGACTTACTATACAAAAAAGGAAAATTTCTCATCAATGTTTTATATTGACTACAAGTTGAAATGATAATGATTCGGATATCTTTGGATAAATAAAATACATTGTTAAAATTAAAATCATGTTTCTTTTCACTTATTTTGATGTGCCTACTGGAACGTTTAAGATCACCCCTGAGGCTTGCACCCTGCTCCTACCGGGCAGCACGGGTCTAGAACAACACCCACGTCTGTGACATCCCACCTGAGGTCCTCTGCAGGACACCAGACTTTTAACACATGGTTGTACTTTGGCTTTCATTTTTTTTTCTTGAAGAGAACAAACGAATAACATAGAACAGAGAAAAAGAAAACTGAAGGACAAAAGCTTTTTGCTACTGCTTATGATTTGGGTGTTATCCCAGAACCTTCAGAGTTTACAGACGTGAGACGGTGCCCAGGGCGGATGCACGTTGTCCTGGCATCGCTTCTGGGACCTGGAGAAATAAAGTCAGCAAGCTCACTGTTCTCATAACTGGGCTGTTCTGCAGGAAAGCAAAAGTCTCATTTTCCTATTTGAGTTTTCATAAATTCCCACCGTTCTTAACTGGATCAAAATCATCTGTGATGTAGCTAAGAATTTAAAATGCAACGTCAGATAAATACCCATTCCATGTAAAATGGAGTTGCTTTTGCAAAGTGTAACAAACTCCATTCAATTATTTTAGTGACTGTTGCTATTATGGCGAACCATGGAAACGACCATTGTGAAGGATGAGGCTTCCTGTTAAAAGGTTTATGTGAAGGCGCCCCCACAACACACACACCCCGGTGCCCACTACTCACGACGCTATGTGAGTTTTGCCAGCCGTTCATTAAAAAATGGTGGAAGCAGATTTTTAAAAACGACACAGGTGACCTTAAACACCAGTTTCCCCAGTGGGGTGCAAGCTGCTTGCGTGTCAGCTCAGCCATCCTGGGCACCGTCTCACTCACCAGGCATCTGCCTCACCTTTGTATTTTTCTGTTTGGGCCCTTAGGAGCTCTGCACATCTTGTTTCTTCCTCCTGTATTTCCAGATGAAATCGGCATTCCGGGTGAATGCTGTTCACCTGGTCAAGGTGAAAAGAAATAGAAATAACTGAAAATTCCACTATAATAAGAAAGTCAAGCAAAATTTCTACATAAAAGCCCCCCAAACCTCACAGTGCTAAAGTGCTTCCAAACGAACACTCATTTAAAAGCCATCACCTTCATATTTCAGCATGGTTATTTGAAAAAAAGCTTCACTAGTCACTCTGTAAAAGCATTAGTAAACAAATATAAAACCTGATAGATTTTTTTTTTCTGGGCAGGAAAACAAACTGACTAACGTAATACATTGTATGTTGTTAGTACTAATTTGGCGGCAATAGAGCTCTTTAATCCAATAATCTTTCAATATTTGAGCCCGCCATTTCATAGCTCTTGATTTAATCAAAGCAAATACATGTTTACTCATAAGCCCATTCTTAACGACCGCACACAACCCCAGACGCCAGCATGCTTCATCTAAGGCCAGCCTCTGCATTCCCTGGAAAGCCCTAATAGGATAATTTTATTTTTAGAGGCTGCAGGTCACATTCAAAACTGAACTTTAGAATTCGGTGTGAAGGAGCTTTTCAGAAAGATGAGGGGCGAGTACGGAGAGGCCGGGGGAGAGTCACAGCCCTGAGGTTTCTGAGCAGCAGGTGGGGGACGTCCCGTCAGGCTCCACACGGGAACGAAGGTGATGCACACGGTCTATCAACGTGCGCAGGAGACAAAGCCACACACTGTTCCAGCCTCAGAAGAGAGCGCTCTCTGGTCTCTGTCACCACAAAGTCCAGCGGTCTCTTTTTTTGCTTGTCACCGCCCACCGCCCACAGGTACTCACACTGCAGGCTGGAGCTGTGGCCCAGTCTCATGTCTGAACAAAGCATTATTTTTACTAAAGAAGATCATACTCTTGCGTATATTATGGCCATCTATGTTTAATTAGCCTCCTATTGAAATAAGGCAATAGAATTCTAAGCAGGAATAACATTTCCTAACAGAATTAAGATAAGAAACTTAATGCTCAGTACTTGTGCCACATTTAGCCTCATTTTTAAAAAGATCTGACGCTTGGATTCCCCCGCCCGGCTCATCACTGGGTAACCACCACTGCACAAACTCCTGGCTCTATGTTTCACACACGAACAAGTCACTAGCTTACATTTCAGAATTAGGAACTTATATTGACTTAAAAAGAAAAATGGGCTTTCGTTAAGGTATTAAAAGACACCATAATACCTGACATTCTTGGAACACGTACAGCGATGACTTATTTGGGGACATCCTAGAAGTTACAGCAGCATTAACCATATAATTCCTGGTACTTTTGACGCGCTCTTTCAAGGGACTAAAGTCAGTAGGGAGGTTTTCGTCCTTACAGCCCTCTCCTGAGGGAGGAAAGACCCGTTTGCCTTCCCACGAGACAGGGCAGTTTCGCCACCCTGGGGGGCGGGCTAGGCTCACGCCCGCTAGGACCCGAAGTAGCCTCAGCAATGACAACTTGCCCTAAATAGCTCCCTCCTTGGCCGCACAACCTTAAGAGGGGAGATGAGTCCATAGAGACAGTGCTCTGGCCGAGATATAAAATGCGCATATGTGCACACGCCAGCACGGTCTCCAGTCAGGGAGGGAAGCAGGAGCAGGGGTCACGGGTTTTTTATAAGGGTCTTCAATGAAAAGGAAGAATTCTTGAGAATTACATAATCTATAAATGCCCTCATGGAACAAACTTCTATTCCGCATATCATTTCTTCCGGGGCTCTTAAATACCGATTAAAAAAAAAAAATCCAAGCAGACTATTTCCGAAAGGAAACTTCCTTTAGGCACCTCACGCCTCCCTGACCCCCTCTAAAGCAAAGAAGAAGCAGAAACAGCACCGGGAGGTGGGACAAAGCAGACTCCAATCTCCCGTAGAAACGCGCAGCCCGCGGGGGTGACGGCAGCCCCGTCCGCGGCCCGGCCCCGCCGGCCACAGCCTGGGCCACAGGAGGCGGCCGGACCCGCTCCCCCGCGAAGGGCGTCGAGCAGGACACGGGGTCCCGTTCCCGGCGAACCCGGCTCGGGGGGTGGCAGGGAGGGGGGGACACAGCCAACGCATCGTCCCCGCCCGGGTTCCCAGCCCGGTGCCTCGCGCGGCGCGGGGCCGGTCCCGAGCCCCCGGCGGCCCTGCTCCCCGGCGCGAGCGCGGCGCGGGGGTCCCGGGGTCCCGGGGTCCATCCCCCCCGGCCCCCCCCACCCCGCGCGCGGACGCGGGAGCGCAGCGCGGCCCTCGGGCAGGGGCGGCGGGCGGCGCGCGCTCACCGGGGCGAGCAGCCAGGCGCAGCAGGTCAGCAGCGCGGGCGTCCTCATCCCGGCTCCGCGGCTCGGACGGCGACGCGGCTCGCCGGCTCCCGAGGTCCCCGCGCCCGCCCGCCTCTCGCCCCCCGCCGGCCGCTCCGCCCCCGCGGTACCCCGTCCCCGCCCCGCGCTCCCCGCCTCTCCATCACTCCTCCCGCCCCGCGCGCGGCCCGCCTTCCTGGCCCCCGGTCTCCGCCCCGCGTCCCGCCCCGCTCGCCTCCGTCCCCGCTTCCCTCCGTCCCCCCGCTCCGTCCCCCCCGCCCCGGCTTGGCATCCCCTCCCTCGTGACTCCCATCCTGCGCTCGCTCCCCCACCTTTCAGCTCCGAGTGGAGAGGTCGAGGAGAGATCGACGCGGGAGGGACCCACTTGGGGAGGGAGACCGGGCTCCAGGCGTTTGCACCTGCTCGTGTCCTCCTCGTGAAACAACCTAAAGGCCCCAAAGAATGTGCCAGGAAGGACAGGTGCGCTGCCTCGGAAGCCACGGGAGTCGGTTGGGGCAACTGAACATTTAGAAGACAACTCGGGTGCATGTGGGCGGGGGGCAGGCTCAGCCCGGTGACCCGTCTTCAGTCCTGCCCGTGTCAAACCGCAGGTCCTTCTCTCCCCCAGACTCCCCCGGCTGCAGAGGTCGGCAGTGGGTGGGGGCGGACGCAAGGGCCCGAGACCCTGCCTCATCCCACCCCTGCCTCAGACCCCCCGGAAGGATTAGTGTAGCCTAAGAGCTAGTTGTCCTCCAGCAGATGGAAAAGCCCTGGAAGTGAAAAATAAAACGGGACATTTTGTTGTGGTTTTAACTTTTTATTGGAAAATAATTTCAAACTAACACAAAAGTAAAACTAGGACAAAGAACATCTTTTCACCCTTTATTTAGATTCAGCTATTAAAGTTTTACCTTACTGGCTTTGCCTTTTGCATTCTCTCTGACCATACTCACCCCCCCAATAGATAGATCCATCGATATCTTTCTGTCATCTACCTATCATCATCTATCTATAATCTCTATCATCTATCTATCTATCTATCTATCTATCTATCTATCTATCTATCATCTATCTATCTATCTATCTATCTATCTATCTATCATCTATCTATCTATCTATCTATCTATCATCTATCTCTATCATCTATCATCCCTATCTATCATCTATCTATCTATCTATCTATCTATCTATCTATCTATCTATCATCTATGTATTTATCATCACCCATCATCCGTCTTTCTGTCTGCTTGGGAGCAGTAGTAGAGGCAGGATCTGGACTCGGGGTGAGAGCTGCACTTGGGGTAGGTGGCCTGGGATCTGGAAGCTTATCGACTCTGGATCCAACCTGACAAGCGTTACTGTTACTCACGATTTGAAGCTGGACAAGCAATGAACTTTGAGCCAAGTGCCCTTGTAAATGAGAGTGGTGGTAACTGCTCCTCACCTCAAGGGTTGCTATGAGAATCTAGATCCTTTACACGTAGGTAAATACTATGCTGTAAACATTAACTGCTTCAGGTGCAGGCGAGACACAAGGTCTCTCCCCTGTAGGAGTTCCTAGTCCAGCAGATGGGGGGGGGTGTGTGATGAGGAGAAAAAGTGTGGTAAGAGCAAGATACAGGCAAATGGAGGGGGGGAGGGAGGAGGACTTGTGGTCCATTTTCCCTGGGAGGGGCTTGGAGGAGTGACTGTCTAAATGGAACTGAAAAATGGTGAAGAGTGAGAGATCAGGACGGGGGGAGGAGGCTTCTCCATCATATGGAGCCCCTGGGCAGAGGTCCAAGGGACAAGGATTGTGCTGAGAGCATCTGAGTAAGAAAGATGGTCAACTTGGGAGGCCTGAGGGCCTGAAAGACAGTCTCCACTCAATGCAGGGCAGAATTTGAATTATACCAGGGTAGAAATTTTAACACACTGTGAATGCACAGCACAAGGTTCTTTATATTTTGACTCTTCTTTCCTTTGATTGGTGTTAGGATGGGTGGTAGTTATATCTGTCAGTTAAGTTACTGTTTCTTTTGGGTAAATGGCCATTCTTCTAGAAATTTTTCCACTTCCCTGTGCAGGGGATGGGGAGGTCTAT
Source organism: Hippopotamus amphibius kiboko (assembly GCF_030028045.1). NCBI lineage: Eukaryota > Metazoa > Chordata > Mammalia > Artiodactyla > Hippopotamidae > Hippopotamus > Hippopotamus amphibius. Next base: position 183,565 of record NC_080189.1, on the reverse strand, counting down.
TTGTCCTCAGGGATGGGGATAGAGGGGCTCCTCTGTGGGTGCCTGATGTGGTGGGGCTGGTGGTCTCGTCTCCGGGCCTCTGGCTCCTGCCCCCTAAGGTGTCGCAGCTCCCTGGCTGTGCTGTGCTGATGCCTGCGGAAGCCTGGGTCCCTGTCCGGGCTATGGTCCCCAGGACCCCACCTCTGTCTCCTGCTCCTGTGGCCTCTGCTGACCAGGACCACGAGGCCCTGGGCACCAGCGCTGACCTGCCTGTGTTCTGAGGCCCCAGGAGGGGTGGGTCCTGTGACGCTCTTTTCAGCTGCCCTCCTTGACCTCCTGCCTGGACAGCCTCGCCCCTTGCCACTCCCACACCTGTGGCTTCCCTGGATTTCCAGGTTGCGCTTTGAGGGGAGAGAGTCGGATCTGATGGTAGAAGCTGACCGATCCCTTGTGTGCTGTCCTCACATGTCACACGCCTGGAAACCTACCGATTCAGCGAGGGACGCCTTGGGCTTTTGTGATCAGGAGAGGGTGACATTGCTTCAGAAGTAAAAGCCATGCTGGTACTTTATACTTTGTCCAAAAGAGGACGGAAGCTTCACATCCACGTGACTCTCTGGTCCCTCTGCTCTCTCCGGATGAGTAATTCTGGGACCAGCTCTGCTTGGGGGGAGGGGACATGCCCGCACCCGCAGGTCCATTTTTAACTCGTACCTATAAAGGAACGCAGCATTTGCCTGTGTCCCTCCTTTCATGTCTTTTGAAAGCAGGGAGACTAGACTTCAGTAAAACATTTACTGCTCCCTCCCCCTAAGAAAGCCAGGGGAGCTGGAAAGGCTGTCAGCTTTAAGTCCTTTGCCCCCCCACCCCTGTGGTTGGGGGGGATCCACAGGTGGTCAGGGGGACACTCTTCTGAGCTTGGACCTGGTCCTGTGCCTCACGGGCTCCTGAAAGCAAACTTAGAGTGCGTCTTCTTCGGCTGTGTCCCGGTCCCTATAGGCACAGGGCATCCTGGCCCCTTGGTGCGCCCAGCACTCAGGCTGCACTGTGGCCCAGAGCTGGTGCCCACGCATGCTTGTCCCATGA